>NC_064616.1:159248787-160733162 GCF_023898315.1 Schistocerca nitens | reverse complement strand
TGCCTTTTCCCCCGTTGTTGCCTTTTCCCCCGTTGTTGCCTTTTCCCCCGTTGTTGCCTTTTCCCCCGTTGTTGCCTTTTCCCCCGTTGTTGCCTTTTCCCCCGTTGTTGCCTTTTCCCCCGTTGTTGCCTTTTCCCCCGTTGTTGCCTTTTCCCCCGTTGTTGCCTTTTCCCCCGTTGTTGCCTTTTCCCCCGTTGTTGCCTTTTCCCCCGTTGTTGCCTTTTCCCCCGTTGTTGCCTTTTCCCCCGTTGTTGCCTTTTCCCCCGTTGTTGCCTTTTCCCCCGTTGTTGCCTTTTCCCCCGTTGTTGCCTTTTCCCCCGTTGTTGCCTTTTCCCCCGTTGTTGCCTTTTCCCCCGTTGTTGCCTTTTCCCCCGTTGTTGCCTTTTCCCCCGTTGTTGCCTTTTCCCCCGTTGTTGCCTTTTCCCCCGTTGTTGCCTTTTCCCCCGTTGTTGCCTTTTCCCCCGTTGTTGCCTTTTCCCCCGTTGTTGCCTTTTCCCCCGTTGTTGCCTTTTCCCCCGTTGTTGCCTTTTCCCCCGTTGTTGCCTTTTCCCCCGTTGTTGCCTTTTCCCCCGTTGTTGCCTTTTCCCCCGTTGTTGCCTTTTCCCCCGTTGTTGCCTTTTCCCCCGTTGTTGCCTTTTCCCCCGTTGTTGCCTTTTCCCCCGTTGTTGCCTTTTCCCCCGTTGTTGCCTTTTCCCCCGTTGTTGCCTTTTCCCCCGTTGTTGCCTTTTCCCCCGTTGTTGCCTTTTCCCCCGTTGTTGCCTTTTCCCCCGTTGTTGCCTTTTCCCCCGTTGTTGCCTTTTCCCCCGTTGTTGCCTTTTCCCCCGTTGTTGCCTTTTCCCCCGTTGTTGCCTTTTCCCCCGTTGTTGCCTTTTCCCCCGTTGTTGCCTTTTCCCCCGTTGTTGCCTTTTCCCCCGTTGTTGCCTTTTCCCCCGTTGTTGCCTTTTCCCCCGTTGTTGCCTTTTCCCCCGTTGTTGCCTTTTCCCCCGTTGTTGCCTTTTCCCCCGTTGTTGCCTTTTCCCCCGTTGTTGCCTTTTCCCCCGTTGTTGCCTTTTCCCCCGTTGTTGCCTTTTCCCCCGTTGTTGCCTTTTCCCCCGTTGTTGCCTTTTCCCCCGTTGTTGCCTTTTCCCCCGTTGTTGCCTTTTCCCCCGTTGTTGCCTTTTCCCCCGTTGTTGCCTTTTCCCCCGTTGTTGCCTTTTCCCCCGTTGTTGCCTTTTCCCCCGTTGTTGCCTTTTCCCCCGTTGTTGCCTTTTCCCCCGTTGTTGCCTTTTCCCCCGTTGTTGCCTTTTCCCCCGTTGTTGCCTTTTCCCCCGTTGTTGCCTTTTCCCCCGTTGTTGCCTTTTCCCCCGTTGTTGCCTTTTCCCCCGTTGTTGCCTTTTCCCCCGTTGTTGCCTTTTCCCCCGTTGTTGCCTTTTCCCCCGTTGTTGCCTTTTCCCCCGTTGTTGCCTTTTCCCCCGTTGTTGCCTTTTCCCCCGTTGTTGCCTTTTCCCCCGTTGTTGCCTTTTCCCCCGTTGTTGCCTTTTCCCCCGTTGTTGCCTTTTCCCCCGTTGTTGCCTTTTCCCCCGTTGTTGCCTTTTCCCCCGTTGTTGCCTTTTCCCCCGTTGTTGCCTTTTCCCCCGTTGTTGCCTTTTCCCCCGTTGTTGCCTTTTCCCCCGTTGTTGCCTTTTCCCCCGTTGTTGCCTTTTCCCCCGTTGTTGCCTTTTCCCCCGTTGTTGCCTTTTCCCCCGTTGTTGCCTTTTCCCCCGTTGTTGCCTTTTCCCCCGTTGTTGCCTTTTCCCCCGTTGTTGCCTTTTCCCCCGTTGTTGCCTTTTCCCCCGTTGTTGCCTTTTCCCCCGTTGTTGCCTTTTCCCCCGTTGTTGCCTTTTCCCCCGTTGTTGCCTTTTCCCCCGTTGTTGCCTTTTCCCCCGTTGTTGCCTTTTCCCCCGTTGTTGCCTTTTCCCCCGTTGTTGCCTTTTCCCCCGTTGTTGCCTTTTCCCCCGTTGTTGCCTTTTCCCCCGTTGTTGCCTTTTCCCCCGTTGTTGCCTTTTCCCCCGTTGTTGCCTTTTCCCCCGTTGTTGCCTTTTCCCCCGTTGTTGCCTTTTCCCCCGTTGTTGCCTTTTCCCCCGTTGTTGCCTTTTCCCCCGTTGTTGCCTTTTCCCCCGTTGTTGCCTTTTCCCCCGTTGTTGCCTTTTCCCCCGTTGTTGCCTTTTCCCCCGTTGTTGCCTTTTCCCCCGTTGTTGCCTTTTCCCCCGTTGTTGCCTTTTCCCCCGTTGTTGCCTTTTCCCCCGTTGTTGCCTTTTCCCCCGTTGTTGCCTTTTCCCCCGTTGTTGCCTTTTCCCCCGTTGTTGCCTTTTCCCCCGTTGTTGCCTTTTCCCCCGTTGTTGCCTTTTCCCCCGTTGTTGCCTTTTCCCCCGTTGTTGCCTTTTCCCCCGTTGTTGCCTTTTCCCCCGTTGTTGCCTTTTCCCCCGTTGTTGCCTTTTCCCCCGTTGTTGCCTTTTCCCCCGTTGTTGCCTTTTCCCCGTTGTTGCCTTTTCCCCCGTTGTTGCCTTTTCCCCCGTTGTTGCCTTTTCCCCCGTTGTTGCCTTTTCCCCCGTTGTTGCCTTTTCCCCCGTTGTTGCCTTTTCCCCCGTTGTTGCCTTTTCCCCCGTTGTTGCCTTCTCCCCGTTGTTGCCTTCTCCCCGTTGTTGCCTTCTCCCCGTTGTTGCCTTCTCCCCCGTTGTTGCCTTCTCCCCGTTGTTGCCTTCTCCCCCGTTGTTGCCTTCTCCCCCGTTGTTGCCTTCTCCCCCGTTGTTGCCTTCTCCCCCGTTGTTGCCTTTTCCCCCGTTGTTGCCTTTTCCCCCGTTGTTGCCTTTTCCCCCGTTGTTGCCTTTTCCCCCGTTGTTGCCTTTTCCCCCGTTGTTGCCTTTTCCCCGTTGTTGCCTTTTCCCCCGTTGTTGCCTTTTCCCCCGTTGTTGCCTTTTCCCCCGTTGTTGCCTTTTCCCCCGTTGTTGCCTTTTCCCCCGTTGTTGCCTTTTCCCCCGTTGTTGCCTTTTCCCCCGTTGTTGCCTTTTCCCCCGTTGTTGCCTTTTCCCCCGTTGTTGCCTTTTCCCCGTTGTTGCCTTTTCCCCCGTTGTTGCCTTTTCCCCCGTTGTTGCCTTTTCCCCCGTTGTTGCCTTTTCCCCGTTGTTGCCTTTTCCCCGTTGTTGCCTTTTCCCCCGTTGTTGCCTTTTCCCCCGTTGTTGCCTTTTCCCCCGTTGTTGCCTTTTCCCCCGTTGTTGCCTTTTCCCCCGTTGTTGCCTTTTCCCCGTTGTTGCCTTTTCCCCCGTTGTTGCCTTTTCCCCCGTTGTTGCCTTTTCCCCCGTTGTTGCCTTTTCCCCCGTTGTTGCCTTTTCCCCCGTTGTTGCCTTTTCCCCCGTTGTTGCCTTTTCCCCCGTTGTTGCCTTTTCCCCCGTTGTTGCCTTTTCCCCGTAGTTGCCTTTTCCCCCGTAGTTGCCTTTTCCCCGTAGTTGCCTTTTCCCCCGTAGTTGCCTTTTCCCCGTTGTTGCCTTTTCCCCGTTGTTGCCTTTTCCCCCGTTGTTGCCTTTTCCCCCGTTGTTGCCTTTTCCCCCGTTGTTGCCTTTTCCCCCGTTGTTGCCTTTTCCCCCGTTGTTGCCTTTTCCCCCGTTGTTGCCTTTTCCCCCGTTGTTGCCTTTTCCCCCGTTGTTGCCTTTTCCCCCGTTGTTGCCTTTTCCCCCGTTGTTGCCTTTTCCCCCGTTGTTGCCTTTTCCCCCGTTGTTGCCTTTTCCCCCGTTGTTGCCTTTTCCCCCGTTGTTGCCTTTTCCCCCGTTGTTGCCTTTTCCCCCGTTGTTGCCTTTTCCCCCGTTGTTGCCTTTTCCCCGTTGTTGCCTTTTCCCCCGTTGTTGCCTTTTCCCCCGTTGTTGCCTTTTCCCCCGTTGTTGCCCTTTCCCCCGTTGTTGCCCTTTCCCCCGTTGTTGCCCTTTCCCCCGTTGTTGCCCTTTCCCCCGTTGTTGCCCTTTCCCCCGTTGTTGCCCTTTCCCCCGTTGTTGCCCTTTCCCCCGTTGTTGCCCTTTCCCCCGTTGTTGCCCTTTCCCCCGTTGTTGCCCTTTCCCCCGTTGTTGCCCTTTGCCCCCGTTGTTGCCCTTTGCCCCCGTTGTTGCCCTTTGCCCCGTTGTTGCCCTTTGCCCCGTTGTTGCCCTTTGCCCCGTTGTTGCCCTTTGCCCCCGTTGTTGCCCTTTGCCCCGTTGTTGCCCTTTGCCCCGTTGTTGCCCTTTGCCCCGTTGTTGCCCTTTGCCCCGTTGTTGCCCTTTGCCCCGTTGTTGCCCTTTGCCCCGTTGTTGCCCTTTGCCCCGTTGTTGCCCTTTGCCCCGTTGTTGCCCTTTGCCCCGTTGTTGCCCTTTGCCCCGTTGTTGCCCTTTGCCCCGTTGTTGCCCTTTGCCCCGTTGTTGCCCTTTGCCCCGTTGTTGCCCTTTGCCCCGTTGTTGCCCTTTGCCCCGTTGTTGCCCTTTGCCCCGTTGTTGCCCTTTGCCCCGTTGTTGCCCTTTGCCCCGTTGTTGCCCTTTGCCCCGTTGTTGCCCTTTGCCCCGTTGTTGCCCTTTGCCCCGTTGTTGCCCTTTGCCCCGTTGTTGCCCTTTGCCCCGTTGTTGCCCTTTGCCCCGTTGTTGCCCTTTGCCCCGTTGTTGCCCTTTGCCCCGTTGTTGCCCTTTGCCCCGTTGTTGCCCTTTGCCCCGTTGTTGCCCTTTGCCCCGTTGTTGCCCTTTGCCCCGTTGTTGCCCTTTGCCCCGTTGTTGCCCTTTGCCCCGTTGTTGCCCTTTGCCCCGTTGTTGCCCTTTGCCCCGTTGTTGCCCTTTGCCCCGTTGTTGCCCTTTGCCCCGTTGTTGCCCTTTGCCCCGTTGTTGCCCTTTGCCCCGTTGTTGCCCTTTGCCCCGTTGTTGCCCTTTGCCCCGTTGTTGCCCTTTGCCCCGTTGTTGCCCTTTGCCCCGTTGTTGCCCTTTGCCCCGTTGTTGCCCTTTGCCCCGTTGTTGCCCTTTGCCCCGTTGTTGCCCTTTGCCCCGTTGTTGCCCTTTGCCCCGTTGTTGCCCTTTGCCCCGTTGTTGCCCTTTGCCCCGTTGTTGCCCTTTGCCCCGTTGTTGCCCTTTGCCCCGTTGTTGCCCTTTGCCCCGTTGTTGCCCTTTGCCCCGTTGTTGCCCTTTGCCCCGTTGTTGCCCTTTGCCCCGTTGTTGCCCTTTGCCCCGTTGTTGCCCTTTGCCCCGTTGTTGCCCTTTGCCCCGTTGTTGCCCTTTGCCCCGTTGTTGCCCTTTGCCCCGTTGTTGCCCTTTGCCCCGTTGTTGCCCTTTGCCCCGTTGTTGCCCTTTGCCCCGTTGTTGCCCTTTGCCCCGTTGTTGCCCTTTGCCCCGTTGTTGCCCTTTGCCCCGTTGTTGCCCTTTGCCCCGTTGTTGCCCTTTGCCCCGTTGTTGCCCTTTGCCCCGTTGTTGCCCTTTGCCCCGTTGTTGCCCTTTGCCCCGTTGTTGCCCTTTGCCCCGTTGTTGCCCTTTGCCCCGTTGTTGCCCTTTGCCCCGTTGTTGCCCTTTGCCCCGTTGTTGCCCTTTGCCCCGTTGTTGCCCTTTGCCCCGTTGTTGCCCTTTGCCCCGTTGTTGCCCTTTGCCCCGTTGTTGCCCTTTGCCCCGTTGTTGCCCTTTGCCCCGTTGTTGCCCTTTGCCCCGTTGTTGCCCTTTGCCCCGTTGTTGCCCTTTGCCCCGTTGTTGCCCTTTGCCCCGTTGTTGCCCTTTGCCCCGTTGTTGCCCTTTGCCCCGTTGTTGCCCTTTGCCCCGTTGTTGCCCTTTGCCCCGTTGTTGCCCTTTGCCCCGTTGTTGCCCTTTGCCCCGTTGTTGCCCTTTGCCCCGTTGTTGCCCTTTGCCCCGTTGTTGCCCTTTGCCCCGTTGTTGCCCTTTGCCCCGTTGTTGCCCTTTGCCCCGTTGTTGCCCTTTGCCCCGTTGTTGCCCTTTGCCCCGTTGTTGCCCTTTGCCCCGTTGTTGCCCTTTGCCCCGTTGTTGCCCTTTGCCCCGTTGTTGCCCTTTGCCCCGTTGTTGCCCTTTGCCCCGTTGTTGCCCTTTGCCCCGTTGTTGCCCTTTGCCCCGTTGTTGCCCTTTGCCCCGTTGTTGCCCTTTGCCCCGTTGTTGCCCTTTGCCCCGTTGTTGCCCTTTGCCCCGTTGTTGCCCTTTGCCCCGTTGTTGCCCTTTGCCCCGTTGTTGCCCTTTGCCCCGTTGTTGCCCTTTGCCCCGTTGTTGCCCTTTGCCCCGTTGTTGCCCTTTGCCCCGTTGTTGCCCTTTGCCCCGTTGTTGCCCTTTGCCCCGTTGTTGCCCTTTGCCCCGTTGTTGCCCTTTGCCCCGTTGTTGCCCTTTGCCCCGTTGTTGCCCTTTGCCCCGTTGTTGCCCTTTGCCCCGTTGTTGCCCTTTGCCCCGTTGTTGCCCTTTGCCCCGTTGTTGCCCTTTGCCCCGTTGTTGCCCTTTGCCCCGTTGTTGCCCTTTGCCCCGTTGTTGCCCTTTGCCCCGTTGTTGCCCTTTGCCCCGTTGTTGCCCTTTGCCCCGTTGTTGCCCTTTGCCCCGTTGTTGCCCTTTGCCCCGTTGTTGCCCTTTGCCCCGTTGTTGCCCTTTGCCCCGTTGTTGCCCTTTGCCCCGTTGTTGCCCTTTGCCCCGTTGTTGCCCTTTGCCCCGTTGTTGCCCTTTGCCCCGTTGTTGCCCTTTGCCCCGTTGTTGCCCTTTGCCCCGTTGTTGCCCTTTGCCCCGTTGTTGCCCTTTGCCCCGTTGTTGCCCTTTGCCCCGTTGTTGCCCTTTGCCCCGTTGTTGCCCTTTGCCCCGTTGTTGCCCTTTGCCCCGTTGTTGCCCTTTGCCCCGTTGTTGCCCTTTGCCCCGTTGTTGCCCTTTGCCCCGTTGTTGCCCTTTGCCCCGTTGTTGCCCTTTGCCCCGTTGTTGCCCTTTGCCCCGTTGTTGCCCTTTGCCCCGTTGTTGCCCTTTGCCCCGTTGTTGCCCTTTGCCCCGTTGTTGCCCTTTGCCCCGTTGTTGCCCTTTGCCCCGTTGTTGCCCTTTGCCCCGTTGTTGCCCTTTGCCCCGTTGTTGCCCTTTGCCCCGTTGTTGCCCTTTGCCCCGTTGTTGCCCTTTGCCCCGTTGTTGCCCTTTGCCCCGTTGTTGCCCTTTGCCCCGTTGTTGCCCTTTGCCCCGTTGTTGCCCTTTGCCCCGTATTTGCGTTTTTCCCATACAGGCGTTTTCCCCACATTTGCGTTTTCCCCACATTTGCGTTTTCCCCACATTTGCGTTTTCCCCACATTTGCGTTTTCCCCACATTTGCGTTTTCCCCACATTTGCGTTTTCCCCACATTTGCGTTTTTCCCACATTTGCGTTTTTGCCATATTTGCGTTTTTGCCATATTTGCGTTTTTGCCATATTTTCGTTTTTGCCATATTTTCGTTTATGCCATATTTGCGTTTATGCCATATTTGCGTTTTTGCCATATTTGCATTTTTCCTATATTTGCATTTTTCCTATATTTGCGTTATTCCCACATTTGCGTTTTTCCCACATTTGCATTTATCCCACATTTGCGTTTTCCCACATTTGCCTTTCTCCCATATTTGCCTTTTTCATATATTTGCGTTTTTCCCATATTTGCATTTCTCCCATATTTGCATTTCTCCCATATTTGCCTTTCTCCCATATATGAGCGTTTTTGCCATATTTGCGTTTTTGCCATATTTGCGTTTTTGCCATATTTGCGTTTTTGCCATATTTGCGTATTTGCCATATTTGCGTTTCTGCCATATTTGCGTTTCTCCTATATTTGCTTTTCTCCCATATAGGCGTTTCTCCTATATTTGTGTATCTCCCATATTTGCGTTTTTCCCATATCTCATGTACACATTCCAACATCCGTTTCCTTCTTCTAGTCAAGGTGTGCCACTAAATTCTCTTCTTCCATATTTAGTTTTTTCCATTACTCGTGAACCCATGCTATCAACCGATTCCTTCTTTTAGTCAAGTTGTGAGCCATACTTCTCTTCTCTCATTTTTGCGTTTTTCCCATATTTGCGTTTTTCCCATATTTGCGTTTTTCCCATATTTGCGTTTTTCCCTTATTTGCGTTTTTCCCTTATTTGCGTTTTTCCCTTATTTGCGTTTTTCCCTTATTTGCGTTTTTCCCTTATTTGCGTTTTTCCCTTATTTGCGTTTTTCCCTTATTTGCGTTTTTCCCTTATTTGCATTTTTCCCTTATTTGCGTTTTACCCATATTTGCGTTTTTCCCATACTTGCGTTTATCCTAAATTTTCGTTTTTTCATATTTGCCTTTTTCCCATATTTGAATTTTTCCCATATTTTAATTTTTCCCATATTTGAATTTTTCCCATTTTTGCCTTTTTCCCATATTTGCCTTTTCCCCATATTTGCCTTTTCCCCATATTTGCCTTTTTCCCATATTTGCCTTTTTCCCATATTTGCCTTTTTCACATATTTGCCTTTTTCCCATATTTGCCTTTTTCCCATATTTGCCTTTTTCCCATATTTGCCTTTTTCCCATATTTGCCTTTTTCCCATATTTGCCTTTTTCCCATATTTGCCTTTTTCCCATATTTGCCTTTTTCCCATATTTGCCTTTTTCCCATATTTGCCTTTTTCCCATATTTGCCTTTTTCCCATATTTGCCTTTTTCCCATATTTGCCTTTTTCCCATATTTGCTTTTTTCCCATATTTGCCTTTTTCCCATATTTGCCTTTTTCCCATATTTGCCTTTTTCCCATATTTGCCTTTTTCCCATATTTGCCTTTTCCCATATTTGCCTTTTTCCCATATTTGCCTTTTTCCCATATTTGCCTTTTTCCCATATTTGCCTTTTTCCCATATTTGCCTTTTTCCCATATTTGCCTTTTTCCCATATTTGCCTTTTTCCCATATTTGCCTTTTTCCCATATTTGCCTTTTTCCCATATTTGCCTTTTTCCCATATTTGCCTTTTTCCCATATTTGCCTTTTTCCCATATTTGCCTTTTTCCCACATTTGCGTTTTTCCCACATTTGCGTTTTCCCCACATTTGTGTTTTCCCCACATTTGTGTTTTTCCCACATTTGTGTTTTCCCCACATTTGTGTTTTCCCCACATTTGTGTTTTTCCCACATTTGTGTTTTCCCCACATTTGTGTTTTCCCCACATTTGTGTTTTCCCCACATTTGTGTTTTTCCCACATTTGTGTTTTTCCCATACTTGCGTTTCTCCCATACTTGCGTTTCTCCCATACTTGCGTTTCTCCCATACTTGCGTTTCTCCTATATTTGCGTTCCTCCCATATTTGCGTTTTTCCCATATCTCGTGTACCCATCCTACCATCCGTTTCCTTCTTCTAGTAAAGGTGTGCCACTAAATTCTCTTGTCCCATAATTAATTTTTTCCATTACTCGTGAACCCATGCTACCAACCGATTCCTTCCTTTAGTCAAGTTGTGCCCCATACTTCTCTTCTCCCTTATTTGCGTTTTTCCCGTATTTGCGTTTTTCCCATATTTGCTTCTTCCCATATTTGTGTGTTCCCACATTTGCGTTTTTGCCATATGTGCATTTTGGAAATATTTGCGTTTTTGCCATATTTGCGTTTTTCCCATATTTGCGTTTTTCCCATATTTACGTTTTTTTCATATTTACGTTTTTTTCATATTTGCGTTTTCCCATATTTGTGTTTTTCCCATATTTGCGTATTTGACATATTTGCGTATTTGCCATATTTGCGTTTTTGCCATATTTGAGTTTTTGCCATATTTGCGTTTTTGCCATATTTGCGTTTTTCCCATTTTTCATTTTTCCCATATTTGCGTTTTTGCCATATTTGCGTTTGTGCCATATTTGAGTTTTGCCATATTTGCCTTTCTCCCCTATTTGCCTTTCTCCCCTATTTGCCTTTCTCCCCTATTTGCCTTTCTCCCCTATTTGCCTTTCTCCCCTATTTGCCTTTCTCCCCTATTTGCCTTTCTCCCCTATTTGCCTTTCTCCACTATTTGCCTTTCTCCCATATTTGCATTTCTCCCATATTTGCATTTCTCCCACATTTACTTTTCTCCCGTATTTGCGCTTCTCCCATTTTTGCGTTTCTCCCGTATTAGCTTTTCTCCCATCATTGTGTTTCTCCCATTTTTGCCTTTTCCCATATTTGCGTTTTACCCATATTTGCGTTTTTCCCGTATTTGCGTTTTTCCCGTATTTGCGTTTTGCCCGTATTTGCGTTTTGCCCGTATTTGCGTTTTGCCCGTATTTGCGTTTTGCCCGTATTTGCGTTTTGCCCGTATTTGCGTTTTGCCCGTATTTGCGTTTTGCCCGTATTTGCGTTTTTCCCATAATTGCGTTTTTCCCATAATTGCGTTTTTCCCATATTTGCGTTTTTCCCATATTTGCGTTTTATCCATATTTGCGTTTTATCCATGTTTGCGTTTTTCCCATATTTGCGTTTTACCCATGTTTGCGTTTTTCCCATGTTTGCGTTTTTTCCATATTTGCGTTTTTCCCATATATCATGAACAAATCCTACCAACTATTTCCTTCTTGTAGTCAAGGTGTGCCAATAAATTCTCTTCTTCATATTTAAGATTTTCCATTACTCATGAACCCATACTACCATCCAATTCCTGCATTTAGTCAAGTTGTGCCCCCACATTTCTCTTCTCCCATATATGCGTTTTTCCCACATATGCGTTTTTCCCACATATGCGTTTTTCCCACATATGCGTTTTACCCATATTTGCGTTTTACCCATATTTGCGTTTTCCCCATATTTGCGTTTTCCCCATATTTGCGTTTTCCCCATATTTGCGTTTTCCCCATATTTGCGTTGTCCCCATATTTGCGTTTTCCCCATATTTGCGTTGTCCCCATATTTGCGTTGTCCCCATATTTGCGTTGTCCCCATATTTGCGTTGTCCCCATATTTGCGTTGTCCCCATATTTGCGTTGTCCCCATATTTGCGTTGTCCCCATATTTGCGTTGTCCCCATATTTGCGTTGTCCCCATATTTGCGTTGTCCCCATATTGGCGTTGTCCCCATATTTGCGTTGTCCCCATATTTGCGTTGTCCCCATATTTGCGTTGTCCCCATATTTGCGTTGTCCCCATATTTGCGTTGTCCCCATATTTGCGTTGTCCCCATATTTGCGTTGTCCCCATATTTGCGTTGTCCCCATATTTGCGTTGTCCCCATATTTGCGTTGTCCCCATATTTGCGTTGTCCCCATATTTGCGTTGTCCCCATATTTGCGTTGTCCCCATATTTGCGTTGTCCCCATATTTGCGTTGTCCCCATATTTGCGTTGTCCCCATATTTGCGTTGTCCCCATATTTGCGTTGTCCCCATATTTGCGTTGTCCCCATATTTGCGTTGTCCCCATATTTGCGTTGTCCCCATATTTGCGTTGTCCCCATATTTGCGTTGTCCCCATATTTGCGTTGTCCCCATATTTGCGTTGTCCCCATATTTGCGTTGTCCCCATATTTGCGTTGTCCCCATATTTGCGTTGTCCCCATATTTGCGTTGTCCCCATATTTGCGTTGTCCCCATATTTGCGTTGTCCCCATATTTGCGTTGTCCCCATATTTGCGTTGTCCCCATATTTGCGTTGTCCCCATATTTGCGTTGTCCCCATATTTGCGTTGTCCCCATATTTGCGTTGTCCCCATATTTGCGTTGTCCCCATATTTGCGTTGTCCCCATATTTGCGTTGTCCCCATATTTGCGTTGTCCCCATATTTGCGTTGTCCCCATATTTGCGTTGTCCCCATATTTGCGTTGTCCCCATATTTGCGTTGTCCCCATATTTGCGTTGTCCCCATATTTGCGTTGTCCCCATATTTGCGTTGTCCCCATATTTGCGTTGTCCCCATATTTGCGTTGTCCCCATATTTGCGTTGTCCCCATATTTGCGTTGTCCCCATATTTGCGTTGTCCCCATATTTGCGTTGTCCCCATATTTGCGTTGTCCCCATATTTGCGTTGTCCCCATATTTGCGTTGTCCCCATATTTGCGTTGTCCCCATATTTGCGTTGTCCCCATATTTGCGTTGTCCCCATATTTGCGTTGTCCCCATATTTGCGTTGTCCCCATATTTGCGTTGTCCCCATATTTGCGTTGTCCCCATATTTGCGTTGTCCCCATATTTGCGTTTTTCCTATAAATGCGTTTTTCCCATATATGCGTTTTTCCCATATATGCGTTTTTCCCATATATGCGTTTTTCCCATATATGCGTTTTTCCCATATATGCGTTTTTCCCATATATGAGTTTTTCCCATATATGCGTTTTTCCCATACATGAGTTTTTCCCATATATGCCTTTTTGCCATATTTGCGTTTTTGCCATATTTGCGTTTTTGCCATATTTGCGTTTTTGCCATATTTGCGTTTCTGCCATATATGCGTTTTTCCTATATTTGCTTTTCTCCCATATAGGCGTTTCTCCCATATAGGCGTTTCTCCCATATAGGCGTTTCTCCCATATAGGCGTTTCTCCCATATAGGCGTTTCTCCCATATTTGTGTATCTCCCATATTTGCATTTTTCCCATATCTCATGTACTCATTCCAACATCCGTTTCCTTCTTCTAGTCTAGGTGTGCCACTAAATTCTCTTCTTTCATAATTAGTTTTTTCCATTACTCGTGAACCCATGCTATCAACCGATTCTTTCTTTTAGTCAAGTTGTGAGCCATACTTTTCTTCTCTCTTTTTTGCGTATTTCCCATATTTGCGTTTTTCCCTTATTTGCGTATTTCCCTTATTTGCGTATTTCCCATATTTGCGTTTTACCCATATTTGCGTTTTTCCCGTATTTGCGTTTTTCCCGTATTTGCGTTTTTCCCGTATTTGCGTTTTTCCCGTATTTGCGTTTTGCCCGTAATTGCGTTTTGCCCGTAATTGCGTTTTGCCCGTAATTGCGTTTTGCCCGTATTTGCGTTTTGCCCGTATTTGCGTTTTTCCCATATATGCGTTTTTCCCATATATGCGTTTTTCCCATATATGCGTTTTTCCCATATTTGCGTTTTTCCCATATATGCGTTTTTCCCATATATGCGTTTTTCCCATATATGCGTTTTTCCCATATATGCGTTTTTCCCATATATGCGTTTTCCCCATATATGAGTTATTCCCATATAAGCATTTTCCCCCATATATAGGTTTTTCCCATATATGCGTTTTTCCCATATATGCGTTTTTCCCATATATGCGTTTCTCCCATATATGCGTTTTTCCCATATATGCGTTGCTCCCATATATGCGTTGCTCCCATATATGCGTTTTTCCCATATATGTGTTATTCCAATAAATGCGTTTTTCCCATATATGCATTGTTCCCATATATGCATTGTTCCCATATCTGCGTTGTTCCCATATCTGCGTTGTTCCCATATCTGCGTTGTTCCCATATCTGCGTTGTTCCCATATCTGCGTTGTTCCCATATCTGTGTTGTTCCCATATCTGCGTTGATCCCATATCTGCGTTGATCCCATATCTGCGTTGATCCCATACCTGCGTTGATCCCATACCTGCGTTGATCCCATATCTGCGTTGATCACATATCTGCGTTGTTCCTATATTTGCGTTGTTCCTATATTTGCGTTTTTTCCATATTTGAGATTTTCCCTTATTTGCGTTTTTCCCTTATTTGCGTTTTTCCCTTATTTGCGTTTTTCCCTTATTTGCGTTTTTCCCTTATTTGCGTTTTTCCCTTATTTGCGTTTTTCCCATATTTACGTTTTTCCCTTATTTGCGTTTTTCCCTTATTTGCGTTTTTCCCATATTTACGTTTTTCACATATTTGCCTTTTTCCCATATTTGCGTTTTTTTCATTTTTACGATTTTCCCATATTTGCATTTCTCCCATATTTGCCTTTCTCCCATATTTGCCTTTCTCCCATATTTGCCTTTCTCCCATATTTGCCTTTCTCCCATATTTGCCTTTCTCCCATATTTGCATTTCTCCCATATTTGCATTTCTCCCATATTTGCATTTCTCCCATATTTGCATTTCTCCCATATTTGCATTTTCCCATATTTGTGTGTCCCATATTTGCTTTTTTGCCATATTTGCTTTTTTGCCATATTTGCGTTTTTGCCATATATGCGTTTTTGCCATATATGCGTTTTTGCCATATTTTCGTTTTTGCCATATTTTCGTTTTTGCCATATTTGCGTTTTTGCCATATATGCGTTTTTGCCATATTTGCGTTTTTGCCATATTTGCGTTTTTGCCATATTTGCGTTTTTCCCATATTTGGATACTCCCATATTTGCGATTCTCCCATATTTGCGTTTCTCCCATATTTGCGTTTCTCCCATATTTGCGTTTCTCCCATATTTGCGTTTCTCCCATATTTGCGTTTTCCCCATATTTGCGTTTTTCCCATGTATGCGTTTTTCCCATGTATGCGTTTTTCCCATATTTGCGTTTTTCCCATATTTGCGTTTTTCCCATATTTGCGTTTATCCCATATTTGCGTTTATCCCATATTTGCGTTTTTCCCATATTTGCGTTTTTCCCATATTTGCGTTTTTCCCATATTTGCGTTTTTCCCATATTTGCGTTTTTCCCATATTTGCGTTTTTCCCATATTTGCGTTTTTCCCATATTTGCCTTTCTCCCATATTTGCCTTTCTCCCATATTTGCCTTTCTCCCATATTTGCCTTTCTCCCATATTTGCCTTTCTCCCATATTTGCCTTTCTCCCATATTTGCCTTTCTCCCATATTTGCCTTTCTCCCATATTTGCCTTTCTCCCATATTTGCCTTTCTCCCATATTTGCCTTTCTCCCATATTTGCCTTTCTCCCATATTTGCCTTTCTCCCATATTTGCCTTTCTCCCATATTTGCCTTTCTCCCATATTTGCCTTTCTCCCATATTTGCCTTTCTCCCATATATGCGTTTTTCCCATATTTGCGTTTTTCCCGTATTTGCGTTTTTCCCGTATTTGCGTTTTTCCCGTATTTGCGTTTTTCCCGTATTTGCGTTTTTCCCATATATGCGTTTTTCCCATATATGCGTTTATCCCATATTTGCATTTATCCCATATATACATCTTTCCCATATATGCGTTTTTCCCCATATAGGCGTTTTCCCATATATCATGAACCCATTCTACCAACCATTTACTTCTTGTACTCAAGATGTGCCAATAAATTATCTTCTCCCATATTTAAATTGTACCATTACTAATGAACCCATACTACCATCCAATTCCTGCATTTAGTCAAGTTGTTCCCCCACATTTCTCTTCTCCCATATTTGCGTTTTTCCCACATATGCGTTTCACACATATTTGCGTTTTTCACATATTTGCGTTTTTCCCATATTTGTGTTTTTCCCATATTTGTGTTTTTCCCGTATTTGCGTTTTTCCTGTATTTGCGTTTTTCCCGTATTTGCGTTTTTCCCATATTTGCGTTTTTCCCATATTTCCCTTTGTCCCATATTTGCGTTTTTCCCTTATTTGCGTTTTTCCCTTATTTGCGTGTTTCCCTTATTTGCGTTTTTCCCTTATTTTCGTTTTTCCTATATTTACGTTTTTTCCATATTTGCGTTTTCCCCATATATGAGTTATTCCCATATATGCATTTTTCCCATATATAGGTTTTTCCCATATATGCGTTTTTCCCATATATGCGTTTTTCCCATATATGCGTTTTTCCCATATATGCGTTTTTCCCATATATGCGTTTTTCCCATACATGCGTTTTTCCCATACATGCGTTTTTCCCATATATGCGTCTTTCCCATATATGCGTTGCTCCCATATATGCGTTGCTCCCATATATGCGATGCTCCCATATATGCGTTGCTCCCATATATGCGTTGCTCCCATATATGCGTTTTTCCCATTAATGCGTTATTCCCATAAATGCGTCTTTCCCATATCTGCGTTGTTCCCATATCTGCGTTGTTCCCATATCTGCGTTGTTCCCATATCTGCGTTGTTCCCATATCTGCGTTGATCCCATATCGTCGTTGATCCCATATATGCGTTTTTCCCATATATGCGTTATTCCCATAAATGCGTTATTCCCATAAATGCGTTTTTCCCATATATGCATTGTTCCCATATCTGCGTTGTTCCCATATCTGCGTTGTTCCCATATCTGCGTTGTTCCCATATCTGCGTTGTTCCCATATTTGCGTTGTTCCTATATTTGCGTTTTTCCCATATTTGCGTTTTTCCCATATTTGCGTTTTTCCCATATTTGCGTTTTTCCCATATTTGCGTTTTTCCCACATTTGCGTTTTTCCCATATATGCGTTTCTCCCATATTTGCGTATCTCCCATATTTGAGTTTTTCCCATATATGTGTTGTTCCCATATTTGCGTTGATCCCATATCTGCGTTGAGCCCATATCTGCGTTGTTCCTATATCTGCGTTGTTCCTATATTTGCGTTGTTCCTATATTTGCGTTGTTCCTATATTTGCGTTGTTCCCATATTTGCGTTGTTCCCATATTTGCGTTGTTCCCATATTTGCGTTGTTCCCATATTTGCGTTGTTCCCATATTTGCGTTGTTCCCATATTTGCGTTGTTCCCATATTTGCGTTGTTCCCATATTTGCGTTGTTCCCATATTTGCGTTGTTCGCATATTTGCGTTGTTCGCATATTTGCGTTGTTCGCATAATTGCGATGTTCGCATATTTGCGTTTTTCCCATATTTGCGTTTTTCCCATATTTGCGTTTTTCCCATATTTGCGTTTTTCCCATATTTGCGTTTTTCCCATATTTGCGTTTTTCCCATATTTGCGTTTTTCCCATATTTGCGTTTTTCCCACATTTGCGTTTTTCCCACATTTGCGTTTTTCCCACATTTGCGTTTTTCCCACATTTGCGTTTTTCCCACATTTGCGTTTTTCCCACATTTGCGTTTTTCCCACATTTGCGTTTTTCCCACATTTGCGTTTTTCCCACATTTGCGTTTTTCCCACATTTGCGTTTTTCCCACATTTGCGTTTTTCCCATATATGCGTTTCTCCCATATTTGCGTTTCACCTATATTTGCATATCTCCCATATTTGAGTTTTTCGCATATATGTGTTGTTCCCATATTTGCGTTGTTCCCATAACTGCGTTGTTCCCATATTTGCGTTTCTCCGATATTTGCGTTTCTCCGATATTTGCGTTTCTCCGATATTTGCGTTTCTCCGATATTTGCGTTTCTCCGATATTTGCGTTTCTCCGATATTTGCGTTTCTCCGATATTTGCGTTTCTCCGATATTTGCGTTTCTCCGATATTTGCGTTTCTCCGATATTTGCGTTTCTCCGATATTTGCGTTTCTCCGATATTTGCGTTTCTCCGATATTTGCGTTTCTCCGATATTTGCGTTCTCCGATATTTGCGTTTTTCCCATATTTGCGTTTTTCCCATATTTGCGTTTTTCCCATATTTGCGTTTTTCCCATATTTGCGTTTTTCCCATATATGTGTTGTTCCCATATTTGCGTTGTTCCCATATTTGCGTTGATCCCATATCTGCGTTGAGCCCATATCTGCGTTGTTCCTATATCTGCGTTGTTCCTATATTTGCGTTGTTCCTATATTTGCGTTGTTCCTATATTTGCGTTGTTCCCATAATTGCGTTGTTCCCATATTTGCGTTGTTCCCATATTTGCGTTGTTCCCATATTTGCGTTGTTCGCATAATTGCGATGTTCGCATATTTGCGTTTCTCCCATATTTTCGATTCTCCCACATTTTCGTTTCTCCCACATTTTCGTTTCTCCCATATTTTCGTTTCTCCCATATTTTCGTTTCTCCCATATTTTCGTTTCTCCCATATTATCGTTTCTCCCATATTATCGTTTCTCCCACATTTTCGTTTCTCCCATATTTTTGTTTTTCCCATATTTGGGAATTTCCCATATTTGCGTTTTTCCCATATTTGCGTATTTGCCATATTTGCGTTTTTGCCATATTTGTGTTATTCCCATTTTTGCGTTTCTCCCATTTTAGCGTTTTTCCCATTTTAGCGTTTTTCCCATATTTGCGTTTTTCCCATATTTGCGTTTTTCCCATATTTGCGTTTTTCCCATATTTGCGTTTTTCCCATATTTGCGTTTTTCCCATATTTGCCTTTCTCCCATATTTGCCTTTCTCCCATATTTGCCTTTCTCCCATATTTGCCTTTCTCCCATATTTGCCTTTCTCCCATATTTGCCTTTCTCCCATATATGCGTTTTTCCCATATATGCGTTTTTCCCATATATGCGTTTTTCCCATATATGCGTTTTTCCCATATTTGCGTTTTTCCCGTATTTGCGTTTTTCCCGTATTTGCGTTTTTCCCATATATGCGTTTTTCCCATATATGCGTTTATCCCATATTTGCATTTATCCCATATATACATCTTTCCCATATATGCGTTTTTCCCATATAGGCGTTTTCCCATATATCATGAACCCATTCTACCAACCATTTACTTCTTGTACTCAAGATGTGCCAATAAATTATCTTCTCCCATATTTAAATTGTACCATTACTAATGAACCCATACTACCATCCAATTCCTGCATTTAGTCAAGTTGTTCCCCCACATTTCTCTTCTCCCATATTTGCGTTTTTCCCACATATGCGTTTCACACATATTTGCGTTTTTCACATATTTGCGTTTTTCCCATATTTGTGTTTTTCCCGTATTTGCGTTTTTCCCGTATTTGCGTTTTTCCCGTATTTGCGTTTTTCCCGTATTTGCGTTTTTCCCGTATTTGCGTTTTTCCCATATTTGCGTTTTTCCCATATTTCCCTTTGTCCCATATTTGCGTTTTTCCCTTATTTGCGTTTTCCCCTTATTTGCGTTTTTCCCTTATTTGCGTGTTTCCCTTATTTGCGTTTTTCCCTTATTTTCGTTTTTCCTATATTTACGTTTTTTCCATATTTGCGTTTTCCCCATATATGAGTTATTCCCATATATGCATTTTTCCCATATATAGGTTTTTCCCATATATGCGTTTTTCCCATATATGCGTTTTTCCCATATATGCGTTTTTCCCATATATGCGTTTTTCCCATATATGCGTTGCTCCCATATATGCGTTGCTCCCATATATGCGTTGCTCCCATATATGCGTTGCTCCCATATATGCGTTGCTCCCATATATGCGTTGCTCCCATATATGCGTTTTTCCCATATATGCATTATTCCCATAAATGCGTCTTTCCCATATATGCGTTGTTCCCATATCTGCGTTGTTCCCATATCTGCGTTGTTCCCATATCTGCGTTGTTCCCATATCTGCGTTGTTCCCATATCTGCGTTGTTCCCATATCTGCGTTGTTCCCATATCTGCGTTGTTCCCATATCTGCGTTGTTCCCATATCTGCGTTGTTCCCATATCTGCGTTGTTCCCATATCTGCGTTGATCCCATATCTCCGTTGATCCCATATATGCGTTTTTCCCATATATGCGTTATTCCCATAAATGCGTTATTCCCATAAATGCGTTATTCCCATAAATGCGTTTTTCCCATATATGCATCGTTCCCATATCTGCGTCGATCCCATATCTGCGTCGTTCCTATATTTGCGTTGTTCCTATATTTGCGTTGTTCCCATATTTGCGTTGTTCCCATATTTGCGTTGTTCCCATATTTGCGTTGTTCCCATATTTGCGTTGTTCCCATATTTGTGTTGTTCCCATATTTGCGTTGTTCCCATATTTGCGTTGTTCCCATATTTGCGTTGTTCCCATATTTGCGTTGTTCGCATAATTGCGATGTTCGCATATTTGCGTTTTTCCCATATTTGCGTTTTTCCCATATTTGCGTTTTTCCCATATTTGCGTTTTTCCCATATTTGCGTTTTTCCCATATTTGCGTTTTTCCCATATTTGCGTTTTTCCCATATTTGCGTTTTTCCCACATTTGCGTTTTTCCCACATTTGCGTTTTTCCCACATTTGCGTTTTTCCCACATTTGCGTTTTTCCCACATTTGCGTTTTTCCCACATTTGCGTTTTTCCCACATTTGCGTTTTTCCCACATTTGCGTTTTTCCCACATTTGCGTTTTTCCCACATTTGCGTTTTTCCCACATTTGCGTTTTTCCCACATTTGCGTTTTTCCCACATTTGCGTTTCTCCCATATTTGCGTTTCACCTATATTTGCATATCTCCCATATTTGAGTTTTTCGCATATATGTGTTGTTCCCATATTTGCGTTGTTCCCATAACTGCGTTGTTCCCATAACTGCGTTGTTCCCATATTTGCGTATTTGCCATATTTGCGTTTTTGCCATATTTGCGTTTTTGCCATATTTGCGTTTTTGCCATATTTGCGTTTTTGCCATATTTGCGTTTTTGCCATATTTGCGTTTTTGCCATATTTGCGTTTTTCCCATATTTGCGTTTCTCCCATATATCCGTTTTTCCCATATATCCGTTTTTCGCATATATGCGTTTTTCGCATATATGCGTTTTTCGCATATATGCGTTTTTCGCATATATGCGTTTTTCCCATATATGCGTTTTTCCCATATATGCGTTTTTCCCATATATGCGTTTTTCCCATATATGCGTTTTTCCCATATATGCGTTTTTCCCATATATGCGTTTCTCCCATATATGCGTTGCTCCCATATATGCGTTGCTCCCATATATGCGTTGCTCCCATATATGCGTTGCTCCCATATATGCGTTGCTCCCATATATGCGTTGCTCCCATATATGCGTTGCTCCCATATATGCGTTGCTCCCATATATGCGTTGCTCCCATATATGCGTTTTTCCCATATATGCGTTATTCCCATAAATGCGTCTTTCCCATATAAGCGTTGTTCCCATATTTGCGTTTTTCCCATATTTGCGTTTTTCCCATATTTGCGTTTTTCCCATATTTGCGTTTTTCCCATATTTGCGTTTTTCCCATATTTGCGTTGTTCCCATATTTGCGTTGTTCCCATAACTGCGTTTCTCCGATATTTGCGTTTCTCCGATATTTGCGTTTCTCCGATATTTGCGTTTCTCCGATATTTGCGTTTCTCCGATATTTGCGTTTCTCCGATATTTGCGTTTCTCCGATATTTGCGTTTCTCCGATATTTGCGTTTCTCCGATATTTGCGTTTTTCCCATATTTGCGTTTTTCCCATATTTGCGTTTTTCCCATATTTGCGTTTTTCCCATATTTGCGTTTTTCCCATATTTGCGTTTTTCCCATATTTGCGTTTTTCCCATATTTGCGTTTTTCCCATATTTGCGTTTTTCCCATATTTGCGTTTTTCCCATATTTGCGTTTTTCCCATATTTTCGCTTCTCCCATATTTTCGTTTCTCCCATATTTTCGTTTCTCCCATATTTGCGTTTTTCCCATATTTGCGTTTTTGCCATATTTGCGTTTTTGCCATATTTCCGTATTTGCCATAGTTGTGTTATTCCCATTTTTGCGTTTTTCCCATATTTGCGTTTTTCCCATATTTCGTTTTTGCCATATTTGCGCTTTTGCCATATTTCGTTTTTGCCATATTTGCGTATTTGCCATATTTGCGTATTTGCCATATTTGCGTATTTGCCATATTTGAGTATTTGCCATATTTGCGTTTTTGCCATATTTGCGTTTTTGCCATATTTGCGTTTTTGCCATATTTGCGTTTTTGCCATATTTGCGTTTTTGCCATATTTGCGTTTTTGCCATATTTGCGTTTTTGCCATATTTGCGTTTTTGCCATATTTGCGTTTTTGCCATATTTGCGTTTTTGCCATATTTGCGTTTCTGCCATATTTGCGTTTCTGCCATATTTGCGTTTCTGCCATATTTGCGTTTCTGCCATATTTGCGTTTCTGCCATATTTGCGTTTCTGCCATATTTGCGTTTTTCCTATATTTGCGTATCTCCCATATATGCATTTCTGCCATATTTGTGTATCTCCCATATTTGCGTGTTTCCCATATCTCATGTATTCATTCTACAATCCATTTCCTTCTTCTAGTAAAGGTGTGCCACTAATTTCTCTTCTGCCATATTTGGTTTTTTCCATTACTCGTGAACCCATGCTACCAACCGATTCCTTCTTTTAGTAAAATTATGCCCCATACTTCTCTTCTCCCATATTTGCGTTTTTCCCATATTTGCGTTTTTCCCATATTTGCGTTTTTCCCATATTTGCGTTTTTCCCATATTTGCGTTTTTCCCATATTTGCGTTTTTCCCATATTTGCCTTTTTCCCATATTTGCCTTTTTCCTATATTTGCCTTTTTCCCATATTTGCCTTTTTCCCATATTTGCCTTTTTCCCATACTTGCCTTTTTCCCATACTTGCCTTTTTCCCATACTTGCCTTTTTCCCATATTTGCCTTTTTCCCATATTTGCCTTTTTCCCATATTTGCCTTTTTCCCATATTTGCCTTTTTCCCATATTTGCGTTTTTCCCATATTTGCGTTTTTCCCATATTTGCCTTTTTCCCATATTTGCGTTTCTACCATATTTGCGTTTCTACCATATTTGCGTTTCTACCATATTTGCGTTTCTCCCATATTTGCGTTTCTCCCATATTTGCGTTTCTCCCATATTTGCGTTTCTCCCATATTTGCGTTTCTCCCATATTTGCGTTTCTCCCATATTTGCGTTTTTCCCATATTTGCGTTTTTCCCATATTTGCGTTTCTCCCATATTTGCGTTTCTCCCATATTTGCGTTTCTCCCATATTTGCGTTTCTCCCATATTTGCGTTTCTCCCATATTTGCGTTTCTCCCATATTTGCGTTTCTCCCATATTTGCGTTTCTCCCATATTTGCGTTTCTCCCATATTTGCGTTTCCCCCATATTTGCGTTTCCCCCATATTTGCGTTTCCCCCATATTTGCGTTTCCCCCATATTTGCGTTTCTCCCATATTTGCGTTTTTCCCATATTTGCGTTTTTCCCATATTTGGTTTTCTCCCATATTTGCGTTTCTGCCATATTTGCGTTTCTCCAGTATTCATAAACCCATCCTACCAACCATCTCCTGCTTCTAGTCAAGGTGTGCCAGTAAATTCTCTTCTCCCATATCTAAGTTTTTCGATTACTCATGAACCCATGCTACCATCCAATTCCTGCATTTAGTTGAGTTGTGCCCCCACATTTCTCTTCTTCCATATATGCGTTTTTCCCACATATGCGTTTTACCCATATTTGCGTTTTTCCCACATATGCGTTTTACCCATATTTGCATTTTTCCCATATTTGCGTTTTTCCCGTATGTGCGTTTTTCCCATATGTGCGTTTTTCCCGTATGTGCGTTTTTCCCATATTTGCATTTTTCCCACATTTGCGCTTTTGCCATATTTGCGTTTTTGCCATATTTGAGTATTTGCCATATTTGCGTTTTTGCCATATTTGCGTTTTTGCCATATTTGCGTTTTTGCCATATTTGCGTTTTTGCCATATTTGCGTTTTTGCCATATTTGCGTTTTTGCCATATTTGCGTTTTTGCCATATTTGCGTTTTTGCCATATTTGCGTTTTTGCCATATTTGCGTTTTTGCCATATTTGCGTTTTTCCTATATTTGCGTTTTTCCTATATTTGCGTTTTTCCTATATTTGCGTTTTTCCTATATTTGCGTTTTTCCTATATTTGCGTTTTTCCTATATTTGCGTTTTTCCTATATTTGCGTTTCTCCCATATATGCATTTCTCCCATATTTGTGTATCTCCCATATTTGCGTGTTTCCCATATCTCATGTATTCATTCTACCATCCATTTCCTTCTTCTAGTGAAGGTGTGCCACTAATTTCTCTTCTCCCATATTTAGTTTTTTCCATTACTCGTGAACCCATGCTACCAACCGATTCCTTCTTTTAGTAAAGTTATGCCCCATACTTCACTTCTCCCATATTTGCGTTTTTCCCATATCTGCGTTTTCCCATATCTGCGTTTTTCCCATATCTGCGTTTTTCCCATATCTGCGTTTTTCCCATATCTGCGTTTTTCCCATATTTGCGTTTATCCCATATTTGCCTTTTTCTTATATTTGCGTTTTTCCCATATGTATGTTTTTCCCATAGTTGTTTTTATCTCATATATGCATTTTTCCCATATATGCGTTTTTCCCATATATGCGTTTTTCCCATATGCGTTTTTCCCATTTTTGCGTTTTTACCATTTTTGCGTTTTTACCATTTTTGCGTTTTTACCATTTTTGCGTTTTTACCATTTTTGCGTTTTTCCCATTTTTGCGTTTTTCCCATTTTTGCGTTTTTCCCATTTTTGCGTTTTTCCCATTTTTGCGTTTTTCCCATTTTTGCGTGTTTCCCATTTTTGCGTGTTTCCCATTTTTGCGTGTTTCCCATTTTTGCGTTTTTCCCATTTTTGCGTTTTTCCCATTTTTGCGTTTTTCCCATTTTTGCGTTTTTCCCATTTTTGCGTTCTATCCATTTTTGCGTTCTTCCCATTTTTGCGTTTCTCCCATTTTTGCGTTCTTCCCATATTTGCGTTCTTCCCATATTTGCGTTTTCCCCATATTTGCGTTTTCCCCATATTTGCGTTTTCCCCATATTTGCGTTTTTCCCATATTTGCGTTTTTCCCATATTTGCGTTTTTCCCATATTTGCGTTTTTCCCATATTTGCGTTTTTCCCATATTTGCGTTTCCCCATGTTTGCGTTTTTTCCATATTTGCGTTTTTTCCATATTTGCGTTTTCCCCATATATAAGTTTTTCCCATATATGCGTTTTTCCCATATATGCGTGTTTCCCTAACATGCGTTTTTCCCATAAATGCGTTTTTCCCATATATGCGTTGTTCCCATATCTGCGTTGATCCCATATATGCATTGATCCCATATCGGCATTGTTCCTATATTTGCGATGTTCGCATATTTGCGATTTTCGCATATTTGCGTTGTTCCCATATTTGCGTTGTTCCCATATTTGCGTTGTTCCCATATTTGCGTTGTTCCCATATTTGCGTTTTTCCCATATTTGCGTTTTTCCCATATTTGCGTTTTTCCCATATTTGCGTTTTTCCCAAATTTGCGTTATTCCCATATTTGCGTTATTCCCATATTTGCGTTATTCCCATATTTGCGGTATTCCCATATTTGCGTTTTTCCCATATTTGCGTTTTTCCCATATTTGCGTTTTTCCCATATTTGCGTTTTTCCCATATTTGCGTTTTTCCCATATTTGCGTTTTTCCCATATTTGCGTTTTTCCCATATTTGCGTTTTTCCCATATTTGCGTTTTTCCCATATTTGCGTTTTTCCCATATTTGCGTTTTTCCCATATTTGCGTTTTTCCCATATTTGCGTTTTTCCCATATTTGCGTTTTTCCCATATTTGCGTTTTTCCCATATTTGCGTTTTTCCCATATTTGCGTTTTTCCCATATTTGCGTTTTTCCCATATTTGCGTTTTTCCCATATTTGCGTTTTTCCCATATTTGCGTTTTTCCCTTATTTGCGTTTTTCCCTTATTTGCGTTTTTCCCTTATTTGCGTTTTTCCCTTATTTGCGTTTTTCCCTTATTTGCGTTTTTCCCATATTTGCGTTCTTCCCATATTTGCGTTTCTGCCATATTTGCGTTTCTACCATATTTGCGTTTCTCCCATAGATCATAAACCCATCCTACCAACCATCTCCTGCTTCTAGTAGAGGTGTGCCAGTAAATTCTCTTCTCCCATATCTAAGTTTTTCGATTACTCATGAGCCCATGCTACCATCCAATTCCTGCATTTAGTTGAGTTGTGCCCCCACATTTCTCTTCTTCCATATATGCGTTATACCCACATATGCGTTTTACCCATATTTGCGTTTTACCCATATTTGCGTTTTTCCCATATTTGCGTTTTTCCCATATTTGCGTTTTTCCCATATTTGCGTTTTTCCCATATTTGCGTTTTTCCCATATTTGCGTTTTTCCCATATTTGCGTTTTTCCCATATTTGCGTTTTTCCATATTTGCGTTTTTGCCATATTTGCGTATTTGCCATATTTGCGTATTTGCCATACTTGAGTATTTGCCATATTTGCGTTTTTGCCATATTTGCGTTGTTGCCATATTTGCGTATTTGCCATATTTGAGTAATGCCATATTTGCGTTTTTGCCATATTTGCGTTATTGCCATATTTGCGTTATTGCCATATTTGCGTTATTGCCATATTTGCGTTTTTGCCATATTTGCGTTTTTGCCATATTTGCGTATTTGCCATATTTGCGTTTTTGCCATATTTGCGTTTTTGCCATATTTGCGTTTTTGGTATATTTGCGTTATTGCCATATTTGCGTTATTGCCATATTTGCGTTATTGCCATATTTGCGTTATTGCCATATTTGCGTTATTGCCATATTTGCGTTATTGCCATATTTGCGTTATTGCCATATTTGCGTTATTGCCATATTTGCATTATTGCCATATTTGCGTTTTTGCCATATTTGCGTTTTTGCCATATTTGCGTTTTTGCCATATTTGCGTTTTTGCCATATTTGCGTTTTTGCCATATTTGCGTTTTTGCCATATTTGCGTTTTTGCCATATTTGCGTTTTTGCCATATTTGCGTTTCTGCCATATTTGCGTTTCTGCCATATTTGCGTTTCTGCCATATTTGCGTTTCTGCCATATTTGCGTTTCTGCCATATTTGCGTTTCTGCCATATTTGCGTTTCTCCCATATTTGCGTTTCTCCCATATTTGCGTTTTTCCCATATTTGCGTTTCTCCCATATTTGCGTTTTTCCTATATTTGCGTTTCTCCCATATATGCATTTCTCCCATATTTGTGTATCTCCCATATTTGCGTGTTTCCCATATCTCATGTATTCATTCTACCATCCATTTCCTTCTTCTAGTAAAGGTGTGCCACTAATTTCTCTTCTGCCATATTTGGTTTTTTCCATTACTCGTGAACCCATGCTACCAACCGATTCTTTCTTTTAGTAAAATTAAGCCCCATACTTCTCTTCTCCCATATTTGCGTTTTTCCCATATTTGCGTTTTTCCCATATTTGCGTTTTTCCCATATTTGCGTTTTTCCCATATTTGCGTTTTTCCCATATTTGCGTTTTTCCCATATTTGCGTTTTTCCCATATTTGCGTTTTTCCCATATTTTCCTTTTTCCCATATTTTCCTTTTTCCCATATTTGCGTTTTTCCCATATTTGCGTTTTTCCCATATTTGCGTTTTTCCCATATTTGCGTTTTTCCCATATTTGCGTTTTTCCCATATTTGCGTTTTTCCCATATTTGCGTTTTTCCCATATTTGCGTTTTTCCCATATTTGCGTTTTTCCCATATTTGCGTTTTTCCCATATTTGCGTTTTTCCCATATTTGCGTTTTTCCCATATTTGCGTTTTTGCCATATTTGCGTTTTTGCCATATTTGCGTTTTTGCCATATTTGCGTTTTTGCCATATTTGCGTTTTTGCCATATTTGCGTTTTTGCCATATTTGCGTTTTTGCCATATTTGCGTTTTTGCCATATTTGCGTTTTTGCCATATTTGCGTTTTTGCCATATTTGCGTTTTTGCCATATTTGCGTTTTTGCCATATTTGCGTTTTTGCCATTTTTGCGTTTTTGCCATTTTTGCGTTTTTGCCATTTTTGCGTTTTTGCCATTTTTGCGTTTTTGCCATTTTTGCGTTTTTGCCATTTTTGCGTTTTTGCCATTTTTGCGTTTTTGCCATATTTGCATTTCTCCCATATTTGCGTTTTTCCTATATTTGCGTTTCACCCGTAAAGGCGTTTCTACCATATTTGTGTATCACCCATATTTGCGTTTTTCCCATATCTCATGTACTCATTCTAACATCTGTTTCCTTCTTCTAGTAAAGGTGTGCCACTAAATTCTCTTCTCCCATATCTAGTTTTTTCCATTACTCATGAACCCATGCTACCAACCGATTCCTTCTTTTAGTCAAGTTGTGCCCCATAGTTCTCTTCTCCCATATTTGCGTTTTTCCCATATTTGCGTTTTTCCTATATTTGCGTTTTTCCCATATTTGCGTTTTTCCCATATTTGCGTTTTTCACATATTTGCGTTTTTCACATATTTGCGTTTTTTCCATATTTGCGTTTTTTCCATATTTGCGTTTTTTCCATATTTGCGTTTTCCCCATATATGAGTTATTCCCATATATGCATTTTTCCAATATATGCATTTTTCCCATATATGGGTTTTTCCCATGTATTCGTTTTTCCCATATCTGCGTTTTTCCCATAAATGCGTTTTTCCCATAAATGCGTTTTTCCCATAAATGCGTTTTTCCCATATTTGCGTTTTTCCCATATTTGCGTTGTTCCCATATCTGCGTTGTTCCCATATCTGCGTTGTTCCCATATCGGCATTGTTCCCATATTTGCGTTGTTCCTATATTTGCGTTGTTCCCATATTTGCGTTGTTCCCATATTTGCGTTGTTCCCATATTTGCGTTGTTCCCATATTTGCGTTGTTCCCATATTTGCGTTGGTCCCATATTTGCGTTGGTCCCATATTTGCGTTGGTCCCATATTTGCGTTGGTCCCATATTTGCGTTGTTCCCATATTTGCGTTGTTCCCATATTTGCGTTGTTCCCATATTTGCGTTGTTCCCATATTTGCGTTGTTCCCATATTTGCGTTGTTCCCATATTTGCGTTGTTCCCATATTTGCGTTGTTCCCATATTTGCGTTGTTCCCATATTTGCGTTGTTCCCATATTTGCGTTGTTCCCATATTTGCGTTGTTCCCATATTTGCGTTGTTCCCATATTTGCGTTGTTCCCATATTTGCGTTGTTCCCATATTTGCGTTGTTCCCATATTTGCGTTGTTCCCATATTTGCGTTGTTCCCATATTTGCGTTGTTCCCATATTTGCGTTGTTCCCATATTTGCGTTGTTCCCATATTTGCGTTGTTCCCATATTTGCGTTGTTCCCATATTTGCGTTGTTCCCATATTTGCGTTGTTCCCATATTTGCGTTGTTCCCATATTTGCGTTGTTCCCATATTTGCGTTGTTCCCATATTTGCGTTGTTCCCATATTTGCGTTTTTCCCATATTTGCGTTTTTCCCATATTTGCGTTTTTCCCATATTTGCGTTTTTCCCATATTTTCGTTTTTCCCATATTTTTCGTTTTTCCCATATTTTTCGTTTTTCCCATATTTTTCGTTTTTCCCATATTTTTCGTTTTTCCCATATTTGCGTTCTTCCCATATTTGGTTTTCTCCCATATTTGCGTTTTTGCCATATTTGCGTTTCTGCCATATTTGTGTTCCTCCAATATATCATAAACCCATCCTACCAACCATCTCCTGCTTCTAGTGAAGGTGTGCCAGTAAATTCTCTTCTCCCATATCTAAGTTTTTCGATTACTCATGAACCCATGCTACCATCCAATTCCTGCATTTAGTTGAGTTGTGCCCCCACATTTCTCTTCTTCCATATATGCGTTTTTCCGACATATGTGTTTTACCCATATTTGCGTTTTTCCCACATATGCGTTTTACCCATATTTGCGTTTTTCCCATATTTGCGTTTTTCCCATATTTGCGTTTTTCCCATATTTGCGTTTTTCCCATATTTGCGTTTTTCCCATATTTGCGTTTTTCCCATATTTGCGTTTTTCCCATATTTGCGTTTTTCCCATATTTGCGTTTTTCCCATATTTGCGTTTTTCCCATATTTGCGTTTTTCCCATATTTGCATTTTTCCCACATTTGCATTTTTCCCACATTTGCGCTTTTGCCATATTTGCGCTTTTGCCATATTTGCGTATTTGCCATTTTTGCGTATTTGCCATTTTTGCGTTTTTGCCATATTTGCATTTTTGCCATATTTGCATTTTTGCCATATTTGCGTTTTTGCCATATTTGCGTTTCTCCCATACTTGCGTTTTTCCCACACTTGCCTCTTTCCCATATTTGCGTTTTTCCCATATTTGCGTTTTTCCCGTATTTGCGTTCATCCCATATTTGCGTTTATCCCATATTAGCGTTTATCTCATATTAGCGTTTATCTCATATTTGCGTTTTTCCCATATTTGCGTTTTTCCCATATTTGCGTTTTTCCCATATTTGCGTTTTTCCCATATTTGCGTTTTTCCCATATTTGCGTTTTTCCCATATTTTCGTTTTTCCCATATTTTCGTTTTTCCCATATTTTCGTTTTTCCCATATTTTTCGTTTTTCCCATATTTTTCGTTTTTCCCATATTTTTCGTTTTTCCCATATTTTTCGTTTTTCCCATATTTGCGTTCTTCCCATATTTGGTTTTCTCCCATATTTGCGTTTTTGCCATATTTGCGTTTCTGCCATATTTGTGTTCCTCCAATATATCATAAACCCATCCTACCAACCATCTCCTGCTTCTAGTGAAGGTGTGCCAGTAAATTCTCTTCTCCCATATCTAAGTTTTTCGATTACTCATGAACCCATGCTACCATCCAATTCCTGCATTTAGTTGAGTTGTGCCCCCAGTTGAGTTGTGCCCCCACATTTCTCTTCTTCCATATATGCGTTTTTCCGACATATGTGTTTTACCCATATTTGCGTTTTTCCCACATATGCGTTTTACCCATATTTGCGTTTTTCCCATATTTGCGTTTTTCCCATATTTGCGTTTTTCCCATATTTGCGTTTTTCCCATATTTGCGTTTTTCCCATATTTGCGTTTTTCCCATATTTGCGTTTTTCCCATATTTGCGTTTTTCCCATATTTGCGTTTTTCCCATATTTGCGTTTTTCCCATATTTGCGTTTTTCCCATATTTGCGTTTTTCCCATATTTGCATTTTTCCCACATTTGCATTTTTCCCACATTTGCATTTTTCCCACATTTGCGCTTTTGCCATATTTGCGCTTTTGCCATATTTGCGTATTTGCCATTTTTGCGTATTTGCCATTTTTGCGTTTTTGCCATATTTGCATTTTTGCCATATTTGCATTTTTGCCATATTTGCGTTTTTGCCATATTTGCGTTTCTCCCATACTTGCGTTTTTCCCACACTTGCCTCTTTCCCATATTTGCGTTTTTCCCATATTTGCGTTTTTCCCGTATTTGCGTTCATCCCATATTTGCGTTTATCCCATATTAGCGTTTATCTCATATTAGCGTTTATCTCATATTTGCGTTTTTCCCATATTTGCGTTTTTCCCATATTTGAGTTTTTCCCATATTTGAGTTTTTCCCATATTTGCGTTTTTCCCATATTTGCGTTTTTCCCATATTTGCGTTTTTCCCATATTTGCGTTTTTCCCATATTTGCGTTTTTCCCATATTTGCGTTTTTCCCATATTTGCGTTTTTCCCATATTTGCGTTTTTCCCATATTTGCGTTTTTCCCATATTTGCGTTTTTCCCATATTTGCGTTTTTCCCATATTTGCGTTTTTCCCATATTTGCGTTTTTGCCATTTTTGCGTTTTTGCCATTTTTGCGTTTTTGCCATATTTGCGTTTTTCACATATTTGCGTTTTTCCCATATTTCCGTTTTCCCATATATGCGTTTTTCCCATATTTCCGTTTTCCCATATATGCGTTTTTCCCATAAATGCGTCTTTCCCATATACGCGTTGTTCCCATATACGCGTTGTTCCCATATACGCGTTGTTCCCATATACGCGTTGTTCCCATATACGCGTTGTTCCCATATACGCGTTGTTCCCATATCTGCGTTGTTCCCATATCTGCGTTGATCCCATATCTGCGTTGATCTCATATATGTGTTTTTCCCATATATGCGTTATTCCCATAAATGCGTTATTCCCATATATGCATTGTTCCCCTATCTGCGTTGTTCCCTTATCTGCGTTGATCCCATATCTGCGTTGTTCCTATATCTGCGTTGTTCCTATATCTGCGTTGTTCCTATATCTGCGTTGTTCCTATATTTGCGTTGTTCCTATACTTGCGTTGTTCCCATATTTGCGTTGTTCCCATATTTGCGTTGTTCCCATATTTGCGTTGTTCCCATATTTGTGTTGTTCGCATAATTGCGATGTTCGCATATTTGCGTTTTTCCGATATTTGCGTTTTTCGATATTTGCGTTTTTCCGATATTTGCGTTTTTCCCATATTTGCGTTTTTCCCATATTTGCGTTTTTCCCATATTTGCGTTTTTCCCATATTTGCGTTTTCCCATATTTGCGTTGTTCCCATATTTGCGTTGTTCCCATATTTGCGTTGTTCCCATATTTGCGTTGTTCCCATATTTGCGTTTCTCCGATATTTGCGTTTCTCCGATATTTGCGTTTCTCCGATATTTGCGTTTCTCCGATATTTGCGTTTCTCCGATATTTGCGTTTCTCCGATATTTGCGTTTCTCCGATATTTGCGTTTCTCCGATATTTGCGTTTCTCCGATATTTGCGTTTCTCCGATATTTGCGTTTCTCCGATATTTGCGTTTCTCCGATATTTGCGTTTCTCCGATATTTGCGTTTCTCCGATATTTGCGTTTCTCCGATATTTGCGTTTCTCCGATATTTGCGTTTCTCCGATATTTGCGTTTTTCCCATATTTGCGTTTTTCCCATATTTGCGTTTTTCCCATATTTGCGTTTTTCCCATATTTGCGTTTTTCCCATATTTGCGTTTTTCCCATATTTGCGTTTTTCCCATATTTGCGTTTTTCCATATTTGCGTTTTTCCATATTTTCGCTTCTCCCATATTTTCGTTTCTCCCATATTTTCGTTTCTCCAATATTTTCGTTCCTCCCATATTTTCGTTTCTCCCATATTTTCGTTTCTCCCATATTTGCGTTTCTCCCATATTTGCGTTTCTCCCATATTTGCGTTTCTCCCATATTTGCGTTTCTCCCATATTTGCGTTTTTCCCATATTTGCGTTTTTCCCATATTTGCGTTTTTCCCATATTTGCGTTTTTCCCATATTTGCGTTTTTCCCATATTTGCGTTTTTCCCATATTTGCGTTTTTCCCATATTTGCGTTTTTCCCATATTTGCGTTTTTCCCATATTTGCGTTTTTCCCATATTTGCGTTTTTCCCATATTTGCGTTTTTCCCATATTTGCGTTTTTCCCATATTTGCGTTTTTCCCATATTTGCGTTTTTCCCATATTTGCGTTTTTCCCATATTTGCGTTTTTCCCATATTTGCGTTTTTCCCATATTTGCGTTTTTCCCATATTTGCGTTCTTCCCATATTTGCGTTCTTCCCATATTTGCGTTCTTCCCATATTTGCGTTCTTCCCATATTTGCGTTTTTGCCATATTTGCGTTTTTGCCATATTTGCGTTTTTGCCATATTTGCGTTTTTGCCATATTTGCGTTTTTGCCATATTTGCGTTTTTGCCATATTTGCGTTTTTGCCATATTTGCGTTTCTCCCATATATGCATTTCTCCCATATTTGTGTATCTCTCATATTTGCGTGTTTCCCATATCTCATGTATTCATTCTACCATCCATTTCCTTCTTCTAGTAAAGGTGTGCCACTAATTTCTCTTCTCCCATATTTAGTTTTTTCCATTACTCGTGAACCCATGCTACCAACTGATTCCTTCTTTTAGTAAAGTTATACCCCATACTTATCTACTCCCATATTTGCGTTTTTCCCATATTTGCGTTTTTGCCATATTTGCGTTTTTCACACACTTGCCTCTTTCCCATATTTGCGTTTTTCCCATATTTGCGTTTTTCCCATATTTGCGTTTTTCCCATATTTGCGTTTTCCCCATATTTGCGTTTTTCCCATATTTGCGTTTTTCCCATATTTGCGTTTTTCCCATATTTGCGTTTTTCCCGTATTTGCGTTCATCCCATATTTGCGTTTATCCCATATTAGCGTTTATCTCATATTTGCGTTTTTCCCATATTTGCGTTTTTCCCATATTTGCGTTTTTCCCATATTTGAGTTTTTCCCATATTTGAGTTTTTTCCATATTTGCGTTTTTCCCATATTTGCGTTTTCCCCATATTTGCGTTTTTCCCATATTTGCGTTTTTGCCATTTTTGCGTTTTTCCCATATATGCGTCTTTCCCATATATGCGTTATTGCCATATTGGAGTTTATGCCATATTTTGGTATTTGCCATATTTGCGTTCTTGCGATATTTGCGTTCTTGCGATATTTGCGTTTTTGCGATATTTGCGTTTTTGCGATATTTGCGTTTCTCCCATATATGCGTTTCTCCCATATATGCGTTTTTCCCATATATGCGTTTTTCCCATATGTGCGTTTTTCCCATATATGCGTTTTTCCCATATTTGCGATTTTCCCATATTTGCGTTTTTCCCATATTTGCGATTTTCCCATATTTGCGTTTTTCCCATATTTGCGTTTTTCCCCATATTTGCGTTTTTCCCCATATTTGCGTTTTTCCCCATATTTGCGTTTTTCCCCATATTTGCGTTTTTCCCCATATTTGCGTTTTTCCCATATTTGCGTTTTTCCCATATTTGCGTTTTTCCCATATTTGCGTTTTTCCCATATTTGCGTTTTTCCCATATTTGCGTTTTTCCCATATTTGCGTTTTTCCCATATTTGCGTTTTTCCCATATTTGCGTTTTTCCCATATTTGCGTTTTTCCCATATTTGCGTTTTTCCCATATTTGCGTTTTTCCCATATTTGCGTTTTTCCCATATTTGCGTTTTTCCCATATTTGCGTTTTTCCCATATTTGCGTTATTCCCATATTTGCGTTTTTCCCATATTTGCGTTTTTCCCATATTTGCGTTTTTCCCATATTTGCGTTTTTCCCATATTTGCGTTTTTCCCATATTTGCGTTTTTCCCATATTTGCGTTTTTCCCATATTTGCGTTTTTCCCATATTTGCGTTTTTCCCATATTTGCGTTTTTCCCATATTTGCGTTTTTCCCATATTTGCGTTTTTCCCATATTTGCGTTTCTCCTATATATCATGAACCCATGCTGCCAACCATTTCCATCTTCTAGTTAGGGTGTGCCAATAAATTCTCTTCTCCCATAACAAAGTTATTCCATTACTCATGAACCCATGCTACCAACCAATTCCTTCATTTAGTCCAGTTGTGCCCCATATTTCTCTTCTCCCATATATGCGTTTTTCCCATATATGCGTTTTTCACATATTTGCGTTTTTCCCATATTTTCGTTTTTTACATTTATGCGTTATTCCCATACATGCGATTTTCCCATACATGCGATTTTCCCATATTTGCGTTTTTCCCATATTTGCGTTTTTCCCATATATGCGTTTTTCCCATATATGCGTTTTTCCCATATATGCGTTTTTCCCATATATGCGTTTTTCCCATATATGCGTTTTTCCCATATATGCGTTTTTCACATATATGCGTTTTTCACATATATGCGTTTTTCACATATATGCGTTTTTCACATATTTGCGTTTTTGCCATATTTGCGTTTTTGCCATATTTGCGTTTTTCCCATATTTGCGTTTTTCCCATATTTGCGTTTTTCCCATATTTGCGTTTTTCCCATATTTGCGTTTTTCCCATATTTGAGTTTTTCCCATATTTGAGTTTTTCCCATATTTTCGTTTTGTCCCAATTATGGTTTTGTCCCATATATGGCTTTTTCCCATACATGGTTTCTTCCCATATATGCGTTTTTCCGATATATGCGTTTTTCCGATATATGCGTTTTTCCGATATATGCGTTTTTCCGATATATGCGTTTTTCCGATATATGCGTTTTTCCGATATATGCGATTTTCCCATATATGCGATTTTCCCGTATATGCGTTTTTCCCATATATGCGTTTTTCCCATATATGCGTTTTTCCCATATATGCGTTTTTCCCATATATGCGTTTTTCCCATATATGCGTTTTTCCCATATATGCGTTTTTCCCATATATGCGTTTTTCCCATATATGCGTTACTCCCATATTTGCGTTTTTCACATATTTGCGTTATTCCCATATATGCGTTACTCCCATATTTGCGTTTTTCACATATTTGCGTTTTCCCCATATTTGCGTTTTCCCCATATTTGCGTTTTCCCCATATTTGCGTTTTTCCCATATTTGAGTGTTACCCATATTTTCATTATCCCAATTTTGGTTTTGTCCCATACATGGTTTTGTCCCATATATGGTTTTGTCCCATATATGGTTTTGTCCCATATATGGTTTTGTCCCATATATGCGTTTTTCCGATATATGAGTTTTTCCCATATATGCGTTTTTCCCATATATGCGTTTTTCCCATATATGCGTTGTTCCCATATTTGCGTTTTTCCCATATTTGCGTTTTTCCCATATTTGCGTTTTCCCCATATTTGCGTTTTCCCCATATTTGCGTTTTCCCCATATTTGCGTTTTCCCCATATTTGCGTTTTCCCCATATTTGCGTTTTCCCCATATTTGCGTTTTCCCCATATTTGCGTTTTCCCCATATTTGCGTTTTCCCCATATTTGCGTTTTCCCCATATTTGCGTTTTCCCCATATTTGCGTTGTTCCCACATTTGCGTTATTCCGATATTTGCGTTTTTCCCATATTTGCTTTTCTCCGATATTTGCGTTTCTCCGATATTTGCGTTTCTCCGATATTTGCGTTTCTCCGATATCTGCGTTTTTCCTATACTTGCGTTTTTCCCATATTTGCGTTTTTCCCATATTTGCGTTTTTCCCATATTTGCGTTTTTCCCATATTTGCGTTTTTCCCATATTTGCGTTTTTCCCATATTTGCGTTTTTCCCATATTTGCGTTTTTCCCATATTTGCGTTTTTCCCATATTTGCGTTTTTCCCATATTTGCGTTTTTCCCATATTTGCGTTTTTCCCATATTTGCGTTTTTCCCATATTTGCGTTTTTCCCATATTTGCGTTTTTCCCATATTTGCGTTTTTCCCATATTTGCGTTTTCCCCATATTTGCGTTTTCCCCATATTTGCGTTTTCCCCATATTTGCGTTTTCCCCATATTTGCGTTTTCCCCATATTTGCGTTTTCCCCATATTTGCGTTTTCCCCATATTTGCGTTTTCCCCATATTTGCGTTTTTCCCATATTTGCGTTTTTCCCATATTTGCGTTTATCCCATATTTGCGTTTTTCCCATATTTGCGTTTTTCCCATATTTGCGTTCTTCCCATATTTGCGTTCTTCCCATATTTGCGTTTTTCCCATATTTGCGTTTTTCCCACATTTGCGTTTTTCCCACATTTGCGTTTTTCCCACATTTGCGTTTTTCCCACATTTGCGTTTTTCCCACATTTGCGTTTTTCCCACATTTGCGTTTTTCCCATATTTGCGTTTTTCCCATATTTGCGTTTTTCCCATATTTGCGTTTTTCCCATATTTGCGTTTTTCCCATATTTGCGTTTTTCCCATATTTGCGTTTTTCCCATATTTGCGTTTTTCCCATATTTGCGTTTTTCCCATATTTGCGTTTTTCCCATATTTGCGTTTTTCCCATATTTGCGTTTTTCCCATATATGCGTTTTTCCCATATATGCGTTTTCCCCATATATGCGTTATTCCCATATTTGCGTTTTTGCCATATTTGCGTTTTTGCCATATTGCGTATTTGCCTTATTTACGTTTTTGCGATATTTGCGTTTTTGCGATATTTGCGTTTTTGCAATATTTGCGTTTTTGCGATATTTGCGTTTTTGCGATATTTGCGTTTTTGCGATATTTGCGTTTTTGCGATATTTGCGTTTCTCCCATATTCGCATCTCTCCCATATTCGCGTCTCTCCCATATTTGCGTTTCTCCCATATTTGCGTTTCTCCCATATTTGAGTGTTTTCCCATATTTGCGTGTTTTCCCATATTTGCGTGTTTTCCCATATTTGCATTTTTCCCATATTTGCGTTTTTAGCCATATTTGCGTTTTTTCCCATATTTGCGTTTTTTCCCATATTTTCGTTTTTTCCCATATTTGCATTGTTCCCATATTGGCGTTGTTCCCATATTGGCGTTGTTCCAATATTTGCGTTGTTCCAATATTTGCGTTGTTCCAATATTTGCGTTGTTCCCATATTTGCGTTGTTCCCATATTTGCGTTGTTCCCATATTTGCGTTTTTCCCATATATGCGTTGTTCCCATATATGCGTTTTTCCCATATATGCGTTTTTCCCATATAAGTGTTTTTCCGATATATGCGTTTTCCCATATATGCGTTTTCCCCATATATGCGTTTTCCCCATATATGCGTTTTCCCCATATATGCGTTTTTCCCATATATGCGTTTTTCCCATATATGCGTTTTTCCCATATATGCGTTTTTCCCATACATACGTTTTTCCCATATATGCGTTTTTCCCATATATGCGTTTTTCCCATATATGCGTTTTTCCCATATATGCGTTTTTCCCATATATGCGTTTTTCCCATATATGCGTTTTTCCCATATATGCGTTTTTCCCATATATGCGTTTTTCCCATATTTGCGTTTTTCCCATATTTGCGTTTTTCCCATATTTGCGTTTTTCCCATATTTGCGTTTTTCCCATATTTGCGTTTATCTCATATTTGCGTTTTTCCCATATTTGCGTTTTTCCCATATTTGCGTTTTTCCCATATTTGCGTTTTTCCCATATTTGCGTTTTTCCCATATTTGCGTTTTTCCCATATTTGCGTTTTTCCCATATTTGCGTTTTTCCTATATTTGCGATTTCCCATATTTGCGTTTTTCCCACATTTGCGTTTTTCCCACATTTGCTTTTTTCCCACATTTGCTTTTTTCCCATATTTGCTTTTTTCCCATATTTGCTTTTTTCCCATATTTGCTTTTTTCCCATATTTGCTTTTTTCCCATATTTGCGTTTTTCCCATATTTGCGTTTTTCCCATATTTGCGTTTTTCCCATATTTGCGTTTTTCCCATATTTGCGTTTTTCCCATATATGCGTTTTCCCCATATATGCGTTATTCCCATATTTACGTTTTTGCCATATTTTTGTATTTGCCATATTGCGTTTTTGCCTTATTTGCGTTTTTGCGATATTTGCGTTTTTGCGATATTTGCGTTTTTGCGATATTTGCGTTTCTCCCATATTCGCATCTCTCCCATATTCCTGTCTCTCCCATATTTGCGTTTTTCCCATATTTGCGTTTTTTCCCATATTTGCGTTTTTTCCCATATTTGCGTTTTTTCCCATATTTGCGTTTTTTCCCATATTTGCGTTTTTTCCCATATTTGCGTTTTTTCCGATATTTCCGTTTTTTCCCATATTTGCGTTTTTTCCCATATTTGCGTTTTTTCCCATATTGGCGTTGTTCCCATATTGGCGTTGTTCCCATATTGGCGTTGTTCCCATATTTGCGTTGTTCCCATATTTGCGTTGTTCCCATATTTGCGTTGTTCCCATATTTGCGTTGTTCCCATATTTGCGTTGTTCCCATATTTGCGTTGTTCCCATATTTGCGTTGTTCCCATATTTGCGTTGTTCCCATATTTGCGTTGTTCCCATATTTGCGTTGTTCCCATATTTGCGTTTCCCCATATTTGCGTTTCCCCATATTTGCGTTTCCCCATATTTGCGTTTCCCCATATTTGCGTTTCCCCATATTTGCGTTTCCCCATATTTGCGTTTCCCCATATTTGCGTTTCCCCATATTTGCGTTTCCCCATATTTGCGTTTCCCCATATTTGCGTTTCCCCATATTTGCGTTTCCCCATATTTGCGTTTCCCCATATTTGCGTTTCCCCATATTTGCGTTTCCCCATATTTGCGTTTCCCCATATTTGCGTTTCCCCATATTTGCGTTTCCCCATATTTGCGTTTCCCCATATTTGCGTTTCCCCATATTTGCGTTTCCCCATATTTGCGTTTCCCCATATTTGCGTTTCCCCATATTTGCGTTTCCCCATATTTGCGTTTCCCCATATTTGCGTTTCCCCATATTTGCGTTTCCCCATATTTGCGTTTCCCCATATTTGCGTTTCCCCATATTTGCGTTTCCCCATATTTGCGTTTCCCCATATTTGCGTTTCCCCATATTTGCGTTTCCCCATATTTGCGTTTCCCCATATTTGCGTTTCCCCATATTTGCGTTTCCCCATATTTGCGTTTCCCCATATTTGCGTTTCCCCCATATTTGCGTTTCTCCCATATCTGCGTTTCTCCCATATCTGCGTTTTTCCCATATCTGCGTTTTTCCCATATCTGCGTTTTTCCCATATCTGCGTTTTTCCCATATCTGCGTTTTTCCCATATCTGCGTTTTTCCCATTTTTGCGTTTTTCTCATATTTGCGTTTTTCCCATATTTGCGTTTTTCCCATATTTGCGTTTTTCCCATATTTGCATTTTTCCCACATTTGCATTTTTCCCACATTTGCGTTTTTCCCACATTTGCGTTTTTCTCACATTTGCGTATTTCCCAAAAATTCGTTTTTCCCATTATTCGTTTTTCCCATATATTCGTTTTTCCCATATATTCGTTTTTCCCATATGTGAGTTTCTCCCATATTTGCGTTTTTCCTGAAGTGTTGGCAGAAGAGCCTACACCGTGTTGCAAGAGGCGGCCGAAATGGACGCTTTTAGCTCACGCAGACTGGTGTGAGGTCTGGAAGAGTTAAGGGACTTTATTGTCGCAAATAAGGTACATAGTTGATGTAATACTTAACTTTAATCCATAATTGGTGTACATCGCTCTTGTTGATACATTAATATCTCAATATAACTGGTAATGGCGCCATGCTAGGTTTCCCATATATGCGTTTTCCCCATATATGCGTTTTTCCCATATTTGCGTTTTTCCCATATTTGCGTTGTTCCCATATTTGCGTTGTTCCCATATATGCGTTTTTCCCATATATGCGTTTTTCCCATATATGCCTATTTCCCATATATGGGTTTTTCCCATATATGCGTTTTTCCCATATTTGCGTTTTTCCCATATTTGCGTTTTTCCCATATATCATAAACCCATGCTGCCAACCATTTCCATCTTCTAGTCAAGGTGTGCCAATAAATTCTCTTCTCCCATAACTAAGTTTTTCCATTACTCATGAACCCATGCTACCAACCAATTCCTTCATTAAGTCCAGTTGTGCCCCATATTTCTCTTCTCCCATATTTGCGTTTTTCCCATATTTGCGTTTTTCCCATATTTGTGTTTTTCCCATATTTGCGTTTTTCCCATATTTGCGTTTTTCCCATATTTGCGTTTTTCCCATATTTGCGTTTTTCCCATATTTGCGTTTTTCCCATATTTGCGTTTTTCCCATATTTGCGTTTTTCCCATATTTGCGTTTTTCCCATATTTGCGTTTTTCCCATATTTGCGTTTTTCCCATATTTGCGTTTTCCCCATATTTGCGTTTTTCCCATATTTGCATTTATCTCATATTTGCGTTTTTCCCATATTTGCGTTTATCTCATATTTGCGTTTTTCCCATATTTGCGTTTTTCCCATATTTGCGTTTTTCCCATATTTGCGTTTTTCCCATATTTGCGTTTTTCCCATATTTGCGTTTTTCCCATATTTGCGTTTTTCCCATATTTGCGTTTTTCCCATATTTGCGTTTTTCCCATATTTGCGTTTTTCCCACATTTGCGTTTTTCCCACATTTGCGTTTTTCCCACATTTGCGTTTTTCCCACATTTGCGTTTTTCCCACATTTGCGTTTTTCCCACATTTGCGTTTTTCCCACATTTGCGTTTTTCCCACATTTGCGTTTTTCCCATATTTGCGTTTTTCCCATATTTGCGTTTTTCCCATATTTGCGTTTTTCCCATATTTGCGTTTTCCCATATATGCGTTTTCCCCATATATGCGTTTTCCCCATATATGCGTTATTCCCATATTTGCGTTTTTGCCATATTTTGGTATTTGCCATATTTGCGTATTTGCCTTATTTGCGTTTTTGCGATATTTGCTTTTTTGCGATATTTGCGTTTTTGCGATATTTGCGTTTTTGCGATATTTGCGTTTTTGCGATATTTGCGTTTTTGCGATATTTGCGTTTTTGCGATATTTGCGTTTTTGCGATATTTGCGTTTTTGCGATATTTGCGTTTTTGCGATATTTCCGTTTTTGCGATATTTGCGTTTTTGCGATATTTGCGTTTCTCCCATATTCGCATCTCTCCCATATTCGCATCTCTCCCATATTTGCGTCTCTCCCATATTTGCGTCTCTCCCATATTTGCGTGTTTTCCCATATTTGCGTGTTTTCCCACATTTGCATTTTTTCCCATATTTGCGTTTTTAGCCATATTTGCGTTTTTTCCCATATTTGCGTTTTTTCCCATATTTGCGTTTTTTCCCATATTTGCGTTTTTTCCCATATTTGCGTTTTTTCCCATATTGGCGTTGTACCCATATTGGCGTTGTACCCATATTGGCGTTGTTCCCATATTTGCGTTTTTCCCATATTTGCGTTTTCCCATTTATGCGTTTTTCCCATTTATGCGTTTTTCCCATTTATGCGTTTTTCCCATATATGCGTTTTCCCCATATATGCGTTATTCCCATATTTGCGTTTTTGCCATATTGCGATATTTGCGTTTATGCGATATTTGCGTTTTTGCGATATTTGCGTTTTTGCGATATTTGCGTTTTTGCGATATTTGCGTTTTTGCGATATTTGCGTTTTTGCGATATTTGCGTTTTTGCGATATTTGCGTTTTTGCGATATTTGCGTTTTTGCGATATTTGCGTTTTTGCGATATTTGCGTTTTTGCGATATTTGCGTTTTTGCGATTTTTGCGTTTTTGCGATATTTGCGTTTCTCCCATATTTGCGTTTTTCCCATATTTGCGTTTTTCCCATATTTGCGTTTTTCCCATATTTGCGTTTTTCCCATATTTGCGTTTTTCCCATATTTGCATTTTTTCCCATATTTGCGTTTTTAGCCATATTTGCGTTTTTTCCCATATTTGCGTTTTATCCCATATTTGCGTTTTTTCCACTATTGGCGTTGTACCCATATTGGCGTTGTTCCCATATTGGCGTTGTTCCCATATTGGCGTTGTTCCCATATTGGCGTTGTTCCCATATTCGCGTTGTTCCCATATTTGCGTTGTTCCCATATCTGCGTTGTTCCCATATTTGCGTTGTTCCCATATTTGCGTTGTTCCCATATTTGCGTTGTTCCCATATTTGCGTTGTTCCCATATTTGCGTTGTTCCCATATTTGCTTTTTTCCCATATATGCGTTTTTCCCATATTTGCATTGTTCCCATATTGGCGTTGTTCCCATATTTGCGTTGTTCCCATATTGGCGTTGTTCCCATATTTGCGTTGTTCCCATATTTGCGTTGTTCCCATATATGCGATTTTCCCATATATGCGTTGTTCCGACATTTGCGTTTTTCCCATATTTGCGTTTCTCCGATATTTGCTTTTCTCCGATATTTGCGTTTCTCCGATATTTGCGTTTCTCCGATATTTGCGTTTCTCCGATATTTGCGTTTTTCCCATATTTGCGTTTTTCCCGTATTTGCGTTTTTCCCGTATTTGGGTTTTTCCCGTATTTGCGTTTTTCCCATAATTGCGTTTTTCCCATATTTGCGTATTTCCCATATTTGCGTTTTTCCCATATTTGCGTTTATCTCATATTTGCGTTTATCTCATATTTGCGTTTTTCCCATATTTGCATTTTTCCCATATTTGCGTTTTTCCCATATATGCGTTTTTCTCACATATGCGTTTTTCTCACATATGCGTTTTCCCATATTTGCGTTTCTCCTATATATCATAAGCCCATGCTGCCAACCATTTCCATCTTCTAGTCAAGGTGTGCCAATAAATTCTCTTCTCCCATAACTAAATTTTTTCCATTACTCATGAACCCATGCTACCAACCAATTCCTTCATTTAGTCCAGTTGTGCCCCATATTTCTCTTCTCCCATATATGCGTTTTTCCCATATATGCGTTTTTCACATATTTGCGTTTTTCACATATTTGCGTTTTTCACATATTTGCGTTTTTCCCATATTTGCGTTTTTCACATTTATGCGTTATTCCCATACATGCGATTTTCCCATATTTGCGTTTTTCCCATATATGCGGTCTTCCCATATATGCGTTTTTCACAAATTTGCGTTTTTCGCATATTTGCGTTTTTCACATATTTGCGTTTTTCACATATTTGCGTTTTTCACATATTTGCGTTTTTCACATATTTGCGTTTTTCGCATATTTGCGTTTTTCACATATTTGCGTTTTTCACATATTTGCGTTTTTTCCATATTTGAGTTTTTCCCATATTTTCGTTTTGTCCCAATTATGGTTTTGTCCCATATATGGTTTTTTTCCCATATATGGTTTCTTCCCATATATGTGTTTTTCCCATATATGCGTTTTTCCGATATATGCGTTTTTCCGATATATGCGTTTTTCCGATATATGCGATTTTCCCATATATGCGTTTTTCCCATATTTGCGTTTTTCCCATATTTGCGTTTTTCCCATATTTGCGTTTTTCACATATTTGCGTTTTTCCCATATTTGCGTTTCTCCCATATTTGCGTTTTTCCCATATTTGCGTTTTTAGCCATATTTGCGTTTTTTCCCATATTTGCGTTTTATCCCATATTTGCGTTTTTTCCACTATTGGCGTTGTACCCATATTGGCGTTGTTCCCATATTGGCGTTGTTCCCATATTGGCGTTGTTCCCATATTGGCGTTGTTCCCATATTTGCGTTGTTCCCATATTTGCGTTGTTCCCATATTTGCGTTGTTCCCATATTTGCGTTGTTCCCATATTTGCGTTGTTCCCATATTTGCGTTGTTCCCATATTTGCGTTGTTCCCATATTTGCGTTGTTCCCATATTTGCGTTGTTCCCATATTTGCGTTGTTCCCATATTTGCTTTTTTCCCATATATGCGTTTTTCCCATATATGCGTTTTTCCCATATATGCGTTTTTCCCATATATGCGTTTTTCCCCATATTTGCATTGTTCCCATATTGGCGTTGCTCCCATATTGGCGTTGCTCCCATATTGGCGTTGCTCCCATATTGGCGTTGCTCCCATATTGGCGTTGCTCCCATATTGGCGTTGCTCCCATATTGGCGTTGTTCCCATATGGGCGTTGTTCCCATATGGGCGTTGTTCCCATATGGGCGTTGTTCCCATATGGGCGTTGTTCCCATATGGGCGTTGTTCCCATATGGGCGTTGTTCCCATATATGCGTTACTCCCATATATGCGTTATTCCCATATTTGCGTTTTTCACATATTTGCGTTTTTCACATATATGCGTTTTTCCCATATATGCGTTTTTCCCATATATGCGTTTTTCCCATATATGCGTTTTTCCCATATATGCGTTTTTCCCATATATACGTTACTCCCATATTTGCGTTTTTCACATATTTGCGTTTATCCCATATTTGAGTTTTTCCCATATTTTCATTTTCCCAATTATGGTTTTGTCCCATATATGGTTTTGTCCCATATATGGTTTTGTCCCATATATGCGTTTTTCCCATATATGCGTTTTTCCCATATATGCGTTTTTCCCATATATGCGTTTTTCCCATATTTGCGTTGTTCCCACATTTGCGTTTTTCTGACATTTGCGTTTTTCCCATATTTTCGTTTCCCCGATATTTGCGTTTCTCCGATATTTGCGTTTTTCCCATATTCGCGTTTTTTCATATTTGCGTTTTTCCCATATTTGCCTTTTTCCCATTTTTGCGTATTTCCCATTTTTGCGTTGTTCCCATTTTTGCGTTCTTCCTATTTTTGCGTTCTTCCCATTTTTGCGTTCTTCCCATTTTTGCGTTTTTCCCATTTTTGCGTTTTTCCCATTTTTGCGTTTTTCCCATTTTTGCGTTTTTCCCATTTTTGCGTTTTTCCCATTTTTGCGTTTTTCCCATTTTTGCGTTTTTCCCATTTTTGCGTTTTTCCCATTTTTGCGTTTTTCCCATATTTGCGTTTTTCCCATATTTGCGTTTTTCCCATATTTGCGTTTTCCCATATTTGCGTTTTTCCCATATTTGCGTTTTTCCCATATCTGCTTTTTTCCCATATCTGCTTTTTTCCCATATTTGCTTTTTTCCCATATTTGCGTTTTTCCCATATTTGCGTTTTTCCCATATTTGCGTTTTTCCCATATTTGCGTTTTTCCCATATTTGCGTTTTTCCCATATTTGCGTTTTTCCCATATTTGCGTTTTTCTCATATTTGCGTATTTCCCATATTTGCGTTTTTCCATACCTGCGTTTTTCCCAGTTTTGCGTTTTCCCCATATTTGCCTTTTTCCCATATTTGCCTTTTTCCCATATTTGCGTTTTTCCCATATTTGCGTTTTTCCCATGTTTGCGTTTTTCTCATATTTGCGTTTTTCTCATATTTGCGTTTTTCTCATATTTGCGTTTTTCTCATATTTGCGTTTTTCTCATATTTGCGTTTTTCCCATATTTGCGTTTTTCTAATATTTGCGTTTCTCCCATATGTGCGTTTTTCCCATATTTGCGATTTTCCCATATTTGCGTTTTTCCCATATTTGCGTTTTTCCCATATTTGCGTTTCTCCCATATTTGCGTTTCTCCCATATTTGCGTTTTTCCCATATTTGCGTTTTTCCCATTTTTGCGTTTTTTCCATATTTGCGTTTTTCCCGTATTTGCGTTTTCCGCATATTTGCATTTTTCCCATATTTGCGTTTTGCCATATTTGCGTTTTTCCCACATTTGCGTATTTCCCATAAATTCGTTTTTCCCATATATTCGTTTTTCCCATATTTGAGTCTCTCCCATATATTCGTTTTTCCCATATGTGAGTTTCTCCCATATTTGCGTTTTTCCTGAAGTGTTGGCAGAAGAGCCTATACCGTGTTGCTAGAGGAGGCCGAAATGGACGCTTTTAGCTCACGCAGACTGGTGTGAGGTCTGGAGTTGTTAAGGGACTTTATAGTAGCAAATAAAGTACGTAGTTGATGTAATACTTAACTTTAATCCATTATTGGTGTACATCGCTCTTGTTGATACGTTAATATCTCAATATAACTGGTAATGGCGCCTTGCTAGGTTTCCCATATATGCGTTTTCCCCATATATGCGTTTTTCCCATATTTTCGTTGTTCCCATATTTGCGTTGTTCCCATATTTGCGTTGTTCCCATATTTGCGTTTTTCCCATATCTGCTTTTTTCCCATATTTGCGTTTTCCCCATATTTGCGTTATTCCCCATATTTGCATTTTTCCCATATTTGCGTTTTCCCCATATTTGCGTTTTCCCCATATTTGCGTTTTCCCCATATTTGCGTTTTTCCCATATTTGCGTTTTCCCCATATCTGCTTTTTTCCCATATTTGCTTTTTTCCCATATTTGCGTTTTCCCCATATTTGCGTTATTCCCCATATTTGCATTTTTCCCATATTTGCGTTTTCCCCATATTTCCGTTTTTCCCATATTTGCGTTTTCCCCATATTTGCATTATTCCCATATTTGCGTTTTTGCGATATTTGCGTTTTTGCGATATTTGCGTTTTTGTGATATTTGCGTTTTTGCGATATTTTCGTTTTTGTGATATTTGCATTTCTCCCATATTCGCATCTCTCCCATATTTGCGTTGCTCCCATATTTGCGTTTCTCCCATATTTGCGTTTCTCCCATATTTGCGTTTCTCCCATATTTGCGTTTCTCCCATATTTGCGTTTCTCCCATATTTGTGTTTCTCCCATATTTGCGTTTCTCCCATATTTACGTTTTTCCCATATTTGCGTTTTTCGGTATTTGCGTTTTGCCATATTTATATTTTTGCCATATATGCGTTTTTGCCATATTTGCGTATTTGCCATATTTGCGTATTTGCCATATTTGTGTATTTGCCATATTTGCGTTTTTGCCAAATTTGCGTTTTTGCCATATTTGCGTTCTTCCCATTTTTGCGTTTTTCCTATTTTTGATGTTTTTCCGATTTTTGCGTTTTTCCCATTTTTGCGTTTTTCTCATATTTGCGTTTTTCACATTTATGCGTTATTCCCATACATGCGATTTTCCCATATTTGCGTTTTTCCCATATATGCGTTTTTCCCATATATGCGTTTTTCACATATTTGCGTTTTTCACATATTTGCGTTTTTCACATATTTGCGTTTTTCAAATATTTGCGTTTTTCACATATTTGCGTTTTTCCCATTTTTGCGTTTTTCCCATTTTTGCGTTTTTCCCATATTTAAGTTTTTCCCATATTTAAGTTTTTCCCATATTTGAGTTTTTCCCATATTTGAGTTTTTCCCATATTTTCGTTTTTCCCAATTAAGGTTTTGTCCCATATATGGTTTTGTCCCATATATGGTTTTGTCCCATAAATGCGTTTTTCCCATATATGCGATTTTCCGATAATGCGTTTTTCCGATATATGCGTTTCCACATATATGCGTTTTTCCCATATTAGCGTTTTTCCCATATATGCGTTTTTCTTATATATGCGTATTTCCCATATATGTTTTTTTCCCATATATGCTTTTTTCCCATATTTGCGTTTTTCCCATATTTGCGTTTTTCCCATATTTGCGTTTTTCCCATATTTGCGTTTTTCCCATATTTGCGTTTTTCCCATATTTGCGTTTTTCCCACATATGCGTTTTTCCCATATTTGCGATTTCCCCTTATTTGCGTTTTTCCCATATTTGCGTTTTTCCCATATTTGCGTTTCTCCAATATTTGCGTTTCTCCAATATTTGCATTTCTCCCATTTTTGCATTTCTCCCATATTTGCGTTTTTCCCATATTTGCGTTTTTCCAAAATTTGCGTTTTTCCCATATTTGCGTTTTTCCCATATTTGCGTTTTTCCCATATTTGCGTTTTTCCCCATATTTGCGTCTTTCCCATATTTACGTTTTTCCCTTATTTGCGTTTTTCGTATATTTGCGTTTCTCCCATATTTGCGTTTCCCCATATCTGCGTTTTTCGCATATTTGCGTTTTTCGCATATTTGCGTTTTTCGCATATTTGCGTTTTTCGCATATTTGCGTTTTTCCCATATTTGCGTTTCTCCCATATTTGCGTTTCCCCATATCTGCGTTTTTCGCATATTTGCGTTTTTTCCCTATTTGCGTTTTTCCCATTTTTGCGTTTTTTCCATATTTGCGTTTTTCCCATATTTGCGTTTTTCTCGTATTTGCGTTCTTCCCATATTTGCGTTTTTCCCATATTTTCGTTTTCCGCATATTTGCGTTTTTCCCGCTATTTGCGTTTTTCCCATATTTGCGTTTTTCCCATATTTGCGTTTTTTCCACATTTGCGTATTTCCCATAAATTCGTATTTCCCATAAATTCGTTTTTCCCATACATTCGTTTTTCCTATATGTGAGTTTCTGCCATATATTCGTTTTTCCCATATGTGAGTTTCTCCCATATTTGCGTTTTTCCTGAAGTGTTGGCAGAAGAGCCTACACCGTGTTGCTAGAGGAGGCCGAAATGGACGCTTTTAGCTCACGCAGACTGGTGTGAGGTCTGGAATAGTTAAGGGACTTTATAGTAGCAAATAAAGTACGTAGTTGATGTAATACTTAACTTTAATCCATAATTGGTGTACATCGCTCTTGTTGATACGTTAATATCTCAATATAACTGGTACTGGCGCCTTGCTATGTTTCCCATATACGCGTTTCTCCCATATTTGCGTTTTTCCCATATTTGCGTTTTTCCCATATTTGTGTTTTTCCCATATTTGTGTTTTTCCCATATACGCGTTTTTCCCATATTTGCGTTTTTCCCATAATTGCGTTTTTCCCATATTTGCGTTTTTCCCATATATCATAAATCCATCCTACGAACCATTTCCTTCTTCTAGTCAAGGTGTGCCAATAAATTCTCTTCTCCCATATTTAAGTTTTTCCATTGCTCAAGAACCCATGCTACCAACCAATTCCTTCATTTAGTCAACTTGTGCCCTCATTTCTCTTCTCCCATACATGCATTTTTCCCATATTTGCGTTTTTCCCATATGTGAGTTTTTCGATATTTGCGTTTTGCCATATTTACATTTTTGCCATATTTGCGTATTTGCCATATTTGCGTATTTGCCATATTTGCGTATTTGCCATATTTGCGTATTTGCCATATTTGCGTTTTTGCCATGTTTGCGTTCTTCCCATTTTTGCGTTTTTCCCGTTTTTGACGTTTTTCCCGTTTTTGACGTTTTTCCCATATTTGCGTTTTTCCCATATTTGCGTTTTTCCCATATTTGCGTTTTTCCCATTTTTGCGTTTTTCCCATTTGTGCGTTTTTCCCATTTATGCGTTATTCCCATACATGCGATTTTCCCATATTTGCGTTTTTCCCATATATGCGTTTTTCCCATATATGCGTTTTTCACATATTTACGTTTTTCCCATATTTACGTTTTTCACATATTTGCGTTATGCACATAATTGCGTTTTTCCCATATTTGCGTTTTTCCCATATTTGCGTCTTTCCCATAATTGCGTTTTTCCCATATTTACGTTTTTCCCATATATGCGTTTTTCCCATATATGCGTTTTTCCCATATATGCGTTTTTCCCATATATGCGTTTTTCCCACATATGCGTTTTCCCATATTTGCGTTTTCCCCATATGTGCGTTTTCCCATATTTGCGTTTCTCCAATATTTGCGTTTCTCCAATATTTGCATTTCTCCCATTTTTGCATTTCTCCAATATTTGCATTTCTCCCATTTTTGCATTTCTCCCATATTTGCGTTTCTCCATATCTGCGTTTCCCCATATCTGCGTTTTTCCCATATTTGCGTTTTTCCCAAATTTGCGTTTCTCCCATATTTGTGATTCTCCCATATTTGCGTTTCCCCATATTTGCGTTTTCCCCACATTTGCGTGTTTCCCATTTTTGCGGTTTTTCGATATTTGCGTTTTTCCCATATTTGCGTTTTTCCCATATTTGCATTTTTCCCATATTTGGGTTTTTTCATATATCATGAACCCATCCTACGAACCATTTCCTTCTTCTAGTCAAGGTGTGCCAATAAATTCTCTACTCCCATATTTAAGTTTTTCCATTACTCAAGAACCCATGCTACCAACCAATTCCTTCATTTAGTCAACTTGTGCCCTCATTTCTCTTCTCCCATACATGCGTTTTTCCCATACATGCGTTTTTCCCATACATGCGTTTTTCCCATACATGCTTTTTTCCCATATTTGCGTTTTTCCCATATGTCAGTTTTTCCCATATGTGCGTTTTCACATATTTGCGTTTTTCACATATTTGCGTTTTTCCCATATGTGCGTTTTCATATATTTGCGTTTTTCACATATTTGCGTTTTTCCCATATTTGCGTTTTTCCCATATTTGTGTTTTTCCCATATTTGCGTTTTTCCCATATATGCGTTTTTCCCATATATGCGTTTTTCCCATATATGCGTTTTAGCCATATTCGCGTTTTTCCCATATTTGCGTTTATCCCATATTTGCGTTTTTCCCATATTTGCGTTTTTCCCATATTTGCGTTTTTCCCATATTTGCGTTTTTCCCATATTTGCGTTTCTAAAAATATTTGCATTTCTCCAATATTTGCATTTCTCCCATATTTGCGTTTCTCCCATATTTGCGTTTCTCCCATATTTGCGTTTCTCCCATATTTGCGTTTCTCCCATGTTTGCGTTTTCCCATATTTGCGTTTTCCCATATTTGCGTTTTTCTCATATTTGCGTTTTTCTCATATTTGGGTTTTTCTCATATTTGGGTTTTTCTCATATTTGCGTTTTTCTCATATTTGCGTTTTTCTCATATTTGCGTTTTTCTCATATTTGCGTTTTTCCCCTATTTGCGTTTTTCCCCTAATTGCGTTTTCCCCTATTTGCGTTTTTCCCATATTTGCGTTTTTCCAATATTTGCGTTTTTCCAATATTTGCGTTTTTCCCATATTTGCGTTTCTCCCATATTTGCGTTTCTCCCATATTTGCGTTTCTCCCATATTTGCGTTTCTCCCATATTTGCGTTTCTCCCATATTTGCGTTTCTCCCATATTTGCGTTTCCCCATATTTGCGTTTCCCCATATTTGCGTTTTTGCCATATTTGCGTTTTTGCCATATTTGCGTTTTTGCCATATTTGCGTTTTTGCCATATTTGCGTTTTTCCCATATTTGCGTTTTTCCCATATTTGCGTTTTTCCCATATTTGCGTTTTTCCCATATTTGCGTTTTTCCCATATTTGCCTTATTCCCATATTTGCGTTATTCCCATATTTGCGTTTCTCTCATACTTGCGTTTCTCTCATATTTGCGTTTTTCCCCTATTTGCGTTTTTCCCCTATTTGCGTTTTTCCCCTATTTGCGTTTTTCCCCTATTTGCGTTTTTCCCCTATTTGCGTTTTTCCCCTATTTGCGTTTTTCCCCTATTTGCGTTTTTCCCCTATTTGCGTTTTTCCCCTATTTGCGTTTTTCCCCTATTTGCGTTTTTCCCCTATTTGCGTTTTTCCCCTATTTGCGTTTTTCCCCTATTTGCGTTTTTCCCCTGTTTGCGTTTTTCCCCTGTTTGCGTTTTTCCCATGTATGCGTTTTTCCCATATATGCGTTTTTCCCATATATGCGTTTTTCCCATATATCCGTTTTTCCCATATATCCGTTTTTCCCATACATGCGTTTTTCCCATACATGCGTTTTTCCCATATATGCGTTGGTCCCATATATGCGTTTTTCACATATATGCATTATCCCAGATTTGCGTTTTTCCCATATTACATGAACCCATCTTACCAAGCATTTCCTTCTAGTCAAGGTGTGGCCCCCGTTTCTCTTCTCCCATATATGTGTTTTTTCCATATATGCGTTTTTCCCATATATGCGTTTTTCCCATATATTTGTTTTTACTATATTTGCGTTTTTCCCATATTTGCGTTTATCCCATATTTGCGTTTTTCCAATATTTGCCTTTTTCCAATATTTGCGTTTTTCCAATATTTGCATTTTCCCATATTTGCGTTCTTCCCATATATGCGTTTTTCCCATATATGCTTTCTTCCCATATTTGTGTTGTTTCCATATTTTCGTTTTTCCCATAATTGCGTTTTTGCCATATTTGCGTTTTTGCCATATTTGCGTTTTTGCCATATTTGCGTTTTTGCCATATTTGCGTTTTTGCCATATTTGCGTTTTTGCCACATTTGCTTTTTTGCCACATTTGCGTTTTTGCCATATTAGCGTTTTTGCCATATTTGCGTTTTTGCCATATTTGAGTTTTTGCCATATTTGCGTCTTTCCCACATTAGGGTCTTTTCCAAATTTGGGTCTTTCCCACATTTGCGTCATTCCCATATTAGTGTCTTCCCCATATTAGCGTCTTTCCGATATTAGCGTCTATCCGATATTAGCGTCTTTCCCATATTAACGTCTTTCCTATATTAGCGTCTTTCCCATATTAGCGTCTTTCCCATATTAGCGTCTTTCCCATATTTGCGTCCATCTCGTATTAGTGTCCATCACATATTTGCGTTTATCCCAAATTTGCGTTTTTCTAATATTTGCGTTTTTCCAATATTTGCGTTTTTGCGTTATTTACATTTTTCCCATATTTGCGTTTTTCCCATATTTGCGTTTTCCCCATATTTGCGTTTTTCCCATATTTGCGTTTTTCCCATATTTGCGTTTTTCCCATATATGCGTTTTTCCCATATATGCGTTTTTCCCATATATGCGTTTTTCCCATATATGCGTTTTTCCCATATATGCGTTTTTCCCATATATGCGTTTTTCCCATATATGCGTTTTTCCCATATATGCGTTTTTCCCATATATGCGTTTTTCCCATATATGTGTTTCTCCCATATTTGCGTTTTTCCTGAAGTGTTGGCAGAAGAGCCAACACCGTGTTGCTAGAGGAGGCCGAAATGGACGCTTTTAGCTCACGCAGACTGGCGTGAGGTCAGGAACAGTTAACGGGCTTTATGGTAGCAAATAAAGTACGTAGTTGATGTAATACTTAACTTTAATCCATAATTGGTGTACATCGCTCTTGTTGATACGTTAATATCTCAATATAACTGGTAATGGCGCCTTGCTAGGTTTCCCATATATGCGTTTTTCCCATATATGCGTTTTTCCAATATATGCGTTTTTCCCATACGCGTTTTTCCCATATATGTGTTTTTCCCATAAATGCGTTTTTCCCATATATGCGTTTTTCCCATAAATGCGTTTTTCCCATATATGTGTCTCTCCCATATGTGCGTTTTTCCCATATATGCGTTTTTCCCATGTATGCATTCATCCCATATGTGCGTTTTTCCCATATATGCATTTTTCCCATATATTCGTTTTTCCCATATATGCGTTTTTCCAGTATATGCGTTTTTCCCGTGTATGCGTTTTTCCAGTATATGCGTTTTTCCAGTATATGTGTTTTTCCCGTATATGCGTTTTTCCCGTATATGCGTTTTTCCCGTATATGGGTTTTTCCCGTATATGCGTTTTTCCCATATATGCGTTTTTCCCGTATTTGCGTTTTTCCCATATTTGCGTTTTTCCCATATTTGCGTTTTTCCCATATTTGCGTTTTTCTCATATTTGCGTTTTTCCCATATTTGCGTTTTTCTCATATTTGCGTTTTTCCCATATATGCGTTTTTCTCATATATGCGTTTTTCCCATATATGCGTTTTTCCCATATTTGTGTTTTTCCTATATTTTCGTTTCTCTAATATTTGCGTTTTTCTCATATTTTCGTTTCTATAATATTTGCGTTTTTCCCATATTTGCGTTTTTCCCATATTTGCGTTTATCCCATATTTGCGTTTCCCCATATTTGCGTTTCCCCATATTTGCGTTTCCCCATATTTGCGTTTCCCCATATTGCGTTTCCCCATATTTGCGTTTCCCCATATTTGCGTTTCCCCATATTTGCGTTTCCCCATATTTGCGTTTCGCCATATTTGCGTTTCGCCACATTTGCGTTTCGCCATATTTGCGTTTCCCCATTTTTGCGTTTCCCTATATTTGCATTTCCCCATATTTGCGTTTCCCCATATTTGCATTTCCCCACATTTGCGTTTCCCCATATTTGCGTTTCCCCATATTTGCGTTTCCCCATATTTTCGTTTTTCGCATATTTGCGTTTTTCGCATATTTGCGTTTTTCCCAAATTTTCGTTCTTCCCATATTTGCGTTTTTCCCATTTTTGCGTTTTTCCCATATTTGCGTTTCTCCCATATTTGCGTCCCCATATTTGCGTTTTTCACATATTTGCATTCTTCCCATATTTGCGTTTTTCCCATATTTGGGTTTTTCCCATATATGCATTTTTCCAATATATGCGTTTTTCCCATATTTGCGTTTTTCCCATATTTGCGTTTTTCCCATATATGTGTTTTTCCCATATATACGTTTTTCCCATATATGCGTTTTTCCCATATATGCGTTTTTCCCATATATATGCGTTTTTCCCATATATGCATTTTTCCCATATATGCGTTTTTCCCATATATGCGTTTTTCCCATATATGCGTTTTTCCCATATATGAGTTTCTCCCATATTTGCGTTTTTCCAGAAGTGTTGGCAGAAGAGCCAACACCGTATTGCTAGAGGAGGCCGAAATGGACGCTTTTAGCTCACGCAGACTGGTGTGAGGTCTGGAACAGTTAAGGGACTTTATAGTAGCAAATAAAGTACGTAGTTGATGTAATACTTAACTTTAATCCATAATTGGTGTACATCGCTCTTGTTGATACGTTAATATCTCAATATAACTGGTAATGGCGCCTTGCTAGGTTTCCCATATATGGATTTTTCTCATATATGCGCTTTTCCCATATATGCATATTTCCCATATATGCGTTTTTCCCATATTTGCTTTTTTCCATATTTGCGTTTTTCCCATATTTGCGTTTTTCCTATTTATGCGTTATTCCCATACATACGATTTTCCCATATTTGCGTTTTTCCCATATATGCGTTTTCCCATATATGCGTTTTTCCCATATTTGCGTTTTTCCCATATTTGCGTTTTTCCTATATTTGCGTTTTTCCCATATTAGCGTACATCTCATATTAGTGTCCATCACATATTTGCGTTTATCCCATATTTGCGTTTTTCCCATATTTGCGTTTTTGCCTTATTTGCATTTTTCCCATATTTGCGTTTTTCCCATATTTGCGTTTTTCCCATATTTGCGTTTTTCCCATATTTGCGTTTTTCCCATATTTGCGTTTTTCCCATATTTGCGTTTTTCCCATATTTGCGTTTTTGCCATATTTGCGTTTTTGCCATATATGCGTTTTTCCCATATATGCGTTTTTCCCATATATGCGTTTCTCCCATATATGAGTTTCTCCCATATATGAGTTTCTCCCATATATGAGTTTCTCCCATATATGAGTTTCTCCCATATTTGTGTTTTTCCTGAAGTGTTGGCAGAAGAGCCAACACCGAGTTGCTAGAGGAGGCCGAAATGGACGCTTTTAGCTCACGCAGACTGGCGTGAGGTCTGGATCAGTTAAGGGACTTTATAGTAGCAAATGAAGTACGTAGTTGATGTAATACTTAACTTTAATCCATAATTGGTGAACATCGCTGTTGTTAATACGTTAATAACTCAATATAACTGGTAATGGCGCCTTGCTACATTTCCCATATATGCATTTTTCTCATATATGCGTTTTTCCCATATATGCGTGTTTCCCATATATACGTTTTTCCCATGTATGAATTGTTCCCATACATGCGTTTTTCCCATATATGCGTTTTTCCCATATATGCGTTTTTCCCATATTTGCGTTTTTCCCGAATTTGCGTTTTTCCCGTATTTGCGTTTTTCCCATACATCATGAACCCATCCTGCAAACCATTTCCTTCTTCTAGTCAAAGTGTGGCAATAAATTCTCTCCCATATTTAAGTTTTTCCATTACTGAAGAACCTATGCTACCAACCAATTCCTTCATTTAGTCAAATTGTGCCAATATTTCTCTTCTCCCATATATGCGTTTTTCCATATGTGAGTTTTTCCATATGTGCGTTTTTCACATATTTGCGTTTCTCCCATATTTGCGTTTTTCCCATATTTGAGTTTTTCCCATATTTGCTATTTTCCCATATATGCGTTTTTCCCATATATGCGTTTTTCCCATAAATGCGTTTTTCCCATATATACGTTTTTCCCATATTTGTGTTTTCCCCATAATTGCGTTTTTACCATATTTGCGTTTTTACCATATTTGCGTTTTTACCATATTTGCGTTTTTACCATATTTGCGTTTTTACCATATTTGCGTTCTTCCCATATTTGCATTTCTCCCATATTTGCGTTTTTGCCATATTTGCGTTTTTGCCATATTTGCGTATTTGCCACATTTACGTATTTGCCACATTTACGTATTTGCCACATTTACGTATTTGCCACATTTACGTTTTTGCCACATTTACGTTTTTGCCACATTTACGTTTTTGCCACATTTACGTTTTTGCCACATTTATGTTTTTGCCACATTTATGTTTTTGTACATTTGCGTTTTTGCCACATTTGCGTTTTTGCCACATTTGCGTTTTTGCCACATTTGCGTTTTTGCCACATTTGCGTTTTTGCCACATTTGCGTTTTTGCCACATTTGCGTTTTTGCCACATTTGCGTTTTTGCCACATTTGCGTTTTTGCCACATTTGCGTTTTTGCCACATCTGCGTTTTTGCCACATTTGCGTATTTCCCATATATTCGTTTTTCTCATATACTCGTTTTTCCCATATACTCGTTTTTCCCATATGTGAGTTTCTCCCATATTTGCGTTTTTCCTGAAGTGTTGGCAGAAGAGCCTACACCGTGTTGCTAGAGGAGGTCGAAATGGACGCTTTTAGCTCACGCAGACTGGCGTGAGGTCTGGAACAGTTAAGGGACTTTATAGTAGCAAATAAAGTACGTAGTTGATGTAATACTCAACTTTAATCCATAATTGGTGTACATCGCTCTTGTTGATACGTTAATATCTCAATATAACTGGTAATGGCGCCTTGCTAGGTTTCCCATATATGCATTTTTCCCATAGATGCAGTTTTCACATATATGGCTATTTCCCATATATGCGTTTTCCCCATATATGCGTTTTTCCCATACTTGCGTTTTTCCCATATTTGCGTTCTTCCCATATTTGCGTTTTTCCCATATTTGCGTTTTTCCCATATATGCGTTTTTCCCATATATGCGTTTTTCCCATATATGCGTTTTTCCCATATATGCGTTTTTCCTATATTTGCGTTTTTCTCATATTTGCGTTTTTCCCATATTTGCGTTTTTCCCTAATTTGCGTTTTTCCCATATTTGCGTTTTTCCCATATTTGCGTTTTTCCCATATTTGCGTTTCTCCAATATTTGCGTTTCTCCAATATTTGCGTTTCTCCAATATTTGCGTTTCCCCAATATTTGCGTTTCTCCAATATTTGCGTTTTTCCCATATTTGCGTTTCTCCCATATTTGCGTTTCTCCCAATTTGCATTTCTCCCATGTTTGCGTTTCTCCCATGTTTGCGTTTCCCCATATTTGCGTTTTTCGCATATTTGCGTTTTCCCCATATTTGCGTTTTCCCCATATTTGCGTTTTTCCCATATTTGTGTTTTTCCCATATTTGTGTTTTTCCCATATTAGTGTTTTTCCCAAATTTTCGTTTTTCCCATATTTGCGTTTTTCCCATATTTGCGTTTTTCCCATATTTGCGTTTTTCCCATATTTGCGTTTTTCTCATATTTGCGTTTTTCTCATATTTGCGTTTTTCTCATATTTGCGTTTTTCTCATATTTGCGTTATTCTCATACTTGCGTTATTCTCATACTTGCGTTTTTCTCATATTTGCGTTTTTTCCATATTTGTGTTTTTCCCATATATGCGTTTTTCCCATATTTGTGTTTTACCCATATATGCGTTTTTCACATATATGCGTTATCCCATATTTGCGTTTTTCCCATATAACATGAACCCATCCTACCAAGCATTTCCTCCTTCTAGTCAAGGTGTGCCCCCCGTTTCTCTTCTCCCATATATGCGTTTTTCCCATATATGCGGTTTTCCCATATATGCGGTTTTCCCATATATCCGTTTTTCCCATATATGCGCTTGTTCCATATATTCGTTTATACTATATTTGCGCTTTTCCTATATTTGCGTCTTTCCCATATTTGCGTTTTTCCCATATTTGCGATTTTCCTATATTTGCGTTTTTCCCATATTTGCGTTTTTCCCATATTTGCGTTTTTCCCATATTTGCGTTTTTCCCATATTTGCGTTTTCCCATATTTGCGTTTTCCCATATTTCCGTTTTTCCCATATATGCGTTTTTCCCATATATGCTTTCTTCCCACGTTTGTTTTTTTTCGATATTTGCGTTTTTCCATATTTGCGTTTTTGCCACATTTGCGTTTTTGCCACATTTGCGTTTTTGCCACAATTGCGCTTTTCCCATATTTGCGTTTTTGCCATATTTGCGTTTTTGCCATATTTGCGTTTTTGCCATATTTGCGTTGTTGCCATATTTGCGTTTTTGCTATATTTGCGTCTTTCCCACAGTTGGGTCTTTTCCAAATTTGGGTCTTTTCCAAATTTGGGTCTTTCCCACATATGCGTCATTCCGATATTAGTGTCTTCCCCATATTAGCGTCTTTCCGATATTAGCGTCTTTCCGATATTAGCGTCTTTCCGATATTAGCGTCTTTCCCATATTAGCGTCTTTCCCATATTAGCGTCTTTCCAATATTAGCGTCTTTCCCATATTCGCGTCTTTCCCATATTAGCGTATTTCCCATATTAGCGTCAATCTCATATTAGTGTCCATCACATATTTGCGTTTATCCCATATTTGCGTTTTTCGCATATTTGCGTTTTTCGCATATTTGCGTTTTTCGCATATTTGCGTTTTTCCCATAAATGCGTTTTTCCCATACATGCGTTTTTCCCATATATGCGTTTTTCCCATATATGCGTTTTTCCCATATTTGCGTTTTTCCCGTATTTGCGTTTTTCCCATATTTGCGTTTTTCCCATATTTGCGTTTTTCCCATATTTGTGTTTTTCCCATATTTGCATTTTCCCAAAATAGCGTTTTTCTCATATTTGCGTTTTTCCCATATTTGCGTTTTTCCCATATTTGCGTTTTTCCCATATATGCGTTTTTCCCATATATGCGTTTTTCCCATATATGCGTTTTTCCCATATATGCGTTTTTCCCATACATGCGTTTTTCCCAAATTTGTGTTTTACCCATATATGCGTTTTTCACATATATGCGTTATCCCATATTTGCGTTTTTCCCATATAACATGAACCCATCCTACCAAGCATTTCCTCCTTCTAGTCAAGGTGTGCCCCCCGTTTCTCTTCTCCCATATATGCGTTTTTCCCATATATGCGTGTTTCCCATATATGCGTTTTCCCATATATTCGTTTTTACTATATTTGCGTTTTTCCCATATTTGCCTTTTTCTTATATATGCGTTTTTCCCATATATGCTTTCTTCCCATATTTGTGTTTTTTCCATATTTGCGTTTTTCCCATAATTGCGTTTTTCCCATATTTGCGTTTTTGCATTTTTGCGTTTTTGCCACATTTGCGTTTTTGCCACATTTCCGTTTTTGCCACATTTGCGTTTTTGCCACATTTGCGGTTTTGCCATATTTGCGTTTTTGCCATATTTGCGTTTTTGCCATATTTGCGTCTTTCCCACATTTGCCTCTTTCCCACATTTGCCTCTTTCCCACATTTGGGTCTTTCCCACATTTGCGTCATTCCCATATTAGTGTCTTCCCCATATTAGCGTCTTTCCGATATTAGCGTCTTTCCGATATTAGCGTCTTTCCGATATTAGCGTCTTTCCGATATTAGCGTCTTTCCGATATTAGCGTCTTTCCCATATTAGCGTCTTTCCCATATTAGCATCTTTCCCATATTCGCGTCTTTCCCATATTCGCGTCTTCCCCTTTTCGCGTCTTTCCCATATTAGCGTCTTTCCCATATTAGCGTCCATCTCATATTAGTGTCCATCACATATTTGCGGTTATCCCATATTTGCGTTTTTCCCATATTTGCATTTTTGCAGTATTTGCGTTTTTCCCATATTTGCGTTTTTCCCATATTTGCGTTCTTCCCATATTTGCGTTTTTCCCATGTTTCTGTTTTTCCCATATTTCCGTTTTTCCCATATTTGCGTTTTTCCCATATTTGCATTTTCCCATATTTGCGTTTTTCCCATATTTGCGTTTTTCCCATATTTGCGTTTTTCCCATATTTGCGTTTTTCCCATATTTGCGTTTTTCCCATATTTGCGTTTTTCCCATATTTGCGTTTTTCCCATATTTACGTTTTTCCCATATATGCGTTTTTCCCATATATACGTTTTTCCCATATTTGCGTTTTTCCCATATATGCGTATTTCCCATATATGCGTTTTTCCCATATATGTGTTTCTCCCATATATGACTTTCTCCCATATTTGCGTTTTTCCTGAAGTGTTGGCAGAAGAGCCAACACCGTGTTGCTAGAGGAGGCCGAAATGGACGCTTTTAGCTCACGCAGACTGGCGTGAGGTCTGGAATAGTTAAGGGACTTTATAGTAGCAAATAAAATACGTAGTTGATGTAATACTTAACTTTAATCCATAATTGGTGTACATCGCTCTTGTTGATATGTTAATATCTCAATATAACTGGTAATGGCGCTTTGCTGGGTTTCCCATATATGCGTATTTCCCATATATGCGTTTTCCCCATATAAGCGTTTTTCCCATATATGCGTTTTCCCCATATTTGCGTTTTCCCCATATTTGCGTTTTTCCCATATTTGCGTTTTTCCCATATTTGCGTTTTTTCCATATATCATGAACCTATCCTACGAACCATTTCCTTCTTCTAGTCAAGGTGTGCCAATAAATTCTCTTCTCCCATATTTAAGTTTTTCCATTACTCAAGAACCCATGCTACCAACCAATTCCATCATTTAGTCAACTTGTGCCATCATTTCTCTTCTCCCATATATGCGTTTTTCCCATATGTCAGTTTTTCCCATATGTGCGTTTTTCACATATTTGCGTTTTTCACATATTTGCGTTTTTCTCATTTTTGTGTTTTTCCCATATTTGCGTTTTTCCCATATTTGCGTTTTTCCCATATTTGCGTTTTTCCCATATTTGCGTTTTTCCCATATATGCGTTTTTCCCATATATGCGTTTTTGCCATATATGCGTTTTTCCCATATATGCGTTTTTCCCATATTTCCGTTTTTCCCATATTTGCGTTTTTCCCATATTTGCGTTTTTCCCATATTTGCGTTTCTCCCATATTTGCGTTCCCCCCATATTTGCGTTTCTCCCATATTTGCGTTTCTCCCATATTTGCGTTTCTCCCATATTTGTGTTTCTCCCATATTTGCGTTTCTCCCATATTTGCGTTTCTTCCATATTTGCGTTTCTCCAATATTTGCGTTTCTCCCATATTTGCGTTTCTCCCATATTTGCGTTTCTCCCATATTTGCGTTTCTCCCATATTTGCGTTTCTCCCATATTTGCGTTTCTCCCATATTTGCGTTTCTCCCATATTTGCGTTTCTCCCATATTTGCGTTTCTCCCATATTTGCGTTTCTCCCATATTTGCGTTTTTCCCATATTTGCTTTTTTCCCATATTTGCGTTTTTCCCATATTTGCGTTTTTCCCATATTTGCGTTTTTCCCATATTTGCGTTTTTCCCATATTTGCGTTTTTCCCATATTTGCGTTCTTCCCATATTTGCGTTTTTCCCATATTTGCCTTTTTCCCATATATGTGTTTTTCCCATATTTGTGTTTTTCCCAAATTTTCGTTTTTCCCATATTTGCGTTTTTCCCATATTTGCGTTCTTCCCATATTTGCGTTTTTCCCATATTTGCGTTTTTCTCATATTTGCGTTTTTCTCCTATTTGCGTTTTTCTCATATTTGCGTTTTTCTCATATTTGCGTTTTTCTCATATTTGCGTTTTTCCCCTATTTGCGTTTTTCCCCTATTTGCGTTTTCCCCTATTTGCGTTTTTCCCTTATTTGCGTTTTTCCCATATTTGTGTTTTTCCCATATTTGTGTTTTTCCCATATATGCGTTTTTCCCATATTTGTGTTTTACCCATATATGCGTTTTTCACATATATGCATTATCCCATATTTGCGTTTTTCCCATATAACATGAACCCATCCTACCAAGCATTTCCTCCTTCTAGTCAAGGTGTGCCCCCCGTTTCTCTTCTCCCATATATGCGTTTTTCCCATATATGCGTTTTTCCCTTATATGCGTTTTTCCCATATATTCGTTTTTACTATATTTGCGTTTATCCCATATTTGCGTTTTTCCCATATTTGCGTTTTTCCCATATATGCGTTTTTCCCATATATGTGTTTTTCCCATATATGTGTTTTTATCATATATGTGTTTTTATCATATATGTGTTTTTCCAATATATACGTTTTTCCCATATATGCGTTTTTCCCATATATGCGTTTTTCCCATATATGCGTTTTTCCCATATATGCGTTTTTCCCATATATGCGTTTTTCCCATATATGTGTTATTCCCATACGTGCGTTTTTCCCATATATGCGTTTTTCCCATATATGAGTTTCTCCCATATTTGCGTTTTTCCTGAAGTGTTGGCAGAAGAGCCAACACCGTGTTGCTAGAGGAGTCCGAAATGGACGCTTTTAGATCACGCAGACTGGCGTTTTTCCCATATTGGCGTTTTTCCTATATTTGCGTTTTTGGCATATTTGCGTTTTTGCCATTTTTGCGTTTTTTTCCATATTTGCGTATTTGCCACATTTACGTTTTTGCCACATTTACGTTTTAGCCATATTTACGTTTTTGCCACATTTACGTTTTTGCCACATTTATGTTTTTGCTACATTTGCGTTTTTCCCATATATTCGTTTTTCCCATATATTCGTTTTTCCCATATATTCGTTTTTCCCATATATTCGTTTTTCCCATAAATTCGTTATTCCCATAAATTCGTTATTCCCATATATGAGTTTCTCCCATATATGAGTTTCTCCCATATATGAGTTTCTCCCATATATGAGTTTCTCCCATATATGAGTTTCTCCCATATATGAGTTTCTCCCATATATGAGTTTCTCCCATATTTGCGTTTTTCCTGAAGTGTTGGCAGAAGAGCCAACACCGTGTTGGTAGAGGAGGCCGAAATGGACGCATTTAGCTCACGCAGACTGGCGTGAGGTCTGGAACAGTTAAGGGACTTTATAGTAGCAAATAAAGTACGTAGTTGATGCAATACTTAACTTTAATCCATAATTGGTGTACATCGCTCTTGTTGATACGTTAATATCGCAATATAACTGGTAATGGCGCCTTGCTACGTTTCCCATATATTCATTTTTCTCATATATGCGTTTTTCCTATATATGCGTATTTCCCATTTATACGTTTTCCCCATGTATGAATTTTTCCCATATATGCGTTTTTCCCATATATGCGTTTTTCCCATATTTGCGTTTTTCCCGAATTTGCGTTTTTCCCATATTTGCGTTTTTCCCATACATCATGAACCCATCCTGCAAACCATTTCCTTCTTCTAGTCAAGGTGTGGCAATAAATTCTCTCCCATGTTTAAGTTTTTCCATTACTGAAGAACCCATGCTACCAACCAATCCCTTCATTTACTCAAATTGTGCCAACATTTCTCTTCTCCCATATATGCGTTTTTCCCATATGTGAGTTTTTCCATATGTGCGTTTTTCTCATATTTGCGTTTCTCCCATATTTGCGTTTCTCCCATATTTGAGTTTTTCCAATATTTGCTTTTTCCCATATATGCTTTTTTCCCATATATGCGTTTTTCCCAAATTTGCGTTCTTCCCATATTTGCGTTTCTCCCATATTTGTGTTTCTCCCATATTTGCGTTTCTCCCATATTTGCGTTTCACCCATATTTGCAATTCTCCCATATTTGCGTTTTTCCCATATCTCATGTACCCAGCCTACCATCCGTTTCCTTCTTCTATTAAAGTTGTGCCACTAAGTTGTCTTCTCCCATATTTAATTTTTTCCATATCTCGTGAATCCATGCTTCCAACCGGTTCCTTCTATTAGTCAAGTTGTGCCCCATACTTCTCTTCTCCCATATTTGCGCTTTTCCCATATTTGCGTTTTTCCCAAATTTGCGTTTTTCCCATATTTGCGTTTTTCCCATATTTGCGTTTTTCACATATTTGCGTTTTTCACATATTTGCGTTTTTCCCATATTTGCGTTTTTCCCATATTTGCGTTTTCCCCATATTTGCGTTTTTCCCATATTTGCGTTTTTCTCATGTTTGCCTATTTCACATATTTGCGTTTTTCCCTTATTTGCATTTTTCCCATATTTGCGTTTTTCCCATGTTTGCGTTTTTCTCATATTTGCGTTTTCGCCATATTTGCGTTTTTGCCACATTTTCGTTTTTCCCTATATTGCGTTTTTCCCACATTTGCGTTTTTCCCACATTTGCGTTTTTCCCACATTTGCGTTTTTCTCATATTTGCGTTTTCCCCATATTTGCGTTTTTCTCATATTTGCGTTTTTGCCATATTTGCGTTTTTGCCACATTTGCGTTTTTGCCACATTTGCGTTTTTGCCACATTTGCGTTTTTGCCACATTTGAGTTTTTGTCATATTTGCGTTTTTGCAATATTTGAGTTTTTGCCATATTTTCGTTTCTCCCATATTTGCGTTTTTCCCATATTTGCGTTTTTGCCACATTTGCGTATTTGCCAGATTTACATATTTGCCACATTTACGTTTTTGCCACATTTACATTTTTGCCACATTTACGTTTTTGCCACATTTACGTTTTTGCCACATTTACGTTTTTGCCACATTTACGTTTTTGCCACATTTACGTTTTTGCCACATTTGCGTTTTTGCCACATTTGCATTTTGCCACATTTGCGTATTTCCCATATATTCGTTTTTCCCATATATTCGTTTTTCCCATATATTCGTTTTTGCCATATATTCATTTTTCCCATATGTGAGTTTCTCCCATATTTCCGTTTTTCCCATATTTGCGTTTTTCCCATATTCGCGTTTTTCCCATATTTGCGTTTCTTCCATATTTGCGTTCCTCCCATATTTGCGTTTCTCCCATTTTCTCCCATATTTGCGTTTCTCCCATATTTGCGTTTCTTCCATATTTGCGTTTCTCCAATATTTGCGATTCTCCCATATTTGCGTTTCTCCCATATTTGCGTTTCTCTCATATTTGCGTTTCTCCCATATTTGCGTTTCCCCATATTTGCGTTTTTCTCATATTTGCGTTTTTCCCATATTTGCGTTTTTCCCATATTTGCGTTTTTCCCATATTTGCGTTCTTCCCATATTTGCGTTTTTCCCATATTTGCTTTTTTCCCATATTTGCCTTTTTCCCATATTTGTGTTTTTCCCATATTTGTGTTTTTCCCAAATTTTCGTTTTTCCCATATTTGCGTTTTTCCCATATTTGCGTTCTTCCCATATTTGCGTTTTTCCCATATTTGCGTTTTTCTCATATTTGCGTTTTTCTCCTATTTGCGTTTTTCTCCTATTTGCGTTTTTCTCATATTTGCGTTTTTCTCATGTTTGCGTTTTTCTCATATTTGCGTTTTTCCCCTATTTGCGTTTTTCCCCTATATGCGTTTTCCCCTATTTGCGTTTTTCCCCTATTTGCGTTTTTCCCATATTTGTGTTTTTCCCATATATGAGTTTTTCCCATATATGTGTTTTTCCCATATATGTGTTTTTCCCATATATGTGTTTTTCCCATATATGTGTTTTTCCCATATATGTGTTTTTCCAATATATACGTTTTTCCCATATATGCGTTTTTCCCATATATGCGTTTTTCCCATATATGCGTTTTTCCCATATATGCGTTTTTCCCATATATGCGTTTTTCCCATATATGCGTTATTCCCATACATGCGTTTTTCCCATATATGCGTTTTTCCCATATATGAGTTTCTACCATATTTGCGTTTTTCCTGAAGTGTTGGCAGAAGAGCCAACACCGTGTTGCTAGAGGAGTCCGAAATGGACGCTTTTAGCTCACGCAGACTGGCGTTTTTCCCATATTGGCGTTTTTCCTATATTTGCGTTTTTGGCATATTTGCGTTTTTGCCATTTTTGCGTTTTTTCCATATTTGCGTATTTGCCACATTTACGTTTTTGCCACATTTACGTTTTTGCCACATTTATGTTTTTGCTACATTTGCGTTTTTCCCATATATTCGTTTTTCCGATATATTCGTTTTTCCCATATATTCGTTTTTCCCATATATTCGTTATTCCCATATATGAGTTTCTCCCATATATGAGTTTCTCCCATATATGAGTTTCTCCCATATTTGCGTTTTTCCTGAAGTGTTGGCAGAAGAGCCAACACCGTGTTGGTAGAGGAGGCCGAAATGGACGCATTTAGCTCACGCAGACTGGCAAGAGGTCTGGAACAGTTAAGGGACTTTATAGTAGCAAATAAAGTACGTAGTTGATGTAATACTTAACTTTAATCCATAATTGGTGTACATCGCTCTTGTTGATACGTTAATATCGCAATATAACTGGTAATGGCGCCTTGCTACGTTTCCCATATATTCATTTTTCTCATATATGCGTTTTTCCTATATATGCGTATTTCCCATTTATACGTTTTCCCCATGTATGAATTTTTCCCATATATGCGTTTTTCCCATATATGCGTTTTTCCCATATATGCGTTTTTCCCATATTTGCGTTTTTCCCGTATTTGCGTTTTTCCCATATTTGCGTTTTTCCCATACATCATGAACCCATCCTGCAAACCATTTCCTTCTTCTAGTCAAGGTGTGGCAATAAATTCTCTCCCATATTTAAGTTTTTCCATTACTGAAGAACCCATGCTACCAACCAATCCCTTCATTTAGTCAAGTTGTGCCCTCATTTCTCTTCTCCCATGTATGCGTTTTTCCCATATGAGAGTTTTTCCATATGTGCGTTTTTCACATATTTGCGTTTCTCCCATATTTGCGTTTCTCCCATATTTGAGTTTTTCCCATATTTGCTTTTTTCCCATATATGCGTTTTTCCCATATATGCGTTTTTCCCAAATTTGCGTTCTTCCCATATTTGCGTTTCTCCCATATTTGTGTTTCTCCCATATTTGCGTTTTTCCCATATCTCATGTACCCAGCCTACCATCCATTTCCTTCTTCTATTAAAGTTGTGCCACTAAGTTGTCTTCTCCCATATTTAATATTTTCCATATCTCGTGAATCCATGCTTCCAACCGGTTCCTTCTATTAGTCAAGTTGTGCCCCACACTTCTCTTCTCCCATATTTGCGCTTTTCCCATATTTGCGTTTTTCCCATATATGCGTTTTTCCCATATATGCGTTTTTCCCATATATGCGTTTTTCCCATATTTCCGTTTTTCCCATATTTGCGTTTTTCCCATATTTGCGTTTTTCCCATATTTGCGTGTTTCCCATATTTGCGTTCCTCCCATATTTTCGTTCCTCCCATATTTGCGTTTCTCCCATATTTGCGTTTCTCCCATATTTGCGTTTCTTCCATATTTGCGTTTCTCCAATATTTGCGATTCTCCCATATTTGTGTTTCTCCCATATTTGCGTTTCTCCCATATTTGCGTTTCTCTCATATTTGCGTTTCTCCCATATTTGTGTTTCTCCCACATTTGCGTTTCCCCATATTTGCGTTTTTCTCATATTTGCGTTTTTCCCATATTTGCGTTTTTCCCATATTTGCGTTTTTCCCATATTTGCGTTTTTCCCATATTTGCGTTTTTCCCATATTTGCGTTCTTCCCATATTTGCGTTTTTCCCATATTTGCGTTTTTCCCATATTTGCCTTTTTCCCATATTTGTGTTTTTCCCATATTTGTGTTTTTCCCAAATTTTCGTTTTTCCCATATTTGCGTTTTTCCCATATTTGCGTTTTTCCCATATTTGCGTTCTTCCCATATTTGCGTTTTTCCCATATTTGCGTTTTTCCCATATTTGCGTTTTTCCCATATTTGCGTTTTTCTCATATTTGCGTTTTTCTCCTATATGCGTTTTTCTCATATTTGCGTTTTTCTCATATTTGCGTTTTTCTCATATTTGCGTTTTTCCCCTATTTGCGTTTTTCCCCTATTTGCGTTTTTCCCCTATTTGCGTTTTTCCCCTATTTGCGTTTTCCCCTATTTGCGTTTTTCCCCTATTTGCGTTTTTCCCCTATTTGCGTTTTTCCCATATTTGTGTTTTTCCCATATATGCGTTTTTCCCATATTTGTGTTTTACCCATATATGCGTTTTTCACATATATGCGTTATCCCATATTTGCGTTTTTCCCATATAACATGAACACATCCTACCAAGCATTTCCTCCTTCTAGTCAAGGTGTGCCCCCCGTTTCTCTTCTCCCATATATGCGTTTTTCCCATATATGCGTTTTTCCCTTATATGCGTTTTTCCCATATATTCGTTTTTACTATATTTGCGTTTATCCCATATTTGCGTTTTTCCCATATTTGCGTTTTTCCCATATTTGCGTTTTTCCCATATTTGCGTTTTTCCCATATTTGCGTTTTTCCCATATATGCGTTTTTCCCATATATGTGTTTTTCCCATATATGTGTTTTTCCAATATATACGTTTTTCCCATATATGCGTTTTTCCCATATATGCGTTTTTCCCATATATGCGTTTTTCCCATATATGCGTTATTCCCATACATGCGTTTTTCCCATATATGCGTTTTTCCCATATATGAGTTTCTCCCATATTTGCGTTTTTCCTGAAGTGTTGGCAGAAGAGCCAACACCGTGTTGCTAGAGGAGTCCGAAATGGACGCTTTTAGCTCACGCAGACTGGCGTTTTTCCCATATTGGCGTTTTTCCTATATTTGCGTTTTTGGTTATTTACGTTTTTGCCATTTTTGCGTTTTTTCCATATTTGCGTATTTGCCACATTTACGTTTTTGCCACATTTACGTTTTAGCCATATTTACGTTTTTGCCACATTTACGTTTTTGCCACATTTATGTTTTTGCTACATTTGCGTTTTTCCCATATATTCGTTTTTCCCATATATTCGTTTTTCCCATATATTCGTTTTTCCCATATATTCGTTTTTCCCATATATTCGTTATTCCCATATATGAGTTTCTCCCATATATGAGTTTCTCCCATATATGAGTTTCTCCCATATATGAGTTTCTCCCATATTTGCGTTTTTCCTGAAGTGTTGGCAGAAGAGCCAACACCGTGTTGGTAGAGGAGGCCGAAATGGACGCATTTAGCTCACGCAGACTGGCGTGAGGTCTGGAACAGTTAAGGGACTTTATAGTAGCAAATAAAGTACGTAGTTGATGTAATACTTAACTTTAATCCATAATTGGTGTACATCGCTCTTGTTGATACGTTAATATCGCAATATAACTGGTAATGGCGCCTTGCTACGTTTCCCATATATTCATTTTTCTCATATATGCGTTTTTCCTATATATGCGTATTTCCCATTTATACGTTTTCCCCATGTATGAATTTTTCCCATATATGCGTTTTTCCCATATATGCGTTTTTCCCATATATGCGTTTTTCCCATGTTTGCGTTTTTCCCGTATTTGCGTTTTTCCCATATTTGCGTTTTTCCCATACATCATGAACCCATCCTGCAAACCATTTCCTTCTTCTAGTCAAGGTGTGGCAATAAATTCTCTCCCATATTTAAGTTTTTCCATTACTGAAGAACCCATGCTACCAACCAATCCCTGCATTTACTCAAATTGTGCCAACATTTCTCTTCTCCCATATATGCGTTTTTCCCATATGTGAGTTTTTCCATATGTGCGTTTTTCACATATTTGCGTTTCTCCCATATTTGCGTTTCTCCCATATTTGAGTTTTTCCCATATTTGCTTTTTTCCCATATATGCGTTTTTCCCATATATGCGTTTTTCCCATATATGCGTTTTTCCCAAATTTGCGTTCTTCCCATATTTGCGTTTCTCCCATATTTGTGTTTCTCCCATATTTGCGTTTCTCCCATATTTGCGTTTCACCCATATTTGCAATTCTCCCATATTTGCGTTTTTCCCATATTTGCGTTTCACCCATATTTGCAATTCTCCTATATTTGCGTTTTTCCCATATCTCATGTACCCAGCCTACCATCCGTTTCCTTCTTCTATTAAAGTTGTGCCACTAAGTTGTCTTCTCCCATATTTAATTTTTTCCATATCTCGTGAATCCATGCTTCCAACTGGTTCCTTCTATTAGTCAAATTGTGCCCCATACTTCTCTTCTCCCATATTTGCGCTTTTCCCATATTTGCGTTTTTCCCAAATTTGCTTTTTTCCCTTATTTGCGTTTTTCCCATATTTGCGTTTTTCACATATTTGCGTTTTTCACATATTTGTGTTTTTCCCATATTTGCGTTTTTCCCATATTTGCGTTTTCCCCATATTTGCGTTTTTCCCATATTTGCGTTTTTCCCATATTTGCGTTTTTCCCATATTTGCGTTTTTCCCATATTTGCGTTTTTCTCATGTTTGCCTATTTCTCATATTTGCGTTCTTCCCTTATTTGCATTTTCCCCATATTTGCGTTTTTCCCATGTTTGCGTTTTTCTCATATTTGCGTTTTCGCTATATTTGCGTTTTTGCCACATTTGCGTTTTTCCCTATATTGCGTTTTTCCCATATTTGCGTTTTTCCCATATTTGCGTTTTTCTCATATTTGCGTTTTCCCCATATTTGCGTTTTTCTCATATTTGCGTTTTTCCCATATTTGCGTTTTTGCCATATTTGCGTTTTTGCCATATTTGCGTTTTTGCCACATTTGCGTTTTTGCCACATTTGCGTTTTTGCCACATTTGCGTTTTTGCCACATTTGCGTTTTTGCCACATTTGAGTTTTTGCCATATTTGCATTTTTGCAATATTTGAGTTTTTGCCATATTTGCGTTTTTGCCATATTTTCGTTTTTCCCATATTTGCGTTTTTCCCATATTTGCGTTTTTGCCACATTTGCGTATTTGCCAGATTTACATATTTGCCACATTTACGTTTTTGCCACATTTACGTTTTTGCCACATTTACGTTTTTGCCACATTTACGTTTTTGCCACATTTACGTTTTTGCCACATTTACGTTTTTGCCACATTTGCGTTTTTGCCACATTTGCGTTTTTGCCACATTTGGGTATTTCCCATATATTCGTTTTTCCCATATATTCATTTTTCCCATATGTGAGTTTCTCCCATATTTGCGTTTTTCCTGAAGTGTTGGCAGAAGAGCCTACACCGTGTTGCTAGAGGAGGCCGAAATGGACGCTTTTAGCTCACGCAGACTGGCGTGAGGTCTGGAACAGTTAAGGGACTTTATAGTAGCAAATAAAGTACGTAGTTGATGTAATACTTAACTTTAATCCATAATTGGTGTACATCGCTCTTGTTGATACGTTAATATCTCAATATAACTGGTAATGGCGCCTTGCTAGGTTTCCCATATATGCATTTTCCCCATATATGCATTTTTCCCATATATGCATATTTCCCATATATGCGTTTTCCCCATATATGCGTTTTTCCCATGTATGTGTTTTTCCCATGTATGTGTTTTTCCCATACTTGCGTTTTTTCCATATTTGCGTTTTTTTCATATTTGCATTTTTCCCATATTTGCGTTTTTCCCATATTTGCGTTTTTTCCATTATCATGAACCCATCCTACGTACCATTTCCTTCTTCTAGTCTAGGTGTGCCAATAAATTCTCTTCTCCCATATTTAAATTTTTCCATTACTCAAGAACCCATGCTACCAACCAATTCCTTCATTTAGTCAAGTTGTGCCCTCATTTCTCTTCTCCCATATATGCGTTTGTCCCATATATGCGTTTTTCACATATGTGAGTTTTTCCCATATGTGCGTTTTTCACATATTTCCGTTTTCACATATTTGCGTTATTCCCATACTTGCGTATTTCCCATATTTGCGTTTTTCCCATATTTGCGTTTTTCCCATATATGCGTTTTTCCCATATATGCGTTTTTCCCATATATGTGTTTCCCCCATATTTGCGTTTTTCCCATATTTGCGTTTTTCCCATTTTTGCGTTTTTCCCATATTTGCGTTTTTCCCATATTTGCGTTTCTCCCATATTTGCGTTTCTCCCATATTTGCGTTTCTCCAATATTTGCGTTTCTCCAATATTTGCGTTTTTCCCATATTTGTGTTTTTCGCATATTTGCGTTTTTCCCATATTTGCGTTTTTCCCAAATTTGCGTTTTTCGCATGTTTGTGTTTTTCCCAAACTTTCGTTTTTCCCAAATTTTCGTTTTTCCCATATTTGCGTTTTTCACATATTTGCATTTTTCACATATTTGCGTTCTTCCCATATTTGCGTTTTTCCCATATTTGCTTTTTTCCCCAGATTTGCGTTTTTCTCATATTTGCGTTTTTGTCATATTTGCGTTTTTCTCATATTTGCGTTTTTGTCATATTTGCGTTTTTCCAATATTTGCGTTTTTCCCCTATTTGTGTTTTTCCCATATTTGCGTTTTTCCCTATGTGTTTTTCCCATATATGCGTTTTTCCCATATTTGCGTTTTTCCCATATTTGCGTTTTTCCCATATTTGCGTTTTTCCCATATTTGCGTTTTTCCCATATTTGCGTTTTTCCATATTTGCGTTTTTCCCATATTTGCGTTTTTCCCATATATGCCTTTTTCCCATATATGCTTTCTTCCCACGTTTGTGTTTTTTCCATATTTGCGTTTTTCCCATAATTGCGTTTTTGCCATATTTGCGTTATTGCGATATTTGCGTTTTTCCCATATTTGCGTTTTTCGCATACTTGCGTTTTCCGCATATTTGCGGTTTTCCCATATATGCGTTTTTCCCATACATGTCATTTTCCCATATATACGTTTTTCCCATATATGCGTTTTTCCCATATATGCGTTTTCCTCATATATGCGTTTTTCCCATATATGCGTCTTTCCCATATATGCGTTTTTCCCATATTTGCGTTTTTCCTGACTTGTTGGCAGAAGAGCCAAGACCGTGTTGCTAGAGGAGGCTGAAATGGACGCTTTTAGCTCACGCATAGTGGCGTGAGGTCTGGAACAGTTAAGGGACTTTATAGTAGCAAATAAAGTACGTAGTTGATGTAATACTTAACTTTAATCCATAATTGGTGTACATCACTCTTGTTGATACGTTAATATCTCAATATAACTGGTGATGGCGCCTTGCTAGTTTTCCCATACATGCATTTTTCCCCTATATGCGTTTTTCCCATATTTGCATATTTCCCATATATGCGTTTTTCCATATATGCGTTTTTCCCATATATGCGTTTTTCCCATATATGCGTTTTTCCCATATATGCGTTTTTCCCATATTTGCGTTTTTCCCATATTTGCGTTTTTCCCATATTTGCGTTTCTCCCATATTTGCGTTTCTCCCATATTTGCGTTTCTCCAATATTTGCGTTTCTCCAATATTTGCGTTTCTCCAATATTTGCGTTTCTCCCATATTTGCGTTTTTCCCATATTTGCGTTTTTCGCATATTTGCGTAATTCCCATATTTGCGTTTTTCCCAAATTTGCGTTTTTCCCATATTTGTGTTTTTCCCAAAGTTTTTGTATTTCCCAAATTTTCGTTTTTCCCGAATTTGCGTTTTTCACATATTTGCGTTTTTCACATATTTGCGTTTTTCCCATATTTGCATTTTTCCCATATTTGCTTTTTTCCCATTTTTGCTTTATCCCCAGATTTGCGTTTTTATCATATTTGCGTTTTTCTCATATTTGCGTTTTTCTCATATTTGCGTTTTTCTCATATTTGCGTTTTTCTCATATTTGCGTTTTTCCAATATTTGCGTTTTTCCCCTATTTGTGTTTTTCCCATATTTGCGTTTTTCCCCTATTTGTGTTTTTCCCATATATGCGTTTTTCCCATATATGCGTTTTTCCCATATTTGCGTTTTTCCCATATTTGCGTTTTTCCCATATTTGCGTTTTTCCATATTTGCGTTTTTCCCATATTTGCGTTTTTCCCATATTTGCGTTTTTCCCATATATGCCTTTTTCCCATATATGCTTTCTTCCCACGTTTGTGTTTTTTCCATATTTGCGTTTTTCCCATAATTGCGTTTTTGCCATACTTGCGTTATTGCCATATTTGCGTTTTTCCCATATTTGCGTTTCTCCCATATTTGCGTTTCTCCCATATTTGCGGTTCTCCAATATTTGCGTTTCTCCAATATTTGCGTTTCTCCAATATTTGCGTTTCTCCCATATTTGCGTTTTTCCCATATTTGCGTTTTTCGCATATTTGCGTAATTCCCATATTTGCGTTTTTCCCAAATTTGCGTTTTTCTCATATTTGTGTTTTTCCCAAAGTTTTTGTTTTTCCCAAATTTTCGTTTTTCCCGAATTTGCGTTTTTCACATATTTGCGTTTTTCACATATTTGCGTTTTTCCCATATTTGCATTTTTCCCATATTTGCTTTTTTCCCATTTTTGCTTTATCCCCAGATTTGCGTTTTTCCCATATATACGTTTTTCCCATATATGCGTTTTTGCCATATTTGCGTTTTTCCCATATTTGCGTTTTTCGCATACTTGCGTTTTCCGCATATTTGCGTTTTTCCCATATATGCGTTTTTCCCATACATGTCATTTTCCCATATATACGTTTTTCCCATATATGCGTTTTTCCCATATATGCGTTTTCCTCATATATGCGTTTTTCCCATATATGCGTCTTTCCCATATATGCGTTTTTCCCATATTTGCGTTTTTCCTGACTTGTTGGCAGAAGAGCCAAGACCGTGTTGCTAGAGGAGGCTGAAATGGACGCTTTTAGCTCACGCATAGTGGCGTGATGTCTGGAACAGTTAAGGGACTTTATAGTAGCAAATAAAGTACGTAGTTGATGTAATACTTAACTTTAATCCATAATTGGTGTACATCACTCTTGTTGATACGTTAATATCTCAATATAACTGGTGATGGCGCCTTGCTAGTTTTCCCATACATGCATTTTTCCCATATATGCGTTTTTCCCATATTTGCATATTTCCCATATATGCGTTTTCCCATATATGCGTTTTTCCCATATATGCGTTTTTCCCATATATGCGTTTTTCCCATATATGCGTTTTTCCCATATATGCGTTTTTCCCATATATGCGTTTTTCCCATATTTGCGTTTTTCCCATATTTGCGTTTCTCCCATATTTGCGGTTCTCCAATATTTGCGTTTCTCCAATATTTGCGTTTCTCCAATATTTGCGTTTCTCCAATATTTGCGTTTCTCCCATATTTGCGTTTTTCCCATATTTGCGTTTTTCGCATATTTGCGTAATTCCCATATTTGCGTTTTTCCCAAATTTGCGTTTTTCCCATATTTGTGTTTTTCCCAAAGTTTTTGTTTTTCCCAAATTTTCGTTTTTCCCGAATTTGCGTTTTTCACATATTTGCGTTTTTCACATATTTGCGTTTTTCCCATATTTGCTTTTTTCCCATTTTTGCTTTATCCCCAGATTTGCGTTTTTATCATATTTGCGTTTTTCTCATATTTGCGTTTTTCTCATATTTGCGTTTTTCTCATATTTTCGTTTTTCTCATATTTGCGTTTTTCCAATATTTGCGTTTTTCCCCTATTTGTGTTTTTCCCATATTTGCGTTTTTCCCCTATTTGTGTTTTTCCCATATATGCGTTTTTCCCATATTTGCGTTTTTCCCATATTTGCGTTTTTCCCATATTTGCGTTTTTCCATATTTGCGTTTTTCCCATATTTGCGTTTTTCCCATATTTGCGTTTTTCCCATATATGCCTTTTTCCCATATATGCTTTCTTCCCACGTTTGTGTTTTTTCCATATTTGCGTTTTTCCCATAATTGCGTTTTTGCCATATTTGCGTTATTGCCATATTTGCATTTTTCCCATATTTGCGTTTCTCCCATATTTGCGTTTCTCCCATATTTGCGGTTCTCCAATATTTGCGTTTCTCCAATATTTGCGTTTCTCCAATATTTGCGTTTCTCCCATATTTGCGTTTTTCCCATATTTGCGTTTTTCGCATATTTGCGTAATTCCCATATTTGCGTTTTTCCCAAATTTGCGTTTTTCCCATATTTGTGTTTTTCCCAAAGTTTTTGTTTTTCCCAAATTTTCGTTTTTCCCGAATTTGCGTTTTTCACATATTTGCGTTTTTCACATATTTGCGTTTTTCCCATATTTGCATTTTTCCCATATTTGCTTTTTTCCCATTTTTGCTTTATCCCCAGATTTGCGGTTTTCCCATATATACGTTTTTCCCATATATGCGTTTTTCCCATATTTGCGTTTTTCCCATAATTGCGTTTTTCCCATAATTGCGTTATTGCCATATTTGCTTTTTTGCCATATTTGTGGTTTTGCCATATTTGCGTTTTTGCCATATTTGCGTCTTTCCCACATTTGGGTCTTTTCCAAATTTGGGTCTTTCCCACATTTGCGTCATTCCCATATTAGTGTCTTCCCCATATTAGCGTCTTTCCGATATTAGCGTCTTTCCGATATTAGCATCTTTCCCATATTATCGTCTTTCCCATATTAGCATCTTTCCCATATTCGCGTCTTTCCCATATTAGCGTCTTTCCCATATTAGCGTCAATCTCATATTAGTGTCCATCACATATTTGCGTTTTTCCCATATTTGAGTTTTTCCCATATTTGCGTTTTTCCCATATTTGCGTTTTTCCCATATTTGCATTTTTCCCATATTTGTGTTTTTCCCATATTTGCGTTTTTCGCATATTTGCGTTTTTCGCATATTTGCGTTTTTCCCATATATGCGATTTTCCCATACATGTGTTTTTCCCATATATACGTTTTTCCCATATATGCGTTTTTCCCATATATGCGTTTTTCCCATATATGTGTTTTTCCCATATATGCGTTTTTCCCATATATACGTTTTTCCCATATTTGCGTTTTTCCTGAAGTGTTGGCAGAAGAGCCTACACCGTGTTGCTAGAGGAGGCCGAAATGGACGCTTTTAGCTCACGCAGACTGGCGTGAGGTCTGGAACAGTTAAGGGACTTTATAGTAGCAAATAAAGTACGTAATTGGTGTAATACTTAAATTTAATCCATAATTGGTGTACATCACTCTTGTTGATACGTTTATATCTCAATATAACTGGTGATGGCGCCTTGCTAGTTTTCCCATACATGCATTTTTGCCATATCTGCGTTTTTCCCATATTTGCATATTTCCCATATATGCGTTTTCCCATATATGCGTTTTTCCCATATTTGCGTTTTTCCCATATTTGCAAATGAGAGCGTATTGGTCAGTGTAGCTTCGCTAGCAAAGTCGGCTGTACAACTGGGACGAGTGCTAGTAAGTCTCTCTAGACCTGCCGTGCAGCGGTGCTCGGTCTGCAATCACTGACAGTGGCGAAACGCGGGTCCGACGTATACTAATGGACCGCAGCCGATTTAATGGCTACCACCTAGCAAGTGTGGTGTCTGGCGGTGACACCACATTTCCCATATATGCGTTATTCCCATATGTGCGTTTTTCCCATGTATGAATTTTTCCCATATATGAATTGTTCCCATATATGCGTTTTTCCCATATATGCGTTTTTCCCATATATGCGTTTTTCCCATATTTGCGTTTTTCCCATATTTGCGTTTTTCCCATATTTGTGTTTTTCCCATATTTGCGTTTTTCCCATATTTGCGTTTTTCCCATATTTGCGTTTTTCCCATATTTGTGTTTTTCCCATATTTGCGTTTTTCCCATATATGCGTTTTTCCCATATATGCGTTTTTCCCATATATGCGTTTTTCCCATATTTGTGTTTTACCCATATTTGTGTTTTACCCATATATGCGTTTTTCACATATATGCGTTATCCCATATTTGGGTTTTTCCCATATAACATGAACCCATCCTACCAAGCATATCCTCCTTCTAGTCAAGGTGTGCCCCCCGTTTCTCTTCTCCCATATATGCGTTTTTCCCATATATGCGTTTTTCCCATATATGCGTTTTTCCCATATATTCGTTTTTACTATGTTTGCGTTTTTCCCATATTTGCGTTTTTCCCATACTTGCGTTTTTCCCATATTTGCGTTTTTCCCATATTTGCGTTTTTCCCATATTTGCGTTTTTCCAATAATTGCGTTTCCCAAATTTGCGTTTTTCCGATATTTGCGTTTTTCCCATATATGCTTTTTTCCCATATATGCTTTCTTCCCATGTTTGTGTTTTTTCCATATTTGCGTTTTTCCCATAATTGCGTTTTTCCCATATTTGCGTTTTTGCATTTTTGCGTTTTTGCCATATTTGCGTTTTTGCCATATTTGCGTTTTTGCCATATTTGCGTTTTTGCCATATTTGCGTTTTTGGTTCAAAAATGGCTCTGAGCACTATGGGACTCAACTGCTGAGGTCATTAGTCCCCTAGAACCTAGAACTAGTTAAACCTAACTAACCTAAGGACATCACAAACATCCATGCCCGAGGCAGGATTCGAACCTGCGACCGTAGCGGTCTTGCGGTTCCAGACTGCAGCGCCTTTAACCGCACGGCCACTTCGGCCGGCTGCGTTTTTGGCATATTTGCGTCTTTCCCACATTTGCCTCTTTCCCACAATTGCCTCTTTCCCACATTTGCGTCTTTCCCACATTTGCGTCATTCCCATATTAGTGTCTTCCCCATATTAGCGTCTTTCCGATATTAGCGTCTTTCCGATATTAGCGTCTTTCCGATATTAGCGTCTTTCCGATATTAGCGTCTTTCCGATATTAGCGTCTTTCCCATATTAGCGTCTTTCCTATATTAGCGTCTTTCCCATATTAGCGTCTTTCCCATATTAGCGTCTTTCCCATATTAGCGTCTTTCCCATATTAGCGTCTTTCCCATATTGGCGTCTTTCCCATATTAGCGTCTTTCCCATATCGTCCATCTCATATTAGTGTCCATCACATATTGGCGTTTATCCCGTATTTACGTTTTTCCAATATTTGCGTTTTTCCCATATTTGCATTTTTCCCATATTTGTGTTTTTCCCATATTTGCGTTTTTCGCATATTTGCGTTTTTCGCATATTTGCGTTTTTCCCATATATGCGATTTTCCCATACATGTGTTTTTCCCATATATGCGTTTTTCCCATATATGCGTTTTTCCCATATATGCGTTTTTCCCATATATGTGTTTTTCCCATATATGCGTTTTTCCCATATATGCGTTTTTCCCATATTTGCGTTTTTCCTGAAGTGTTGGCAGAAGAGCCTACACCATGTTGCTAGAGGAGGCCGAAATGGACGCTTTTAGCTCACGCAGACTGGCGTGAGGTCTGGAACAGTTAAGGGACTTTATAGTAGCAAATAAAGTACGTAGTTGGTGTAATACTTAAATTTAATCCATAATTGGTGTACATCACTCTTGTTGATACGTTTATATCTCAATATAACTGGTGATGGCGCCTTGCTAGTTTTCCCATACATGCATTTTTCCCATATATGCGTTTTTCCCATATTTGCATATTTCCCATATATGCGTTTTCCCATATATGCGTTTTTCCCATATTTGCGTTTTTCCCATATTTGCAAATGAGAGCGTATTGGTCAGTGTAGCTTCGCTAGCAAAGTCGGCTGTACAACTGGGACGAGTGCTAGTAAGTCTCTCTAGACCTGCCGTGCAGCGGTGCTCGGTCTGCAATCACTGACAGTGGCGAAACGCGGGTCCGACGTATACTAATGGACCGCAGCCGATTTAATGGCTACCACCTAGCAAGTGTGGTGTCTGGCGGTGACACCACATTTCCCATATATGCGTTATTCCCATATGTGCGTTTTTCCCATGTATGAATTTTTCCCATATATGAATTGTTCCCATATATGCGTTTTTCCCATATATGCGTTTTTCCCATATTTGCGTTTTTCCCATATTTGCGTTTTTCCCATATTTGTGTTTTTCCCATATTTGCGTTTTTCCCATATTTGCGTTTTTCCCATATTTGCGTTTTTCCCATATTTGTGTTTTTCCCATATTTGCGTTTTTCCCATATTTGCGTTTTTCCCATATATGCGTTTTTCCCATATATGCGTTTTTCCCATATTTGTGTTTTACCCATATTTGTGTTTTACCCATATATGCGTTTTTCACATATATGCGTTATCCCATATTTGGGTTTTTCCCATATAACATGAACCCATCCTACCAAGCATTTCCTCCTTCTAGTCAAGGTGTGCCCCCCGTTTCTCTTCTCCCATATATGCGTTTTTCCCATATATGCGTTTTTCCCATATATGCGTCTTTCCCATATATTCGTTTTTACTATGTTTGCGTTTTTCCCATATTTGCGTTTTTCCCATATTTGCGTTTTCCCATATTTGCGTTTTTCCAATATTTGCGTTTCCCATATTTGCGTTTTTCCGATATTTGCGTTTTTCCCATATATGCGTTTTTCCCATATATGCTTTCTTCCCATATTTGTGTTTTTTCCATATTTGCGTTTTTCCCATATTTGCGTTTTTCCCATAATTGCGCTTTTCCCATATTTGCGTTTTTGCATTTTTGCGTTTTTGCCATATTTGCGTTTTTGCCATATTTGCGTTTTTGCCATATTTGCGTTTTTGCCATATTTGCGTTTTTGGCATATTTGCGTCTTTCCCACATTTGCCTCTTTCCCACAATTGCCTCTTTCCCACATTTGCGTCTTTCCCACATTTGCGTCATTCCCATATTAGTGTCTTCCCCATATTAGCGTCTTTCCGATATTAGCGTCTTTCCGATATTAGCGTCTTTCCGATATTAGCGTCTTTCCGATATTAGCGTCTTTCCCATATTAGCGTCTTTCCTATATTAGCGTCTTTCCCATATTAGCGTCTTTCCCATATTAGCGTCTTTCCCATATTAGCGTCTTTCCCATATTGGCGTCTTTCCCATATTAGCGTCTTTCCCATATCGTCCATCTCATATTAGTGTCCATCACATATTGGCGTTTATCCCGTATTTACGTTTTTCCAATATTTGCGTTTTTCCCATATTTGCATTTTTGCCGTATTTGCGTTTTTCCCATATTTGCGTTTTCCCCATATTTGTGTTTTTCCCATATTTGCGTTTTTCCCATATTAGCGTTTTCCCATATTTGCGTTTTTCCCATATTTGCGTTTTTCCCATATTTGCGTTTTTCCCATATATGCATTTTTCCCATATGTGCGTTTTTCCCATATATGCGTTTTTCCCATATATGCGTTTTTCCCATATATGTGTTTTTCCCATATATGCGTTTTTCCCATATATGCGTTTATCCCATATTTGCGTTTTTCCTGAAGTGTTGGCAGAAGAGCCAACACCGTGTTGCTAGAGGAGGCCGAAATGGACGCTTTTAGCTCACACAGACTGGCGTGAGGTCTGGAACATTTAAGGGACTTTATAGTAGCTAATAAAGTACGTAGTTGATGTAATACTTAACTTTAATCCATAATTGGTGTACATCGCTCTTGTCGATACGTTAATATCTCAATATAACTGGTAATGGCGTTTTGCTAGGTTTCCCATATATGCGTTTTTCCCATATATGTGTATTTCCCATATATGCGTATTTCCCATATATGCGTTTTCCCCATATATGCGTTTTCCCCATATATGCGTATTTCCCATATATGCGTTTTCCCCATATATGCGTTTTCCCCATATAAGCGGTTTTCCCATATTTGCGTTTTTCCCATATTTGCGTTTTCCCCATATTTGCGTTTTTCCCATATTTGCGTTTTTCCCATATTTGCGTTTTTCCCATATTTGCGTTTTTTCCATATTTGCGTTTTTTCCATATTTGCGTTTTTCCCATATTTGCGTTTTTTCCATATATCATGAACCCATCCTACGAACCATTTCCTTCTTCTAGTCAAGGTGTGCCAATAAATTCTCTTCTCCCATATTTAAGTTTTTCCATTACTCAAGAACCCATGCTACCAACCAATTCCTTCATTTAGTCAAGTTGTGCCCTCATTTCTCTTCTCCCATATATGCGTTTTTCCCATATATGCGTTTTTCCCATATGTCAGTTTTTCCCATATGTCAGTTTTTCCCATATGTCAGTTTTTCCCATATGTGCGTTTTTCACATATTTGTGTTTTTCCCATATTTGCGTTTTCCCCATATTTGCGTGTTTCCCATATATGCGTTTTTCCCATATATGCGTTTTTCCCATATTTCCGTTTTTCCCATATTTGCGTTTCTCCCATATTTGCGTTTTTCCCATATTTGCGTTTTTCCCATATTTGCATTTTTCCCATATTTGCGTTTTTCCCATATTTGCGTTTTTCCCATATTTGCGTTTTTCCCATATTTGCGTTTTTCCCATATTTGAGTTTTTCCCATATTTGCGTTTTTCCCATATTTGCGTTTCTCCCATATTAGCGTTTCTCTCATATTTGCGTTTCTCCAATATTTGCGATTCTCCAATATTTGCGTTTCTCCCATATTTGCGATTCTCCCATATTTGCGTTTCTCCAATATTTGCGTTTCCCCATATTTGCGTTTTTCGCATATTTGCGTTATTCCCATATTTGCCTTTTTCCCAAATCTGCGTTTTTCCCAAATTTCGTTTTTCCCATATTTGCGTTTTTCTCATATTTGCGTTTTTCTCATATTTGCGTTTTTCTCATATTTGCGTTTTTCCAATATTTGCGTTTTTCCCCTATTTGCGTTTTTCCCGTATTTGTGTTTTTCCCATGTATGCGTTTTTCCCATATTTGTGTTTTACCCATATATGCGTTTTTCACATATATGCGTTATCCCATATTTGCGTTTTTCCCATATAACATGAACCCATCCTACCAAGCATTTGCTCCTTCTAGTCAAGGTGTGCCCCCTGTTTCTCTTCTCCCATATATGCGTTTTTCCCATATATGCGTTTTTCCCATATATGCGTTTTTCCCATATATTCGTTTTTACTATATTTGCGTTTTTCCCATATATTCGTTTTTACTCTATGTGCGTTTTTCCCATATTTGCGTTTTCCCATATTTGCGTTTTTGACATATTTGCATTATTGTCATATTTGTGTTTTTGCCACATTTGCGTTTTTGCCATATTTGCGGTTTTGTCATATTTGCGTTTTTGCCATATTTGCTTTTTTGCCATATTTGCGTCTTTCCCACATTTGGGTCTTTTCCAAATTTGGGCCCTTCCCGCATTTGCGTCATTCCCATATTAGTGTCTTTCCGATATTAGCATCTTTCCGATATTAGCGTGTTTCCCATATTAGCGTCTTTCCTATATTAGCGTCTATCCTATATTAGCGTCTTTCCCATTTTAGCGTCTTTCCCTTATTAGCGTCTTTCCCATATTAGCGTCTTTCCCATATTAGCGTGTTTCCCATATTAGCGTCTTTCCCATATTCGCGTCTTTCCCATATTAACGTCTTTCCCATATTAGCGTCCATCTCATATTAGTGTCCAGCACATGTTTGCGTTCATCCCATATTTGCGTTTTTCCAATATTTGCGTTTTTCCCATATTCGCGTTTTTGCCTTATTTGCATTTTTCCCATATTTGCGTTTTTCCCATATTTGCGTTTTTCCCATATTTGCGTTTTTCCCAAATTTGCGTTTTTCCCATATTTGCGTTTCTCCCATATTTGCGTTTCTCCCATATTTGCGTTTCTCTCATATTTGCGTTTCTCCAATATTTGCGATTCTCCAATATTTGCGTTTCTCCCATATTTGCGATTCTCCCATATTTGCGTTTCCCCATATTTGCGTTTTTCGCATATTTGCGTTATTCCCATATTTGCCTTTTTCCCAAATCTGCGTTTTTCCCATATTTGTGTTTTTCCCAAATTTCGTTTTTCCCATATTTGCGTTTTTATCATATTTGCGTTTTTCTCATATTTGCGTTTTTCTCATATTTGCGTTTTCCAATATTTGCGTTTTTCCCCTATTTGCGTTTTTCCCGTATTTGTGTTTTTCCCATATATGCGTTTTTCCCATATTTGTGTTTTACCCATATATGCGTTTTTCACATATATGCGTTATCCCATATTTGCGTTTTTCCCATATAACATGAACCCATCCTACCAAGCATTTGCTCCTTCTAGTCAAGGTGTGCCCCCTGTTTCTCTTCTCCCATATATGCGTTTTTCCCATATATGCGTTTTTCCCATATATGCGTTTTTCCCATATATGCGTTTTTCCCATATATGCGTTTTTCCCATATATTCGTTTTTACTATATTTGCGTTTTTCCCATATATTCGTTTTTACTATATGTGCGTTTTTCCCATATTTGCGTTTTCCCATATTTGCGTTTTTGCCATATTTGCATTTTTGTCATATTTGTGTTTTTGCCACATTTGCGTTTTTGCCATATTTGCGGTTTTGTCATATTTGCGTTTTTGCCATATTTGCTTTTTTGCCATATTTGCGTCTTTCCCACATTTGGGTCTTTTCCAAATTTGGGCCCTTCCCGCATTTGCGTCATTCCCATATTAGTGTCTTTCCGATATTAGCATCTTTCCGATATTAGCGTGTTTCCCATATTAGCGTCTTTCCTATATTAGCGTCTTTCCTATATTAGCGTCTTTCCTATTTTAGCGTCTTTCCCTTATTAGCGTCTTTCCCATATTAGCGTCTTTCCCATATTAGCGTCTTTCCATATTAGCGTCTTTCCCATATTCGCGTCTTTCCCATATTAGCGTCTTTCCCATATTAGCGTCTTTCCCATATTAGCGTCCATCTCATATTAGTGTCCAGCACATATTTGCGTTCATCCCATATTTGCGTTTTTCCAATATTTGCGTTTTTCCCATATTTGCGTTTTTGCCTTATTTGCATTTTTCCCATATTTGCGTTTTTCCCATATTTGCGTTTTTCCCATATTTGCGTTTTTCCCATATTTGCGTTTTTCCCATATTTGCGTTTTTCCCATATTTGCGTTTCTCCCATATATGCGTTTCTCCCATATATGCGTTTTTCCCATATATGCGTTTTTCCCATATATGCGTTTTTCCCATATATGCGTTTTTCCCAAATATGCGTTTTTCCCAAATATGAGTTTCTCCCATATTTGCGTTTTTCCTGAAGTGTTGGCAGAAGAGCCAACACCGTGTTGCTAGAGGAGGCCGAAATGGACGCTTTTAGCTCATGCAGACTGGTGTGAGGTCTGGAACAGTTAAGGGACTTTATAGTAGCAAATAAAGTACGTAGTTGATGTAATACTTAACTTTAATCCGTAATTGGTGTACATCGCTCTTGTTGGTACGTTAATATCTCAATATAACTGGTAATGGCGCCTTGCTAGGTTTCCCATATATGTGTTCTTCCCATATATGCGTTTTTCCCATTAATGCGTTTTTCACATATTTGCAAATGAGAGCGTATTGGTCAGTGTCGCCTCGCTAGCAAAGTCGGCTGTACAACTGGGACGAGTGCTAGTAAGTCTCTCTAGACCTGCCGTGCAGCGGTGCTCGGTCTGCAATCACTGACAGTGGCGAAACGCGTATCCGACATATACTAACGGACCGCAGCCGATTTAAAGACTACCACCTAGCAAGTGTGGTGTCTGGTGGTGACACCACATTTCCCATAATTGCGTTATTCCCATATATGCGTTTTTCCCGTGTACGGATTTTTCCCATATATGCATTGTTCCCATATATGCGTTTTTCCCATATATGCGTTTTTCCCATATTTGTGTTTTTCTCATCTTTGCGTTTTTCCCAAATTTGCGTTTTTCCCATATTTGCTTTTTTCCCATATTTGCTTTTTTCCCATATTTGCTTTTTTCCCATATTTGCGTTTTTCCCATATTTGCGTTTTTCCCATATTTGCGTTCTTCCCATATTTGTGTTTTTCCCATATTTGCGTTTTTCACATATTTGAGTTTTTCCCATATTTGCGTTTTTCTCATATTTGCGTTTTTCTCATATTTGCGTTTTTCACGTATTTGCGTTTTCCCCATATTTGCGTTTTTCCCATGTTTGTTTTTTTCCCATATATGCGTTTTTCCCATATTTGTGTTTTACCTATATTTGCGTTTTTACATATATGCGTTTTTCACATGTATGCGATTTCCCCATGTATGCATTTTTCCCATATTTGCGTTTCTCACATATTTGCTTTTTTCCCATATTTACGTTTTTCCCATATTTGCGTTTTTCCCATATTTGCGTTTTTCCCATATTTGCGTTTTTCCCATGTTTGCGTTTTTCCCATATTTGCGTTTTTCCCATATTTGCGTTTTTGCCTTATTTCCGTTTTTCCCATATATGGGTTTTTCCCATATTTGCGTCTTTCCCATATTTGGGTTTCTCCAATATTTGCGTTTCTCCCATATTTACGTTTCTCCCATATTTGCGTTTTTCCCATATTTGCGTTTTTGCGTTATTTGCGTTTTTCCCATATTTGCGTTTTTGCGTTATTTGCGTTTTTCCCATATTTGCGTTTTTCCCATATATGCGTTTTTCCATATATGCGTTTTTCCCATATATGTGTTTTTCCCATATATGCGTTTTTCCCATATATGCGTTTTTCCCATATATGCGTTTTTCCCATATATGCGTTTTTCCGATATATGTGTTTTCCCCATATATACGTTTTCCCCATATATGCGTTTTTCCCATATATGCGTTTTTCCCATATTTGCGTTTTTCCCAAATTTGCCATTTCCCCATATTTGCGTTTTTGCCATATTTGCGTTTTTGCATTTTTGCGTTTTTTCCATATTTGCGTTTTGCCACATTTACGTTTTTGCCACATTTGCGTTTTTCCCATATATGCGTTTATCCCATATATTCGTTTTTCCCATATATGAGTTTCTCCCTTATGTGCGTTTTTCCTGAAGTGTTGGCAGAAGAGCCAACACCGTGTTGCTAGAGGAGGCCGAAATGGACGCTTTTAGCTCACGCAGACTGGCGTGAGGTCTATAACAGTTAAGGGACTTCATAGTAGCAAATAAAGTACGTAGTTGATGTAATACTTAACTTTAATCCATAATTGGTGTACATCGCTCTTGTTGATACGTTAATATCTCAGTATAACTGGTAATGGCGCCTTGCCAGGTTTCCCATATATGCGTTTTTCCCATATATGCGTTTTTCCCATATATGCGTTTTTCCCATATTTGCAAATGAGAGCGTATTGGTCTGTGTAGCCTCGCTAGCAAAGTCGGCTGTACATCTGGGAAGAGTGCTAGTAAGTCTCTCTAGACCAGCTTTGCTGCGGTGCTCGGTCTCCAATCACTGACAGTGGTGAAACGCGTGTCCGACGTATACTAATGGACCGCAGCCGATTTAAAGGCTACCACCTAGCAAGTGTGGTGTCTATCGGTGACACCACATTTCCCATATGTGCGTTATTCCCATATTTGCGTTATTCCCATATATGCGTTTTTCCCATGTATGAATTTTTCCCATATATGCATTTTTCCCATATATGCGTTTTTCCCATATATGCGTTATCCCATAATATCGTTTTTCCCATATTTGCGTTTGTCCCATATTTGCGTTTTTCCCATATATCAAGAACCCATCCTACGAACCATTTCCTTCTTCTAGTCAAGGTGTGCCAATAAATAATCTACTCCCACATTTAAGTTTTTCCATTACTCAAGAACCCATGCTACCAACCAAATCCTTCATTTAGTCAAGTTGTGCCCATATTTCTCTTCTCCAATATATGCGTTTTTCCCATATATGCGTTTTTCCGATATGTGAGTTTTTCCCATATGTGCGTTTTTCACATATTTGCGTTTATCCCATATTTACGTTTTCCCATATTTTCTTTTTCCCATATTTGCGTTTTTCCTATATTTGCGTTTTTCCCATATATGCATTTTTCCCATATATGTGTTTTTCCCATATTTGCGATTTTCCCATATTTACGTTTATCCCATATTTGCGTTTTTCCCATATTTGCGTTTTTCCCATATTTTCGTATTTCCCATATTTGCGTTTTTCTCATATTTGCGTTTTTGCCATATTTGCGTTTTTGCCATATTTGCGTTTTTGCCGTATTTGCGTTTTCCTTATTTGCTTTTTTGCCATATTTGCCATTTCCCCATATTTGCCATTTCCCCATATTTGCGTTTTTCCCATATTTGCGTTTTTCCCATATTTGCGTTTTTCCTATATTTGCGTTTCACCCATGTTTGCGTTTTTCCCATATCTCACGTACCAATCCAACCATCCGTTTCCTTCTTCTGGTAAAGGTGTACCACTAAATTCTCTTCTCCCTTATTTAGTTTTTTCCATTACTCGTGAACCCATGCTACCAACCGATTCCTTCTTTTAGTCAAGTTGTGCCCCATACTTCTCTTCTCCCGTATTTGCGTTTTTCCTATATTTCCGTTTTTCCCATATTTGCGTTTTTCCCATATTTGCGCTTTTCCCATATTTGTGTTTTCCTCATATTTCCTTTTTTCCCATATTTGCTTTTTTCCCATATTTCCTTTTTTCCCATATTTGCTTTTTTGCCACATTTGCGTTTTAGCCATATTTGCGTTTTTCCCATATTTGCTTTTTTCACGTATATGCGTTTTTCATATGTATACGTTTTTCCCATATATGCGTTTATCCCATGTATGCGTTTATCCCATATATGCGTTTATCCCATATATGCGTTTATCCCATATATGCGTTTATCCCATATATGCGTTTTCCCATATATGCATTTTCCCATATTTGCGTATTTCCCATATTTGCGTTTTTCCCATATTTGCGTTTTTCCCATATTTGCGTTTTTGCCTTATTTCCGTTTTTCCCATATATGGGTTTTTGCCATATTTGCGTCTTTCCCGTATTTGCGTTTCTCCAATATTTGCGTTTCTCCCATATTTACGTTTCTCCCATATTTGCGTTTTTCCCATATTTGCGTTTTTCCCATATTTGCGTTTTTGCGTTATTTGCGTTTTTCCCATATATGCGTTTTTCCATATATGCGTTTTTCCCATATATGCGTTTTTCCCATATATGTGTTTTTCCCATATATGCGTTTTTCCCATATATGTGTTTTCCCCATATATGCGTTTTTCCCATATATGCGTTTTTCCCAAATATTTGTTTTTCCCAAATTTGCCATTTCCCCATATTTGCGTTTTTGCTATATTTGCGTTTTTGCATTTTTGCGTTTTTTCCATATTTGCGTATTTGCCACATTTACGTTTTTGCCACATTTGCGTTTTTCCCATATATGCGTTTATCCCATATATTCGTTTTTCCCATATATGAGATTCTCCCTTATGTGCGTTTTTCCTGAAGTGTTGGCAGAAGAGCCAACACCGTGTTGCTAGAGGAGGCTGAAATGGACGCTTTTAGCTCACGCAGACTGGCGTGAGGTCTATAACAGTTAAGGGACTTCATAGTAGCAAATAAAGTACGTAGTTGATGTAATACTTAACTTTAATCCATAATTGGTGTACATCGCTCTTGTTGATATGTTAATATCTCAGTATAACTGGTAATGGCGCCTTGCCAGGTTTCCCATATATGCGTTTTTCCCATATATGCGTTTTTCCCATATATGCGTTTTTCCCATATATGCGTTTTTCCCATATATGCGTTTTTCCCATATATGCGTTTTTCCCATATTTGCAAATGAGAGGGTATTGGTCTGTGTAGCCTCGCTAGCAAAGTCGGCTGTACATCTGGGACGAGTGCTAGTAAGTCTCTCTAGACCAGCTTTGCTGTGGTGCTCGGTCTCCAATCACTGACAGTGGTGAAACGCGGGTCCGACGTATACTAATGGACCGCAGCCGATTTAAAGGCTACCACCTAGCAAGTGTGGTGTCTATCGGTGACACCACATTTCCCATATGTGCGTTATTTCCATATGTGCGATATTCCCATATATGCGTTTTTCCCATGTATGAATTTTCCCATATATGCATTTTTCCCATATATGCGTTTTTCCCATATATGCGTTATCCCATAATATCGTTTTTCCCATATTTGCGTTTGTCCCATATTTGCGTTTTTCCCATATATCATGAACCCATCCTACGAACCATTTCCTTCTTCTAGTCAAGGTGTGCCGATAAATTCTCTACTCCCATATTTAAGTTTTTCCATTACGCAAGAACCCATGCTACCAACCAATTCCTTCATTTAGTCAAGTTGTGCCCACATTTCTCTTCTCCCATATATGCGTTTTTCCCATATATGCGTTTTTCCGATATGTGAGTTTAAACCCCTATGAGCGTTTTTCACATATTTGCGTTTTTCCCATATTTACGTTTTCCCATATTTGCCTTTTTCCCATATTTGCGTTTTTCCTATATTTGCGTTTTTCCCATATATGCATTTTTCCCATATATGCGTTTTTCCCATATTTGCGATTTTCCCATATTTGCGTTTATCCCATATTTGCGTTTTTCCCATATTTGCGTTTTTCCCATATTTTCGTATTTCCCATATTTGCGTTTTTCTCATATTTGCGTTTTTGCCATATTTGCGTTTTTGCCATATTTGCGTTTTTGCCATATTTGCTTTTTTGCCATATTTGCCATTTCCCCATATTTGCCATATCCCCATATTTGCGTTTCTCCCATATTTGCGTTTTCCCATATTTGCGTTTTTTTTATATTTGCGTTTCTCCCATGTTTGCGTTTTTCCCATATCTCACGTACCCATCCAACCATCCGTTTCCTTCTTCTGGTAAAGGTGTACCACAAAATTCTCTTCTCCCTTATTTAGTTTTTTCCATTACTCGTGAACCCATGCTACCAACCGATTCCGTCTGTTAGTCAAGTTGTGCCCCATACTTCTCTTCTCCCGTATTTGCGTTTTTCCCATATTTCCGTTTTTCCCATATTTGCGTTTTTCCCATATTTGCGCTTTTCCCATATTTGCATTTTACTCATATTTGCTTTTTTCCCATATTTGCTTTTTTCCCATATTTGCTTTTTTGCCACATTTGCGTTTTTGCCACATTTGCGTTTGTCCCATATTTGCGTTTTTCACGTATATGCGTTTTTCAAATGTATACGTTTTTCCCATATATGCGTTTATCCCATATATGCGTTCATCCCATATATGCGTTTATCCCATATATGCGTTTATCCCATATATGCGTTTATCCCCATATATGCGTTTATCCCATATATGCGTTTTCCCATATATGCATTTTCCCATATTTGCATATTTCCCATATAACATGAACACATCCTACCAACCATTTCCTTCTTCTAGTCAAGGTTTCTCTTCTCCCATATATGCGTTTTTCCCATATATGCGTTACTCCCATATATGCGTTTTTCCCATATTAGCGTTTTTCCCATATTCGCGTTTTTCCCATAATTGCGTTTTTCCCATATTTGAGTTTCTCCCATATTTGAGTTTCTCCCATATTTGCGGTTCTCCTATATTTGCGTTTTTGCCATATTTGCGTTTTTGCCATATTTGCTTTTCTCCCATATTTGCGTTTTTGCCATATTTGCTTTTCTCCCATATTTGCTTTTCTCCCATATTTGCTTTTCTCCCACATTTGCGTTTTTGCCATATTTGCGTTTTTGCCATATTTGCGTTTCTGCCATATTTGCGTTTTTGCCATATTTGGGTTTTTGCCACATTTGCGTTTTTGCCATATTTGCGGTTTTGCCATATTTGTGTTTTTGCCATATTTACGTTTTTGCCATATTTGTGGTTTTTGCTATATTTGCGTCTTTGCCATATTTGCGTTTTTGCCATATTTGCGTTTTTGCCATATTTGCGTTTTTCCCATATTTGCGTTTTTCCCTTATTTGCGTTTTTCCCATATTTGCGTTTTTCCCATATTTGCGTTTTTCCCATATTTGCGTTTTTCCCATATTTGCGTTTTTCACATATTTGGGTTTTTCCCATATTTGCGTTTTTGCCATATTTGCGTCTTTCCCATATTTGCGTCTTTCCCATATTTGCGGCTTTCCCATATTTGCGTCTTTCCCATATTTGCGTCATCCCATATTTGGGTTTTTCCCATATTTGCGTTTTTGCCATATTTGCGTCTTTCCCATATTTGCGTCTTTCCCATATTTGCGGCTTTCCCATATTTGCGTCTTTCCCATATTTGCGTCATCCCATATTTGCGTCTTTCCCATATTTGCGTTTTTCCCATATTCGCGTTTTTCCCATAATTGCGTTTTTCCCATATTTGAGTTTCTCCCATATTTGAGTTTCTCCCATATTTGCGGTTCTCCTATATTTGCGTTTTTGCCATATTTGCGTTTTTGCCATTTTTGCTTTTCTCCCATATTTGCGTTTTTGCCATATTTGCTTTTCTCCCATATTTGCTTTTCTCCCATATTTGCTTTTCTCCCATATTTGCTTTTCTCCCATATTTGCGTTTTTGCCATATTTGCGTTTTTGCCATATTTGCGTTTCTGCCATATTTGCGTTTTTGCCATATTTGGGTTTTTGCCACATTTGCGTTTTTGCCATATTTGCGGTTTTGCCATATTTGTGTTTTTGCCATATTTACGTTTTTGCCATATTTGCGGTTTTTGCTATATTTGCGTCTTTGCCATATTTGCGTTTTTGCCATATTTGCGTTTTTGCCATATTTGCGTTTTTCCCATATTTGCGTTTTTCCCATATTTGCGTTTTTCCCTTATTTGCGTTTTTCCCATATTTGCGTTTTTCCCATATTTGCGTTTTTCCCATATTTGCGTTTTTCCCATATTTGCGTTTTTCCCATATTTGCGTTTTTCACATATTTGGGTTTTTCCCATATTTGCGTTTTTGCCATATTTGCGTCTTTCACATATTTGTGTCTTTCCCATATTTGCGGCTTTCCCATATTTGCGTCTTTCCCATATTTGCGTCATCCCATATTTGGGTTTTTCCCATATTTGCGTTTTTGCCATATTTGCGTCTTTCCCATATTTGCGTCATCCCCATATTTGCGTCATCCCCATATTTGCGTCATCCCCATATTAGCGTCTACCCCATATTAGCGTGTACCCCATATTAGCGTCTACCCCATATTAGCGTCTACCCCATATTAGCGTCTATCCCATATTAGCATCTATCCCATATTAGCGTCTATCCCATATTTGCGTTTTTCCCAAATTTGCGTTTTTCCCATATTTGCGTTTTTCCCCTATCTCATGTACCCATTCAACCATCCGAATCCTTCTTCTAGTAAAGGTGTGCCTCTAAATTCTCTTCTCCCATATTTAGTTCTTTCAATTTCTCGTAAACCCATGCTACCAACCGATTCCTTTTTTCAGTCAAGTTGTGCCCCATTCTTCTCTTCTCCCATATTTTCGTTTTTCCCATATTTGCGTTTTTCCCATGTTTGCGTTTTTGCCATATTTGCGTTTTTGCCATATTTGCGTGTTGCAAGCGCAATGTGAAGGTGTGAGGGATTTAGAAAATGGCCAGTAGTGCATCGGATACAAGCTACTGGACTGGCAGGTGAGGCTACGTACAGTGACCGGAGCATTGTTAGGCTCCTGGTGAGGAGCCGCCATGTAGCTGTAGTTTTCAATCGTGATGCAAATTCTGTGTTGCATCGTCAATGTGGAAGTGTGAGGCATATAGTAAATGGGCAGTAGTGCATCGGATACAAGCTACTGGGCTGCCAGGTGAGGCTATTTTCAGTGACCATAGCTTTGTTATTCTCTTTGTGAAGAGCCGCCATGTATCCTGTAGTTTTCAATCACGATGCAAATTCTCTGTTGCAACGGCAATGTGAGGGAGTGGGGGATATAGTACATGGGCAGTAGTGCATGGGAAACATGCTTCTGGGCTGCCAGGTGACGCTACGTACAGAGACCGTAGCATCGGTATTCTCTTGGTGAGAAGCAGTCATGTAGCATGTAGTTTTCAATCGCGATGAAAATTCTGTGTTGCATCGGAAGTGTGAAGGTGTGAGAGATATAGTAAATGGGCAGTAGTGCATCGGATGCAAGCTACTGGGCTGCCAGGTGAGTCTACGTACAGTGATTGTAGCATCGTTAATCTCTTGGAGAGGAACCGCCATGTAGCCTGTAGTTTTCAATCACGAAGGAAAAATCTGTGTTGCATCGGCAATGTGAGGGTGTGAGGGATACAGTAAATGGGCAGTAGTGCATCGGATACAAGATACTGGGCTGCTAGGTGACGCTATGTACAGTGACCGTAGCATCTTTAGTTTCTTGGAGATTGCCCATAGGTTTTAATCGCGATGCAAATTCTTTGTCGGATCGAGAATGTCATGGTGTGAGGGATATAGTAAATGGGCAGTAGTGCATTGGATGCAAGCTACTGGTTTGCCTGGTGAGGCTACGTACAGTTTCCGCAGCATCGTTAATCTCTTGGTGAGGAGCCGCCATGTAGCCTGTAGTTTTCAATCGCGATACAAATTCTGTGTTGCATCGGAAGTGTGAAGGTGTGAGAGATATAGTAAATGGGCAGTAATGCAATCAGATGCAAGCTCCTGGCCTGCGAGGTGAGGCTCCATACAGTGACCATAGCTTCGTTAGTCTCTTTGTGAAGAGCCACCATGTATCCTATAGTATTCAATCGCGATGCGTATTCTGTGTTGCATCGGCAATGTGAAGGTGTGAGGGATATAGTAAATGGGCAATAGTGGATCGGATACAAGCTACAGTCCTGCCAGGTGAGGCCGCGTGCAGTGACCGTATCGTCGTGAGTCTCTTTGTGAAGAGCCGCCATGTATCCTATAGCATTCAATCGCGATGCAAATTCTGTGCTGCATCGGCAATGTGAAGGTGTGAGGGATATAGTAAATGGGCAGTAGTGCTTCGGATACAAGCTAATGGACTGCCAGATGACGCTACGTACAGCGACTGTAGCATCGGTATTCTCTTGGTGAGAAGCAGCCATGTACAATGTAGTTTTCAATCGCGATAAAAATTCTGTGTTGCACCAGCAATGTGAAGGTGTGAGGGATATAGTAAATGTACAGTAGTGCTTCGGATACAAGCTACTGAGGCACCTGGTAAGGCTACGTACAGCGACCGTAGCATTGTAAGTCCCTTGGTGAGAAGTAGCCATGTAGGTTGTAGTATACAAACACGATGCAAATTGTGTGTTGCATCGGCAATGTGAAGGTGTGGGGGACATAGTAAATAGGCAGTAGTGCATCGGATACAAGCTACCGGGCTTCCAGGTGATTCTCCATACAGTGACCGTAGCATCATTTGTGTCTCAGTGAGAAACCTTCAAGTAGCCTGTAGTTTCAGGTCGCAATGCAAATACTGGGTTTCATCGGCAATGTGAAGGTGTGAGGGATATAGTAAATGGGCAGTAGTGCATCGGATGCAAGCTACTGGGCAGCCTGGTGAGGCTATGTACAGTGACCATAGCATCGTTAGTCTCTTGGTGAGGATGTGCCACGTAGCCTGTAGTTTTCATTGGCAATGGTAATTCTGTGTTGCATCGGCAATGTGTGGGTGTGAGGGATATAGAAAATAAGCAGTAGTGCAAAGGATACAATCTACTGGGCTGCTAGGTGAGGCTATGTACAGTGACCATAGCATCGTTAGTCTCTTGGTGAGGATGTGCCATGTAGCCTGTAGTTTTCATTGGCGATGGTAAATCTGTGTTGCATCGGCAATGTGTGGGTGTGAGGGATATAGAAAATAAGCAGTAGTGCAAAGGATACAATCTACTGGGCTGCTAGGTGAGGCTATGTACAGTGGCCGTAGCATCGTTAGTCTCTTGGTGACGAGCCGCCATGTAACCTGTAGTTTTCAATTGCGATGCAAATTCTGTGTTGCATCGGCTATGTGAAGGTGTGAGAGATATAGTAAATAGGCAGTAGTGCATCGGATACAAGCTACTGGGCTCCCAGGTGAGGCTACGTACAGTGACCATACCATCCTTAGTCTCTTTGTGAAGAGCCGCCATGTATCCAATATTATTTAATCGCGATTCAAATTCTGTGGTGCAACGGCAATGTGAAGGTGTGGGGGGATAGAGTAAATGGGCAGTAGCACATCGGATACATGCTACTTGGCGGCCAGGTGAGGTTACGTACAGTGACCATAGCATCGTTAGTCTCTTGGTGAGGAACCGTTATGTAGCCTGTAGTTTTTAATCGTGATGCAGATTCTGTGTTGCATCGGCAATGTGAAGGTGTGTGGGATATAGTAAATGGGCAGTAGTGGATCGGATACAAGCTACTGGCCTGCCAGGTGAGGCTATGTAGAGTGACCGTAGCATCGTTAGTCCCTTGGTGAGGAGCCACCATGTAGCCTGTAGTTCTGAATCGCGATGCAAATTCTGTTTTGCATCGGCAATGCGAATGTGTGAATGATATAGTAAATGGTCAGTAGTGCATCGGATACAAGTTTCTGGGCTGCCAGTAAAAGCTATGTACAGTGACCGTAGGATCGTTAGTCTCTTGGTGAGGAGCCGCCATGTAGCTTGTAGTTTTCAATCGCGAAGGAAAAATCTGAGTTGCATCGGCAATGTGAAGGTGTGAGGGATATAGTAAATGTGCAGTAGTGCATCGGATGCAAGCTACTGGCCTGCCAGGTGAGTCTACGTACAGTGATGGTAGCATCGTTAATCTCTTGGAGAGGAACCGCCATGTAGCCTGTAGTTTTCAATCGCGAAGGAAAAATCTGTGTTGCATCGGCAATGTGAGGGTGTGAGGGATACAGTAAATGGGCAGTAGTGCATCGGATACAAGATACTGGGCTGCTAGGTGACGCTATGTACAGTGACCGTAGCATCTTTAGTTTCTTGGAGATTGCCCATAGGTTTTAATCGCGATGCAAATTCTTTGTCAGATCGAGAATGTCATGGTGTGAGGGATATAGTAAATGGGCAGTAGTGCATCGGATGCAAGCTACTGGTTTGCCTGGTGAGGCTACGTACAGTTTCCGCAGCATCGTTAATCTCTTGGTTAGGAGCCGCCATGTAGCCTGTAGTTTTCAATCGCGATACAAATTCTGTGTTGCATCGGAAGTGCGAAGGTGTGAGAGATATAGTAAATGTGCAGTAATGCAATCAGATGCAAGCTCCTGGCCTGCGAGGTGAGGCTCCATACAGTGACCATAGCTTCTTTAGTCTCTTTGTGAAGAGCCACCATGTATCCTATAGTATTCAATCGCGATGCGTATTCTGTGTTGCATCGGCAATGTGAAGGTGTGAGGGATATAGTAAATGGGCAGTAGTGGATCGGATACAACCTACAGTCCTGCCAGGTGAGGCCGCGTGCAGTGACCGTATCGTCGTGAGTCTCTTTGTGAAGAGCCACCATGTATCCTATAGCATTCAATCGCGATGCAAATTCTGTGTTGCATCGGCAATGTGAAGGTGTGAGGGATATAGTAAATGGGCAGTAGTGCATCGGGTACAAGCTACTGGGCTGCTGATTCTACTAACAGTGACCATAGCATTATAAGGCTCTTGGTGAGAAGCCGCCATGTAGCTGGAGTTTCCCAGCGAAATGGAAATCATGTGTTGCATCAGAAATGTATAAGTGAGATGCATAGAGTAAAGGTGCAGTAGTGCATCGAATACAACCTACTGGGGTGCCAGGTGAGGCTACGTACAGTGAGTGTAGCATCGTTAGTCTCTTGGTGAGAAGCTGCGATGTAGCCTGTAGTTTTCAATCGCGAAGCAAATTCTGTGATGCATCGGCAATGTGCAGGTGACAGGGACATAGTAAGTAGGCAACAGTGCATTGGATGCACTCTACTGGGCTGCCAGTTGTGGCTACGTACAGTGTCCATACCATCAGTAGTTTCTGGGTGAGAAGCCGCCATCTAGCTGTAGTTTTCAATCACAATACAAATTCTGTGTGGCATCGACAATGTGAAGGTGTGAGGGATATAGTAAATGGGCAGTAGTGCATCGTATACAAGCTACTGGGCTGTCAGGTGATGCTAGGTACAGTGACCTTAGTATCGTTAGTCTCATGGTGAGAACCACCATGTCGACAGTAGCATTCGATCACGATGCAAAATCTGTTTTTCCATTGGCAATGTGAGTTTGTGAGGGATATAGTAGATGGGCAGTAGTGCATCGGAAACAAGCAACTGGGCTGCCAGGTGAGGGTACATTCAGTGACCATATCATGGTTAGTCTCTTGGTGAGGAACCGAGAAGTAGCCTGTAGGTTTCAATCGCGATGCAAACTCTGTGTTGCACCGGCAATGAGAAGGTAGGAGGGATATAGTAAATGGGCAGTAGTGCATCGGATACAAGCAACTGGGCTGTGAGGTGATGCTACGTACAGTGACCGTAGCATTGTTAGTCCTTTGGTGAGAAGCCGCCATGTAGACTGTAGTTTTCAATCTCGATGTATATACTGTTTTTGCATTGCCAATGTGAGGGTGTGTGAGATATAGTAAATGGATAGTAATGCATCGGATACAAGCTACTGGGCTACCAGGTGATTGTACATAGAGTGACCATATCATCGTTAGTCTCTTGGTGGGAAGATGCCATGTAGCCTGTAGTTTTCAATCGTGATGCAAATTCTGTGTTGCATCGGCAATGTGAAGGTGCGAGGGATTTAGTAAATTGACAGTAGTGCATCGGATACAAGCTACTGGGCTGCCAGGTAAGCTATGTACAGTTACCATAGCACTATTAGTCTCTTCGTGAAGAGCCGCCATGTAGGCAGTAGTTATCAATCGCGATGCATATTTTGTGTTGCATCGCGAATTAGAAGGTGTGAGGGATATAGTTAATGGGCAGTAGTGCATCGGATACTAGCCACTGGACTGCCGGTTGAGGCAACGTACAGTGGACGTAGCATCGTTAATCTCCTGCTGCGAAGTCGCCATCAAGCCTGTAGTTTTCAATGGCGATGCAAATTCAGTGTTGCATCGGTAATGTGAAGGTGTGAGGGATATAGTAAATGGGCGGTAGTGCATCGGGAACAAGCAACTGGGCTGCCAGATGAGGGTACATTCAGTCACCGTATCATGGCTAGTCTCTTGAAGAGGAGTTCCATGTAGCCTGTAGCTTTCAATCCTGATGCAAATTCTGTGTTGCATCGGGAATGAAAAGGTGTGAGGGATATAGTAAATGGGCAGTAGTGCATCGGATACATGCTACTGGGCTGCCAGGTGAGGTTCCTTACGGTGTCTGTAGCATCGTTAGTCTCTTGGTGAGGAGCCGCCATTTAGCCTGTAGTTTTCAACCGCGATTCAAATTCTGTGTTGCATCGGCAATATGAAAGTGTGAGGGATATAGTAAATGGGCTGTAGTGTATCGAATACAAGCTACTGGGCTACCAGTTGAGGCTACGTACAGTGACAGTAGCATCGTTAGTCTCTTGGTGATTGGCCGCCATGTAGCCTGTAGATTTCAATCGCCATGCGAATTCTGTGTTGCATCGGCAATATAAGGTGTGAGGGTTATAGTAAATGGGCAGTAGTGCTTCGGATACAAGGTACTGGGTGCCAGGTGAGGCTACATACAGTGACCGTAGCATAGTTAGTCTCCTGGTGAGGAGCCGCCATGTCGCCTGTAGTTTTCAATCGCGATGCATATTATGTGTCGCATCGGCAATGTGTCGGTGTGAGGGATATAGTGAGTGGGCAGTAGTGCATCAGAAACAAGCTACTGGGCTGCCAGGTGCGGCTTCGTACAGTGACCGTAGCATTGTTAGTCTCTTAGTGAGCAGCCACTATGTAGCCTGTAATTTTCAATCGCGATGCATATTCTGTGTGGCATCGGCAATGTGAAGGTGTGAGAGATATAGTAAATTGGCAGTAGCGTATCGGATACAAGCTACTGGGCTGCCAGATGAGGCTACGTACACTGACCGTAGCATCGTTAGTCTCTTGGTGAGGAGCCACTATGTAGCCTATATTTTTTAATCGTGATGCAAATTCTGCGTTGCTTCGGCAATGTGAAAGTGTGAGGGATATAGTAAAGGGCAGTAGAGCATCGGATACAAGCTATTGGGCTGACAGGTAAGGCTACGTACAGTGACCGTAGCTGCGTTAGTTGCTTGATGAGAAGCTGCAATGTGGCCTGTAGTTTTCAATCGTGATGCAACTTCTGTGTTGCATCCTCAATTTGAAGGTACGAGGGATATAGTAAATGGGCAGTAGTGCATCGGATACAAGCTATTGGGCAGCTAGGTGAGTCTACGTACACTGACCATAGCATCGTTAGCCTCTTTGTGAGAAGCCAACCTGTAGCCTGCAGTTTTCAATCACGATGCAAATTCAGTGTTGCACCGAAAATGTGAATGTGTAAGGGATGTAGTAAATGGGCAATAGTGCATCGGATACAAGCTACTGGGCTGCCAGGTGAGGCTACATACAGTGACTGTAGCATCGTTAGTCTCTTGGTGAGGAGCCGCGACGTGTCCTGTAGTTATCAATCCCGATGGAAATTCTGCGTTGCATCGACAATGTGAAGGTGTGAGGGATATAGTACGTGGGCAGTAGTGCATCGGATACAAGCAACTGGCCTGCCAGGTGAGGCTACGTACAGTGACTGTATCATCGTTAGTCTCTTGGTCAGGAGCTACTGTGTAGCCTGCAATTTTCAATTGTGATGCATATTATGTGTTGCATCGGCAATATGTCGGTGTGAGGGATGTAGTAAATGGGCAGTAGTGCATCGGATACAAGCTACTGGGCTGCCAAGTGAGGCTACGTACAGTGACCGTAGCATCGTTAGTCTTTTGGTGCGGATCCGCCATGTTGCCTGTAATTTTCAATCACGATGCATATTCTGTGTTGCATCATCAATGTAAAAATAAAAGGGACATAGTAAGTGGGCAGTAGTGCATCGGATACAAGCTACTGGGCTGCCAGTTAAGGCTACGTACAGTGACCGTAGCTGCGTTAGTGTCTTGGTGAGAAGCTGCCATGTGGCCTGTAGTTTTCAATCGCGATGCAAATTCTGTGTTGCATCAGCGATTTGAAAATATGAGGTATGTAGTAAATGGGCAGTAGTGCATTGGATACTAGCTACTGGGCTACCAGGTGAGTCTACGTACAGTAACCATAGCATCGTTAGCCTCTTTGTGAGAAGCCACCCTGTAGCCTGTAGTTTTCAATCACGATGCAAATTCTGTGTTGCACCGGAATGTGAAGGTGTAAGGGATGTAGTAAAGGGGCAGTAGTGCATCGGATACAAGCTACTGGGCTGCCAGTTAAGGCTACGTACAGTGACCGTAGCTGCCTTAGTGTCTTGGTAAGAAGCCGCCATAGGGATTGTAGTTTTCAATTGCGATGCAATTTCTGTGTCGCATCATCAATGTGAAAGTATCAGGCTTGTAGTAATTATGTAGTAGTGCATCAGTTACAAGGTAAGGGGCTTCCAGGTGGGGTTGCGTACAGAGACTGTAGTATCGTTAGTCTCTTTGAGACAACTCGCCATCGAGCCTGTAATTTTCAATCGCGAAGCAATTTTTATGTCACATCGTGAATGTGAAAGTCCGTGGGGTATAGTAAATGGGAAGCAGTGCATCGGATGCAAGCTACTGGGGTTTCCGGCGAGGCTACGTATTGTGACTATAGTATCGTAAGTATCTTGGACAGGTGTCGCCATGGAAGCTGTAGATTTTAATGTCGATGCAATTTCTATGTCGCATCGTCACTGTGAAGGTGTGAGCGTTATAGAAAATCGGCAGTAGTGCATTGGAAATAAGCTACTGTGCTCCCAGGAGAGGTTACGTACAGTGACCATGGTATTGTTAGACTCTTGGAGAGAAGTCGCCATGGAAATCGTGGGAATCAATCTCTATGCAATATCTCTGTCGCATCATCAATGTGAAGTAGTAAGACATATAATAAACGTGCAGTTGTGACTCGGATACAAGGTACTGGGCTCCTATGAGACGTGACGTAAAGTTATCGTTGTATCGTTAGTCTCGTGAAGAGAAATCGCCATGGATCCTGTACTTTTCAATCGCGATGCAATTTTAGTGTAACATTGTCAATGTTTTGGTGCGATGGAATTAATAAACGGATTTTTGTGCATCGGAAACAAGATACTGGGCTCCCAGGAGGGTTTACGTACAGTGACTGTAATAACGTTATTCTATTGGAGAGAAGTCGCTATTGCTCCTGTGGTTTTCAATTGCGATGCAATTTCTTTGTCTCATCGTCAATGTGAACGTGCGAGGGAAGTAATAAATGGGCGGTAGTGCATCGGATACAAGATACTGGGCTCCCAGGGGAGGTGACGTACAGTGAGCGTAGTATCGTTAGACCCATGGAAGTTGCTGTGGAGGCTGTAATTTTCATTCACGATGCAATTTCTGTGTTGCATCGTTAATGTGGAGGTGCGATTGATATAGTGCATCTTATATGAGCAACTGGGCTCCCACGAGAAGTTACGTAAAGTGAACGTATTATTAGTCTCTTGGAGATAAATAGCCATGTAACCTTATGTTTTTAATGGCGATGCAGTTTGTTTGTCGGATCATCAGTGTGGACGTGCTAGGAATATAGTAAATGGGCAGTAGTCTATCGGATACGAGACACTGGGCTCCCAGGTGAGGTTACGTACCGTGATCGTAGTACCGTTTCTCTCTTGGAGTGAAGTTGTTCCATGGAGAGTGTACTTTTCAATCGCGATGCAATTTCGGTCTCACATCGTCAATGTGAACGTGCAAGGGATATAGCAAACGAGCAATAGTGCATGGGATTGAAGTTATTATGCACTTAGAAGAGGTTGTTTACCATGCCTGTCTTATCGTTAGTCTGTTGGAAAGATTCACCATGGAGCGTGTAGTTTTTAATCGCGATGCAAGATCAGTGTCGCTTCGTAAATGTGAAGGTGCCAGGGATATAGTAAATGGGCATTAGTGTAACGGATACAAGCTACTGGGTTCCCAGGAGAGGTTACATACAGTGTGTGTAGTATCGTTGGTCTCTTGGAGAGATGTCGCCATGGAGCCTGTACTTTTAAATCACGATGCAATTTCTGTGAGTGTGCGTGGTATAGAGTATACGGGCAGCGGTGCATCGGATACAAACTACAGGGCTCCGATCAGAGGTTATGTAAAGAGACCGTAGTATCGTTTGTCTCTTGGTGAGAAGTCACCATGGATCCTGTAGTTTTCAATAGCGATGCAATTACTGTGTCGCATTGTTAATGTAAAGGTGCAAGGAAAAGGGTAAAGGGGCAGTTGTGTGTCAGATACAAGCTGCTGTGCTCCCAGGAGAGGTTGGATAAAGTGATCTTAGGGTCGTTAGTCTCTTGGAGAGAGGTCGCCATGGAGCCTTTAGTTTTCAATCGCGATGATTTTTCTGTGTCGCATTGTCAATGTAAAGGTGCGAGGGATATGGTAAATGGTCAATATTGCGTCGGATACAAGCTACTGTTCTCCCAGGCGAGGCTACGAACAGTGACCGGAGTATCGTTAGTCTCTTGGAGAGAAGTCGCCATGGAGCCTATAGTTTTCAATCGCGATGCAAGTCGTGTATCGCATTGTCAATGTGTAGGTGTAAGGTTTATAGTAAATGGGCAGTAGTGCATCGGATACAAGCTTCTGCGCTCCCAGGAGAAGTTACGTACAGTGACTGCAGTATGTGAATGTGCGAGGGATATAGACAAACGGCCTGTAGGGCATCGGAATCAAGCTACTGGTCTCCCATCAGACGTTATATTCAGTGACCGTAGTACCATTAGTCTCTTGGAGAGAGGTGGCCCTCCATGGAGCCTGTAGTTTTCAATCGCGATGCAATTTCGGTCTCTCATCGTCATTGTGAAGGTGCAATGGAGTACATGCCTTTTGTATGTTCTGGACCACTAGAACAATTTTATAAAATACAAAAATTGCTCGTTTACACTGACAATTTTGTTATTTTCTGTAATATTTACCTAATGATCCAGAACAAACAAAAGGTATCTACTTTCTTTATTTCTTAAGTGGAACCTTTACTAAGTACTTTACCAAGTAAAATCATTTTAGTAAAGTATTAGAAATCACTTTTTTCATACATTTGTCATATGAGAATCTAACAAATATATAATATATAATAAATTATATATAAAAATTATTTACTTTCTGTTTTTAGCAGCCCTTGGATTATTGTCGTTTGTTGTTTGTAAAAAAAAAGTAAATTATATTAAAAATTAAATGGACAACAAATATGGACAACAACAAGAAAGTAAATAAAATGAATTATTTAACAAAGTACATTATTTAAAAATCGCATTGTGAAGATAAGTAAATAATTAAAATGTATTAGTTAACAAAAGTTAATAATTAAAATTTGTTAGTTAACATAATTCAAAAATTAAGTTACTTTTAAAATCACTTTTTATTTTTATATCATTCTTAAAATGTTTTAGAAATGTATATAAACATGAAGTTAAGATTTTTATAAATTTCGTAAGGTTTTCAATAAATTTATATAAAAGCAAACGTTAATAATTGAAATTTTTCAGTAAGTATTCTATGTTATGCATCACATGTAAGAATATTGTTTGTTGTTGTTGTGGTCTTCAGTCCTGAGACTGGTTTGATGCAGCTCTCCATGCTACTCTATCCTGTGCAAGCTTCTTCATCTCCCATTACCTACTGCAACCTACATCCTTCTGAATCTGCTTAGTGTATTGATCTCTTGGTCTCCCTCTACGATTTTTACCCTCCAGGCTGCCCTCCAATGCTAAATTTGTGATCCCTCGATGCCTCAAAACATGTCCTATCAACCGATCCCTTCTTCTAGTCAAGTTGTGCCACAAACTTCTCTTCTCCCCAATCCTATTCAATACCTCCTCATTAGTTACGTGATCTACCCACCTTATCTTCAGCATTCTTCTGTAGCACCACATTTCGAAAGCTTCTATTCTCTTCTTGTCCAAAGTGGTTATCGTCCATGTTTCACTTCCATACATGGCTACACTCCATACAAATACTTTCAGAAACGACTTCCCGACACTTAAATCTATACTCGATGTTAACAAATTTCTCTTCTTCAGAATCGATTTCCTTGCCATTGCCAGTCTACATTTTATATCCTCTCTACTTCGACCATCATCAGTTATTTTACTCCCTAAATAGCAAAACTCCTTTACTACTTTAAGTGTCTCATTTCCTAATCTAATCTTGTTACCATACATAATTACATAAGCAAGTGTATTATTGGGAATTTTATCATTAAAAGTTGCACAAAGTTTGAGAGCTGTTTTTAGTGTAGTTAAAACAGTTTTTCTATGTATCATATTAATTACATAATTGGATAATTATTTATAAAATTAAATGGACTAATATCAATATCTGAATTTAGTAAAGTAATTCTTTTAAAATTTAGAAATGCTTCATATGCTTTAGGAAAATTATTTGGCGGATTAATATTCCACTTCTCTCGAGGAAAAACTGAATTTCTACAATTTTCAAATACAGATTTTGTAGTTTAACATGATCAAATAATGATGAATCTACTAATTGTCTGAAATACAACAAAAACAAAATATGGCATATAAAATTCTATAGAATTATAGTAATTTATTATATCTAGTTTAAAACCCTTTTTACTAGATAATCCAGCAACTTCTTATGTTTGATTTTCATAAAAAGAAATAGGAATTTTAGAATGTTTTAAAATATTATAATGTTGTTCAAGTTCGTAATTTGGTTCATATTTAAGAACAGGAAAACGAATTTCCATAGATTTTATAACTATTTTACCTTTCTCTTATATCAACACCAGCATCATTTGTATCAAACCAACATAGAATTACATCTCCAGGAGATGAACTTCGTGTAAAAATTACAGTTAGGTCTCCTTCAACCGTAATTTCTTTATAATCTTCAAAAAAACCAGCAAGTAGTGACAATGGAAAAAGTACTTCATATGTTTTACTTTTTATTTCTCCTGTATTAAGAAAATGTCCTTCTAAATTTATTTTGTCAGTAACAGATGAAGTTAAATGTAGTAAAACACATGAAGAAATAAAAGGATGTTCAATTCTAAATAATATATGATTTCCTTTTTTAATTGTTATACATTCAAACAATTTTAGTACATAATTATAAATTCACTTTTTATTTGATTTTCCATCATAGGCTGGATAATCTATACCATCATTTCCAATAATACTAAATTTCAGATATAATTGTGCATGATTTGGATTTAGCCAAACATCACCAATATTTATTTCAGTTTCTGTATCTTTGTTAGGAACATTTAAATTATTTTTAGTTTTCTCATTGACAGGGAATGAGTAAAACTCATAACTTTCACATTTATTCATGATTGTTTGAGCAATAACCTATTTTTTATGGAATAAATTTATCAAGATATTAAGACATTTTTAAAATAACTGTTACAGAAGCATCATTAAAGTCAATTAAATTATCATTTTCATCAGTTATAGTAGCTTCTAGATCTTGAATTGTATTAAAAATTGGAACATTTAACGGATAATTTGGATCATAAATTGCTGGTTGAAATGGTTCAAATGGCTCTGAGCACTATGCGACTTAACTTCTGAGGTCATCAGTTGCCTAGAAGTTAGAACTAATTAAACTTAACTAACCTAAGGCTATCACACATCCATGCCCGAGGCAGGATTCGAACCTGCAACTGTAACGGTCGCACGTCTCCAGACTATAGCGCCTAGAACCGCACAGCCACTCCGTCCGGCAAATTGCTGGTACACCAAATTCTGCATTAGGTTTAAATGAATCAATAATATTAGTTTCTTTATAAAAATGATCAATTTATTTATTAATTCAAAGGCAATTATTTTAGAATCTTGATTATTAAAACCAAGTAAACTTCCAATACTATCTTTTATATCCATACACAATTTTTTATCACTTTCAATAACAATTCTATTTGAAACTTCATCTGCTTTAATATGTATATTAGGTTTTTAAAATTTTTAAAACTATATTAACCTACAGGAATTTCTATTGTTTCTCCATCACAATAAAGTTTATTATTTTTTGTTGTAATATTTGGTGTTAGAAAAGTTAAATAAAAACCAACTAATGAAACATTAATATAACTATTGCATATTGGAACAGGTGACCCTTTTTTAAGCACAGATGATTTATCACTAAATTGAAATAAGCAACCGCCAAAACCGTCTTTAGAGTGTGTCAGGTGGTTCATTTACTCCTGAAAAATTTTTAATAACTATAAAAAATTAAAAATATAAATAAATAAAATATATTAAAAAAAGAGAAATATAAATAAATGGAAAATAAAATAAATGGAAAATAAAAATTAATTTAAAAATATAAATAGATATAAAAATTACTAAATAAATGAACAAAACAGATTGGAAACCTAAAGTAAGAATTCCAGAAAAAATTTAAAAAACAAACATGGTAAACCTTACAAAATTCAATAAAGACAACATTACTGATTGATAATTATATTTGAGCTGCAGGATGGTTAAATTGGAATAAAATTAAAGATTTGTGTATTTATTCTAAAAGTTTAGAACAATCAAAGTATCAAGAATATATAACACAATGTAAAAAAATTGAAGATAAAATTAATGAAAATATTGTTAGTTTTATTTAAAATTCCATTAGATGAATGTAAAGAAAATTCAGTTGTTGTATTTGATGACTTTGTTCTAGATAATGAAGATATAGTTAGAGATTAATTTGCTAGAGGCAGACACAAAGTTATAGATTGTTGTTACTTAGCTCAAACGTATTCATAAATACCAAAACAGTTAGTTAGAGACAATTTAATTTTTTAAATATATTTAAACAAGATGATACAAATTTTAGTTATATTTATCCTGAATTTGTTGTTGCACATCTAAAGTCTGATAATTTTAAAGAAATGTGTAATAAATATGGAAATGATGACTTTGGTTCCTTAACAATAGATATGTCTAGAAAACTAAATGAAGGTAAATTTATTAGTGAAATACATTTCTTATCAACATAAACATTATATAAAAACATTAACTTCAACATTACCTTAACATTAAACAAAAAAGATAAACATAGATATAAATGTTAAACATAAACATTAAACATAATTAATGTTTTTTCTTCCTTAATAATTGTTTGCAAATTATGATGAAGAACTTGTTAAAAAAGCTGAAAAAAAAGAAAGAAAGCTGAAGATTTAAAAGAAAAATTTAAACTTAGGAAAAAGCAACCAAGAACAAAATATGAAAAATATAGAAAGGGAGATCAACCACTTATTGATGCTATTGAAAAACTAAAACAAGGTATAGAAGGTTTATGTGACAATGTTTTAAAAGCAATTGAAGAAAATAGAGAAGTTGAAAAACAAATAATTCCATATCATCATCATATAGAAGATTTGGAGTTGTATCACCAATTAAACAATTAACAGACTGGTCTGATGATATTCCTGGAAAATACAATTATACATTAAGTGAAACAGAAATTCAAGATGTATTAAATAAATACTAAGAAGAAGAAGAAGAATCAAGTAGTCTTCAAAATGAAAGTAAAAGGATAAATAAAACTAAAAAAATAAATGTTGCTGAAAGGATGTTAAAGTATATGAATTATAGTGTAGATAAAGTATTTGGTTTAAAACCTGTTGGTACGTTAAAATATATTGGTAAAATACCTGTAGAATTTAATTTAATTAAATTAAAAATTAGTGAAAAAACATATGAAGGTACAGGTGGATTGATAAGACTTTTAACTGAAAAACAAATTACTGTGGAAGATTTAAATAAAAAGTATGATGCTGTAGATTTATCCAATAATGCAGATGTGTTATTTAATTCAGGAGCATTATATTCTGATAATAATCCAAATAAAATAAGATCAAGTTGAGGTAATAAATATAATTACTTAATAAAAGAAATTGTTGATGTTTATTTTGCAAATTTAAGGAAACAAACTCTAGATTCTTCAGATAATAGTTGTCCAGAACAAAAAGGTAAAGGTTAAATTACACTGTATACAGATAAATCAATTGAATATGTTTGGTTAAATGATATTAGACAATGGATTGATAGATTAGCAGTAATTCATAGTGAAAAACCAGCTGGAAATTAAAATTATCATAATGAAAAAGTTAGTACTGCACAAATGTTAACAAATAAACTTTGTAATTTTATATTTGATAATCCAAAAGGAATTAAATATTTAAATAGATTTTTGAATAATCTTTCACATACATTTTGGAAAAGTGATAAATCACAAATAAATGTTACTCCAGTATTTTTGGTCATTTGACTTGATACAAGTCTGGATAAATTTTTTGTATAACAATAGTGTGAATTATGATCTTTCTTAAAATAAAGTAAATTTACATGTTTTTCTTTTTTAGATTTTGTAATTTTTAGTGGATATACTTGATATTTTGCATCATCATCATCAAATGAATAAATATTAGTAGATACATTAATTATATTTTCTATTTTTGGAATACGATTAGCTAATACAGGAAATTCTTTATTTTCAAGTTTCTTATCAAGATCTCGATCAAAATATTTGTATTTGTGTTATTCTATCAGAATGTTCATCTACTGGAAAGAAAGTTTCTTTTATAGACCATAGAAAACACTTTCGATCATTATTTTTTACATTAATACAAGCTTTCTTATTTTTTTATTACTACAGGTAAATCAATATAAGATGATCCTTTTAATGGAACATATCTGTTAATTGATAGTTGAAAAACCAATAATTCTATTTAATGGCCATTCTGATCCACATACATGAAAATTAGTTATTTTTCTAAATTTTGTCTTTCACCATATTTCAATTTTTTATTAAAATGTTTTTCTGTTAAAATAGTATAGTTTGCTGATTGTTGTTCAAATTCTTAAACTTTTTCATTTATTTCATCTTTTTTTAGTTTATATTCACAATATAAATTAAAATTTATCTTTACACCATGATGTACTTTCATATAGTCTTTAACAATTTCAAAATGTTAGTTTTTACTGCATTTAAGAAACTTTTTGGATCAAATATATCTATATTACTTTCCAAATTTATAGTTTGTAATCTATTTTCAAATTGTTTTCAACTAAGTAATCTTTAATTGTTTTTCTATCTCCTGGTTTTACATATATATTTGAAGAAAATGGAAAAATTCTTTTTAATGGTATTAGCTTCTTTAGTTAGAAAAATTTCATAAATATCATAAAATGGTAATTTTTCCAAAAATTTTCACTACTCTCCTATTTATTATTATTTTTGACAATATTTGTATTGTCTTGTTGAGGTATATAAAGATTAACATTAGTTTTATAATGTTTACTTACTTCAGTTATATAAATTTCACTTGCTTCAGAAACATTATTTTAAACAATATTTCAACTACTTTCAGATGTATTATCTTTAACAATATTTGTACTATTTTCATTGGGTTCAGATGTATTATTTCTAACAAAAAATTGACGAAGCTAGCAACAGTGAATTCTTATAGTTGATAAGCAATGTTACTTTCCATTTTTATCAACTATTTATTACAAAAAAAGCTTATTAGATTTGTAAAAAATATTTTTTTAATAAGTTATAATAATTTAATAGATGAAGAAGGATTATATTTTAATTGATAATTAATCGAAAAGAGAATTAGTTTATTATTTAGTTTAACAATAACATAGTTTTTAAACAATTAGTTAATTATTTAGTTTAACAAAATATTTGGTTTTAAGCAATTAGTTAATTATTTAGTTTCTAAATAATTAGTTTATTATTTAGTTTTTAAACAATTAGTTTTTTAAAATTTAGTTTTTAAAAGAATTCGATTACTATTTAGTTTAACATTCATTTAGTTTGCTCTTCTATTTATTACAAAAAAATTATAAGATTTGTAAAAATTATTTTTGTTAAAATGCTAATTATTTAACAGAAGGATAAGTATTATTATATAACAGATACTTAATCATAAGGGATTATTATTTAATAAACAATAAATCATAAAGTTAAAGCTTTCTTATTCTTAATATATTCTAAAGTACATTTCTTACATTTATTGTTCTGTATATCTTTATGTGATGAATTTATGTAAAAATAGTTTAAATTTTTTACAAAATCTATTTGGTAAAATAACATTAAAATCATAATTAAGTTATAGAGAAAGTTGTTCTCCATATCTAGTATAAAAATATTCAAAATTTATAATACTATATAAAACATTTATCTCTAGCTCATTTACTTTTCTAATTTCCTTGTAAATACTTAAATTAATTAGGTTCTTGATTAAAGTAACTTCCATTAATATAGAAAAAAATTTTTATTAGTTTTACAAAAATAAGTTTATAGTTCATATTAAAAATATTTTTTTAAAAATGTACTTTGTTAAATAATATATATTTCTTTATTTACTTGCATTCACAATGTAAAATTATTTTTCTCATTAATTTTATTTTCTTTAAAAGGACAACACTAAGCCACAGTTTAGAGAGTATAGTGAATGTATGATTAAAGAGTATTGTAGGTTTGTATAAAGATAAATATCGAACAGGTGGACATTGGTATGTATGTAAAGAATGAAAGAAAATGAAACTTACTTGACGATGTGGTAAAACTGTATATAAGTATTACCTCAAAAAACATTTACTAACAGAAAATCATAATTATCTAATGGCCACTAAAACTAGAAAGCAAATAATTTTAAATATGAAATTTATTATATATTATATATCATATATATTATAAATATTTATTAATTTCACCAAAGGAAAATGTAAAATAAGTGATTTTTTGTACTTTATTGAAATGATGTTACTTAGAAAAGTACTTAGTATAGTTTCTAACTAATAAATAAAATAAGCTGATACCTTTTGTATGTTCTGGATAATTAGATCAATTTTATGGAAAATAAAAGAAATTGTGATTGTGTTGACGAGTCTAGTGGTCCAGAACATACAAAAGTTATCTACTCAAGGGATATAATAAACAGCAGTAGTGCATTGGATACAAGCTACTGGGCTCCCAGGAGAGGTTACGTACAGTGACCCTAGTATCGTTAGTCTCCTGGAGAGAAGTCGCCATGTAGCGAGTAGTTTTCAATAGAGAAGCAATTTCTGTGTCGCTTCGCCAGTGTGAAGGTGCGAGGGATATAGTAAACAGGCAGTAGTGCATCGGATACAAGCTACTGGACACCTAGGAGAGGTTACGCACAGTAACTGTAGTATCGTTAGTCTCTTGGAAAGAAGTCGCCATGGAGCCTGTAGTTTTGAATTGCGATCCAAATTCTATGTCACTTCATCAATGTGAAGGTGCGAGAGATATACTAAACGGCCATTAGTGCAACGAATACAAGATACTGGGCACCCAGAGGAGGTTGCATACTGTAACCGTTGTTTCGATAGTTTCTTGGCGGGAAGTCGCCATGGAGGGTGGAGTTTTCAATCGCAATGCAATTTCTGTGTCGCATTTTCAATGTGAAGGTGCGAGGTATATAGTAAACGAGCAGTACTGCATTAGATACAAGCCACTGCGCTGCGAATAGAGGTGACGTACAGTAACCGTAATATTATTAGTCTCTTAGTGAGAAATCGCCATGGAACCTTTAGTATTCAAGCGCGATGCAATTTCTGTGTCGCATCGTCAATGTGAAGGTGCGTGGGATTTAGTAATCGGGCAGTATTACATCGCTTCTAAGCAACTCGGCTTCCAGGAGAGGTTACATACGATGACTGTTGTATCGTTAGTCTCTTGGCGAGATGTCACCATGGAACCGGTAGCTTTCCATTGTAATGCAGTTTGTGTTACGCATTGAAAATTTGAAGATACTAGGGATAGAGTAAACGGGCAGTAGTGCATCGGATACAAGCTACATTGCTCCCAGGAGAGGTTACGTACAGTGACCGTAGCGTCGTTAGTCTCTTGGAGAGAAGTCGCAATAGAACCTGTAGTTATCAATTGTGATGCAATCTCTGTATCGCATCGTCAATATGAAAGTGCGTGGGATATTGTAAATGATCAGAAGTGCATCGGATACAAGTTAATGGGATCCCAGGAGAGGTTACGCACAGTGACCGTAGTTTTGTTAGTCTCTTCTAAAGATGTCGCCATGGAGCCTGTGGCTTTCTATCGCGATGTCGCATCGTCAATGTGAAGGTGTAAGGGATATAGTACACGGGCAGTAGTGCATAGGATACAAGCTACGGCGCTCCCAGGTGAGGTTACGTGCAGTGACCATAGTACGGTAAGTGACTTGGTGAGAAGTCGCCATGGGGACTGTAGTTATCAATTGCGATGCAATTGCTGAGTTGCATCGTCAATTTGAAACTACGAGGGTTATAGTAAACGCGGAATAGTGCATCTAATAGGAGCAACTCGGCTCCCAGGAGGGGTTACATGCAGTGACCGTAGTATCGTTAGTTTCTTGGTGTGAACTCGCCATGGAAACTGTAGTTATCAATGGCGATGCAATTAATGTGTCGAAATGTCAATGTGAAGGCGTGAGAGACATTGTAAACAGGTAGTAGCGCATTGGATACAAGCTACTGGTCTTTCAGGAAAGGTTACGTACAGTGACCATAGTATCGTAAGTCTCTTGGAAAGAAGTCAACAAAGAGCCTGTATGTTTCATTCGCAATGCAGTTTGTGTGTCGCTTCGTCAATGTGAAGGTGCGAGCTATATAGTAAACGGGAAGTACCTCATTGGATACTAGCAACTGCCCAGCGAGGAGAGGTTACGCACAGTGACCGTAATATCGTTACTCTCTCGATGAGAAGTCTCCATGGAGCCTGTAGTTTTCAATCGCGATGCAATTTCTGTGTCGCATCGCCATGTGTTCGTGCAAAGTAAATAGTATACGGCAGTAGTGCTTCGGATACAAGTTACTGGGCACCCAGGAGTGGTTACGTACAGTGACCGTAGTATCGCTCGTGTCTTGGGGAGATGTCGCCAAGTAGCCTGTAGTTTTGAATCATGATGCAATTTTTGTGTCGCATCGTCAATGTGAAAGTTCGTGGGATAACGTATATGATCAGTAGTGCAGAGGATACAAGCTAATGCACTCCCAGGAGAGGTTACGTACAGTGACCGTTTTAATGTTAGTCCCTTGGAGAAAAGTCACCACGGAGCCTGTGGTTTTCAATCTAGATGCAATTTCTGTGTCGCATCGTCAATGTGAAGGTGCAAGGTGTATAGTAAACGGGCAGTAGGGCATCGCATGCAAGCTACTGCGCTCCCAGGAGGTTTTACGTACAGTAGCTGTAGTAATGTTACACTCTTGGAGATGAATCGCCATGGTGACTGTAGTTTTTATACGTGATGCAATTTCTGTGTTGCATCGCCAATGTGAATGTGCAAGGGACATAGTAAACCAGCAGTAGCGCATTGTATAGAAGGCACTGGGGTCCCAGGAGGGGTAACGTACAGAAACTGTAGGATTGTTAGTCTCTTGGCCAGAAGTCGCCATTGAGCCTGTAGTTTTCAATCGTGATGCAATATCTGTGTCGCATCATCAATGTGAAGATGCGAGGGTATGGTAACGGGCACTAATGAATGGTATACTTACTACTAGGATCTCAGGAGTGGTTACGTACAGTGACTGAAATATTTTTAGTCTCTTGGATAGAAGGCGCCTTGTAGTCAGGGAGGAATTCCTATGTCGCACCGTCAACGTGTCAGTGCGAGGGATATAGTAAATCGGATACAAGCAACTATGCTCCCAGGAGAGCCTACGTAGAGTGACCGAAGTATCGTTAGTCTCTTGGAGAGAAGTCACCATGGAACCTGTACTTTTCAATCGCTATGCTATTTCCTTGTCGCATCGTGAATGTGAATGTGCGAGAGTTCTAGTAAATGGGCAGTAGTGCGTCGGATACTAGCTACTGGGCTGCAGGATAGGTCACAATTGTTTATCGTAGAATCGTTAGTCTATTGCAGAGATAACTCCATTGCGCCTGTAGTTCTCAATAGTGATGCAATTCCTGTGTCGCATTGTAAATGTGAAGGTGCGAGGGATATTGTAAATGGGCATTTGTGCATCAGATACAAGCTATTGGGCTCCCAAGTGAGGTTACGTACGGTGACCATAGTATCGTTAGCCTCTTGGAGAGAAGTCGCCATGGAGCCTGAAGTTTTCAAGAGCGATGTAATTTCTGTGTCGCATTGTTGTTGTAAGGGCGCGAGGGATAGAGTAAACGGGTAGTAGTGCATCGGATACAAGGTACTGTGCTCCCAGGAGAGGTTACGTCCAGTGACTGTAGTATCGTTAGTCTCTTGGAGAGAAGTAACGACGGAGCCTGTAGCTTTCAATCGCGATGCAATTTCCTCGTCGCATCGTCAATGTGAAGGTGCAAGTGATACAGTAAACGGGCAGTGATGTATCGGATATAAGCTACTGGGCTTTAAGGAGACGTTACATACGGAGACCGTAGTATCGTTAGTCTCTTTCAGAGAAGTCGCCATGGACCCTTTAGTTTTCAATCGCTATGCAATTTCTGTGCCGCATCGTCAATGTGAGATAACGAAGGGATACATTAAATGGGGAATAGTGCATCGGTTTCAAGCTATTGGACTACCAAGAATGGTTACATAGCTTGACTGTAGCAACGTTAGTCTCTTTGGAGAGAAGTCGCCGTGGAGCCTGGAATTTTCAATCTCTGTGTTATTTCTGTTTCTTATCATAAATGTGATGGTCCGAAGGTTACAGTAAAGGGGCAGTAGTGCATTGGGTACAAGCTAATGGAGTGCTAGGAGAGATTGCGTGTGGTGAACGTAGCAACGTTAGTCTCTTGGATAGAATTTGCCGTGGAGATTGTAGTCAGCAATTGCTATGCAATTTCTGTGTCTCAACCTCAATGTGTTTGTTCCAGGTCAGTAGTGGATCGGACACAAGCTACTGGACTGACAAGAGAGGTTTCCTATGGTGACCATAGGATCGTTAGTTTCTTGGATATAAGTCACCATGTAGCCTGTAATTTTCAATTGCGATGAAATTTCTGTGACTTATCATCAATGTGAGGTTGTGGGGCTACAGTAAATGGGCAGTATTGCATTGGATACAAGATACTGGACTTCCAGGAGAGGTTACTGCACGTGACTGTAGCTACGTTAGTCTCTTGGAGAGTGGTTGCCATTGTGCCTGTAGTTTTCAAATGCGGTGGAATTTCTGTTTCGGTTCGTTAATGTGAGGATACGATGGTTGCAGTAAAAGGGGGTGTAGTGCAGCAGATACAAGCTGCTGGACTCCAAGGAGAAGTTACGTACAGTGACAGTAGTGTCGCGGCAGTACTGTTTAGATAAGGGAAAGCTAGTTTTGTTCTATATTTGGAGTTCGAATTATAGCCAGGTTGGTGCCAGATTGCAGTAAGTTACGCATACCAGCAGTTTCGAAGGCAAATAGAGGCCATGGGGGCGTAGAACTGCCGGAGAGGGCTCACTCAGCATTTTCCATGGCGCAAGTCACAGGCAGAAGAGGGCCACATGCCAACCTTAGTGTTATCCATACGTGACGCGAAGTGGCTTGCTAAAACAAAGGTGTACAGCCAAGTATAAATAGTTGCCGTTTTCTGATTCATTCAAGTGTGGCAGCTCCACTGGACGTCAGGCGTATCACACCACTGTTCTACACGTAGCAACAGATGGGGCACCAGCGTCCCAGTCCCCAGCGTGTCGTTTGTTCGATCCTCTGAGGCTGAGCCACTCTTCGGCTTGCTACCACAGGCATTCGTCTCGGCTCCCGAAACACGCCGGAGGCTTCCCGAGGCTAGGGCCGCAGATTCGTACGCCGGATAGGGGGCGCTTGTTCGTCGCCGTGATCTCAGGCATGCCGGCGAGAAGGACGCAGCTGGCTGCCCGCGGCTCACACTGAGCAGCGCTGAGTTGGCTGCTGTTGTAGCTATCCTGACATCATGTGAACTCGGCAGGCTGGCGTACGAGTCTGGCATGACACAGCATTGTGTTGCAAAGGTCGCTGGGGTGCTTCCTCAGCACTGCGGGGCCCTGTGACACAGACCGATGTGAACGGAGCACTGTAGTGGAAACAAATAAATCATTTGGATAGTTCTGGCCGAATGTTAATACGTCACCTCCTGGCACCCACCCACAACATTTGGGTGTCTTCCCGCTCCCTTTAGTCATCCTGATACATTCGGTGGCAGAAGTCACCCTTTACATTTGCTGTCAGAATAGCGGACGTCATCTGTCCAGTACGACGGTCTAGCCCACCGCCTGCAGTACAGCCACAAGATGTGGTGAGTTTTGACCAGTTTTCGTTTCGAGTGTTGGGCGTTTTCTTTCTCTCTTGTTTTTTCGATTATGGCTCCGGGCAAGCCAAATTTTAAGTGTTTTGCGTGGGCACATTATTTTCTACTGTCAGAGTAAGTGTTCGTGTGTATGAGGAAGTACGATTTTTTTCATGGCATTTAATTACTTTTGTATCGATTTATGATGATACTGAGTACGAGGAAGTCAGATTATTCTTGTACTTAATCCTGAAACAAAACGACTAACTGTGAATGAAAGCAACACAATGGCAGAATCAAGGACGCAAGGTGTGTCGGAACCAGAAGTGGTGCGGATTTTGTTGGAAAAAGTAGCACAATTGACAGCAGACAATATGCAGTTGAGAAATGAATTAACATCTAGAAGTGAGCGGGAAACCGCATCTGATAAGTCGTTGTTGCCTAGGGTGCTGGAGATTGATCCAGCCGCCACAAGTTTGATTATTCCGTTTTCTGGCAGGGCATCTGAGAATGTGCGTTCATTTGTGGAGGACTTGGAGACTTCAGCGGTGACGAATGGTTGGTCTGATGAGCATTCGTTATATATAGCCAAGATTAGAGTAACGGGTAAAGCGAAAACATATGTAAGGTGTTCTGAGGCATTAAGGAAGGCAGGACATTTCAAGCAGTTAAAGGAAGGGCTTTTACAGAGGTACAAGAAGCGGAACAGCGCTCGATACTTCAGGGAGAGGTGAAGTACAATGATAAAGAGACAGGGGGAGACGGTGGAGAAATTCGGGGACAGGATAAGGGAGATTAATGAGTATACTTACGAGTTGGGTCACAGCGATGAAGCGAATAGTGTTCTGTTGCAGGAGGCCGAGCAAAGGGCACTTGAGGTATTTTTGAGAGGTTTACCATCGCATATGTCACGGAACGTGCGTGAAGGGACTCCGAAAGATTTGTATTCGGCCATTCAGCTGGCAATTCAATGTGAGGAAATAGACGTGGCAACACGGGTACGCTGGAGGCAATCATTATTTGCAGCGGGTATAAAATTTTATAAGTGTGGCCGTACGGGACATGTGCAGAGGCAATGTACCCAGTCACCGAGGAATAGAGGAAAGGGTGGAAAGCAGCAACGTGGAGGATGGAGAAGTGGAGATAGGAGAGGTGGACAAGCGTTAAACGGCAGAGGTGGCCCAAGACCCACCTAAGGGAGTTCCCGTTTAATATCAATGCTACGAATACGTATGCAGAGGTGGAATGTCCAGTGGTTGGATCCATAGGGACTAGAAAGTTTAAGATTTTGTTGGACACAGGGGCGCAAGTGTCAGTGGCTACTAGGAATATAATGGGACGAAGGAATTTATACCCACCACGTAAGAGGTTGCGTGGAGTGGGCGATAAGGAGGTCATGCCTTCGGGTTCAGTGACAGTAGACTTTCAGATAGAGAAAGCCCGATTTAATGCATGCATGGAGGTAGTACCATGGGTAAGCGAGGGCTACGACATGATCCTAGGAGTAGATTTCTTGCATCAACATCATGCCAAAATTGAACTTGGACAACGAACTGTGGAACTTGGTGGAATGTTATTTCAGCTAGGGGAAATTGTTGTCAATGCAGAACTGTCGCGAGGGACGTTCAACGTAATGAACAAACCAATTGAACAGCGTACATTAGCATTAAGGCTTAATTCGCATGAGTGTGTGCCTAGTGGCACCGGGAAGTCGCTTTGGGTAAGTGTGGAGTCAAACGTACCTGTGGGTACAGTATGTGTTACTGAAACATTGGAGGATAATGAAGATTTGGGTTCACTGGGTTGTTTTGTGAAACGTGCCGGCCGGGGTGGCCGAGCGGTTCTAGGCGCTACAGTCTGAAACTGCGCGACCGCTAAGGTCGCTGGTTCGAATCCTGCCTCGGGCATGGATGTTTGTGATTTTCTTAGGTTAATTAGGTTTAAGTACTTCTAAGTTCTAGGGGACTGATGACCTTAGAAGTTAAGTCCCATAGTGCTCAGAGCCATTTGAACTATTTATTTATTTATTTATTTATTTTTTTATTTTTTTTTTTGTGAAACGTAGTGTTGTACGCGTACAGGAGGGGAACGACTGGCGAGTAGTTCCCGTGAACGTGAATAATTTTTGCGCTGTGGACGCGAATTTGAGGAAAGGAGTTTTAGTAGCAAATTTGGATGTGCCAGATGACGAAGGCTGGTGTTCGAGACGTAGACGAAGCGATCAACCACTAACTGCCGATAGAACTGCATTGCGTGACAAAATTAAGCATTTGAAAGGAGGACAAAGAGAGCATATGGAAGAATTATTGTGGGAATTTAAGGATTTGTTTTTTCCACAAGGGCCATTACCAGCAACTCCATTAGTTCAACATACGATACCAACAGGGAATGAAGCACCTGTTTACCGTAAACCATACAGAATACCGAGGTATTTGCAGCCGATTGTGGAGGATTTCATTGATCAGCAGCTTGCGGACGGTATTATAGAGCATAGTAATTCTTGCTGGGGAGCGGGAATTGTCGTTGTGCCTAAAAAAACTACGGATGGAACTAAAAAATACAGGTTCTGTTGTGACTACCGATACCTCAATAATAAAACAGTAACGGACGCATACCTCATTCCAAACACATCGGAGACTTCGGATCACTTAGGACAGTGCTAGTACTTTTCTGCGATGGATTTGAAAAGCGGTTATCATCGGGTAGAGATGGCTCCAGAGGATCGTCCAAAATTGCTTTCTCTACACCTGGAGGCCATTACCAGTACATTAGAATGCCATTAGGTTTGAAAAACGTCCCGGTAACGTTTCAGAGGTTGCTAGACTGTGTCTTGAGGGGTTTGAAATCACAGCAGTGTCTTGTCTATTTGGATGACATTAGTGTTTTCAAGTAGTATGGAGCAACATAGACAGCGGTTAAGGGAGGTCTTTATGAGGTTAAGAGAAGCTCGTTTGACGTTGAGCCTGGAGAAGTGTCATTTTGTATTAGAAGAAGTAAAATATTTGGGTCATATTATCAGTAAGGACGGATTGCGAACAGATCCGAGGTAGGTACAGGCTGTAAGGGATTTTCGGGAACCGGAAACAGTTAAAGAAGTACAGTCATTCATCGGAATCTGCAATTTCTATTGAAAGTTCGTGAAGGGTTTTGCAGATTTAGCTCAGCCGTTGACGCGATTGTTCCGGAAGGGTGTGAAATTTTAGTGGACAGAAGAGTGTCAGAAAGCGTTTGACAAACCGAAAGTAATGTTAACATCAAGCCCGGTTCTTGTGTTTCCAGATTTTGAAAAGGAGTTTATATTAGCATGCGATGCATCGAATCAAGCATTAGGGTGTGTTCTTCGTCAGGAAATTGATGGGAAAGAACATCCTGTAGCCTATGCGTCTAGGCAGTTGAATGCAGCAGAGAGGAATTACTCAACAAGAGAGAGGGAGATGCTTAGCGTAATCTATGGAATCACATATTTTAAATGTTATTTATATGGGAGAAGATTTCGGGTAGTGACAGATCAAAAAAATGGTTCAAATGGCTCTGAGCACTATGGGACTTAACATCTATGGCCATCAGTCCCCTAGAACTTAGAACTACTTAAACCTAACTAACCTAAGGACAGCACACAACACCCAGTCATCACGAGGCAGAGAAAATCCCTGACCCCGCCGGGAATCGAACCAGGGGACCCGGGCGTTGGAAGCGAGAACGCTACCTCACGACCACGAGCTGCGGACAGTGACAGATCATGCTGCGTTGAAGTGGTTCTTGGGGTTGAAGAATCCGTCCACTAGACTCACTAGATGGGCTGAGAGGCTTAGTGAATTCGACTACGGGGTGGTGCACAAGCCTGGGAAAAAGCACAGTAATGCGGATGCACTAAGTAGGAAGGTGGCAAAACTAGAAGTCATAGGTTATGATCTAGCGGTATGGCGAAAATTACAGGACGGGGACAACAATTGTAAATTATGTCGGACACTGCCACAGTTTAATGTTTACGTTGGTCTTCTGTGCATGGAAATGAAGTTAGGGCCAAGGGTAGTAGTGCCAGCGAAGTTGAGGGATGATGTTTTAAAGGAAGCACATAATCACGTGTTTGTTATCTGGTCATGGTGGGTGTAGAGCCACGAATAGGAGAGTGGTGGAGAGGTATTGGTCGAGAGGTAGGAAAGGAGATGTGAATCAGTATGTCAAGAATTGTATATCATGTGCGCAGAGAGCAGACTTGAGTCGGAAAAAGATATAGCTACAACGATTACTTGAAGCAAAAAGTCCTTTCTCTTTGCTCGGGATTGATGTCTTAGGACCTTTTAGGAGAACACCGTCGGGAAACAGATTCGTTCTGACAATAACAGACCATTTTTCAAGGTATGTGCAGATGGTGGCTATGCCAAATTAACAGCCAACAATGGTCGCGCAAGCGTTAGTAAATAACTGGATTTTGAAGTTTGGTGTACCAGAGACAATAATTACTGACCAAGGGACCAACTACATGTCGGATTTAATAAAGGAACTATGTAAATTGTTGAACGTAAAGAAGTTGAGGACGAGCGCGTTGCATCCACAGGCCAACGGAAGTACTGAACGGGTACACAGAACAATCGGGAAGATGCTGAGTTTTTATGTGGATTATCATCACCATCAATGGGACGAGTATTTGAAGCATATTGTATGCGCCTACAATGCAAAAGTCCATACAAATAACGGATTATCTCCATATGAGGTAGCGTACGCGCGGAAAATGCCGTCACCGTTTGATTTGGTGAGGCAACAGAAAGGAAGGACCGGTGAATCTGTACGTCAGTTGACGAGAACAATTCGGGATGTTTGGAAACGGGTACAAAAGGTGAATACAAAGGCTTTGAAAAGGCACGAAGATGCAGTAAAGCGGAAAGGAAGATTACCGCAGTATAGAGTGAGGAAATGGGTAATGCTGTCCAGCCTCTATACGCAAAAAGGGTAAACGAAGAAGTTCCTCATGAGGTATCAAGGGCCATACCAAGTTGTTGAAACCACATCTCCTGTTAATGTTAAGCTTCAGCTGCCAACTAGAACAACAATAGTACACATTATGTGGTTACGGCCATTTAAGGGTTGCCAGGATGTGATTCCAGGCGTGTCACAGATAGGAAAGAGGAAGAAAGAGAGAGTGAAGAGTGGTGCTAAGCGCAGAGAAAACATGGAAGATAGAGTACAGCATGAAGTACTGTATGCTCTGCGATCTAGAAAATAGTAGAGTATTTGTATTTTTGTTTTTTTGTTTTCGTGGCATGTATCATTGGGTCTGCGTAGAGTAATTGAGCATTGTATTTTATATGTGTTTTCGAGTATTGTGAGCCTGCTGGGGCAGCAGTCCTTTTGAAGAGGGAGGAAGGGTGATGTTGAACCCCGTCCTCAGGTCACTGAAAAGGGAAGTGTAGCGTCTGACGTATGTGGAGTGTTGTTGGAGCAGAAATCGAACGCAGTTCTGGAGAAATAAATAAGTCGGAGTAAATTTTGCGGCAAAGCCAACAATAAATATGTGTTTAACGATGTCACAGTCGTACGATTTCTTGTTTAAATTTTTAGTTACCGACGGTGCTGGGTCAGAAAAGTCGTGTTTATTGCACCAGTTCATATAAAGTAAATATAAGGATGAAAGTAGTCACACAATCGGTGTTGAGGTTAGACAAAAATAGTGAATGTTGGAGGAAAATCTGTGACGCTACAGATATGGGACACATGTACGGTGCAGTTATTTGTAGCGTGGGGGAAAGGAATAGACTGTCGAAGGGACATCGTGGAGCCAAAATTGAGCTTGCTACAAGTCGGGATGCATTGGATCTTCTCCACCTACAATAATTTGGTAGTAGTAGCAATTTGCTTTGAGTGGGGAGTATTTGCAGAAGCGAAACGTTCAGAGCTCTAGGGAAGCGGAATTTTAATCAATGGAACAAAGTGTAACATAATGGGAACAACCATCCATCTGCCAGCGTCAATTTCAGGAGTCACACAATTGAATGTTACGCAGCCCCAGCTGTACTGGCCAGAAGCCACTTTAGAGTTTTTTCCAAGGCAGAATCTGACCTTGTTCAATCAAACTCTGGAGCCAGGTCTGTTGAGATCCATAACTCAGTTCATTTTAGAGCAAGAGGGGCAAACAGGTTGTTCAACGTGTCGCTCAGTATAGGGAAAAGCAACGGCAAATAACGATCATTATGAGCATCTCTGTGCCAAGCGTCATCGCAGCCTTAACTTCGTTATGTGTTGTTTTCTTTTTAATCAGGCGGAGCGCCATTTCCCAGAGGGATCCGGAGGTAGTCCAAGTCCCAGTAGATTGAATACCGAGGGCATAGGTAGGGTTAGAACGAGCGTTCAGCATAGTGGTCTTCAATTAAGGATTTTTTTATGTTTTTTGCACTCATGTCATGTGCTTAGGAGCACTAGACCACGTCTAACTTTTCAAATAGTAAGTTAGTCACATGTGCCAATCAAAACAAGTTTAAGAGTTAGTTAAATGAGGACCTGGGGACTGGGCCTTTCCAAAGAGGGAAATAATGTAGCGGCACCACCGTTTAGGATTGGGGAAAGTTAGTTTTGCGCGATATTTGGCGCCTTAGTTACAGCCAGGTGCGCACCGGGCCGGATACCAGCAGTTGTGAAGGCAAATAGAGGCCACAAGGGTATAGAACTGCCAGAGAGGGCGCACACAGCAGTTTCCACGGCGAAGGTCACAGGCAGAAGAGGGCCACTGGCCAACCTAAGTATTATGTATACATGACGCGAAGAAATGCACTTAGCAAAACAAAGGCGGACAGCCGAGTATAAATACGTGCCGTTTCCTAAGGCGATTGATTCAAGTGTGGCAGCTCTCCTGGACGGCGGGGCGTGTCACACCACCAAGCTATACGCAGCAACAGATGGGGCACCAGTATCCCAGTCTCTGGCAGGTCGTTGGTTCGATCCTCTGAGGACAATGGGCGGTCTGCAGCCAGACAGCGGGGGATCACTCTTCGGCTCGCTACTGCAGGCATTCGTCTCAGCTCCCGACACACTCCGGAGACTTCCCGAGGCTAGGGCCACAGATTCGGACGCCGGATAGCGGGCGCTTGTTCCTCGCCGCGATCTCAGGCATGCCGGCGAGTAGGACGCAGCTGGCCGCCCGCAGCTCACACTGAACAGTGCTGAGTCAGCTGCTGGCGCAGCCATCCTGACATCATCGGAACTCAGCGGGCTGGCGTACAAGGCTGGTACGACACAGCGTTGCATTGCACAGGCCGCTGGGGTGCTACCTCAGCATTGTTGGGTCCTGTCATGCAGACCAAGGTGAAAGGAGCACTGTAGTGGAAGCAATTAAATCATTTGGAAAGTTCGCACTGAGTTTTAATACTGTAATTCCTGGTACCCACCCAGTACATTTATTTGTCTTCCCTTTCCATTTGGTCATCGTGATATATTCGGTGGCAGAAAATGCCCTTTACAGTGGCAACTTTCGTCTCTTGGATAGAAGTCGCCATGGAGCCTGTAGTTTTCAATCGCTATGCAATTTCTGTGTTTCATCACATTGTGGGAGTGCGAGGGTCACAGTAAATGGGCAGTAGTGGATTCGATACAAGCTACTGGACTCCAAGAAGAGGTAACGATGGGGGCTGTAGCGACATTAGTCTCTTGGAGAGAAGTAGCCATGGAGATCGCGATGAAATTTCTGTGTCGCTATCGTCAATGTGCGGGTGCAACGGTTGCAGTAAATGGGCAGTAGTACATCGGATACAAGCTACTGGACTAACAGGGGAGGTTACATGCGGTTACTGTAGCAACGTTAGTCTCTTGGAGTAAAGTCGAAATGGAGCCTGTGGTTCTTAAGTTTGATGCAATTTCTGTGTTGAATCATCAATGTAAGGTTGCAAGGGTTACATTAAACGGGCCATAGTGCATTGGGTAGATGCTAATGGACTCCCAAGTGAATTTATGTACGGTGGCCGTAGCAACGGTACTCTATCAGAGAGAAGTCGCCATGGAGACTGCAGTTTTAAGACGCAATGCGATTTCTGTGTTGGATCGTCAATGTGAGAGTGCTAGGGTTACAGTAAATGGGCAGTAGTATATCGGATAATAGGTACTGGAGTTGCAGGAGAAGTTATGTTGTGCGACCTTCGCAACGATAGTCTAAAGATGTGGCCATGGAGACTGCAGTTTTCAATCGTTCTGCCATTTCTGTGTCGCATCTTCAATATGAGAGTGCGAGGGTCAGTAGAGCATTGGGTACAAGGTACTGGACTCACTGGATAGGTTACGCACGGTGATCGTAGCAACGTTAGTCTCTTGGAGAGAAGTCTCCATGGAGCCTGTAGTTTTCAACCGCGAAGCAATTTCTGTGTCGCATCGTCAACGTAAGGGTGTGAGTTTTACAGTAAACGTGCAGTGGTGCATCGGACACACGCTACTGGAATTCCAGGATAAGTTATGTACGATAATAGTAGCCACTTCGGTCTCTTGGATAGAAGTCGCCACTGAGAGTGTAGTTTTTAATCACTACGCAATTTCTATTGTTCATATTCAATGTGAGTGTGAGAGTACTTCAGTAAACGGGCAGCCGAGCATGGGATACAAACTACTGGACTCCCAGGAGAGGTTACGTACGATGACAGTAGCAACTTCGGTCTCTTGGATATAAGTCGCCATGGAGCTTGTAGTTTTCAATAGCTATGCAATATCTGCGCCACATCGTCAATGTGATAGTGTGAAGAGTTACATTAAATGGGCAATAGTGCAGCCCGTAGTTTTCAATCTTGATACAGTTTCTGGGTCGCATCATCTATGTGAATGTTACAGTAAAAAGGGCAGTAGTGCATCGGATACACGCTACTGGACGCCCAGGAGAGGTTACGTACGGCGAAGGCAGCAATGTTAGAGTCTTGGAGACAAATCGCCATGGAGCATGTAGTTTTCAATTGCGATGCCATTTCTGTGTTACATCGTCAGAGCGAGGGTGCGAGGGTTACAGTAATCGGGCAGTAGTGAATCGGATACAAGTTACTGGACTCCCAGGATATGTTACGTACGGTGACCGTAGCAACGTTAGTCTCTTGGAGAGAAGTTATCATGGATCCTGTAGATTTCAATTGCGACGCAATTTCTGTGTCGCATCATCAATGAGAAGGTGCGAGGGTTACAGTATACGGGCAGTTTTGCATCGAATACCAGCTACTGGACTCTGAGGAGATGTTATGTACAGTAACCTTCGCAACGTTTGTCTCTTGGAGAGAAATCGCCTTGGAGTCAGTAGATTGCAATTGCGATGTAATTTCTCTGACTCATCGTCTATGTGAGGGTGCGATCTTTACAGTAAGCAGACAGCATTGGATACAAGCTGTTAGATTCTCAGGAGAAGTTACGTACGATAACCGTGCCAACGATAATCTCTTGTAGAGAAGACTGCATGGAGTTTGTAGTTTTCAATCGTGGTGCTATTTGTGCGTCACATCATCAATGTGAAGATGTGAGGGTTACAGTAAACCGGAAGTAGTGTGTAGGATACAATCTACTTGTCTCCCAGAACAGTTAAGGAAAGGTGACTGTAACAAAGTTATTCTCTTGGAGAGAAGTCATCATGGAGCTTGTAGTTTTGAATCGCAATGCAATTTCTGTGTCGCATCGACAACGTGAGTTTGGGAGGGTTACAGTAAACGGGCAGTATAGCATCGAATATAAGCTACTGGACTCCCAGGATTGGTTAGTACGGTTGCGGTAGCTGCGTTAGTCTCTTATAGAAATGACGCCAGGGTACTTGTAGTTTTCAATTGGGATGCAATAACTGTGTCGCATCGTCAATGTGAGGGTGTGATGGTTACACTGAAGGAGCAGTATTGCACCGAATACAAGGTACTAGACTCCCGAGAGAAGTAACGAAGGGTGACTGTACCAACGTTAGACTGTTGGAGAGATGTCGCCATTGAGCTAGTAGTTTTCAATAGCGATGCTATTTCAGTGTCTCATCATGAATGTGAGGGTTACAGTAAATTGGCAGTAGTGTATCGGATACAAGCTACCTAACTCCAAGGAGAGGTAAAGTTGGATGACTGTAGCTACGTTAGTCTCCTGGAGAGAAGTCGGTATCGAGCTTGTAGTTTTCAAATGCGATGCAATTTCTGTGTCGCATCAGCAATGTGAGGGCGTGAGGGCTACAGTAAATGGGCACTAGTGAATCGGATACAAGCTAATGAGGTCCCAGGAGAGGCTATGTACAGTGACCGTAGTATCGTCAGTCTCTTGGAGAGACGTCGCCATGAAGCCTGGAACTTTCTATCGTGATGCAATTTCTGTGTTGCATCGTCAATTTGTTGGTGCGAGTGATTCACTAAATGGGCAGTATTGCATCGGATACAAGGTGCTGGACTCCCAGGAGAGGTTACATTTGGTGGCCGTAGCAACGATAGTCTCTTGGAGAGTTCGCCATGGAGCCTTTACTTTTCAATTGCGATGATACTTTTGTGTTGCACACTCAGTGTGAGGCTGCAACGGTTACAGTAAGTGGGCAGTATTGCATCGGATACAAGCTTCGAGACTCCTGGGATAAGATTACATACGGTGACCGTAGCAACGTTAGTCTCTTTGATCAAAGTCGCATTGGAGCTGGTATTTTTCAATACCAATGCAAATTCTGTGTCGCATCATGAATGTGAGAGTGCAACGGATACAGTAAACTGGCAGTAGTGCATCAGATACAAGCTAATGCTCTCGCAGGAGAGGTTGCGTATGATGACTATAGCAACGTTAGTCTCTTGGTGAAAAGTCGCTATGGATCCTATAATTTTCAATCGCGGTGAAATTTCTGTGTCGCATCGTCAATGTCAGGGTGCGACGGTTACAGTAAATAGGCAATTGTGCAGCTGTTACAAATTCCTGGACTCCCAGGAGACGTTACATTATGGTGACAGTATCAACGTTAGTCTCTTAGAGAGAAGTGTCCATGGAGAACTAACTTTCAATCGTGATGCAATTTTTCGTCCAATCAGCATTATGAGTGAGCGAGGGTTAGAGTAAACGTGCAGTAGTGCATCGGATACAAGGTACAGGACTCCCAGGAGAGGTTACGTACGGTGAATGTAGCGAAGTTAGTCTCCTGGAGAGAAGTCTCCATGGAGCCTGTAGTATTCAATCGTAATGCAATTTCTGTATCGCATCGTCATTATGTGAGAGCGAGGGTTATAGTAAACGGGCAGTAGCGCATCGGATACAAACTACTGTGCTCCCTGGAGTTGTTACATAGGTGACCATTGCAATGATGATTTTTCGGAGGGAAGTCGCCGTGGCACCTGTAGTTTTCAATCGTGATGCAGTGTCTGTGTCACATCGTCAATATGAGGGTGCTTGGTTTAGAGTAAACGTGCAGTAGTGCATCGGATACAAGCTACTGAAATCTCAACTGGTGTTACGCGTGTTGACTGTAGCACCATTAGTCCCTTTGGGAGAAGTCTCCATGTACACAGTGATTTTCAATAGTGATGCAATTTCTGGGTCGCATCATCGATATGAGGGAACGACGGTTAGAGTAAACGTGCAGTAGTACATTGGATACAAGCTAATGAGTTCCCATTAGAGGTTACATACCGTGACGGTACCAACGATAGTCTCTTGGAGAGATGTGGCAATGGAGCCTGCACTTTTCAATTGTGATGCAATTTCTGTGTTGCATAGTTAATGTGAGGATGCGAGGGTTACTCTAAACGAGGAGTAGTGCATCGGATACAAGTTACTGGACTCCCAGGAAAGGTTATATACGGTGATCGTATCAACGTTTTCTCTCGGATAGAAGTCGCCATGGGGCCTGTAGTTTTCAATCGTGCTGCAATTTCTGAGCCGCATCGTCAGTATGTGGCATAAAGGCTTACAGTAAACGGGAAGTAGTGCATCGGATACCAGTTACTGGATTCCCAGGAGAGGTTACATACGGTGACCGTAGCAACGTTAGTCTCTTGGAGAGAAGTGTCGTTAGAGCCTGTAGTTTTCAATCGTGATGCAATTTCTGTGCCGCAGCGTTGATATGAGGGAGCGAGGATTAGAGTAAACGGGCAGTACTGCATCGGATACAAGCTTCTGGACTCCAAGGTGTGACGGTACAAAGCCACGTTACTAGATGACTAGGTCTGGTATGCAAGGATTGCTTTGTGGAGAGCGAGCACGCGACGTGGTGCGCCATTCGCGGAAGTGCGTGGCGCGCCCGTGCTAGATTTGCAACGGGTCGGTGGGATGCTTCCGCCGCCGGGCGATAACGTGGCCCGCAGCTTGGGCATTGTTTGGTTTTTCGCGCATTACGCTATAGGTATGTAACGTATGGTAAAGCGCGATGCGGCAGTGGATCATGGTTAGCAATATGCACCTTCTGAAAGATCGATCTTTATTTTAAGTCACGGGACGCAAAAATTATAGTAACATGAAAATTGCTTAATAACAGGAATGCTGAAATTTAATAAAAATAGTAAATAACAGCTTACAGGAATGAGCGAGCGCTCATTAAAAAACGTCTCCTCATAACGTACTAAATAGTATGTCCTTTTTAGCGTGGTTCCGATGGTGTACTTATTTCTGTTTGGGGATGTATGTGTCAAAATTTGTAACCTTAACTGGCTGAGATTGGTACTTGCATAACCTGTTGATTGTGAGGGGGGGGGGGAGGGGGGTAAACATCCGACCCAATATAAGTTAGCAGCCATCTTGGCCAGGAGGTGAGTCGTTGGTGAGTCGTTGGCAGGTGGGTGGCGAGCAAGCCGCACTTGTGGGTGGCCCATGTGGTCGCTTGAGTAAGAATTTTTCGAGTCGATTTATTTCGACAAAGAGTATTGTTTAATAGTGCAAGTGTGCAAGCATACATTTGGTGAACTGGAAGTGCTACGATTATTTGTGTGAGTACGAATTACGTGGTATACATCGGCGTAAGTGAACATGTGGTGATATGTAATTTCGCGCCAAAACTGCTAGAACAAAGAGGACAGTGGGACTTGTGGTTCTGTTAGAGTTGACTGAGTAATTTTTGATTACAGCAGCATATATTACTGCTATTGGGAGCTCGAAGTCAAATTATTATTAAAGTAAAACCTTAAACCGTCTCACCAGTGCTAATTTCATTGAGTGAAAGAAAAGGACGGCGCCATAAACAGTGATGATAGAAACTTAATCGAAATGTGTCGTGAAAAATGATTTCACTATAATAATCGCCTAATATTTGTTTCCTAGCATAAACTGTACTCACGTCTGAGTGATATTAATTCAAATCTATAACTAATGCGCGGGTGTGGAACAGTGTACTAATACACCAAGTATGGAAATCATCCCCCGAGACTTACGTGAGAGCCAAAAATTTGCATTAATATTTTTTAACGAACATTTGGATATGCACATTTGAGTGAACTCTGCAACCGTACTCATATTTTCCGCCCCGTCGCAATTGGGGGCTCAGCCAGGATACTAGTGTGCTAGGCAACTAGGCCCGAAGGCTAGTGGAACTAGGCGAAGCATGAACATACGCGGAAACGTGTGTTTCCGTTAATCGCGTGCGCGCCTACTATTGCTGTTCGAATACGCCACGCAGCGCGGATAGAGCGGAGTGCCAGTGGCCAGGGGACCTGCAGCCAGTGCCAGCAGAGTGCGGCTGTGACAAAGCTCCGCAACGCAGCCTCTTCAGCAGCGCCGACACCGACACAGCCCCTCCAGAAAGATAAGTGATCGAAGCAACCACAATTTTTTTTTTTGTTTTTCTTGTTTTCAGTTCTTGTGCTAGTCAGGGCAATGGAGCACGAAATTAAAAAATCGCTTAGTGATTGCGGGTCGTCAGGGAGTGGTAATGAACCAAAAGTCCTCAGGTACAGGAGGAAATCGTATTCCTGTGATGTCTAAAGAATTAATTGCTATTCTCCAAAATATGAGTAGCCAAATAGTTTCGTTTAAAACTGATATGGATAATAAATTAAGCACTTTAGACACTAATTTATGAACTAAATTAAGTTCAGTGAATTCCGAATTAAGTTCTCTGAAGATTAATGTGGGCAAAGTAAATAGTCAATTGGGGTCCATGAAACGAGAAATTGTAACAGAATTAGATAACAGATTAGAAAAAATAGAAGAGTGCTGGCATTCCAAGTTTGAAGCGGCTGAGGCTGAGCTGAGGGGTGAAATTGATTTGGGAAGGCACATGTGTGATGATACGGAAGAGGCGATAAGGCAATCTTTGGCAAAAGTGAATGAGAAAATAGTGGCTACCAATGATGAGACAAAAGCTGTGCTGATAAATAAATTAGACAGTACAGCTGATGATCTCAGAAAGGAAATGGCAACTGTCGCCTCAAAAGAAAATGACAAAATTACCCATATTGAACTGTATAATGTTTCGGGTCATGCTGGGTGTCCAGTAATACAGTCACCTAGTGGAAAGACATTTTCAGCCGAAAACGGATATCATACCGTGGATTTTTTGGCCAATTGCAAGGACTGTTTTCTGCTTAGGATGTCAGATGAGGCAAAAGTAAAATTTGTAAAGAGAATGCTGGGAGGTTCAGCTCAGACATGGGCTAGCAAATTTAAGAATCAGTTCATTTCATTTGAAATATTCGAAGGAATGTTTCCGGACAAATACTGGAGTAAACATAAACAGTGTAGGTTGCAAAATGAGTTTTTGAATGCTGTGTACAGGAGAGGCATACAAACTATGAGGGAATTTCGCCAGGAAGAGTTGAATAAATCAGCCTTTAGGTGTGTTAACAGAAATATCTACTTTAAGGAGGAGATTACCTGAGGAGTTACAATGGGAACTCATACATTGCCGCACTGATTCTGTGGAGAAGTTCTTAGACTTTGTTGAGAGGATGGAGCAGGCTATGTGCTATAGGCCTGGCTCAAAGGGAAATAATCCAGAGAATAACCATAGTGATTTGGGGGAGAGAAGAAATATGAATTGGGGTAACAATCATCAAAATGGTCACAGTAATAGGAATTGGGGAAATAATCACCAGAGCCATCATGGGAACAGAAATATAAACGAACATTGGAGAGGAAATGAGGGAAGATATAATGAAGAGAGCCACAGTCAAAGGGATTTCAGCGGCAATGATGTAAGGAATGAACCAAGGTCAATGCTGGGAAATGAACCTAAAAGAGGGGGATAGAACAATGGCATACAACAGGGACAGCATACTTTAAACTAGGAGCTGTCTCAAATGGGTTACACTTTGGGACAAGCAAGTTGCAAACAATAGGCCCAAGAGATGGACCAATAATAATCATAATCAAACAAGGGGTGGTTATCCTAAAAGGGGGTATGACAATAATGTTAGAAGTAGGAGAGAGGAAAGAATTTGTGGTATGGAGGCCATTTTAAATGATGAAAATGTATTGGGGAGCTGGTGCATGGAGCATGGCAAAAGGAGAGCTTTTAAGAGGAAGAATGTTAGGGGTTTAAAGGCCCAAATCGAAGAAATCAATGCTGAGAATGTTTTTTGTAAAGAGTTTGGGGATGTGAATTCTGAGAAAGATAGTATTGGTTTGGTGAGCATTATTAACAGGTCAGGGACTAAGGCACTATCTGAAGATATAGATGGATGTTGTGATGACCAAAGTGTGTGTGAAAGTAATAGTAAGAAATTTGTTGAGTTGTGTGTAATGGAAGCAGATACAGTGGATTATAATGTTAATTCTGAGATGGCCAAGGTGCCTGAAACTAATGATTTTGTAGATGATGGTAATGGTTTGGGGGCCATAGTGCCTATTGTTGATGCAGTGATAAATGAATATGTACCAGAGAGTGTATCTGGTGAAATTTATGAGGTTAGCTGTGAGCAGCCAGAAGGGGCTGGTTCTGAGATGTCTCGTGAAAGTGTTTGTAATGTGCAGAATGGTAATGCAAGTGATGTTTTGGTGGGGAAAGCTGTATCTGAATCCATGAAACATGATGAAACAAATTGTGCTAGTGTTTACATGCAAGGGGTGAAACAGCAAACTAAGGATGATGAATGGTGGAGAACTAAGGTGAAATCTGAATTGAACTAAAATGATTGGGTAGCAAGGGCAAAATGGATACGAAAATATACTCCAGAAAATTGGACAGTAAGGAAATATAATTATGTGAACAGTTTAAAGCAGTTAAATGTTGACGATGAGGCATATTATGATGTACTCAAGAAACTATTTGATGGGGATAAGGAGTTTGATGGTTTAAGGGGGGATTTTATAAATGAAATGGTAGGATGTGCTGTGGAGAGTAACTGCAGTGTTACAGATTGTGGAAAATTAGTGTGTGACGAGGGAGATGTAGTTCAAAAGGTGAATAATTATGTAGTGTATGAGGATGAGCAGTATGGAGGCATGGAAGAGGCTGAATGGAATACTGGTCGGTGGGGAAGAGTGAATGTGATTTTGATGCAAGTGATTGGGAGGATTTTTCTAAGTATATACAGAAGTTGGGACCAAAGGCATGGGAGAAGGAGAAGTTTAGTTTTGCCAGAAAATTAGGATGGTTGGGCTTAGAAAATAAAGAACACGAAGATGCTTTTGCAGTAATATTTGAAGGGTATAATGAAATAGAATCATTCAACTGGGGGCAGGTATGCACTATGGAAAAGTACTGTGCTAATGAAGTGGAGGAGGATCTTTTAGCAGAAGTAGAGCTCAAGCAGGAAAATTTTAGGAAGGTGCAGCCAATAGTTGAAGTTCAGACAGGTAAAGTCAGTGAAGAAGCCTTGGTGGACACAGGTAGTACAGTCAGTGGGATAGCAGAGGGTTTCTACAATTATATCAGGAATGACAAAATGGTAGAATTCCCGGTCACAGGGGTTAGAATAAAAAATGCTAGTGGCAATTGCAGCAAGCCAGTGAGGAAGGAGGCTGTGTTAGATGTAAACATTGGTGGAGAGTTGTTTGGTCACCCATTCCTGGTGATTCAAAATTTAAGTATAAATATGGATATGGATACAGATTTTTAAATAAATACGGGGCAAATATTAACTGTGGGGGAAAGGTATTGGAACTGAATGTTGGAGGATGTATAAAGGAGACAAAATTTGTAAATGCAACATGTGATGATTTAGTAGCAAGCTTGCACATGGCCCAGGGCATGTTGGATGAAGTAGGGATTGAGGAGGGGATAAAAAGGAAGGTCTATGAGACAGAGGGTATTGGTGAAAGTTAGACGGAAGAACTGTATAATTTATTGGTAGAGAATAAAGATATGTTCTCAGAGAGACCTGGGAGAGTGGTAGATTTTGAATATATACTCAGGCTGAAGCCTCATGAGCCTATTAAGGTTAGGCCATATCCTATTGCCATAACAGACAAAGATGCTGTTAGGTCAGAAATGAAACGCATGGAGGCTTGGGGGGTAATTGAAAAATGCAGGAGTGAGTACTGTAACCCAACAGTGGTGGTCAAAAAGAGGGACAAGTCGGCACGACTAGTTCTAGTTGTTAGCAATAAGAATTTCTGGAGAAGTAAACAACATTATGTGCTGAGGTATCTGAATAACTGTTGGGCTTATGTACATAATCTGCTTAATTTTTGGTGCATGGGGGGGGGGGAGCATGAAGTTTTATGTTGTGTGAGAAATTTTGGGGCGTAATTGTTAACTTGAACTTATTTTGCACTGGGTTCTGTATGTAGACATACCAAACTTCTTTTGGTGCGTGGGAGTCAAGTTGGTGGACTGAATATTAGGGTAAGCAACACAGCATGAGGATTGTGAAATTAAAGTTAGTTCATTTTGCTGCTTGTAATATCAGTCTGGGCTAGATGATATGAATAGAGGATAATTTTAACAAAGTGTATAGGTGAATTTTAATAGAGATTTTTAAAAGTAGATTAAGTCATTTTTTTAGGAAACATTGCCAAATCCTGGAATTTAATTCATGGTCTGTAATAATCAAGTAAAGTTTCTTTTTGAGCTTCTGCTGTCAAGCTAAGACAACAGTCACGTATTATTTAAAGTCTGTTTGATTCCTGCCACATTATCAGTATCATTTTGATTAAGGCGGCTTTGGCGCCAAGCAGTACTGCCTCAATGACGCGGGCATTTCGAATCTAGTATTGAACAGATTGTTGGGCACAACTACTCAGCTGTTGCTCTAGCCTGTTTCTTAGTGATGGTTTGTCCTGAAATTCTGTCTTAGCTGTGATGGCTCTGGATTGCATGAGGATGGGTCTAGGCTGGACCACTCTATGGTAAACGAGGAAAACAGTGTATATGAGATTTTCATTGGGGATTTTGTGTGTTCCCTGGTAGTGCTCCATAAACTGGCTAGTGGAAGGACAGGAAATAGTGGCAGAGGTGGGAGCTGTGACACTACATCTAGTCTGGGGGCATCCCTGGAAGACATTTTAGGCAGTGAGAAGTGATAGTGCTTCTGAAAGAAACTGATAAACGATACGTGTTCCAAAGTGAATATATTGATTAGAAACAATGTGGTGTGCACAATACGCTGCACAAAAAAAGGAAGTTTTTTTTTTTGGTCTGACAAAGTGTAAAAAAATCGATAAAAATTATTGTGATTTTGGTAAATTTGTTTGTGTTTATTTTGCTTTGCCAGGCCTTTTTTACTATACGCACACACATAGAACACACGAATTTAGAATCATAGTTAAGGAACTAGATATTTTTTTGGATTGGGGTTATTTACAGATATGTTACAATTTTTTTTGTTGGGCACAAAATACATAGGGAATTTTACTTAGTTTAGGGTGATGCCACCGCCGACTAGATTGCCAAGTAAACTATTAACATTCTAGGACTAATTTAACATGACCAGTCGGTCAGTTTTTTTGCGTTTTTTTTTTTTTGTAGGTGCTACTTGCTACCGTATTTACTGCATGCATGCGCTAGTAAGTGGAGGTATTGTGAGGGTACAAACCACCGATACTAGATGAATAGGTCTAGGATGCAAGGATTGCTTTGTGGAGAGCGAGCGCGCGACATGGTGCGCCATTCGCAGAAGCGCGTGGCACGCCCTGCGAGATTTGCCACGGGTCGGTGGGATGCTTCCGCCGCCGGGCGGCCACGTGGCCCGCAGCTTGGGGCATTATTTAGTTTTACGGGCATTACGTGAAAACTATGTAACTTACGGTGAAGAGCGATGCGGCAGAAGATTGTAGTCAGCAATATGCACCTTCTGAAAGATCGATCTTTATTTTAAGTCACGAGACGGAAAAATTATAGTAACTTGAAAGTTGCTTAATAACAGGATTATTGAAAGATTAATAAAAAACTAGTAAATAACAACTTAAAGGGATGAGCGAGCACTCATTAAAAAACGTCTCGTCATAACATAGTAAATAATATGTCCTTTTTAGCGCGGTTCCGATTTCTGTTGAGAGATGTATGTGTCAAAATTTGTAACCTGAACTGGTGAGATTGGTACTTTCGTAACCAGGGGAGGGAGGCGCGGTAGACATCCGACCGAGTGGCCATCTTGGCCAGGAGGTGAGTCTTTGGTGAGTCATTGGCCGGTGCGTGGCGAGAGAGCCCCACCTGTGGGTGGCCTATGTGGTCGTTTGAGTAAGAATTTTTCGCGCCGATTTATTTCAACAAAGAGTATTGTATAATAGTGCAAGTGTGCAAGCATATATTTGGTGAACTGGAAGTGCTACGATTATTTGCGTGACTACAAATTATGAGGTATGTTCAAATGTTCAAATGTGTGTGAAATCTTATGGGACTTAACTGCTAAGGTCATCAGTTCCTAAGCTTACACACTACTTAACCTAAATTATCCTAAGGACAAACACACACACCCATGCCCGAGGGAGGACTCGAACCTCCGCCAGGACCAGCTTTGTTCCCTAGCGTAAAATGTACTAATGTCTGAGTGATATTGATTCAGAAACTGTAACTAATGCGCGGGTGTGGAACAGTGTACTATAGCACAAGTGTAGAAATCAACCCCCGAGACCTACGTGAGAGCCAAAAATTTGCACTAACATTTTTATCGAACATTTGGATATGCACATTCGAATGAACTCTGCAACAGCACTTATATTTTCCGCCCCGTGGCATAGGAGATGTTATGGACGGTGACCGTAGGAGAGAATTCGGAATGGAGCTTGTAGTTTTCAATCGCGACGCAATATCTGTGTCGCAAGGACATTGTATGAGTGCGAGGGTTAGTGTAAACAGGCAGTAATGTTCGTGATACAAGCTACTGGACTCCCAGGAGAGGTTACGTATGGTGACTGTAGTCTCTTGGAGAGAAGTCTCCATGGACCCTGTAGATTTCAATCGTGATGAAATTTCTGTACCGCATAGTCAATATGAGGGAGCGAGGGAGTCTTACAGTAAACGGGCAGTAGTGCATCGGATACAAGCTACTGGACTCCCAGGTGGGGTTATGTACGTCAGCCGTAGCAACGTTAGGCTCCTGGAGTGAAGTCACAATCCATTCTGTTTCTTTCAGTCACGAGGGAATTTCTGTAGCAATAAAGCGTATAGTTTTCAATCGCGACGTAATTTCTGTCTCGCATCGTCAATGTGAGCGTGCAAGATTAATAATAAATGGGAAGTAGTGCATCGGATACCAGCCAATATTTTCCCAGGTTAGTCAACATATGGTGACTGTAACAACGCTAATCTCTTGGAGAGAAGTCGCCATGGAGCCTTAGCTTTCAATCGCGGCGCATTGTAAACGTGAGCGAGGGAGTCTTACACTAAACGGGCAGCAGTGCATTGCATACAAGCTACTAGACTCCCAGGTGAGGTTATGTACGTCGACAGTAGCAACGTTAGGCTCCTGGAGTGAAGCCACAATCCATTCTGTTTCTTTCAATCATGATGGCATTTCTGTGCTGCCTCGTCAATGTCAGGTTCCGAGGATTACAGTAAATGGAGAGTAGTGCATCGGATACAAGCTACTGGACTCGCAGGAGAGGTTACGTAAGGGTACCGTAGCAATGTTAGTCTATTGTTTAGATGTCTTAATGGAGAATGGTGTTTTCAATTGCGACGCAATTTCTCTCCCGCATCATCAATTTGTGCGAGCGTGGGATACAGTAAACGGGCAGTAGTGCATCGGATACAATCTACTTTACTCCCAGGAAAGGCTACATACGATGACCGTAGCACCGTTAGTCTCTTGGTGAGAAAGCGCCATGGAACCTGTAGTTTTCATTCGCGATGCAATTTGTGTGTCGCGTCGTCAAAGTGAGTGAGCCAGGATTACAGTAAGGGGGTAGTAGAGCAACAGATACAAGCTACTGGGCTCCCAAGACAGGTCACGTATGGCGATCGTAGTAACAAGAGCCTCTTGGAGAGAAGCCGCCATGGTGCTTGTAGTTTTCAATCGCGATGCAATTTGTGTGTCGCATCGTCAATTTCAGGATGCGAGGGTTACAGTAAATGGGGAGTAGTGCATCGGATACAAGATACTGGACTCCCAGGACAGGTTACGAACGCTGACAGTAGCAACGTTAGGCTCTTGGATAGAAGTCACTAAGGAGTCTGTGGTTTTCAATCGCAATGCAATTTGTACGCCTCATCGTTAATGAGTGGGGGCGAGTTTTACAGTACCTGGCAGTAATGCATTTGATACTAGTTACAGGAATCCTAGGAGACTTTACGTACGGCGACCGTAGCAATGTTAGTCTCTTGGAGAGTAACTGCCAAGGAGCCTGTAGTCTTCAATCACGAAGCAACTTCTGTGTAGCATCGTCAAAGTGAGGGTTCGAGGGCCGAAAAAGATGAGTAGTAGCTCATCGGATATGATTTACTTATCTCCTAGAAGAGGTTACATACAGTGACAGTAGCAACGTTAGGCTCTTCGAGGTAGGTCGCGATGGAGCCTGTAGTTTTGAATCGCGATGCAATTTCTGTGTCGCATCGTCAGTGTGATTGTGCGAAAATTACAGTAAACTCCCAGTAGTGCATCGGATACCAGATACTGGAGTCTCAGGAAGGGTTAGGTACGGTGACTGTAGCGACGTTAGTCTCTTGGAGAGAAGTCGCCATGGAGCCTGTAGTTTTGAATCGCGATGTAATTTCCGTGACGCATCGTCAGTGTGGGGAGGGGGGGGGGCGACCTTTACAGTAAATGGAGAGTCGTCCATCGGATACAGTATCTCCTAGGAGAGATTAGGTATGGTCTTTGTAGCAACATTATTCTCTTGGATAGAAGTAGCCACGGAGGATGTAGTTTTGAATCACGATATAATTTGTGTTGCATCGTCAATGTGGGGGTGCGAATTTTACAGTAAATGGGCAGTAGTTCATCGGATACAAACTACTGGACTTGATGGAGAGGTTACGTACCGTGACCGTAGCAACGTTAGTCTGTTGGAGAGAAGGCGCCATGTAGCCAGCTGTTTATAATCACGAAGCAATTTCTGTGTCGTCTCGTCAGTGTGAGGGGGCTGAGGTTTCAGTAAATGGACAGTAGAGCATCGGAAGCAAGCTACTGGACTCCCAGGATAGGTTACATATGATGATCATAGCAAAGTTAGTCTCTTGGAGAAAAGTCGTCATGGAGCCTGTAATTTTCAATAGCGGTGCCAATACTGTGTCGCATCGTCAATGTCGGGGTGCTATGTTTACAGTGAACGTGCAGGTGTGCATCGGATACAAGCAACTGGATATACTGGAGGGGTTACGTACGTTGGCCTTGGCAACGTGATTCTCTTGGAGAGACGTCGCAATGGAGAATGTAGGTTTCAATCGCGATGCGATTTCTGTGTCGCATCGTCATTGTAAGGGTGCGAGGGTACCAATAAACCGTCAGCAGTGCATCAGACACAAGCTTCCGCACTCCCAGGAGAGGTTACGTATGGTTACCATAGCAACTTTAGTTTCTCGGAGAGAAGTTGTCGTGGAACCTGCAATTTTCAATCGCGAAGCAATTTCTGGTTCGCACCGTCTGTGTGAGGGTTACAGCTAACGGGCAGTAGTGCATCAGATACAAGCTATAGGTGTAACAGGAGAGGTTACGTACGGTGAACGCAGAAACGTTATTCTCTTGGAGAGATGTCGCCATGGAGCCTGTAGTTTTTAATCGCGATGCAATTTCTGTGTCGCATCGTGAATGAGAGGGTTCAATGGTTACAATAAACGAGCAGTAGTGAATCGGTCACAAGCTACTGGACTCCAAGGCGAGGATACGTACTGTGACCACAGCAACGTTAGTCTCTCGGAGATAAGTCGCCATGGAGCCTGTAGTTTTCAATAGCGATTCAATTGCGTGTCGCAACCTAAATGTGAGCGTGCGAGGGTTACATTCAAAGGGCGGTAGTGCTCGAATACAATTTACTGGACCCCAAGGGTAGGTTATGTACGGTTACCGTAGCAACGTTAGTGTCTTGGTGAGAATTCGCCAAGGAGCCTGTAGTTTTCAACTGTGATCCAATTTCTGTATCGCATCGTCGATGTGAGGGTGCGAGGGCTACAGTAAATGGGCTCTAGTGCAACAGATACGTAGCCACTTGACTCCCTGCAGATATTACGTACGTTGACCGTGGCAACGTTAGTCTCTTGGAGTGAAGTCGCAATGGAGCCTGTAGTTTTCTTTCGCGATGCATTTTGTGTGCCGCTTTGTCAATGTGAGGTTGTGAAGGATGCAGAAAGCCGGCAGTAGTGCAATGGATACAAGCTACCGGACTCCCAGGAGAGGTTATGTACTGTGACCATAGGAACTTTAGTCTCTTGGAGAGAAGTCGCCATGGATCCTGTAGTAATCGATCAAGATGCAATTTCTGTTTTGTACAGTCAAGGTGACGGTGCGAGGATTACAGTTGCCAGCAGTAGTGCATCGGATACAAGCTACTGGACTCCCAGGAGAGGTTACGTACAGTGACCGTAGCAATGTTAGTCTCTTGGAGAGATGTCGCCAGTGATCCTGTAGTAATCAAACCCGATTCAATTTCGTGTCGCGTCGTAAATGTGAGGGTGCGAGGGTTACAGAAAACGGCAGTAGTGCCTCCAATACAGTCTACTGGACTCCCGTGTTAGGTTATGTACAGTGACCGTAGCAACGTTACTCTCTTGGAGAGAAGTCGCCATGGAGCCTGTAGTTTTCAATCGCAATGTAATTCCTCTCTCGCGCCGTCAATGTGAGGGTGCGAGGGTTACAGTAAACGGGTAGTAGTGCATTGGATACAAGGTACTGGACTACCAGGAGAGGATAAGTATGGTGACCGTGGAAACGATAGTCTCTTGGAGAGAAGTAGCCATGGAGCGTGCAATTTTCAATTGCGATGAAATTTCTGTATCGCAGCGTCAATGTGATGGAGGGAGGGGTACAGTAAATGGGCTTTAGTGCATCGGATACAAGCTGCCGGACTCCCAGCAGATGTTAGGTATGTTGACCATGGCAGCCTTAGTCTTTTGGAGAGAGATCCACATCCTATAACCTATCACGACCCCCACTCCCCCCACCCCCCCTTATTCCCCACCGATTGCGACATACAAACATCCACAAACAATTCTCACCAAGAACCACACAGAGAATTAATGACAGTGTGAAAGTTAGGCGTAAATCTGTAGGAGTGACTTAACGCAATGAATGACAACACTGGAGAATTTTTGGCAAACTGTCACAGCTTTTTAATCTGGCTGTACTACAGAACACAAAGTGGGAAGAATTTGTTAGCATACGTATACCAAATTCCACGAGTCATGTTACATGGGACTCTCAACTCGCTATTGGCATTTAAACACGTGGGCAAAACAAGCAGCTATCGCTCTAGGAAATCCTAATTTTAAGGTCAGGACCTATTTTCTTCATCGCTTTCAACGTCACTATAAAATAATATTACGCAAAATCAAAACGTTTGCTAAAGGGCGGGATTTACTATGGACACCACTGTTTGGTTTTGTTTCGCTTCAGGGTGCAAAAAACATCTGGGGTCATACGCACCCAAGTCAAAAGTATAGAACACGAACACAGAGAGGAGTTAAATGACTGTACAATCAGCCCCAATTGACAGAATAGAAGGCGGCTAAAAACGGGCACGTGGAAAAAGAGATAAAAAAGACACCATACAGAAACAGAAGTCCAAAACTAAAAATTAAATGACCTTCGGCATATTGCTTTGGCGGATAAAAAGTAAGACAGCACGCGCGCCATTTGCTAAAAGTGCCGAACTAGAACAGTTCTGCTAGGTTCGCAGGAGAGCTTCTGTAAAGTTTGGAAAGTGGGAGACGAGATACTGGCAGAAGTAAAGCTGTGAGGACCGGCCGTGAGTCGTGCTTCGGTAGCTCACACGGACGTGCAGTGTGTGCTCTCCGCCGTCAGCGAGGGCCCGCGCGCCTTGTTTACTTCCTTCGGCCGACACTAGACGCCGTAGCGTTACAAGACCATGGCAAATCAATACAGAAGATCAACCTTGAAATTCACATTTCGGAACGACTTTACCCGACCAAAGGCGCTCGAAGTCGAACGCTTTTTAAAAGAGGAAGCCAAGATCCCGGCTGCCGACATTTTCGACATTCACTTTTCGATCGTCAGTAGCACGGTCTATGTAAAGCTCATAAACGAAACTACATGCGACAAGGTGCTTCGTGAGATGAAACAAGAACTCCGCTTCTGCCACGCAGATGGCAATGTTGGCAACGTCGAGGTCGGCCATGCCGCAATGGGACTGCGGACTATACGCATATTCGAACTTCCATTTGAACTCCCGGCGGCAGAAGTTGTAGCGGCGCTCCGCCCCTACGGCACGGTACACGAACACGTGGCTCAAAAATGGACCCAGTTTAAGACGTATCCAATACTCAATGGAGTACGCCAAGTGCGCATTGATCTCCAACGACACGTGCCATCCTATCTACAGATAGGAGGATGCCGGGCCATTGTTATTTATGACGGCCAGCCGAAGACGTGTTCCGGATGCGGCAAGGAAGCTCATCTTCGTTACGAGTGCCTCCAGCGTCGGATCACACAACTCCCACCGAAGGACGTTGCACCACCAGCGACGAAGACTATTCTACCCGTGACTTACGCGGCGGCGCTCACGACGTTCTCCACACAACAGACACAGCCGACCGTTTCAGCGGTACAGGAATCACTTTCCACGGACAAAAACCTGGATGATCCGCCGACCTGACTTTGCTTTCCTACAAGAAGTGAAAACGACTGCACTCCCGCACTTTTACGGTTACGCCACACATGTGACGCCCGGTAGCCCTGCAGACACCGGAGTGGCAATATTAGTGCGTGATGGTATTGAAGTTACCGACGTCACGTATCTTCCCTCCGCGCGAGGAATAGCATTTACGGCGCTCAACATCCGATTCATTAATGTTTACGCGCCGTCGGGTACCACAAGACGTCATGACCGCGCCAGATTCTACTCCACAGATGTCGCTCCCCTTTTCCTTGGACGATACGACCACAGCGTCTTCGCCGGCGATTTTAATTGCGTACTTCACCCCAAGGACCAAATCTCACATTACATGCCCTGTCCGGAACTGGGTGCGATGATCCAAGAACTTCACTTGTGCGACACTTGGGAAAAAGTCCACGGTAACCGCTCTGGCCACACTCATCTTACCAGTCATTCGGCCAGCCGACTTGATCGCATATATGTGTCACAAGATCTCACACAAGGTGTGGTGGAAGCCGAACTATGGCCTCAAGCCTATTCCGATCATAGGCCTATATCTGCACTATACACCTTCGCCCCCAACAAGTCTGGCGCAGCAATGGCTTTTGGAAGCTTAACATAACTCATCTCCAGGACCTGGATTGCCGTCGGCAAGTTGCAGCAATGTGGACTGACTGTGAACGCCGCCACCCACGATACACCACGACCCTGGAGTGGTGGCTCCTCTGTGCCAAACCAGCAATCCGTAGGACACTTATGCAATATGGCAAGGACGTGACCGCGTGGCATCGAAAGACCCTCGATTTTTACTACGCGGCACTCAGGGACCTCGACGCCTTACCCCCTTCCCCGGAGAGACAACATGACCAAAGCAGAATCAAGGCTCACATACTATCATTGACGAAGAGCCGACTAGAAGGTGCAGTAGTCCGCTCGCGACGGCACGACCGAACGGTTGCAGAGGAACCCACTATGCATCACGTTGTGGCGGATAAGCGCCGACAACGCCAACATTTAATCACACAACTCAGGACACACGACGGTCGCTTATGTACGACCCAGGCAACCATAGTAAAGGCGGTGGGGGATCATTTTCGTCATCTTTACAAGGAAAGAACCGTCGATGACGAGGCCACTACTGAAGTGTTACAGCAGGTAACACGTACTATCGACGAGGCTACCGTGAATGCACTAACAGAGGAAATCTCACTCGAAGACGTCGAAGACGCCGTGGACCTGATGGATTGCCCATCGAATTCTACCGGACTTTCCGTGATATCATGATGCCTCGCTGGGTTATAATGTTCCGCAAACTTATGTCTCCAGACTGTGTTGTGCCGCCAGCGTTTGTAGAAGGACTTCTCATACCGGTACACAAGCCAGGTGGAGGGTTATCGATTAACGACAATCGGCCGCTTACAATGCTGAACGCCGATTACAAGATTTTCGCCAGGAATATGGCGAGCCGTATTAAGAAGACTTTGCTGATGATCCTCGCTCCAGAACACACGTCGCAGGGGGGAGAAGCCAACATACACATGGCCACCGGTGACTGTAGGGACTTAATAGCGATCGCTTCTGCGTGCCGTCTGAGAGCGGCGATCGTCTCCATCGATTTCAACCGCGCCTTTGATAGAGTGCACCACAACTTCCTCCTACGAGTGATAGACTGTATGGGATTCCCCCCGGGCCTCATCGACACCCTACGGCGTCTTTGGACCGCAGCCAGCTGACACGTCCAGGTCAATGGAAGGACGGTAGGACCAGTACCCGTTAAGAGGTCTCTACGACAGGGTTGTCACCTTTCTACCTACCTTTATGCAATCGCACTCGAGCCACTCCTAGGGGGCCTTAAACACCGCCTATCTGGCATCACGCTGCGGGACGTCACTTTTCGCTACAGGACATACGCTGACGACCTGCTACTGCTGGTTCGTTCCAATGACGAAGTTCAAAGCGTACTAACCTGGATTAAGCGATACGGACAGGCCGCAGGCAGTTTTCTGAACATCAGGAAGTCGGCGGCGTTGGATATTGGGCGTGGTCTCGGACCGGAAGCCCTCGCTCCCCTCCCACCAGTTTCTGATCTGCGATATTTGGGAATCACGTTCAAGAAAGATGTACGTAAAACAGCTGCAGCAAACTACCGACGGTTATTACAGATCATACACGCAATGGTGCGACAGAACCTGCTCCGGGACTTGAATCAGCTACAACGTGTTGAATACCTGAACCTCTATGTGGCATCAAAACTCCACCACGTGGCACAGGTCCTCCCACTACCGCTGCAGATAGGTCGCCGGCTTAAGGCGGCCTTCAGCTACTACGCTTCCGCAGGTCATATATTTAAAGTACGATACGACACTCTTACCCTCCAATTGCACACAGGAGGGCTGGGATTGGTCAACGTCCTTTACATGAGCAACATGAGGAAACGATGGAAAAGTCAATATACCTCTCTCACGGGTCGTTTACTACAGGTTCTGATGCCAGTCTCTCACGTCCCGCCGGTGTCGGTGGCGCACGTCGTACCACAGCTCTCCCATGTGTCGACCTTCATTCTTGATTACAGCTATGTCAGCTCGAAACTCTTCGCCACACGTCCACCAAAGGCGAAAGATTTTTATACCAACCTTCTGCGGGCTGTTCCCCATAACGTGGTGGAAAACAAGTACCCTACGGTTCACTGGCCAGGAGTGTGGAAAACGATACACGACAACTTTCTGTCTTCCACGGTGCGTTCGAAGTGGTATCAGATCGCCACCAAAAAATATGCCAGACGACAGCGACTTCACACTATTGGACTGGCAGACTCACCTTATTGCTCGGATTTAGATACCGATGAACATCGTTTTACTTGCGCATCATCGTCCGGAGTTTGGCGACTAAGACAGAAGATATTGGCTTGTTACCTCCGGGTCACACCTGATATGATTGACCCTCAGACCCTACTCTGACCAGATGAAACTTACTTTCCGGCTGCAAAATATCATGCGCTTACATGGTTAAAAGGACTTACCGTCGCCGCCGGCCAGAGTGGCCGTGCGGTTCTAGGCGCTACAGTCTGGAACCGCGAGACCGCTACGGTCGCAGGTTCGAATCCTGCCTTGGGCATGGATGTGTGTGATGTCCTTAGGTTAGTTAGGTTTAAGTAGTTCTAAGTTCTAGGGGACTGATGACCCCAGATGTTAAGTCCCATAGTGCTCAGAGCCATTTGAACCATTTGAACTTACCGTCGCCTATACCTTCGAACGCACACCGAAATACCGTACGCTCTTCGCAAATTATTTACGCAGCGTTTTCGTTAACCCCCCACTCAGCTGGGGAGTGCCAAGCTGCGGTTAATGTTCTGTGCCGCATCACACTAACGGCTGAACGTTCTGCCTTGTCAGCCATGAGCGACGGAAGACACAGGCTGCTGCAAGGATGCTGTTTTCCTTGAGGCATTAGCGAAGCAGAATGCCTCCGTTGCACATGCCCTTCAAAGGCGCTGTTGGAGATATCAGATAACGATGGCGAAGCACCAAGTGGAACCAGTTACATTTATTGAAGAACCTTTTAGTTGGAATTGCATCAGTGATTTACATTTTAATTTTTTGATTACTCTTTTATGCCACTTTTGTTGTTGTAACACTTACTTGTAACACTGAGTTCCTATAAATCTCATTTGTTTACGTTTCCTAAATGTAATCATGTAAAAAAAAAAGAGAGAGAGAGATGGTAGAGCACTTGCCCGCGAAAGGCAAAGGTCCCGAGCTCGAGTCTCGGTCGGGCACACAGTTTTAATCTGCCAGGAAGTTTCATATCAGCGCACACTGCGCTGCAGAGTGAAAATCTCATTCTGGAAACATCCCCCAGGCTGTGGCTAAGCCATGTCTCCGCAGTATCCTTTCTTTCAGGAGTGCTAGTTCTGCAAGGTTCGCAGGAGAGCTTCTGTAAAGTTTGGAAGGTAGGAGACGAGATACTGGGAGAAGTAAAGCTGTGAGGACCGGGCGTGAGTCGTGCTTCGGTACCTCAGATGGTAGAGCACTTGCCCGCGAAAGACAAAGGTCCCGAGTTCGAGTCTCGGTCGGGCACATAGTTTTAATCTGCCAGGAAGTTTCAGGAAGGGTCTTGTCATTACTGGGCTTAGGTATGGGTATGACGGTGGCTTCACTCCAGCGTCCGCGAAATGTGCCCTCTGCCCAGATGCGACTGTACATGTCAAGCAGGGAGTGCTTGCCCGCAAGAGAAAGGTGCTGCAACATCTGAATGTGGATGGCGTCCAGCCCTGCGGCGGAGGATCGAGATGAACTGAGAGCGTGATAAAGCTCATTCGTAGTAAAGGTGGCATTGTAGCTCTCACGATTCGGAGAACAGAATGGTATCGCCCGCACCTCCTCCGGTCGTTTCCGATGGAGGAAGGCAGGGTGATAGTGGGAAGAGCTCAAAACTTCTGCAAAATGGTGGCCCAAGGTGTTGGAGGTAGCAGTAGGGTACACGATAACATCTTCTGCGATCGGAAATGGGGGAATGGATCTTGGCCCCAGAGAGCCGTCGAAGGTTGGCCCACACGACAGAGGAAGGGGTGGAAGTATTAAAAGAACTACTGAATGAAATCAAGCTATCCCGTTTGGTATGCCGAAGAACGCGACGATACTTTGCAGGCATCTGTTTATAATGAATGCAGTTTGACATCGTAGGATGACGGTTAAAAACGCGGAGCACGTCGCCGTGACCAAATTACATCGTGGCATACCTCAGTCCACCAAGTGACAGGGTCAAAATGTGGTAAAGAGGTAGTGCAAGGAATGGAAAATTCTGCAGTAGTAAGGATAACGTTGGTGAGATAGTTCACCTGGTCGTCACAACTGGGAACATCGTGTTTTTCGAAGGTCGCCAAACTGGACTCGCATTCGGGAGGACGACGGTTCAATCCCGTCTCCGGCCATCCTGATTTAGGTTTTCAGTGATTTCCCTAAATCGCTTCAGGCAAATGCCGGGATGGTTCCTTTGAAAGGGGGCGACCGATTTCCTTCCCCATCCTTCCCTCACCCGAGCTTGCGCTCCGTCTCTAATGACCTCGTTGTCGACGGGACGTTAAACACTAATCTCCTCCTCCCTCCTCCTCCGAAGGTCGCCAGGGAGGAGGAAAGCTGGCAGTCAGCCCTAGTAAGCTGCCATTCGGGTGTGCACGTAGATGGGGTAGGAGTCAGCAAATGGACAGAACAGAGGAAGTGGTCCCTCGAGTAGGTGTCAGAAAGAACATACCAGTCAAGACGGTGGGCAAGCTGGGCAGTGCAAAAGGATAGGTCCAAATGGGAATAGGTGTGCGAAGAGTTGGAAAAGAAAATGGGCGCTCCATTGTTAAGGCACAAGAGGTTAAGTTGGTTAAGGTGGTCAGCCAATAGGGCACCTTTCTGACAGGTCCTGGGGGAACCCCAAAATGGATGATGCGCATTAAAGTCATATAGCAAAAAGGGGAGTGGTAGCTGCCCAATAAATTGAAGGAATTCAGCCCTGGTGACATCGAATTATGGAGGGACAGAAATGGTACAGAGCGAAAGTCAGGTGGGGAAGGAGAAGGTGAACTGCAACAGCTTGAAGATGGGTAGTCAGCGAGATGGGCTGACTATGAATGTTATCCCATGTGGAAAGCATGACACCCCGATGAGATGGAATACAGACCTCAGCGTTAAGGTCAAAACGAATCAGTAAGGAGTGTGAAAGCTCAAAGCGGTCATGAGGGTGCATTTCCGTTTCCTGGAGGCGGACTACAAGGGGATGCTACGATGCTAAAAGCAGCCATAAATCCTCTTTGTGGGACCGAAGCCCACGAATGTTCCATTGGTGGAGAGTCATGAGGAAGAAGAGACGTAGGTAGGGTGTCAACTCGGCGGCTGCCGAGTGACAGCTCGGGGAGAGTTGCTGCTACAGGGCACAGAAGCAGGAGGATCCTACTCCATGGGGTCCACAGATGCATCGGATTGCTTGTGCAGTCGGTCCATCGAGTCCAACGCTGAAAAACGGTTCTTGGTGCGCACCAGCGAGACAGAGGCCGGCCAGGCTAAGGTATCACGTGGTGACACCGTCGAACATGAACTTCGAGTTGGTGAAGGAGAAGACCGTTTGGCTTTGGTGGACTTCTTCGAGCCTTTCAAGTTAGAGGAAGACTCGGGTGTTGTGCGGCTGGACGGACGGAGGAAGTCTTCATGGGAGTACTCCTTCTGTCCTTTCCTGCCTACTGGTTGTGTAGCTGGTGACTTCGCGTGAGTTTGATGGGTTGTGGCACAGCGGGACTGGAGGATGGCGATTCTACCTTCACACTGGGCGATTTCACTACCTCAGAGCTGAATTTGAGGTCGCATGTCTGCGTGGCCATGTCCTTAATGGAGCGAGGGGTAACAAGAACAGAACTATAGGTACCAGACGTGAGAACACAGGGTTTACCACTAGCCAGTAACATGCGAGTTACTGGGTAAGGCACCTTTCCCTTTACCCGAATTTCTTGGACAGCCTGCTCATCAAGATACAGGAGACAATCCCGAGAAGAGGTGGCTTGGCCACCGTTGCAGTTGATACAATGAGAAGAAGGAGGCGGACAAACGCCCTCGTGTGCATCCCTACCACAGGTTACACATTTGGCTGGGTGTCGACAAGACGTTCTAGTGTGGTTGAAGCGGTGACACTGGTAGCAGCACATTGGGGCAATGACACCGTGATCGGAGAGGTAAGATTGGATTTCGGCTTTGGTTAGACTGTCGCACAGCTTGGTGTAAATTACACCACAGGAAGAATTCGAAGTTCTATGAACCTCGACACGAACAGAGTAACCATGGAGAAGCGAAGCAGCAAACAGTAGTTGTACTTGAGAATCAGAAGTGGTCTCCAAAAGCAAAGTGCCATTCCGTAAACAAGAGCAGGATTTCACAAGGGCTGCAACTGCAGCAACACCTTCTGAATAGTAAACGGATTTACCATGGCAAAGGACTGATCGGCTTCTGTACGTGAGACCACGAGGAACAGTGGTGCAGTGGGAAGAGTCTTTGCATCATTAGCCTCATTACGTTTACATTTTGTAGACGTTGGGTGGGAAAATGATTGACTCATCCCGAGAAAATCCCCCATGATTGCCAACGTCTCCGATGGCGCGCTCCTTCCAACTGGGGGCCCCCTTCACAAGGGGACACACCCACCTTAAGAGATTGTTCACACCTCAGGTCACACCTCCTGAACAACAGACAGAAGGACCAATCGGCAATTTGGGAAGGTTACAGCTCAGGCAATCACACCACCCTGGGCCTGGCCTGTACCAGGGGGTATGTTAAAACTCTACCTGTCGACCTGGGGCTGGGGCGTTACCCAGGGCGTCAGACGCGTGGACTGGCCTTCAGCAGGGAGGAAGAAGAAAAAGAGGATCCTCAAACGCCGAAGCATAGGAACGAGAGGAGAAGGGAAACAAAGAAAGGAAAAGGGAGGGAAAAACAAACGTAAGACTGTCCTGACGTCAGCGACAGAATGCAGACATTCCCAAAAATATCCCTGACATGTTCCCCAAGGGAGGGGAAACAGAATAGCAAGAGGATAGATGTGCGGGACGGAAGGGGAAAAATGCTGCAAAGGCTGGGGCCCCGTGGTTGACAATCACGAACACGCCAAAGAGTGGCGAGCCCCCTAAGGGGATGGACATCACTGTGAGAAAAAGCCCAGGAGTTTGAGCCAAAGGTGACGGATTATATTACTGCCAATGGCACTGATGCCGATGCAGTGTTCAATACCGACCAGAGTTGATTGAGTATGAACTCACAGTAAATCGGACACTGTCAGTGGCTGGAGTGAAGGCAACTGAAGTCGTCATGCTACTGTCACATGTATTTTCCACTGTTATAAAATTCAAGTGCTTTTGTCCACGTCAGACACATTATGAAGAAATTGTATACCTGCATTCAGGAATAATGTGGCAAGTTTAGCAAACGCGAGTCCCAAGCACTACAATGGAACAAACCACTGAACATAGAATGTGACTGCATTGTTAGTTGGACGGTGACTACAACACTTGTTGTGTCTTGGATGTGAAAGGTATTGGAAACGGAAACAACGACACCTGTCATTCTGTTGTTGGATTCGTGGTCAGGACAAACAGACAAGTTTTATAACCAAAGCCTTTGGTTACAGGGATATGCAGTTGTAGACTGAAAGCTACGAAGTACTGCCAGCCTCTGGACGTGTACTTCTATTGCCAATATAAACTGTTGGCAAACCGAATGGGGGGTACATATGTGTTGATGGGAGTCATACTATGAATCTGCATGACAAACCCTTCATTTTCAGAGTGCATTCTTTTGCACATTATCAGTTCTGAGCACCACAATATCAACTTGTGCTTCGCCTTGCATGAAAAGCGTCTGTATATGTGGCACAGGACATGTCTCCGTCATTCCGCAATGTATTGCAAATCAACTTTGCTAGAGCTGACATCTGCGATGCTTCTCACTGTGAATCGAGTGGTGTAACCAGCCGCTTTGCCTACAGCATTGCCTTCTCCAACCACATTACAACGCAGTGGACTAATGTAGGTTGTATGGGGTTTGTGTGATATATTTTTATTTGTTACTATGATGTATGAGTGGAGTATGCCCGACGTTTCATTTGTGTATAGTCTGATTTGGAATACAACTCATGATCCTGACGAGGATCATAGCATTAAGATTTGGACATAATATGCAAGGAATGCTGACGGAAATGTCTGTACTGCAAGAAGAAAGAAATACGTAGCAGAAACATTTTGTTTCTGTGCAATGTAAGTCATGGACACACCATAAGCCGGCCGCGGTGGTCTAGCGGTTCTAGGCACGCAGTCCGGAACCGCGCGACTGCTACGGTCGCAGGTTCGAATCCTGCCTCGGGCATGGATGTGTGTGATGTCCTTAGGTTAGTTAGGTTTAAGTAGTTCTAAGTTCTAGGGGACTGATAACCACAGATGTTAAGTCCCATAGTGCTCAGAGCCATTTGAACCATTTGACACATCATAGATCCAAATAATACAGTCTTTGTAGCTCTTACGTCTGTTGCTGTGCGTTTAATATAGGAGAAACATACTCATGGAATGTACATGAAGCACCTCATGTTATTCGTATTGCCATTGATGTACATTTCTCCTATCCTTTGTCGCACCATTAACATACCTCATATGTCCACGGGGATTGTGAGCCATTTCGAAACACTATATTTCGCACAAATTGTTTTCATTGCATGCCTTTTCGCCTGTCAACGTCCCGCGAAAATTCCCTTGTCATAAGCAGTGGTCTAAAACACGTCACGTTACGAGGGCGAGCAGAACAGCGGGACTACACTTGTGACACGCACGCCATAGCATCAGTTTCCACTGACTAGGACCACCAACGGCACAGACTGCAATGGGCACGTGAACACCGACACCAGCATGCTGAGTGGAAAAGTGTACTGTTTTGAGAGAAGTACAACCTGAACTCGTCCAATAGTAATGGCCGCATAAGATTCCGGCAACGCCGTGGTAAAGCCAATCGGGAAGACTGTATCGGTGAGCACCATAGCGGACAAATGCCAATTGTGAACGTTTTGGGCGCCATTGCCTGCAACATGTGATCTTGTTGCCTATGTTCTGGGGACCGTCTGAACAGTTACAGATAAACGAGGGCGGTTTTGGAGCCTGGGCACTGCCCCTCACGCAGGCCGTTCCACACCGCAGGACAGCACCCGACTATATGTGGCAAGGAACATGCAAGACTGGTACCACCGCTTCCCTGTCCCTTCCGTTCACCTATCATATCACCTATCAGTCACGTCTGGGACACGGTCAGTCGACAACTCGTTCGTTCAGGCCTGCCTGCCGAACCATCACGTGCGTACGCCGAACACGCCACCGCATAGCATTCTTTACACTTTGCCACCTGCACATCTCGTACAAATCGACTCGCTAGGCGCCGGTAGCGCTGATTCGGATTACTTGGCTTGTCGTCGGCCGTTATTGACATTATAGGGAGATTATCGATGAGATCAGTAAAACTTAACAATTTATAGTTCTCATAAGTTCTCAACCCCGTGCCCCTACTTTCATGAAATATCGAAGAATAACATACGTAAGTAACTCGAAATTTATTTCTTCCAAATATTTATTTATCTAAACTTTCTGGAAAAATCATCAGTTACGAATTGCACTTTGGAGAGCCGGTCGAATTATCCGGTTTATTGTTGTTGTCGCACAAATGTAAAAATTATAATAATTGTCTGAATCGGTTGCGAGACATCGTTTTGCGAAATATCGGTGTGTCTATCAACGGATTCGTTGACCGATAATCATCAACCCTTGCTTTGTCTGAAATTTCTATAAGGATGGCAAGCCCAAACCCCTTTCTAAGTTCGGGTCCCGTAACTTCGACAAATTTGGCATTTTTTTTAATCCAGCTTCCTTCTATTGCAATTTTGACTGTAGTACTTTTTGGCCTCGTTGCTAATATATTCAAATAGATCGTTTCCAGTATATAATTCTACAATATCCTCGATGTTCTGTGTATCTTTAGGAAATATGTTTGGACCTGGAGATCCTTCAAATTTATTATTAGTCCTCGGTAAATCAAAGTCTGATCACTGTGCACTGTCTTCTTTGTCTGATTCATCCGAATCAGTTGCAACCGTAGCATTCGCCGAATTCTTCTCGGACGTATTTCACTATCTTCCGACGATTCTGCTTCACTTTCATTTTTTTGATATCCAATGTCTTCTTCCCGATCGGCCAAGTCGTCCGGAACGTCAGACAAGAAGTCCGCTCATTCATCGTAAATAATTGTATCGTCTCTTTCGTCTGCCATGATGAAAGGACACAAGTACTTATGAAAACATAAAACTTGTTGACGTGTGTAACTTATTTTGCCTGCAGAATGCAAAAGATACTAAAGTGTTGTCTCCGGCCACTGTGCGATTCTATGCTCACGATACCACAGTCGTGTCGCCGGCCACTGAGCGATACCATGCACACGATACCACTGTGGTGTCTGCGGCCCTTGACCGCTATTTCGTGCACGACACCACTGTCGTGTCGCCGGACGACGAAGTGTCTAGCTGCAGCAGTCGGACAGGAAGTTCTTTAAGCGATTTGGGACTGCACTTTGAACAACTCCACACTAACAGGACGACGTGCTACAGCTGGAGCCACGGTTCCGACTGTGCAGCCATTTACAAACCATCCCATACGATTCTCTCCCCAGACCTAATTAACTATACCAAATTAGCAGGTGAGTGTCTCTGCCATTGAAACTGCCCGTGATTATGCAGAGACAACAGATACGAAGGGCACAGAACTAGAACAACAGTCATCCGCTACTCGCGTGGCTGCAGAACGACACATGGAAAATCCCACGCCTCAACACACTGTAGAATGACGCAGTCCCTTTCTTGTTATACTGTTTAATTTTTTTCCCTACTTGTTGCATGTGTCTATTGCAGCATTGGTGTCGAACAGGAGTGATGGAGCAAACTGCCAATGCTATGACCGTCTCTGCTGGAATTACAGCGATTTGTTACGATTTTTGTGACAGTCTCGTCACACTAATAATCACATGCAGAGGCAGAGCAAGAGCACACAACTGAGGCCTGAACTGTTTCCTCCAGGTGCACGATGACGAGTAGTTATCAGATTCTGGGAAATGCCTGTCGAGGCAGGTTGGCGTCTGTCTGACTGCTTGCCGTCTGAGGGTAGGTGGCACAGGACGGATATCTGGCACAGTGAAAAGAACAAACTTATCAGCTGATGGCCGTGAGGCCCCAGCAATCTCTCCGCACAAATTCAGATATTTCTTTATGACCGATAACTCCCCTGCCTTGAGCACACTGCGAGGGGAAAAAATGAAGCATACTGCAGAATCTGCATACCACTTCCCACCCCCTTTACAATCCTCGAAATGTGCTTCCCTAAATTAAGATTGAGAAATCAGACAACTTAATGTCTTCGCTAGTGTATCATATTAGCAATCCTGGAGAAAGTATTATCATTTATATACCGTCTCAAAGTTATCGTGTTCCGCCACGGTTGTCGCTATATAACCGGAAGTATCTTTATTGTTTACCGTATTTCGGGACATCACCTCCCCACACCCAGCTTGAGAAGCAGTGTTGTCCTCCAGCATCTACTCCTGACTCGGCTCATTTTGCAGGACTCTCTCCAGACCAGCAACCTGATGTCTGGCAGTGACAGGAAGAAAGGATGATCAATGACCTCGTGGTCTTGGGAATAGTGAACACTATCACGGAGTGGTTGAAGAAGACACGCATTTCGTGTCCAAGGGCTGCCAGTTCCTCTGCAGTTCATACCCCGACAGGGTGAGTCCTTGGAGAGTACTAATCCCCCAAAGCCGTTGAAGAGAGAAAGAAGAAAACTCGAAACTATGCTGCTCCAGGTAACCCCAGAGGTCAGAACCTCTCAAGCCATCAGTCTCAGAACCTACATTCGTCGATGTCGCTCCACCAAACACCAAACAGATGGCATGAAGCACAAAGTTTTCGTTCGATCAGCAGAGGAAGTTAAACAACGATAAGCATCGTTAACGACGGCTGTAACGTGAATGGAGGGTGCCATGGCAGAGATGACTCCAGGGACACACAAAAAAATTGCAGTCATATTGGGCTTGTCTAAGGCAAAATATTGGAAGGTCAGTGTGTTTGTTAATGAGTAAGTTCTTTGCTATTAATCACGATTCTCTTTTATTCACATTTTAAACACCGCGTTTTGGGAAATTATTCTCTTTTCAAGTATGTTTCCTTTTTCTACTATGCCATTTTTATGTAATATTTTGGATATATGAGGTTCTGCTTTATTTTGTTGACCAAGTTTTCTTATGGTCCAAATGTTCGAATGTGAAATGTGTGTGAAATCTTATGCGACTTAACTGCTAAGGTCATCAGTCCCTAAGCTTACACACTACTTAACCTAAATTATCCTAAGGACAAGCACACGCACCCATGCCCGAGGGAGGACTCGAACCTCTGCCGGGACCAGCCGCACAGTCCATGACTGCAGCGCCCTAGACCGCTGGGCTAATCCCGCGCGGCCCTTATGGTCCATCTGTGTAGAGTTTCACACATGTTGAATACCACGAACAACTTCCAGTGACACTATACATAGAGAATAACTTACATAAACAGTTACAAATATCTTTGTAGTGTTTGTTCGTGCAAGTTACTTTCGGTGTATACTGTGCACAGGAAGCCGTGTGAGATCTTTAACTTCGGAACTCATAACAACCAAAAGTAACAACACCAATGACGACCTCAACACCGGGGGTAGTCGAGTCAACAGTTAGGGTAGAGAAGACTCATTTCATACATCATAAAGGGGATGGTGTTTCATATGTGTTCTTTCATTTTCTGTACATCTACATACATACTCCGCAAACCAACGTATGGTTCATGGCCGAGGGTATCCTGTAGCACGACTAGCAATTTCCACTTCTGTGCCACTTGCAAACAGGGTTTGTACAGAGGTATATAGACACTTTGTTGTCCCTCGCTCTAATCTCTCTAATCTTATCGTCATGGTCCTAATGTGAAATGTACGTTGTCGGCAGTAGGATAACTCGGCATTCAGCTTCAAATGCTGGTTCCCTAATTTTTCACAACAGTGTTCCTCAAAAGGAGGTCGTTTTCCCTTCAGGGAGTCCCATTTAAGTTCCCATTCTCTGTAATACGTGCATGTTGTTCGAACCTATCGGTAGGGTAACAGATCTTGCAGCCTGCCTCTGAATTCCTTCAATATTTTTCTTTAATCCGACCTGGCGCAGATCCGGGGCAGTCATTAACTTTGCGATTAGTTTCGTCGGTAAATTGTTGCTCTTCTGCAAGGGTAAATTATTTAAGTTAACAACAAGCAGTATACAATTTCAGTGGTGAAAAATTATAGCTGACAGCAAATGTATCTGTGTGTTGTTAAAAGACCTGCATCAAACCAGTCTTCAGACTGAAGACAACAAGAACAAGATTAGAAAATTGCGTTTTGAGACAAGATATTGGAAAAAATCAATGAGCAGTCTCGGTTGGCACTTTGTTTCAGATTATAGGCGACACATGCAGATTCCAAATGAATAAAGAGTGAGAGCAAGATAAATAAGACAAAACAGAAGAGTTAATACGATAATGAAAACATTACAACTGTGTATTAGAAATAAACAAATACATTTGAACCAATTAAATCAATACCATTAATAATCAGAGTCTTTTTATTAGATACAAAAGTAAAAAATGTCGCTTTATTTGATGAGGTTCGAACCTACGGACATCTCCACATCATAGTTTTACACTAAGCACTGCGTTATGCTGTCCTACTACAGAGCATCTGGTTATATCCTTGACCTCGGTGACCCAGCCGTCGCACAATACAGTGTAAAGCTTATCTAATGTAATGTAAGCCAATCTTTGTAATTTTAACACCTGAACAAATGGCACCGAATCACATGCCGTGCAGAAGGATCCACTAGTGTGGCTAGTGCTGTGTATAAAATGTGTGTTTTTCATTAGTATCGCACATGTGCGTGTGAGTGCGTGTGGGGTGGGGGATTGGTTTTTGGTGTGGTTATCACGCGAGATGAAACATGAAATAAAAGGGTCAAACCCAGGATTCATGATCTAAACACATCAATAAAAAAGCCGGATAAGGAATTGAAAGTGAACTAACCAAATGTTGTGATAGTTTTGCAACAGCAAACACTTTGGGCCTGATGTTGAACATTCTGAAGGAAACCAGCTCCAAAGCATGAAGCACCAACTATCAAGTAATTTTAATCTGACTATAGTTGATAGACACTTCTTACCCCACCTACGTCACAAAATGAGCCACAATCCTTTGATGGACGTACAGGTGAGGTCAGAATGTCATGTTTTGATTACTAACAATCTTCTGGGGTCTTAAAACAACTCAGGATGACACTAGTAATGCTGATGGTTCTTCAGATTCAGACACGCTATAATTGGTTGATATTTTTTGATATCAGCCTCATACGAGACGGAGGTACAGAAAGAAGTGGAACTAGGAAGATTTGACAGCCTTGAAGAGCAGAACAAATGCTCTCTGCAGTTTTCTTTCTTTAAAGTATACAGATTGTGGTATCGATAGCAACGATGCCACGGAATAGTTTCTCAAGTTGGTACTACGAGAGACACAGACGACAGGGCCCTCTAGCAGTCTAGCCGGTGCTGTCGAGGTCTACGAGCTCCGCGACTGCTTCAGCCCATTTGATCAGGTGCAGCCAGCCAGAACACTTCGCTTCAGCATCGCACCTACGTACAAAGTTATGTAATCGTTTATCACCTTGTTTTTGCACCAGTAAACCATATTCTTGCAGTACCGACTTGTATTACCTTTTCCCGTTCCTACCCACGCGCCGCCTCCCAGGCGGGATACAAAATTTTTGGCGACGAGGATGCCGCATTTCATCTCCTATCATTTCCTTTTTTTTTTGCTCTGTACTGCTTTAGCTTTTTTTTGTGACTTCACAATGTGACCGTGTGGGTGTATGACTGTTTCCCCCAGTTGCTATAAAACTTTCATCTGTGTACACCATGGCTTCGCTACAGGAACAGGCTTCGCTGTCCGATCTTGTACGTTTTCAGGCTCAGCAAATGCCGCAGCTGCTTGCTGCCATAAATGGACTGGTCACACTACAAACTGCAGCTACTTCGGCACCTCCGACGCCACCGCCTGTACCGACGCCGTCACCGACGGCGCCGCCATTTCGTGCCTTCCATCCAGACGTTGAACGCTGCCCAGAATACATCGCCCAGCTCGAGGCACACTTCGCAGCTTACAACGTACCAGGTACAGAGGGGCTTGCTTTTCTCGTTGCCAACGCGGGTGTTGTGTTGTACCTTGTGCTCGTGAAATTGTTTCCCACCACCCGCCCAGAAACTAAACGCTCGTGTGGACGTTCATATGCGGATATAATGATTAGAGACGCTATTGTGCAGAATGTGGCGGATCACCGCGTCCGTGAGCAAATCCTCCGATTTAAAAACCCGTCTTTGCAGGAAGCAGAGGACTTGCTAGACAGACAAGATACGGTAGACATGGCTACTTCCGCGTTCGACGTGACCCCGGATGTGTGTACTGTTAGCGCGGCACAACACGAGCCCTCCAGCACGGCCAGCCACACCGCGCCACTCGCGCGCAAGTAAACTAATTTCAAACCAGGCACCCACTCACAAGGGAACCTCCCCATCGCACCCCCCTCAGATTTAGTTATAAGTTGGCACAGTGGATAGGCCTTGAAAAACTGAACACAGATCAATCTAGAAAACAGGAAGAAGCTGTGTGGAACTATGAAAAAAATAAGCAAAATATACAAACTGAGTAGTCCTTGCGAAGATAGGCAACATCAAGGATCATATGAAACCAGGAGCGCCGTGGTCCCGTGGTTAGCGTGAGCAGATGCGGAACGAGAGGTCCTTGGTTCAAGTCTTCCTTCGAGCGTAAGATTTTATTTTTTATTTTCAGACAATTATCAAAGTTCAGGCACTCACATATAATCAAATTCGCTCTCCAAAATTCCAGGACATGTTCAGATTTGCTTAGACATACGCAGGATTTGACAGTCTACACACGGAAAAATTTCAAAACGTTAAAAACATGTTTTGACAGAGCACAGGGAAAATTGTGCGACTGTGAAACTGTTGGATTCATTTGTTGCTGTTTATGTGACAAACTCCTATGTTTTCATCACTTTTTTGGGAGTAATTCTCACATCCACAAGAAAACCTAGATCGGGCAATGTAGAAGAATCTTTTTAGCCATTCGCCAAGTGTACAAGTTAGGTGGGTCGACAACATATTCCTGTCATGTGACGCACATGCCCTCACCAGTGTCGTATAGAATATATCAGACGTGTTTTCCTGTGGAGGAATCGGTTGACCTATGACCTTGCGATCAAATGTTTTCGGTTCCCATTGGAGAGGCACGTCCTTTCGTCTACTAATCGCACTGTTTTGCGGTGCGGTCGCAAAACACAGACACTAAACTTATTGCAGTGAACAGAGACGTCAATGAACGAATGGACAGATCATAACTTTGCTAAAATAAAGAAAAATTTTTCACTTGAGGGGAGACTTGAACCAAGGACCTCTCGTTTCGCAGCTGCACACGCTAACCACAGGACCACGGCGCTGCTAAGTTCAGATCATCCTTGATGTTGCCACCTATCTTCGCAGGGACTACTCATTTTGTATATTTTGCTTATTTTTTCATAGTTCCACACAACTTCTGCCTGTTTTCTCGATTGATCTGTGTTCAGTTTTTCAAGGCCTATCCACTGTGCCAACTTATAACTAAATCTGAGGGGGGTGCGATGGGGAGGTTCCCTTGTCAGATACTGAAATCCTGTCCGAACTGCTTTCGTGCCCACCAACGGGACAGTTGCCCATCCCGTCAAACACAGTGTTACTTTTTTGTGTTAGCAGAAGAGCCAACACCGTGTTACGAGTGGAGGCCGAAATGCACGCGTTTTAGCACACTCAGGCTGGCGTGAGGAGGGAAGAAAACTATACTGACGTGAGGTCTGGAACATGACAGGGAATGAGAATTCAGACAGAAAGCGGACATAATTAGTTTAATACTTAACTTTAATCCATTAATGATGAACGTCGCTCTTGACAGTACATGATTCACAATATTATCAAATGGCTCTGAGCACTATGGGACTCAACTGCTGTGGTCATAAGTCCCCTAGAACTTAGAACTACTTAAACCTAACTAACCTAAGGACAGCACACAACACCCAGCCACCACGAGGCAGAGAAAATCCCTGACCCCGCCGGGAATCGAACCCGGGAACCCGGGCGTGGGAAGCGAGAACGCTACCGCACGACCACGAGATGCGGGCACACAATATTATGTGTTCAGAATACATTCTTGAAGTAATTATAGTAACTGAATATGGCGCCTTGCTAGGTCGTAGCAAATGACGTAGCTGAAGGCTATGCTAACTGTCGTCTCTGCAAATGAGAGCGTATGTAGACAGTGAACCATCGCTAGCAAAGTTGGCTGTACAACTGGGGCGAGTGCTAGGGACTCTCTCTAGACTAGACCTGCCGTGTGGCGGCGCTCGGTCTGCATTCACTGATAGTGGCGACACGCGGGTCCGACGTATACTAACGGACCGCGGCCGATTTAAAGGCTACAACCTAGCAGCTGTGGAGTCTGGCGGTGACACAACATACCAGGTTACCAAAATGCACATTAGTGTAACTGAATGAGCAATGTAGAATGGTTGGCAACATGTATATTTCCAAGACTAACGGTTCAGCCGCTTGAGTATGTTCTCCCTAAGGACACTACTGAAGTTCTTGGTTCAAATGGTTCAAATGGCTCTGAGCACTATGGGACTCACCTGCTGAGGTCATTAGTCCCCTAGAACTTAGAACTAGTTAAACCTAACTAACCTAAGGACATCACAAACATCCATGCCCGAGGCAGGATTCGAACCTGCGACCGTAGCGGTCTTGCGGTTCCAGACTGCAGCGCCTTTAACCGCACGGCCACTTCGGCCGGCTACTGAAGTTCTTCAATACATCAAAGATGTCATTAACTCAATCTCCAAATGATAAATGTTCACCTCCGTGTAGTGGATTTGAAATCAATGTAATTCAGGGGAATACAATAAGAGAAGTCCTTGGATGTGTTCAACTAAGCTAGTTGGTGATGATGGATTGTTGCCTTTCCAAGGTGGTTTCATTACGGCAGTAAAATCTTTTTTTGATCTTTCTTTAAACCAAAAGAAGTATGCATGTCAATTATGGTTTAAGTTCCAGCTTAAATAAAGATTATGTGCAATCAACCTGAGAAATAATGTTTTTTTTTATAATTCTTCATCATTTGGATAGGAGAGTGAGATGCACCCTATTCCTACTTGAAACCTAAACATTAGCAACACATATCGTGTTCTTGTATTCTGCTCCATCAAATGATCAGCTGGCACACACAAACGCTATTGACAGCTAGCACCGTAACACTGTTATGCCTGACCTTCCTGGCTATTCCAATAATTTCGTCAATGCTGTACATGATAGGTCTGCAATTAATGCTGCCACAAACATCTTGGCATGGAAATATTGATTTCTAATTTCTACCCAGAGCATTCACATGTACCCAACAATGTGGCGTATCATTTCCATATACTTCGGTCACAGTTCAATCCACAAACTTCCACACGACATGAAGTCATGCCAAGTACCTGAGCTGGTAGGCTGCTTGTATAAATCTGGATAGTCTGCCACCACATTTTGATTTTACGAGTGGACAGAATCACCTCGATTACAATGTAAAAATTACAAGAATTGGTTTAGGCCAGACGACAAACTTGCTCCAGCAGACTCCCACGCACTCTGTCCAAATACCACATTAATCCCGTTAGCAGAGGGGAGATGGTTCACTTCACAATACACAGAATGGTAATCTAGCTGTCACTCAGTACTGCAGTGGAGGCCAGTCAATGCTAACCTTGTTCGGAATGCGTACTCTTGGTTTTTCAAGTACGTGAATTATCTCCAATACAAACCTTGCATCAACGCCAGGATCAACTGCCTATTTCAAATACTCATTGTGTATGTACAAAATGTTTTTGATGTCCGGAATGAGAGAAGTGTGGCGGAGGCCAGACATTTTCTGCATGTGAGATAAACACCCACTGTAAAATTTAAAGAGCTTTATTCATGGTGTTTAGTGAATGAAATCTGGTAACCAATTCTGTTCTACTCGAAAAATGTCAAACACTCAAATGATACTCACCAATGGATAGCCAATCTTTTACCAGAATCTTGATAGCACTCTATTATTTAGTGTTCTGCTGCAAAAAAAAAAAATGTCGGCGCAGCCAAGTAAAAATTTTGGCAACTTCCCTGGCAACTCAGTAAGCAGAGGTAACCAGGCCGAGCCGTAGTAATCGAGTGGAGTTTCAGTTTGCAGATACCGTCGATATTGCAGTTATGTCTGATTTATGGAACAGATTGCTACATACCATATAAGCGGGGTAATGAGACGCCTATGCAGCGAAATATCTTAAGAGAGAGGTGCCATCATTCTGCTGACTGTGCATGATTAACTAAGAAACTGTAACTTACACGCAACAGCAGTATACTGATGCTACAAAATATAGTAGCCAGAGCGAGTGAAATGGAACGTTGGGACATCACGGAGCATTCAGGAAAGATGATCAGATGGACAAAGCAGGCCAGGTGATGTCTCTATAGGTTCACAGTAGCATGACAAATACGGAGCAGCCTCACATAAAAACTGCTAATTTCCAGTACAGCTACGTGGGTCTGTAGCAGAGCAGCCTGGAGGAGGACCTGCGTCAGTCTGCTGTCTACTCATCTAGCTGGCTATGACATTCTGTGGGACAGCAAGACCCTTTGTGGAGACTCTGATGCTGTTGGTGCAGCACATCATCGATCAAAATCTACATGACTATCTTGCAGTTCACACGTAAGTGCCTGGCAGAGGATTCATTTAACAGCATTCACATTATTTCTGTACTGTTCCACTCTCTAACAACATACAGGGAAGACGAACACTTAAATCTTTCCGTGCGGGCTCCGATCTCCCGTAATTTATGACACTGGCTTCCCACAACATTATTGCCTGTGATCACTCCAGTTTAAGTTGTTCCTGACTGTAATGTCTAGATATCTAGTAGAACTGACAATCTATAGATTCTTGTGATTTATCATGTATCGAAATTTAATGGATTTCTTTTAGTACTCATAAGGATGAGGTCAAGCTTTTAATTTTTGGGTCATATTGCCGCTCTTTGTATCATACAAATATTTTGTCTATATCATTTGGCAACTGGTTTTGATACTATTGATGTGTTGGCAGAAGAGCCAACACCGTGTTGCTAGAGGAGGCCGAAATGCACGCGTTTAAGCTCACGCAGTCTGGCGTGAGGTCTGGAACAAGGTAAAGTAGTTGAGTCTAGTAAGAAAAGAACGTAGTTGCTGGAATACTTAACTTTAATCCATAATTGGAGAACATCGCTCTTGTTTATACATGAATTACAATCTCAATATAAACTGGTAATGGCGCCTTGCTAGGTCGTAGCAAATGACGTAGCTGAAGGCTATGCTAACTATCGTCTCGGCAAATGAGAGCGTATTTCGTCAGTATATCATCGCTAGCAAAGTAGGCTGTACAACTTGGGCTAATGCTAGGACGTCTCTCTAGACCTGCCGTGTGGCGGCGCTCGGTCTGCAATCACTGACAGTGGCGACACGCGGGTCCGACGTATACTAATGGACCGCGGCCGATTTAAAGGCTACCACCTAGCAAGTGTGGTGTCTGGCGGTGACACCACAACTATGATGTCTTTCTTACTGAGTAAATGACAGCATCATCTGCAAACAGTTTTAAGAGGGCTACTCAGACTGTCTCCTAAACCATTTACACAGATTAGGAACAGTAGAGTGCCTATTACACTTCGTTGGGGAATGCCGGATATCACTTGTGACCTTCCTGACAGGAAATCAAGAATCCAGCTGCACAACTGTGAAGGCAATCCATATGCATGCAATTTCATTAGAAGCCACTTGTAAGGAAAATTATCGAAAGCATTTTGGAATTGTAAATATGGAATCAATTTGAGAGTCCCAGTCGATAGCACTCATTAGTTCGAAGAAAACTGTCTACTGGCAGATAGCCAGCACTGATTCAGAAAATATTCTTCTTGTGAATGCCAACTAGCTCTTCATCCTCAGAAAGTAATTCACAATGTTGGAACACATTATATGTTCCAAAACCCTACTACAAACAGAAGTCAGTGATATGGGTCAGTAAGTCACTGGATTACCCTTACTTCATTTCTTGATTAGTGGTATGACTGTGCAACTTTCATCCAGCAAGTGGGTGTATATGAGTGTGAAGAATGGAGCTATTATATCAGCATACTCAGAGTGATCTAACTGGTGTATAATCTGATCTGGAGGACTTGTCTTTATTAAGTGATTTAAGCTGCTTCGGTAAACCAAGGGTATCTACTTCCAAGTTACCCATATTGGAAGCAGTTCTCGATTAAAATTAGGCTGTAATTAATTAGTTTTCATTGCTGAAGGACTTTTGAAGTCCACGCTGAGTCTTATCGGACCATTTGGAGGGCTCTACTGTGACTGCCGCTGCCTTCCACCCTGCATGTTTGCAAGTTCATTTATATTGTGCTCTATCCGGGCCTGAGGGTAGTAGAGTGGTGTAGGATCTGGATATCAACTACTTCCAGTCTCAAAGCAGATTCAGAAAGGTTGCCTCTAGCGAGAGGATAGTCAGCTACGCGTGGGGGGGGAAGTGCAGTTTGTGGAAGTGCTCTTCCTTCCATTACCCCATAAAGTGTGAGACAGGCTGAGGGGGCAAACGTGCCCTGAACCAGGTGTGTAACGCTTTTGCACAGCTCTGCAGTCTTCTAAGAACCAAGCTTTAGTAATTTGGAATCCAGTTTAATTTACTCACGTTACTAGATAGAAATGATTCGCGATGAAGTGTAGGACTGTGTAATTTATTGGATCTGTTTGAAAGTAAATGCTGGTTGTGAACTCCGTTTTGTACGTGTAGTTACAATTCTGGACTTCATCCTAGCTTAGCAGGCTCTTTAACTTTCAAGCTGTTAACGTCACTCTTTATTAGGAGATGGTAGAAATCACATTCTGTGCAATAAGCGGTTTTTTAATTCGATACCCACCTCAAATAAAGGGATCCAAGAGCGTTTCCATGTTCAGCAACCTCACTGATACACAGCGAATGGTCTGATCACGTAAATTCTAAGAAATCATCGCTCATTTGAAACATGTGCAGTGGGCGGCATCTTACCGTCACATATTTGCGAATTTTATGTAGATTAATTTTAAGCAAGGCATGTATGCAGAACTTTTTGCATCCATTCCAATGATACCATGCAGGACTATATAGGTCCAGTATTTTAGATTTTCTCATCCATCAAGTGATAATGGACAAAATCAGATCAAAATTCTTTGTGTCCACACATTAGTACCAGCAGTAGGACTGTAGCGTACGTTTTCAAACTTAGTAACTGGGGTCATAGCAGACACATAACTATATCCGTTCACATATTAAATTATGCAGCCATAATTTGTACCTCACCTTGTGATAGTGGGGGAAACATTGTGCCCATGTGGGCATCTGCATAGCATAAGCTACTTCTGTCTCTGCATCTCCTCGAGGCATAATGGCTCCGAGCACTATGGGACTTAACATCTTAGGTCATCAGTCCCCTAGAACTTAGAACTACTTAAACCTAACTAACCTAAGGACAGCACACACATCCATGCCCGAGGCAGGATTCGAACCTGCGACCGTAGCAGTCCCGCGATTCCGAACTGTAGCGCCTAGAACCGCACGGCCACCGCGGCCGGCTCTCGAGGCATACTTTGCGATAATATTCCGAAGTAAATAAACGGTTACATGCTTAATTCTGGAATGTGAATGAGTGGAAACAAATACTATGTTCTTCCACCCGCTCTTTTATTGTGGTTAACATTCAGTTGTTCCCTGAAAAAGAGTCTGGCAAAGAAAATCGGAACTCAATTAGTAAGGAATTTGTTCCACGTGAATTGGCCATATCTTGAAGTATTGGAGACCCGATTGTTATTGAATGCCGAAAACACAAAAGTTAATCAAAAATAGATCCCAAGGTTAATAGCCGTGATCAGTCATACCGTACGGAAGTGGCAGGCATCGAAGTGTTTAAACCAGTGCAGTATAAATGAAAGATAAGACACGAAAGTAGGTAATGTTTCACGGATTAAGCCTTCAAGGAATATATCCAGTAACCAAGGCCCTCTTTCAACTTGTCGACAGCGCAGGACTGAAGGTTCAAATGGTTCAAATGACTCTGAGCTCTATGGGACTTAACATCTGACGTCATCAGTCCTCTAGAACTTAGAACTACTTAAACCTAACTAACCTAAGGACATCACACACATCCATGCCCGAGGCAGGATTCGAACCTGCGACAGTAGCTGTCGCTCGGCCACACCGGCGCAGGACTGACAGATCTGCTGACGTCACGCGACCAGAGCCAATGATGCCGCCGCTCGCCTCGGTGACAGTGTACCGGGTGGATGCCTCCTACCACTGCCCCCACCAAAGCCAGCTGCCTGGAGTGTAGAAACGTCAACGGTTGTACTTCATCAGCAATAACAGTTTGATGTCTTAATACTATTTTACTAATGCCCACGGGCATCAGACCGGAATCCACTCACCAAAGCCGATGTGAGTGTCGGACAGCCTGCTGAACGCAGTCAGCCCTCAGAGGCCACCCAACTTAATTATGTCCCGCCCCACTGGCACTGCATCTGGTAATGGACGTCATCTGGCATCAGAGGCAACTTCTGGTTCACCTTACACTTTATTGAGCGATTCTTGGTTTTGGCTACTTTTTCTGTGTTACAGGCATAATTAATCCATAGGATGTTCACCGCAGCATAAAAGTCTTTGCTGAAGCCGCATGAGCCTGTGGGACTTTCATATTTCATGAGCAACTATAAAGAATGCTGCCTGCATTTAGTTACGTGTCAGTGGTGCAGTTTGTCTGGGCACAAGTAGCCATGCACAATAACAATGCCGTATTGTGGCCCGGCGAGATTCAGAGCACTGCTGCACTCCATAACCAAAGCTTCTACCAGTGCTACACATAGGGTTTAATCTTAGTCTCTGGTTGTTTGTTTACTGTGGTGACCAGCATTTGTTGTATTATCAAATGGAGGTTGCACAAACAATGGAGACGTGAACAGCAATGACGCACGAAGCGGTCGAACTTCTCAAAGTGCAAATAGCGTTGCTACATATTTCCGAAACTCTATTTTGGTGAAGTAATACTGCATCACACGAGCTCTGTGGCACTTTGGAAGCCCTTAATGAGTATAGACAAGCTGAGACGGTAGTGGTAAAAGCTTCACTGAATATCTCTATCCCTCCTACAGATCCTGCTGCTGCTAATTTGGTGTCTCCTTTTTTGGGCAAATTCACTGAGGATGTGTTAGTATTTATTAGCGATTTGAAAGCTGCCCTTATTTTAGCCGTATGCAAGCATGTCCCATCTGGCCGGTTTGCTTAGTTACGGTTGAATGGAGACGCGAAGATGTGCGTCATGTACTGTGAGGCACATACATTTGAACAGTTTATAAAGGGGCTTCACAAATCGTTTTGAAAGAAAAGAGCTCGACGTGTTTTAGAGGACAGTTAATGGCCTGTCGCAGAAATTTAATCAATCTGTAGAAGCATTTTCAGACATAATTACGAAGGTTAACGCACAACCTTATGCGTCAAGGCAAAACGCAGAATTTTGTAGATTTATTCTGCTTAAGGCAGTAGCAGGAGACAATGATGTTGTGTCATTGGGATCAACATGGCTCAGTTTCATTGTTGGACTAAGAAATTTTCGGGAGCATATGGAAGTATTGCTACTTGTTGGTGATGGGTATTGCATGGTCGTGGACCTAGATTTTCTGGTTATGGGGCAACATTGTAGCTGGAAACAACCACTGCTAGTGTGACACAGTCGCAAGTTTCACGTGTAATGAAAGTGATACCAAATAAACTACAGACGTGTCGACTTTGCTTCAGTTTGCACGGTAAGATACCGAGAGGTACGGAAATGATAGTCTTGGTGAGTGTGGGCCGTGACCTACCAAGTGAGATGGTGTGTGCTGTGGAGCCGTTGGAATCCTGTAAAGATATTAATACATTGTACATAGTGTTTTCTGCATGGTAGCATAGTAAGCATAAGAGAAATAGATGGAGATTATATACGAGGGCAGTTCAATAAGTAATGCAACACATTTTTTTTCTCGGCCAATTTTGGTTGAAAAAACCGGAAATTTCTTGTGGAATATTTTCAAACATTCCCGCTTCGTCTCGCATAGTTTCATTGACTTCCGACAGGTGGCAGCGCTGTACGGAGCTGTTAAAATGGCGTCTGTAACGGATGTGCGTTGCAAACAACGGGCAGTGATCGAGTTTCTTTTGGCGGAAAACCAGGGCATCTCAGATATTCATAGGCGCTTGCAGAATGTCTACGGTGATCTGGCAGTGGACAAAAGCACGGTGAGTCGTTGGGCAAAGCGTGTGTCATCATCGCCGCAAGGTCAAGCAAGACTGTCTGATCTCCCGCGTGCGGGCCGGCCGTGCACAGCTGTGACTCCTGCAATGGCGGAGCGTGCGAACACACTCGTTCGAGATGATCGACGGATCACCATCAAACAACTCAGTGCTCAACTTGACATCTCTGTTGGTAGTGCTGTCACAATTGTTCACCAGTTGGGATATTCAAAGGTTTGTTCCCGCTGGGTCCCTCGTTGTCTAACCGAACATCATAAAGAGCAAAGGAGAACCATCTGTGCGGAATTGCTTGCTCGTCATGTGGCTGAGGGTGACAATTTCTTGTCAAAGATTGTTACAGGCGATGAAACATGGGTTCATCACTTCGAACCTGAAACAAAACGGCAATCAATGGAGTGGCGCCACACCCACTCCCCTACCAAGAAAAAGTTTAAAGCCATACCCTCAGCCGGTAAAGTCATGGTTACAGTCTTCTGGGACGCTGAAGGGGTTATTCTGTTCGATGTCCTTCCCCATGGTCAAACGATCAACTCTGAAGTGTATTGTGCTACTCTTCAGAAATTGAAGAAACGACTTCAGCGTGTTCGTAGGCACAAAAATCAGAACGAACTTCTCCTTCTTCATGACAACGCAAGACCTCACACAAGTCTTCGCACCCGAGAGGAGCTCACAAAACTTCAGTGGACTGTTCTTCCTCATGCACCCTACAGCCCCGATCTCGCACCGTCGGATTTCCATATGTTTGGCCCAATGAAGGACGCAATCCGTGGGACGCACTACGCGGATGATGAAGAAGTTATTTATGCAGTACGACGTTGGCTCCGACATCGACCAGTGGAATGGTACCGTGCAGGCATACAGGCCCTCATTTCAAGGTGGCGTAAGGCCGTAGCATTGAATGGAGATTACGTTGAAAAATAGTGTTGTGTAGCTAAAAGATTGGGGAATAACCTGGTGTATTTCAATGCTGAATAAAACAACCCCTGTTTCAGAAAAAAATGTGTTGCATTACTTATTGAACTGCCCTCGTAGTTCTGAGACATCCTGCAGTATGACGATTTAGGTATGTCGGGTGGAGACCTCCGTTCCACACCGACTGTCAATGTATCTACATTACATGAGAAGATGAGTCACTTCGAGGAAAAAGACAGAATAGTGATAAGATTCACTGCTACAATTCAGATTCTTTTTTAATCGTGGTGGACCATTACCGCCAGCCGTGCGGCCGAGCGGTTCTAGGCGCTTCAGTCTGGAACCGCGCGACCGCTACGTCACAGGTTGGAATCCTGCCTCGGGCGTAGATGTGTGTGATGTCCTTAGGTTAGTTAGGTTTAAGTAGTTTTAAGTTCTAGGGGACTGATGACCTCAGCAGTTAAGTCCCATAGTGCTCAGACCTCTATTTTTGAACAGGTTGCTTCTGACATTATTGAATGTAATGATGATCCGTGGGATACAGCTGTTTTAATTGTTGCCCAGAAATTCATCAGACGGAACAAGAAATTATAGGTTTTCATGCGAATACAGATAACTGAATGTTAGAACTACCACTGATGCATATCCTATAACAAATATAACGGAGACTCCGGATAACCTGGACCCGTGTGCATAGTATTTGAATATGGGGTTGAAAATATGTTCTCACCAGTAGCAAGTAGTTCCTCAAGACTGGCCAAATACTGCACTCACTGTCCCACGGAAGTGCTCTCAATGTCGCGGGATGCCATTCGGCTTCAAGAATACGCGAGCTACTTTCCAAAGGCTATCAGAATTACATTGTCAAGACAAGACATCCATTTCTCTGGTTTTAGTCAGCACTCTATTTTCTAGGGATATGGAAGAGCATGTACTGCTCTTAGATTAGGTATTCAAAAGACTGTATAGCATGTTTAACACAGAGTGTTCATAAATGACACTTTGCTGCAGCAGAGGTTCAGTTTCTGGGTTACGTATATTAGTCACGTCCGCAGCTCGTGGTCGTGCGGTAGCGTTCTCGCTTCCCACTCCCGGGTTCGATTCCCAGCGGGGTCAGGGATTTTCTCTGCCTCGAGATGACTGGGAGTTGTGTGATGTCCTTAGGTTAGTTAGTTTTAAGTCGTTCTAAGTTCTAGGGGACTGATGACCATAGATGTTAAGTCGATATTGCTCAGAGCCATTTGAAATTAGTCACGAGGGGGTCAAAACTGAGCCAGATTTAATTTGTACTATACATATCATCTTGCCAACACAGAAAACAAAGCTGCTTCCATAATTTCTAAGAAGTGTTTTGCCGAAGTTACTGAGCCATTATACCGTTCTTTAAGGCATCGGGCGAAAATTCAGTGATCTACTGACTGCCAAGCTGTGTTTGAGAATATAAAATGAGCATTAACAACAAGCCTATTCTGGAAACAAGCCCATTATTGGCGTTTCCAAGTTTAAAAAGTAATTTTATCATGTGATGCGAGTTATTTGGCTGCCAGGTGGATTCTTAACCAGGGCGTGGATGGCAAGGAACACTCAGTGGCATACGCATTGAGGCAGTTCAATAAAGCGCAGCGGAATTATTCGATAACGGGAGAGGCTGGCCATCATCTACGGTATTACGTACTTACATTGTTACCTGCAGGGGAGAAAGTTTAATGTTGAGGTAGACCTTGCTGCGCTGAAGTGGCTGCTAGGATTAAAACAATCATCAACACGAGCAAGTAGAAAGGTTCGGGTACTGTGAGCGGTGGATAGGAGCACTGGTGAGTAGCAAGAGGCATGGTCTGCTGTCACTGACCGCCGACTTTGTGTGTCACAGACTGTGGTTGCGCCCAAAAGCCTTGTTGACTGTGGTCTACGCATGGTGGTACCTGCAGCTTTCAAAGAAAGTACTAAATCTACATCCACATCAACATCTACATGGATGCTCTGCAAATCACATTTAAGTGACTGGCAGAGGGTTCATCGAACCACCTTCACAATTCTCTATTATTCCAATCTCGTATAGCGCGCGGAAAGAACGAACACCTATATCTTTCCGTACGAGCTCTGATTTCCCTTCTTTTCCCGTGGTGAGGCCGGCCGCGGTGGTCTAGCGGTTCTAGGCGCTCAGTCCGGAACCGCGCGACTGCTACGGTCGCAGGTTCGAATCCTGCCTCAGGCATGGATGTGTGTGATGTCCTTAGGTTAGTTAGGTTTAAGTAGTTCTATGTTCTAGGGGACTGATGACCACAGATGTTAAGTCCCATAGTGCTCAGAGCCATTTGAACCAGCCATTCCCGTGGTGATCGTTTCTCCCTATGTAGGTCGGTGTCAACAAATTTTTTTCGCATTCGAAGGAGAAAGTTGGTGATTCGAATTTCGTGAGAAGATTCCATTGCAACGAAAGAGGCCTTTCTTTTAATGATGTCCAGCCCAAATCCTATATCATTTCTGTGACACTCTCTCCCATCTTTCGCGATAATACAAAACGTGCTGCCCTTCTTTGAACTTTTTCGATGTACTCCGTCAGTCTTATCTGGTGAGGATCCGACTCTGCCCAGCAGTATTCTAAAAGAGGACGGACAAGCGTAGTGTATGCAGTCTCCTTAGTAGATCTGTCACATTTTCCAAGTGTCCTGCCAATAAAACGCAGTCTTTGATTGGTCTTCCCCACAACATATTCTGTGTGTTCCTTCCAATTTAAGTTGTTCTTAATTGTAATACCTAGGTATTTAGTTGAATTTACGACCTTTAGATTTGACTGATTTATCGTGTAACCGAAGTTCAACGAATTCCTTTTAGCACTCATATGGATGACCTCACAATTTTCTTTATTTAGGGTCAACTGCCAATTTTAGCACCAGTCAGATATCTTTTCTAAATCGTTTTGCAATTTCTTTTGATCTTCTTGTTGTAACTGCGACCGGGACGGTCGCGGGGTATAAATGAAACGAAATTTCGTGTGGTTAGGGCCTCCCGTCGGGTAGACCGTCGTGGGGTAGAAATAACGGAAAGCGCGGCGGGACCCGCGGAGAATCCCGCGAACAACAACACAACGGGAAAGGACGGACACAACCAACGAAGGACGGAACGAATACAACAAGATCGAACAACGGAGTCACAATGAGACAAACACGTCCACTCATACACAGAACAAGGAAGTAAACTGTCTAACGAGAGGCAAGGTGTCAACCGACATACGCGTGATTAGACTGGCTGGCTGAGCGAGAGGCAGGCGCTTAAGTACGCTATAGGGGGCGCCGCTATTGGCCGCTGGAACCACGTGTTCCGCTGTGGCGCCCTCACACTAAATGCTGGCCAGGAGGAGCGCACCGCCACAGCTTACGGTGCGATGGTGCAGAGACCTCTAGAGGTCTTCGACGTCCATGACGTCTGGTGCGGATTCAAATTCCGCGGCGCGCGGTACCAGACTTCTGATGACTTTATTAGTCGATAAACAACAGCGTCATCTGCAAAAAACCTAAGACGGCTGCTCAGATCGTATCCCAATTCGTTTATATACATAAGGAACAGCAAAGGGCCTATAACACTACATTGGGGAACGCCAGAAATCACTTCTGTTTTACCCGATAACTTTCCGTCAATTACTAGGAACTGTGACGTCTCTGACAGGAAATCACAAATCCAGTCACATAACAGAGCCGATATTGCATAAACACGTAATTTCATTACAAGCCACTTGCGTGGTACTGTGTCAAAAGCCTTCCGGAAATCCAGAAATACGGAATGGATCTGAAATTCCTTGTCAGTACCACTCAGCACTTCATGTGAATAAAGACCTAGTTGTGTTTCACAGGAACGATGTTTTTAAACCCATGCTGACTGTGTGTAAATTGACAGTTTTCTTCGAGGTAATTCACAATGTTCCAAAATCCTGCTGAGTATCGACGTTAACGATATAGGCCTGTAATTTAGTGGATTATTCTTACTACCTTTCTTGAGTATTGGTGTGACCTGTGCGCAACTTTCCAGTCTTTGGGTGCGGATCTTTCATCGAGCGAACGGTTGTATATGATTCTTAAGTATGGGGATAATGCATCAACATACTCCGAAAGAGCCGGCCGCGGTGGCCGTGTGGTTCTAGGCGCTCCAGTCCGGAGCCGCGCTGCTGCTACGGTCGCAGGTTCGAATCCTGCCTCGGGCATGGGTGTGTGTGGGATGTCCTTAGGTTAGTTAGGTTTAAGTAGTTCTAAGTTCTAGGGGACTGATGACCACAGCAGTTGAGTCCCATAGTGCTCACAAGGGAACCTCCCCATCGCACCCCCCTCAGATTTCGTTATAAGTTGGCACAGTGGATAGGCCTTGAAAAACTGAACACAGATCAATCGAGAAAACAGGAAGAAGTTGTGTGGAACTATGAAAAAATAAGCAAAATATACAAAATGAGTAGACCATGCGAACATTGCCAACATCAAGCATGATCTGATGGCAGCAGCGCCTTGGTCCCGTGGTTAGCGTGAGCAACTGCGGAGCGACAGGTCCTTGGTTCAAGTCTCCCTCGAGCGAAAAATTTTTCTTTATTTTTGCAAAGTTATGATCTGTCCATTCGTTCATTGACGTCTCTGTTCACTGTAATAAGTTTAGTGTCTGTGTTTTTCGACCGCACCGCAAAACAGTGCGATTAGTAGACGAAAGAACGTGACTCTTCAATGAGAACCGAAAACATTTGATCGCAAGGTCATAGGTCAACCGATTCCTCCACAGGAAAACACGTCTGATATATTATATACGACACTGGTGACGGCATGTGCGTCACATGACAGGAATATGTTGTCGACCCACATAACTTGTACACTTGGCGAATGGGTAAAAACATTCTTCTATGTTGCCCGATTTAGGTTTTCTTGTGGATGTGATAATTACTCCCAAAAAAGTGATGAAAACGTAGGAGTTTGTCACATAAACTGCAAAAAATGGATCCAACAGTTTCACAGTCGCTCACTTTACCTTGTGCTCTGTTAAAACAAATGTTTTTAACGTTTTCAAATTTTTCCGTGTGTAGACCGTCAAATCCTGCATATGTCCAAGCAAATCTGAACATGTCCTGGAATTTTGGAGAGCGAAGTTGATTATGTGTGAGTGCCTGAACTTTGATAATTGTCTGAAAATAAAATATTAAAATTTTCGCTGAAAGGAAGATTTGAACCAAGGACCTCTCGCTCCGCAGCTGCTCACGCTAACCACGGGACCATGCGCTGCTGGCTGCAGTCTCTCCCAGATGTTGCTTATAATTCGCATGGATTACTCAGTTTGTATATTTTGCTTAATATTTTAGAGTTCCACACAACTTTTCTCGATTGATCTGTGTTCAGTTTTTCAAGGCCTATCCACTGTGCCAACTTATAACTAAATCTGAGGGGGGTGCGATGGGGAGGTTCCCTTGTCAGAGCCATTTGAACCATACTCCGAAAGGAACCTAAATGGTATACAGTCTGGACCAGAAGACCTGCTTTTACTAAGTGATTTAAGTTGCTTCAATGCTCCGAGGATATTTACTTCTACGTTACTCATGTTGGCAGCTGTTCTCGATTCAAATTCCGGAATATGTAGTTCGTCTTCTTTTGTGAATGCATTTCAGTAGACTGTGTTTAGTAACTCTGCTTCGGCAGCACTGTCTTCGATAGTATACACCACAGTGCTACTCAGCTTCTTCTGTGACAATATTTAATAAGTGTGTTCCTGATTATTGGATCCCTTTCTGATGCAAGGTAAGTGATTTTAGGTTTCTATGTTAATTTTTCTTATTCCTAGTACTGATACTATGCATTGAGGAACTGGTTGAAAATGGAGATATATTTCTTGCAACAAATTTCATTAAGAATAAATATAATGAGAAGCAATGGTTGGGATACAAAGTACCTTGAACAGGTTTCTACATGATTTTTCTTGAACTTACACAACAAAGGAGTGTTTTACAGGCTTTTGCATGCTAATAACGTTTTCTCGGCTTCGTGAGTTACTCCAGAATATGATCCCATATGACATAATAGAAAGAATGTAAGCAAAGTATGTAAGTTCTTTTTCTGTCTACTACATCTGACATCATTCTTACTGTATATCCCTTCCCAACTGAATTTATTATCGAGTTTTAATCCCAGAAATTTGACACTGTCAACTTCTTTGCTCTGCATGCGTTCATGTGCTGTACACATGCTAGAAGGAAATCTCATACAGGTTCTGGTGGGTCTTTTCAAAGTTTAATGACAGTAAGCTTTAAATCATTTATTAATGTCAGTGAAAATTTGATTAGCAGCCATTTCTAAATCTGTACTTCACTTTCTACTTATTGCAATGTTTGTATTATCTGCAACAAAATTAACTTGGCATCGGGCAATGTAATTGGCTAGAAGTCATTAATGCACACAAGAAAAAGCAACAGACCCAAGATGAGGTATACCACTTGTAATTAATTCCCAATCAGATGAAGACTGACTGCTTACTGCGCAGGTATTTTGCAATGACATCCTTTGTTACCTGTTAGTTAAGTAAGACTCAAACCATTTCGCCTCACTGCTGGTGACACCATAATATTCTAATTTACTTAAGACACTCTGTGGTTCACACAGTCCAAGGCTTTTGACAGGTCACAGAAAATGCCAGTAGCCTGTAATTTGTTGTCTCATTCATTAAGTACGTTCTCACTGCGTGTGTAAATAGTTTTCTCTCTATCAGAACTGTTAAGAAACCCAAACTGTGACTTGGGCAATATAGAATTTGCAGTCAGATGCTTAAGGAGACACTTGAACACAATATTTTCAAATATTTTTAAAAAAGCTGGCAAAAGCGAAATTGGTTGATAGTTCGATGGTATCTCTTTATAGCCCTTCTTGTAGAGACGGTTAAATTCGGCGTATTTTAACCAGTCTGGAAATGTTCTGCCGATAAGAGATTGATTACACATACAGCTTCAGACAGAACTCACCTTGCATGAGGACTCTTTGATTAATTTTGTCTGTCAGTAACAGAAACAAAGTACTTGTTTAAGAGGTTTGCAACTCTACATGCACTTGTTACCAAAGTCTCATTTATTTTTAAAGCTATCTGTTCTTCTTCCTTTTTGGCCCTGTTCTTTCTGACTGCACAAACAAGGCGAAAAACACAAGATTTTTGTTTAACATGTATAACTTGTTCTACTTCTGTATCTGGTCACCAACTTGATTTTCCCTACAAAAAGTTTTATGTTTGTTTATTTACCTGGCAGCTGCAGTTAAGTGTTTTGCAGTACCATAGTGAACTTGCAAGAAAGATATTTTCTTCGATACAACAACCATCTACAAACCAAACATGTCTTTAACTGCAGGCCTATTTCTCACCCTCTTCACTTGCGCGTAACCAGCCTGAACTCTTCTCCACCTCATATACCTGCATGTAATCACTATCAATGCATCGACATCCACACACAAACAATTTGTTACCAATAAGAACATGGCAGAAAATGTTGGTGTATCGCATGTTTCCAGAAGCAAGAGGCAAACAGAATTGTCATTATCCTGATCAAGTGAATCAAAATATATTTTACAATCATTTATCATTTTTTTCAGGTCACGTGAAGACTTGAATTCATACACTCAGTTTGAACACCTATGCTTTAACATACAGCACTTTTAATGTGTGAGTATGCTAAACATTGTCTACAATCTACCCCAATGGGATGTACTCCCCCAGATGAGGATGTTGATAGAGAGAGGGGGCAGTAAGGCATCAGAGTGGGAAACATATCTGGAAAATCCCTATGATTATTTTAATAACAATGTTACTTTCTGTGTAATCAGTGCATGTTTTTGCAAATGGAAGGCAAGGTTTGTTATAACGTTAGCAAATTAACAGTAAGGTCAGTTATAAATTAGAAAACCAACTTTACTTCAGATGCGGGCAGCCTAAGTGATCACTGTAATTTTCGCCAGATTTTCTACTTGTCGTACTTTGAATTCTTTCCCTATCATGTCTGAAAATGTAGCTGAGACGGAACTAAATATTACAAAGAGCTTATAAACAATATTCTAAATACATACTCGTACAGGACTACGTGGTAATCTGTACGACTGTTAACTTTACACAAAAATATTGTTATTTCATTACGATAATAGAAATCTGAAGCCCAGAATGAATTTTAATTCATAATTTCTATCGACTGTTTTGATGAAATGAAATTTTCTTTCTAGATTAGATTAAATTTTCGTTCCATAGACCAAAAAATGAGACGAGTCGCGTGTACGTGGAACACGTCAGAAAGTATAACATAAAAAATATAGAACATATGAATATAACGCTCACTTCCCCGATCATTTGTCAGGAGATTGTCACAATATGTGAACAAATTTTTCCTTTACGTAAATGCAAAAATGAGCACAGGCACAGGCCATTGTTGTGTGGAGAGCAGTTCTTGTATCAAGACTTCAATTGATGGAAATTGGAATGATCTCTTCAATGACAAACTGTTGCTCACTTGAAAGTGGTGCATCAATATGGAGATCTGTCTTGACAGTGATTCACAGTGCCTCTCGCTCCACCTGTTGTTGATCCTCTACAAGCCTTCCTGCACTTTGCTGCAGTGTTACAGCTTTTCAGCCTCCATACAGACAACAGCCTCACATAGCTACTGAAACTCCAGTTACACGGTACTTCATTCTTTTGCAGTTACAAGGAAGTTCCATATTTTTTTTACCTTGTTTGACTTACCCAGTATTGTTTCCATCTTCATTTGCATTGTAAAGATTTGAAAATCCGTCATTCTGGTAGAAACAGCTGTGTCACATATACCAGCTGAAGAGAATCAGGATAGGAAAGCAGATCAATGGAAACAAATAATAGCCATGAAATCAGACTTACTATACTTCAATTGCCACTAATTTTTTTGTATACGAATTTTTAGTTTGGGAATAATACGGATGAACAGAAACTGTCATGAATTTCAGTGAAGAAGAAAACTTGTAGTGTGAGTACACTTTGTGTAGCGTAAGTCAACTTTTGGTCAAAGAATCTGTCAATTTAATATCTGTTTCAAGTTTATGCCCTGAACAAATTTCCTCTCTGTTTATTTTCTTTACTAATCACTCATTCGGTTTGAGGCAACATTCAGTTGGCTACTAGGCAGCCAAAGATCTGATGCGGAAACCCTTGAGCAAGACTGGACACAATGTAGTAAGAGATAAGCTATATTCTTGGTAAGATATCCACTGTATGTACTGTCTGTTGGTAGAAACCTGATAGTCTGTCCTTACTACTGTAGTCAATGGGACATTAAACACTAATCTCCATGCAATGGAAAATCCACGATGCGATGAAATGATGACAGTATTATGAAAAGGATAGTTGCTACTCACCATATAGTGGAGATGCTGAATTTACACTCATGCTCATAAATTAAGGATGATTGCTGAATGTGGTGCCACACAACGTGGCGCTACACAGAACTGGCTCTAATAGCATAGACACATAGGGACACACACAACAGGGATCTGTAAGTCAAGTCCTCGGTATTGCTGGTAAGTTGAGAAAACCATCCCGAAACACATGTGCCACAAAACACCACTGTTTTCTGCGCATGTACACCGACATCAATATGGGATATGATCACCATGCACACGTACACAGGCCGCACAACGGGTTGGCATACTCTGGATCAGGTGGTCGAGCAGCTGCTGGGGTACAGCCTCCCATTCTTGCATCAGTGCCTATCGGAGCTCCTGAAGTGTCGTAGGAGTTTGAAGACGTGCAGCGATACGTCGACCGAGAGCATCTCAGACGTACTCGATGGGGTTTAGGTCTGGAGAACGGGCAGGCCACTCCATTCGCCTGATATCTCCTGTTTCGAGGTACTCCTCCACGATGGCAGCTCGGTGGGGCCGTGCGTTATCATCCATCAGGAGGAAGGTGGGACCCACTGCGCCCCTGAAAAGGTGGACATACTGGTGCAAAATGACGTTCTGATACACCTGACCTGTTACACTTCCGCCGTCAAAGACATGCAGGGGTGTACGTGCACCAGTCATAATCCCACCCCACACACCATGGAACCACGACATCCATACAGGTCCCTTTCAAGGACATCAAGGGATGGGTATCTGGTTCCTGGTTCACGCCAAATGAACATCCAGCGAGAATCACTGTTCAGACTATACCTGGACTCGTCCGTGAACATAACCTGGGACCACAGTTGCAATGACCATCTACTGTGTTCTTGACACCTGGCTTTATGGGCTCTCCTGTGATCAGGGGTCAGTGGAATGCACCTTGCAGGCCACCGGGCGAATAAACCATGTCTGTTCAGTCGTCTCTAGACTGTGTGTCTGGAGACAACTGTTCCATTGGCTGCGGTAAGATCCCGAGCAAGGCTACCTCCAGTACTCCGTGGCCGTCTGCGGGCACTGACGGTGAGATATCGGTCTTCTTGTGGTGTTGTACTCAGTGGACGTCCCGTACTGTAGCGCCTGGACACGTCTCCTGTCTGCTGGAATCGTTGTCATAATCTTGAGATCACACTTTGTGGGCGGCCGGTGTGGCCTTGCGGTTCTAGGCGCTTCAGTCTGGAACCGCGTGGCCGCTACGGTCGCAGGTTCGAATCCTGCCTCGGGCATGGATGTGTGTGATGTCCTTAGGTTAGTTAGGTTTAAGTAGTTCTAAGTTCTAGGGGACTGATGACCTCTGATGTTAAGTCCCATAGTGCTCAGAGCCATTTGAACCATTTTGAACACTTTGTGGCACACGGAGGACCCGTGCTACGACCTGCTGTGTTTGACCAGCCTCCAGTCGCCCTAGTATTCTACCCGTCATAACGTCGTCAATATGCGTTCTTTGAGCCATTATCAACAGACAGTCAACATTAGAACGTCTGAAAACGTCTGCACACTTACTCGCTGAACTATACACTGACATGCACCAGCACACCTCTGCGTATATGGACTGCTGCCACTGTACGACGACCGCAGGTTAAATGCACCGCACGGTCATACCGCGATGTGATTTAAACCCACAAACGGCCCACCAGACCGTTGTTTCACCTTGTATCAGCATTAGCCTTAATTTATGAGCATGAGCGTATGTTGTCTAAATGTGATGAAGGCATGTTTGGCTGAAAGCTTTGTTTGACAGTTCTGCCTAACTGTGGATCCGCATCTCCACTAAATGGTGAGTAGCAACTATGCTTTTCATAATATTGTCAAACATTAATCTTCCTATTTTATTGCTGTGAGATGACAAAACAATCCAGGCACAATTACTGGTGTCACTGTTCTAAACCAAACAACTGCTTTTGTTGTTATAACAAGTGCTTGATTTTTTATGGCCTGCCATACCAATACCTCTGATAAAAAAGCATTAAAATAATGTTTTAAAATATTAATTAAAAAACACTCCCTGGTAGGCCACAGTACTGGCATCTCTATTTTTTTTTTTTTACAAATCAAACACTGGTCATAACTGTTGCTACTGTTGCTTTTGTTTTATTTCTTGAAGGTCATGTCACATCCAAAAGGTCAAACCAAACTCTTCATATCTGTAAGAAACTGTTATAAATAAGTGTTCATTTTAATAGACCATTATATACTCCGAAAGACTGATTAGTATGGAGTTACAAGCACAGGACAGGTGACGTGTGGAAAGAATCAAGGACGAAGAACTGAACACATGACGAATAAGAAGCTATGTATGACTCGCTGAATGTGTTACAATTGGCTCATTATAACTTATTCTAAACATACACACAGTGAATATTTGATGTGGTTTGTAGGACATGAATATTCAGTATTTCTTCATCCAATTCACGTAGCCGGCCAAGACACAAACAGCAACGGGAAAGTAACCGATATTGTGACTTTTACGAATTCCTAACCAGTAGCGAATTTTATAATATAATCTGTGTGCTTTAATAGTTTATTTTCTTGAGTTTCTGCTTGTTAATGTAATATCTAGTAGCCACAGTTCTAGCGTTTCTGTTTGCGTCGGAAAGTAAACCGATGTTGTGACATATTACAAGTTCCTAATCAGCGGCGAATTATTTAGTTTCACCTGAGTGCTTCGGTAGTTAGGTTTTTGAATCTCTGCGGCTTAATGTAATTCATTAGGCACAGTTCCTGTGTTCCCTTCAGGGTCTACAGTACAGTTGCGTGGCACATGCCGATAGTCCATTTATCTGCATAGTTTAGTTTTTCACCGTCTTTAGTATGGAAAGGGACTGCGATTGTTGTGTGCAGATGCGAGCCGAGTTGGTGGCACTTCACTTTCAGCTTCAGGCTGTGATGGCTTCGGTTACATAGCTTGAAGCTGCAGTGGATGGGCACCACTGTTATGGGCCAGCTGTGGGGATCCAACGGACGTCCAGCATGTCCGAGTCCTCCGATCGATCCTTACCGGTGGCCAGCCCAGTTACTGCTCGCACTGAGGTTGACCCCTCACCTGGTCGAGTGGGAGGTCGCCTCGGTGCGTAGCAGGCGGCCGCACGTAAGACCTCCACGGTTTGTGTGACAAACAGGTTCCAGGTGCAGCCAGTGGCTGACACTGTCGCTGAGCCAGATGATGTCGCCTGTCCTTTTTCAGCGGAAACCTGCAAGATCCGGACAGTCACAGAGGGTGGGATTATTAATAGTTGAGAACTCCAATGTTAGGCTCGCTATGGGGCCCCTCAGGGACATGGCTGCCAAGAAGGGAGAGATAATCAATGTGCACTCTGTGTGCATACCGGGTGGAGTCATTCCAGATGTGGAACAGGTCCTCCCGGATGCCATGAAGAACGCAGGGTGCAGCCAGCTGCAGGTGGTTTCTCACGTCGGTACCAATGATGTGTGTCTCTTTGGATCAGAAGAGATCCTCTCTGGCTTTGAGCAGCTAAGACAAGTGGTAAAGGCTGCCAGTCTTGCTTGCAAGATGAAAGCAGAGCTCACCATTTACAGCAGTCGACAGGACCGATTGCGGACCTCTGGTACAGAGCCGAGTGGAGGGTCTGAATCAGAGGCTCAGACGGTTCTGCGACCATGTAGGCTGCAGATTCCTCGGCTTGCGCCAAAGTGTGGTTGGGTTTTGGGTTCCGCTGAACAGGTCAGGTTTCCACTATATGCAGGAGGCGGCTACATGGGTAGCAGGGTCTGTGTGGCGTGGAATGGGCGAAATTTTAGGTTAGAAGGTCTCGGGAAAACATAAGAAGGGCTTCAGTCACAAAGGGTGCAGGCCGAACATAGGAAGAACGTGGATACAGGAACCATCGGTATAACAGCTGTAAATTGTCGTAGCTGTGTTGGGAATGTACCAGAGCTCCAAGCGCTAGTAGAAAGCAGTGACGCTCAAATCGTTATAGGTACTATAAGCTGGCTAAAGCCGGAGATAAGCTCAGCCGAAATTTTAACGAAGAACCGTACGGTTTTCCGAAAGAAAGGTTAAACATGGTTGGCGGTGGTGTGTTTGCTGCTGTTAGAAGTAGTAATGAACAGATTCTGGTGGTATGTGAAGTATGTTAGCGGCAGGAAACAACCAATGCTTTCTCTGCGTGAGCCGGCCTGTGTGGCCATGCGGTTCTAGGAGCTTCAGTCTGGAACCGCGTGACCGCTACGGTCGCAGGTTCGAATCCTGCCTCGGGCATGGATGTGTGTGATGTCGTTAGGTTAGTTAGGTTTAAGTAGTTCTGAGTTCTAGGGGACTGATAACCACAGATGTTAAGTCCCATAGTGCTCATAGCCATTTTAACCATTTTCTCTGCGTCATGGAGATACTATCCAAGACAGTGCTGCGAAAGCATAGTTACTTAACACACCCACCGAAATGCCTTCACGAAAGAAGACGAAGTAAATATTCCAGAGTTCAAATCGAGAACAGCTGTGAACATGAGTAACGTAGAAGTAAATATCCTCGGAGTAGTGAACCAACTTAAATCACTTAGTAAAAGCAAGTCTCATGGTCCAGACTGTTTACAAATTAGGTTCCTTTCAAAGTATGCTGATGCGATACTTAACAATCATATACAACAGTTCGCTCGATGAAAGATCCGTATGCAAAGACTGGAAAGCTGCACAGGTCACACAATTTTCAAGAAAGGTAGTATGAGTAATCCACTTAATTAGAGGCCCATATCATTAGCGTCGAGATGCAGCAGTATTTTGGAACATATATTGTGTTCGAACATTATGAATTACCTCGAAGAAAACGGTCAGTTGACACACAGTCAACACGGGTTTAGAAAACATCGTTCTTGTGAAACGCAACTGGCTCTTTATTCGCATGAAGTGTTGTTATTGACAAGGGATTTCAGATCGATTCCGTATATCTGAATTTCCGGAAGGCTTTTGACACTGTACCACACAAGGGACTTGTAGTGAAATTGCGTGCTTATGGAATATCGTCTTAGTTGTGTGACTTGATTTGTGATTTCCTGTCAGAGAGGTCGTAGTTCTTAGTAATTGACGGGAAGTCATCGGATAAAACAGAAGTGATTTCTGGCGTTCCCCAAGGTAGTGTTATAGGCCCTTTGCAGTTCCTTACGTATACAAAGGATTTGAAATACAATCTGAGCAGCCGTGTTAGGTTGTTTGCAGATGACGCTGTCATTTATCGACTAATAAAGTCATCAGAAGATAAAAGGAAATTGCAAAACAATTTAGAGAAGATCTCTGACTGGTCCGAAAATTGGCACTTGACTCTAACGAAAAGTGTGAGTGCTAAAAGGAATTCGTCAAACTTCGGTTACACGATAAATCAGTCAAATCTAAAGGCCGTAAATTCAACTAAATACCTACAAATTACGATTATGAATAACTTAAATTAGAAGGAACACATAGAAAATATTGTGGGGAAGGCTAACCAAAGACTGCGTTTTATTGACAGGACATTTAGAAAATGTAACAGATATACAGATCTACTGGTGGTTCGATGAACTCTCTGCCACGTACTTAAATGTGGTTTGCAGAGTATCCATGTAGATGTAAATACTAAGGAGACTGCCTACACTACGCTTGTCTGTCCTCTTTTAGAATTTTGCTACGAGTTGTGGGATCCTTATCAGATAGGACTGACGGAGTACATCGAAAAAGTTTAAAGTAGGGCAGCACGTTTTGTATTATCGCGAAATATGGGAGAGAGTGTCACTGAAATGATACAGGATTTGGGGTGGACATCATTAAAAGAAAGGCGTTTTTCGTTGCGACGGAATCTTCTCACGAAATTCCAATCACAAACTTTCTTCTCCGAATGCGAAAATATTTCGTCGACATCGACCTACAGTCTTAGACATAAAAACTGACCGCCGGCCGGCCGCCTGAGAGACTAAGTCCGAGTCGTTCACTTAAAGTGGCCAATAAAACTGACGGCCCCTGACAACTGCAAGTGTAAGTCCGGCCATCTGCACAATCTGGCAACACTGTAAGATGGGGATGTGTTGGGAGGAAGTGTTATCTACTTCCAAGGCAATATCGATGGAGTGAGCCCGTGGTCTTGCGGTAATCGTCGTGCATTCTAAACTCAAAGTCGCATGTTCGCGTCCAACGGTTTTTTTTTTTTTTTTTTTTACCACATTCGGTCTAAAGTTATGAGTCTGATTGAACATCGAAGACAATTCGCTTAACTTTCTACCCACACGCAATAACAAGTATTCCAGAAACAATTCCGCAGCACAGCTCGTGGCTGCGTCGCGATCATAACAGCTTACGCTCGAGCGTTTCCTCGCGCTGCAGCGGCTACCGGCCACCGGCCAGACGCCACCCGCCGCCTGAAATCCGGCGCCGCCCATGTCAAGGCGGCGCCACGCTGTCAGTGTATGTATCAATGCCATTTTCGAATTTGAAGTTCTAGTTCTCATCTTGCAGTTAAACATTGGATTTTGCATACTTGAAAATCATGAAGTACAGTTAAGCATTGTAAAATTGAGAAGCAAGCGGAAAAAGGTGTAACATCTGCAACACAACATTTACTTTGGTATAACAGAGGGGTGAATGTAGAGGAGGCAGCTATAAAGATTTGAACTGTGTTTGGAGCGAGTGCTTTTGGGAAAAATACGCCAGGAAAAGATATTCTTGTTTCAACACTGATCGTTCTGGCATGAATGATTTTCCACATTAAGGAAGTTTCGACTACTGATATATGTGACAAATTACCATTTTGCCATCATGCGACATTTGCATTCAACAGGCAAAGTTCAGAAGTCTGGTGTAGGAGTACTGCATGCTCTAATTCGAAACAACAAAAGCCAACGGACTGACTATTATTGAACGTCATCAGGTCACTCATTGAGCATTCCTACGCAGTACTGTTACTGGTGACGTGTTATGATGCCTTTATCGTTAACTTCCTAAGAAGAAATGAAAGGCTGAGACCCACCAAAAGACATAAACTAGAGCAAAGAGTAGTGTGAACATAATATTTTACATGTGATAGCTCCAAAAGTGTGTTTTGGGCTGCGAATTCTGCCCCACAGGGTGTGTGCAAGACAGCTGGAATTTGTTGTCAACAACTGAGACACCTTTCGGTCGCAATGTAAGAAAGTCAAGCAACAGAACTACATCACCTGTGCTACTGCATGATAACTCACTCTGTTGATTTGAGAAACAAAACTATTCAGGAGATTGATAGGAAAGTCGTCTCTCACACACTTGTATTGATAGGGAAGTCCTCTCTCAAGCACTTGTCCCTCTCGTCGTATATTCGTAAAGTTTTACCTTTCCCGCTCTTGATCGATCAACCGTCAAGGCAATTTATTTCTAGACGAAAATACTCTTAAAACTACACTGGTTTAATGACATCGTTAGAACCAGTGGGTTTCTACAGGCGTAGAATTTGCAAACAACTTTAGCATAGTCAGATTGTTGTAGATATCGCGAAAGAAAATTCAGCTGCTGATTAATTTCTCTTTGATGATTACTGTTGCGCTTAGTAAACTAATGGAAAATGCAAATAAAATATTTACTTTACTAATACAAATTAAATTCAGCTTACTACAGAAACATCACGACGGAAGTCTATCTTAATAAAGCATTAAGTTCAAAAATGGTTCAAATGGCTCTGACCACTATGGGATTTAACTTCTGAGGTCATCAGTCCCCTAGAACTTAGAACTAGTTAAACCTAACTAACCTAAATACATCACACACATCCATGCCTGAGGCAGGATTCGAACCTGCAACCGTACTGGTCGCGCGGTTCCAGACTGTAGCGAAGCATTAAGTGTCTCTAAGACGATTGATCCTATTTTAACACGAATTAGTAGGATGTTACCGACTTTTGACTTCGAAAAGATCTGTATTTACTTATTTCCTGTATCATTCACAAGTATTATGAAAATGTGGCGTTTCATAGTTAAAATTATGTATTCACAACAGCAACAAATATGTCGGCAGAAAACTAAAGTTGCATCATGAAATTGACAGTACCGTAAGGTTTCCGCTCTGACACTAAGGGTTACTGTAAGTAGCAAGCCGAATTTTGCTCGAGCGTTGTCTTACGATTCCCTTATTGAGTTTGTATCTGCCTGCTTGTAGCTCAGCTACAAAAGAATTAAAAATCTGGCTTTCAGCGAGTCTCGAAAGGCGAACGAAAGCAGCTGGCACCTGGTAGTCAAGCATGTTACCTGGGAACTGGTTTTTTCTAAAGTGGGAAGACGTCTTTTTGTGTTTGAATTGTTGGCAAATATCAGTCAGACGTGTGCCGTTCGTCTAAGCGTTTCGGTGTGTTGAATTTGTACCAATGATTTTTCTACAGGTTTTTCCTGTCCCTAATAGAGAGTTGAGGTCTCCCTTTAGTATTTTCACGTCATCTTGGTGAATGTTGCTCACAGTATTTTCGAGTGTCTTTCAGAATTTTTGGACATTTTTGGTGTTTTTCTTATTTTCGATGTTGGTGGGGGCATGTGCATTGATGAGTGTATATTTTTTACTGGGGCTCTGAATTAGCATGGCCATAAGTCGATTGTTGATGGGTGTGATTTCTTTGAGAGCTGATGAAAGATCTGTGTTCGAGAAAAGCAATGCCGAAGATTGGTACGCCTTTCGCTACCTTTTTTTGTATTTTGAAGATGCAATGGTTTCCGTAATGCAAGGTTTCACTGTCAGTCGTGGTTCGTGAAGAGCAAGGATGAGAATTTTTTGTTGGTCGATTTCTTTTGTGAGATTATTTAGTTTTCGTGCTTGGAACAATGTACCGATGTTTAGTTTTCAAATGCATGTTTTCTGCTTGTAGGGAAATTTACCAGAGATCTTCGATATTCTCTGCCGTGCTAACCTGGCCTCCCCAGAATCCGAAGTTCCAACTGCCGCCTGTCAACAGATTGCACAGTTCATGTTTGCTTGTGTTTCACTGGTCTGGCCTGGGTCATTCCAGGACCGGACAGGACCAGAGGGTGTTGAAGCCGTTGGAAGCAAATATTCTCAGCCGAGCTCATTGAGCTAACAGACGGTGACCAGAGTAGCGGTGGTTTTCACTCAGACGTGCGTGGATTTTGAGTTCAACGGATTGAGTAGTCGTTGAGGATTGTGTTAGTATTTGGTTCACTCCAAGTATTTGATTTCCTCGGTACCGCCCATATGGGGGAGGGTTTCCCCTATCGGCCCCACGGGATTATTATTATTATTGTCATTATGTCATCAGCAAATCCGATATGGTGCATCTTCCCACCACTGAAATAGATGTGCATTGTTCGATGCAGTATTTTCATCACATAAATATGGGTTATAATTACGTTACATTGCTGCTAGTAGACATATTTCCCACTTTTTCTTGGGCAGTTGCTACCTGTTACTCCATCATAGGAATTTATGCGCGCAGCATTGTTGCAATACAGATGTTCAAATTATCCGATTTCTGTGATTTCATTTCGATACCAGATCGTTGTAATCGGATTCAGCCAGTCAGGTTTAATGTGGATATCCGAATACGACTCTCATCATTTGATAGACTGGGTAAACCACATTCTTAATCGGACGGTTGAATCTAGATCACTTATTTATGACAGGGCCTGAATTCTTAAACATTGTGAAAAATAATAATGCAATGTGCTTATTACTAATATTTTATTTAAATATAAATATATGAACGAACGAGATAACAGTTTATTTACAGGATCAGAGCCCCATCCATCATAGCAGAGCAGTGCGAGATAGGTTTCAGGGCCAAGAGAGGATAAAGGTGTTGCCGTTTGTTCCACGATCACCGAACATCAACCAGATAGAGAATATGTGGGCAGAGGTAACAAGGTCATTGCCATGTGGACCTACAAATGCAAGCGACCTTTGGACGAATATAGAAAACGTATGGTGGGAAGTAAACCATCACGCTACACTGTCGACGACTTAATGAAAACAATGCCCCCACGCCTTTGAGAAATCTTTCGTAATGATCGTGGGTGGGTTGGTTACTAAAAGTATACTCGTCCACAAAACCCATGTGGAAAATTATCTGATAGTCGGTCAAGCTTTGCTTTGTCGCAGCTGTTTAGATACAAGTCCATTTACTTTCAGTCTCCTCCTTACAATTCTTGCAATGCAAGGTAATTGAAAAATCTCATCCACTCGACGCCAACTGAGGAATTGACTGGTGCATGTGTTGTTCAACACACAGTAGCTGTCACCCTCACTGGAATCAATGACTGTTTGTGTGAGTGTGTGTGTGTGTGTGTGTGTGTGTGTGTGTGTGTGTGTGTGTGTATGCGTGCCGGCCGGAGTGGCCGTGCGGTTCTAGGCGCTACAGTCTGGAGCCGAGCGACCGCTACGGTCGCAGGTTCGAATCCTGCCTCGGGCATGGTTGTGTGTGATGTCCTTAGGTTAGTTAGGTTTAATTAGTTCTAAGTTCTAGGCGACTGATGACCTCAGAAGTTAAGTCGCATAGTGCTCAGAGCCATTTGAACCATTTGTGTGTGTGTGTGTGTGTGTGTATGTTTGTGTTATTGTGTGTGTGTGTTTTCGTGTTCACACACAATCTGAATCAATACTATTAACATTAGAGAGACAACCAACAATAAATATTGCATCAAATATGACATAAAGTATTTTAATGCGATTGGAAGCTACAAACTGAATTTTTACCCAACCCAAGACCTGCATATTACGTTACGTTAAGAAAGATATATTAACTCCATAGTATCGTTAGCAGAGACAGCGCGCCCTTGTTGTCGAGGCTCGCGACAAGTGCAGCGATTAGTATACAAGTATTTACGAACAGTAGAAGCAGGACTGCATCGAACTGATTACTTAACCTAGTGCAACATAGAGTACCTGCATAATGAGTCATCGCAGCTGCATAGCTGAGTGTAATATTTGTTAAGCAATTCATTGCAGAATTTATGTAATACCCTCACGATGACTTCTGTAGTCATACTGTACCATTAGCAGCCCGCGAATGGAGTACAATGTTCGTTAAATCGGATTACTCAAGCTGAGGCCAAATAAAGAGAAGCGACGACGCCAAAACACTATCTTTCCTTAAGTAGGTAGTCAGCGCTAAATTATGTGTGCCACCATTAACGTTACTGTAAGCAGGTTGACAGCATAACACCACCACAACTACTGACAACCTGAGCCGTATCATCACGCAGTTGTAGTTCGCAGTGATTACACGTTGCTGATGTTTGTCAAGAATAGCGGAAAGCGCCTCTGAAGTTCCATTTGAATTACGCCTAGGACGGAAAGAATCCTAAATAACAGTAATAGGTCACCCAGCGAAGAGAAGAGTCCACGTATTGTCTCAAGTTCTTGCAGTTTGATATTAATGCAGTTCCCGATAGTTTCACACTAACGGGTTCTTTTGGCTATCGGAATACTCATATGGGAATTATAAAAGTGTAATTGCTAGAACGCTCAACTACCTTAATAACACCTCATTCTGGATTGAATACGTCTCGGAAAGCGACGTTAATTTGACGTTTCCATCCATCTCCTGACGTCTTACTGAATGAAGTCTGAAGTGCACGCACAGTTGTGTTGCCTGCCGCATGGATTCTGTGAAGTGTTATGGCAGCTGGCAGTCATTGCTGAATACAGACATTTGCAAATATCCGCACTGCTTTAGGGGAAATCGTCTTCGTTGCATTTTTTCCATACCGTAATTAGCACAATAACATAAGGCTTGTTCTGCTGAAGAACTTGATGCTCACAAGTCTTTAAATAAGAATCTCCCAGCGGGAGTAATGCATGAAAGGAGACAGACTGTTGGACAAAAGAATGGACAGCTCCCTGCTTTCTGCGTTTCCGATAGCGCCTACAATAAGAATCTTGTGTCATATTATGCTTCACAAACTTAAACTGTTTGTTTTTTTACTTCATACTAAAATAAAAGTTATAATATGAGAAGAGGAAATGACTATATGCTTCTCAGGAACTTTAGTTTTTCATGTTTTTTTTTCTCACTTCATACTAAAACAAGGGCGTTTATATGAGAAGAGGAAATGAAATATACGCTTCCAAGACATAATATTTCCTTGTGTGCTACTACTGCATATATGAAAGCCCTGCAGTTAAGTTTTGTATGTTGGATAAATTTTGATATCACCTCACATTCCTTTGTGAGAAGGTTCCTATTTTCTTGGGATTCAAATAGAGTGGACATTTCATCACTGGTTAATATTCTGATGACTAATGACATGATACCCGTTGCAATTGTCCCATGGCACCTGTGAATAGAGTCTCACGTTGGTTACTACAAGAACAGGCAGGCATGAATATCCGCTCACTGCACTCAGAGCCAAGGTGATTTGATTCTGTTTATGGCGAAGCGTCTGCTGCAGTGTCCACGCTCAAACAACATAAACAAATCGCGGAGGCACTGGGCACTGCTAATCGCTGCACTTGTCGCGAGCCTCGACAACAAGGGCGCACTGTCTCTGCTAACGATACTATGGAGTTAATACATCTTTCTTAACGTAACGTAATATGCAGGTCGTGGGTTGGGTAAAAATTCAGTTTGTAGCTTCCAATCGCATTAAAATACTTTATGTCATATTTGATGCAATATTTATTGTTGGTTGTCTCTCTAATGTTAATAGTATTGATTCAGATTGTGTGTGAACACGAAAACACACACACACAATAACACAAACATACACACACACACACACACACACAAATGGTTCAAATGGCTCTGAGCACTATGCGACTTAACTTCTGAGGTCATCAGTCGCCTAGAACTTAGAACTAATTAAACCTAACTAACCTAAGGACATCACACACAACCATGCCCGAGGCAGGATTCGAACCTGCGACCGTAGCGGTCGCTCGGCTCCAGACTGTAGCGCCTAGAACCGCACGGCCACTCCGGCCGGCACGCATACACACACACACACACACACACACACACACACACACACACACACACACACACTCACACAAACAGTCATTGATTCCAGTGAGGGTGACAGCTACTGTGTGTTGAACAACACATGCACCAGTCAATTCCTCAGTTGGCGTCGAGTGGATGAGATTTTTCAATTACCTTGCATTGCAAGAATTGTAAGGAGGAGACTGAAAGTAAATGGACTTGTATCTAAACAGCTGCGACAAAGCAAAGCTTGACCGACTATCAGATAATTTTCCACATGGGTTTTGTGGACGAGTATACTTTTAGTAACCAACCCACCCACGATCATTACGAAAGATTTCTCAAAGGCGTGGGGGCATTGTTTTCATTAAGTCGTCGACAGTGTAGCGTGATGGTTTACTTCCCACCATACGTTTTCTATATTCGTCCAAAGGTCGCTTGCATTTGTAGGTCCACATGGCAATGACCTTGTTACCTCTGCCCACATATTCTCTATCTGGTTGATGTTCGGTGATCGTGGAACAAACGGCAACACCTTTATCCTCTCTTGGCCCTGAAACCTATCTCGCACTGCTCTGCTATGATGGATGGGGCTCTGATCCTGTAAATAAACTGTTATCTCGTTCGTTCATATATTTATATTTAAATAAAATATTAGTAATAAGCACATTGCATTATTATTTTTCACAATGTTTAAGAATTCAGGCCCTGTCATAAATAAGTGATCTAGATTCAACCGTCCGATTAAGAATGTGGTTTACCCAGTCTATCAAATGATGAGAGTCGTATTCGGATATCCACATTAAACCTGACTGGCTGAATCCGATTACAACGATCTGGTATCGAAATGAAATCACAGAAATCGGATAATTTGAACATCTGTATTGCAACAATGCTGCGCGCATAAATTCCTATGATGGAGTAACAGGTAGCAACTGCCCAAGAAAAAGTGGGAAATATGTCTACTAGCAGCAATGTAACGTAATTATAACCCATATTTATGTGATGAAAATACTGCATCGAACAATGCACATCTATTTCAGTGGTGGGAAGATGCACCATATCGGATTTGCTGATGACATAATGACAATAATAATAATAATCCCGTGGGGCCGATAGGGGAAACCCTCCCCCATATGGGCGGTACCGAGGAAATCAAATACTTGGAGTGAACCAAATACTAACACAATCCTCAACGACTACTCAATCCGTTGAACTCAAAATCCACGCACGTCTGAGTGAAAACCACCGCTACTCTGGTCACCGTCTGTTAGCTCAATGAGCTCGGCTGAGAATATTTGCTTCCAACGGCTTCAACACCCTCTGGTCCTGTCCGGTCCTGGAATGACCCAGGCCAGACCAGTGAAACACAAGCAAACATGAACTGTGCAATCTGTTGACAGGCGGCAGTTGGAACTTCGGATTCTGGGGAGGCCAGGTTAGCACGGCAGAGAATATCGAAGATCTCTGGTAAATTTCCCTACAAGCAGAAAACATGCATTTGAAAACTAAACATCGGTACATTGTTCCAAGCACGAAAACTAAATAATCTCACAAAAGAAATCGACCAACAAAAAATTCTCATCCTTGCTCTTCACGAACCACGACTGACAGTGAAACCTTGCATTACGGAAACCATTGCACCTTCAAAATACAAAAAAAGGTAGCGAAAGGCGTACCAATCTTCGGCATTGCTTTTCTCGAACACAGATCTTTCATCAGCTCTCAAAGAAATCACACCCATCAACAATCGACTTATGGCCATGCTAATTCAGAGCCCCAGTAAAAAATATACACTCATCAATGCACATGCCCCCACCAACATCGAAAATAAGAAAAACACCAAAAATGTCCAAAAATTCTGAAAGACACTCGAAAATACTGTGAGCAACATTCACCAAGATGACGTGAAAATACTAAAGGGAGACCTCAACTCTCTATTAGGGACAGGAAAAACCTGTAGAAAAATCATTGGTACAAATTCAACACACCGAAACGCTTAGACGAACGGCACACGTCTGACTGATATTTGCCAACAATTCAAACACAAAAAGACGTCTTCCCACTTTAGAAAAAACCAGTTCCCAGGTAACATGCTTGACTACCAGGTGCCAGCTGCTTTCGTTCGCCTTTCGAGACTCGCTGAAAGCCAGATTTTTAATTCTTTTGTAGCTGAGCTACAAGCAGGCAGATACAAACTCAATAAGGGAATCGTAAGACAACGCTCGAGCAAAATTCGGCTTGCTACTTACAGTAACCCTTAGTGTCAGAGCGGAAACCTTACGGTACTGTCAATTTCATGATGCAACTTTAGTTTTCTGCCGACATATTTGTTGCTGTTGTGAATACATAATTTTAACTATGAAACGCCACATTTTCATAATACTTGTGAATGATACAGGAAATAAGTAAATACAGATCTTTTCGAAGTCAAAAGTCGGTAACATCCTACTAATTCGTGTTAAAATAGGATCAATCGTCTTAGAGACACTTAATGCTTCGCTACAGTCTGGAACCGCGCGACCAGTACGGTTGCAGGTTCGAATCCTGCCTCAGGCATGGATGTGTGTGATGTATTTAGGTTAGTTAGGTTTAACTAGTTCTAAGTTCTAGGGGACTGATGACCTCAGAAGTTAAGTCCCATAGTGGTCAGAGCCATTTGAACCATTTTTGAACTTAATGCTTTATTAAGATAGACTTCCGTCGTGATGTTTCTGTAGTAAGCTGAATTTAATTTGTATTAGTAAAGTAAATATTTTATTTGCATTTTCCATTAGTTTACTAAGCGCAACAGTAATCATCAAAGAGAAATTAATCAGCAGCTGAATTTTCTTTCACGATATCTACAACAATCTGACTATGCTAAAGTTGTTTGCAAATTCTACGCCTGTAGAAACCCACTGGTTCTAACGATGTCATTAAACCAGTGTAGTTTTAAGAGTAGTTTCGTCTAGAAATAAATTGACTTGACGGTTGATCGATCAAGAGCGAGAATGGTAAAATTTTACGAATATATGACGAGAGGGACAAGTGCTTGAGAGAGGACTTCCCTATCAATACAAGTGTGTGAGAGACGACTTTCCTATCAATCTGATGGATAGTTTTGTTTCTCAAATCAACGAAGTGCGTTATCATGCAGTAGCACAGGTGATGTAGTTTTGTTGCTTGACTTTCTTACACTGCGACCGAAAGGTGTCTCAGTTGCCGGCCGAAGTGGCCGTGCGGTTAAAGGCGCTGCAGTCTGGAACCGCAAGACCACTACGGTCGCGGGTTCGAATCCTGCCTCGGGCATGGATGTTTGTGATGTCCTTAGGTTAGTTGTGTTTAACTAGTTCTAAGTTCTAGGGGACTAATAACCTCAGCAGTTGAGTTCCATAGTGCTCAGAGCCATTTGAACCATTTTTGGTGTCTCAGTTGTTGACAACAAATTCCAGCTGTCTTGCACACACCCTGTGGGGCAGAATTCGTAGTCCAAAACACACTTTTGGAGCTATCAACTGTGAAATACTATGTTCACACTACACTTTACCCTAGTGTACGTCTTTTGGTGGGGTTCATCCCTTCATTTCTTCTTAGGAAGTTAACGATAAAGGCATCATAACACGTCATCAGTAACAGTACTGCATAGGAATGCTCAATGAGCGACCTGATGACGTTCAATAATAGTCAGTCCGTTGACTTTTGTTGTTTCGAATTAGAGCATGCAGTACTCCTACACCAGACTTCTGAACTTTGCCTGTTGAATGCAAATGTCGCATGATGGCAAAATGGTAATTTGTCACATATATCAGTAGTCGAGACTTCCTTAATGTGGAAAATCATTCATGCCAGAACGATCTTTGTTGAAACAAGAATATCTTTTTCTGGCGTATTTTTCCCAAAAGCACTCGCTCCAAACACAGTTCAAATCTTTATAGCTGCCTCCTCTACATTCACCCCTCTGTTATACCAAAGTAAATGTTGTGGTGCAGATGTTACACCTTTTTCCACTTGCGACTCAATTTTACAATGCTTAACTGTAGTTCATGATTTTCAAGTATGCAAAATCCAATGTTTAACTGCAAGATGAGAACTAGAACTTCAAATTCGAAAATGGCATTGATACATACACTGACAGCGTGGCGCCGCCTTGACATGGGCGGCGCCGGATTTCAGGCGGCGGGTGGCGTCTGGCCGGTGGCCGGTAGCCGCTGCAGCGCGAGGAAACGCTCGAGCGTAAGCTGTTATGATCGCGACGCAGCCACAAGCTGTGCTGCGGAATTGTTTCTGGAATACTTGTTATTGCGTGTGGGTAGAATGTTAAGTGAATTGTCTTCGATGTTCAATCAGACTCATAACTTTAGACCGACTGTGCAGATTGCCGGACTTAGAGTTGTCAGGGGCGGTCAGTTTTATTGGCCTACTTAAGTGAACGACTCGGACCTGGTCTCTGAGGCGGTCGGCCGGCGGTCAGTTTTTATGTCTAAGACTGTACACAGGGAGAAAAGATCACTATGATAAAATAAGGGAAATCAAAGATCGTACAGGAAGATATAGGTGTTTGTTCTATAAGAGATTGGAATAATAGAGGATTGTGAAGGTGGGTCGAAGAACCCTCTGGCAGACACTTAAATGTGATTTGCAGAGTATCGATGCAGATGTAGATGAAATTGGTTTCCTGGCGCTTTGTAACCTACCTAAAGCAATCGTGATACACGTAGCCACTTTTCTAGGGGTTCAGTTTCTGGCTTAGCAGAAGTAGCTTTAAAGTCTTGAACTTAAAAGTGTCGCAAATAGTTATAGACGTTACAGGGTTGTGCTTTTTATCTGGACTGCGAATGTCTTACATCTCAATAGACATAAATAACTGACGTATACATGAAATGTTTCCAGGGGATATCTAAATTATTTCTGATGAATTGTAATGGTGCTTGTACAGCAAAATGCGCTGTAATAGTTCACACAGGCACGTGGATCGTTGTGGCTTAGTCGGTTTACTATTATCAGTAGTAGTAGTAGTAGTAGTGGTAGTGGCAACAGCAGCAGCAGCAGCAGCAGAATGAAGAGATTCAAACAGTAGGCCTCATTGCGAACTGATATTGCAACAGGTTCCCAAATAGCTGTACTAGTAGTAGTAGGTTTATAATCAAGGCTATTGAGCCACCTGTACTGAAGCAATCCATACACTCTTTTGGTGGGTGTCAGCGTTGTTTTTTAACTAACATCGATTTTACCTGTAGATATACCTTGGTGTGTTGGATATTTGATATCGATGTAGACGAAAATTTAAACTCCAAACATCCTTCCAGTCAACAGGATTGATAAAATTCCTGTGTTATGAGTGTATTTTTAAGTGATTCCTCACACAAATTGTGCTTTACATTGTGCATACGACATCTAACATTTCTAGCAGATTTATATCCACAACTCATCCATAGCGTCCAGGTTTACTAGCCATCAAGAACATAATGAGGCATCACACAGAACTCTTCCAGACAAACTCTGCGGTACACACAGAACTGCTCCCAGACTTTCAGTTTACACTATACCCATTACTCCATCACTGACACTAACAGCATCGCAAAGCACAGCATGAATGTGGTGTTACTCCCTGCAGCATTAAATGTGTTGTTATAAGATTGTCATCAGATGGAGAGGTCAGAGTAGTGTTAATTTATGAAAATCTACGATTTGCTGACTTTGATGTTGTGGTGTCAGATTGTGATTGATATCAGTTATATCAGAATTCAGCACAAATAGCTGCTGTGTTCAACTGTCAAGTACTGATAGTGTTTCTGGATTACACTCTGTAAAAACCACCCAACAACAGTAAAAATAAGCATCAGCAACGAGAATACCATTCAGTGCACTCACTTTCAGAAACTTGATATCAGCAAAACCATCCAGCGAGCGATATCCTCACATGTACAGATTTTATGAAATTGTGTGAAGAAGCTTTATAGAGTTCACCTGTCAGATCACTTCAGAAGAAGTCTCTGTTATGAATTTCTAGTATCTTATTCACTTGTGACATTCCAACACAGTAAACCACTCAGCAGGATAACAATATTTCTATGACGTCGCCCTACAGGTATTAAACTGCATGATTTTAAGTTTAGAATCCAAGATGTCGATCCACAACCCCTTCAGTGACGTCAAAATCCAAGATTGTTGATGTGTGAATGTACTCGTAGCGGCAGTCCTAAATAGTTGTTCCCATTTCCGTGAAGCTGTGGTTGTCGACCCCCAACACTGATTCTCAGTCCTCAGGCGTTCTAGCCATCAGGCGGACCCGCCCATCTCTCTTAACATTTACTATTCATTATGTGTGTTTCTCATGACTTTCTTTTATTTTTCGCTCAGTTCAACGGCTCCCTTACATACTAAATGCAATTTTTACACATTTGAGCAGCAGGAGCATCAGCAGCAGCAGCAGAAATCAAGTCAGCATGCAGACAAGCTGACTGATGCACTTCCCGACACTCTGGAAAACAAGTCAGCCTGGAGAACTGTTTCCAGAGTTTGAGTTTCCACTGAACTCATGACTGACACCAATGAGCCAGCACACAGACAAGCTCTATGAAGTGCCGGATGTACCAGAGCATGACACGAAACTGTTTCCACTCTTCGAGGTTCCACTATATCTGATGCCTGCACCACTAAGTGAGCCTCAGCTACATCGTTTCAGATTGCTGTTGTTGAACTCTATGCATCAGCTGACTGCCAATAGATCGAATCTTGTTATTGTTTGTTTAGTATAAAATATATAATTTGAAGTTATAGTGGAATCTCTGGCTGGTTAAAAAGGTGCAGTTCAATTATATGGAGTGGGATCAACTGTGCAACGAGCTGAAATACATGGAGCATTACTTCACAAACGAGAACAGGCCCCTCAGTCGAAACATCAATATGGTGGTTGGTATGACAATGTTATTATTGAGGCAAGAGGGACATCAGCGCAAAGTACCAATCTAAGATGGCGGTGATGACGTCATCAACTGACACCAGCTGATGACACCATACAAGATGGCGGCCGTGACGTCAGTTGATGACGACATCCAAGACGGCGGCCGTGATGTCAGCTGATGACGCAAGTACCGTTATCCAATATGGCGGGAAAGTGCCACGGCCCCCTGGTGGAAAGTTCAAATTCCATCAGGATAATGAACATACCTCTACTAACCTAAGAAAATGGCGGGAAGATAGGTCACATGGGCTATCTCTACTAACCTAAGAAAATGGCAGGAAAGAAAGGGCATTTGGACTATCTCCACTAACATAACTCGACCTGTGCTGGGCATAAGTCTTTATTTTGCATGCACTATTTATTTAAACAATTTGATGCAGTGCTGCCATCCAGTGTGTTCACAATGAGGTCCAGAGTCCAACTCACCTAGTACACAGTACGGCCACCAGAGGGCGCGGTCGTCCATTCTGTAACATAACCCAAGGCGACTGTCTGGAGGGGAAAATGACTCATCCTGCACTGGGCTGCTAGAGAGAGGAAGGAGTGTACTTTATTTATTTTGGAACAATTGCCGGCCGCGGTGGCCGTGCGGTTCTAGGCGCTTCAGTCTGGAACCATGCGACCGCTACGGTCGTAGGTTCGAATCCTGCCTTGAGTATGGATGTGTGTGATGTCCTTAGATTAGTTAGGTTTAAGTAGTTCTAAGTTCTAGGGGACTGATAACCTCAGGTGTTAAGCCCCATAGTGCTCAGAGCCCATTCAACAATTTACTTAGGGATGGATTTCGAAAGATATAAAACACACGCTCTGACATGCCTGGGGTCACGCCACACAGCCCACAGACCTTAAACTACTCTGAAATAACACTCTGCAGACACGCAAACAACTCCTAAATTACCCAAATAATTTCAGTGCAAACATGCAAAGTTCTCCTAAATAATGCAGTACACTGATGTGCATACACGAAACCAACTTGTAAACCGTCCAAATAACACATAGCACAGCCTACATACCGGCTCGCAAAATAATACAACAGACATGCAAACAACGTGTACATACACCACCCATTGCCCCCCTCACCACTGGATCGCATAGGAGAGTACCGCACACACTCCCAGAAGTCGAGATGCACCAGCAGCTGTCAAATCACGCACAGGTGCCCGCGAGCATGAGACGGCGACATCCCTTTCATACTTTACACTTGAGAAATTACTCTCGAAATATGTGATTACCTAGGCATCGTTGATGACGCGACTAGACGGGAGTGAAGACCTATTTTCAGAGTGTAGACGCTCCAAGTGGGCGAGCCACCACCAGACACAAGCCTGCATGAGCCATCACCCTCATGCCACAGCAGACAGCATGTAAAAGTTCTTCGAGTGTTATACTGACCCCACATGTCTATGTAAATAAGTGCCAAGCCATCCTCTGGACCACACGCATGCATGTTCACCACTGCCGATGTCATCCGCCTCTGCAGTCCAGCGAAGACCTATTTACAGAGCGACTCACCCGTGAAAACGCAATAGAAAACTGTTCTGCTCGCTATTCCTAATGGAACACGGGTTACGCGTATATCAAGTCACAGATCGTGCTATGGAAAAACTGTTCCACCGCTCATGACGTGTGTGACGCACATACTGACGTCACAGATCGTGTTCTAGAAAAACTGTTCCACCGCTCGCAACATGTGTGATGCACATACTGACATACTGACACATTGCTCCGCGTATCTACAAACCATCGCAAGCGCATCTAACAAGGTTCTCAATCTTATACTGATGTCACATAGCTAAGTAAATTAAGAACCAAGTCCACCTCTAAGAAGCTGTATAGTGTCCCAGAAATAGTTAACACTCGCTTTCTTGATGTCTCGGCTTCTATGCACGGAAATTCTTGCCCTGACAGAACCTGTTTACGAATATAGCTCAGAATAACCTCCAATGCATTCTTCCTCGCGGTCCTAACATAGCCCTCCATCCATCATGTGTTACCCTTCCTGCTTTCAACATATGCAAATGTTCTCACCGCTATGTAGAGACACCTATATCCCAGCACAAAGGATGTCACGTGAATGAATTGAGCATTATGATTGGCTCTTACCGAATTTACACTCCGAATTATTCATTCAGCTGGTGTGAAAGCACTATCCGCCGTTTTTTTTTTTAACAGCAGATGAGACTTCCAGTGGCAAAAAAACTATTTTACACAGATCGCCATATTGAACCAACAATTAAACCCTGCAAAGGGCCCCTACATATCGTCAAATACAGAAGGACTCTAACTCAATTACACTGCTCTCCCATTGAGGACAGGAGCTTGAATATTAGAGTGTGAAACCGATCTACAACCCAGCAATATATCACCACACACCATATCGATTTAGTAAACATACATTTCCTATCCTGCGCCATACAAGATCATCCCTTTTACATCATTCGAATATATACTGTGAAGACAGACAGCACCATATATACTCCTCATAGCACTAGCTGTTTCCATGCAAGGTCGGCGGTCATCCACCCCCAACGGGTGACCAGAGCGCCCTCTGCGGACCGAAGTCACTCTCAGAACTGTTCTACAAATTCGGGCTCATTTCCCCTCGGCACAAACGCGTTAGAGTTTCTGGTCCAGACCTGCTTGCTTGCTCACTTTTCTACACCCATCTCCAGATTCGGGGATCACAGGAACAGATGTATTTTTGCGTGGTTTGCCATAATATTATACCATTTTCGCAGTACTTCTAGATATCAAGCACATGGCAGCATCCTACCAATCGCTCACACGGCATTGTTCCCAAAATATGGACTGGAAATTATGTCTCTACAAACCCCAAACTTTAGCGAGATGGAGCATACTCTAGACCACTGAGTAACTAGAAACTTGTCCCGTGTGCAACGATCTTTACGTGATAACTCGAAACAAATAGAGGAAAATTATATGTCCACTTGCGAATACCAATGTCGGTGTTGTTCAGATTCCAAATCATCCCAATAATTTACAAAGTCAACTAAGGTGTTTCTCATGTCTAGAGAACTGGAAAATGTGTCTTTCACCTTCTAGATGCACACACCACAATCCATGTTCTCTCAACTAAATAACGGCGTGAAATGTGCAGAAGCGGTGAACTGAACAATCTACATGGAAGGGAATAACGGTCCAGCGACAACACACGTCCCTATTCAATCTTCTCAAATTTCTATGCGATCATGAAATCTGCCCAACACATACCAAGTATTAGTTCGCTGTTCTGCCATCTAGAGGACGGCACAGTCAACTCAGCTACATTAATGCATTCCAACAGACCTTTGCATTCGGACGGCTCCTGCCGTTAGCTGGAAACATGAATCATTCCCACCACAGGCCACGGATAGATTGAATTATCCTATGAACTCGGTCACATATATATTTGATCGCTATACTTACAATTAAATGTTAGGATATGTATTTCAGTTGAATGACATGCGTCAATGACTGAAGAATCAGAAATACACCCTGATGACAGCTGTGGCTCTGGAAATAAAAATATCGGTGCCATTCTTATGACCTGACATACTCTTCCCTTTGGTGTCACAGTACTCCACGTCAAATCCACACCTTTCTTACGACTGGACAGTCATTCCCTTTTGCACATGTCGAAACACAAACAAAAATGGTTTAAATGGCTCTGAGCACTATGGGACTTAACATCTGAGGTCATCAGTCTCCTAGAACTTAGAACTACTTAAACCCAACTAACCTAAGGACATCACACATATCCATACCCGAGGCAGGATTTGAACCTACGACCGTAGACTGAAGCGCCTAGAACCGCTGGGCCACACTAGCCGGCGAACACAAACACATACATTATAAGCCTCATGCTCAAGGCGAACCTATAACGCATCCCCTATTACTACTAAGTATAATACTTGACCAATAAATGATTCCACACCATGCAAAATAATATTGACCGAAAATCAATGATGGGTGGGCATGTACCATAGGTTTTTTCTTGCGAGTGCTACCACTGCGTCCTAGAAAGAGAGATGTAGTCGGACAGATGAAAAAAAAACAAAAAAAAAGAAAAACGATCGCAGTGACTACTGTATGTTACTGTCACAAACGGTCTTGGTTCTACAGATGCATACAAGTATCCATGTTAAAAGCTATACTGGCTTAATAAATCAAGGTACGACATTACCTCTGAATGAGGTGGTTTTTTTCGGACAAATAGCGAGACGGTGATCGTAGGAATGTGTATTATCAGACCAACACGTAGCCTATGATGCCCCAGCTCGATAATTCTATAGTATTTGTAACGCATTCTGTCTTGATGCAATGTCAGAGGGTCAGTGATATATCCAATAGGCTATAGGCAATGGTTGATTGAGAAGGACCACAAACAGTAGTAGATGGTGTGATGATTGAGGTCGTGAGGAAAGTACACAGGCTTTTCAGATCTCTAATGCCACGCTATCCGCTGGAAATGCTCTCTGGGATTTGGAATCATGTCTTTCCAGTCAAGCACATACCTGCAATGTGTCATTTAATGATTACAACCACTACTCAAACATATTTCCGGCACCCTCATATCTCCAAACGATCCACCTTTCTCGAACCTATCTGCTACAGTAAAATTACCGCTTCATTTTAGGTAGGCCCTATGCTTCCTGCAAATGCCTCCTCAGACTCTACGCTACCATCCCTGCACCTTTGCGCTCGTGATCGTTCCAGTTTAAGTCGTAACTGAGTAGGGGTCAGAGGAAACCATCTACCACCTCCTGCAATCCGTGCAGAAACAGGCGAAGCTGAGTTACTGTGACAGAACTGTGTTTTGACCATTCGACAACAGAAACAAGGCCTGATCCTGCAACTTGAAGTAGTATAAAAGACAGTATGGGAACTGGGGGAAGGACGTGGATTTTGCTGCTGCATTGTGGTGCTTCTCCAAATTACATACAAATACTACAGATCCATGTCCATTCACATCTATCTCCCCAACATGCTATCTTCGTTATTCTGTACCATCCTTCAGAGAAAAATTACGACCTATGAAAGCTCAACTAACTTCATCCGATAGATAACTAGATATGATTTCACCACATATCCCTCCTCCCGTATATCGAAAACAAATACAGCATGTGTGCAGGCATTGAGTACATGTGACAATCCTATTAAATATACAGGTATTGATCAACTGCACAGACCAGTTGAAAGTTCCATCACCTGTACCGTAGGAGGATGACCTTGTTCCCCACAGACCATACTGTAAGCAGCAAGAGACGCTCCCTGTGACCCTGTCTCGTTGTTTGAAACATTATCTTTTTCTGCCCTAATACGCTTTGTACACTGCCAAACATTTTGTTTTTCTGGCACGACTTCGAGGTCTTCGTTAGGTTTTAAACTGACATTAAAACACTCTGATCTTCTGCTTCTCGCAGACAACAAGGACATCACCCCAAATTACCGTTATCCAAGACGTCACACTGTGATGCAATTGACGTCATTCAAGATGACTGCAGTGACGTTACCTGATGACGCGAGTAACGTTGGAAGTGCCACACACCCACTGCCAAGCCCCCAATGAAGGGATGTTTGAATTTTGGAGGTAAGATGAGTCAATTGGGCTACCTCTAGACGTCGCACTGTGTAAACCATATTATTACCGCTGTCACCATAACACTGGGTGATTTTAAATAAAAGTCATTTACAACATAAGGAAACTGGAAGAGTTTTACGGCATTTGCATGGGTTTCCAAACTACATTCAAACTCATCTGTCACATTGACCGAATAGCTGATGGCTCTGCGTTCCATTTCGACTGATTCCTCATTTTGGAGTCATGTATGCAATCACTGCTTCGCTGTTAGCAAACCCGAGAAGGTATCACTCATCCACAAAACTCATTCCCCAACTCAAACAAACGCTGTCAGTCAATCATTATGTGGTAACCAACAGCACACCAGTGCACAAAAGGGATGGAAAAGACACTCCCGATGTACTGTAACAATAAGCAACACAGTTGATAGTGCGAACAATTTTAGCAATTTTACATTAACTTCAACACTGGCCAAGGATGTGACAACATGTTTCCCCAGTTTCAGTATCATAGCTAAAACACCCCTTCTCTGCTTTGCGAGTGTTATTGCGAATGTAGATAGATGACTGCTCAGAATGTCCATTCAGTGTTAATTCTCGAACACATAAATCATCAAAGTATACCAGACAGCGCTCTACATATTTCTAACACCTCGAGCACAGTGCTTAAATTACGATCTATCTCTCTGTGTATGAGAGTCACATAGCATTCTCGTTGTCTTAGGCTAAAATTAGAGAGTGAAAGACGGTCTTCACACTGTCATTGACCAAACGGCCATGCAGCACCATTACCGAATTAATCTTCAACCGATCAGAAGAAGACCGCTATACTCCACGTCTCGTGAATGAAGGGAGCTTTCCGAGTCCTCACCCATCCAAGTGCACGAGATTTCTAGAGATGCGCCTATGTCGAGGAGCTTAGCACTCCTTATCGATGTATAGTAACAGATTTCAAAGAGGCATGATGTAATAGCAGACGGTTAAGAAGAACTAGAAACGAATGACTTTTATGCACAAAAGAGCTCCAGACGGATGAAGTTCGACGCATTTTTACGTAAATCAACCAAGCTATCAACTCTAAAGTATTTTTGTAGAGTCTAGGATCGGTACCTGGACGGTATTGGTAAGAGAGAACATAAACACATGCACTCCTAAGGCTACAACATTCTGCACCTAAAATGGGCTATAATGTTAGATCGCTTGCATCTCCAACCTATCAGTCGTATGGAATACAGCACTGTTAATATTACAATATAAGAAATACATTTCAAGCGCAGGACATACATCCTTCTTCCCGTTTTCTCTACGGCCAACTATGTTATCGAACCGTGTACTGGCTGTACTGTTACAGACTGGCGCAATACAGTATGCGAGACAGCTCGAATGTGGGTGTGCAATGCCCAAGCCAGTGTGGAAGGATGGATTATTCCCAGGGGATCATAAATCTATTAACAGAATAATATATTAAGGGGAAGGGAGGTGGGAGGGGTTATATGAAAAACCATTTAGCAGAAAAATAGGTTGAGGTCATAAATCAATGATCCACCACAATTTAATTAATTTGCACATCAATTTGATATCAAAAGTGGTGTAGAACCGCCATTATGATACTACTGATAACGATGTATAAGTGCATTGCTCCTTTTTATGTTTTACTAATTTTTTTTCTATTATTAAATATAAAAGTCTGACTAAGAAGTGTGTTATTTGCGATGTAAAAAAGACTTGTGTACACTGACTGACAATTGCTATGGAAAACCAGACAGTTTCTAAGGAATAACTGCCAGTTGATACAGAGCAACCGATAACAAATGATAGTAAAAGGAAATGTAGTGGCTGGGACGTGTTAACTGCAGCGAAGCTTTTCCACAAACATTCTGCATGCATCTAACAGTTTATGCAGCATGGTGTTTGACGATTGTTGTCGTGAAACCGATTACTTTGACATTCTGTGTAGAATGGCAACATGTCTGCAAGATATCATTTCAGTCCTTATGATTATGGACGAGCAGTTGGAGGGCTTGAAGACTTTCAAAGTATCTCTAGTATGGCTACAGTAATGGAATTGTCCAGCTGTGTCATCTCGCGATTAAAAAAGGCCGTTGAAGGTGGAAATGCTATTTGGAATGTACTGGTGATTGTAGACGGACCGAAACACCACAAGAGGATCGACACGTAGCCCTAGTGGCGTAGAGGAACAGACATCTCACTCATAGGCAGACCACTGCAGACCCGTGTGTCAGCCAAAAACATTTCACACTATTAAATCAAACTGATTTGTATGCTAGGAAGCTTGTTAAATGTGTCCCACTTAAACCACGCCATCATCGAGAAAGTGTTAGTTTCTGTAGGGAGCAACAACACTTGTCTAGATGATGTTCTCTGATGGATCCCACTTCAGTGTGAAAGTGATTCTGGCGAACAGTTATTGTGGAGAGAGGGGGGGGGGGGGAAGGAACACATTATTTGCCACAGAATGTTCGCTGGCTGCAGGTGGCCGAGCAGTTGTAGGCGCTTTAGTCTGGAACCGCGCGACCGCTACCGTCGCAGGTTCGAATCCTGCCTCGGGCATGGATGTGTGTGATGTCCTTAGGTAAGTTAGGTTTAAGTAGTTCTAAGTTCTAGGGGACTGATGACCACAGTAGTTAAGTCCCATAGAGCCAGAGCCATTTGAACAGAATGTTCATAAATGTCATTGGTATGGCCTAGGCATTATGGCATGGGTAGGCTTTATGCACAATGGCCAGACGCCGCTGCATATCTTTGTGCAAAGTACCTCTACAGCACACGGGTATGGAAGGAACTTTATTTTGGATCATGTCTGTCTGTTTAGGGGTATGAACGTGGAGGTGTGATTGCGCTGCACCATTATTCCCTCCCAAGTAAATTGTTCGGTTGACTGCTTCTGCACATTTCGCACCTTTGTTTAGTTGAGAGAAGATCGATTGTGGGGTGTGCATCTAGCATGTGGAAGACATGTTTGCCGGTTCTCTAGACATGAGAAACACTTTAGTTGACCTTGTAAGTTGTAGGGATGATTTGGAATCTACTACATCACCGACATCGGTATTCGAGACTGGACATATCAGTTTCCTCTATTTGTTTCTAGTTACACAGTGATCTAGAGCATGCTCCATCAAGCTAAAGTTTTGGGTTTGTATAGAAATAATTCCCAGTTGATATCTTCGGAATTATGTTGCATGAGAGATCGGAAGGATGCTGTCTAGTGCTTGATATCGAGAAGTACCACGAAAATGGTATAATATTATGGCGAACCATGCGAAAATACGTGTGTCCTTCTAATGTCAGGGTGTGGAGATGGGTGTAGAAATGCGAGAAGCAGGCATGTCTGGACCAGAAATAGTAACGCCTTTTTACCGAGGGAGGGGGTGAAATGAGCCAGTCTTTGCACGACAGTTCTGAGAGTGACTTCAATCCACTGACGGCTTTCTGATGTAAAAAGGGATGATTTTGTATGGCGGAGGATATGAATTGTATGTATACTATATCTACACGGTACGCAGTGATATATTGCTGGGTTGGAGATCGGTTTCACGCTCTAATATTCAAGCTCCTGTCCTCAGTGGGAGAGCAGTGTAATTGAGTAAGAGTCTTTCCGTATTTGACGATATGTATGGCACTTTTAGAGGTTTAGTTGTTGCTGCAATATGGCGATCAGTGTAAAGTAGTTTATTGCCACTGAATGTCATGCGTGTGGAAAGGAAGTAGAGGTGGAAAGTGCTTCCCTAGGACTGAGGAGCATCGTGACATATAGCCAGTGTGAGTGTAGGCATACCATAATTTTTTTGGGTGCTATACAGATATAAAAGATAACTGCACTGTTTGTGTAAAATGTGTACATATTGCATTGTAAAGTTACTGTGGCTTATGTTGTGTAAAATGTGTCTATATTGCATTGTAAAGCTACTGTGGTTTATGTTGTGGCATGACTAGAGAGGATGACTGTGTGCCCTATCATGAGGGACGTATAGATTCAGCATATTGATAACTGCGAGGGCATGAGAGAGATTTTTTATGTGGAAAATTATGTGCGCTATAGATACTGAGATTAGTTCCAGAAGCACAGCCGTTAAGATGAGACATTACCTGTACATCAATCGGTATCAGACTGTAGCGGTAATCGTAATATTTAATTGTAGTTACAGTGGCAAATATGTTCCTGGCTTCCAATATTCTTGTGAGTCTTGTATGTATTTGATGATCTGTAGACAACTTTGTGGGTTTAACTGTCAATTCACTTTAGTGACCTGTGCAAAATAATTTTACTGCTGAAAGTCCTGTCTGCAGAAAGAAAGAAAAGGTGGATGGTGCTTCGATACCGACGGCATCAGTTATTCGGCGGGTAAATTCGATAAGAGCCCATCATAATGCTCGATTCATTCACATCCTTTGTGCTGGGACGTAGGAGCCTCTACATAGTGGTGGGAATGTTCGTGTGTGTTGAGAGTGGGAAGGGTAACACGTGCTGGATTGGCGTATTATGTTAGGACCACTGGGAAGAGTGCATTCGATGTTATTCTGCACTATTTGCAGTTAAGCAGAGTTAAACGCATCTCTCATGTGCCCTGTGATATTCTGTCATCAACGGTAAAGACACATGCTGCCCTGAGGTGTCTTGCATATGGGAGCAGCGTGAGTACGCCTTGGAGTTCTTTGATGTAATTTATAACACTGACTCTATGCCCGAAAATAGAGGCCTCTTTCACCTGTGTCTGACGGCAGCTCTCGACTGTGACGGCGCATGCTTCGCTGGAGCGTCTGCACTCCCACCTGGTCGCGTCAGCAACGGTACCTAGGTGAAGATGTATTTCGAGAGGAATTTCTCAGGTATCAAGTATGAAAGGGATGTCGCCGCCTCATGCATGTGGGCAACTGTGTGTGGTTTGAAAGGTGACGGCCGTGTCCCTTCGCAGGGGCTGATGCTAATCTTCTGTGCAGTCCAGTGGACAGAGTGTGGAGGGTGGTACTTGCACACATTGATTGCGTGTCTGTTCCATTATTTTGCAAGCAGGTCTGTAGGCTGTGTTATGCGTAATTTGGACAGTTCACTAATTCATGCCTGCACATCAGTATACTGCATTATTTAGGAGCAGTTTGCAGGTCTGTTCTGAAATTAATTGGGAGATGTTTGCTTGTCTGCAGAGCATTATTTAGGAGTAGTTTACAGATCTGTGGGCTGTGTGGTGTGACCCCAGCATGTGTTTTGTACCAGTGTGATAAATATACTCCATCCCTAAATAAATTGATCCAAAATAAATAAACTACACTCCTTCCTTAATCTATCCTGCAGCCCAGCGCAGTCTGAGTCATTTTCCCCCTCCAGACCACCATCTGAGATTACATCACAGGAGGGTTGACTGCACCATCGGGTGGCAGTATTGTGTACTAGGTCAATTGGAGTCTAGATCTCGTAGTGGAAACATTGCCTGCAAAATAAAAACTTATGTCCAGCACCGGCAGAGTAGTTGTCCGGCCATTTCCACACCATCTTTGATTATGATCCAGCACAGGCAGAGTCGTTTTCCCACCATTTCCCCACCATTTGGATTATGTCACTGAATGGACGACAGCACTCTCTGGCGTTGGTACTGTGTACTAGGTATAGACCTCGTGGTGAACACACTGTTTGCCGCCATCTTGGTTAGTGGTACTTCCGTCATCAGCTGATGTCATGGCTGCCATCTTGGATTATATCACATAATGGACGACAGCGCCCTCTGGTGGTGGTACTGTGTACTAGGTTAGTTGGAGTGCAGACCTCCTGGCAAACACACTGGATGGTAGTGCTGTCTCTAATTGTTTAAATAAAGACTGGTGCATGATTTCGACAGTTGGCAATTAGCAAGCATGTTTGCAGAGTCTTTTAGATGGATTATTCTTTACGAGTTGTTTGGCTCTCTGAACGTAAATGTACTGCATTATTTACGAATGGTTTGCATGTCTGTAGGCTGTGCAATGCGTTATTTTGACAGTTTGCAATTAGCAAGCACATATGTAGAGCATTATACAAGAGTTGTTTAGGAATAGTTTGCAGGTCTTTATGCTGTGTGACATGTCAGAGCGTGCGATCTGTATCAGTGTGACGAATATACTCCATTCTTAAATAAATTGTGCCAAAATAAACAAAGTACACTCCTTCCTGTCTCCAAAGAAAAAAAAAGGTTCAAATGGCTCTGAGCACTATGGGACTTAACTTCTGAGGTCATCAGTCCCCTAGAACTTAGAACTACTTAAACCTAACTAACCTAATGACATCACACTCATCCATGCCCAAGGCGGGATTTGAAACTGCGACCGTAGCAGTCGTGCAGTTCCAGACTAAAGCGCCTAGAACCATTCGGCCACACCGGCCAGCTTCCTCTCTCCAGCAGCCCAGTGCCGGCTGAGTCCTTTTCCCATGAATCCCTAGGTGGAGGTGGTGGTCAGGTGACTTAGGTTAGTGGAGGTAGTCCACATGTACCTTGCTTTGTGCCATTTTTTTAGCCTAGTAGAGACATGCGAATTGACCTTTCTTTACCACCAAAATTCAAACTTGGCGCCAGTTCCTAGGAAGAGGTGGCGGTCGGATGACTTAGGTTAATGGCGGTAGACCAAGTGACCTATCTTCCCTCGATTTTCTTAGGTAAGTAGAGATAACTGTGGTGTGGTGCATTATCCTATTGGAATTTGAACTTGCCGCCCTTTTTTGAGGGAGGGGAGGGGAGGGGTGTTAGGTTAGTCGAGGTAGCCCAATTGACCAAAATCCGCTATCTTGGATGACGTCATCGCCGCCATCTTGGATACGTCTGGCAACAGTGCAGAGTGGACCAGAACCCCCTTGCCCCAATAGTGATGTCTATTTAAATTTCATGTCAATTTCATAATAGAGATGCTAGTAGTGCCACTGTGATGATGCAACTCAGATTTGCTTTAAATATGCACTGTAACAGTCGTGAGCGTTAGTTACCTCTGCGACTGGACGTGTCGAATTGATGTTAGTCATGAATGCCTTAAGGCGCAAAGAGGCTAGAGGCTATACACCTCGCTGAGTTTGAACGAGGTCGTAAGGCTACGAGAACCTGGGTATTCCTCATGCGATATTGCAGAAAAACTTGGCAGGAACATAGTCACTGAACATGATTACTGGCAGTGGTGGTCACAAGAAAGTACGATCCCAAGAAGACCGAGCTCCGGATTGTCACATGGCACGACCGAGAGGGAAGACCATCATGTTCAGTGTATAGCTCTGGTACATGGTACTGCATCTGCAGCAGCAATTTGAGCACCAGATGACACCACAGTGACACAACGAACTGTTACAAATCACTTACTTCAAGGACACCTCCGAGCCAGACACTCTGTAGTGTGCATTCCACTGACCACAAACTACGATCATCTGCGACGTCGGTGGTGACAAGCGAGAGCTCACTGAGGGCAGGCTGTTGTGTTTACCAACGAAATCTGGTTCTGCCTCGGTGTGAGTGTGATGGCCTTGTGTTGATTCGAAGGAGGCTAGTTGAGGGCCTGCATCCAGCCTGTCTGTGCGCTATACACATTGGACCTACACCTTTAGTTATGGGCATGGATGCGATTTCGTATGGCAGCAGGAGCACTCTCGTGGTTATGCCACGCACACTGACTGCAAATTTGTACATAAATCTTGTGCTCCGACCTGTTGTGCTGTCATTGGAGAACAGCATTCCAGGGGGTGTTTCCTCCAGGATAACGCTCGACTACATTCTGCTGATGTAACCCAACATTTTCTACATGCTGCCTTGGCCTGCACGATCAACACGTCGGACTCCTATTGAGCAAATATGGAGATCATCGGAAGACAATTCCAGCGTCATCCACGAACAGCGTTAACCACCTGTGTATTGACCGACCAGGTGCAATACGTATGGAACTCCATCCCACAAACTGACATCCGACATCGTTTGCATGCATGAATTCAACGTTCTGGCGGTTACACCGGTTATTAATGTACCAGCACTTCATATTTGCAATAGCTTATCTGGCGCTTGCATTTACCTGTAATCTTGCATGTTAATCACTTAAATATGTTACCTAGATAAATGTATTCCAAAAATTTGGTTACTCTATATTAATTATTTTTTGGCGTTGCGATTTTTTCCCGTCAGTGTATTATTACACCGATCATTCTGATGAACACCCCCGCACAGAGAAAGAAAGTTGTAAATATGTACAAATTTGTCAGGTAATGTAAAAGTATACGATGAATTCGTAATTATGGGTGAGACTTAGACGTGAATTAAGAGTTCTGTAAATATAACATGGAGGGGAGAGTAAACCTACATAATCAATTGTAAGCAGTTACTTGTGATATGTGCATTTAGAACTATTTGTGGTGAATAAAAATTGAAAAAGTGATAGGTGCTGATACGAGATAACTGTGTCGTCCACTGAATAAACTTTGTGAGAATGAAAGTATGTTTGACTTACCAGCGCTAGGATGTTGCGGAGGCGAACGGCAATTCCAGTCACAAAATGAGTCTTCGCTTCGCCCAGTGAATAATGTCAAACACTACTTGAACTTTTGGTCTACTGAAGATACTACATATTTATCATTTTTTGACATTTTAATTGGGTTGGTGAAAGACTTCTGAGCTCGATTTCGTCAAGTAAACAGGATTATTTCCTTGCGTCAATCAAAGGGGCAGTATATCTAAGATTTTTCTCTTTTTTCTGTTTTAGTAAAATTACTTTTTTTCTAAGAGCAAATATAACAGTCCTACTATGAAGGATGCTATTTATGATGTAAAGATTTATGCATATGAAACTCAAGGTCATTATGCTTAAGGTTTGAAGTAAGCAGTTTGGTAACTAAGTTATCTTTGTGAAACAATATTAGTCTTTTATCTGATATACTTCACCTGTCTCCTCCTTGTTTACCTTTCCTCCTCCTAGCCGCTATCTTTTAAGATGCATGTGCTGACGTAAGTTTCCATAAGGCAGAATAGTCGCTCATGTTTCTACATTGTGTCATGTTCTTTTATTTTGTACCACTAATACCCCAGGTACGTATTTGCGATGAAAATGTGGCTAAGTCTTATTGTATGAACGGAAATAACAAGTTTGGGCAACATCTGCTTAGCCACCATTGCGGTTATGTCACGGAAATACAAGAAGCCAAACAAGTTACTCCTAAAGAGTGATATCTCGTGTCATACAGGAATTTTCCAGTAACTCAGCTCACCCTCTGAAAAGGGAGAGTTAAAGGTAACCTGAACGTAGCTTGGGGAAATGTATAGTCTGCCTAAGGAGTTATATGTCTGTTTTTGGCCTTTGCTAGATACTACTTTTACATTACTTTTGTACAAAGTCTTCAGAGGCAGTTTTAAAGCCGGAAAATTGTGTTAATTCCTGAAAGCTCTGAACAGGCAACAACAGATAAATTTCTCCCGATTACTTTATTAAGCAGCCGGCTGTTTGCGTTGCTAGAGAGCGTTGGTGCTGATCATCAATGCTGCATTCCTGGTCGTATTACCTCGGTAGCAAAATGTCGTGATGTCACAACGGTGGCCTCTGTGACTTCTGTTCCTGGTGCTCTAGCATTTTAGGATTTTCACAAGGCATTCGACCAGGTCAGCCATGGCTTCCTGTTCCCGGTATTGGGAATCGTTGTGTTCATATTTAAAGCACACAGGGTGTTGTCTAACTTATTTACAGATATCGAAGCTTCGATTTCTTCTAATAGACAATTGACACCCCCGATTCCCATCCGTAGAGATTTTGCTCAGGGAAGTCCGCTTACAGTATCGTTGTTGGTTCTGTGATTTGAACCTCTTCCCCGAAGAACCGTCGCTCACTTACAAGGATGGACATTATTGGGCGAGACGATCTCTGTGCGAGCATACATGTGCGATATGATGGTATTACTCTCTTCTTCCTCTGAGATTCCATTGCTCAAGGCTACGTTGGATACCTTCTGCCTTGTGTATGGTGCCTGCCTGAATGAAAGCAAAAGTCGTTAGATGAAATTACGGGGTTCTGATAACGCTGTCATTTGGTGGGCTCCCAGGGGAGGTTCGAGTCCTCCCTCGGGCATGGGTGCGTGTGTTTGTACTTAGGATAATTTAGGTTAACTAGTGTGTAAGCTTAGGGAGTGATGACCTTAACAATTAAGTCCCATAAGATTTCACACACATTTGAATATTTCGCGGGGGCGGTCGATAGACATATATCTTTGGGAGTCATAATTGATCTTTCACCACTCCAAACGGCTACACAAGTGGAAGTCAGTTACAGGAATATAAAAGGTTAAATCTTGGAACATGAAAGTCTTTCGGTTAACCTGCTTCAGAAAGCTTAGATCCTGGAAAACTACTTCTTGTTCGAAACGTATTACATCGCTCAGACCTTTCCCCTTCCCGCAATGATGGCTGTACACGCCATCCAAGCTCTGTTTGGCTCAATGCCCAGGCGTATCAAGACCGTTATTACGGCCAGAGGTGGTTGTTCTGGGTACTGATTTCTCAGGGTCTATGCAACCAAATTGCGTGAAAATGTAATCACGTGTCAGTTCTAGAATAATATATTTGTACAATGAATACCCGTTTATCATCTGCATTTCTTCTTGGTGTAGCAATTTAAATGACCAGTAGTTTAGTTTGAGGCAATGACTGGAAAGGGAAAAAACTTTTGTTTGTTGGTAAGTGTGAAAGTGGCGGTGCCCTGTAGGATAAACTTTGGTCTCGTTTTATTCATTTTTGAGTAGAAAATTGTAAGGTTAAGAAAATGCCCGTTAGCACGCCGCTTCCGGCATTCGAGAGGCGTATCCACCCCTCATGTAATCCACCCGGCGGTCTGGGGTCAGACTTAGTGTGGTTTCTAGGCGGTTTTTCACATCTGGTAAATATTTTAGAAGACGAATCGGTAAAGTGTCTGGCTACAAACCGAAAGTCTGTAGAATCGAATCCCGTCTGACTCGCTTTTTTCACTCTGCGTTTTAACCTAGCATCGTGTGGAGATGCACCTGAAACGAAACGTGGTTCGCACTCCACCTTGCACTGCAACTCGCCCTACCCCAGTTGGATAATTAGTTGGGGACATGCAAATCACCTAAGTGACATGCAGTTGATTGCAGTAGTTTCGGAATAATGCAAAGAGAAAATAACGTGCGAATCGAAAACCTTTATTTTAAATTTCTTATAGCCAAAGCAAAACGTAGCATGGAATGCAGCTTTCCTTAGTTTTGCACAAAGGAAGTTGTACACCAGCGCAACGTATCACTCAACTTTCAGTCTTGAGTCAAACATAGTATGGAACAAGATTCTCTGCGTCGTGCGCCGAAAGATAGTATTTGTTTCGACACTTTGAAATTATGCAGAAGACTGGTAAACGAATGTCCACTGGCGACGCATTTCGAAATATGACGACAGTTTCAGACAACCAGTTTCTGCTTCCCTAGCAATCGCAATCGCACAATTAATTCACTGCAAATCCATCGAAAAACATGCAGTGAGTTACTGAACTTCCAATATTCTAATAAATATGACGATTAACGAAAAGATAACTACCTCATCATTTGATGTGAGACTTACTGTTTAAAATAATCATATATCCTTAACCAAAAGATTCACACATTCGTTTGAGAATATTTGCATGGCGAAAAACGCAAATCCAAAATATGTGGCGTTATACTTTTTATGATTCGAGTAAAACGTTTTCGAAAAAGTACTTCTGCAACTTTGCTTCGTTTACTCGGTGTATGTTCTTCCAGAAGCGCAGGAGATGATCCAGCTTTCAGCTTTCTACTTTCCTTGAATTATAGATAGATGTGGACCCTATTCTTTGCGTGGCACCGCAAAGAAGTCTCCCAGAAAGCGTCCACGAAAAAGAATTGCGACACTGAGTCCCAACAATGCATCACAGTGCGTACTAAGCTTCACAAGAGAAGTGTTGCAACAGGAGCTAAACAATTACATTTTTTTTTCTTTTGTTTGTGCCACCTCAGCCAACCTCCGATACGCATCGAATCATTCACACACACACACACACACACACATACACACACACACACACATACAGACAATCACGGTTCACACCCAATATCTACATTGGTTGTAAGCATATTACTTTCATGAGGATGTGCTCCCATAATTGATATGAAATATCACTCCAAAGGCCAATTCTATATGTAAAACACAATATTCATCCCTCCAGACAACTTTACCGTGCGCTGCTTACATCACATAAGTTCTTTGAAAGTGATGATATTCACTTATTTAAAATTGTTTTCAAGATAATTTATAGTTTTATTAGTGGCCTGCAAACAAGATCCACTACGCTAGTGAAGTCGTCTGGCTGTAGATATTTACTGCTACCTGTGCGAAGTCTTGCTGGGTTGCTACTACATTTACAATAGCAGAGAGACTTTACAGTCCAGTTGCTGCCGTGTCAAAGACACTAACGACATTTTTGCGTGAACTGAAACTTGACAGTTCAACTGTTGCAATGTCAGAGGGTGATAGAGAGTGTTTGCCAAAAATACTATATTTCACAGTAAAATTGTAGCAAAATGCTACACATCACCAATTGTACCAGTACACATAAATGTTGTGTAGCTAAATGTGGAGAACACTCAGAACTGCTAGTCTCATACAGTTACTGCATAATAGGTGCAAACGCATAGGAGTCCATACAGTCCAAGTTGTTGCTGTGTTGGCAGGACTTTGCAGCTTTTACATGAGATGAAATTTTAGCTGCTGCAATGTGTGAGAGAGACTTTACAGTTCATACGTTTTCTGTTGTTTTCGCTTTGCAAGAGAGAAACTTAGTAGTTCACGAATTTTTAGCTGTTGTTGGACTTACCAGTTCATTAGTAGAGGAGACAAAGTGTGTGTGGAATATGAGATATGAAATTTAACAGTTCAACTGATGCATGTCATAGAGACTTAGCAGTTCACATACATTTCGAATGTGGTTGGCCTTAGTAGTTCTTTATTAGAAGAGACAGAAAATGTTTCGAATATGAATGCTAAAAAAAAAAATAAAAGAACCAAACTGAACTGGTGAAGTATACAAGGCGTCTGTGGGAGGGAGGGAGACAGCCAGAAACAACTGCTAAGCAGTCGTACCATCCACCACTAACATGTACCTTTTCCTCAGTATGGGTTACAAAGAAGTGCTCGACATAACAAGCGTTTTGCCTCAACCACACCATCCAGTACCACTGGCTCACTACTAGTTAGAATTAAGTGCACATCAACAAGAGTGAAGCAGCGATACCATTCTAACCACTACTCCTCTCAATGGAGTACAATTCTGTTCTGTACAAGTACAACAGTAAAGCAGACATGTAATCATGTACCACCTCCTCACGATTGGTTATCATGCAGTGCTCTGCAGCAACAAGTAGCCACACCATCCTTTCTACCTCCTACCAATGGGTCACAGTTCAGAGCTCTACAACGTCAGGTGATAGGCGGCTATAGTTTCTTGTACCATCCACCAGATATGGAGTATAGCTCAATGCTCGACAACAAAAAGTGATAAGTACCTATACTGCACAGTACCACTTGCTCACAATAAAGTACAGCTGACTGCTGGACAGCACGTGCTAAGGATCAATAGCATCCTTCACCGACTACTCTCTACAGTTTACAACTCAGAGATCTACGAAAACGAGTGGTACGCACACATACTTTGATGTAAAACCCTCTAGCTATGGACTGATATTCAGCGTTCAACAACAAGAAATGTTAAGCATCCATAACACAGTACACAACATCCTCATGATGAGGTACCATTAAGTGCTCTACAAAAACAAGTATAATGTAGCAATACCACCCTGTAACATCTCCTTGCTATGGGTTACCATTCAGCGCTACAAAAAAAGAAATGTTGAGCGGGCATCACGTCTTGTATAACTTCTCGATATTGGTGTACCATCCAGTGCTCTACAACAAGTGTGACGCATTCATACCGTCCACAACCACCTCCTCACTGTGGTTTACAATTCAGTGGTCGACAGCACCTACTGTTAAGTAGCTATAGCAATCTGCACTGCCACCTCACAGTGGGGTACAACTACGAGTGTTACGCAACTGTACCATACTGAAACATCTCCTTCGATGTTGTATCACTCAACACTCTAAAACCACTACTGTTAAACAGCCATATCAACCAGTACTATTTCCCACCTGTGGAATACAGTACGGTGCTCTATAACACAACGTGTTACGTATCTGTACAAACAAGTACCACTTCCCCAACTCAGCTCACAATTCAGTGCCTAACAACTACAAGTTTTAAGCATCCATACCATCCTTCACCATCTGCTTCCTATAGGCTGCAATGCACTGCTTTACAATATTAAGTTTTAAGTCACGACGCCATCTTGTACCACTTCCCCCTCTCCTCCCTTCTGCGTGGGGTATCATTCAAGTCTCTAAAACCTATAGCATTAAGCACCCATACCAACCAGTACCACTTCTAAACTATGGGTTACAATACGGTTTTCTACAACAACAAGTGTTAAGCAGCTGTAGCAATACATACCATTTCCTCAGGTATGAGTGTACAGTAACAAATGTTAAACCACCATACCATTTTGTACCACCTCTTTGGGACGATGTATCAGTTAATGGTCTACAACAACAATTGTTAAATAGCATTACCTACCAGTAACACTTCCTACATATGGGTTACAAGACATTGCTCTACAACACAAGTGTTAAGGAGGTTTACTAACTTGTACCACTTCCTCACTACTGTCACAATTCTGTTCTCGACAGCAACATGAGTTAAGTAGCAATAACATAATGAACCACCTCCTCATGGTGGGGTATCGTTCAATGCTCTACAACAAATAGTATTAAACAGCCATAGCATACAGTATTGCTTCCAACATATGAGTTAGAAGACAGTGTTGTACAACAACAATGGTTAGGGTACCGTTCCAACTGATGCAACTTTCTTACTATGGGAGTTTAACAACAACAAGTGTTCAGGATCTGCACCATCCTGAATCAGCTCCTCACTATGAGATGCAGTTCAGGGCTCAAGGAAACTGTTAAGCATCCTGTTGAAAGTCATCACCATGGGATAGCATTCAGTTCTCTATAAATAAAACTTTTAAGCAGCAATAACATCGTGTATCACCTCCATGCTATCTGTTAAAAATCTATGCTTAACAATGACAAGTGTTAACTGGCAAGAATATCCTCCGCCATTTCCATTTTATTGGGTAGCGTTCAATGGACTACAACAACCATTCCATTTTGTACCACTTCGTACCAATGGGTTGCAATTCAGTGTTCAACAACAGCAAGTGTTAAGCAGCTATGCTTTCCAGAACCACCTACTCGTTATGGGGTACATATCTGCGCTCGTCATCATTGAGTGGTAATCACCCACACTATATTGTCCCACCTCCTCAATACAAAGGACAACTAAGTGCTGGAAAACAACTGGTAAGGATCAATAGCAAACTATACCACGTGTTTGTCACAGAGTACAACTCAGTGTTTGACTACAATGAGTGGAGGCACCCATATTATCATGTACAACAACCTCGCTATGGGATACTTTTTTGTGTTCAACACCAAACAGTCTGTACTGATAACAATCTGTTATGCGGTACCGTTCAGTGTAATACGGCACATGTAACACCTCAGTACCATCAATCACCACCTTCTCATTATGCATTAATTTACAGAACTCGACAGCACCAAGTTTTAGGCAGCCATTACATCCTGTACAAGCTATTCGCAATTGGGCACCAATCAATGCTGTACAAAATAAAGAGTGTTTAGTAGGCATACCAACCTAAACCACTTGATACCTGTGGGATAACATACAGTGTTCTCCAAACACAAAACATAAGCAGCCATGCCAAACAGTGCCACATACAACCTATGGGTTACGATAAAGTACTCTGTAACATCAAGAGTTAAGCAGCCATACCAACCATTTATACTTCCATCGTATGAGTTACAACACAGTGCTCTACAAAACAAAGTGTTAGGCAGCCATACCACTGCAGGCTACAAACGATGGCATGGCAAAAACAAGAGTTATGCAAACAATTGTGTCCTGTACCACTTCCTCTTTTAAGTCAGTTTTCGACTACTACGAGTGTTAAGCAACTACACTATTCCTTCCAGCCTGCTAGAGAATGGTTACACATCAGTTATTGACAACATCAAGTGGTAAGCAACCACACTATCCTTTATCACCTCCTTGCTATGGGTTACAATACAATGCTTGACTACAAGTCTTAAGCAGCCATACCAGCCTGTGTATCTTTCCAATTACCTGTACCGCCTATACTAGCCTGCAACACATCTTTGCTAAAAGTAACTACTCATTGCTGGACAACATGAGATAACAATCAGTACCATCCTTCAACAACTACTCTTTATGGTGTACAACTCAGTGCTCTACGAAAACGAGTGGTTTGCACACATACTATCATGTGAAAACTCCTCACCATGGGTTACTGTTTAGAACTGAAGAAACAGAAATGTTAAGCAGGCATAACATCCTGCACAATTTCCCCATGTTTGTGTACCATGCAGTCCTCTTCAACAACAAGTGCGACTCATTCATACCGTGCTCTACCACCTCCTTTCTATGGATTACAATTCAGTGCACGACAGCACCAACTGTTAAGTAGCTATAATAACCTGCACTGCCTCTTCACGATGGGGTATGATTCAGTCATTCAGAACTGTACAGCAACAAGTATTATGCTGCCGTAAGATACAGTAACACTTCTCTCGATGGGGTATTACTCAAGGCTCTAAAACAATTATTATTAAAAAGCCATATCAAGCAGTACCATTTCTTACCTATGGATTGCAGCACAGTGCTCTATAACACAACGTGTTAAGTGTCTGTATAAACAAGTACTACTTCCTCAATACAGCTTACAATTTAGTACCTAACAACTACAAGTTCTAAGCTTCCATACCATTCTTCACCATCTACTTACTACAGGTTACAACACACTGCTCTACAGAATTAAGTTTTAAGTCACGACACCATTTTGTGCCTCACCCCCCCCCCCCCCATCAAATTGATGGGGTACCATTCAATTCTCTAAAAAGAGTTAGTTTTATGTAGCTATACCAATAAGTACCACCTCCAAACTATTGGTTACAATGCAGTTCTCTACAACAACATATGTTAAGCAGTTGTACGAACCCATACCATTTCCTCAAAATGGGTAACAATTCAGTGGTGGACTGTAGCAAGTGTTAAGCAGCCATTCCATTCTGTATCATCTTCTAACTGTAGCTACAATACAGTGTTCAACGACAATAAATGTTAGAGAGCGATACTATCCTATACCACATCCTCACTATTGTTTAGAATACAGTGCTCGAGAGAAACAAGCGTTATGCAGTGATACCAATCTGCACCACTTCCTTTGTATGGGTTACAGTCTAGAGCTTGACAGCAGCAAGTGTTAAGCAGCCGTAACATCTCCTCCTGGTAGGTACCTTTCAGTGCTCTACAATAGCAAGCATGAAGCAGTAAGTCCATCCTGTACAATCACATTGCTTTGGGGTATCACTCAGTGGTCCACAACTACAAGTGTTCACTTGCAGCATATGACTTCCAAAACAGTGCTCTACAGCACCATGAGCTAAGCAGGCTTACCAACCTGTATCACTTCCGTATTACAGATTACAATTAACGACTCGACAACAAAAAGCATCGTGTACCACTTCCTCATTATGGGTTACAACTCAGTTTTAGAAGAAGAAAAATCTATTCTATTCTGAACGACCTAGTAGATACGGGGTACAGTTTACTTCTTGACAACATCAAATGACATCCATATCATCGAGTACTACATCTTCACTATGGGTTAGAGTACAGTGTTGAACAAAAAGCGTTAAGTAGTGATACAGTTGTGTACAACATCATCGGTATGGGTAACAACTCAGTTCTCGACAGTAACAAGGGCGTAGCAGCTACAAAAGCCTGTAACACTTCCTCATGATGGGGTACCGATCAGTGCTCTACAACAAGATTTGATAAGCAGCCATACTATCCTGTACCACTTCCTTGCTATCATTCAGTACTCTACAACAGCAACTATTAAGTAACCATACGAGCAGGTTCCACTTCCTACCTGTGAGTTACAGTGCAGTGCTCTGCAACAAGTGCTACGTTGTTGTACCAGCCAGTACCACTTCCTCACTGTAGGCTACAGTTCATTGCTCAGCAACAAGAGGTGTGAAACAGCCATCCCATCATGTACCACATGTATCATCATGAAGATACTATTTATACTCAACAATAGTGTTATGCAGGAATTACATCCTCTGTCAGTTCCTTGCATTTTCGCACCATTGGAAGCCCTATACCTAGTGTTGAGCTGCTGTACCATTTTCTACCACCTCGTACCAATGGGTTACAGGTCTTCCCTTGACGAGAACAAATGTTAAGAAGCTATATCATTGTGAAACATCTACTTGATATGGTTTACAATTCAGTGCTTGTCATCATCGAGTAGTAAGTAACCATTCTGGCCTGTACTGCCTATTGATTGTAAAGTACAAGTGAGTTCTGGTAAACGTGTTGTAAGTATTAACACACTCCCTTTACCTCCTACTCAATATAGGCCACAACTCAGTACTTGACGAGTGGTATGCACCCGTATTATCATGTACATCGTCCTTGATATGGGTTACTACTCATTTGATCGACAATAAGAGATGCTAAGCAGCCAAAATAACCTTCATATATTCCTCGCAATGCGGTACCGTTCAGTGCTGTACAAATGTGTAACGGAGTTATTCATACCTATACCACCTTCTCACAATGAGTTACTATTCAGTGCTCTACAGCACCAAGTGTTAAGAAGCAAAACAAACCTGAACCGCTTCCTCACTGGACGCTACAATTCAGAGGTCACCAACAACAAGTGATAAGCTGGTATGTCATCCAGCACTGCTTACTTGATATGGTGTACCTCCTCGCTATTAAGTAAATCTAAGGGCTGGCCTAGAAGTGGTATACATCAACAATTACTTTTACCAACTACTCTTTGTAGAGTGCGACTCAGTGCTTGACAAAAACGAGTGGCATGCACATACAATATCACGTAAAACTTCCTTGTTATCCGTTTATTTGTTACCAATCAGTGCTCGGCAACAACGAGTGAAACACAGGCATTCCACCAAGGGCTATGCAGTGCTAACGTCCTGTACCGCCTCTTCACAATGTGCTCTGCACAGCAAGTGAGAAGCACCCATACCATCTGTGGTGTCACTGCCAGACACCACACTTGCTAGGTGGTAGCTTAAATCGGCCGCGGTCCATTAGTACATGTCGGACCCGCGTATCGCCACTGTGTGATCGCAGACCGAGCGCCACCACACGGCAGGTCTCGAGAGACGTACGAGAACTCGCCCAGTTGTACGGCGACGTTGCTAGCGACTATACGGACGAAGCCATTTCTCTCATTTGCCGAGAGACAGTTAGAATAGCCTTCAGCTAAGTTAATGGCTACGACTTAGCAAGGCGCCATTAGCCTTAAATAGCTTGTATATAAAGAGTCACTTGTATCGCCACAATCTCCAGATGTCTCATCAAGAACGATGTATACAAAGATGTATTAAAAGTTAAGTATATTCCAAAGATACGTATTTTCTTTATCACATTCATTAAGTCTCCTGTTTCAGACCTCACTCCATCCTTCGTGAGTTAGCGCGTGCATCTTGGCCGCCTCTTTCAATTAGTGTGCGTAGTGTTGGCAAGTCTGCCGACACTACACCATCCTGTACCACCTATCTACCAGCGATTAAAATAGTGCTCGACAGCACCAAGTATTACACAACTGTAACGTTCTGTACCATTTCCTCACGATGCTGTACCGTTAAGTGCTCAACAACAACAAGTGTTAAATAGCCATAACTTTTTGTACCATCTCATCAAAATGATGTATCAGTCAATAGTTTACAGTAACAGTTGTTAAATAACATTACCTACCAGTAACACTTCCAACATGTGGGTTACAATACAGTGCTTTACAACACCAAGTCTTAAGCAGACGTACTAACCTGTACCACTTCCTTACTACAGCCAAAATTCAGTGCTTGACAACAACAAGTGTTTATTAACCACACCCTCCCGAACTAGATCCTCTCAAAGAGACGGATTTCAGTGGTCAAGGAAATTTTTAAGCCTCCTGTTGAGCCATTTCGATTGGATGCCGCTTAGTTCTCTACAGTATCACTTAGATACTGCGCATTAAAATTCGGTGTTTAACAAAGAAAAGCGTTAACTGTGAAGAAAATCCTCTAACGTTTCCTTGTGATTGCGTAGCGTTCAATGGACACAACAACCGTAATATTTTGTACCTCTTGTACCCATGGGTTGCAATTCAGTGTTCGACAACAGCAACCATTAAGCAGCTATGCATTCCTGAACGACATACTCGATGTGGGGTACAAATCTGTGCTCATCATCACCAAGTGGTAGGCACCCACACAATAATGTACCACCTCGTCAATATGAAGGACAACAAAGGTCTGGAAAACAGCTGGTGTGGATTAATAGCAAAATATACCACCTATTCGTCATAGAGAATAACTCAGTGGTTGAATGCAATGAGTGGAGGCACCCATACTATCATGTACAACATCCTCGCTATGGGACACATTTTGGTGTTCAACATCAAACAGTTTGACCTTATAACAGTCTGTAGAACTTACTCACAAATGGTTAGCGTCCAGTGTACTGCATCACATGTAACGCTGTTGTACCATCAATTACCACCTCCTCATTATGCATTAATTTTCAGTAATCAACAGCACCAAGTATTAGGCAGCCATTACATCCTCTACAATGTCCTTGCATTTGTGTACCATTTATTGCTATACAAAAAAAGTGTTTAGTAGGCATACCAACATAGACCACTTGATACCCATGGAATACGATACAGTGTTCGCCACACAAAAAATTTAAATATCCATACCAAACAAAAAATGGTTCAAATGGCTCTGAGCACTATGGGACTTAACATCTATGGTCATCAGTCCCCTGGAACTTAGAACTACTTAAACCTAACTAACCTAAGGACATCACACAACACCCAGTCATCACGAGGCAGAGAAAATCCCTGACCCCGCCGGGAATCGAACCCGGGAACCCGGGCGCGGGAAGCGAGAACGCTACCGCACGACCACGAGCTGCGGGCGATACGAAACAGTGCCAGTTACAACCTATGGGTTTCAATGAAGTGCTCTGCAACATCAAGTGTTAAGTAGCCATACCAACTAGTTATACTTCCAGACTAAGACTAACAAAACAGTGCTCTAAAACACAAAGTGTTTAAATGGCTCTGAGCACTATCTATGGTCATTACTCCCCTAGAACTTAGAACTACTTAAACCTAACTAACCTAAGGACATCACACAACACCCAGTCATCACGAGGCAGAGTAAATGCCTGACCCCGCCGGGAATCGAACCCGGTAACCCGGGCGCGGGAAGCGAGAACGCTACCGCACGACCACGAGCTGCGGACTGAGCGACATCCTCCTCCACAAAGTCTTAAGCAGCCATAACACTGCAGGCTACAAAATAGATCACCACGAAAACAAGAGTTACACAACCACAACATCGTTTACCACTTAATTGTTATAGGCCAGTTTTCAACTACTGCGAGTGTTAAGCAACTACACTATCCTTCCAATCTGGTAGATAACGGTTACATTTAGTTATTGACAAGATCAAGTGGTAAGCAACCCAACTATCCTTTACTATCTTATTGCTATGGGTTACAATACAGTGTTCAACAACAGCAAGTATTAAATAGCCGTACCAGCCTGTGAACTTTACCCTCTACCTATACAGCCTCTACTACCCTGTACTACATCCTCGCTATGAAGTACAACTGATTTCTGGATAACACGTGCTAAGGTTCAGTCCCATCCTTCAGCAACTACAGTTTATATTGTACAACTCTGTGCTCTACAAATACATGTGGTATGCACACATACTACCATGTAAAAACTCCTCGCTATGGGCTATTATTCAGTACTCAACATCAAGAAATGTTAAGTTGCTATAACATCCTATACAACATCCTGAGGATGGAATACCGTTCCGTGCTCTACAACAAGTGTAATATAGCCGTACCATCCTGTAACACTTCCTCGCTATGGGTTATCATTAGTGCTCCAAAAAAATATTCAGGAGTTATAACATAATGTACAGCTTCCGAATGTTGGCGTACCATTCAGTGCTCTACAGCAACAGGTGCGACGTATTCATACCGTCCTCTACCACTTCCTCGATTTGGCTTACAGTCCAGTGCTCGACAGCACCAACTGTTAAGTAGCTATAACAACCTGTACAAACCCCTCACGATGAGGTACCATTCAGAGCTGCATAACAATGAGTGTTGCGCAACTGTACCACATCCTTCGACGGGGTATCAACTCATACTCTAAAACAACTACTATTAAACAGTCAAGTCTATCAGAACCATTTCCTACCTGGGGGTTACAGCACAGTGCTTTACAACACAATGTGTTGCGTATCTGTAACAACAAATACTACTTACTCATTACAGCTTACAAATCAGTGCCTAACAACTACAAGTTTTAAGCATCTATATCATAGCTTACAGTGCACTGCTGTACAGCATTAAGTTTCAAGTCACGACGCCATCTTGTACCACCTCAACCCTCTGCACAGTGTTCAATGACAATGAATGTCAGAGAGCGATATTATCCTATACCACATCCTCACTATTGTTTAGAATACAGTGCTCGAGAGAAACAAGCGTTATGCAGTGATACCAATCTGCACCACTTCCTTGGTATGGGCTACTGTCTAGAGTTTGACAGCAGCATGTATTAAGCATCCGTAACATCTCCTCCTGATAGGGTAACTTTCAGTGTCTACAATAGCACGTGTTAAGCAGTAAGTCCATCCCATACAACCACGTTGCTTTGGGGTATCACTCAGTGGTCCACAACTACAAGTTTTCAATAGCCATACCGACCAGTACCACTTGCAGCATATGAGTTACACCAAGAGTTAAGCAGGCTTACCAGCCTGTGAGACTTACAAAACTACATGTTACACTTGAGTGAGCGTCAACAACAAGTCATAAACAGCTATACTGTCCATCACTACCTACTCAATAAGGATTAAAATTCCGTGCTCGACAACATTTAGTGGCATGAAGCCACATTATTCTATACCACCTCCTAGCTATTAAGTACATCTAAGGGCTGGCCTGGAAGTGGTAAAAATCGACACTACCCTTCACAACCTACTCTTCGTAGATACGATTCAGTGCTCTACAAAAATGAATGGCTTGCATATAAACTATAATGTGAAACCTCATTGTTATCAGTTTGTTATTTACCATGCAGTTCTCGAAACCATAAGTGAAACACAGACATTCCGGTAAGCACTAAGCAGTAAATGTCCTGTACCATCTCCTCACAATGGGGTACAAATCAGTGCTCTACAACAGCAAGTGAGAAGCAGCCATACCATCCTGTACCAGATCTCCACCAGCGATTAAAGTACAGTGTTCGACAGCACCAGGTGTTACATAGCCGTAACATCCTGTACCACCTCCTCACGGTGTCATACTTTTCAGTGCTCTACAACAACAATTGTCAGGTAACCATTCCATTCTGTACCACCACCTTGGGATGATGTATCAGTTAGTGGTCTACAACAACAGTTACTAATTAGCACTCATTACCAGTAACCGTGCCATCATATAGTTTACAATACAGTGCTCTACACCACAAGGAGACGTACTAAGCAAGAACATTGGGTATCACCTCCATGCTGTGTGTTAAAATTTGGTGCTACCAGATTCCACTACGAAGGACAACTGAGTGCTGGAAATCAGCTAGTATGGATTAATAGCAAAATATACCACCTATTCGTCACAGAGTGGTTGATTAAAATGAGTGGAGGCACCCATACTATCATTTACAACAACCTCCCTGTGGTACAATTTCTGGCGTGCAACATCAGTTTTCGGTCATAACAATCTATAGAATCTACTCACCATGGGGTAGCGTTCAGTGTACTTCAGCACATGTAACGTTGCTGTACCATCAATTACCACCTTATTATTTTGCATTAATTTTCAGTGCTCGACAGCACCAGGTATTAAAGAGGGCTAACAACATCCTGTACAACCTCCTTGCAATTGGGTACCATTCAATGCTGTACATAAAAAAAAGTATTTAGTAGGCATATCAACCTAGACCACTTGATACCTGTGGGATGTTATACAGTGTTCGCCATACAAAAAATTTAAGCAGCCATACCAAACAGTACCATTTCCTACCACTGGGTTACAATGAAGTGCTCTGCAACATCAAGTGTTAAGCAGCTGTACCAACTAGTTACTCTTCCAGCCTATGAGTTACAAAACAGTGATCTACAACACAAAGTGTTAAGCAGTCATACCACTGCTGGCTACAAAATAGGGCATGACGAAAACAAGAGCGTCCTTTATCACTTCCTCATTATAAGTCAGTTTTCGATTACTACGAGTGTTAAACAACAACTCTATTCCTTCCAGCATTCTAGATAATGGTCACACATCAGTTATTGACAACATCATCTGGTAAGCAAACACACTACCATTTACCATCTTCTTGCTGTGGGCTAGAATACAGTGCTCAACACCAAGATGTGTTAAGTAGCCGTACCAGACTGTGTATCTTTCCCACTATGGGTCTCGATCGGTTACACTGAGGTGACAAAAGTCATTGGACAGCGATATGTACATATACAGATGTCGGTATCATCGCGTACACAACACGTAAAAGGCAGTACATTGGCGGAGCTGTCATTTGTAGACAGGTGATTCGTGTGAAAAGATTTCCGACCTGATAATGGCCGCATTACGGGATTTAGTAGACCATGAATGTGGAACAGTAGGTGGAGAGAGACGCATAGGACATTCCATTCCGGAAATCGTAAGGGAATTCAGTGTTCCGAGATCCAATGTGTCCAGAGTATGCAACAATGTGTCAAGAGAATTCCAAGAATATCAAATTTCAGACATTATCTCTCACCACAGACAGCACAGTGACCGAAGGCCTTCAGTTAACGACTGACAATAGTGGCATTTGGGCAGAGTTGTCAGTTCTATCACACAAGCGACATTGCTTGAAATTACCGTAGAAATCAATGTGGGATGTACGACGAAAGTACCTCTTTGGGTAATACGGCGAATTTTGGTGTTAATGGGCTCTGGCAGCAGACGACCGACGCGGGTGTCTTTGCTAACAGCACGACATCGCACGCGGATCGTGACCATATCGCCTGGACCTTAGACGCCTGAAAAACCGTGCTCTGGTCAAATGAGTCCCGATTTCAGTTGGTAGGAGCTGATGGTAGGATTCGAGTGTGAAGTAGACCCCATGAAATCATCGACCCAAGTAGTTAGCAAGGCACTATGCAAGCTGGTGGTGGCTCCACAATGGTGTGTGCTGTGTGTACATAAAATGGACTGGGTCCTCTGGTCAAACTGAACCGATCATTGATTAGAAATGGTTATGATCGATTACTTGGAGACCATTTGCAGCCATTCATGGACTTCATGTTCCCAAACAACGATGGAATTTTTATGGATGACGGTGCGGCATGTCACTGGGCCACAAATTTTCGAGTTTGGTTTGAAGAACGTTCTGAAGAATTCGAGAGAATGATTTGGTCATCCCAACATGAATCCAATCGAAGATTTATTTGACATAACTGAGAATCCAGTTGGTGTATAAGATCCTGCAATGGCAACAGTTTCATAGTTAAGAACGGCTATAGGTGCAACACAGCTGCAGCGAACTTCCGGGTTGTTGAGTCCATGTCACGTCGAGCTGGAGCACTAAGCTGGGAAAATGGATGTCCGACCCGATATTAGGAGGTATCCCATGAGTTGTGTCACCTGAGTGTACTACTCACTGCTCGACAACGCGAAATGTTAATCAGTCTTTAATGCTTCTGCAACCATCTCATAATGGGGTGCCATTCAGTGCTCGATATCAAGAAGTGTCAAGCTCCCATAGTATTTTGCATCACCTCTGCAATACATATTAAAATACAGTACTCGATTACGACAAGTGTGAAGCAGTTATACCATCCTCTACCACCTACATAATAATGGCCACAGTTAGGTGTTCAACAACGTTGACTCACAAGCAACCCTACTATCCTGTACCACGACCCTGCTATGAAGTAGAAGTGAGTACTGGACAACAAGTGATAAGCATCAATATTACACTTTGCCACCTAGTCGTTAAAATGTCCAACTCAGTGCTCGGCATCAACGACAGGTATGCGCCCATACTATAACTATGTTGGTTTACTATCATGGTTTACTATTCAGTACTCGACAACAACAAAAATTTAAGCACCCATAATATCCTGTACATCGTCCTCTCGATAGTGCACCAATCAGTGCTATACAAAAACAATTTTTAAGTATCCATACCGTTCTTTAGCACTTACTTACATATTTTTACAGTTCATTGCTTGACAATATATGTAAAGCAGCCATACCAAGCTGTAACCGCTCTTCACAAAGGGGTACCATTCAAAGCTCTATAACAAGAAGAGTTAAGTATCCATACCAACCAATACCACTTCCAACCTATGGGCTACAACACAGTTATCTACAACACCTGCTCAGCAACAAGAAGTGTTAAGAAGCCACTCCATTGTGTACCACATCCTTACTGTGTATTATGATTCACTGCTTGACAACAGCAAGAGTTATGCAGCCATACCATATTATAATAACTGCTCACGATTGGGTACCATTCAGTGCTCTACAATAACAAATGTTAGGTAACTGTACGAACTTATGGATTACCGTACAGTGCCCTACTTCAGCAAGTATTAAGCAGCCGTACAAACTTGCACCACTCTTTCCTACAGGTTACAATTCAGTTTTTGAGAACAAAAAGTGTTAAGAAGCCATACCACCTTGGACCCCTCCTCACTATGGGTTACAATTCAGTTTTCGACGACGTCAAGTGTTAAGCAGCTATACCACTCCGTACAAGCTACTCATATGGGCTACAGTTCAGTTCACTACACATTGAGTCGTAACCACCAATATTATAATGCACCATCTCCTCGTTGTAAAGTTTACTGAGTGTTGGAAAGCAAGTGATAAGCATTAACACAAACATTTATCATCTACTCATTACAAGGCAAAACTCAGTGCTGAGTAATTACAAGTGGTATGTACCCAACTATCAGCTAAAGCCTCCGCACTGTGGGTTACTAATCAGTACTTGATAACAAGAAATGTTAAACTGCCAAATATACCTGTACAACCACCAGATAATGATGTAGCATTCAGTGCTCTATAACATCAAGTGCTAAGCCCTGATGCCACCCTTTACTACCTCCTTGCTACGAGTTACAATTCAGTGCTGGACAGGAGCCAGTGTTAAGCAGCTATGTCATCCTGTAATACTGTCTAACTGTAGTTTACAGCACAGTTCTCTACAAGAATAAACGTCAGGCAGAGATACCAACCTGGACTGCCACGTCATTGCGAGTTACAATCCAGCCGTCGGCAGGAACAAATGTTAAGCAAACATTACATCCTGTGTAACCTGTTCATGATGGGATACCAATCATTGCCCTACAGCGACAAGTATTAAGAAGCCGTACAATCTCTCACCACGTTTTTGCTAAGGGTAAAATTTCAGTGCTCAGTCACAACAAGTGTTAAGCAGCCATACCATCCTAAATCACTTCTTCACTAAATATGCTTACAGTTCTGTGCTCGACGATGACAAGTGTGAAGCAGCTATACCAGCCCCTACCAGGTACCCAGTATTGGCCACAGTTCCGCGCTCGACAAAATCGAGTGATAAGAATTCATACGATCCCGTGCCACGTCCATGTTATGAAGCGAAACTGAGTGCTGGACAGCAAGTGGCAAGCATCAATACTATCCTTTTCCACCAACTCGTCATAGGGTAAACTTCCGTGTTCTACAACAACGAGTGGTACGCGCCAATGCTTTCATAGACATCCTCCCCACTATGGATTACTGTTCAGTGTTCGACAACAAAAAACATTATGCAACAATAACATCCTGTACAACTTTCTCTCGATGGGGCACCAATCAGTTGTAAAGGTCCAATACCATCCTGTACCAGATCCTCGCTTTTGTTTTTCTTGTTTCTCAATATGAGATACTATTCAGTGCTCAACATAAGCGTTAAGCATCCTATTGAAAAACTAACAGGCACCACTCTTTTCTCTACATCTAAAACTGTTAAGTAGTCATAACGTCATGAACCATCTCCCTACGATTCTGTACTATTCACTGCTCCACAACAACCAGTGATAAGCAGTCCTACTGTTGTGTGCCACCTCCTTCCTGTTGGTTATAATTCAGTGTTAAAAAAAAAACAAGCGTTAATGGGGAATAACATCATCTACCACTTCTCTGTGACTGAATACTGTTCAGTGATGTACAACAAGTGTTCTGCTGCCACACCATCCTGTACCACCTCCTATATGTAAGTTACAGTTCAGTACTCGACGAAAGAAAATTTTAGGCAGCTACATCATCCTGAACCACCTACTCGACATGGAGCACAATTCAGAGCTCGACATAATAGAGTGGGAAGTCCCCATAATATCCTTTGCCACTCCAGCTGAGTGCTGGATAATATGTGATAATCATGAATACTATACTTTTAAACCTACTCATTATAGGGTAGAACTAAGTGTTCGAAAATAGTACAGTCACGTCACTATGAGTTATTAATCAGTGCTCAACAACAAGAAGTCATATGCAGCTCTAACATCTCGAGTACCCCCTCACAATGGGGTAGTATTCAGTGCTCTGCAACAAGAAGTGTTAAGCAGCCAAACGACAGTGTACCACTTTTGTGCTATGGGTTACAATTCAGTGCCCTTCAACAAAAGATGGTAAACAGCCATACGATTCTATGTCACCTCCTTGCTATGGCTTACAATTCAATGCTCTACAACAAAAGATGTTAAGGATCTATGCCATCCTGTAGCAACATCTCGCTATGGGTTACGTTACATTGTTTGACAGCAACAAGTACTAAGCAACCATACCATACCGTGCCACCTCCTCACTATGGGGTACAACAAAGTGTTGAGCAGCTGTTCCGTCCTGTTCCATCTACTGGTTATGGTATAAAATTCAGTTCTCTGTAATATGGACTAGTGAACTTCGTTTGCATGCTGTATCACATCCCCACTGTGTGGGATAACACAGTGATCGTCAACTAGCGTTAGACAGCGATAGAAAACTATACTATATCCTCCATGTTTCATGCAATACAGTTCTGGAGAAGATCGACTTGTAAGCAGCCAGCTTATCCTATGGCACCTCCACTCTACAGAGCAAAATTCAGTGCTGGGCAACATGTATTAAGCAACCATATCTTCCTGTACGTCCCACTCATTTGGATAAAATTCAGTGCCGAACTACAAATTATGCTAAGCACCCATATCATCACATACCACCGGCTTTCTATGGGGTGCAATTTTGTGCTCTATAGTAAGCATTAAGAAGCCATACGACCTTGCACAACATCCTAACTATAGGGTGTAGTTCAGTGCTCGGTGCAAACAAGTGTTAAGCAGCCATACCATTCTGTGTCACCTCCTCACTGCGGGAAACAATTCAGCACTTGGCAACAACAAATTTTAAGCAGCCATTCCATTTGGCAACATCGAGGGGTTAGCATTAATGCCGTTTTTTACTACCCCCTCGCTACGGGGAACTCTTCAGCGGTCGACAAAAACGTATAGATAACACCAATATCATCCTGTACAGTACTCCCACTGTGGCTTAGAATTAAGTGCTGGACATCAAGTGTTAAAAACTATACCATCCTGTGCAATATCCTCCGTATGGGTATTAATTCAGTGATCGACAATAACAAGTGTTAAACAGCCCTATCATCCTTCACCTTCTCCTCACTAGAGGATACAATTCAGTGTTCCGCAGCAACCACTGATGCGTAGCCATACTATCTCGTACTAACTCAACTCTATGGGATACAACTGAGTGCTTCACAAGAAGTGGTAACAATCCATACCAATCTGTACCACCTCCTCACATTGGGGAACAATTCACTGGTGGACAATAAGTGATAATCAGCCATTTCATTCTGTACAAAAGCCTTCATATTGGAAATGATTCAGTGCTCGACAACAACACGTGGTAAACATACATGCCAGCCGCGGTGGCCGAGTGGTTCTAGGCGCTTCAGTCCGGAACCGCGCGACTGCTACGGTCGCAGGTTCGAATCCTGCCTCGGGCATGGATGTGTGTGATGTCGTTAGGTGCAAGTAGTTCTAAGTTCTAGGGGACTGATGACCTCAGATGTTAAGTCCCATAGTGCTCAGAGACATTTGAACCATTAAACAGACATATCGTCCTGTAGCATCTCTTCGCTATAGGTAACAGTTCCCTATTAGACAAGAAGAAGCGGTAAGCAGGTGTACCATATTGTAGTAACTTTTGACTATGGGCAACATTTCAGTTCTGAATAACAAGCGGTAATCAGTTAGAGCATCCTTTACCACGTCCTCATTGGAGGATTCAAAAGCCACAGCCTCATATATGCAGCTCTCCTTACTAGTCATCACGGCATACTGAGATTCACATGGGCACAAGTTGACAACTAAATTCCTGAAAGACAGACTAATGAGTTGCGGTATATGTGGATACACGCTGTTGGCAGTGATGGTAACTTCAAAGACGATATCAGGCGTTGCGTCACGCTCGGTACCGAAGAACCGTTCAGGAAAATGATGGAGGGATTCTTGTATGGAGGAACATTACAAAGCATAAAATGGAGCTACCGTTAATCCATCATCGTTTCTCGAAGATGAGCAACACGGGAACGCACAGTGAGATCATCTGCATCCATTTGTTGATACCGTGCGAGTTCTCACAGTGGTAAGGTACAGAATTTGTGTTCAGGAGGGCGGCTATTTAAAACCCATTCCAAACATAACAGGGTTATGAATGTTGACTGGAAAGGATTTTGAGTCAATTATTGTACAAATACGTGGAAAATAGGTTTATTATCGTGCATGTACTAGTTTTCGCCGAGTTTCGATCCAGCGAAATGTTCTTGAGCTTCGTCAATCCACAGGGTGACCGCTTCATTAGTTATGACGATGAGAACAGCATGGAATTTCTCACTCATTTCTATGGTACGTCGCACGTCGATTTCTCTTGGCAGGTGCGGAGTGAATAATCTACTGTCCCTCCAAAAACATTTATTCCTGGCTTATAAGCGACGTCTGCGATGTAACTGTGGTGCCAGATTGAGCTAACAACTGGAAACAACCAATGTGTACTCGATCAGTCACTTGCGAGCAGGCTGTGTGAAGTAGTGTGTCAACGTTGGTCTATGGCAGTTCCGAACGGAGCAACACATTGAACACATCTAAATCAAGTGTTCAAAACATTCTGCAGAGATGTTTTGAATAAGAGAAAAGCGTGTGCAAGATTTTTGCCGCCCGTCTTGACTCCCTGATACGAAACAATGACTCGTGGACACCCGCCGCGACTAGATCAAAATGCAAAATGCGGATAATTCATTTCTGGAAAACAGCATCACGAGTCATACGACTTAGTGTTATCAATACGAACTTATCACAAACGACAAATTATCTAGTAAATATGGGGTCTAAAATACTTACTTTAAGAGCTATGAGCACTTGCCCAAGAGAAGAGGTGTGTTTCACAGTAGCGATGATGACAAAGTGCTCATAGCTCGTAAGTTACGTATTTTAGAGCCCATGTTTATCTGAGGTTTTTGCTTCAAATGATCTTTCCTCTCATAACTTTGAATATTGACCATTTCTTCTGAGACACCATGTGTAAACTGAGTTACTGCTGTCCTAAATGCCCAGAAAAATAATACATATAACTGCAGTTCGTTATGCTGGACACTGCAAAGTTATTAAGAACATGAATAGCAATAGTGAGCCGGCTGCTGTGGCCGAGAGTCCGGAACCGGGCTGCTGCTACGGTCGCAGGTTTGAATCCTGCCTCGGGCATGGATGTGTGTGATGTCCTTAGGTTAGTTAGGCTTAAGTAGTTCTAAGTCTAGGGGACTGATGACCTCAGATATTAAGTCCCATAGTGCTTAGAGCCATTTGAACCATTTTTGAGCAATAGTGGTGGGATACAACAATAAAGTGATCAGAAACAAAAGAACCTGCAGTCACACAAAACATATCACAGAAACGTCGGCTTCATCACAATTCCACAAGCGCAACAAATTTAACACACAGAAAATATATTAGGTGTTTTGCAGCACTGACTGGTATGTTAGAAACTGTAATTGCTTGTGTGCAAATACAAATTTAGAGTTCCAGTCCTTATCAAAGAAACCATCCCGGGGTTCACCTTCAGTAATTTAGGAAAACAGTGGGAATAGGATCTGAACATCAGTTCTACCGAGTGTGGGCCTATACGCACAACCATTCGGCTACCTCGCTCGGATTTATAACCGAAATGAAGCCTTCATATCTCTTCTAAGTTGCTACTTAGCATTTGACTCATAGATCTCTATATCATGTGCACAATTTATATTTTAGAAACGTAACTGTCGAAAAAGAAGACGAATACGTAAGGCTTTGGTGAATTAAATGTCATGTACAGTTACATATCGATGACAGGAAGTGTTATGATTTCAAAGTATTCCTAGTTCATGAAATATAGACGATAAGAAGCCATCATAGCATAGAACCTAGAATCCTATGGTAATTTATTTGGTGTGCATCTTGCAGAATCTTATAAAGACCATCTTACGATTTGTTCCTTTATCAGCACACGCTAATAAGCCAAAACACTATGCCCACTGCCCATCGTGAGATTGACTGGCACGTGACAGGACATAAGCGAATTTGTTAAAGGTCAGATTGTTTTGGCCTGGCGCCTCAGATCAAGTATCTCGGAAACGGCTAAACTGTTCGGTTATTAGCGTTCTACTGTTGTGAGTATGTACTGTATGAACAGTGGATGAAGGACTGCCAAACCAGACGTAGGCGACAATGCTTTGGACGTCCACACCCCATCACAGCCCGAGGAAGTCGGAGGCTTGCTCGTTCTGTAAATCTGTAAAGAAGAATAAATGTAGATCTGTTGCAGAGCTAACGACGGAGCACAATGCTGGCACAGGTGCTTCGGCGCACACCGTTCAGCGAACAATGGTGAACATGGGGTTTTGCGGCACATGACCCATAAGAAATCCCATTTTGAACCAAAGACATTGTCATTTACGATCACAGTGAGCATGGGATCATCAAGATTGCACCGTGGATCAATGGAAACGTGGCACATGGTTGTATGAATCATGTTTCATACTAACCCCAACCTGTATCTGGATATGTCGCCATCCAGTCGAAATACTGTTCAAAGCATGCATCGCGCCACGGACGTAGGTCGGTGGGGGCAGTATTATGCAATGGGGGGGGGGGGAATTCAGGCATTCACTTGGGCTTCTATGGGACCTGTGACAAGCCGGCCGGTATGGCCGAGCAGTTATAGGCTCTTCAGTCTGGAACCGCGTGACGGCTACGGTCGCAGGTTCGAATCATGCCTCGGGCGTGGATGTGTGTGATGGCAGGTTCGAATCATGCCTCGGGCGTGGATGTGTGTGATGTCCTTAGGTTAGTTAGGTTTAAGTAGTTCTAAGTTCTAGGGGACTGATGACCTCAGATGTTAACTGCCATAGTACTCAGAGCCATTTGAACCATTTTTTTGACCTGTGACAGTAATCTAAGTCACTTGATAGCTATGGATTACCAGCAGCCCTTCAGGCTTGATGTCCTCCCCAACGGTGATTGCACCTGTCCGTGTTACAAGGCTAGAATCGTGCTATAATGGTTGAGAGTCGTAATAGTGAACTCATGCTGATGTTAGCCACCAAATTCGCCTGAACTGAAGCCGATGGAATACATCTTGGACTCCCCGGGCGCCTGCTCTGATCCCACAAACTCACAAACTACTGACCCGTAATTTATGTGAATAGCGTGATCTGCTTAGAGACGTCTGGTGTCATATACTTCTGGAAAGCTACCAAGGACTCGTTGAATACATGCCTCGCAGAATTACCGCTGTATAATATCCAAAAGGTGGACCAACACGCTGATAAGTAGTTGGTGGTCACATTTTCGTTCATCAGTGAATATATAGCTTCAGTCGTATCCTTCCTATATTAATAACATGGTTTGAACAATGCGTACATGTATTTCATTGCTCCAAAAGTTGAATTTATTTTTTTATCTATCGATGTTACGAGCAGTTTTCCAGTTACTTAGAGCAGTTATCTCTTCAGTTTCATGTTCCGTGTGACAATCCAATACTTTCGAGGTGATTTTGTCATCTTACACTGACCGATGTGACTCTGTGTTTAAGTCACTGAAGTGAAATCAGATTCCTATCCAGGTACCCTCTCCGTCGTTTGACATAACGTATTTACAAACCTTGCTGTCGGACGAGGATATCAGGAGAGAGTGGGTACAGTCGGAGCAGTGACATAATATATACCGTGTCGGGACACATAATCCACCAACAATACAGGTGAGTTCAAAAGACGCACAGGTCCGCTCGAAACGCTACTTTGGGAGATCATACGTCTGCACTCCGGACGACGGCAACACCAGTTTGTTTTCGTGAGAAATTCCAACAGTCGTCACTGAAATGAGCGACGCCCGCTTCGCTACAAGTGGTGTTCAGATGACAATCAGAGGCGCATCAGACATGGTACTACTTGCTTCCGCCTGTCATATGCCCGCAAGCAGTGCGAGCCATATACATCCGCCTGAACAGTACTTAAGTGAGCACACACGTCTGGAGCAGCACTCTCCCCCTTCCATCCTCTTTCTTCCCCACCTCCGCTCTCTTTGCCCCCTTCTCTCCCCCGAGTCCTTTTACATTTCCCACCTCTGCCTCCTCTCATTCCGTCTCGCGGCTGCCCTTCTCCCCCTTTATTAGTCCTCTCCCTCCTTGGTTCCCCCCCCCCCCTTTTCGTTTTTTCCTCTCCTCCCTCCTTGTTTTTCCCCCTACTCCAGGTCCCCCCCCCCCTTCTGCCTTGGATCGGGAGTGCCATCTTTGTGCCGCCTTTTTCATGCAGTGTTTTACAGTGTGTTTTTCCAGTGCGTGCTCCATGTTGTGTCTTTTGGGAAGTGTAGCGAACAGCCATCATACTGTCGCTGGGTGTACTTTTTTTTTATCTCTTGTGAACAGAAACCAGACTGTCGCCATGTTTTTTAATTGTGTGTCTACTATGTTACCTGTCTGATTCCTGTGTATTTTATCAACATTGCCAACCCCTTTTGCTTTCTGTTTTAACTTTCCGCATTTTTACGCCATTTTACACTTTAAATCACCATTTTATCGCCTGTTTTTCCTTGTTTCTTTCTTCTTCGTTTTTTAAACAAAAGTCTGTAGGCTGTAGAGCAGCGTAGTAAGCTGCTGCCAGCCTGCCCCTTCGGGGGGAATTGAAAATCAATAAAGAAAAAAAAACTGGAGCAGCAGTTCCGGCCGCCGCCGCTGTATCAGCATAGGAGAGGCTACAGCAGCCTCAACGAGTGGCCAGCCATCACCATGGAACCTTCGCATCCTCAACGTGGCGGCTAGGGAACTGCACGCTCTTGCATTCGTAAAAGACGACTCAACTTAACACTAAGAATTTACTCAGAACCATCTTCAGCGATAAACAACCGTCTACAGTTAGAATTAAACTGATAAACTATCAACAGTTTTGGGAATTTGAACTGGGCAGATTTTAGTGTTTTGTTGTCACAGGTCAACGAACCAACAAAGACTATAATAATTCATCAGATCAAGAAGATCTTAAATTCTGCATCGTGATTGTCACTAATTTGCCATTGAATAATGACTGTGGTTTATTTTTATTACTGCTTGTTGAAATAAAGTGTCTATCGCTGTCTGGGAAGCTTGCCTCGAGTACAGAATTAGCAACATTTCACCACAGTATTTACCATAATATACACTGGGCTACAGAGATCCATGTACAACACTTCAAGGGCGAAAAATGGCTCTGAGCACTATGGGACTTAACATCTGAGGTCATCAGTCACCTAGAACTTAGAACTACTTAAACCTAACTAACCTAAGGACATCACACACATCCATACCCGAGGCAGGATTCGAACCTGTAACCTTAGCGGTCGCGCGGTTCCAGACTGAAGCGCCTAGAACCGCTCGGCCACCAGCGGGCGGCAACTTCAATGGCGAGTTCCAGTTTATTTAAAGAGTAAAGTAGGCGTGGAAGCAATTATCATTCACTAAGAATCCGTGAAATGAGTGTTTTGATAATAGGCAGTGGCTGTATACGGAGTGATATGTGTATACGTGCCCTCGACGTGAAACTGCGACTGAGCAGATCAGTAGAGATGACATGCTCAACATTGTACCTTGAATGTAATTATTACATCCTACTAGTTGAATCCTCTAGGGCCTGTCTGTAACACACTTTATAATAAAAAAAGGACGCACCATAAAGGAATTATCCGAATGTGACGGAAATCGGTAGATGCGATGTACACTTGACAGCAAAAAAGGTGGGTCACTGCCGAATACAACCAACGAAACGTAGCTGTGTTGCAGGTCCTCTAAACACCAAAACCCCGTGGGGTACAGTCGTTTGACTATACACAATGGGTACCGCAAGAGACTACTAAGAGACCAAAGGTCTTTATGGCAGTCAAAGCGTCAACTAATATCGTCATACAAAACATATTAGAAAACACGTTCTTAGCGATGAGACACCCCATAACACTCATAAACTAACCTTAATTACAGCAAGTGACATTCCAAAAGTTCTGAGAAAACGGATTATTTTACATATATCGTACAATAATCCTTAGTCAAAATTAAATACCTGAGACAATATATGGAGTTACAAAGCTGTACGCCAATTGTAAAAAAGTTTTTCGCTCGCTAAAAGGTTTTCCATCCACGTACTGAAGGTCGCTCAACGGCGAGTGGCTCTGGAAACTGGATATTGGACGAACCAGTAGAAAAACGTGATTTACGGCAACAAGCACTCAAATCTGAACATTAACAGCGAATCACCAGTAATATCATTGTTCTCGTAACACATCAACAGCTACGTGTACACAAATCTGAACTTTAAATGACGTGACCAACGTCGTCGTTCTGGACCTGGATTCAAACCCAGCACCTATAGTCATTGCTAACTAAGCTAAGCTTGGTTTGTGCCTTATTGAGACCCGATAACTACGCATAAAGAGATGTGAAGAATAGACGTTTGCACCAGCATCAGTTATCAATTCAGATCCTGAAAATAAATGACGAAAATGTTTGTACTGAACTGGAATCCTTTCATAACAGTTACCGTCCTGGGAACTACCCCCAACGACGTTTAATATGGTGTCATTCACAAGGAACAAGGTATGCTCATGTTTAAAATTGAAATGCCATCATATAAAGCTTGTGACAGGGATGTGAACCCAGCACCTAATCGGATTGTTAACGAAGTAAAGTCACGCTCAACAGTATCCGAACGACCTGTATTGCATTTCGCCTGATTCCCATGCAACCCACATAACGCAGCTGTCGAGCAGGTCCTCTAATGGCTCCTTGATACGGTCGTTTGACTATTGAAAATGGTTCCAACAAGTCACCACAAGAAAACACTGCTCTGTATCGCAATAACTCAAGATGTGAAGTAATACCACGATACTAAAAATATCGGGGAACAACTTATCAGAGATAAGACTGTCCTTAAGGCTTGTAAGCTCGCATTTATTGCAATAACTGACATACCTGAAATGTTAGCAATCTCATTATTACGTCAGAAAGGTAATGCACTTAGTAAGTTCGTCGTATTCATGATTTCCTCTTCAAAGTAACATACCATACTTGTTATCTAACACAAAATGTCATTAAAAATTTACGTTATTCACGAGCAGCTAGGTGAGAATATGTATGAACTTCAAATGAGGAACCGAACCCGTCCGCAGCTCGTGGTTGCGCGGTAGCGTTCTCGCTTCCCGCCCTTGGTTCCCGGGTTCGATTCCCGGCGGGGTCAGGGATTTTCTCTGCCTCGTGATGACTGGGTGTTGTGTGATGTCCTTAGGTTAGTTAGGTTTAAGTAGTTCTAAGTTCTGAGGGACTGATGACCATCGATGTTAAGTCCCATAGTGCTCCGCGCCATTTTTGAACGACGAACTGACTAGTTCTGCATATGGATTCAAACCCAGGTCATGCAAACTAAGATTTCGTGACTGACACAAATTAACAGTCATTCCTGACTAGGCATAAAGAGAGTGATATACCTCGATTTTAGACAGAATCATTTAACAAATATCAACTTTAAATTACATAACGTAAATATTTTTAACGGTTGCGAATTCCTACCCAGCATCTATTGTCCCTGTTAACGAACTACGAGAGATGTTAAATACTGCTTCTTCACAAGTAACTTACTTGAAATGCAGTGAGGTAAAGCTTTGTGTTGGACAGGGATTCGAACCCAGAACCTAATCGGATTCTTATCGCAGCAAAATCAACTTTGACATATCGGATTTTCTCGGCAGTAGCTAGACGTATTAACTGAAATGACGAGACGAAACATTATTTTTTTCCTTTCCAGGACTCCAACCAGGCACTTATCGCTGTTATATTCTAGAGAAAAGGAACGTTAAGTATGGGTTCGTTACACCAGCACCGACATGTGAGCATGTTTGAACTAGAAATAATATGACAAAGAGTTCAGTGCTGACTAGGAATCGAACCCCACACATATCGTTGTTGACTACACACAAAGAGACGTCAGCTACCGAATTTTTCTCCACAAGCAGCACGGAATAACATCCTTGCACTTACAGTGATCTCGCAAATAGTTCTGCGTCCCACTGGAAGTCAAAAACATCAGATAACTATGAGAGTTACTGATTTATGATGCTTAGTAGCAGTCAGTTCTGAGTATTATTAGCACCTAAGCTCCAGTCCCTAAACCTAGTTACAGAAATGCGAATCAGACGCATTACGTATTCCAGGCCGTAGCAGCCGCGTCTTTGAGGCGCCAGCTATGGTCACTTCCCAGCCCGCTATAGGATCACATCGGTTCGTCTTCTTCCTGCTGGTAATGTAACTGAGATTTGGCAATAACGCAAGGTATGTTTGGCAACTCTGTGATCGACGAGTTACTTCCTGGTGTGCACGGAATTAAGCCTCAAAGTTCACTTGATTTCTCGTGTCATTTCCATTGAATAATCTGAGTTGTTATCGCTTGAGGTGTAACAGAAGATTGTAAATTTACGGTTTTCAGCCCAGCAAAGTCATTGAACGTGGCAATCGCAACTAATCTCGTCCTGTAAATAGCGGTTTATGAGTTCTAGCCACTATTGGCCTCGTAAAAGGAAGGCGAAAACCGTATATATCCGCTAGCTCTGTGTTGACGTGCTGACATGGGGAAACGCGAATGTTATGGTTCGCGGTTCCAGCCCCGCTGAATTTAACGTTTTTATCCCTTCTGTGTAAGAGCTACAAGCAGTCAGATCAAACATTGATAATCAAATCGTAAGATAATACTTTCAGCTCATAGTGCAATGGTGAAAAACTTACAATGCTGCACAACAGGTAACGCCTCTTTCCGAAGCTGACAACCAAATTTTCGGTTTCTAGGAATACGTAACTTTATTTATGAAATGCAACGTTTGCATACCTGTTGAGTATGACACAGCATACAATTTAAACACAGACCCAATCGAAATCTAAGTGAGTAGTATTTTACTAATTCGTGCAGATAGAGGCACGCTTGTGCACAGATACTCAGTTTTGTTAAAACAGACTTTCGTCGTAAGGTTATCGTGGGTAGTTTTATTTCATTTCTTACAATACAGTGCTCAGTTTTCGTAAGGTTTCTTTTAGGGTTGTTAAAACAATACTAAACAGGAGGCGGGAAATTAATCATCAACGATATATGCGAATTCTCTGATGTTATCTATAAGAGTCTGCCAATGCACATGCAGTTTATTGATTACATGCATGTAGAAAACTTGTTCTGAGTTAAAGCTGTCAAACAAGGTTTGAAGAAGAATAAAATGCCACTACCACGAACAAAATGACGCAGAAGTTAGCCTTTTTTCCACATGCGACTATTTTGGGTTGAGAAGTGAAGAGAATTATGTTCAAAGTTACATTAAATTGATAACTTCAGCAGACAGCAGAATTGCGTTTAAAAAATATATAGTAGCGAATGTAATAAAACACGCGACTTCTTATCAAGAGTGCGCGACGCTTACCGTTGCACTACTCGCTGTGACGTAGCTACAGTACCTCTGGAAGTGAACAACAGTTCCTCCAGAACTTCGGCATTCCACAGTGCTGTGATATAATGCTTATGGCCGGATCTACAGCAGCATTTCTTTTGCACTGCACGATGGTTTCAACAAACAGATAGCGCAATAGAGTAGCTCAAATGGAAAGGAACACTTCCTATTTAAATTTCTGCATCCTACACTGTTGGCAGTTCTGTGTAGGTGGCAGTTACGTTATTTTATTTCGGTGATTACAAAATAGAGTCGAATGTATGCACTGGGTAGCCAAGGCAGCTAGTTCATGGCGATTCGGTCAACCAAGTTAATGAATGTACTGAACATCCAGCAAACCACTACAGGGAGCCTGTGTGTCAGAATTCTCATCTTGTGTGCCGCAACGGTGTTATGATAGAGAAATGAGTCGTAGAGAAGTGGGTTTGGTGGTCTGTTGGACTGATGATAGTTTCGTGTGATGATGGTCTCGGTTGGATTCCAACTTCTGCCGATGTTTTTTGATAGGGAGAGGCAGATTCTGTTCTCTTCTGGCTACGCCAAGTGAAGAAGGTATAATGGCATTGTGGTCTGAAAATCACTTTAAACATGATATTCCTTCTCTACCAAGTAGACGTTAGGTGGAACCACATTAAAGTAAGGAGTGGCGACATGTAGAAACTCTATCACCAGTAACCTTCCTTATACTGGTTATTTATTTCTAGTGACGAAACAAACCCTGTGTATGGTCACAGGAAACTCATTCCATCTTTTATTGGAGCTTCTGTATGTCGATAAAATTGGTTCAGAACTGGGAACGCAAACTCAGACCGCCCTAATCGCGGTATTTGATCCCTTCGTGACAATACAGCTCGACTACAACTTATTGTTTGTTCAAAACTGCAGATCCCTCAACATCTCCACATATTGCGCATAAATGGATTGGAATCCTGGCCCATCACTCTACTTTTCACTATTATCAAGCTCTAGCATGAGAACACCTATCTGCTAGTGGATAATAATTTTTATTTTTAGTGCATTTTCATTCGTTGTCAACACTAACGATATCTGACGTTTTTGACTCCCAGTGAGACACAGGACTATTTGCGAGATAACTGTAAGTTCAAGGATGTTATTCCGAGCTGCTGGTGGAGAAAAATTCGGTAAGTGTCGTCTCTTTGTGTGTAGTCAACAACGATATGTTTGGGGTTCGATTCTCAGTCAGAACTGAACACTTCGTCATATTATTTCTAGTTCAGACATGCTCACATGTCGGTGCTGGTGTAACAAACCTATACTTAACGTTCCTTTTCTCTAGAATATAACAGCGATACGTGCAGGGTAGTAGTCCTGGGAAGGAAAATTAATGTTTCGTCGCGTCATTTCATTTAATACATCTAGCTACTGCCGAGAAAATCCGATGTGTCAAAGTTGAATGTGCTTCGATAAGAATCCGCTTAAGTTCTGGGTTCGAATCCCTGTCCAACACAAAGCTTTACCTCACTGCATTTCAAGTAAGTTACTTGTGAAGAAGCAGTATTTAACATCTCTCGTAGTTCGTTAACAGGGACAATAGATGCTGGGTAAGAATTCGAGTCCGTTAAAAATGTTACGTTATGTAATTTAAAGTTGATATCAGCTAACTGATACTGTCCAAAAATGAGGTATATCACTCTCTTTATTCCTAGTCAGGAATGACTGTTAATTTCCGTCAGCCACGGTATCTTAGCCTGCATGATTGGTTCAAATGGCTCTGAACACTATGGGACTCATCTGAGGTCATCAGTCCCCTAGAACCTAGAACTACTTAAACCTAACTAACCTAAGGACATCACACACATCCATGCCCGAGGCAGGATTCGAACCTGCGACCGTAGCAGTCACGCAGTTCCGGACTGAAGTGCCTAGAACCGCACGGCCACCGCGGCATAGCCTCCATGACCTGGGTTTGAATCCATATGCAGATCGAGGCGGTTCGTCGTTTCATTTGAAGTTCATACATATTCTCAACGTAACGTAAATTTTAAATGACATATTGTGTTAAATAACAAGTATGGTATGTTACTTTGAAGAGGAAATCACGAATACGACGAACTTACTAAGTGCATTACCTTTCTGACGTAATAATGAGAGTGCTAACATTTCAGGTATGTCATTTATTGCAATAAATGTGAGCTTACAAGCCTTAAGAACAGTCTTATCTGTGATGAGGTGTTCCCTGATATTTGTAGTATCGTGGTATTACTTTACATCTTGAGTAATTGCGATACAGAGTAGTGTATTCTAGTGGTGATTTGTTGGAACCATTTTCAATAGTCAAACGACTGTACCAAGGAGCGATTAGAGCACCTGCTCGACAGCTGCGTTATGTCGGTCGCATGGGAATCAGGTGAAATGCAATTCAGGTCTTTCGGATACTTTTGAGCACGACTGTACATAAAATCAGAAGTTAACTATCAAATGTTTTCGCCAATAGCGAAATGCTGGATCCTTAATTGACGATAGAGTTGTTTTTCCCGGACTGGGATTCGAACCCAGCATCTAGCATCGTCGTTTTCTAGCCAGGAACAGACGATCAATAGCTATTGTTGGTTCACCAGTAGTGAGATGGGCGCATGTTTAGCTAGACATCAGGCGACGAAAAGTTCTGTTCTGAATGGAATTCAAACCCCGCACACGTGGTCATGAAGAAACTTTAACTATCAAATTCTTTTCCAATCATAGCTAGGAATGGCATGTTTGTACTTTCTATGATGTGATGGTAAATACTCTGCTGACTAGAAGTTGAATCCACAACAGGTCGTCGTTGGTGATCACAACGAACAGAACGTCAAACGCAAATCCGTTTTCACCAGTAGGATGGAGAGGAATGTTTGAACTTGAAAAGATGTAAGGAAACGTTTGATCTTGTAATGTTGTGATAAAAAGCTCATCATGTGGCTGTGAGTTGAAACGAACACGTTACAGCTGACAACGCACGAAGAGACGTTGAAATGGCTCTGAGCACTATGGGACTCAACATCTTAGGTCATAAGTCCCCTAAAACTTAGAACTACTTAAACCTAACTAACCTAAGGACATCACACACACCCATGCCCGAGGCAGGATTCGAACCTGCGACCGTAGCAGTCCCGCGGTTCCGGACTGCAGCGCCAGAACCGCTAGACGACCGCGGCCCGCCGTTGAAATGAAATAATGAATATTTTGTGCTGTTCAGGATTCGAAACCAGATAGGTTCCTTTCGAGGACGCCTAGAAGAGTTTGTAATCTTCGGGAACACAGTGCAATCGAATTCTAATCCCAGTCCAGCACCACAATTTTCAACGTCTCAGTTTCAAATAAAGTAAGAGCCTTGTGAACTTACATGGTCATTGGTTTATTAAATGAAATACGTTTTCTAGTTTACGACGGCTTGCTGGTGACAGAGTCTCTGCCTTACGGGGTTTCTCCATCTGTCACAGCTCAAACGAATGCCCAGTCGGCAGCGAAGGGATGTTATCTTTACTGCGGATATTGACCTACGGAGCTTACTAGCGTTCTGCACTTGGCGTTACTAGGGGTGAAGGAGAGCTACTTGTGTGTGTTAAAAATCTATGCCTGACGTGAGATGTGACCTACACGTTTTACACATCAATACAAGGTTAATCCACCAGACCACAGAACCCCCTGCCAAGCACATAATAATGAATTGCAGAGTATTCATTTAGATGTAGATGCAGATGTCAAGGGACGCGTAACAGGAAGGGGGCAGGATCTGGGAATGGTTAGAAGTGCAGAAGTGCAAAATATAAGCGTGAAATGCTTGCAAAGTATTGTTTAATTAGATGTGTGCCACGGTTCGTTTTATCTTAGGACCTAGAGATAAGGAAGGACTCTTCTCAGAACGAAGAATGGGTTATAGGGAAGGGGAGATCAAAGAATACGGTTTCATAGGTGGTGAGAGGAATGATAGAGAGTAAAGACAGCAGCAATTAAAAGAGAAAATGTAGCGTCATTGGAAACCGCTATATTTGTTTACAAAGTTTTAGGGGATTGTAATAGTAGGGCACTTGCGGCGATAGTGTCAGAGAGAGAGTGTGTGAGAGAGAATAGAAGAGATATTAACAACGAGTAAACATAAATGTTCAAACGTGTGTGAAATCTTATGGGACTTAACTGCTAAGGTCATCAGTCCCTAATCTTACACACTACTTAACCTAAATTATCCTAAGGACAAACATACACACCCATGCCCAGGGGAGGTCTCGAACCTCCGCCGGGACCAGCCTCACAGTCCATGACTGCAGCGCCTGAGACCGCTCGACTAATCCCGCGCGGCGAGTAAACATAATATGAAATCGTTGGCGTATTGTGTGGAGGACGGATGGTGTATTCATGGATGGAGGGGAAGAGAGAGACGTATTTGAAATAACAAAAACTACTGTGACAGAGTCCATCTACGCTGATTAGTTTGTAAGTATGTAGACAGGGTATAAATGAAATCAAAATAGAATACTTAACAAACTGTATATTCAAAAGAAACCTACTTGAATTAAAAGGGCAACTCAAAGGAAAGCTAACCCATATTGTATCTTTTCTGTTGGCACGCGATCTTCCACCAGCTCCCAATGAGGAAAAATGACGAAAAAGAACACATAACAAAACATTTTAAGAGCTCTAATATTTTATCCAGAATCCTTCATTATTTTGTACTTCTATCACGCGTCTTGGCATAGAATGTATAAGCCGTCGGACGTAACAGCCTGAAGAAGCAACTTCCTCCCAGGGTTTCCAGGACGCAGTCTCAAAGAGCGTCCGCAGTAGTTGGTTGGTTTCGTGGCCAGTTCTTTGTTAATGTTCTGGCGACCTCAGCCCACATGTTTTCCATGGAGTTTATATCAGCCGCCCGTGGCGGACAGTCCAATCGTGGAGAGCCGCTGCTGAACAAGTGCAGACTTGTGAATGGGAGAATGGTCCTCTTGCAATGTGACGTCCCCTTCTGCGTACAGCATTCGCACTGACGGAAGCATAACATTTTCCAATATGTGGGCATACTGGGCGCTGTCCAGAGTTCCTTCTATTCTGTGAAGAATTCCCGCCCCTCTCGCAGAATTCCAACCCCAGCAGGTAACAGATAGCCGGCCACTTCTTCTCGTCGTGGTTACATATTCGCGTCGATGGTGAGTCCCTTGCGGCCTGTAAACGATTCGTGGACCGTCGTTATTGGTGGAAAACACCTTCCCATCAGTGACAATGACGTTGTCCCACGACGCCCTCAGATGGAGCTCCGCAAATGATAGCCAGTATAAAACGTTGTCTTCGCTGAGCTCTTGTTTCACGGCGGATCGTCGTGCATGCAGTCCAGCGTCCCTCAGCCTTCGGCGAATCGTGTCACTGGAGCCGGGGCAGTTGGTCTCCCGCCGCAACTGCTTCGCGTTCAGAAAGGGATTTTCTCTGCTCCTAGACACTAGGTCCCTGTCTTCCTGCTGTGAGATCACTCTCTTCCTGCCTGAGCCGGGAGCCGTGTTGGTGGTGCCTCTTTCAAGGCAGATCCTCCACCATCTCGTTGCAGTGGTATGTGGTACGCCATACCGTTTGCCAGCTTCTCTGATGGAACATCCTCCTTCCTCAATGAGAGCGACGACTCTACCTCGGCCGGCCAGAGTGGCCGATCGGTTCTAGGCGCTTCAGTCTGGAACCGCGCGACCGCTACGGTCGCAGGTTCGAATCGTGCCTCGGGAATCGATGTGTGTGATGTCCTTAGGTTAGTTAGGTTTAAGTAGTTCTCAGTTCTAGGGGACTGATGACCTCAGATGTCCCATAGCGCTCAGAGCCATTTGAACCATTTTTGACTATCTCGAATAGACCTCTCCCAGTGAGCCATTACGACAGACAGCCTGATGTGTATTTCTGCTTTCCGCTCTTATACTAATTTCAGGAGAGGAGGTAAACATATTTACGTCAAACGGAGCGGCAGAGCAGAGGTATGCGGCGCAGCCGTGCTGGCTCGTCCCGGGCTGTTGGCCCACCAACGCCACGGCCAGCTCGCTCACTTGCGTATCGCCTCGGCCAGCCTGGCTGGCCCGTAGCTCGCGAGCCGCGGCTAGTACAGACCCGGGCCGCATGGCCACGATCACCCCTTGAAGGATCAAAAGTTACACCTAACCTACCCATGTCTGTAGTACAAACTAACGCAGCTACAACTATTATGCTATAACATGTGCAGGTACACCTAGAGTTGACGAAAAATACTTTCAAAAATACATTCATTTTAAACATAGCTACCACAAAATATTTCACCTAGCTAGCAATAGGATGACGCAGGAAACTATACTTTATTGTAAGCGCTGTGAATTAGGTGTAGCCTTAAGGAAACCTGTATTCAACCACGACAACTAAGCGGAATGTAAAAGTAAACAGTTTTGGCGGCAGCTTCTCCAAATAATGGTATATACTTAGTATATAATACACGTTTTGTGCACTTATAACATGTACTCAGTGTCTCTGAAACAATACGTGCTGCACGACGGAAATTACTTTCTGCTGAGGCACTTCATTTACATCTCAATGACACACGACTACTAGAGAACATTGCTCTTTATGGCAGTCAATCCACTTGTAAATTAACATCATGATATCGCAGATATTAGGCAACACGTTACTAGGGATGAGGAAGGCCTTAAGGTTTGCAACTAAACATGCTACTCCTAGCTACTACTGAATGTGAAGTTTTTTATTAACGTGTCTTCATAACCATGTATGCGGCGTTCGACTCTCAGTCAGCATAGACGTTTTTGTCACCTTATTTCTAGTTAAACGTGTGCACATCTCGCTGATGGTGAACCAACATTGGACATTTCTCGTCTGTTCCTGGTTAGACAAAGACGGCGGTAGGCGCTGGGTTCGAATCCCGGTCAGGCAATATAACTTCAGTCGCTATTTAAGGTTCCAACCCCACTACTGGTGACAAACTACGATATCTACATTCTGATTTTACGTACTTATTCAACAATCCGATTAGGTGCTGGGTTCGCATCCTTGTCCCCAGCATTACATGATGGCATTTCAATTTTAAACATGTGAATCCTTTATTCCTTGACAATGCAACACTACGCAACGTCTTTCGAGGTTCATTACCAAGAAGGTAATTGTCATGTTAGGGTTCCTGCTTTCGTACAAACATTATCGTCATTTACGTTCAAGTTGAGAATTGATAACTGATACTGGTGCAAACGTCAATATTTGACGTCTCTTTCTGCCTAGTGATCGAGTCTCGATAAGGCACAAAGCTTTGCTTGGTTAACAATGGCTTTACGTTCTGGGTTTGCATCCGGATCCAGAACGAAGACGTTGGTCATGTCATTCGCTGTTATTGTGATTCGCTGTTAATGTTGGGATTTCCGTAGAGTGGTTGTTGCCGTTAATCACGTTTTCTTTTAACTGCTTAGAATTACATAAAGTTGATGCGAAACCACTCCCCGTTGAACGTTGAACAACGTTCAGCATGTGTTGGGTAAACCTTTTAGACAGCAAAGAACTTGTTTCCAATTGCGATACAACTTTATAAATCCATATACTGTCTCAAATATTTAATTGTGCCTAAGGATTACTAAACGATTTATGTGACAAAACTAGTTGTCCCATAACATTTGAAATGTCACTTATTGTAATTAAGTTTAGTTTACAAACGTTAAGGACTGTCTGATCTCTTCTGTACTATCGTGGTGTTACTTTACATCTGGATGGACTGTCATAAAGACCAGTGTTCTCTAGTAGTCTCTAGCGGTACCCATTGTGTATCTTACAATGACTGCACTGTGGAGGGTTGCGACGATGTGCAAAACAGATATGCTATGTTGGCTGCATACATTCAGGTGCAGCCTACACGTTGGAATTCAGGGGTGACCCACTTTTTTGCTGTCGAGTGTACATCTACAGACAAATAAATGCATTCAATTTCAGAAAAATTGGATGACTGATTAGAAAGAAAGAGTTCCACAAACTGAGCAAGTCAATAACGTGTTGGTCCAATCCTGGCCCCTATGTAAGCAGTTATTCGGCTTGACATCGATTGATCGAGTTGGTGGATGTCCTCCTGTGAGTTGTCGTGCTAAATTCTGTCCAACTGGCGTGTTAGATTGTCAAAACTCCGAGCTGCTTGGGCCCTGCCCATAATACTCCGAAGTTCTCAATTGGGGAGAGAAACTGCGACGTTGCTGGTCAAGGTAGGATTTGACAAACAGTACAAACTGTCAGCGTGTACTGGCGGGTATTATCTTGTTGAAATGTAAGAGGATGGCATGCCATGAAGGGCAACAAAACGGGGTACTGAATATCGTCGACGTACTGCTGTACTTTAAGGCTGCCAGAATGATAACCAAAGAGGTTCCTGCTGTGAAAAGAAATGGCGCCCCAGACCATCATTCACCGCTGTCCGGCCGTACGGCGGGGGAAAATCAGGCTGGTCTCCTGCTGCTGTCTGGAGCATCTCCAGATACGTCTTCGCTGGTCGTTGTGGCTCAGATCGAAGTGGGACTCATCACTGAAGACAATTATATTGCAGTCAACGAGATTCGACACCGAATACGTAATCTAAGCGTTCATTATGATTCCAAAAATTGTGGTGCACGGAGAACACATGGAATCGAACGTGGGTCAGTGATGCTGAGTTCTCTTCACCGACAAGTGCAGTACGGGTGCACACTTGAGGATCCTCGTAGACGAATACGTGCCAGTAGAAGGAAGTTTACCACACATTCCACACTCGTAAGCCCGAATAATACTTATTAACGGCTGTGCCGGTTAATGTGTTACCTTTTACTATTTTCGATTTTCACGCTCATACTGCTTTAGTTCCGATTATCTGAGGGATAAAAAGAGATACGTATTTCGTATTACCTTCATATATACACATGAAATAAAGTTTTGCATCACCTCGGTTCCGAGAGTTCCGGAACCTGTACAGAAAACTGGAATAGAGATCAACATAAACATCATTTCCGCCCTTTTTATAGCTCATGAATACCACACAGCGAGACATTCAGAGGTGGTGGTCCAGATAGCTGTACACATCGGTACCTCTAATATCCAGCAGCACGTCCTCTTGCATTCATGCATGCTTGTATTCGCCATGGCATACTATCCACAAGTTCATCAAGGTACTGTTGGTCCAGATTGTCCCACTCCTCAACGACAACTCGGCGTAGATCCCTCAGAATGGTTGGTGGGTCACGTCGTCCATAAGCAGCCCTTTTCAATCCATCCAAGGCATATTCGATAGGATTTATGTGTAGAGAACATGCTGGCCACTCTAGTCGAGCGATGTCCTTATCCTGGAGGAAGTCATGCAGAAGATGTGCACGATGGGGCCACGAATTGTCGTCCATGAAGACGAATGCCTCGACAATATGCTGCCGATATGGTTGCACTATCGGTTGGAGGATGGCATTCACGTATCGTACAGCCGTAACGGCGCCTTCCACGACCACGAGCTGCGTACGTCGGCCCCGCATAATGCGACCCCAAAACAGCAGGGAACCTCCACCTTGCTGCACTCGCTGGACAGTGTGTCTAAGGCGTTCAGCCTGACCGGGTTGTCTCCAAACACGTCTCCAATGATTGTCTGGTTGAAGGCATATGCGACAATCATCGGTCATAACAACGTGATGCCAATCCTGAGCGGTTCATTCGGCATGTTGTTGGTCTCATCTGTACCGCGCTGCATGGTGTCGTGGTTGCAAAGATGGGCCTCGCTATGGACGTCGGGAATGAAGTTGCGCATCATGCAGCTTGTTGCGCACAGTTTGAGTCACAACACAACGTCCCGTGGCTGCACGAAAAACATTATTCAAGATGGTGGCGTTGCTGTCAGGGTTCCTTCGAGTCATAATCCGTATGTAGTGGTCATCCACTGCAGTAGTAGCCCTTGGGGGGCCTGAATGAGGCACGTCATCGACATTTCCTGTCTCTCTGTATCTCCTGCATGTCCGAAAAATATCGCTTTGGCTCAGTCCGAGACGCCTGGACACTTCCCTTGTTGAGAGCCCTTCCTGGCACAAAGTAACAATAAGGACGCGATCAAAAATCAAATGGCTCTGACCACTATGGGACTTAACTTCTGAGGTCATCAGTCCCCTATAACTTAGAACTACTTAAACCTAACTAACTTAAGGACATCACAAACATCCATGCCCGAGTCAGGATTCGAACCTGCGGTCGTAGCGGTGGCGCGGTTCCAGACTGTAGCGCCTAGAACCGCTCGGCCACTCCGGCCGGCAAGGACACGATCGAACCGTGGTATTGACCGTCTAGGTATGGTTGAACTACAGACAACAAGAGACGTGTACCTCCTTCTTGGTGGAATGACTGGAACTGATCGGATGTCGGACCCCTTCCGTCTAATAGGTGCTGCTCATGCATCTTTGGGCGGGTTTAGTGACATCTCCGACAGCCAGAGGAACTCTGTTCGTGATACAATACCCACAGTCAACTTCTATCTTCAGGAGTTGTGGGAACCGGGGTGATGCAAAACTGTTTTTGATGTGTGTACTTTCTTAAACTGAATTTCGCCACAACCAACAACTGAATAAAGGAACACAGATAAAGAGAGAAAATTGAACGTTGGCTTTTCTTTGATGCAACCATGCAGTCTGTCCTTTCATGCCACATCCAGGGCACAGTCTGTAATAAAAAAAAATCCGGTTGGGCGTCTTGCTGCTCTTACCTGCTAGATTTGCAGTCAAAAGGGACACCCGAAAACTGCATTGATAATTGTCGATTTTGTAAATGTTTGTTGCATTGACAGATTTATACCATTCTGTATCGGCAGTCGCATCATACAGCTCCAATGAAAAAAAAAAAATGCTTCACCTTAAATTCTGCGGAAACAATTTATGTATAAATTGCCTTTTAGTATGTTTGAGTGTATTGAAACGTAAATGAACGTTATTCTGAGGTACTATAGTTTTCGTCTCTCGTTGATACATCTACGAACAAGTGCAAGTGATGTATGGGGAGTCAAAAGAGCAATATTGTGCTTTCTGAGTTGTGGAAAATAATAAGAGGTATAAAGACGTGAACTTAAAATGTAAGTTTAATGTGCATTTTCTTGAGATATGTAAGAACAATGTGATTCGCACAGATCAGTTACGAATAAATGCGTACACAAACAAAAGATTACGGTGACAATTATGGGACGAACTGGCAGGTAAAACGTGAGAAGTGAGGCGGAGACTGCGTCTACTGGTGGTGTGCGGACTGCTCACTCGTCGTACTGGAAAAGCTGCTCGTAGGCGTCCGGCGGAGGAACCGGCAGCCGGCTGGCCGCTCGGAAGGCCGCCGCCGCCGCCGACCCGCGCTTGCCGAACCTGCTGCCAGACACAACACGCTTAGTCACTTCACTCTGTCTCTTATAGTATCTCCGTTCTGAATGCAACACTCCTACTGGACATAGCCAGGAGACGCTGTGTAGTGTTCAGGTTGCACGTCTGCAGGTTCGAGGATTTGTAAGCTACGAATGTAATGTACTGCACATAAATAAAAGGCATTGTACGATTATACGATTCCCAGACAATCGGGTGATCAAAAAGTCAGTATAAATTTGAAAACTGAATAAATCACGGAATAATGTAGGTAGAGAGGTACAAATTGACACACTTGCTTGGAATGACATGGGGTTTTATTAGAACCAAAACAATAGAAAAGTTCAAAAAAATGTCCGACAGATGGCGCTTCATCTGATCAGAATATCAATAATTAGCATAACAGAGTAAGACAAAGCAAAGATGATGTTCTTTACAGGAAATGCTCAATATGTCCACCATCATTCCTCAGCAATAGCTGTAGTCGAGGAATAATGTTGTGAACAGCACTGTAAAGCATGTCCGGAGTTATGGTGAGGCATTGTTGTATTTCAGCATCCCTAGAGATGTCGGTCGATCACGATACACTTGCGATTTCAGGTAACCCCAAAGCCAATTATCGCACGGACTGAGGTCTGGGGACCTGGGAGGCCAAGCATGACGGAAGTGGCGGCTGAGTACACGATCATCACCGATCTTCCACGCGTCTGGCAATACTTTATTTTTTTTTTGGTTCTAATAAAACCCCATGTCATTCCAAGCGTGTGTGTCAATTTTTACCTCTCTATCTACATTATTCCGTGGTTTATTAAGTTTTCAAATTTATACTGACTTTTTGATCAGCCGGTATTTGTTGTATCCGGGAAGTTCGGAAAACAAAGACTAGGGGTGTGAATGGGAAAACAAATGTAATCTCTCAATTGAAGTTCACACGTCTGAATACAGACACTGTCAGGCAGAATTGGACACTGAGTCCCTATCACAATCGTACAACACCGTCACTTGGGGGTCGCTATAGATTGGTCCGTAGTAACGAGCGGTGGGTCCAAACACTTCGAGAGACTGCAGCCCGACTTCGCACTGCCATCCGTGGAGGGGTGTGCGCTTTTAACTTGTCGGGTTCGCAGGGGTACACAGGCCGCCGGTGATGGCATGGCAAGGAGTGATTGGCCTGTAGTCGGTAGGCTGGTATTTTCCGTATGTACTCCGGCTGGTGTTGCTGGGATTACCGCGGAAGCGGCTAAGGTGTGGCCGCGCCTGCGCCATTAAGTGACGGTGGTGCCGTTGCCTATCGGCTGTGAGCTGAAAGCCGTCTGATTCTTGGCCGCGAAACGCTGTGCACCACGGTGCGGTGATTGATGATACTGCAGTAAGCGTACGGGATGATTTAAAGTGGAACGACCACATCAAACTAATCACGGGAACAACAGTTGCCAAGCTGAAATTCATTGGGAGAATCTTCAGGAAGTGTAGCTTTCAAAACCCTCGTTCGACCGTTACTGGAGTTTTGTTTGTCCGTTTGTGACGCTTACCAGCTATCATTCATAAAGGAAATAGAGAATATCGAAAGAGGAGCAGCACGTTTCGTCACACGTTCGTCTTGTAAGCGCAAAAGAGCCACGGAGATGTTCATCATACTTCTGTGGCAGACGCTATGAGAGAGGCGTTGTGCGTCGCGGTGTGTGATTTACTGTTAAAATTCCGAGCGTTTACGTCCCCAGAAAAGTTAAGCTTGCTCCTACATATATCTTGCGAATCGACTTGAGGGTACAAGTAGAGAAATTCGAGATCATGCCGTGGCTTACCAACAATCGTTCTACTCGTGCAACATTCGCGGCTGTAACACAACGAGGGAGGGGAGCAGTGACTGGGCTACATAAAAGCCAGTATTGATCCAGAGGTTGCTTTTGGCGAAGGGCTCGTACTCCACTCTCGATGTTGAACATTGATTACAATGTTTTTCTCGAATATTGTATCCAGTTTGACGACGATAATCTGTTAAAGTCTAACGATACTCTCGTAAAGTGAAAACCAATCAACAAAATAAGTTAAAACTATAATAAATACGCAGTGTTGTGCTCTGCATTTATAATGATGTTGTTCTACTAAGAACCGACGGAAGAATCGGTAAAGATGTTTATTTGTTCTCATATGCTACGCGAGAGTGGATCGGTAGTTCAATAGTTTGACAGTGGTTCTATGAACCCTTTGACAAACATTTTGCGGCGTAGACATGTAAATGTAGATTCAGATAAATGAATGGGTCCGCCACCGTAGCCGAACGAATGCCGGCAAGGTAGCTCAGCGAGTTCAGTCAGGAGACTGGTCATGCTTCGAAAAAAGGTCATCGATAAAGTGGGCAGTGTAGACAGCTGCCATGCGTAGGACGCTCAGCTTCGTGATGTCAACTGAGAAGCTTCATGACTGACAAGCGTACCGCGCCTGCGCATTACAGCATTTCGTCCAGATTTATGGTATATCTAGGGCTTGGCCATAAATGAAAGTGACAGAACTGGGAGCTCCAAACTGTCAAACTCTTAAAAAATGGCTTTTTGGCGCGGGTCGGGCCATTTATACCCACGTAGTCTCCAGGCAGCGAATGGCCCGGCGGAAACCCTACAGAGTGATAGTCTAGAGGCCGTGGGCACTAGTTTTTTTTTTTTTTTTAGTCGTGTGACTAGGGCCTCCCGCGGGGGAGACCGTTCGCTAGGTGCAAGTCTTTCGATATGACGCCACTTCGGCGACTTGCGGGTCGATGGGAATGAAATGATGATGATTAGGACAACACATCACCCAGTCCCTGAGGGGAGGAAATCTCCCACCCAGCCGGGATCGAACCCGGGCCCTTAGGATTGACATTCTGTCGCGCTAACTACTCAGCTACCGGGGGCGGACATGAAATCCTATGAGCTGGAGAACAAATTTCTTCTGTTAACTGACTTGTGGTGAGGACAAACAAATCCATAATTATGCGATAAGATTTTTCAAGACAAAGAAAGACAACCATCGTGCAGCATTAAAGAGATTCCCTCCAACTGTACTTTGAAAGTGCAACCATGCGACGCCTGTTTCTATCGTCAGCTAAAGAATTTAACGAAAAAGCTTAAAAACTGCCATTATCTCATCGAGAGAGAACAAAAAAATATCACATCCTGAGCAGACTGCATCAAAATACGTTCCATTGTACATCAGCAGCTATCCTCGCTCATATTTGGTGAAGTGATGCGTCACGCTCAGTTTTCTGGCAAAATGTGTGACGAGAGAGAACCTTTCATGTCTTTGAACCGTGTATATTTTTGTGTGGAAATTTTAAGACAATTGCTTAACCGTAAAACTGTGGAATTTACAACGTGTGTAAGGTGCCGAGAAAATTACTGCTTCCCCAGTTTTAGTCTGAATATCACCCCAACAAATGAAAATTGTGAAATGTAAAACAACAAAAGTACCTAATTTTATAAACGAAGTCCTCGTGTAAGCCTTACAATTCCTTCCCGGAAATTTATTTGGATTCCCTAATTTTCCTTTACCCTTCCTTTACGTGCCTTTCATGAAAATATTAACAAATACAATACATCGAACATTATTTCGATTCATTTGCTGTGTGAGTAACGTAAATTTTGAAAAAAAAAGTTGCTGCAGATGGACTCGAACCCACGACCTTAGAACTATGGCTCTGTAGTGTTTCCGATTTTTTTATTCTCATTTTGTTCGTTTTTGTTCGTTGTATCTTCTCGGGGCGCACGTCGCAAGACACCCGTTTCAGTTCGTCATTTATCCATTAACTCAGTTTTTTATTACAGAGGGCAGCTAACCCTCTGACCGAACACGCTGAGTTACCATGCCGGCAATGATGGGGAAACACAAACACACTGTTTCCGGGGGAGAGAAAAATCCCAAATCCGGCCGGGAATCGAACCTAGGACCCCGTCATCCAGAGGCAGCAATGCTAGCTACGAGACCACGAGCTGCGGACCGCTGGGCCGACAGCGACCTTGAGAACACCCGAATACAAATGGATCACCCCGATCCGCGTCAAATATGCTATTATTTCTAAACTCTTGGCAGCCTGAAGTTCCCATCGCTGTAACTTCCATTTCTGGCCAAGCCCCGGATATGCCATGAACGAAATTAACTATGGCGAGAAGGCGGGGTCCTCTTGTGACTAGTAGCGGATCCTGATCTATTAACCCGAAAACGGCTGGGAAAGTGGTGTGCTGACCACCGCACCAAAGGAACGCTATTGGCTGGTGGATGAGGCGCAGGGGGACTGGTGGAGAGGCGATTGTAACTCTATAGTATTCAACAAGATCGAGCAGTGGGGCGAGTGACTATTAACTGAAGGCTCATTACTATTCACATACACTACTAGCCATTAAAATTGCTACACCACGAAGATGAAGTGCTACAGACGCGAAATTTAACCGACAGGAAGAAGATGCTGTGATATGCAAATGATTAGCTTTTCAGAGCATTCACACAAGGTTGGCGCCGGTGGCGACACCTACAACGTGCTGACATGAGGAAAATTTTCCACCGATTTCTCATACACAAACAGCTGTTGGTCGGCGTTGCCTGGTGAAACGTTCTTGTAATGCCTCGTGTAAGGAGGAGAAATGCGTACCATCACGTTTCCGACTTTTATACAGGTCGGATTGTAGCCTATCGCGATTGCGGTTTATCGTTTCGCGACATTGCTGCTCTCGTTGGTCGAGATCCAATGACTGTTAGCAGAATAAGGAATCGGTGGGTTCAGAAGGGTAATACGGAACGCCGTGCTGGATCGAAACGGCCTCGTATCACTAGCAGTCAATATGACAGACATCTTATCCGCATGGCTGTAACGGATCGTGCAGCCACGTCTCGAGCCCTGGGTCAACACATGGGGACGTTTGCAAGACAACAACCATCTGCACGATCAGTTCGACGACGTTTTCAGCAGCACGGACTATCAGCTCGGAGACCATGGCTGTGGTTACCCTCGACGCTGCATCACAGACAGGAGCGCCTGCGATGGTGTACTCAACGACGAACCTGGGAGCACGAATGGCAAAACGTTATTTTTTCGGATGAATCCAGGTTCTGTTTACAGCATCATGATGGTCGCATCCGTGTTTGGCGTCATCGCGGTGAACGCACATTGGAAGCGTGTATTCGGCATCGCCATACTGGCGTATCACCCGGCGTGTTGATATGGGGTGCCATTGGTTACACGTCTCGGTCACATCTTGTTCGCACTGACGGCACTTTGAACAGTGGACGTTACATTTCAGATGTGTTACGACCCGTGGCTCTATCCTTCATTCGATCCTTGCGATATCCTACATTTCAGCAGGATAATGTACGACCGCATGTTGCAGGTCCTGTACGGGCATTTCTGGATACAGAAAATGTTCGACTGCTGCCCTGGCCAGCACATTCTCCAGATCTCTCACCAACTGAAAACGTCTGGTCAATAGTGGCCGAGGAACTGGTTCGTCACAGTACGCCAGTCACTACTCTTGATGAACTGTGGTATCGTGTTGAAGCTGCATGGGCAGCTATACCTGTACACGCCATCCAAGCTCTGCTTGACTCAATGTCCAGGCGTATCAAGGCCGTTATTACGGCCAAAGGTGGTTGTTCTGGGTACTGATTTCTCAGGGTCTATGCACCCAAATTGCGTGAAAATGTAATCACATGTCAGTTCTAGTGTAATATATTTGTCCAATGAATACCCGTTTATCATCTGCATTTCTTCGCGGTGTAGCAATTTTAATGGCCAGTACTGTATTATGTCGCAACTGGTGAACTGAGACTGGAAGCTGTCGCTTGGAACGACTGGTGCTATAAAGTATAAGTTGTTTACACTAGTAAAGAACTAAACGTTCATTTCCACCCGTTAGTTCCAGTCTTAGGCTCCTGTGAAACTGAGAACGTCTGTGGCACGCACCTGGGCCTGCCGAGAGACGCGTAGAAGTCGCTCAGCTGGGTGAGGTAGTTGCGCAGCTCCTCGGGCGAGGTGAACATGGGCGGGCGCTCGGGTCGCTGCTGGCCTGCGTCTGCACCCGCGGGCAGCGGCTCGCTCAGCGGGGCCGTCGCCGCCAGCACCACCAGCGCTATCACCACCACGCGCACCAACGACATCTGGGATCCTGTAACACGCACACACACACTCTCTGTACTTTACCTGGCTGGCTTGGAATCGGTAAGTCTGAAGTCAGCATTTCTTTCTGTCGCTGTATGACCTTCGTAGAGACAGCAAAGGGCAAGGATTTGGAAGAGCAGTTGAACGGTTGGACAGTGTCTGGAAATGAGGGTATAAGATGAACATCAACAAAAGCAAAACGAGGATAATGGAATGTAGTCGAATTAAGTCGGGTGATGCTGAGGGAATTAGATTAGGAAATGAGACACTTAAAGTAGTAAAGGAGTTTTGCTATTTGGGGAGCAAAATAACTGATGATGGTCGAAGTAGAGAGGATATAAAATGTATACTGGCAATGACAAGGAAAGCGTTTCTGAAGAAGAGAAACTTGTTAACATCTAGTATAGAATTAAGTGTCAGGAAGTTGTTTCTGAAAGTATTTGTACAGAGTGTAGCCATGTATGGAAGTGAAAGGTGGACGATAAGTAGTTTGGACAAGAAGAGAATAGAAGCTTTTGAAATGTGGTGCTACAGAAGAATGCTGAAGATTAGATGGGTAGATCACATAGCTAATGAGGAAGTATTGAATAGGATTGGGGAGAAGAGAAGTTTGTGGCACAACTTGACTAGAAGAAGGGATCGGTTGGTAGGACATGTTCTGAGGCATCAAGGGATCACCAATTTAGTATTGGAGGGCAGCGTGGAGGGTAAAAATCGTAGAGGGAGACCAAGAGATGAATACATTAAGCAGATTCCGAAGGATGTAGGTGTAGGTTGCAGTAATTACTGGGAGATGAAGAAGGTTGCACAGGATAGAGTAGCATGGAGAGCTGCATCAAACCAGTCCCAGGACTGAAGACCACAACAACAACAACATGACCTTTGTTACTCCACAACCTTTCTTAGCAGCTCATATGCGCCTTTTCAAAAAGATTCATTCGATTTCACGAGACATTATCTTCAACACGAATGAAGACAGAAACCTGGGACGGATTTTAACTCGCGCGTTGAAAGTAAATGTTCATCTCGGCGCCGGTTGGTGTGGTTGCCAGGAGGGTTTGAACTCACATGCTCCAGAGGCGAAGAACTATGATCGCTACATCAGAATTAGATAAACTAGACATTAATGAGCCTTTGAGACTAGTGGTGATATTAATTAATTTTGAGTGTAATCTGGTTCGTGATTTTTTGTGTGTATTCAAATGTTCAAATGTGTGTGAAATCTTATGGGACTTAACTGCTGAGGTCATCAGTCCCTAAGCTTACACATTACTTAACCTAAATTATCCTAAGGACAGACACACACATCCATGCCCGAGGGAGGACTCGAACCTCCGCCGGGACCAGCCGCACTGTCCATGACTGCACCGCGTGAGACCGCTCGGCTAACACTGCGTGGCTTTTGTGTGTTGTGGGGGTGAACAGAAGATACCAAATAGTCGGTAATGGCGCTTCAGTGTAGTGTCATTGTCCGTAGTTTTGCTAGTAGTAATTACACTTAGTTCAGAAGTTAGTACTTTTCGGCAAGGGAGCCCTCGTGATAAAACTGAACGATCCTTGGGGCGTGAATACACCAGAGATGTGGCAGGGAAGCAACCTAAACCTGACCAAAACAGCGCAAATGAGTGCCCTCCCCACAGGCCGCCGTTTCCAAGGTTATAAATAACCTCCATAGCGAGAGCTATGCCTCACTGCGACCCGAGTTCTTCTGCCACCAAGACGCGTTTCCGTGTCTGGTACAGTCAGTCTCCAGGCCACACGGTCCTAACGTTTAGGTACACCCACTAGTTTGTGTTCTTCTGGCGAATATGAGGAACTAACCCAGCGTTGGCGTAGGCATCGGTGATAAACAGCCTAAAAACGAACAGTTATTCATCGGGTGCGATGATTCGATCCGAGTGTGGTTCTTCTGTATATCATTCATGCTAACGCGCGTAGAGTTAGCTTTCGGAGTGCGGCAAGATGCATGAGAAACTTAGAATTAAACTGATTATAATGAACGTACAGTCTCAATCTATACAGTGATCATTTTAGTGGAACATCCTGAACTCAGCTTAACCTAGTGGACCCCAAGATTTTTAATCTGAATGTGATGAATATTGTCTTTTATTTTTCTTACTCATGTAAAAAGTAAAATAAGGGAAGTGAAGAGTAATTTATCAATGGCCGAGGAAAATCTCTTTGTGCTCGACATAAACGGACTGCCCCTATTGACCATGGCTTGTCAGAACACCGACAATCTTTTCGATTATAATAGTACTACTGATACTTGTGTTTCATATTCCGACTCCTTGGCACAGAGCGTTATGTTAGTATGTGTTCCAGAATGACTTATTTAAATGCAAATTATGTCCCGTTGTGAAAAGTATAATATCCCTCAGACCACTGTGAGCAAGAATGTTAAATTGTACAAGGAACTATGTGAGTTTCTGGATAAGAGATGATTCATTTCTATGTCTTCAGTAACATCTACAGTGAATTCATAATAAGGGACAGACGAGAAGTCTGGAACAGTTGTATCACAGTAGGGCGAAAATCAGTCCCACGATCAAAGCAAGTTTGTGCTAATGGTATAAAAACACTAATTCTTCAGATGAAGAAATGGGTAACATAAGTAGTAGCGCAGCAGCAGTCATGAGCCACTAACTTATAAGTTAATAAGTAATGTCCTTGGTCATATACGCACAATACATCACTGACATAGAGAATTTTTCCAGACAGATTAAAATATGCAATTGTTAAACTTCTTCATAAGAAAGGTGATAAGACAGACTTAAACAGTTATCTTCCAGTTTCTTTACTGACAACTTTTCCCAAAACACTCGAAAATGTAAAATTCTCAAGAGTAGTCTCACACTTAAATGGAAACAGTTTACTTAATGTATCATAGTTTCGATTCCAGAAGGGTTGTTCGACTGAGAATACTATTAACACATTCACTCAACCAGTAGTACTAGAATTAAACAATAAAATGTCGCCAGTTAGTATTTTTTGTGGTCTTTACAAGGCGCTTAGTTGAGTAGATCATGTTACTCGCCCAGAAAAATTCATCTTTTATGTAGTTGACGGCTTTACACACAGTATGTTTGAAACATACGTAAAACATAATGCAAAAGGTTGTGCTGAATAATTCAAACAATCTCGGAAGGGTATCGTTAGTGACAGGGGAGAAATCACGAAGGGCGTCCCTCAGGCACAAATTTTAGGTTCACTGTTGTTTTGTATATACGTGAATGACCTTACACTTACCATTCAACAAGTAGACTTGGTACTTTTTGCAGACGGTACTAGTGTTATAAGAAATCTCATTAGAGAGAAATCAACAGAAGAGATTGTTGTGTCTAGACAAGACAGCCTAGACACAATGAGAGGAAGCCGAAAGGCACGCGCTTAAACTCACGCAGGCTGGCGTGAGGTCTGAAACAGGATACGTAATGAATGCTATAAAGAAAAGTATGTAGCTTCTGGAATACTTAACTTTAATCCACATTTGTAGAACATCGCTCTTGATGATACATTAATAGAATCTCAATATCAATTGAATACGGCGCCTTGCTAGGTCGCAGCAAATGTAGCTGAAGGCTATGCTAACTATCGTCTCGGCAAATGAGAGCGTATTTGTCAGTGAACCTTTCCTTGCAAAGTCGGCTGTACAACTGGGGCGAGTCCTACCTAGTACGTCTCTCTAGACCTGCCGTGTGGTGGCGCTCGGTCTGCAATTACTGACAGTGGCGACACGCGGGTCCGGCGTATACTAATGGACCGCGGCCGATTTAAAGGCTACCACCTAGCAAGTGTGGTGTCTGGCGGTGACACCACAGAGATGGTAAATGATATTTTCCAAAAAATTATGAAGTGCCTCTCAGAATATTGACGCTTCCTAAATTCTGAGAAAAAACCAAACTGTATTCAGTTCTGTACAGCAAACAGAGTCATATCAGCAACTGATGTAGAAAATGAGCAGGAGTCAGTAAATAGGATAGAATGCTGCAAATTACTGGATGTACATATTGATGAAAACTTGAACAGGAAGAAGCATATTATACAACGCCTTTAACAGTTAAGATCAGTTACTTTTGTTCTTCCTATAATTGCTAATCTTAGAAACAAAAGAATCGAGGTCTTGACATATTTTGCTTATTTCCACTCAATAATGTCATAATTTTATGGAGTAGCTCATCACATAGAAAGAACAAAAGCGAACAATAAGAATAACGTGTGGTTTTCACCCACTCACGTCATGTAGGTACCTCGTGCACTGCACCGACACAATACACATATTCACTAAAAACATTGTTCAGAAATAATCCATCACAGTTTGATAAGAACAATGATGTCCATGCCTACAACAGTAGAGGGAAAAATAACCTTTAATTGCCATTACTAAAGCTGTCTGTAGTTCAGAAAGGAGTTCGATATGCAGCAACAAAAATTTTAGATCATTTGCCCAATAACACAAAATATCTGATAGGTACCAAAGCAAGTTTTAAATTTAACTTACAATCATTTCTCCCAGACAAGTCCTACTCTATTGACGAACTTATACTCAAAAACTGATAGAAAAAAAACTTGTTTTTATGTGTAGTTGCACGAGTAGGACTAAAAACGTCATTTGATCATTAACGTTAGCACTAATCATGCATACTTATCCCGAAAACTGAGCGTTCCTCATCACTTCGATAAAAGAATCGTTCAAATGATTTATGGAACATGAAATAACAAACTGACTAAGTAAGGGTAGTGTACGTCTAACGGGTGCCTGAGCTTGCTGGGCTTCCGCATTATTGCAGAACATTCTTAGATATAACAAATACAACTCAAGCACGACGCGGTTCTTAAGCGTTTTCGAGGAATCGAGGTTGAAATTTTTGCGAGGTTTTTGAATACGAGCTAGCCCTTGAGTTGCGGCTTTAGCACATTAATGTTTGCAAAGTGTAAGTCTAGCCTTACTGAGTTCAAGTCATGTAATTTTTTTAGTCCTCTACCAACCACCTATATTGCTACAACAGGGAAATCTTGTTTTGTGTCATGAAATCTTTCAAGATAAAAACAGACGAACAACGTATACATTCAGAACTATACAACACAAAATGATGACCGTTGTGTCAATCTTGCAATGTATACTTTTGTCGGTAAATCAAAAATTTTGTGAAGCGACTGGAGAATGCTTCTACATTGTTGCAGGGCCTGAGAGAAATATCAAATCTTGGAGCTTATGTTACTTTTCACTATCTGGTACTACATCAGTTAACAGCTCCTATGTTCGTATGTATGCTGAAAACACAGGGTTCGCAAAAAAAAAAAAAAAAAAAAAAAAAATGTGAACCGTCATTCTTTTTAGATATCAATGACGCATGTTTCCGACTATCATTATTAAAAATGAGAAGTTCGTGTCAAAAAGTGGTTTAGTGTCAGTCTGCACTATGTTTTCCTGCTTTTATGACACAAGGGGTGTTCAAAATGTTTTCGTTTGTGGCGTTGCTGTAGCATATATGCACAACAGCGCGACTCCAACGCGGGTATGCAAGCATCGACTTGCAGGCATGGAAACTATTGGTCGCCCCTTACAGATACCAGCGCAAATGCTGTCTACCTACCACTGAGAGGAAGAATCGTAAGTGAACTGCCACAAACGCGTTAACTGTTTTATACGCGCATGAATTTATTGATAAATAAGTGTTCATTTAATCACACTTTCTTAATTATAGTTGGTCCAAAGTTTCTTGTTAATGGGCTCTGAAAAGAACTGTTTCTGCTGGAAGTAAGTTTCAGAGGCAGAATTCTTCGTCATAATTGGAACCCAAAATATCTTGGTGTCAACCTGGACCGTATGCTACGCTTCAAACAACACATTAACTTAGCTCAAAAGTTGAGGACTCGAAACAACATCCTCCATAAGCTATGCGGAACTGCCTGTGGATCTTCAGCAACCATCCTGCGATCTTCAGCTCTGGGCTTGGTGTACTCAAGTGCTGAGTATTGTGCACCTGTTTGGATGAACAGTCATCATACGAGGCTCGTTGACACCCAGCTGAATACGACAATGCGCATGATATCTGGCGCAATCAGATCTACTCCAGTTTATTGGCTTCCAGTGTTAACCGGTATAATGCCTCCTGATCTACGCAGATGTACTGCTCTTATGAGAAAATTCCACAAGATCTCCAGGAATTCTACCCTATCCGTGCATAGTGGCCTGCCACTTTTAAATCGTAAGAGACTGAAATCACGCCATCCAAATCTGTGTGATGCTGCTGACATGGTCGCTAAGGATTTCAAACCTCTTGAAGAATGGAAAGGTCAGTCTAAAGTAGTGACAGATGTGCACCTGCATAACATCTTCTCAGGTGCTAAACTTCCAAGAGGATTCGACCTACCACACAAGACCTGGACTACTCTCAACAGAATCCGTACCGGCCATGGCTGATGCAGGTATGCTCTCTTTGAGTGGAAGAAGCTGCCTAATCCAGCCTGTGACTGCGGGGCTCCATTCCAGACTGTTCACCACATTGTCAGTGAATGCAGGATTCGAGCCTTTCACGGTGCTGAAGACGACTTCCTGCAAGCAGCTCCAGCTGCAGTGCACTGGATTGCAGTTGCAAAGACAAACTTAAGTTTCTTGTGTGTCAATATGTACATATGTATACGTAATTTAATTTTATGATATGTCTATTAGCCATGCGCTAAATAATCTTAATTAAACCTCGACTCGAATATACCACAATAATTATTGTTATTCCTACCATTACTTTTCGAAGAAATATGATTCGATATGGTGATAGAAGTGTTTGGCGGAAGTTTATCAACAAAATGGTGAGAATCGAATGCAGCACGGGCAGATTCTTAGTCTATTGCCTTAGACAGTAAAGTCCCCGCACGGCGATTGCCGTTAATGTATGATACTCAAAAGCCTCGTAAAACTTTGAACATCAATTTCTTGGAAAGTCTTGAGAAGCCCATCATACTATAACAGCGCTCGTTCCATGTAAATGCGTACTCCAGCGGTGCCAAACATGAGCAGACTCGATTAACCTTTGGGCATATGTTTCCCTCGTTAGAGGTATCTCCGTTCTCTCGACCTCTCATTGGTAATTTAAGAACACGAAGTGTACGAAATTAATGAGAGAGGCAACAGCAATAGCTATAAGTACAATGTATATTTGTGCCAAATATCTCTATATCGAATATGCAGCCAGATAAAGCAGTGCTTTTCCTACCGGTACATCCATTTGTATGCCACAAGCGTCTTGAAATCAAAGGTAGAGGTAATTTCCATGAATACAAAGGATACCAAAGAGAATCACTAGATCTATTTTAAAAGAGCCAACTATCAAAAGCCGGCCGAAGTGGCCGTGCGGTTAAAGGCGCTGCAGTCTGGAACCGCAGGACCGCTACGGTCGCGGGTTCGAATCCTGCCTCGGGCATGGATGTTTGTGATGTCCTTAGGTTAGTTAGGTTTAACTAGTTCTAAGTTCTAGAGGACTAATGACCTCAGAAGTTGAGTCCCATAGTGCTCAGAGCCATTTGAACCATTTGAACTATCAAAACAGCGAATTACGGATACTTTGATTACTCACTTTAAAAAGATGCACGAGGAAAAATGACGACTGAACTCAAGGCGCTATGGTAGCTCCAACTGAAACTGTGCGTGAAAATTAACTTCAGAGGAGCGTAGATGTTGTAATTGATATCAGGCGATAACACAAAAGCTGTAACTTAGCGACAGCCGATACGGGGATTGTCGACGAAGAATAGAACATAATAAATGGAGATACTCTAGTTTGGAATTGTGATAACTCAATAATTTTCAATTTGTTTACTAATATCTTATACGAAATGATTGTGATTGTCCCAGGTGTGATGTACTGAATACGTAGTGAGGTGAAAATGTACCCATATCATGCTTTAGTAGTCGCTGCAGGTAGCTCCATCCTGGCAGTCTGTCATTTATCATTGGCAACTGAAGAGCAGGAAGTGCACGGAGTCGATAAGAGAGGCAACAGCGCTATCACAACAGACGATATCGAGTATGCCACAAGTGCAGAGACGTTGTGTTTTTGATCACGTGTTTACAGGGCTTCTTATTTATATAACATTTAAGACATCACAAAGAAAATAAGCATTTTAGGAGAAGACAATCACTTGCCTAATGATAGCACATTACTTCGCTATGATGTGTCTATAAAGTTAAGTGGCCATCAGTTAGCGTTTAATTTTTGACTAGTCTTTCACACTGATTTGATGAGTACTTTTAGTTCCAAAGCGTTTAGTAAATTACTGTCATTGGTACATTTCTCACGAATTTGTCTTTTCCGCGGATGTTGTGTTATAATTTGTTAGAAAATCTAGTACACAACAGCCCAGTTTTAAATTCAGTCTTGCCTCACTACTATTCGAAGGTCCAACAATTGTTCTATAATGGAATGTATCGTTATCTTCAGCCTATAATCAGCAATGAAATCTGAGTACCAGCCATACATTTACGCACGAATTGCCAGTTGTATTACTTCAATGAGATACTCCTACTTTTATGCTTGATAACAGTCACAAGTTTTTCATCTGAAATTAGTTTTTAAAATCTTCTTCACGTCTTATCTTCTTGTAAATTTGCAGTAATATAATAACGGCGTTTATAGAATTGCCCTTTAAAGTGTGTAGACTGTACTTTGAGGAAGAAAAAATAAAACAAAAAACCAAACACATCTGCTGAAGTAAACTGTGTAGACTATTCTTTGAGAAAAAAAAAAGAAAAACAAAAAACAAACAGACCTACTAAAGTTCTGTTTTAAAAATGCATATTACTTTATTTCGAGGAAGGAATATTTTTCTCGGTAGGACATAATGACTACGAAATGAAACAAATGCAGTCAGTGTTCTGTAGCAAGACAACAATGTTAGTGAAATAACAGTTATTTTAAAATAGTATGACTGAGAGTTATTGAAGTTGTGAAAATAACGTTATAATAGAGACGTGAAGTTCGACTGCCTATATGCAATAAAACGGTTATTATTCAATTAAAAATTAAGAAAAGTAGAAGACCTACACGTAAGACACGCAAGCAAGATATTTGGGCATCAAAAAGCTATCGAATATTGGAAATCAATAATTTATGGTGAAGTGTTTGAGAACAATGAGGAGTTAAGAGAAGTAGTAATGAACAGTGTTTCTTTTAATTTTTAGAGAAGAACTCAACATCATCCAGTGTTTACGAAATACTTCCAAATAAATATCTAAGGATAATGAGAAGCAATAAAAAGAGAGGTATGGGAAACATAAGGTTAAAATAAAAGGAATGCAAGGTCGTATTATGATAAAACAGTAGCGAAGATATCTGACAAGAGGAAAAATTATCATAGTGACGGGATGAAGCAATAATGGTGTGTAATTAGGACAATCGAAATTGGCCCAAGGTCCTCAGATATTTGTAACGAGAGGAAGCAGAGTTGTACATAGGCGAAATATTTACAGCGGTGGCATATTAGTGTAAATTCGTAAATGTGATTAATTATTTAATGCGATAGATGTCACTCCACATATGGAATAATTTGCGAGATCTATTGTATAACATATCGAACTGTTAACATTTCAGTTAAATAATAATTACTGAAGATATTAAATTTAATATTTATCAAAATTTTATATTTCGTATCTATCATTGAGTAATTGTTGTGTAAGTATCGTTGTTATGGCATAACTAACACTACGTGTATTCGCATTAGTTTTTTATTTTAATCATATGAAAGTCAATTTACTAAGTTTACAGACGAAATAGGCTAAAATGTTACGTAAAAATGGAACAACATAAGGAGAGAATATGTACGATCTGTTATTTATGTTAGAAGTTACTCTGCTTGAAATCTGTAGGTAAATGTGTTCTTGTTCTATTATTGTAGAACGCTTCAATAATTCTCTGCGCAATAGGCTTTGGGATGACTCAAATGTCAGAGGCGAAGGAACTAGCACAACGTAAAAAATTATGAAAAGTTCGTTTTATGACATCAGATATCAACATAAAAGAGCATTAAAGGCTGCTTACCTCTAATGTGTAGCTTGCAACAACTACTGAAACATTTCCTAAAATATCACTGCAGATATTTTTCCTGGGTTCTTAAGGAGTTATTCGAGACTCGTCCCTTCCGCTGAATAAAGACCCACACAACCTTTACCTCTCAAATATCATCCATCTCCGGCAAGATGACAGTTTGTCGCCGCGCAAAAAACCTGATGGCATATATTTGTCAAGCAGAGATGGAGAGTTTTTTTTACACAGTGTCACATGTTACGGTGTGTAGGGACAGATAACACGGACGACAAAGAGTGTATGCACGTACATGAAAGATATAAGACAAACATCTTCTGAAATAAATAAAGAATGCAATAAATGAATCATATTGCTATCTGATGTAAGTATTCCCTTCAGCTGTAACACTCACTAATACGAATTCCGAGTGAATTACATACTGTACCTAGCTCACACGAAACTGCACAATGCCGTTTTATCTCCTCAGTATATCAAGAATAGGTACCTTATTAAAATCTGAATAAAAAATAATTGCTTTTATTCCTGCCCATAGCACGTTTCTGCTAGTAGTCTTTAGTCGAGAGCTAACACTGAATACAAATTCTCGTAAGATGCATCGGACGTTGTTACTATCGTGTGAGGTACAGATTCACAGAATAGATCACCATACGAAACAATATGGCTGTAGTCACACTATCGTATTATTGCGAAAAGAAAGAGAACCTTCCGGAAATAGCGAGTCCTCTGGAAGAAAACGGCCTCCGAATTTCCTCTACCAGTTATGTTGTAGGGCACATATATTTTCATTCCATATACACACCATGACTAACTAGAAACTTCAGTTGTAGTTTTACAATGCACAAGCGTACGTTGTTAATTAGCGTCCCACTCACATTTACCATATATTTTCAAATTCATATTTGAATTCTTTTCATTTTCTGCGATTATCACTGCGATATCTACCAAATACATTAATAACACCTACAGGACAGAACCTAAGAATATTAGCGTTTATCTAATAGGATATGAACACAGTGTATTCTCATTCTGTTAGGACGCAATATGAGAAGTTGTTAGTTTATAATCATGCATGAAACTCTTGAAATATACTGATGAGACAAAACATTATGAGCCCCTAGTTAAATGCGTGTTGGTCTAGCTTTCGAGCGCAACACAGCAGCACTTCTAGGTGCCATGGATTCCACGAGTCGTTGGAAGGTTTCTAGAGATACGTAGCACCAGATGCCGATGCTGAGGTAATGCAATTTTTGGGCGCTGAGCTAGCACCTGATACGTCCGAGATGCATTCGATTCGGTTCAGATCAGGTGAACTTGGTGGTCAAGACATCAACATGAGTTCACTACTATGCTCCTAAAACCGTTGCAGCACGATTCTGGGCTTCTGACACAGGAATTTATCCTGCTAGAAGATGCCGTCGTTGTGGGGTAAGAGATCGAACTTAGCGGAGTGCGGGTGGTGAGCAACAGCGTTCACGTAGTCCACAGCTGTCACGGCGACTTCGATTACTGCCACAAAGTCCATCGAAGTCCAAGAGAATAACTCTCGTGGTACAACACTGATCCCAATGGCTTGCGTCTGTGGTGATGCACATGTTTCGAGCAGCCGTTCCTCTTATAACACCTGTCTCCAGACACGTCCATCGACCTGGTATAACAAGAAATGTGATTTATCCTACCGGAAGAAACATATCTGTTGATCTATGGTCCATTCTCGGGAACCCCGTGCCCACTGCAATCGTAATTGACGATGTCGTTGATCAGCTTGCGAACACGTAGCGGTGGTCTACAGCGGTGCCTCATATTCAACAGTGTGCGCTAAACGCTCGCAGATCTGCCTATTGTGCTGTAAAGAGCGGGCAAGCTTCAGACTTCCACCTTCTGTGATGATGTATGGTCGTCCAACGCCAAGTCACTTACTCATGGTTTCACCAACCACTTTCTATGGGTGATAACGACAGTAATACAGGAACAGCCGACCAACTTAAGCGTTTCTGAGGCGCTTGCTCCCAGTCGTCGAGCCATAAAAACCAACCATTTTCTCAAAAAAGCTTGTCAGTGGATTTCCACATTCGCGGCCCGTTTCATCGCTGGAATGACTCCCCATTGGTGTCTGCTCCGTTTAAAGGGGGAACGTCAATAGGTAATGGACATTTTTCTCTCTGAAAGCAGGTTGATTTTATACAGAATCCAATGCACCATATTGTTATCCACTCATTTGGATGCAAAACCATATTTGTCAACATAATTTCTGTTCAGTGTGATGGCCTTATCCCAACTTACAGGGAGGGCCTGTATGCCCACATGGTACCAGCCAACTGGTTGACGTCGGGGCCAACGTCTTCCTGCATCAGGAACCTGTATATCATCGACGTACCTCTTCCCGTGAAGTGCAGCTTTCATTGGGCCGTACAGCTGGAAGTTGGAAGGTGCGAGATCCGTGCTGTGGATAAGGAAGAACAGTCCAAGGAGCATTGTGAGCTCCTCTCAGTCGCGCAGATTTATTGGAGGCCTTCCACTGTCACGGAGAAGGAGAAGTTCGTTTGCATTTTTGTGGCAACGAACAGGTTCAGGTCGATTCTTCAATTTCATGAGCGTAGAACACTACACTTCAGAGCTGACCATTGCACCATGAGGGAGGACATCAAACAGAAAAAAACCCTTCAGAGTCCCAGAAGACTGTCTCCACGAGTTTACCGACTGAGGGTGTAGCTTTGAACTTTTTCTTCGAACGAGAGGTGGTGTGGCGCCACTCCATGCATTGCCTTTTTGTTCCCAGTCCGAACTGATCAAACCATGTTTCATTGCCTGTGTCAATGTTCGACAAAAATTGTCACGATCAATCTCGTAACGCGCGAGCAATTCCGTGCAGATGGTCCTCCGTTGCCCATTATGGTCTTCCGCTAGGCGGCGAGTAACCCAAGAGGCACACACGTTTGAGCACTCCAACTGGTTGTCGAGTGAGTCAACACTACCAACAGCGACGTGCAATTGTACAGCGACATGTTTGATTATGATTCTTCGATTACCTCGAACGAGAGTGTCCGTTCGTTCCAACATGCAGGAGTCACAGCTGTGTGCGGCCGGCCGGCACACGGGAGATCGGAGAGGTCTTAGCGACCTTGCTGAGACGATTACAGACGCCTCGCCCAACGACTCACCGTGGTTTTGTTCACTGCCAGGAGTCCGTAGGCATTCTGCAAACGCCTATGAACAGCTGCGATGCTCTGGTTTTCCGCCAAAAGGAAGTCAATGCTTGTAACGCACCTCCTTTACAAACGCCATTATGAAGGCTACGTACAGCGCCGCGACCTATCGGGATTTTATGAAACTATGGGGGCTGAAGAGGGAATTTTCCACGATATCCTGCGACAATTCCGCATTTTTTCAACCGAAATTGGCCGGGAAAAAAAGTGTTGCATCACTTAATGAACGCCCCTCGTATACTTTCCTTCCACATCAGGTGCCCGAAACGCCACCAGGCGGCATTCAGTCTCATGGGGGGCTGTGGTCATAACGTTTTGGATCATCGATGTAAGTAAGTTGCAAACTTGTCTTTAATGACGCAAGTCGGCGTATTGTCTTGTTTTATTTCCGTCTGACCCACGTGAAAATTGTAAGAAAAAATATTATGCCACACTGTTGCTGTGCAAGCCGCGAAATGGATATTTACGGTATATTTTAAGGGTTTGTATTTTTAGCAGTACTTTCTAACTAGTTGAAATACAACGAAAATCATATCTGGCGTGGGAACACGCATCTTATAACATAAAAATTAGTTCCAAGGGGGATATGAATATGATTAATGTTGACATTCGGTTTGAAACCTAAGATGGCAGATATACTTGATGCAAAGCGTGGTTACATTTTCTACATCTACATCTACATTTATACTCCGCAAGCCACCCAACGGTGTGTGGCGGAGGGCACTTTACGTGCCACTATCATTACCTCCCTTTCCTGTTCCAGTCGCGTATGGTTCCCGGGAAGAACGACTGCCACAAAGCCTCCGTGCGCTCTGGAATCTCTCTGATTTTACATTCGTGATCTCCTCGGGAGGTATAAGTACGGGAAAGCAATATATTCGATACCTCATCCAGAAACGCACCCTCTCGAAACCTGGACAGCAAGTTACACCGCGATGCAGAGCGCCTCTCTTGCAGAGTCTAGCACTTGAGTTTGCTTAACATCTTCGTAACGCTATCACGCTTACAAAATAAATGGTTCAAATGGCTCTGAGTTCTATGCGACTTAACTTCTGAGGTCATCAATCGCCTAGAACTTAGAACTAATTAAACCTAACATCACACACATCCATGCCCGAGGCAGGATTCGAACCAGCGACCGTAGCGGTCGCTCGGCTCCAGACTGTAGTCCCTAGAACCGCACGGCCACGCTTACCAAATAATCCGGTGACGAAACGCACTGCTCTTCTTTGGGTATTTTCTATCTCCTCTAACAACCCGACCTGGCACGGATCCCACACTGATGAGCAGTACTCAAGTATAGGTGTAACGAGTGTTTTGTAAGCCACCTCCTTTGTTGATGGACCACATTCTCTAAGGACTCTCCCAATAAATCTCAACCTGGCACCCGCCTTACCAACAATTCATTTTGTATGATCATTCCACTTCAAATCGTTCCGTACGCATACTCCCAGATATTTTACAGAAGTAACTGCTACCAGTGTTTGTTCCGCTATCATATAATCATACAATAAAGGATCCTTCTTTCTATGTATTCGCAATACATTACATTTGTCTACGTTAAGGGTCAGTTGCCACTCCCTGCACCAACTGCCTATCAACTGCAGATCTCCTTGCATTTCGCTTCAATTTTCTAATACTGCAACTTCTCTGTATACTACAGCATCATCCGCGAAAAGTCGCATGGAACTTCCGACACTATCTACTATGGGATTTATATATAAAGTGAAAAGCAATGGTCCCATAACACTCCCCTGTGGCACGCCAGAGGTTACTTTAACGCCTGTAGACGTCTATCCATTGAGAACAACATGCTGTGTTCTGTTTGCTAAAAACTCTTCAATCCAGCCACACAGCTGGTCTGATATTCCGTAGGCTCTTGCTTTGTTTATCAGGCGACAGTGCGGAATTGTATCGAACGCCTTCCGTAAGTCAAGAAAAATGACATCTACCTGGGAGCGTGTATCTAATATTTTCTGGGTCTCATGGACAAATAAAGCGAGTTGGGTCTCACACGATCGCTGTTTCCGGAATCCATGTTGATTCCTACAGAGTAGATTCTGGGTTTTCAGAAATGACATGACACGCGGGCAAAAAATATGTTCTAAAATTCTACAACAGATCGATGTCAGAGATATAGGCCTATAGTTTTGCGCATCTGCTCGACGACTCTTCTTGAAGACTGGGACTACCTGTGCTCTTTTCCAATAATTTGGAACCTTCCGTTTCTCTAGAGACTTGAGGTACACGGCTGTTAGAAGGGGGCCAAGTTCTTTCACGTACTCTGTGTAGAATCGAACTGGTATCCCGTCAGGTCCATTGGACTTTCCTCTGTTGAGTGACTTCAGTTGCTTTTCTAATCCTTGGACACTTATTTCGATGTCAGCTATTTTTTCGCTCGTGCGAGGATTTAGAGAAGGAACTGCAGTGCGGTCTTCCTCTGTGAAACAGCTATGGAAAAAGGGGTTTAGTATTTCAGCTTTACGCGTGTCATCCTCTGCTTCAGTGCCATTATCGTCCCAGAGTGTCTGGATATGCTGTATCGATCCACTTACTGATTCAACGTAAAACCAGAACTTCCTAGGATTTTCTGTCAAGTCGGTATATAGAATTTTACTTTCGAATTCACTGAACGCTTCACGCATACCCCTCCTTACACTAACTTTGACATCGTTTAGCTTCTGTTTGTCTGAGAGATTTTGGCTGCGGATTAAATTTGCAGTGAAACTCTCTTTGCTTTCGCGGTAGTTTTCTAGTTTTGTTGTTGAACCACGGTGGGTTTTTCCCGTCCCTCACAGTTTTACTCGGCACGTACCTGTCTAAAACACATTTTACTTTTGCCTTGAACTTTTTCCATAAACACTCAACATTGTCAGTGTCGGAACAGAAATTTTCGTTTCCAGAATGAGATTTTCACTCTGCAGCGGAGTGTGCGCTGATATGAAACTTCCTGGCAGATTAAAACTGTGTGCCCGACCGAGACTCGAACTCGGGACCTTTGCCTTTGGCGGGCTAGTGCTCTACTGGCAGAAGTAAAGCTGTGAGTACCGGCCGTGAGTCGTGCTTCGGTAGCTCAGTTGGTAGAGCACTTGCCCGCGAAAGGCAAAGGTCCCGAGTTCGAGTCTCAGTCGGGCACACAGTTTTAATCTCCCAGGAAGTTTCAGAAATTTTCGTGTTGATCTGTTAGGTAGTCTGAAATCTGCATCCTATTACTCTTGCTAAACAGATAACCCTTCCTCCCTTTTTTTATATTCCTATGTACTTCCATATTCAGGGATGCTGCAACGGCCTTATGATCACTGATTCCCTGTTCTGCGCTTACAGAGTCGAAAAGTTCGGGTCTGTTTGTTATCAGTAGGTCCAAGATATTATCTCCACGAGTCGGTTCTCTGTTTAGTTGCTGGAGGTAATTTTCGGATAGTGCACTCAGTATAATGTCACTCGATGCTCTGTCCCTACCACCCGTCCTAAACATCTGAGTGTCCCAGTCTATGTCTGGTAAATTGAAATCTCCACCTAAGACTATAGCATGCTGAGGAAATTCATGTGAAATGTATTCCAGATTTTCTCGCAGTTGTTCTGCCACTAATGCTGCTGAGTCGGGAGGTCGGTAAAAGGAGCCAATTATTAACCTAGCTCGGTTGTTAAGTATAACATCCACCCATAATAACAGACAGGAACTATCCACTTCTATTTCACTACAGGATAAACTACTACTAACAGCGATAAACACGCCACCACGCATGCAATCTATCCTTTCTACACACCGTCTGTGCCTTTGTAAAAATTTCGGCAGAATTTATCTCTGGCTTCAGCCACCTTCCCGTACCTATAACGATTTCAGCTTCGGTGCTTTCTATCAGCGCTTGAAGTTCCGGTGCTTTACCAACGCAGCTTCGACAGTTTACAATTACACTACCGATTGCTGCTTGGTCCTGACTTTGCCCCGCACCCTTTAAGGCTGTTGCCCTTTCGTGTAAAGCGTGAGTTACTCTCTTTATTTTCTATTACGGACACATGCAGCGATCTGAAGGTTAGAAAGACTCGCACTCATATCACGCTTTCGACCGTGACCCTTACTTCAGTGTTGGGCTGGGGGCGGCAGGTGAGCGCCGTAACTCAGGGCTGCACAAAGCGCTGCTCCGGCGACACACACAATTTTCAGCTCGGATATTGCATTACTGAGGCCGGCGCTGTGTGCCGGGGGAACGCAGCCCTGGCGCGCAGCTTCCGGCTAACTGAGGGTAAACACGTCAACCCTGTCTATCGTCCCCGTACCTCCGCCGTCACACAATTCCTGCAATACGCCCATCGTACTTTGGGGACCGCACTGTGAGATTTTCCAGAAATGCTCTGATGAGTGTTTATATAGCAGATTACTGAGTCGTGCTGTAAAGTGTCCTGCTATTAACCATTCATTTTGACCCCTAATTAGCTAAATGAAAATGGCTTCCTTCCAATACAAATCCTGAGCATGTGGGGTGGAAGATTGAGCCGGTATTCCACGACATACCTAATGTGTTCAAGTCAAGTGTAGACGGCTACCGAGCGAGGTGGCGCAGTGGTTAGTATACTAGTATGAAACGTCCCCTTAGAAAAATTATAAATGACTGTGCTTAAACTGACACACAATATTTTTAGCGCAACGCAATTTGACTTTCAAAAATCCCTACAAAAGAATGGCCCTGACTAACAGTAACCTATACCTTTCATGAATCACTTACCTCACAAAAATCTTCGTTACTCAAACTACTGCAATACAGCGTGCACCAATACTGCCAGCTGAATAAAAGATTCCAACTACTGAAGTCACTAACTACTGATAGGCATAGTTAGCAAATGAAAGAGTTTGATAGAGAACAAACAATGTGTTTACCTTAATAATGTTCCAAAGTCATCATATATATATATATATATATATATATATATATATATATATATATATATATATATATATATATATATATCAGTTCATGATATCCAATATTACAAATTTACTCTGTGGCGGACACACGTCCAGTTCATCCGCTCTTAAAATTCTGCCATCTCACTCCCCACATCCACCACTGCTGGCGGCTCATCTTCAACTGCGCAACGCTACGCGCTGTTCACATCCAACTGCCCAACACTACAATAGCAAATTCCAACAATGCAAACCAGCCACAGACTGCACACAGCACAGTCAGTGATTTTCATATAGAGCGCAACATGCGTTACCAACATAAAAACCTAAACAGCCTTCTTACGGTATACTAGACTCGCATTCGGGAGGACTACGGTTCAAATCCATGTCCTGCCATCCTGATTTAGGTTTTCAGTGATTTCCCTGAATCGTTTCAGACAAATTCTAGGATGGTTCTTTTGAAAGGGCACGGCCGACTTCCTTCCCCATCCTTCCCTAATCCGATGGGTCCCCTCCCCCAAAATCAACCTGCCTCCTACCGGCACAATGGGTAAAGCTGTGATTTCAGCAGACGGTTTGTTCGCCAGGGATAAATAGGAACCATTCTATTCTGCCGTGGATCCGCATGTGCGCAATAGAAAAGGTGTAGGCGTGCATGCGCAGATCCCAGCATTTCGAGCGGGTTTTCTGCTTGTTATTGTTTTCACGTGTGGTCAACAAACGAGAAACACGCGAGCTCTTGAGGGCACTTTTGCCTATTGCACGAGATATTCTACACATTTTTCAGTATGTATTTTTCATAACTACAGTAATAACACATTATAATCATCTTTTTCTTATCACCGTTGAGAAAAGTTGTACATCTAATGACAATTCTTACTATAGAAAGTATAAGGATGCTTATTGAGGCATACAGCAAGGAGAGGTGTCTGTATGATTCTCTAGATACGCTATACCATAATAAAGTACGTCTACAAATGTTTAATACTGAGTTGATACGTTTTACGTAAATGTGCATCTCATTTTACTTTATATGTGTAAATATCACCGTGACTTGCTGAAAGTACCGCATGTGTTTGATTTGACTGCACCTTTCGTATTATTTCAGCATGCCAGGAAGGATAGTTCCGAGAGAACAGCGATGAGAGTCAGAGCTGTTGTGGCGGCCGTCACCAGTGAGGACTGAAAAATCCGTTCTGTATCTCTGCGCTCGCACTATTGTGAAATACCTTCCCTCATTACTGTGTCACTTGCACAAATCCCGTTATGTACGATCGATAAGACACATTCATTCTGACGAAGTTCCTAAACTCCCTTTCTTCCCAGCCATGGTCCAACCCAATTCCTACTCCTGACATTATGTCGTTCTGCCCTTCCCGTAACGGATAAGGCGGATACCATCACGGCAAATGCTGCATAGATATAACTGCGTCCTCCATGTCTAACATGCTGTGCAATCCATTTGCTTGTATTCGCGTGACATAAAACGAACACTTAAGTCCATAATTCTATATACCTGAACATTATTATATTATACCTGCACAAGACGATAATAACTGCTTAATAAATATGAAACTGAACTTCTCAGAAGCTACAAAACGAGTAAATAGCAGCTTTACAGAATATCAACATTGGCACCCGACTACGTAACCGACATAAACAAGCCAGTGGTTTCGAATGTTGGCGTACTGGTGAAGACTTACACGTTAGGTGTATCGTGTAATAGGGCTATTACATTCCTCTTTCCCCTCTCTACCTATTCGACTTGCGCCTGGTAGGAAGGATGGATAATTGACAGTTCCCTTCTGTGTGCGTCTGAATATTTCTAATTTTTCCGTCGTTCGCCTATCGTGTATTTAATGATTAGTATCGGAACGTGAACTTTCCAGGATCCACCATCCATTTCTTGTAGCATCTCCACAGTTCGTAAGCCTCTGGAGATTACTGCACAAACTCGTCAAGAGTCGCGGAGCTCTTCTTCGAATCTTGAGTATTCTCTCCGTAGATCTAACTGGGCGAGGTTTTCAGATAGACCAGTAATGCTGGAGAACCGATAGATCGAAAGTCTCATAAGCGATTTCGTTCGTGAGTGAATTACACCTGCCGGCCAGGGTGGCCGAGCGGTTCTAGGCGCTGCAGTCTGGAACCGCGCGACCGCTACGGTCGCAGGTTCGAATCCTGCCTCGGGCATGGATGTGTGTGATGTCCTTAGGTTCGTTAGGTTTAAGTAGTTCTAAGTTCTAGGGGACTGATGACCCTAGAAGTTAAGTCCCATAGCGCTCAGAGCCATTTGAACCATTTTTTGAATTACACCTATTTTGGATTTTTCAAATAAATTTTCCGTCTAGCTTCTGTTTTTCTCATGTTCGTTGCTATATCGCTCAGGAATATAACTAAATTGCGTTCATAAATCCACAGAAACAGTTACGTTCAGTACGTTTACCTATCTAAATAAGTATTCCTTTCAGTAATTATTTTGTAAGTCACAGAGAAAAACATCTTACCTGGAACACGCTTTATGTGAACGGTAGAATATATTTTAGCGACTTTCTTGCCTGATATTTCTATTGTTTCGCCTTCTGTTAGTCTGATAAAAGCCATGTGTTTTCCTTCTTACAGTCTCACATTTAAAAAAAAAAGCATTGTCAATGCGCGTGTTTCATTTTTTCAGAAGTAACTATAAATAGCAGAGTACCCCGTTCTTGTGAGCCAGGAGGATGCATTAGTAAGACGCTCGTGGGCGTAGTTGTGTTCGCCCTCCTGCGTCAGCCACGCAACAAAGAGCGCTGGCTCAGCCCTCATCAACATTAGGCCGCGGCAGATGTCTTCGCCACAATGCGTATAGCAGCACAAGGTCGATATTTCCAGCCCTTTTTGGCCAGATGAATGAATTCATTAACTAAAACGCACACTCGTGGCTGGCACGCCAGTTTGTCGGATTTAGTTTTTACATGAACGGTCGGAAAGTGCATTTTTAAGTATGGAGATTTTACTGTTATTACGTTCAAGAGCTGTGGAGGATAACTGCCTGACACTGAATCTCATTCCACAAGAAATGAGATGGAGAATCAATTGCACCTACAGTAAAGTACGAGTACTGTGTGTGTGTGTGTGTGTGTGTGTGTGTAAGAGAGAGAGAGAGAGAGAGAGAGAGAGAGAGAAAGAGAGACAGTGGGGGTGGGGGGAGGAGGGATACCGAGGAAGAGAGGGAGGAAAATCTTCCAGAAGATCACTGTTTCAAGAATAACGCACGTCTTGTAGATGCGTATTAAAACTTCAACAGAAAAAGCCATTAGATTTTTCACGGAAAATGTCTGCATCACTAATTCAAAGTACACATAACGGTCTTTATGGGTTATGTCTATACGAGAAATATCAGATTCAGTTGTGTCATCATTTCGTGTAAATACCTTAGGTCCGTCCATCTCTCTCCAACAACGTTATATTAAAGATAAATTGCGTTATGATGCTGATAATACTAATGGGCGTGAAGAAATACACCTTCTTTAAGTTAAATTTTCTATTTTGATACTTGTTTTTATTCGGTGTAGCCACAATAGCTTAATGATAACAATCAAATATGTAAGGCCAACGCTGCGCAGATGTTTCAAATTAAACGCAGAAGTAAGATCTAATATACGCAGCAAGTCCTTCGTTTAATAGTTGAATATAAGACTACCGTTCCTGCAGACGACACCACATTCGATAATCATATATAACACATGCTTTAGTAGCCTTCAAAGTTTTGTGAACTTTCGCATCAGGTCGTCATGAAAGAAAGTGTCGAAAGAGTTCAGAAAAGTGTTGGTAGCGTTGTTACAAGAAGGTTTGATTCATATAAAATTTAGAGATATTTATAAAATTCAAATAACTAAATGAACTGTAAAGTATTTTTCGCCTAAGTTTGTTGGGTAAATTCAGGAAAACTGTATTTCAGGTGAAATGGGAACCAGTTCTGCTTCCTCCATCGAATATTTCGTCTAAGCAACATGAACACAACATACAAGTGATTTAACTATATACGGAATCTTGCAGGCTGTCATTTTGCCTTCCCTCCGTCTACGAATGGGACAGGCATGAGTACGACTAATAACCCTAAGAAGCAACGTCCATCATGCACTGAACAACAGTCTTATGAAAATGTATATAAATGCGTATATTGCGTTTTACTCATTTACGCTGCTCGATTGCTTGTCAGCGACTGTTGGTATTGGGCCTCACTCACTTCATCATCGTTTGCAGCGTTATCTGAACCTCGAGGAGTTTTTTTTATCTTTGCTTTTAATGGAATACTACAAAAGAAGACCCGGTTGTAGTATTATTTCGCGTTCACGTAGTATATATCATCGAAACGTCGCAACGTACATTTACTTCAATACTGCGACAAGCATTCTTGTATCTTTGTTCCGCTAATGACAGTGCACTCATCCCTGTCCGCTCATGTAATCAATCTCTCTCACGAAGCAGAGTACATGTGAAAGCTTTTCCAAACAAAATAAAAAACATCCTTCTTGTTCTTTGGTCTCAATGGTTTATTCTGCACCAAGAAACAGTAGAGATCCGAGGTTAGTCTGTTGGATACTGATATTGCGAGAGCACAATCTTTTTCTAAATATGTGTATAGCAGTGTTTTCTCCTGCATAACCTCAGTAATTATGAAGGAGAAATTACAATAATTTTACGTTTGTGCTTACTCCGTTGTGTCGAGGTCAGAAAAAGTCCCCTTTTTAAAACAATTGATAATGTGCAAAACAGAAATGGTTCACATTTTGTTTGCATAAAGTGACTTCTTTCAGTTTGGATGAGTAAAGATACAGCATCCTATGAGATACAAGAGCCAATATGTGCTAAAATTTGTGGCAGTATGCTTGCTGTAACTTGCAAAAGAGAAGATACGAGGAGTGGAAATGCTAAAACATTCATTACTAGTTGGCGCATGGCCTTTGCGCCAAGCAGTGTTTCCCTCTGGACTTTCAGGCGCCATGCGTAAAGTTATCCTCCATTTAGATGATGCACAATTTCCGTGGTAATCAGAGTGCATGTAAGCTTGTGTTTGTATCAATAAAACACATTCGTAACGGAAGGACATAATTTGGGTTTCAAAAGTAGTAAAAAAGTTGGAGAAGGGAATAGGCAAAACAACGTGTCTTTGGAAAATGCAATGAAAAGCCGTTTCCTTCTCAAAAGCACAGGGACCTCTACAGAAAAGTTTGTAAGAATGCAGTTGTGTAAGAAACAGAGGTGTATACTTGAATATAATACTGTTATTCTCTTGCAAAAAGCGTAAAAGCTGTAATAAATGGTTTCGTTAATTACAGCTCCACTCTTTAAAATATTAATGCTGTATTTTGTTTTTGTATTATCCCCAATAAAACATTACGCCTCAACATTAATCGCACTTGAAACAAAAACTTCCTTATTGGCGCTTAAAACCAGTCAGTTTCATGCTATGGCATCTAATATGTTCTTAACAAACTACGTATTTTCTAATTTCTCTCATTTTTTTTGGCAGTGATGAGACGAGCAGAATAATTCTGCGGTATCAGAATACGTTTCAATTCTTTGTATAAAAATAAGCTATGTACATTATTTTTAGATTTTCCTAACAAATGTGGGGTTCGAGGCCTAGAACGTTTGCATATTCTCTCTTCATATAATTCTCAAAAGTGTGTTTAACTGTAAGTCTCAATGCGAACAACGGCTAACAGAAACTAGCCGGCCGGAGTGGCCGTGCGGTTCCAGGCGCTGCAGTCTGGAGCCGAACGACCGCTACTGTCGCAGGTTCGAATCCTGCCTCGGGTATGGATATGTGTGATGTCCTTAGGTTAGTTAGGTTTCATTAGTTCTAGGCGACTGATGACCTCAGAAGTTAAGTCGCATAGTGCTCAGAGCCATTTGAGCTAACAGAAACTATTTGCTATAACTGACTTCTTTGTAAACTGAGAGAAAAGGTCAGTCTCTTGTAAATGTTTTATGTTACGCACATAAATTTCTTGTATTTAGCATTTATCATGCACCTCTTATGAAACATAACCTGTTACGGGCACGGAAATATGAAAAGATAAGAAGCACCGAATACAGTTCATACTCAAAAGTACTTCAATGGGTGGGAAGAGGCAGTCGATAAATGTGCTATCTCGCTAATTACCAAACTGAAGCGATTCAGTTGTCGGTGATCATAAAAGTGCTTTTACACAGTCGGTAACACCATGAATGGCTATTAACGACAGTTAGCGCCTTACCCTGACCAGAGAATTCATCGAATTCGGGAATATTGTTAAATTATCAATGTGAAGTGACATTTGGCAGTGCTGCAAAATGTAATTACCATGAGTGTACGAGTGTAAATTTTACGAATGGCAGTTACAGAAAAACGAGGAAGGTGTCTGAGTCCACCTCATTGTGTCGGCGTTAGCATCCATCCGATAACAGGTTCTCCGAGTTAGCAATTTATACAATCATTACTGCAAAGTTCCTCTCCTGTGTTCGTGATAAGAGCACAAACATAAATTTTAATGAATCACAAGGCTGAATGACAAGGCTGTCGCATCGTAATATAAGATGCAATTTAAAGTAAAAACTTTGAGAAGTGAGGTGATTGATAATTGAATGATGGCGCATTTGGGGAGCCGCAAAATACAGACTGTTTCACAATTTCTGTTACAGGCATCTAGAGGTTGTAGGGGGGACTTAGTAGATAAACTTTTGATAAGGAACCCATGTCAGAAAATGTACCGTTTGGATATAAAATAAAGTTTCAAATCTCTCGACTGTACGCACGCAAACAGAGAAGAGGAAAAAATTAATCTGTGTGTAGATATACATTCCAAAATTCAAAATTACTTGCAGTTTGATATTTATATACTTTATTGCAGTAAATTCTACGACGCATGAATTCTTAAGAGATTAAAGGCTGTTATGTGTTATAGAAATATCACTGGCTCGAAGCTTCACTTCAATTACTTTAATTAAATTAGAATTACATTTAGTAAAATGAGCTGGAAGCTTGGAATGCTGTGCAAATTAGGGTCCAAGAACAAACGAAAACCCAAGTGTGGAAAAAACTTACGTTAAATTGGTTAAAGAATTCGGCAAGATAACTACAATCATGCACTATATCAGTCAAGAGCATTGTAATTACTCTAACATTTTAATAGAATGCCAGCGCTCCGAATATTAATATCATTTTAAGTTTTAAAAACGAGATTCTCGCAACAATAACATCACATTATCGGTGGGAATTCATTAATAATGCAATAATGTTACTTAAAACATAATTCTGCAAGCTGTTGTGAAATAGGTTTCATGTTTATCTGAAATACGTTTAACTCTCGGCAAATGGCATTCTTCCAAACACGTCCAGTCGAATTTTTTGAAATGAGGTTTCGAGTTGTGATCTATAGCTGGAACAATCGAGTGAATTTCACCCCTAATTGACTTCCAGAAAGAATATGCAATTATTGGTGATGTTCCTGTTCCAGTCTAAACGAATATCATTTTAAATTCTCGTGGCAATATCATAAGTTCGCTCTAATCCATTGAACACTGGTACGTGTAATAAAGCCCATTTCGGTTTTCATTTAATATCCTACTGAAAATGACGGCTTTCGTAAACAATTATTTTGAGCTATGAATTATTACTAGTGTGTTACTCCAAACGACGACTTTCGTAAATATTTATTTTGAACTATGTTTTATTACTTGTATTTCCTTCATGAATAGGCTTCTATGAAACACATTGTCTTTCGCAGTTTTGTAATTTCGATAGTATAAGATAACTTCATATTAAATACGTTATTAATTTCATATCCATAACAGTATCTAAACAGCAACATTGAAAAATTGTGATTTTCTTAATAAGTTGCAGCTCTGTCTGTTGGTGACACTTGGTATTAAACTTTAATAGAGTTGTAGCAATCAACACAAGGTAAATACAAGGAAGGCGAAAGCAGTTTCAATCCGCAACAGAGTGTGGTCTGGAGTTAGACGTAAATATTCCATATGTTCGCTGATTTCCCTAGGTCCTCGCTTGTTTTCATACATACTGTGCTGCTGCATTAACAAGCTGAGTGGAGCAGACGGCAGAATTCTTGCATGAAGAGAATATCGTTACCAAGTGGTATACAGCTTTTTTACTGGTTGCAACGTAGTTAAAAAGTAACTGTAGATGTAAGTTCTCCAGTACAATAAAAACAGGTTGAAGAGTAACAATTTTCTGAACTATAACTAAAAGACTAATCTCGATTTATAATTATTATTTACCTGGAACAATCCACTTTTAAAGGACAGAACGTGAAATAATAACAATAAAAGCAAATTAATTGTTCCCAATTTCAGAGCTTAGTTCAATTTTCGAATGTGAGATTGATGCCAACTCTCTTTCCTTGTAAATGTCACTCAGTACTTTCAAAGAAGATATATTTCATGTACACATATGAATCGAAAACAAAACTTGGTTGTATATAGATAGGCCGTTGTGGCCGTGCGGTTCCAGGCGCTTCAGTCTGGAGTCGCGTGACCGCTACGGTCGCAGGTTCGAATCCTGCCTCGGGCATGGATGTGTGTGATGTCCTTAGGTTAGTTAGGTTTAAGTAGTTCTAAGTTCTAGGGGAGTGATGACCACAGATGTTAAGTCCCATAGTGCTCAGAGCCATTTGAACCATTTTTGTATATAGAGAAATGTGTTTTGCACCCTACAAATAGTTTTAGACAGCTTAGCACTTATTAGATCTTATTATTGATACGTCACCGGAGTGGCGTGTTTCTATAAAATTTTCTCGGTTTACAAGCCGCGTCATTTCAAATGAATACCTCAAGTTTCCACAGGTATGTCCTAATGATGACGGCTTGTAAACTTAATTTTTATGTTTAGTTAAATTTTAGGTTCGTGTGCAGTACCAGTAGCCGTTTTCCACAGTTCGCTGTCTGCAGTCGGCCTACTCAGCTGATACGAGCTGCTGTGATTTTTGTAGTTTGTAAATTGTTGAATGTACTACTTCGTGGACATCCACAACGCCCTGGTTATTACAGGTCAGTTTTCATTCAGCTTTAGTGTCTTTAAGAGTGTCAAATCGACACTTTCCACGAGTCTTGTAAACCTAGTTTTGACCTATTTGTTGATTATTTTTGGTGTCTACAATACCCTCCCATGATTTTTTGTAGTTCATAAGAAACAACCCCCCCCCCATGAACCATGGACCTTGCCGTTGGTGGGGAGGCTTGCATTTGCATGCCTCAGCGATACAGATAGCCGTACCGTAGGTGCAACCACAACGGAGGGGTATCTGTTGAGAGGCCAGACAAACGTGTGGTTCCTGAAGAGGGGCAGCAGCCTTTTCAGTAGTTGCAAGGGCAACAGTCTGGATGATTGACTGATCTGGCCTTGTAACACTAACCAAAACGGCCTTGCTGTGCTGGTACTGCGAACGGCTGAAAGCAATGGGAAACTACGGCCGTAATTCTTCGCGAGGGCATGCAGCTTTACTGTATGGTTAAATGATGATGGCGTCCTCTTGGGTAAAATATTCCGGAGGTAAAATAGTCCCACATTCGGATCTCCGGGCGGGGACTACTCAAGAGGATGTCGTTAACAGGAGAAAGAAAACTGGTGTTCTACGTACGGATCGGAGCGTGGAATGTCAGATCCCTTAATCGGCCAGGTAGGTTAGAAAATTTTAAAAGAGAAATGGGTAGGTTAAAGTTAGATATGGTGGGAATTAGTGAAGTTCGGTGGTAGGTCAGGTGACTACAGAGTTATAAACACAAAATCAAATAGGGGTAATGCAGGAGTAGGTTTAATAATGAATAAAAAAAATAGGAATGCGGGTAAGCTACTACAAACAGCATAGTGAACGCATTATTGTGGCCAAGATAGACACAAAGCCCATGCCTACTACAGTAGTACAAGTTTATATGCCAACTAGCTCTGCAGATGACACAGAAATTGAAGAAATGTATAATGGAATAAAAGAAATTATTCAGATAGTGAAGGGTGACGAAAATTTAATAGTCATGGGTGACTGGAATTCGGTAGTAGGAAAAGGGAGAGAAGGAAACGTAGTGGGTGAATATGGATTGGGACTAAGGAATGAAAGAGGAAGCCGCCTGGTAGAATTTTACACAGAGCACAACTTAATCATAGTTAACACTTGGTTCAAGAATCATAAAAGAAGGCTGTATACATGGAAGAAGCCTGGAGATACTGACAGGTTTCAGATAGATTATCTAATGGTAAGACAGAGATTTAGGAACCTGGTTTTAAATTGTAAGACATTTCCAGGGGCAGATGTGGACTCTGACCACAATCTATTGGTTATGACCTGTAGTTTAAAACTGAAGAAACTGCAAAAAGGTGGGAATTTAAGGAGATGGGACCTGGATAAACTAAAAGAACCAGAGGTTGTAGAGAGTTTCAGGGAGAGCATAAGGGAACGATTGACAGGAATGGGGGAAAGAAATACAGTAGAAGAAGAATGGGTAGCTCTGAGGGATGAAGTAGTGAAGGCAGCAGAGGATCAAGTAGGTAAAAAGACGAGGGCTAATAGAAATCCTTGGGTAACAGAAGAAATATTGAATTTAATTGATGAAAGGAGAAAATATAAAAATGCAGTAAATGAAGCAGGCAAAAGGGAATACAAACGTCTCAAAAATGAGATCGACAGAAAGTGCAAAATGGCTAAGCAGGGATGGCTAGAGGACAAATGTAAGGATGTAGAGGCTTGTCTCACTAGGGGTAAGATAGATACTGCCTACAGGAAAATTAAAGAGACCTTTGGAGAGAAGAGAACCACTTGTATGAATATCAAGAGCTCAGATGGCAACCCAGTTCTAAGCAAAGAAGGGAAGGCAGATAGGTGGAAGGAGTATATAGAGGGTTTATACAAGGGCGATGTACTTGAGGACAGTATTATGGAAATGGAAGAGGATGTAGATGAAGATGAAATGGGAGATAAGATACTGCGTGAAGAGTTTGACAGAGCACTGAAAGACCTGCGTCGAAACAAGGCCCCGGGAGTAGACAATATTCCATTAGAACTACTGATCGCCTTGGGAGAGCCAGTCATGACAAAACTCTATCATCTGGTGAGCAAGATGTATGAGACATGCGAAATACCCACAGACTTCAAGAAGAATATAATAATTCCAATACCAAAGAAAGCAGGTGTTGACAGATGTGAAAATTACCGAACTATCAGTTTAATAAGTCACGGCTGCAAAATACTAACACGAATTCTTTACAGATGAATGGAAAAACTAATAGAAGCCGACCTCGGAGAAGATCAGTTTGGATTCCGTAGAAATATAGGAACACGTGAGGCAATATTGACCCTACGACTTATCTTAGAAGCTAGATTAAGGAAAGGCAAACCTACGTTTCTAGCATTTGTAGACTTAGAGAAAGCTTTTGACAATGTTGACTGGAATACTCTCTTTCAAATTCTAAAGATGGCAGGGGTAAAATACAGGGAGCGAAAGGCTATTTACAATTTGTACACAAACCAGATGGCAGTTATAAGAGTCGAGGGGCATTAAAGGGAAGCAGCGGTTGGGAAGGGAGTGAGACAGGGTTGTAGCCTATCCCCGATGTTATTCAATCTGTATATTGAGCAAGCAGTGAAGGAAACAAGAGAAAAATTCGGAGTAGGTATTAAAATCCATGGAGAAGAAATAAAAACTTTGAGGTTCGCCGATGAGATTGTAATTCTGTCAGAGACAGCAAAGGACTTGGTAGAGCAGTTGAACGAAATGGATCGTGTCTTGAAAGGAGGATATAAGATGAACATCAACAAAAGCAAAACGAGGATAATGGAATGTAGTCGAATTAAGTCCGGTGATGCTGAGGGTATTAGATTAGGAAATGAGACACTTAAAGTAGTAAAAGAGTTTTGCTATTTGGGGAGCAAAATAACTGATGATGGTCGAAGTAGAGAGGATATAAAATGTAGACTGGCAATGGCAAGGAAAGCGTTTCTGAAGAAGAGAAATTTGTTAACATCGAGTATAGATTTAAGTGTCAGGAAGTCATTTCTGAAAGTATTTGTATGGAGTGTAGCCATGTATGGAACTGAAACATGGACGATAAATAGTTTGGACAAGAAGAGAATAGAAGCTTTTGAAACGTGGTGCTACAGAAGAATGCTGAAGATTAGATGGGTAGAGTACATAGCTAATGAGGAAGTATTGAATAGGATTGGGGAGAAGAGAAGTTTGTGGCACAACTTGACTAGAAGAAGGGATCGGTTGGTAGGACATGTTCCGAGGCATCAAGGGATCACCAATTTAGTATTGGAGGGCAGCGTGGAGGGTAAAAATCGTAGAGGGAGACCAAGAGATGAATACACTAAGCAGATTCAGAAGGATGTAGGTTGCGGTAGGTACTGGGAGATGAAGAGGCTTGTACAGGATAGAGTAGCATGGAGAGCTGCATCAAACCAGTCTCAGGACTGAAGACCACAACAACAACAACAAGAAACAACAAATTTCGAAAGCCGTAATACTTTTCAAATCATATGCTTGAGTTTTCTACATCCCATTAACACCATCAAGATGTTAAATACGATGTTGCTTGGGTTAAATACGTCTCACTTTTGTTTAATTACGTAATATGTATACAGTTTCTCGTTGACTTCAGCCGTAAAGTGGTGTACTGCTCTCTTAGTAAGTAAATTATTGCATATCATCAATTTTGTACATTTGCAAAACAATATATGAAGTTATTCTAATCTTTAACCCACTTATATCTTACGAGGGGAACGTCCCTACGTGTCATCACTGATTTCGACATGATGCAGGACTTGGCGAGGAATCAAAGCTACAGAAGCTGGAGCTCCGGATGGCAAAGAGTTTAGAAAAAAAGTAGCATTTTCGTTGTGGACCAGACAAATCATGATCGTAGATTCAAGGTAGCAACTGGCGAAGCGCGAAGAGTACAGAACGGTAATGCGATGGTAATGGCGTCAAGTGCGAATGCCGGGAATTGTTTTTGCTTTTTAATATTCAATTTTTACTTTACCTACACTCCAAATAAAATACTAATATACTGTATTTATTAACATTTTCATAAAAAAACATGTAAGGAAAGGCAAAGGAGAAATTGGGTTTACAGATAAAGTTCCAAAAAAGGTCGTACTTGTAGCCTCATTGAGGAATGGGCAAATAACTTTCCAAGAAGGGATCGTAATTAAAGTGTACTGCCCTTGGTTTTCGTTTTGGCCCTGAAACAGCCCTTGGCATCTGCAAGCCAGCAAATTTTCCCCGCACGCTATCTCATTAGCTAGCTTACTCGACCGAGTGACAAGAATTTTTCGAAAATATTGTGTGAACACAATGGGTATCTTTAAAAAAAATCGTGTAACTGAAAAAAATTCGGCGTTTATAACATGTGTAACATGCTAAGAAAATTACTGCTTCCTCTGTTTTTACGACGAATATCACCCGCAGCACATGCAAATCACGAACTGTAAGATAATAAGAGTAGGTAATTTTATCATACAAAGTTCTCGTGTACGCCTTACAATCCCTTCCGCGAAATTTATTCACAGTCCCAAATTTCCCTTTGCCCCTCTTTTTCATGCCTTTTGTGAAAGTGTTAATAACTACAATATACTGAGTGTTATTTTGGTTTATCTGCTGTGTAAGTAAAGCAAAAAATTAAAATAAAAAAGAAAGAGGTCTCCGCTTAGGGACTCTACCCCACGACCCTCGGATTACCTTTTTGCACTCCCTCCACTGCGGTAGCCGCTGCCTGGAAAATAAGTGAACATAAACAGCTCATGTCTTTCCCTACCCAACCCAAAAATATTATTTTTTCTAAACACTTGGCCATCTGGGGCTCTCGCTTCTAGCACTTTCATTTCTGGCCGAGCCCTGCATATACCATAAATTTGGACGAAATCGGTGATGGGGAGTAGGCGCGGGCCCCTTCTTAGTTGCAGGTTGTATTTTATCTATTATACTGGCTCCAACCTTTAGAATATTGAGATAACATGTTTCTATCTCTCTACGAGGAGATGAAACTTTTTGGGGAAAATAAAACTTTATGGCAGACGGGGACTCAAACCTAGAAACTGCTTTTCGCTAGAAGTGCGCTATCCGAACATGCCTCATAGACCACCTTAAAGATTGAGTTGCCCTCCCATATCCTCCAGGCTCAATGTGCCACTAACTCTTCTCAATATCTTGGAAGCTTGGGAGGTATGGATAGGAAATGGTGTCAAGGCCGGAGACCGTTCCTGAGGCGTTCTCGGATGGCGCAGCTTGTTGCACACTACCTGCCAAAGGCTACGATATGGGTTAGAGTCCTGGCCTGATACACAGTACTAATTTTCCACATATTTTATCAGTGTATTTACTTTGGTTGTTCATCACCATTAGCTAGTGCTGCTATGGCATACGCAAAGTGAGTCACATTTATTTTCTTGTCATCTATTTTTATTTCATCTGTTTTCTGCAAGCACTTCTTGGTTTCATTGAGACCCAGAGGTAGAGAAGGACGAAGATCTCGTTGAGATCGACGTCATCATGGACGAATCATCCGTTGTTGGAGGATGGTGAGAGGAATCGATCGTCTCTTTCTCAATGGCATCTATGATAGAGAGCGTCCACACGTTATGTTGTTTCGGTTTTGATCTATAATTCATGCTGAACAGATCTCACAAATGACATTTCCTCTCTTAACGTGTGCAAAATAAATTCCTTTCCCCATATTTGAGTCCTACGATACTCAAAATTTTAAGAATATGTTGCATTCCATTCTGTGAAATGATTATTCCATGTTTTTTACCTTCGGAGTTTGCACTGTATCTTTACACCTTTAATACTTGTTCTCATTTGCTTTACAAGTGTCATAAGTAGTGCGATTTTGTGTAGCTTGTGTACTCAGAAAATAGACAGAGAAGGATTCAACGCACTGTAGACGAAGAGATCATTACAGAGTGATCGTATATTTAAGTAGCGATATCATTGATAATGTCACCAGCTAACCTCTACTTAACGTTTTTTCGTCATGAATTGGGCGCATTCTTCCAAGTTACCGTACGCATGAATCAGGCTGTTTATCTCAACATTCTTGGTGGCCAACTGTTGACCTTTTCCCATATGTACAAGATGAGTATGCTGTGGAGACTTCAGTCTCCTAAACTGACAACAACTGTGTTCTGAGATGAACGTATAAATGCTTGTCTGATGTACAATCAGTCTTTTGACACCGTGCCCCACAGGAGACTGTTAAAGAAGGTCCGAGCATACGGAATAGATACCCAGATGTGTGATGGCTCGAAGACTTCTTAAAAAGTAGAACCCAAAATATTGTCCTCGGTGGTGAGTATACATCTGAGACAAGTTTGATAAGGCCTCTCTCGTTTTTTATACATATAAACAATCTGACGGATAGAGTGAACAGCAGTCTGAGACTATTTGCCAATGACGCTGTAGTACACGCGAAAATATCGAGGTAGAGTGACTGTCGAAGGATACAGGATGACTTAGATTTTCTGTTTAGTGTGATGAATGGCAGCATGCCCTAAATATAGAAAACAGTATGTTAATTCAGTTGAGTAGAAAAGACAATCCCGTGATGTTCGAATACAACATTACTGATGTGCTGTTTGAAAGAGTCACGTCGAATAAACATCAAGGTGGGACATTGCAAAGCGATGTTAGATATAAGACGCACATAAGGACGGTAGCAAGAAAGGCGAATGGTCGACTTCTGTTTATGTGGCGAACTTGAGGAAAGCGCAGCTCATTTGTAAAGGACACTTGTGCAACTCATTGTTCAGCAGTAATCAAGTGTTTGGAATCCCTACTACTTCGGATTAAAGGAAAACATTGATGGAATTCAGAGGTGTACTGCTAGATTTGTTACTAGTAGGTTCCATTAATACTCTAGTGTTTCGTGAACTCGAAACACTACTGAGAAAACGTAGAGGACCAACATTTGCAGCTAACTGCAGAACGATTCTACTGCCGCCAACGTATATTTAGAGTAGGGACAGCGCAGACAAGAGAAGAGAATTTAGGGCTCGCTTGAAGGCATATACACTGTGCGATCAAAAGTATCCGGACACCTGGCTGAAAATGACTTACAAGTTCGTGGCGCCCTCCATCGGTAATGCTGGAATTCAATATGGTGTTGGCCCACCCTTGCCCTTGATGAGAGCTTCCACTCTCGCAGGCATACGTTCAATCAGGTGCTGAATGATTTCTTGGGGAATATCAGAACATTCTTCACGGAGTGCTGCACTGAGGAGAGGTATCGATGTCGGTCGATGAGGCCTGGTACGAAGTCGGCGCCTCAAACAATCCCAAAGGTGTTCTATATGATTCAGGTCAAGACTCTGTGCAGGCCAATGCATTACAGGGATATTATTGTCGTGTCATCACTCCGCCACAGGCCGTGCATTATGAACAGGTGCTCGATCGTGTTGAAAGATGGAATCGCCATCCCTCAATTTCTCTTAAACAGTGGGAAGCAAGAAGGTGCTTAAAACATCAGTGTAGGCCTGTGCAGTGATAGTGTCACGCAAAACAGCATGGGGTGCAAGCCTCCTCCATGAAAAACACGACCACACCATAACACCACCGCCTCCGAATTTTAGTGTTGGTACTACATACTCTGGCATTTTCCATACCCACACTCTGCCATCGGATCGCCATATTGTGTACCGTGATTCGTCACTCCACACGTTTCACCACTGTTCAATCGTCCAGTGTTTACGCTCCTTACACCAAGCGAGGCGTCAGTTGGCATTTACCGGCCTGATGTGTGGCTTATGAGCAGCCGCTCGACCATGAAATCCAAGTTTTCTGACCTCCCGCCTCACTGTCAAAGTACTTGCAATGGATCCTGATGCACTGTGGAATTCCTATGTGATGGTCTGGATAGATGCCTGCCTATTACACCTTACGACCCTCTTCAACTATCGGCGGTCTCTGTCAGTCAACAGACGAGGTTGGCCTGTACGCTTCTGTGCTGAACGTGTCCCATCACGTTTCCACTTCATCGTCACAGTGGACCTAGGGCTGTTTAGGAGTGTGTAAATCTCGCGTACAGACGTATGATACAATTGACAACCAATCACCTGACCACGTTCGAAGTCCGTGAGTTCTGCGGAGAGCCCCATTTTGCTCTCTCACGATGCCTAGTGACTACTGAGGTCGGTGATATGGAGTACTTGGCAGTAGGTGGCAGCACAATATACCTAATATGAAAAACGTATGTTTTTTGGGGTGTCTGGATACTTTAGATCACATAGTGTAGATAGTCGTTTTAACATGGCTCCATTTGTGGGTGGAACACAAGCTACCCTCCACCTATACACCATATGGTGACTTGTGGAATATATATATATATATATATATATATATATATATATATATATATATATATACAAGTCGATATCGCACTTCGAATGGCCAGCTAAATCACTGTTTAGAAGAGCGAGGTGGCGCAGTGGCTAGACACTGGACTCGCATTCGGGAGGACGATGGTTCAATCCCGCGTCCGGCTATCCTGATTTAGGTTTTCCGTGATTTCCCTAAATCACTCCAGGCAAATGCCGGGATGGTTCCTCTGAAAGGGCACGGCCGACTTCCTTCCCTATCCTTCCCTAATCCGATGAGACCGATGACCACGCTGTCTGTTTTCCTTCCCCAAAACCAACCAACCATCCAACCAACTGTTTAGAATATCGGTTGGGACGTAATAGCCACCATCCTCGCAATGCTTAGACCTTAGCATATTCAATAGGATCACGCTGAGTAAATCACTGCCATGGTGAAAGCAGCCTTCGGGGTGAGACCCGAATATTTTTTAAGTTACTTTATCACCACCTTAACGCCACGTCATGAATTTCTACAAAAAAAAAGAAAAAAAAACAGTTTCCACGCAGGCAAACTCCAACATTGGCAAAAAGGACGGTAATCTGATGTGAAATTTCTGCTGTACGATGGATGTTTCAGAGCATGCTGGTGCAGTCAGCTGGGTGTGCATGTCAGGGAGAATTTTCAACAAATTCTGCGTTTATTGACGGCAACCCGCTGAAAATGTGTAGTGGAAGTGACGTAAGAAGGTGATACCAAAGCTGATGATGAATACCGTGACCTTCGAACAATCCTGTTCTAAAACGATACAGCTTCCGCTCACTTTGTAACAAAAGTACCATTGCATCTCGATCATGATATTAAGCGGATAGTGACACGGCAGCGTACTGTTCTCGAAACCCCACCATTTTCATCTGACATTACCCTACAGACCGCAGTTAAACAGATCATAAGGTGGATTGCGGAGTATAAATGTAGGTGTAGAAGTGTATCGGAAAACGTGGAGCAAATATGAGAATTCGCTAAGGATGACTCCAAAAGTTTCGATGTGAGTTCACTAAGGAAGCCCCCTCATGTTTCGATGCGAAGGTGTCATTACGCTTGTACAAGTGTGTTCCAGGTAACCTCAAGCAGTATATTACTGAGAACGTAAAAAGAATTGGATGTGTGGATACTAGTTTAAGAAAGATATATTGTTGCCTAACACATATATTTTCTTTATTTTGTACTTTCCAAGTGACTTTTGGGTCCTCTGTACTTTGCAAATAACCTTTGTGTGTTGGATAGGTGAGACTACAAATAACATGAAGAAATTTTTCCGTTTGCAGAGGATCTCATAGGCAATCAAAAGGATAACTCAAAATGTATGCTGAGGCACACTGTTATATTTGAACTGAAACACTGAACAGGCCTTTCAAAATGCAGCCGTTTCTCAGTAAGTGGCAGTAGTACTAACAAAGTACTACAAAATCATTATGCTCCCGTAGAAGTCTTGCATTGTATTTGTTGTAGTCTGAAATGGAGTGACGGATGTAAATTATGAGCTAAAGAGAGAGAAAAGTGTAAGTTTCTGACGACATCTGAACACGTTTTATGACTTGCAACCTGTACGTTCCGCCTTGAACGGGTTAATCAGATACAGTAGCGCAACACACTCCCCAGCAACGAAGTTTGTAACCCAAGTTATAGGGATACAACGTTAGTTCTACGGCGCCGTCAGGACGGCAGAGGAGTATCGACATTTACACCGAGCATCAAACCAAGTGCCGTGCGGATCCCTCCTTCAAATATTTCGTGAAGTAGCAGGCAGGAAGCCGCGGCTCCGGCGCCGTCATTCAAGCTGCCACCAACTCAATACTTATCGTCTGATGTTGGCGGATGACATCCGGCTGACATCTGATCTCAGCTCATTCTTCTTGCTTAACTTGGCTGTGGATTTTTTAAATCAAAATGTGCTAAAAATTACAACATCTACATCTGCATCTACGGACGTAAGCCGCAAGCCACCATATGGTGCAGGGCGGCGGATAAGCGTTCTGTAGACCTGTACCGATCTAAAATTCATGTTGAAAGCCTTCAGAAAACAGGATATACTGCGAAAAATTTATGTGGATGGGATCCGATCGAAACGCATTAAACATCCTGTTAAGTTGGATCCGGGATTTAGTTGAAGCTTTGAGGGGTTGTCGGGCAGCGGAGCTGACATGGTGCGGACCAAATGGCCAAGTTACGTCAGTTCGAGTCCTGCTTTTGCAGTACATATCGGTAAACAATTACACATTATACTGCGGTTGTGACCGACGTTCAGACTTTCGGCTACTCTATAAATTAGTGCCTTACTGCATTTTATGAAAATTTCCATTAAATCTAGTGTCTTCATAACAATTTTTTCGTTTTTCTCTTCTTTCAGTCGAAATAAAACGAAACTATGAAACGTTAAACATTCATAAATTACTTGGGCTTCTAGATTAATTTATGTCAATGACTTTTCATTCTCACAAATAAGGGAGCAATAAAACATTTTCATGTGGTATTAGTGTTACCTACATTATCGCTCAGTCATACTTAGCAGTAACGTCTGCCCCCGGTAGCTGAGTACGCCGGCACAGTAGCTCAGCGTCTTCGGTCAGAGGGCTGCTCCGCCTCTGTAATAAAAAACTGAGTACAGGAATCAACGATCAACGTGAATGGTTGTCTTGTGACGTCCGCGCAGACCAAACGCAACGAACAATACAAAAAGAAAGTGGCCAGCGCGACAGAATGTCAATCCTAAGGGCCCGTTTTCGATTCCCGGTTGGATCGGAGATTTTCTCCGCTCAGGGACTGGGTGTTGTGTTGTCCTAATCATCATCATTTCATCCCTATCGACGTGCAAGTCTCCGAAGTGGCATAAAATCGAAAAACTTGCACCCGGCGAACGGTCTACCTGACGGGACGCCCTAGTCACACATTTACATTGTTTACTTAGCAGTAATATTAACATTACTTTAGCAGCATTGGCCTCAAAAGTTTGTATTCCAGATATTTGCATCTTAGTTTAAGTTAGGTTTTATATGAATGCCTGTACTGGGTGTTAAGTATCATCCTGTTTCTATGTTCCAGTACGTCAATCTCTCCAGCGGCCGAGAAAATAAAAATACATCGATGTAAAAACTCCAAGAAAAATTATACGCAGCGCTTGATGACGGAGTAGTTAATGCGTAATACATTCAGTGTTTCAATAGTGCTATTTTTCAGCTAATCGTTTTATCAGCACAATACCCAATAAGTATGTGACTGGTCGTGTACCTCTTTAGTTTAGATTCGAAGCCGAGGATAGGTCATTGCCGATTATTTATTAAATGGAAGTCACACATCTAAATAAAATATGTGAAAAAATTGTTTATTCACTCATGAGTTAAACAGTACGATCACTAGCATTGTAGCATGTTGGTCCACCTTTGGAACTCAATACTGCAGTGGTTGGACTGGACAGTTCCCTGGTAGGGCGCCAGATGCCTACATGCATGTCACACAATTCCCAGTGGTTTGAGGGTGCGGATCTATCTAATATCCGACCGTGCGTTCAGATCAAATGATTTTGGTGTCCAACACATCAGCGTGAGTTCACCATCATGCTTCTCAAACCACTGTACCACGATTGTGAACTTGAGCAGGAGAATTATCTTGGTGGAAGACGTCGTCGCCTTCGGGGAAGGCGTCAAACATGAAGGGTAAAAGTCACGTAATCCACAACTATCATGGTGCCATCGACTGCTACCACAGGCTCAAGAAAGCCCACATGTATGCCCCCTTAACATAATACTGCCCCCACCTGTCTGCGTCAGTGGCTCTGCGCAGCCGTTCACCTGGATGACGGCGTATCTGTACATGGTCATCGACGTAGTGTAACAAGAAACGTGACTCATCCAACTAGGCGACAAGTTTCTACTGATGACGGGCCAATCTCGATGATCGCTTGCGCACTGCAATCGTAATTGATGATGTTGTTGGATCACGATGGGAGAACGTAGAGGTCGTCAGTTGTGGCGCCCCTTGTTCAACAGCATGCAGTGAACGGCGTGCTTCAGAATATTTGTGCCTGGACAGGCATTGTACTCCTTCGTCAGATCTGTCTCAGATCACCACCTATCCTGCTTTGCTAAGCGAACACGTCTTCTACCTTCAAGTTCTGTGGTGAGGCATGTCGCTTATTCGTATTTTCGCCGTCCTTCAACCACTTGTCATACATGATAGACACTAGCACGCTAACAGCCTCCCAGGGTCCGCGGTTCCAAGACGCTCGTTCCTAAACGCCGAGTCATAACAAGTTGTCCTTTTTTGTAATTGCTCACTTCAGTGGATTTTCCCATTCGGGGCTTCTATCGTCGTTAAAATGATTGCACATTCGTCTGTGCTCCGCTTATATACTTTACTTACCGCGACACGTAACCCGCAGCGCGACCTGGCGGCTTTCAATGTCGCTGTAGGCTGTGGTCGTGACGTTATGACACATCAGTGTAGATTACAGAAATTTAACTGAAATAGAACCAGGGATTTCATCTGGAGGTTAACAGCAACAACTACAATAAAAATATGTTGAACTACATCAACTACAGAAATTACGAGGGCTATTTGGAAAGTAAGGAACGATAGGTTGCGAAATGGAAACTACAGTGAAAATCAAAACTGTTTTATTTGCGACGGTTAGCTACACCTTCCAGCTACTCCTCTACACCGTCGCCGCTCAGACTTAGACATCTGTCGTAGCGTTGTACCAACTTTTAAATTCCCTCGTTACAGAAGACAGCCGCCAGTGCTTTTCGACAATTTTCTACCCTGGACTGCAGCTCGTTGTCTGTGTGAAAATGTTGTCTTCACAGCCAGCGGTTCATTTGAGTAGAGATGAACCTCAGAAGTAGCCAGTTATGGGCTGTATTGTGGTTGATCAAACACTTCCCATCGAAACGCTGCAGTGCGGCCGAGAATTGTCGTGTAGAACGAACCGCATGACAGTTATGTTATGTGGATTGCATAGCTTCAGGCGAAATCTTTCGCCAGGCCCTCATACTGGGTGGGAGAAGCTAATTTATAGCCATCTTTACGTTTTCACTGTGAGCTGAGAACTGAAAAGAGTGACATGATGCGACTGACGGGCGTACTAGACACAGTGCCCAACGCATCTGTGCAAAGCTTCATCAGATTTTCATTGTATGTTTCGTTTCGCGACCGATCGTTGCTTACTTTCTGAATAACCCACGATTTCGTGCTTTCGATACTGTAATTAAAATTTCCCGAATTTGCAACTAATACTGAAGAAAACTGTCTTATGACAAAAATTGATATATAAACTGATCTTCAATTTAGCATGATGTTTATACTCATACAACAACATCGTAGAATAAAATTTCAATGTGATGTTACATTTGAGTGATGCAGAACTCTCCACACACATTAGTAATGTATATGATCAGAAATGACTTCAAATATATCTCAAAAAATATCATAGATATATCAGCACATCTGTAATTCTGTGCAAATTTGTGAAGAACTGCTGTCTTTATGCTACATTTTTCTTTTAGTGCCTTAACGAGAATAATAATTTGCTTGCAACATTCTTCCTTATACTGTCATTTTTTCATAATCTGCAACAAACTAGTGAAAGTTCAGCTACATTGTGTCTCATAACTGTTCTCATTTACAGCAAAAATTGAAAATTGTTTCTCATTTACATATAACTGTTATGAAATTACTTTTTGACCAAATTCGGAAGACAAGAGACTATTTATCGGTTATGAATGGGGTTGGGGGAAGGGGAAAGTATATGATTTAATCAGTAATAGGATTTTTAACATTCTTTTTTCAACTAAAATTCCTCGAAAACAGTTCTGTTCACTCACTGACGACTTAAGCGTAGAAGCTAATTGTAACGAGGTACCGGCTATAGCTATCTCGAAGGTAATCGTGTTGTCTCTACAGACGTATTTCTGCCTGAGGTTTATTTAATTATTAAAGGAGTGGAGGACCGCGAAAGGAAGAAGAAAAACTCCCTATACAGGTAAAAATGACTGACATAAACTGAAGGTGAAGTTAATCCGAATTTCTAGAGCGCTGATATTAATTTAGGTATTACTTTTTACAGAAATAGGAATATGAATGAAATAAAATTCTTATCAGCATTCAAGAAGTTTGCCGTTCCCGTTTGAGATGTGGCCACGCCACGCGCATTACGTGGCATCGTGGCGGGGCTACAGGCGCACAGTTTCTTCTTAGCTGTCTGGAATCCATACTTACTTTCTGGTAAGCCCAGTGGACAACTGCAATGGAACTTAACAAACTGCATCACATACCAATGCTATGGCAGTAAAGAAACTGCAGAGTTTACTTTATGTAAATCTGTTACTTTAACCCTGTCATTAAATCGGCCGACAGAATATTATAAAGCTAACGGTGCAATCCAGCATTGTCTAATGAGTTATTTTTGTTAAAGAAATGGTATTTACACTCTCCCCACCACCCAGCGCACGCCCATCCACACCTTCAAAAGAATGCTCTCAAGCGTCTCTTTTGATCTTCGTCTCACGCGGCGTTAATCGACGATGACAATTATTAAACAGACAGTGTATGGTCTTCACAAATTACTCAGTATGCCTATTGTAACGGGTAACAGTTTGAAGAAATAGCCCTGTCTCTTGAGAAATCTTCTAGTGAAGATGCCTAGAGTGGTTCCACTATCAAAAGTTCGACAAAATTGCAGTCATAGAAGTTGGAAAACCAGGAAAGTTGTAAAGGGGACGGAATTTTATCTCCAACACTTCAGTGCACTCGAAGTAGCAAGAAATTGCGCAAAATCATTGATATTTGTTGCTCTGTTCTTGCCGTCCATGTTTTGTGTGGTACGAATAACGAAATCACGTCGTATGTTTCCCAATGAATCCCAGACCATTTGGAATATTCTAATGATATGGTTGTTGCTTCCACGAAGATCAAAACTAAAAAATACTCTATAAAGGAAGATAATGGTTTTAAGCTCCGTTGACGATGAAATCTTTAGAAACGGTAAAAAATCTAAAAAAGACGTGTAGAAAATTCGTCGAGTGACTCGAAATTAAACGGGTTCTATAGAAAAAACTGGGTATGAGAAGGTTAGAAGCACGTAACACGTTTTCCCTGCTGCTAAATTTAAATGTGTGTGATTGACTAAGCCACACCGGTAAGAGTAGTTCAAGAATTGCAGAGTTTTTCCCTGTTCCTTAATAATGAAATAGTCAATTTATTGCTTAGTTTCCGATCTATATTGTTTTATAGTCTCTTTGTAGTCATAGATGTTCTCACGTGGATGTCCGCGCTGAGAATTACGAGCAACGATGATTATGGCTCTTTGGGTTAAATTATGTGTTAACCTTCCGATGAACGAAATGTAGCGTGACGTGTTAGTTTGTCTTGTCAGATGTCTGTCAGAGAGTTTTGTTCATTCTTCTGTGCCAGGGCTGAACATGTCGTGATACACCTCGACCTCATCTTTCACTTAATTGCTCATAGCGTCATACCGTGTGTTTGGCAGCTTGCATTCAGAAAAAGTGGCTATATCCATTGTCTTCATGTTAAGCTACTCATATTCCTACGAAGTAGGTACCGATATGTTTAAAACCTGTACGAAAACCTACAAAACTGAAGCAATTTTTCATTTCATTTAGCAATTCCAGTAATGGGAAAATGTAGACTGCATTGGTGGACTGCAGTGGTAATTGTTTCATTTCATCCACGTTTTTTGCACCAGTTTAAAAGACAGGTTTGTAGAAATTGTTACTGACTGTGATTGTAATGAAGAAACCAATCGCAGCTAGAGGAATTAGGGGTATAACACAAGACCGATGATACAGTATGGAAACTTTACTGCTGAAATTTGTAATTTAAAATTATTTTTAAATGTACAGTAACATTTTTCACCTACCGATAGAGATCTCACTGAGCTTATGCTTTGTCTCTAGACATACTGTTACTGTAACGTAAAATCGCAATAAACACATTACATTTTCCTACTTGCCGTAGTTCGCCCTGATTTAATGTTCCTATCACGCTGAGATATTATCGGTCAGGTAGAGCTACCACCTCGTTGAAAATATATGGATTCTAGTAGTTTAATGATGAAACTGGTAGTTAACTGTTCAATATCAGTGCATAAAATGCCTTAGTTCTAAATAAAGAAACGGTAAAGTATGGTAACTAGGATCGCAGATGTTTTAAAAAGATGGTGCACATCAACAACATGGACATTATTTTAAGACTGCCACTGAAAGAAAAATATTGTATTCTTTTGGTTACTACTTTATCTTGTTGGAAGTTATAATTTGGATAATGAAACGACATCCATGCCTTTTACTGTCTCAGTACTGAGCAATTTCGCTCGATTGGAGACAGTAATTTTTTACTTAAGAAGAATTTAGGATTCATTGGAACAAGGGTACCAAAGTGCCGGCCAGCAAGGGTATGATATTAACTGGTTTCTAACGCCCATATAAACAAATGTCGGACTTGGTACCCATTTCCATAACATCTACGTCATTCACAACTACTTCATACCACGTTACAAAGGGCGCCATATTCCCCTTCAGTAGGTTTCGCAACGTTGTGGAAGATAAACTGGGACATATTATGTATAATTTCTAGTTTAGTTAGAATGATGTTTAATTCGTTACTTGCAGCTGTGTATGAAATGATAATACATGATACATGATACGGCACCCCTTTCTAGTAAAGCCTGAATTTTCGACTATTACTTAGTCATCGTCCGATATTGAAGAAATCTGTCGCCTTAGATTATAGTGTGATTTAAATTACTTGGCATCTGAATTTTCAGGTTACAAGTTGTGTCGCTGTCACGTCAAGAACTTCCAGCAGGCAGCTGTCGCAGAATTCTGCTCTCCAGAACCACAGTAAATCTCTCCTACAAAAATGTCGTCTCTACAGACTGAGGGCTCTTTAATTCTAACGAGAGTGAAGGACCGCAAAGCCAAGGAAAAACTTATACAAACCAAAAATTAATCGGAATTTCTGGATTAGTGGTACTAACTTCGATATAATTTGTTACAAAAATAAGAAGCCGAATGAACTAAAATTAATATTACCATTCCAGAGGTTGTGATTTGAACCCGACAGCGGTGAAGTGTGCCAGTCCGGTTTGGTTGGAACGTGAGACCGCACGCCGTAAGTCAGATCGTGGCGAGCTTTTGTAAGAGGGCTGCAGGAACACAGTCTTCCCTTAGCAGTCTGGATTCCACACCTTCAGCGTCTGTTTTGTGTAAATCTGTTACTTTAACCCCGTCACTCTGGACCCTTCGCAGCATCCCCCCCTCTCCCCGCTCCCCAATCCGCACTCTTTTTTTAAAGTACGCTTTCGAGTGCACCCATTGATTACCTTTAATTTTGAATTAACCAACGACAAAAATTATTAAACAAATAGATTACGGTCTTCACAAATTACTCACGTCTCGAACCTGGGTACTTCACCTCTCTGACACTGAAATTACAATCGCTTGATTAATAATATGAATTTTATTTCATTTAAATTCTTCGTTTTAGTAACAAGCAATATCGGTTTTAACATCGTCACTTTAGGAATTCAGTCACGTAAAGGAAGCTTTTTCTTGACTTCGCGGTCCTCCCCTGTCGTTGAATTAATCAAAGCTGAGGCTGCAATAAACTTGCAGGACACAATTATGTACAAGAGATGTGTAGTCGTCTATATACTTACAGTTAACTTTTACATTTAAGTAGACGGGGACTGAGTATAGCTGTTTGCGAGAAATTTCAGATTGAAAAAAGTCTCGTTGAAAAATTATTTGATTTTTTAGGAGATGGAGGATTTAAAGAGATTTACTGCCGCCGAGGAGAGTGGAATGCTGTGATTGCTGCCTTCGCGCCACAAGTAAACAACTTTTAACATTAAATACCAAACTATTTTAACTCATACTGTAATGTGAGGACGACATATATTTTCTATCAGGCATAGATTTCTTATTTACTGAACGACCTTGTGCTATAAAGGATGTGAAGAAAATCTGAAAGTTACCTGTGATACAGATCTCCAAGAAGGCCCAAACCTTTTTTTCTTAAATTTTAATTAGGGTAAGAGCTAAGTTACTTTTAAGAAACTGGCAAATTTTTCACATGTAGGAAACATTATCACACTTATTACGTGATATCTAAACTATTGAACGCAATGAAACACTTTTTTTTGTATGTTACTTACCAAAATGACTCGGTCAGCAACCGGTGGTTCCAGACTTTCTTATCGCATTGCGTTTGCTATGTGTAAGCTTCGGAAAATAACGTTCGTTCGAAATTTTGTAAATATTTAACTCACAACGAGTATTAAATTTGAAATCTGTACAAAAATCACAGAAAAATCGCGCAAAAATTCCGAAATCCGCATAGATCTCTACAACATCTCTACAAATGTCAAAACTATGAGATATTAATTTTAATTAGGGCGTAGACGTGTTTTTACATGGAAACAGGCGGGATTTTCCGTACGTCAGAAAAGGCAGGCACACTGCTTTGCGCAGAGAAACTGACGATACAGTGAGAGCCGACAGTGCTAATACAGCTCCACGGTTGTATCGACAGTGAGAAGTCGAGCCCACTACCTGTCAAATGGAGAGTACTTCAAAGCGAACTATATTTCAGGCCAAGCTGAAAAATCTTTTTTTTTTTCCGGGAACGCCTTCCATGAACGGATACAGAGTGGAGTACGTAGTGCCTAAGTAATACTCGGCTGAAGCTAGTGGGCAAGTCGGGCAGTGCGCGCGGCGCCGCAGACTCACCTCTGGTAGCAGCAGCGGCGAGAGGGCGGGAAGGCGGGAAGCTGAACGCTGGGGCCGCCTGCCGCCGCCCTTATATACTGCCCTCCGGCGCGGAGGGGGCGGCGTGGGTGGCGCGCCTCTCGCCATTGGTGCGCTCGCCGCCCCGCGGCCCCCTCCACACCGACACGTCCTAAGCTCCTTATCACTCATTCTACTGGCAAACAATTTATAAATTTCACCGAGATATTCCGCCAGCGAACTTTGTCATTTCCTGTGGGTGGTGTAGTGTTAAACCGAGTACCAATGGTTAAGGTTAAGAATTTTTGATCTGCTATCATTCGGTGTTCTAGAAGAAGTAGCATATTTTATTGAGGGAGAATGTGGTACTTCGGAATTAGTAGTGGTATTTATAGATCACGTGTTCCTCAGAAAGTACAGATGGACCACTGCAGTTTACCATCTGTATGAATTAGAAAACAACGTATTTCACATATGAGAACATTGATCCTCCTGGCGATATTCTTGGATAAATGTTTCTCAGTTTTCTAGCCGCGTCTGACGTGTCCAGCTGTCAACGACTTATTCTGTTAGGAGTTAAATCTCGTGCCGTTGTTTGGTATGTAGTTGGCACTAAGTATCGGAACTTCCATATGCTACCGGAGAGTATGTCCATGCCTGTGATGGAGGAAAATTAGTAGCGATGGTGATTCCGTGAAATGGTATATAGCTCGGTTTATTTTTCTATAGCCTTTCGACATTAGGCACCACTAAGGGTATAGCCACCGTCAAGATTGAAGCTGTACATATTAATTTCAACGGCTTCCTTGATTACAGAATCTCAGTAGTTAGGTACTTAAGATATTCCTTACATCAGACGCAATCGTAAGTTTTCGGGGCTCTGTTCGACAATAGCAGATCGGTCGAAATCGCGATATTTGATGTTGCATTGCAGCTTTGTGTAACATTCTCAAATCATATCTACCGACTGACCAGTGTAACTGCTACCACACATCCACGAGGAATTTTGTAACTTTTAGGAACATTGCTGTCTTTTACTGGTCTTATGATCTCTGTAATTTTCTTGTGAGGTTGGTAATGAATTGAATACCTTCACTCTGTCTAATTTACTTCGTGTAACTCCGAAGAAACGAAGGAGCTTAATAAACCTATTTTCTCGTGATGACTGAATATCTTCGTGCCGACGCCACATTAAATACCGCGATTTCGACAGATCTGCTCTTACCGAACACAGCCGTACAGCAAGTAAATTAGTTTGTTCTTTGAGACGAGTACCTTATACTATGTATCTGCTCATTGGGATTCTGTAAAGAAAGAAGTTATTGAGATGAGAATCGCTACTAATATTCCTCCATCAGAGACATAGACGTGATCCCTGGTAGCGGATGGAAGTTTCCTGACTTCGTGATATCTCTACGACATTATTCGACCAACTACATAACAAAGTAGCACTCCGTCCATTAGAATCAAAGTTAGCACCTGTCGAGCAAGTTCGCGTATACAAACACATCAACCAAACCTGACGCGGCGAGAAAACCGAGACACATTTATACAAGTGTTTCTCATAGTTTTATCTGCAATTGTATCTAAATGCAACAAATTATCAGGATCGTAACACGTTTGTCTAGCCTACACAAGAGTGCAAGAAATTTTAATCTGTCTCTTAAAACAAAGACGACGTTATCGCCGAGGACCGTTGTCGGCTAAATTCAGAGAACCAGAATTTGAAGAAGAATCTGAAAAGATTCTGCTCCCGCGTCAAATATCTGGCGTAGAAATCATGAAAATAAGAAGAGGCAGGCCAAGTCTCATTCTAAAACATGCAGTCGGTAATTCTTTTCTTGCACCATTTGCAAAAGAAAGGAGAGCGAGTGGTTAACACTTGCACAACTACATCCGGCAGGCACAGCAGAGTGTAGATTTAAATTCGTGACAGCGGTTTTTTTTTTGTCTAATCACTTCGTGGAGTGCGTAGGAATGACGGCTTATACGTACGTAAGAAGTGTTACTAGTCTAATTTTCTGAGAAATGTGAACCTTGTAGCTTGCAATTTTCCGAATATGTTCTGGAATGATATACTGCGAGTTGCTTCGTGTGTTTGTTTTTGAGATTTTCCGTCCTAGTACAGTCTGGTGTGGCTTTCAAGTACTTTGCTAGTATTTCAACATCTACCGTACAAGTGTTTTGTATGTAAGCAGTTTCTGATAAACGGCTGTTTCCAGATATCGTAGCAATGAATCTAAACCTGCCGTTTTCTTTTCCCCCTCTGGACATATGCGGCATTTCGAATTCGTATTGCCATATGTTGTTATTTCCGGGTAAGCCTACTTTAACGAAAAGCCTGACCTCAGCAAGTGAAGCATTTATTTTACAGTAAAAAGGTATCATATGTTTACGTCTTGTTATACGGAAGAGAACAAAGGAGGTATCGAGTTAATCTTTTGTCAAAATGGTCACCGCTAGTGACGGAACGCAAGCTCATATTGGACTTCGTTGTGGAAGGGAATCACAGACAATATCGTTTAAGAAACCATTTCGGTATTCCTTTCAAATATTTTAGAGAATCACGAGAATATAAATCGAGTTGAATTGGCAGGCATTAAAGTCCCACTACTCCATTAACATAAATACAGTTCCTTCAAAGCTGAGCCATCTTTCTTGATTCCTGTGAAACTCACAAACCTACATTAAGAAGTAAACGTCAGTAATTGTACCATGTGATTTTTTTCTTGCAGAGATGAAGATTTCTACAATTATTAACGAAAATTATTTTACAATATGTAACAGTACTATCTGTTATAAGATTGAGCAGTATTCAGTATTTTACGTTATTGAGGATGCTATATACTTCGTGTAGCGGTAGCATAAAAAGATAAAATAATTCAATTAGAAATTGCGAAAGTCTTACAGAAGACGCAGTGATTAGCAGCTGACCCTAAATGTAAATAATCCCAGAGTAATGGGCGATAAGCTGCACTATCGCTTGGGGAGAGCGACAGCGATAAATAGTCTGTAGTATCAGTTAAGTACCCTGGTAGTCGGTTAAAATCGTTTGCGATAGAACAGTTTCGTCACACCATTAGTGCCAAACTAGGGTGCATTAGAAGAACTATGGCGTACAACGTATCTGCAATTGATAGATACCCGTAATTGTTACACGCCTGATGGAAAAAAAAGACTGAAATGAGCGATGAAATAGACTGAGCGATTGTCATGTGTTTGCTTGAATGGTGTGAAAACCTTGCATAGATCAGAGCCCACTGGCATACTAATATACGAGAGGCGTCCCATAAGTAATGCAATACATTTTTTCTCGGCCAATTTCTATTAAGAAAATGAAGAATTTGTTGTGGGATATCGTGGAATATTCCCGCTTGAGCCTTTACAGTTTCATGAAGTTCCGATTGGTAGCGAAGCCTTAAAATGACGTTTATAACGGAGGTGCGTTCCAAGCAGAGAGCTGTTACCTATGAAACAGAGGATAGTAGATATTCATAGGCGCTTGCAGAATGTCTAGAGAGTCGCGGCGATGAACAAAAGCACGGTGAGTCGTTGGGAGAGGCGTCTGTGATCGTCCCAACAACGTCGCTCAGACCTGTCTGATCTCCCGCGTGCCGGCCGGCCACACACAGCTATGACTCCTGCAATATGGAACGCGCGGACACTCTCATTCGAAGTGATCGAAGCATCACAAACACGTCGATGTACAATTGCACGTCACTGTTGTTAGTGCTGACTCACTCGACCACCAGTTGCAGTACTCAAACGTGTGTGCCCCCTGGGTTCTTCGCCACCTAACAGAAGACCCATAAAGAGCAACTAAAGACGATCTGTACGGAATTGCTTGCACCGTCAGCCTGTAAACTAGTGGCGACAGTCTTTGGGACTCTGAAATGGTTATTCTGTTTGATGTCATCCACCATGGTGCAACGATCAACTCTGAAGTGTATTGTGCTACCCTTAGGAAATTAAAGACACGACTTCGGCGTGTTTGTTGCAAAAAAACTGCTAACGAGCTTCTCCTTCTTCACGTGAACGCAAGGCCTCACATAAGTCTGCGCACCCGAGAGTAGCTCACTAAACTTCACTGGATGTTCTTCCTCCACAGCCCTACAGCCCGGATCTCGCACATTCCGGCTTCTATCTGTTTAGCTCAATGAAGGATGAACGCCCGCATCTCGTGGTCGTGCGGTAGCGTTCTCGCTTCCCACGCCCGGGTTCCCGGGTTCGATTCCCGGGGGGGTCAGGGATTTTTCTCTGCCTCGTGATGGCTGGGTGTTGTGTGCTGTCCTTAGGTTAGTTAGGTTTAAGTAGTTCTAAGTTCTAGGGGACTGATGACCATAGCTGTTAAGTCCCATAGTGCTCAGAGCCATTTGAACCATTTTTGAAGGATGAACTCCGCGAGAAGCAGTACGTGTAGGATGGGGATATTAATGATGTAGCAAGTCGTTCATTCCGACGTGTACCGGAAGAGTGCTACCATGCGGGTATACAGGCCATCCCATTAACGTGACGCAAGGCCGTCGCATTTTACGGAGATTATGTTGAAAAATATGGTTTTGTAGCCAAAAGAGTGGGGAGTAAACGGCGTATTGGAATCCTGAATGAAGCCAACCTGCTTTCAGATGAAAAATATTTTGCATTACTTACTGAACGCCCCTCGTAGTTCTCATGACGTAAAAATGCTTGCTTTTCCCTGTGGCTAGAATTTTGTAGATATTTTCAATCTGAAGGGAAATAAATGGTACACTCAACACTCTGAGAATCTACCCGATCAGAAGATTTTAGGAACGTATAACTATTCCGTCTATGAATATCACGACAGAAATGAAGGTGCAGGGTTTGGGTTATAATCAGCGATCATATCACACAGTGTTGATTCAAATGGCTCTGAGCACTATGGGACTTAACTTCTGAGGTCATCAATCCCCTAGAACTTAGAACTACTTAAACCTAAATAACCTAAGGACATCACACACATCCATGCCCGAGGCAGGATTCGAACCTGCGACCGTAGCGGTCGCGCGGTTCCAGACTGTAGCGCCTAGAACCGCTCGGCCACCCCGGCCGGCTCACACAGTGTCTGTGGATGGTGTAAGACCAGCCAGAGTCATACAAGTTTAGATGTCATCTCTTATATTCAATAGAAAGACTTGGAAAATATAATCGCTGATGAAAATCCATACATTTTGTTGAAAGACAATCATGTCTATTTTCTTGGTCGTGTCTACCATTGCCAATTCAGACAAATATTGGAGGAGACGATCTTCCTACTGGTTTAGCTTAGCGCGCAGCGAACTGACTTAACAGACAGAGAGGTGTAACAGGCTCAGGCAGAATCAGCACCTTCTGGACTGAATGTCTAGAATCATTTGAACGAACGACAACCGTGGTTTGGAACAACCCTAAACCCCGATTATGGTAGTTACGTAATTTCCCACACTCTTCTAAGCAAATAAAGTTTGGTTCAGTTTATCCGTTTCAAAACCACACGCTAAATGCGAATATGGGTATAACACATTTATCACGATTCGCAAGCAGATAATGCATACCGAATTTCTTCCGAAAGGTGACTGACGAGGTTGGTAGTAGGATCTGCAGCCGACAACTGAATTGAATTTAAATAATTGCTAAACAATGGGTGAGGTTTTTCCCATCGTTAGAGGCTGCTGTCACAGTGGAGACAAACTGTCAAGGGAAGATGTGGACGTGAGAAAATTGCAGCTAGCCACTGTTATACAAAATTAGCAACAAGAAAACTGTGACTGGTAACGGTTTGCCCAGCCGCTTAATGGGTTATTTGTAAGATGTTCGCTCTCTTTGATCGCAATTCGCTGGCTTTAATTTATCTCTGACTCTATTCGCCACAGAATTCTGAGTATAAATTTAATTGTCAGAGGCAGCTAATTTAGTGTGTTATCGTTGGTTTTGTAATATGATTCCATACGTCACACTAATTTGGAGAGAAAGCCTTGCTCCACTTCGTCTGAATATCCAGTAAGACGAAATGTTTTGCTGAATTACAATAATAAAAGCAGTATTTAATAATATATCTGGTTGTAGTGTAGCGCCATTCTCATATAGTTAGGGAACTTATAGCCACCTTAGCAGGGTAGTTGGTTCTGAATGGAAGAAATTTCTGGTACAGTCCACACCAAAATCTTACGCTTTCACCATGGTTCATCTCTGGCAACCGTTCGACAGTAATTTTTTTAATGTGTGCTGTAAATTTTCAGTGTTCTGGATGCTTAGGGCAGACGAGACGGTCTTCCTATTGTACTAATTGTGTGATTACGCAGGTAGCAGGTGCTGTTAAAGTAAAGAGCGTGAATTAACATACAGCTGTTCTTAATATACGAGTAATTGGCTCACAGTTGAGATGGTTATTGCGCTTTGAGACCCGCCAACATCGAGGATGTTACAGAGTTACGACGATCCCAATCCATCAACAGATTTATCAATGCAAAGTGCATGTTAGTGGGTTCTTTTAATGAGACTGAAGTAGTTCGCTCGGTCCTTTATAACTAGATGATCACTTTCGATGATAGTGTTGTTTAGGAAGCGATATTAATGGAAATGATATCGTATAGCCAATGACAGTGGATGGACTTACGCTGCAGCTGTAATCTTTTTTCCAGGCTAAAAACTAAGATAGTACGCTGTTACTGGCTGAGAGACTCTTAGTGGAAGACTCAGTATTTCATTCGGAGAAGTCCTTCTACGCGGACATTTGCAGTTCTTCATTCACAATAAAACGCTGAGTGTAGTAGAACTATGCGAAATAAACTTTCGAAGGATAACACGCCAACACGTGACATCCATTTCGCACCAACAGAAAACTAATTCATGCCTCTGCAACATTTCGTACTCTGAGAGGTTTTATTAGATTACAGATTAGATTAGATTAGTACTTGTTCCATAGATCATGAATACGACACTTCGAAATGATGTGGAACGTGTCAGGGTAATAAAAGGTGTCTATACAAGATATTACATTACACAAAATATTACATGACACTTAATATTTTTAATTTTTTGTGGGGTTTGGGGAAATTACCCATTTACTATATCCAAAAATTCATCTAATGAGTAGAAGGGGTTGCCATTAAGAAATTCTTTTAATTTCCTTTTAAATGCTATATGGCTATCTGTCAGACTTTTGATGCTATTAGGTAAGTGACCAAAGACTTTTGTGGCAGCATAATTTACCCCCTTCTGAGCCAAAGTTAGATTTAACCTTGAGTAGTGAAGATTATCCTTTCTTATGCGAGAAACAAGATTGCACAGTGAATATATCTTGATGACTGTACATTTGGACAGGCCATTGACAGCCCAAAGTGAGCGTTATGTATGACAGATGTTGAATATCACCCGAAGCGTCGTTTTGTGGCAGTGGGCAAGATTGTAGGATAAAGGAAACATTCAACGGTAATATTAACAAGGTCAAACGCGGGTAGTACAAGCTAGCGGCAGCATCTTTACGATGCATTATGACTTCCAAGCACAACAGCACTAACGTACCCTCAGATCTGTAGTGATGTAATCCTCAAACGACATGTGGGGCATTTGCGCCTCCGTTTGATCTGATGCACGAAAACACATGGCACTCCTGCAATATGAGAAAATCACATGTCTCTAATAGCAAGTTTGCTCGTCGAACTTGAATCCGATTAACTATGAGCCGAAGGGATGCAACCCTAACGACATCACCACCGTCCGAGGCTGATTCCAAGAGTGTGTTTGTCCGGCAATGAGAGGTGCTACTGGAAACCGGACTGGAATGCCAAACCTACGTTCTAGAGAAATATGGCGTTTTTTTTAAATGTAGTTTCCGCAATTATGACTGATTTATAATGAAGTATTAATACGTACGGTGTAGGGACTCGCCCAATAAGTAGAGGAAAACGATCTTGGCATCCAACGTGTACTGTAAATGAACTACTTCCCCTTAGAATGTATCACGTCCCATGTTAGGCAGGGCAGGATCCATACTGCTCGGCTCAGAACGATTAATTTAATACAGGAGACCGTGACACAGTGAGAACCGTGTCTTGGTGTCAACAAGTGGGCACAGCTCCAACAGGTGGCCGTGTACCCCTCTCATACCGTCTGAAGATCCACTCTGCGCCACGCACCCCGTAGACAAGACCGCAAAGCTAGCGCGCAGTGTAGCCGTGCACGCTGGTGACTGTAAGCGTGTCATTAGACTGCCTCCGCCACTGAACAAGAGGGAATTCAACTCCACTGCTCTCTCTCTCTCTCCTTCTTTTTCCTTTTCTGGTACTATGCGTAATGGCTAGTTTGCGTCGAGAAAGGAAACTTGCAAGGAACTGTATTAACGTGTAAGCGTATTTTTAATTATTTTGTTTGAGTTACGCTACTGGCCATTAAGATTGCTACACCAAGAATAAATACAGATGATAAATGGGTATTCATTGGACAAATATATTATACTAGAACTGACATGTGATTACATTTTCACGCAATTTGGGTGCATAGCTCCTGAGAAATCAGTACTCAGAACAACCACCTCTGGCCGTAATAACGGCCTTGACAAGCCTGGGCATTGAGTCAAACAGGGATTGGATGACCTGAGCAGGTACAGCTGCCCATGCAGCTTCAACACGATACCACAGTTCATCAAGAGTAGTGACTGGCGTATTGTGACGAGCAAATTGCTCGGCCACCATTGAACAGACGTTTTCAATTGGTGAGAGATCTGGAGAATGAGCTGTCCAGGGCAGCAGTCGAACATTTTCTGTATCCAGAAAAAGCCGTACAGGACCTGCAACATACGGTCGTGCTTTATCCTGCTGAAATGTAGGGTTTCGCAGAGATCGGATGAAGGGTAGAGCCACGGGTCGTAACACATCTGAAATGTAACGTCCACTGTTCAAAGTACCGTCAATGCGAACAAGACGTAACCGAGACGTGTAACCAATGGCACCCCATACCATCACGCCGGGTGGTACGCCAGTATGGCAATGACGAATACACGCTTCCAATGTGCGTTCACCGCGATGTTGCCAAACACGGATGCGACCATCATGATGCTGTAAACAGAACCTGTATTCATCAGGGAAAAAGACGTTTTGCCATTCGTGCACCCACGTTCGTCGTTGAGTACACCATCGCAGGTGCTCCTGTCTGTGATGCAGCATCGAGGGTAACCGCAGACAAGGTCTCCGAACTGATAGTCCATGCTGCTGCCAACGTCGTGCAACTGTTCGTGCAGGTGGTTGTTGTCTCGCAAACGTCCCCATCTGTTGACTCAGGGTTCGAGATGTTGGTGCACGATCCGTTACAGCCATGTGGATAAGATGCCTGTCATCTCGGCTGCTAATGATACGAGGCCGTTGGGATCCAGCACGGTGTTCCGTATTACTCTCCTGAACCCACCGACTCCATATTCTGCTAACAGTCATTGGATCTCGACCAACGTCAGCAGCAATGTCGCGATACGATAAACCGCAATCGCGATAGGCTAGAATCCGACCTTTATCAAAGTCGGAAACGTGATGGTACTCATTTCTCCTCCTTACACGAGGCATCACAACAACGTTTCACCAGGCAACGCCGGTCAACTGCTGTTTGTGTACGAGAAATCGGTTGGAAATTTTCCTCATGTCAGCACGTTGTAGGTGTCACCACCGGCGCCAACCTTGTGTGAATGGTCTGAAAAGCTAATCATTTGCATAGCACAGAATCTTCTTCCTGTCGGTTTAATTTCGCGTCTGTAGCACGTCATCTTCGTGGTGTAGCAATTTTAATGGCCAGTAGTGTAGTTTTAAAGTTCAAGTACAGAGAATCACTATACAAAATGCGAATATTAATTAATTCATACGTCTCAATTACAACAAACGACTACATGGAAGCGCCAGAGTTTAAGCTGCATTGGCGTTTCGTAACTTTTGTTTGACATGTTGCCATGACGTGCGTGGAAAACTTCAGTAGTTAGCTCAATGGATAACTGAACATGGTCCATTGTCTCCGTGTACTTTCGCCTAGTAATATTTCTTTTATAAATTAGAGATTTCAGAAAACACCATTAAAAGAAAGTAACTGGATTAAAGTCTAGACATCTAGACGGCTATGATACAGTCCCTCCACAACAAACCCATTTGGAAGGAAGTGCATTTTACCTGGTGACACTGCACTGAGGCGCGCTAGTGAGAGATAATTCCATTTTGCACGAATCATACTTCCATACGACAGGTTTGACTAAAATTTTTCAGTAATTCCGGTAAATCAGTTCCTGGAAACTCAAGTCGCTCTACGATGAGTTTTGGTGGTAGAAAGTTTTGCCCTATAAGGTAATGATCGACAATGCCACACGAAATATTGACAGACAACCTACTTTTGTTGCCCACTCGCTCTTATTATGACCACTCACTATGTCCCCCAGCATGAAACTGGCATTATCAGTTCAAAGGACTGTTCTCGAATAATGCAGGTCCTACATCAGTCGCACAAATCCAGCATCTGCTAGTAGTATTCCGGTAACAACGGTTGCACCACCTACATGAGAAAGCGGTGGAAATGGTGATTCCTGTTCAATACTCGAGCAACGGATTGTGACATTTCTGATGCAAGTCTGAGTGACGTGCTGCTTATTCTTCGAACCAGTTTACAAGAAATTGTCTTCGGCATCGAATGTCGGCCTCGACTACGAAATTCTAAACGCATCACCTGTCCGCTGAGGAAAATGGTTTCGATAATGGGAGGCGCCTGCTGAGAATATTTTGTAGGTAGAGACATCTTGAAATTGCCGTCCTTTAGCCCATAAATGATGTGAATGCCGGGATACTAGTAGTTTTACAAAGCTGAGATGGAAGTAAAACTGCGAAGCGTCAGTTAGCAGCTGCAGATGCGGCGCATATCAGCACTCTTCCCTTAGACACTGGACGTTCTTTCCGTTTAGAGCTCAAATTTCACATGTCATGTGACTGAACACACTATCGTTGAAGGCAAAGTGATTCAAAAGTTCTTTTATGATGACTCGTACTCTACAATGAGGTAAATTTATCTCGCATCTTACCGGCGTTGGCTGATTCAAATGAGGACTTTTGTTTCTCGTATGACACATCTGTGGGAAAATAAGATGTCCAGCTCTTGAGGCTCTTGATAGTCTCGCTAAATGATTGATCTTCATTTATTTATTTTGTAAACACTGAGTCCAGCAGCAAACGGGTAGCAACTGTTCTCAACTTGTGCGAAACAGCATACATTTCCTAATTTATGTATTCAGGGTGTTAATTTTAACTTGAGGGTCATTCCACACCAAGTGGTCTAAAACTGAAAAAAGTTCCCACCATCATGGTCTCCAATTTTCGTCAAATTTTAACTGTAGCTTTAGTCAAGTGTTGAAGTAAGTTTCCCAAGATTTCAGGCCTCTAGCTGCAATAGCTGCTGATCTAGACCCCCTTGTCTGAAGTGTACTTAGTCCGTGTGCATGCAACATAAAAAAAATGTCATATTTGGAGTCTAATAAAATCGAAACTAATTCATAAGAATGGTTAGTAAGATGCGACCCTGTACAGTTTTTTTTGCTGATTCCAACGAAATTATTTATAACATTACTCATGCAAACCCCGGTCAAATAACTCGACTCAAAGTATACTTCAAAATTTGTCGTGACACAACGCGACAAATTTTGACCAATATTAAGACTGCAATGATTTCCTTGCAGTTGAAGATATGGACTTGAACTTTTGGCCAAGCTTCATGCTTGTGCTAGACATAATGCAGCCGGATTTGCAATGATCCAGGCCATATGGTCGCCCTGCAGTATCTCTTCAAATTAGGCAGTGTCAGCACAAACGGTAAAATTTACCAAAGTTTCAAGCCAATTACTAAAAAATAGTTGGCCTGAATCTGCTTGTGAATAGTATCACCTAAAAGAGAAAATCTTGCTCTACAAGACTGACATTTGTTTTTTTTGCAACGCGACCATTAAGTACTCATTAACTCACATCAAAGTTGTTATATTTTGTATGCGCGATGCACTAATTTTTCTTCATTTCTAGGAATTTGAATCTTAATAGTCGCTTAGAATTACTGATATAATTGGATATTTCATTCGTGTTTTATTCAGTGATTGGCCAGTGAGAGATGTCAGAAGTTAATGAAGAAGAAGAATCGTTGGCCCCCTGTTCAATTGGAAAAGATGCTGCTGCATCAAAGTGCCATGTTATCTTCTATGCTAAGAAGACTGGATTCAAAGCGTTTAGTGATTTCACAGAATGTGACCAGAAATTGCTTGTTTCGCGTTCAGAAGCCAAACTTGACGAAAATTCCATCATTTGCTTCCACCATGAAGCCCTCTTCCTACATGAATATCAAGTGATGCAAAAGAAATGTTGCAATCCATTCAAGAAGAGGAATCACAATGTAAAAGCTGGACTTAGACTGCTTGATAATGAAACAGCTGCCAAACTTTGCCTGTTAAAGAAAAAAGAAGTGATTGATATAAAACCTGGTCAGAAGCTTTGCCCTCGCTGCATGTCGGCACTGAACCAAAAGCTAGAAGATTCATCATCACTATCAACCCAATCTGAACAAGATTTCACAACGGATGAAACTGAACCAGCCATCAACAAAAGTTTATCATTTATTGGTGCTTCACCATTGAAAAGAAGACAACTAAGTAAAAGAGATAAGCCAAGCTATGCAAAAAGAAAGATCTTGGATGCACAAAGTTTAATTGGGAATCAAATTGCTGCTGCTGTAGGAATCAATTACGATGAACAGCCAAGTTCAAGTAAAAGTCGCCCATGCAGTAATTGTGCAGATCTTGATAATCTTATAGAAGAGTTGAAAGAAAAATGTAAAGTGTCAAATCGTAGGACAAAAGTTCAAATATTGACCTTGGTTCCAAGAAGCTGGACAATTAAAGATACGACAACAGCATTTAATGTATCAGAAAGAATGGTAAAGCAAGCGAGAAAACTGAAGAATGAGCAAGGTGTTCTAGCTTTTCCAGCAAATCGGCAAGGAAGGAAGCTTTCAGATGAAGTTGTCCAGAAAGTACATGACTTTTTTCAAGATGACGAATTCAGCAGACTTTGTCCAGGGAAGAAAGACTGTGTGCCTGTGAGAATTTCAGGAACAAAGGTGTACAAGCAAAAGCGGTTGTTGCTTTGCAATTTGAAGGAAATGTACGTGTCTTATCAGAAGCAAAATGGACCAGAAATTGGCTTCTCAAAGTTTTGCGAGCTTAGACCAAAATGGTGTGTTACAGTTGGCTCTGCTGGAATGCACTCAGTTTGTGTCTGTACAATACACCAAAATGTCAAGCTTATGCTCACTGGTGCATCAATCAATGAAGACTACAAGGAAATTCTTAGCAAAGCTGTTTGCAGCTTGGAAAACAAGGATTGTATGCTTCATCGTTGTGAAAACTGCCCTGGTCCAGAAGGTGTAGAAGCAGTTATTGCAACATATTTTGAAGATAATGACCCTGAAGAACCGATTGAGTACAAACAATGGATTCATACCGACAGGGATACTTTAGAAACAAAGCAGCTTTCAACAGAAGAGTATGTTGAAGATATTGCAGCAAAAATTTGGAACCTGTCTTGTCATCACTACATTGCCAAGCATCAAAGCCAGCACCTGAAAGCTCTCAAAACTGATTTGAAAGAAGGCGAATTCATAATACTAATGGATTTTGCTGAAAACTATTCATTTATTGTTCAAGATGCAGTGCAAGGCTTTCACTGGGAAAACAGTCAAGCAACAGTTCATCCATTTGTAGTCTACTACTGTGAAAACGAAGAGGTGCAATGTGTGAATCTTTGTGTTATTAGTGACTGCCTTCGACACGATACGATTACTGTCCATGTTTACATTGGAAAAGTAATCAATTACCTGAAGATGCAATTTTCCAAAATAAGCCACATCCACTACTTCAGTGATGGTTCAGCTGCACAATATAAGAATTTCAAGAATTTTCTCAACTTATGCTATCACAAAGAAGATTTTGAAATAACAGCAGAATGGAATTTCTTTGGAACAAGCCATGGAAAGTCGCCTTGTGATGGCATTGGAGGCACAACAAAACGGTTGGCAGCAAGAGCAAGTTTGCAACGTCCATATGAAAACCAGATTCTAACACCCAAAGATCTTTTCAACTTCTGCAATGATAATATCAATGGAATCAAATTCTTTTTCATCAGCAAAGAGGAAGTTGAAGAAGAAAAAGCTTCTCAAGAAGAAAGATTCCTGCAAGGGCACACTCTAGCTGGCACAAGAGAAAACCACCATTTTTTGCCCATTGATATGACGACAATTCAGGTCAGTAGAGTTTCAAATGATGCGACATCTTTTTTGGCCAAAATTAGTGCTGCTGAACTAGTAGTTCAAGTCATGGATCTTCAGCCTGGGCAGTATGTTGCTTGCATTTATGAAAAGAAATGGTGGATTGGAAACATCGTTGAAATCTCAGTCGAACAGAAAGATGCTTTCATAAGCTTTATGCATCCTCATGGTCCTGCAAGTTCATTTTATTGGCCCTTAAGACGTGATACTTGCTGGATTCCAGAACAACTTATCATTGGTGTTATTCCAGCTCCATCAGTGACATCATCTGGTCGGCAATACAGTTTTCCTGAAAGCATTCTCTTGCAAATCAACGATGCTTTCAGAATGATGAAGTAACTGAGGAAGACAGGCTTGGGAACCTGCATAAAGAAACCCACAATCAGGCTTGGGATCCTGTGGTAAAGACACCCTGTAATCAGGCTTGGGAACCTGCAGTAAAGATACCCACCCGTGGCTGTTACTGCATGGCTATCGGGCGTGGCCCCTATGGCGATGGGGATGCTGGTTTTATTGTGATAACCAGTAATGGCTCAGCCATCATGGACCAACGCAGGGCACTGCGCACACAAAATATAAGATACTTTGACCTGAGTAAATAAGCACTTAATGGAAGCGTTGCAAAAGAAAAATATATCCATCTTGTAGAGCAAAATTTTCTCTTTCAGATGATACTATTCACAATTAAATCCAGGCTGACTATTTTGTAGTAATGGGCTTTGAACTTTGGTAAATAAAGCCATTTGCGCTGACACTGCCAAATTTGAAGAGATTTTGCAAGGCGACTATAAAGCCTGGGTAGTTGGAAATCCAGCTGTATTATGTCCAGCACAAAGATAAGACTTGGTAAAAAGTTCAAGTCCATATCTTTATCTGCAAGGAAATTATTGCAGTCTGAATATTGGTCAAAATTTGTCGCATTAAGTCACGACAGAATTAGGGGTACACTTTGAGTCGACTTGTTTGACCGGATTTTGCATCAGTAATCTTATAATTAATTTCGTTTGAATCAGCACAAAAAACTGTACAGGGTCTCATCTTACTAACCATTCTTATGAATTGGTTTCAATTTTATGAGACCCCAAAAATGGCATTTTGTCTGATGTCGCGCGCATGCGAACTTACTACCCTTCAGACAAGGGGGTCTAGATCAGCAAGTATTGCAGCTAGAGGCTTGAAATCTTGAGAAACTTAATTTAGCACTTGACTAGTGCTACAGATAAAATTTGAAGAAAATTGGAGACATGATGGTGGGAAGGTTTAGACCACTTGGCATGGAATGACCCTTGAGACAACTAAATGTCTCTAAAACGACGAATCATATGAAAAAAATGTTCTAGATGAAAATTCAGTATTAGTAAAAATGACATACGTTTGTGTTACAACTGGCCACCTCCTAACCATCCCTCTTGCGTGACCGGGTTCAAATTTTTATTTATAAATGGGACCCCCCCCACCCCATTTTTATCGCATACTCAAATTCTACTCCAAAAAATAGGTACGGTTTACTAAGACCATTGTTTTCCATTCGTTGGTAGATGACGCCGTAATCGACAAATATCAAGTGTACCTGTTTTTGCAATCAAGAAGCGACATATTTGATACTATATTTCATTTAAGACGTAAATGTAAACCTTTGTTTTCTAACGGTAGTTATTGACATTCACACATTATTTGAGTGATGAAAATGTGATTTTACGGCACAAAAGCCGGCCGAAGTGGTCGAGCGGTTCTAGGCACTTTAGTCTGCAACCGCGCGACCGCTACGGTCGCAGATTCAAATCCTGCCTCGGTAATGGATGTGTGTGATGTCCTTAGGTTAGTTAGGTTTCAGTAGTTCTAAGTTCTAGGGGACTGATGACCTCAGATGTTAAGTCACATAGTGCTCAGAACCATTTGAACCATTACGGCACAAATAATATAGCTAGATACTGATATTTCTGGTAAGTAAACTGCTTGTATGATAACGTAGTTTTCTGTTTTCTACGGGGTTGATTGTGGTTAGTCCTCAATCCTTCTGTGTTTTCTCGCTACTGATCATCACTTTGCTCTTTGTGCACAAAGATTATTGTAAATGAAAGCAATTTACAGGCACTGATCAGTGGAACATTACGACCTCTCATACTGAAAATAGCTGAAATTCAATGTTTTTACAAGTTCGTGATACGTGTCAGTAAGCAGATGGGAAGAGATTCTCGCTTTGAGGTCACGCATTTTCAACCGATTTCGAGTATGCGGGGTGTCCCAAGAACGACAAAGGTGTGGGCGTCCTGGACAGCTTTGGACTTTCATTGAATGTAAAAATGCGGAAGGGTCACTGGTAAAATATCAGGGATTTATTTAAAAAAAAGGGGGAGCATACTGGTGATTTGATTCGCTCGGGAAAACCCACCAGCTCGTTTGAAGGGGCCATACGGCCAAGAATCAAATTGGCAAAATCCGGAGGACAGGATATGATTGTTGACTGTAGGAAGCACGAGTGTGTCTCCGTATTACGGTTTGCTGCTTGCTTCACACGTTTGCACCACACTGAGGCCTCTGGCTCTGAGCATTTCCCATTAAAGGGTAGACACACTTGGCGCTCTGACAGCTATGCCACTACTGTGTCTGTTGACGACGACGTTGAAACCACTATCAGTACGTTTACTCTTCCCCAGGTGGCATATGCTGTCATTGGATCAAAATCGACGTCGTCTCCTTGTTCACAACATCTTGGTAATAATATAATCTTTCACATTAAATCGCGTTAAGTCTGTCCTTTCTAACGGATCATCTACATATTCAAAACATAGTTGTAGTTCGATTACTTCCTAATGATAAAATATCTTAATTGACGTAACAGTAAACCTCACATGAATTGCTAGATTTTTGAGTTTACGTAACTCTTTGCTACAGATTTTATGGCAAACGAGGTTCAGACATCACATATTCTATTTACGTATCTGTAAAAGGAATGAAACTCAGGTGGAGTATTACATGTGGTAAATGAATTAAATAAAGAATGACAACGTTGTATGTGTGATGTAACTCAAAACATTACAAAATTGAATATTAATTACTTTCTAGTCCGCCACAGTTTTCAGTTTTCATAGAAATAAAATTTCATGACGTATTTTCTGGTGCTATCAGAGCCGACCTCGCCAGGGGAGGAAATGTCGTTATTTTCTTTTTTTTTCCCCTTCATTATCTGTAACAGAGGAACGCGAATGAACTTGATTAGCTGATAATTGTTGTATACGAATTTAAATGTGTTTCCGTTTCCGCTGATCAGGCATTATTTGATACATCGTGTTTTACTGGGTCCTTTCAAACTCTAATCATAGCATTGCTTCGTGCAATCAATGATACAGACAAATGAACGTGAAAAGCTGACGGGATACTAAGCCACATTAAACCTGCTACTACACGAATGCCTCCATGTTGGTGAATTAATCAGCAAATTAAAAAACACTTGAAAGTGACTTTGTTTTGTTGTTCGTGTTAAGTCTGGCCTAGTTGTGACTCATTATATTTAACGATTATTTGCTACAGATTAGAGGTTTTCGTGAAGTATCAATCAATACTGCAATGCTCTTCAATCACACAGAACGCAGCTCGAGAGAAGTTCTAAATTACAAAAAAACATTATGTCTGTATAAATCTGCCATGTGCACAGTTCATAATAACATAGGAAGCTTATGGATTTGCAATAAGACGTACATCCCCATTCTACTAAAATATATAGATAGTACAACTCTTTTTGTTATCATCGTGTTCTGACGAGCACCGATGATTGTGTTGAATATCTTCTTTCCGGGTTGGCAAATTCATGTAGTAACAAGGTAGCAAAAACAATTGATTTCCAGTAATCCGTGTGATAAAAAGCTGCTATTCTGTACGGCCTATCACATAAAAAGTCATGAAATCTGTCTAGCGCAGGTCCATGTTATCTCATTTACTTTATAGGAACAATGAGTTTGCAGTTAATGGTGCGTTATGGATAATAATGAACGTTTCCATTTCGTCTCGAGAAATTCATTTTCCAGAAAAGCTCGATGGCAGTTTTATCTGCTTGGATTTGCACCTGCTCCCAATCGATAAATGTCCCATTGCTCGCTATATGCAAATGAAACATTGTAATTGCGAGGAAGACATGTGATAATATGCTACACGGCCGTCGTAACACTTTCTGAGAGACATTGGACGTGTGAATCGATTTTAGACCTCGGGGTAACGACACCTAGAAAAGCTTCCGACTTCTCGTTAGGTTGCCGTTCTTTGAAGACTAGAAGGAACATCAGCATTTCACGTTTTTCCCGAAGTTGTAGGAACTCGACGCATTCTTTGCTTGACAGAAATAAATTACATTCCTTAATAACTGAAGTTGTCTTCTATTTGTATATTGCGAGTTTAGTCATCACACATGTGTAATGTAATGTAAGTGATGAAGCAAACAGCACACTGAAATTAATCGACATATTGTTCAAATAATTCAGTTTACAGTTGAGTTTACATTCTGATATTACAGAACTTTTCAAAGAAGTTAATATTTTATAAAAGAAAAAATTCCAAAAGCTCAACGTGTCGGAACCCATGCGAATTAACAAACATTTGACCCAGAGTCCTAATCTGATATTAAATGACCAAATACAGCTCAATAATTTTCTCTTCTAAACTTCACTGAATGCTCAAAGTTTTCCAAATGCTTCCCACACTACCCGTTCCTTTCTATTCCTTCTTTTTCATGAATTTATTTATTTTTGTGATTGCCTATGTGACTAACACATTCTCTTGTTACAATTTTCAAGTCTAATTTTTACTCTGTTTATGTAACACCTTCCATATGTAACCCTCTTCAAGTTATTCTTAAGTATCCTTGTCAAGTAGTAATTCTATTTTATTGAAATTTCTAACTTAATTTAAACTATTATACAAGCTCTGTTTTTTGAGTTTAGCCATAATATTTTTCCCAGTTTGCTTCCATTATACTCAATTACTATTCAGTTTCTCATATTTTTAATTATATTACCGCTGCACTGGCAAAGATGGGATTTACTGTGTTTTCGTGTTTTAGTCTAGACGAATAGTATCTTTCCCAACGTTGTTTACAAACGTTCTAACTTCTTTGACTGTGACAGCTAAAGTCCTATGTGGCCCTGTAAGCCGAAAACAGTTGACTAAACAAATTAATCATGTAGAACATACACAATATGATTTTATTCTTTTATAATGATGTTGTTCTACCATAAAGCGACGGAAGAATCACTTAACATCAAATATTTTAGATCACTGATAGCAAAAGAAGATGGACATTTATTTGCATGCCATGAATTTAACGCTCTTTACACAAGCAAAAGGCTAGGCTGTACTATCATTACCCGCAAAACAGTGTCTACATCGGTAGTTTGAATAAGAACGACTTCAGTCACAAATTTTCGTGTTTTATTAAATTACACGATGCTTTGCGGACCCTGTGGGTCTATCTTCAGGTGGAAATTGTCTAATAAATAATTTATATTTGTTCTTAAGTGAGATGAAATGCATTTCCCTGTTATGAGAAAGTTATATGTAAGATTTCGTATTTCGTGAACTGAATGCAGGAATATGTGAGAAATAGTGGAAATAATCATAAAATAAAAATATCTACATCAGTGGAGCTGACGCGCGAAAACTTACTTTTCCTTCTTCTGCACTGGGTTCTGTATTCTATAAGTGATAACATTTCTTGTGTTCCACTGTAGATATGTTTATTGTCCACAGTTGCAATTTCGGTCAGTTATCCATTTTCGAGTGCATCGGCATATGTGAGTAAACAGGCGAATAAGAGGAAATAGACATAAATCGCCATAAGCGATGTCATGAAACAATAAGAACCAATCGCACGTCAAATGCACACGCTGTCGTTGAAATATATGCGTGCGTTTCCCTTACCGATTCCTTACAGTGTTATATTGTAAAATAGCGCACCGTTATATGGGACTTAAAATGAATTATCATAGCCGTATATGTTTATATACCTCGTGTTCGGCCTTGTTCAAGAACCTGAGTTTCGACATAAATTTATGTTCTTGTAACATGGTTATCAGCTTTATAAGCATAATCAGAGGAACCTGCAATATATTCTAGACAACATAGATTATGATTTTAGGTTGGTGATTACAGTGTAGAAACCATTTCATTAAACGGTGGGCTTCCAGCAGAAACGAAATGACTTGTCCCACACTCTCAATTTGCAACTGCAAGTATTTTCAGTAGTGGAGCAATTTTATTCGCAGGACGATTTTTTAGAACATGATATTTATTTCTGTGTAATATAATTCAGTTTAATTTATGTTGTCTCCTTTAACATCACCACAATTTATAGGCTTGTACAAGGACATAACATGTATTCCCCTATGGGCAAATTTTTATGCCACTATTTTCTATCAGTCAACCTAATTTGTTCTGCATATTCTTCGCTTTTTCAAAAAAAAAAAAGAGGTTGAGTCAGTGTCAGTATGAACTTTGAATGCTGACAACAGCAAATAAAAATAAAATTATTTATTTGTAAGTGCAATGCGAATATTGTTTTCGTTTGTTTCAGGATGTATTCTACAGCTTCCGAGTAAATTGTGAAACTAACATTACTTCGCAATTGCTCTATTTATATTGGAATGTATGAGGTCTGTGATTCGTTTTGTTTTGCACAGCATGTGTCTTGAAATAAATTGAAATAAAACAGCTTATGCAGATGACCCAATTCTCTACTCTCCCACTGCAACAAACTTTTATTTGAAGTTGTCACACCAGAGAAAGGCAGTTACCAAATTAGCTACGATTAGACTTCAATTGTTCTACTAAACCATTATGTGGGTGTATTTTTCTTTTCAGAACAATCATTTCACAAACATGAACCACAGAGTACGAGTGATGGTTATTCCGCGTCGCAACGGAAAAAGGTGTGCCAGAAGCGACACCAACTGATAGAATCTTTAGTTCTTGACCTATATGTGATACATTTTTATATTCTCATTACCATTAACGAATTTTGGGGCAATCGTGAGACGTTTCTGACACCTATGTACGATTGTGTTACTGAAAATTAGAAAATGTAAACTCATAAACAGACTTCAAATTAAAAATTTGTTGTAAATGCAAAATTTTTCTCGAAACTGTAATTATCTGACGAGTAATTTAAAAAGACTAATCTTAAAAAGGTATGAATTTTTTTTGCATTCTTTCCTGTCCATCAGAGCGTCGTAAATGACTCACTACCATATTTTCACACAACGTAACTTAGTTTTTCCATTAAATCCGATAGTTCTAATGAGCGCGTTGTTCATTATATAGATGGACTCCGCAAACGACAGATTACGGTGTAGTATTAATTAGCGAATCCTGATTGCCTGTTTTTTTCTAGCTCTAACGAGACAATCCTCATAACGTTTAAGGGTGCAGTACCCTAATATATTGTTGTATTATCTTCCATATTTCTACGACAGCAAACATTATTGTACAGAGTATGAATGCAACATACTCTATACGCAGATAGTCACTCGGTTAAAGAAATATCTTAAACTTTATCAATGACTCCAACAATGCCTTTCATATAAACAGCAAAGAGGCCAAATGTGCCACTTCTGCATGAGCCAAGATCCGTTTAAGAGGTAACTGTAGCTTCTCTCTACTTTAACAACTTCAGAGTGTCATTGATTCTCTGGAAGAACGGCTAAGAGGGGACTTGCGCTATATCGGCTCAAAAACTGTAATTTTTGTCGTTTCATATGCTCTGCAGTTTTCTTTATAAAATGAACTTTGTTTCGTGAATATCTGAGGACTATTTTCCGAAATACTTCCAATTTTACAATACGTTTAACATAACGTACCACACCCATTTTCGCTTTACTGCAAGTTTTCAGGCGTATGACTGTGATGTAAGCAGCTATGATTTATATCTCAATGCTGCGACGACTACGACATCTAATTTAGGCCAAGCTAAGTTATGTGACAATAATGTACGTCCTGTATATGGATTAATATCAATAGGAAAAGGTATACAGGCAGGAAGGATTCTTTGTGAAGTGTTAAATGTTCCTCAACTTCCCACGCGATTTTCAATTTATAATAAATCCATTAGTTCACTGTCACTGACGTGTATGACTTAAAAAAGAAGCAGCTCAGCAAGGGATAAACACTGAAGATAATTAATGGTTCATGGCAGAAACGAGGGGACATGTCTTTATTCATTCTTTATTACGAGATGGGCATTCCGTTAGTAAAAGTGTGAATGGCCTTTCAGACCATGATGCACAAATTTTAACACTAAAAGGTTTTTGTACTCAAACAAATGTCACATATAGTTGCAAACCATGTAGGAAAGTTAATCCAACAGCAATGGAGAGTGTTTTAAACCTTGTCAAGGAACAAGAGTGGCAGGATGTTTATAGTGCCGATAACATAGGTGATAAACATAATGCTTTCCTTAACACATTTCTCATCCTCTGTGAGAGTTGCTTTCCATTAGAACGTTCTAAACGGGGTAATAGGCAGCCCGGGTGGCTGACTAGTGGGATAAGGATATCATGTAGAACAAAGCGGGAATTATATCAAAATGTTAGAAATAGTCACAATCAATCTACAGTAGCCCATTACATACAGTATTATAAGATGCTCAAAAATGTTATTAGGAAGGCAAAGACTATGTGGTATGTAAATAGAATAGCTAATTCACAGGATAAAATTACAATCATATGGTCAGGTGTGAAGAAAGTGTCCGGTCAGCAGCACAAGGTCGACGACATAAAGTCAGTTTGTAGTAAAAATATTTCTGTTGCTGATAAATCAGATATATGTACAGTATTTAACAATTATTTCCTGAAATTTGAAATTTGTGTTAAGGTCTTATGGGACCAAACTGCTGAGGTCATCGGTCCATAAGCCTACACGCTATTTCACACCACTTAATCTAACTTAAACTATGGACAACACACACACTCATGGCCGAGGGAAGACTCGAAATTCCGACGGGGAGAGCCGCATGGACCGTGACAAGGAGCCTGAGACGGCGCGGCTACACGGCGCGGCTCATTTTCTGAGCATTGCTGGTGAATTAAATAAAAATTTAGTTTCTACTGGGAATCATGTAACTTCGTTGCCAATTCCCCTCCTAAGATTGATGTTTCAAATACTCCTCTGTGTTACAGACAAGGGGGAGACTGAATCAATAATTAAATCACTAAAGACAAGGACTCACATGGATATGATGGAGTGCCTAGCAGAATATCAAAGTACTGTGCTGCACATGTTAGCCCCGTATTTAGCCACATCTGGTATTTTTCTTTCAGGAATGGTCAGTTTCCTGAACGATTAAATTACTTAGTTGTAAACCCGCTTTATAAAAAGGGAGAAAGGGATAATGTAGCCCTATTTCTATCTCATCAGTGTTTGCTAAAGTTATTGAAAAGGCTGTGTATGTAAGGGTAATTGATCATTTTACATCACACGATTTGCTAAAAAGTGTACAGTTCGGCTTTAGAAGTCGTTTAACAAATGAAAATGCTACATTCTCTCTTCTCTATGAGCTACTACATGGGTTAAACAAAAGGTTTCGAACGCTAGGCACATTTTTGATTAACTAAGGCGTTTGATTGTTTGTTGGTCACAAAATATTGCTCAAGAAGTTGGTTCACCTCTTATTTTAGCAACAGACAGCAAAAGGTCATTATTCACTATTTTAGGAATGGCTGTGATGTGCGGTCTTAGTGGGGTACAGTCAAGTTGGGGAGGTGCCCCAGGGATCAGTGTTTGGGCCTCTCCTGTTCCTTATTTATATAAATGATATGCCCTCTAGTATTACGGGTAACTCTAAAATATTACTGTTTGCTGATGACACTAACTTGGTAGTAAAGGATGTTGCGTGCAACATTAGCTCGGTTTCAAATAGTGCAGTTCATGACCTAAGTTCACGGCTTGTAGAAAATAAACTAACGCTAAATCACAGTATAACTCAGTTTTTATAGGTTCTAACACACAATTCAACAAAACCTGACGTTTTAATTTCACAGAATGGGCATATGATTAGTGAAACTGAACAGTTCATATTTCTAGGTGTTCAGAGAGGTAGTAAACTGTTGTGGAAAGGCCACATTCAGGATCTTGTTCAAAGACTTAAGTCTCCCATTTTTACTGTGCGAACGGTATCTGAAGTGAGTGATCGTTCGACACGAAAAAAATGGTTCTAAGCACTATGGGATTTAACATCTGAGGTCACCAGTCCCTTAGACTTAGTACTACTTACAAACCTAACTAACCTAAGGATATCACACACATCCATGACCGAGGCAGGATTCGAACCTGCGACCGTAACAGTTCGACACGAAAATAAATCTACTTTACTTATTTTCATTCGCTTATGTCGTATGGTATTATATTTTGGGGTAAATTTTCCCATTCTAAAAGGATATTTTTGGCTCAGAAACGGGTGGTTCGGGCAATAAGTTGTGTAAGTTCACGAACCTCTTGTCGACATTGGCTTCTCAATATGTATATTCCTTACTGTCATTTCTTGTTAACAATATTTGCTTATTCCCAAGAATAGCCAGCTTTCACTCAGTTAATACTTGGCAGAAATCAAACCTGCATTTGGATCGGACTTCTTAACTCTTCTGCAGAAAGGTGTGCAATGTACTACTGCTACCATTTTCAATAAGCTACAGATCGAATTCAAAAATCTTATCAGTAATCCTCATGCTTTCAAATCGAAACTGAGGAGTTTCTTCGTGGGTCACTTCTACTATTCTGTCGAGATGTTCCTTGAAAAATTAAGCTGATTCTTGTTGTACCATTAATTGCTTTTACTTAAACTTATGGATTGACTTTTTTCGGGTTCATAAACATTTTATTTTTATCTCTCTTTACTTTTATGTACTGAGGCGTTCCGTGACCTTGAAGATTTGCTCCTTAATTTGGTTCTACGGAACTTGACGTGTAAATAAATAAATAAAAAAGGCTTCGTTTCTGTCACATCCTTTAACACTGGAAAAGTTTTAGATGTATAAGTAATGAGTAAATATTGCTTTGTTTGACTAAATAACCCAAGAGAAAGACACTTTTGTGAAAAAAATTGTGCTGGACCAAGTGGAGGTATGGAGGTGGCTGGAGTACAAAACACTTGTCAGCGCTATGTCTAGAGGTGTCATGTACACGAAATATCTCGGTGTTGACGACACAAGGTCTTTGCTATAATTTGTGAAGAGATGTCATATGGACCTGACTCTCAGATTACAAAATTAGAACACACGTGGCGTATTCAGAAAAGACTTGGCTCGAGCTGAGAAAGTTTCTAAAGGAAAAGGCAGGAAATAAATTAGAAGACGGGGAAAAACTTGGATGAAAAAGATGTCTTACAAATTCTAAAACAGATAAGATGTATACCTATTATGGGTTAGCCATAAGAAGGAACTTAAATAATTCAAATTGTATGAGAAGAGCTTTATGGGCAATTTTTTTCCATAAGTTATCAAGTGATGCAGACCAAAAATGCAGCCTTTGCCCAAGAAGTCCTGGAAGTTGGTGCAAATATAAACGGGCATTATGTGTCGGTGAAAATCATGAGGATAAACACTCTTTACCACTAGCAATTATGAGCACTCAAGAAGTGCTTACACAGTCAAACTCAAAATCTCAATAAAGGCTTGAACCTAGTAATTTGGAATTGTCTACCAAAAAAACGGTGTTTGTACACTGTGAAACTTTACAATTTGGTGTTTTAAATGCTGCTTTATGTTTTATTGATGGAATATCAAGAATAATTGAAGTGCTGGAGAGGCTAGGAGTCAATACAGGTGCAAACACAAGACTGGCGTTACGAAATATCGATTTTTCAAGAATTTTTGAAACAGACATAGCTGCATTCAACTACGCGAAAGAAGTGAGAAAAAAAGAAGAGCCAAAACTAAAAGAAGAGAAGATGCCTACGATTCAGATGATGCTGAACACAGAGGAGGAAAATGTCAATTATCAAAACTGTTATAAAAAGTTTTAAATAATACGCAAATGAAACTTCAAACCAGGTTTTCTCAAAAGTGCATATTTTGTCCTGTAGGTACCATTATTTCCAAAACTGTGTCGTACAGAAACTTGAAATCTTCCGCAATTTTTCCAAGACAGTAAATGAATGAAAACTGCACATATGGCTATGTCAGTGTACTTCTTTTGATTGAGGCTCAGAAAGAAGATTTTCTTTTAAATTGTAAACCACTGTTTTAAACTAATGTCAACAGAACTCCACGAGTTCACTGTATGTGAATCTGTACTAGGTTAAAGCTATAATTACTGGAAATCTTCTTTCCAAGTTCAAGGTTCTATGTCTAATAGTTTGTGCCGAAACAGTACCCACATACACTGAACATTTGCATAACCGGCATAGCTGAAATGGATCGCGTAGGACACCCCTTCTGTAATCCAAATCAGTCAGTAATTCTTACATATGAGACTACTACGTCATGTATTCTGAAACCACAATATTTCATTTATATTTTACTGAAATTTAGTCCATTTGCGAGAGTTTGAAATGAATAAAAACACCATGAAAAACGTTTTCAGTTAAGTCGTTGTTCCAGAGAACGCCTCAATTGCGTCACACAGTAAAAGTCAAGGCACATGTTTATATATGTGATGTGTAAATATAAATTGCACTCTTCATTAGTAAACAGCGTTTCAGTCGAAACTGTACTTCATCAAATTGGCCTAGTTATCGTGCGATCCCAAAGTAGATCACCAAGCGATATACCGGCTGGTTATAATTAAGGTGCCGCTACTCACGGAGTCCAGTGTGGGATGTAATTATCATATGACAGCGAAACTTGGTAGCTGCATTAATGAGATGCTTTAATGAGAAGCCGATTTACGCTGGAAAACAAATCAGTTCCAGTTTTGGCTAGCAGCCCGAACAGAAGACCGACGTTACGAAATAGCTGCACTCATCTGCACGAAAGAGGCGAGGAAAAAGAAGATTCGAGAATGCCTACGATTCAGATGACGCTGTACACTGCCTTTTTGACAGTATGATACCCACGCTGTCATTTGACTAACCGTAATGTGAGTGAACAGTATGACGGTCGAGAAGAGAGACCGGGCGCAATTAGTGAAACTGTTCTGTGTGAATGGCAGTAATTACAGTGCTTCTTGACAGAGTATAGCTGACTGAAAGGTTTGAAGAGAGTCCCGATGTCATTAAATGATTTAAAGAATATGACAACGAAATTCGAAAACACTGGTTAGCTGGATGTGGCACCTGGAAGAGGAAGGCGTCCTTTCCCGGCAAAAATTATTGACGAGGTTGCTGTTGCTGTAGCTGATCATGCAGCACGAGCTCCGGGTAAAGCTAGTGCTCCTACAGCGTCATGAGAACTGTCCATCGCATGGTCAACTGTACGGACCGTTTTGGGGTCTATTTCACACTGGTACCCATTCAAGATCCAGACGGAACAACTGAAACCTCATGATCCGTAGCAACGTTCTGAATTTGCTCTTCGGTTTCTGGCACGGATCGAAGTTGATGACACGTGGCGGGGCAATATTCTATAGAGTGAGTAGCCTTTGCGTGTCCGTGGAAATTAATTGGCGTAGACCACCGTATACGTTCGGAACGGCAGAAGATTATGAGCACAAACTCGCGACGACGGTGGAGACTCTTCATGGCTTGGACTCAACAGGACCCGGAGAGCATTGGGGAGACATGCTGATCCATGTCCGCTCACCCACTGTCCCCAGATCGCTTATTCAGTGTGCAGTGAATGCGCTGAACTGTCGAATTTTGGGTACCGTTCAACCGTGTGTTGTGCACGAAGGGCGTATGGACTCACCATAGGTGACTATGTGGTGTGGATTCACTGACACCTTTACTCTGGGTCCGTTCTTCTTTGAAGAGTACACCCAGGAGCCTGTCAGGTGCACTGTGATGTCTGTAATGTTATCGAGACATCCTTGTACAGCATGTAATTGCTGCTTTGGAAGAGCGCAACTGTGTGGAAACCACTGTTTTCATGCAAGATAGGGCAACACCTCATGTTACCCGCCCAATAAAAGATCTGCTTAATGAAGCCTTCCAAGAACTTGTTATTCCTAGAAATTTTCCAGATGCATCGCCTGCATGATCTTCTGAACTGAGTCCATGTGACTTTTGGCTCTGGGGATGTCTAAAGGAACGCGTTTACCAGGGACTCGTACGGTCTCTATCTTATTTGAAGGCCAGTATACAAGAATAAGTCGGTCAGAATCCACGGAACTGCTGCAAACAACTGTTGATCACGTCGTTTTACGGATGCAGCATCTCGTCGATGTCTCCGGTGCTCATAATTAACAAATTGTGTGATCGACGGTTAATAATAAAATCAACATTATGTCTTTCTTAATTTTGTGACATTCTCTGCCCACGTCCCGTTGCTAATCCATTACATATGGGAACATCTCTATATGTATTTTTTTTTTTTTTTTTTTGCATTCACTGTGCTAGATTATCAGCTGGTCACCAGAACTGGATCTAATTTTTTTCCAGTGTAAATCGGTTCCGCATCAAGGCATTAGAATATCAACCAAGTTTCGCTGACACACGATAGTTACAGTCCACAATGGACCTTTATGAGTAGCTACACTTTAATTATAACGACCCAGTATACGGAAACAATTATTTTCGCAGGAGGTGTAAGTGTATGAAGAAGAAGTAAGAGGAGGAACTCGTACACACTGAATGTTTGTGGGTACACATATGAAGCATGATGGAAGTGTAGTCTCGTCTGAGGGTAGATATATTCGTTAGCGCTATAAACTCCGGTAGATAAAAGCTTCAAATGTTTTGTCAAGTTCGTTGCTCATAGAAGTGCAGATATGTGTTTGAAGTTCCAGAATTTTGGGAAAAGTTGTAGCTATTCCATACTGCCTATTAACGTTACAGCGAACATACCAAAAGCCTGATAAATAACACTGTTAGAAAATAACATATACTTATTCAAGAAATTAGTAGGCTACTGATAGCCATTAATGATAATTGACAACTAGACGACACTTTTTCCGCATGTCAGTGGTACTTTATTGCAACCGAGTTCTGATGAATCGCTCCTGGTGTCTCAACAACTCCAGTTTTCCCCGTCGCCTGAAGGCCTAGAGAGGCGTGCTTTAGCTACTCCAAGTTAGGACAAAGACTAACACACTACGGTGGAACGCTCCCGGTGGATTAATCGTTGTTCCCGCCTCAGCCGTGGCTCGTAACTGTTACGGAGTGCGCCGCAACACCTGCGCGGAGCAGCAGACATAGGTTGAGAATCCTCAGTTAAACCATTAAACGAAGGCACTACGTGATAATGATGGTGTAACAGCGTCATTGTAATTTTTAGGGACTAGATAGGCATTGTTCATGCTGAATAGCCAAAACCCATTTACAACCAAAATCTAGACTCTAAACAGCATTCCTTTCCGAGGAAGCAGATAACGTGCTTAGCGCGGAGTTGTGCGAAGCAGACGCACAGTAGACTCTAGACTTAGTATTAGTGCAGATAACTTGAATAGCTGTAATTTATTCTTTTGCAATTAAAACTTACATACATTGTCATAGCACACAAGTCTCTTCAAAGAGAAATTTCAGAATAGACACTAACCCTTTCCAAACGCAGTGGTATTACTTGGTGTCAGTCTTCCAATATGGAAGCCAATTATCTGTATTTACCTTCACAATCTTAGTTACAAACAGGTCATACGACTCACAATGTTAGAGATTACTTTCATCACATACACGTGTGACAAATAAAATTATTTTATGATTTTACGAACGAATAAACTACATTTCATGTATTACTGCTTAAAATTGTCTTTTGTTTTGAATGCTTGTCCTTCCTAATGAAATGACGGTATGGCGTTATTTGCCAGGAGACTACATCTGAAGTTGTTCGGCCGCCTAGTGCACGTCTTTGTTGACGGTGACTTGGGCTTCGATGATGATGAAATGATGATCAGGAAAACACAACACCCAGTTCCACAGTGGAAAAGATCTTCGACATTGTCGGGACTCGATCCCAGGCTCCCACGCGGTAATCACCTACGCTGACCACTTAGCTACGGAGGCGGCCAGCCCACCTCCTCCCCCCCACCCTCCCCCAAATCCCTCGCCCCGTATGGTCTCGTCTTCTTCCAAGCAAGATATTTTATTTGTTGCTCATTCAGTCGCTGAATCATTATGTGTTTGTTTGGGAGAGCACTGGAATTTTAGCAGCACTGTTGTTTGTATAGATTACTTGTCATTAAAGCCAGTAGCAATTTCGACAGAAGTTGTTCGACGATTATCTTTTCAAATTGAAGAGTATTCATCAGTAGTTCGGAAGACCAGTCCTAATTAAACATAAAACTTTTGGCTCACTAAGGTGATTAGCAAAACCATACACTTTGGAGGAAGAAAAGAACGCAGTGGATAGGCAGGTGTAGAATATCAATGATGAGCCTTTTTCTGTTTTTGAATACACGTAACAGTCGAATCACAACTGTACGTCCTCAAGCGTGAAATCTTGTCCTCTGTATTAAGTCAAGGTGGCTAGTCTTCCGCTATTGTGTTCTAGCTGTCAGTTCCCTTCATGTTTTTAAATAGCTTTTATTCCACGGTTATACAACCATTTACTTGAGAAACTATATGGACATTGCTTGATTTAGTGAAGGATCACCAAAGTCATCGGACTTCGTGCTAAAGCAGTATTATCTGTGAAGTCGACAGAATGCTTTCTCGTATAATTGCGAAAGTAGAAATAGACTGAAATTACAAATTCCTTTGCCTGTCCGTGGAAATTAATTGGCGTAGACCAGCGTATCCATTCGGAACGGCAGCAACGTCCACTTCTAGGTGTGAAGAGCCGAGTCCGAGGCGCACTGATCTCGCTGAAGGGCGTCGCACATATGTTGACTGCAATTAAGGTCAGATGAATGGCTGGAGGGGAAGCGCAAAATTTCTCTAATTCCATTGCAGTGTTCCTCAAACCATTCTGAAACAATTCGGGAGCGATAAGATACAATGGTGCTTTCTTTTTCTTAATGTAGGGGTCACGAGGGTTCCTGTGATCAGAAAACGGATGCACATAGTTACGCAGCAGATTTCTGTTTCGTTCGCAGACAAGAGACGATGGCGGAAGTGTGGGTGCCGCAATTCATAGCTCGTAAACAGACCGTCCCCCCCGCCCCCCCCCCCCCCCCCGCCATCGTTCCCCACGTCCTCGAGCCACCAGAATACCCTCTCCACCTGTTGAGCTGCAGGATTCATCGCCTCATCGGGTTATCGGGTTTACGGAATAGTTGTACAGCGTCATGCCTGCTCCTATACTGCTACTCAAACGACTTTCCCCATACTTTCCATGGCAGTTCTCTGGTGGAGGCACGTTTCCCCCAACACCCCTGAAACGGTGTCATGTGGAAATCCCAAATCCCGACCTCGGGAACGGAGTGTCCCTTGAGTTGGTTGTTTCCACTACGTTTTGACGATGAAGTGGTCTGATAATGGGAGTCTTGTGCACCATAAGCTCGACCGCCAAGCGACGGTCAGTACAAGGTGTGACGTCACCCAGTTTCTTGACATTGCGAGTTATTACATACTCCTTGGTGACAGGAACGTTTCCTCTGCAACACAGAAGCTGTCTCTAGTTCCTCACCTACTGAGTGTTGTACTTCATCCCATTAAGAGAGAGTACCTGGAATGAAATGCTTGTTCTTAATTCTTCCGAGAGCTTATTGTTTGGAAGAGGGATACATCGCAGGGACCACAGCACGAGTATAATGAACATATATATACCATTATAAATTAAATTTCCGTTGAAATTAAACCTCCTACTTAACCAAAATGGCTCTGTTACCTGCTAGTAGCATTCTTTCCTTTGTAGTCACATGCAGAGTCGTTATTGGGGAGCAGAAAAGCTTGATGATGGTGATAATATGATGTATAATGGAACAGAGTAAAGTGCATTTCAGAAAGCAAACTTCATGACAAGAGATAAGATTGGATGGTTCGACTTATGAAAAACGCAAGTGTGCATCCAATAGCGCGCGGTTGGCGCGCAACCGACACGTCACCAGACCACTCGCTTCCCAACGGTATTAAAAACTGAGAAGAGGCTATACATATTATTAAAGGATAGTGGCGCACTTTCTCATAAATAAAAACGCAGCTCAATTAATGCTATAATTAGTGATAAAACTACGGAACGCAAGAAAATGGCATGCTCATATTCTGTAAGACGTAAGACAAGAAGAAGGTTCTACTCCTTACTTTGTTTTAAAACAGATGGCCATCGAAAAACAATAACAGATACATTCAGGACAACTATATGAGTTAGGTAGAACTCGAAAATGATCAGATCGCTGACCTTACTATAGACCTCAATTTATTGCAGAGCATGAAGTGAATGGAGACGTGCCCTACTATAGAATTTTGTTCTAATAACGATGTATTTGTAGCAAATCGTCAACTTTATCTAAACATAAAAGTAAATAATGTATATAAACAGCTTGAGGCGAACGACTGGATTGCTTTGCATGCAGGTTCCTTCCCTGGCTTCCCAGCTGACTCTGTGTCAAAGTAATGTAATAGCCTCAACTTCCTTCGCTCTTTCCGTTAAAAATTGCTGTATCGTCTTGTTATACAGTAATCGAAATATAAATGCAAAAGGTGTTACAAAATTATTATCAGTTTTCGACTTACTTCTATTCTCAAATAAAAATATTGTTTTCCTTTCATTACTTTCAGTTGAGCATGTCACATTTCAAAATTAAGATTCTAAATGTGTTAATTTTTTTGTAATGCTGCAGTTAATTCACACTGAGATGCTGACACCCAATCGGTTATACCTGATAACAAATACTGGAGGTAATCGTTATTAAAAACCCGATTTGCAAATGAAATGTGGCTGTAAATTCCTTTTCTTGACAACAGCCATACGTTTAGAATCAAGTAAATAGCTTACAAATAATAAAATAAAATTCTAGACTGCTACACAGTTATAATTGTTCACAGCGTATTCTTTAAAAGCAGTAATGATACCTGTTGTCCCTGCATGGAGGTAATGTAATTAGTCAATTTTTCTCGCAAGTTCAATGGGCGCAGAAAAAATAAATTTGCTACTTCAATAAATTAGCTGTGACTATAACGATTTTTTTAATGTGAAAGAGTGTTGGATCTGAGATAAGTCTTCCCGCGTGTCTTGATTCCAGTCTATGGTAGCCGGGTACTCTTAGCCCTTGAGTACTTACCAAATTGATATTGATCATTTTTTAAGTAACTACTCACAGTATAAATTTCTTTAGATTTTCTGTGCTACGTTTACACCTACATAGTTTGTTGTGCTCTGAGTGTGTAAATTCCTGTATGGAATATACGCTCTAAGAGAGGGAAAAAAAAAAAAAAAACGACGCACCACGAAGAATTATCTGGATGTGACGGAAAGTGGTATATGTGATGTGCTATCACACCTACAAGTATTTGAACGATATGAATTGTGTTTCGCCTGATTTGCATGCAGCCGACATAACGCAGCTGTCTTGAAGGTCCTCTAATCTCTTTGCAGTACAATCATTTGACTATACAAAATGTATTACAGAAAGCGACGTTTCAAAATCACTGTCACATTCATTAGAATTTGAATTAACTACCTACATCACATGAGTCATTCCAGCATTGTTAAATCAAAATCAAATATTTTCATGAACAAGAGATTTTGAGACAATATCTGGACTCCTAAAGTTCTATGGCAATTCGAATTATTTTTGTTCTTTAAAAGGTTTTCCCACACCTGTGAAATATCGTTCCTGATACAAGTGATTGCTCATAAATTTCATGTTGAACTAACCAGTTAAAAGCAGCGCTATTAACACCGGCGTGAGCTCTACGGAAACCTCGAAATTAACATTATATCACCAGTAGTTTCTCTATACTCATGATTGAGTAATTATTTGTGTACTTTTTTAACTTTAAATGACACGAAGAACTTATTTGTTTTGGATCTGGGTTGAAATGAAGCACCTACAGCCATTGTAACTAACCAAATCCCTCGTGCCTGACAGAGTGTCGTACGCCATTGGTGACCAGGGATAAAGAGTTGTGAGGTATCGAAGTTTTCGACATTATCAGTTAACAAATCGAGCTTGAAAATTTTTGTGCTGTGCCTGGAATCCTGTCAACACCCTTATCTTCCTGTTAACTAACCTTCAAAAATGTTTAATATAATTCAACGTAATAATGTTTGCACGTGTTTAAAACGAAGTGCAATGATGTAATTTTTGAGGACTCATACTCGAACCCAGCACCTAATCAGATTGTTGACTAAGTAAAATCAGATGTTAAATATCGAATTTTTTCACTAGCAGCGAGATGTTTGAATATGAAATGAGGATACAATTTTTTTGACTAACCGGGAATGGAAACCGGCACGTACCGCTGTTGGTTTCTATCCACGAATTGTTTGCTATGTCTGACTAGAAATAACGGAATCTATCGTTATTGTTGACAACATATGTAGAGACATTACAAATGAAAATTATTTATCGCAAGTAGTTAGATGCTCATATGCTAGGGCTTGAAATGAAACCGTGGATATTTTTGCGCTGGACCAAGGCTCGGATCTACGTATCTGCCTTTCGTGGAGTCTTAGAGAAGTTTGTAGTCTTGGGGAAAAGAACGAAATGATCGTGTGGGTCTGATACTATGAAAGAGGAGATCCGAATTCGAATCCTAGTTCAGCACCAAATTTTTCATCTCAAGTTCAACTAAAATAAGAGCCTCGTGACTTTAAGTGGCCATTGGCTCATTACATGAAGGTAAGTTTCTAGTGTAACGAAGTTCACTGGCGTGACTTCCCGTCTCTGCTATGACCCAGCGTAAACCGGCTCTCCCCCAGTTGGTAGCGAAGGGATTTGATGATTATAATGCTGATTCTGAACTAGGGTGCAACCTGACTATCTTGAGTTTGTATTATTGGAGGTGTAAGAAGATACGCTCGTGTGTGTATAAAATACATTCCGGAAGTGTGAATCGAACCCATACCTCGCAGCGAAGGAACTAGGATCAATCCACAGCATTATTAAGCCAAATTGTGCTTCCTTAATTAGAGCGTCGTAACGTCTGGTGCACTTAGCTTACACATTAGTCACGGTGAAAAAATTTAGTGCTCCACTAACTGATTATTTGCAACTTCTGACACGGACGTTATGCCAGTCTATGAAGTTACCAAATACCTCGATTATTATTCCCATTACAGCTACTAACTTATTCATTCTGCTGATGCTACGCGCGTGCTTGAAGGAAGCATTTAATGCTTCTTACTCATTTTTTGAAGCAGTTGCTCAAAAACAGGTAAATATTCAGACCGTAGCAAAGTAAGTGATCGCGCCCTGTTGCAACTAGACCGTAACAAGTGGTTATTTAGTCCTGTCAATGTCTACAGAATACTGTTCAAGTTAATATCGGACAACTCCAATTACTCTAGATTACATCAAAACTAAATTAACTGACGGAAACGTCACATTATAAAAGAAAATGGATTGCATTACTTCATTTACTTGCGCTTAGCAACGACGCCTGAAAAATGCTAAAACTGGTGGTAAAGACGACTTTTAAAACCAGTCTTCTGTTAAATGCCACGATCCTTCTCTGCAGATGACTTGGTCTCCATGTCACCTATTTAAAGTAGTAGAAAGAAGAAAGTATTGCAAATGATCAACTCCTTTCCGTTGCAACAAACACATTGTGCGTGGTCCAGGTTCACATTCTTGCGGAATTTATCTGTATTATCGACTTCAACTATGTAGAAAAATATTTGAACGATGCAAACTCACATCCGACTCAGAGTCCTTACACTGAGCCGCAATCCAGAGATTCTAACCTGCGGAACACCAGTTTCGGTAAACTGATGCAACGAAGATTGTTTACTATTACTCTTTCTCACAGGAAAATATTCAGCTTACTTATTGGGCTTTAATTATACCGCAATAGTAATTTCGTGAGCAAGCAATGCATATGAAACGCATAATTTAGTAGTGTCGTGGCTTCCAGTTCTGTATACTGGCTCTGCGTCATTTCAGGACCCAGGTACTGCAACTTCACACTGACACCAACAGTGTGCTGATACTTAACTGTTCGTTTCACTTGATTTTGTAATCACTGAAATAAAAGTCACAGGACCTCAAAATATGAGCGGTTTCTTTCCGTCCCTCCTTTCCTGCTGGAAGATTAGCTGTCACAACTGGTGGCTGGATGTCAGCAAGTTGTTGCAGCATTCTGTTACAACTTAGTCTTCCGCTCTCTACTCGTTACTGCTGGAGAACGTAAGGTTTCCTTCTCTTCGTCAGACATTTCTGGGAAGCAGAATAATCTCCCAGCATAACCACTCACCTGTCCGCACACAGGACAGTATAAAACTCTGGTTTCAGATGAACGGAGAAGTTGAGCTGTTGGACTGGCCTCCCAATGCTGCTCACCTCAGTCCCATAGAGCACATTTGGGCAGTGATCCAGAAAGTTATTAGGTGCAGGAGACCAACACCGACAACCACCCCTTCGCTGTCCGAAACAGTTCATGACGCATGGGAAGAGAATAACAGATTCATCCGGAAACTTGTCTCTATTCCCGGCGGCTAGATGCAGTTGTAGAAGAGGAAGGACACTGGACAGGGTACTAAATTATTGTGTTGTTAGGGAGAAAATTCTGTTTACGACAAACAAGAGTTTTGTTTTCCCTCCAAGAAGAGGAAAATTCGTTTATCTTATCTCTTTATTTTTTCAAAAAAATGGAGGAGCACATTGTACAAAAAACTAGGTTGCCTATTTCACCCTTTTCAGTCGTTAAATAGACTCTTCATTTTTAATTATGTTACAACAATTGATCAAAAAAGCTGAGAAAAGCATGAAACCAATTTTCTTGTCGCATGGCGCATGACGTCAATACCGAAAAGCCATTAGGGAGGAAGTGTTTATTTCTTTTACGTAGAGAAAAACATTATGTCAATTTGTGTTTTCTTTATTCACATGTAAACAGGACAACAATACCGACGAACAAAGAAGATATGATTTTCTTTTAAGGCCAAGTAGAAATTACAGCACATAAAGAGAGTGGTACAAAACCGGACGCGTAGACATAAAGTCGAGGGTTTAAGTCCACTACACCCTCAGTGAATACTTCTGAATACTTTAAAATCTTGGGTAATTAATAATTCTCGATGCCCTCCTCAACTAATAGCACTTACCACGCATTAAAATTCACGGGAGTGTTAGAATTCGAACCCCCCACCTGCAGCTTAGAAACTGGGCACGTTAACCACGACGCCATTCTACCAAATGCGTACACCATAACTACTAAACGGTATGATACGGTGAGTGATATTACACCTTATCAATGTAAAACAAATGATACACCGAGTATTCCGAATTAAAGCGGCTCACTGTGCCTTCGACGAAGATACAGACAGTCTATCTGTTTTCAAATAACGTAAGCTCACTGAAAGTGACTCAGTTGATATTCACCTAGGTTTTATCAGGTCGGCCTTTTTTGGAGATAACATGTGCGGGAGAGTGTAAGAAGTTAATAGCTGCTAACGCGTATGTCATAAAATTTTGACCACTGATGGCAATGTTATTCACGTGACAATTGCTCATGCGGAAAACCAGTTCACACATTTTGCAGCTGCTACCAAAAGTGTGAGTGTAGATGATTATACACAATATACGTATAACTGAAGGCCACCATAATCTAAATAAGAGCCTGGAATACAAAGCTTTGGTCCAAACTTTTTACTTCACATTTTACTGTAAAGATGAGGTAATTTTGGATTGGCACACTTCACTGAAGAGAGTTGCTATGAAGTGTGCATCATTTTCATTAATGTAGCACAAAAATTTGTGTGGTAGACAAGTTATGGTGCCTCAGGAGAACTCTCATTTCGTCAGAAGCCACAAAACGGAAGAATAAAAATAAAAAATAAAAAATGCCTTTTTTGGAAGTGTTTGATATACTTTGTCTTATGGATAGTAGAGTCTTCGTTAGGAAAAAAAGATATATTTATTTATCTATTTTTCAATTTTAAGATTGAAGAATTTATTTTACGCTTCCAGAGAAGAATATTACAGGCAATGAAGCCAGACTGACGGGGAAGACTGTCAGCGAGTGTCAGGACAGGATGAATGGGAGGTAGGAGGACCGATTGTACAAAAATAGTTAGCTTCATGCTGCCTAAACATAAAGTCGCATGTTCCACTCCATTCCATTCCCTAGTTTCTTTAAATCGCTTAACGCATATCTGCTAAAGTTATCAGTGTCATGGAATCTCATACGTAATTCGTTTCATTTCAAAATCGACCTATAATAGCAAGAAGTACCAGAAATATTTACGCCAGAGAGCTCATGGCTGTTTCTAGATCGGAATATTTTACACTCGAGAGTATCCTCGCTCCACAGCAGTTACCGGCCACACACAGCTCGCCGCCATCGTTGGCCGCCTTCGATCAGGTGAACGAGGAGCGACGCTATGAGTGTATTTACCAACTGCCACTTTCTTATGTGACGTTTTCGTATTTATCTCGCAGTTATGATTTGGGTTTTGCACGCCTGATACTTATGAACTTGTTCAAGTGTGATAAAATATAGTAGCAACCGGAAAAGTCTTACATTTTCAGTATATTGATCGCACTTTTGGTAGATGCTGAAAAATGTGAACTGGTTTTCCTCATGAGCAATTGTCATGTGAATAACATTGCCATCACTGGTCAAAATTTTATGACATACGCGTTAGCAGCTATTAACTTCGTACTCTCTCCCGCACATGTCATCTCCGAAAAAAGCAGCTCTGATCCTTTGCATTGTATGTGGGGCGAGTGGTTCTGGACAAAATCGACATAAACGATTTTTTTCTTCAAAGAAGTTCGTTCTGGCATGAATAATTCTCCATATTCAGGAAGCCTCGATAACAGACGTATGGGATGAAGTGCGAGTATTTAAGTGTCGTGTGACTTTGCATTCAGTAGGAAAGTTTCAGAAGGTGGGAGTAGTACTGCCTGCTCTAATTCGAAACAACAAGAATCAAAGAGGCGACTATTAATGCATTTCTGCTTGATTGTCATCAGTTGGCTGATTGAGAATCCAATGCAATGCTCCTAGTGATAACTAGTTGTGATGTCTTTTTAAGAAGAATTAATGGCTAAACCCTAACAAGGGACATATACTCGAACAAAGGGCAGTGTGAACATAATATTTGGCCCCTGGTGGCTCAAAAAGTGTGTTTTGCATTACAGAAATCTCCTTATGGGAGAGAATAAAGCAGCTGGTAGGTATTTTTTGCCAACAGCGAAGACACGTATCGATCACAGTGTAAGTAAAACGACCTAAAAAACTCCATCACCTGTTCATACAATATGATAAACGCACTCTGCCGCTTTCACTAACAAAGTATCCCAGAATTTGAAAAGTCATCATGCACGCACTTATTTTTCTTATTTTATTCCCTTAGATGTTTATCTTGGAAGCTGCTTATCGAAAAACAGTCAAGAAAATTCATTTCTGGACGAAAATGTACTTGCGACCTTGTTTGAAGACACATTTAACTAAGGCTCATAGGTTTCTACAGGCATGCAAATGGTAAACTAGCTCAGTGTCGTCAAACCGTTTTAGATAATACGAGAGAATATACTATTGATGATTAATTTGTCACTGATGTTACTGTTTTACTGTTGTGCTAAATAAAATTATGGACAACGCTGTTAAAATAAGCACTGTACCAATTCAAATGAAATCCGGATAACCCCAATATCCCTACAGTGAAAGTCTATTTTAATAAAACATAAAGTATCAATAAAAGGAGCAAATTAGTAAGATGTTACTCATTCTGGATTTCGAAACAGACTGTCTTTACTTCCTGTCGTATGTCACAATGAAGGAGTGTGGAAATGTGGCATTTCATTACTAAAATAAATAAAGCTTCGTTATTGGCTTTCGATCTGTCTTGACGAAGTCTGTCAAAAAACTGCTAAAAATGTATCCATCAGAGAGACTGATACTGGGAACCAAAGGAGCCGCGGCTTTACAGGCGAACCTGTTACCTCACAGCTACCATAATACTGTGGCTTTGTGCTTTCCCTTTTTGGTCCAGGACGTATACGCTCGCAACGTAAAAGACGATATTAGCTACAATTTCCACGCCGAATGACTTTCCGAGACTCAGAACCGCAAATTGATAACTTTATTTCACACCTTATGTACAAATCACACAGATTATTTAATGGAAATGATAGGAACGTATGAGGTAAGTTTCGTTAGCTAATTCTGTGTGATTTAGGATCTAACTCGTCGGTCATAGAGTTGCTAAACATATCCTGCGTTGTTGCCAAGATTCAGCTACACATCTAGCAGGAAAAATACACGTTTTGAGCGGTCTAGAAAGTAACTACAATTCGTGTCTCAAAGACGTGACAGCCGAGCGCCGAAATACCCGAAGTATATGTCAATGGGTCTTTGCGTTTTTGTAGTTGGGGTTAGGGACTATAGCGTCGTCTCTAGTAACACTCAGATGCTCCAACTGCAAACTATACATCACATATGACTAGCTGTCACAATTCTGTATTTTTCTCTCTTAAGTGTACCGAAACTAAATAGCTACTCGCCAGATATGTTTCACATTTTTAGAGCATATCCAGTAGTTATACTATAAACGTTATGAGCAGGCAGACACATCTTTTTTATAATAACAAACTTCGAAAATATTTTTTCTTAAAATCGTTGTCAATGACTTCCTCAAGACAGGCACACAAATGAAAAGACAACAACACAGCAACAATTACAAAACGTTACAACCACAGAGAGAATTCGTAAGCTACGAAAAACATGGAGTTCCAAATCAAGGGAGGCTACTATGCATGAAACCATAAAAAATGACAGAAAATGCAAGCTCAAAATTCCGTTGAAAATTAAACTGGTGAATGTATGCAGCGCAACTTCGATTCCAGCTTCTGCTAATGCAAAAGGAGACGCAGCCGTTATTAGAAAGTGTAACAAGGTATACAAAACGCTGAAAGAAATGTCTAGAGTAAGTCATTCTTGAGTGAAACTGTCATTCAGTCCATTAATACTAAAAGAAAGATACGTATCATCTATTCGTTAAATTAAAATGTATCGTCTGCTGACGCTTTATCAATAAAAGTGAAAAGTGCAAATGTTGAAGAGCCTTTCAACGTGTAGTATTTTTAAGACAGTGAGAACCCAAAATAACAACAGATTCACCAAGCTGAGTGTGGTGCTGAGATTCTATGGATCATTTATGCGGAGTGCTATTGCTTTAGCCCCTCATGTTTTAATATTAACGACGCCTCCTGGCTAAGACAAAAGTTACATGAGAATCATCGAGTCTATTGCGGTTGCACGGATTGGGCAGACGATTCTAGAATTTTCAGAGACTATTGATATGGTGCCGAACAGAACGCCAAACTACCATTACATAAGATGATAGCCCATACTTAATTTCTACCTATGACAGAATTACTCAACATTGGGCGAATAACATCAACATTACTAATTTCATCACCGTACACACAACACAGTTCCGGTACATGCCAGTTAATCGCTGCTACGTGCTCTATGCTCGCATCTTACTGCTAACGACATAACTTCTATGGTAGGACTGTCATCCTATAACCAGGGCGATAAACAAGTAGTCTACCAAGCAATCGTTCACACCAAGTCCCTGCCCTCACCTGCCACACCCACTGTGGATGTCTCATAAAGTATGAGACCGAACGCAGACTTATACCTAAATTAACCAGTTTCTTAAAAGCTTTTCTAACTGGGTATTATACCGTCATTAAGGTAAATACGAGTATTCTTATTGGCGATCTTCAAATTTCCATTCTTCCAAGTCTATTACTGGAAGAATTGTGAAAATATAATGTAAAAGATGCACCTATGAATTAATAAATAATAATCATATACATCTGGTTCAGTCCATCAATCAGCTAAAGAGTATGAAAGCTACTTTTTAACCTACACAGCACTGTATTACATAAATTAACAGTTTCATAGCAATCTGTTACTTTTATTCGTTGCGATTTTTGTCAATTAAGATAGAGGAGGAGGAAAAAATCAGACTTTAAATGTACTATTCCAACGAGAATTGAGCCTACGGTTACAGTTTTAGTAGCACTAAGTTCAAAATGGGTCAGATGGCTCTGAGCACTATGGGACTTAACATCTGAGGTCATCAGTCCCCTAGAACTTATAACTACTTAAACCTAACTAACCTAAGGACATCACACACATCCAAGACTGAGACAGGATTCGAACCTACGATCGCAGCGGTCGCTCGGTTCCAGACTGAAGCGCCTAGAACCGCTCGGCCACAGCGGCCGGCAGCACTAAGTTACTGAGGAATCAATAATGTGAACATTCTCTCATTGGTGTATTACAGACTGAGGCAGAGATAAGCATTTCAGTTATTTATTTTATGTTTAGTGCAACTTTTTGCAACGCATTTCAGGTATATGTTGATCACAGCAGGTATTTATGTCTACAGGAAACTGTTACATAAAGAAAACTTACATTAATATAAGTTAAGATATAACAGTTTTGTTCGCTGCTGGAGTATTTTGGGGAGGTGGTTTTGTATTCAGGCCAGCACGATTTCTCTTGAAGCAAAAAAATCTTTTTACGTCGATTTTGCCCAGAACCAGTCGCCCCACATACAATACAAAGGTTCAGAGCTGCCTCTGCTATCTTCACCCCTCTTCTAAATCCAAAGCGAACAATATGTCGAAAATGTAAGACTTTCCGGATGCGACTATATTTTATCACACTTGAACTAGTTCATAAGTGTCAGGCGTGCAAAACGCAAATAATAACTGCGAGATAAATACGAAAACTATAGACAAGAAAGTGACAGTTGGTAAATACACTCATAGCGTCGCACCTCGTTCACCTGGTCGAAGGCATCCAACGATGGCGGCTGTCGGCAATATGGCCGGTAACTGCTGTGGAGCGAGGATACTCTCGAGTGTAAAATATTCTGATCCTGAAGCAGCCACGAGCCGTCTGGTGGAAATATTTCTCGTACTTCTTGTTATAATAGGTCTATTATGAAATGAAACGAATTATGTATGAGATTCCATCTGACTGATAAATTTAGCAGATATCCGATATGTTATTTAAACAAACTAGGGAATGGAGTGGACTGGAACAGCCGACTTTATGTTTAGACAGCACGAGGCTTACCTTTTCTTTCTTTTTTATTCTACTATCGGGCCTTTTACCTCAAATTCATACTGTCGTGACACTCGCTTACAGACTTCTTACTCGGTCTGGCTTCATTGCCTATAATGTTCTTCTCTGGAACTGTAAAATAATATGTTAAATTCTTCAATCATGAAATTAAAAAAATAGATAAATAAGTACATCCTCTTTTCTTAATGAGGAATCCATTATCCTTAAGACAAAATAAATAGACCACATCTCCGAAAGGTGTTTCTTCTTCATTTTCTTATTGTTCCGTGTTGTTGCTTCTGTCGAAGTTAGAGTTCTTCTGAGGCACCATGTCTTGTCCACAACACAGATTTCTGTGCCACATTAATGAAAATAATGCACACTTCATAGCAACTCTCTTCACTGAAGTGCGCCAACAAAACATAATCTCATCCTTACGGTAAAGTGTGAAGTAAAGATAACTGAACTAAAGATTTGTATTTCATACTGGTTTTCAGATTATGTTGCTCCCCCATTATACATGTATCGTATAGCAGCTGCAAAATGTGTGAATTGGCTTTCTGCAGGAACATGAGTAACTTTGCGATCACTATGTTGAAGATTTATGACCCTTCGTTAGCAGCCATTAAATTCATTCACTCTCCCACACATGGCATTTCCACAACAGGCACATCTAATAAAACCTAGCTGAATATCAACTGTGCCACTTTCAGTGAGTTTATGTTCTTCATAGTCAGACTGTCTGCATTTCCGTCCAAGACTCACTACGTTGCTTTCATTCTGTATATCATTTCTTTTTGATGAAAAAGGTGTGACATTACACTCCATATCATACCATTTCGTAATTTTAGTGAATGCGTTGGTAGAAAGGCGTAGTGGTTAAGGTGGACCAAGGCGTTATTGACTTTCTCAATTTATAAGGTTCTTTCTCTTGAAGAATATCATCGCATTTTAATGAAATTGTAAACATTTGTGTCTGTACACGTGGGCCACGTCTACCGATTTCCGTCCCATTCGGATAATTTCTTCGAGGTGCGTCGTTCTTTTTTTTTATTTTTTTGGTTTTAGAGTGTATCATGTTCCATCTCGTTAAATTCTGCAAGATACTTGTCCCTATATGGACAATGACAGTTAGTTATAGTCCTCTCGGGAACCTGTGAGGGAGTCTGCCTTTACATTATCTCCATCTACAACAACGTCCTTTTTTTTCCAACGACGCATCCTCATACGAATTCCGTTTTTACGCTCTAGCTTTAGATGTTACACTGTTGCAGATATCATGGCATTATCATCTTATAACTAAAAGAAATCATGTTTGAGAAGAATGGGGTGAACAATGTACACAAATAAATTGTCACTATAATACCAAAAATGAATAATATTACCGTCTTAATCTTAGGTATTTTCCGTTAATAGAATATCGCAACGATTCAGCTAGTCTGAAATTGCTTTCCCAACAAACACGATAACCCAAATTTCTTCCTTTGAATCACTTACGACGAGGGATATATTTGTAGTCTTTATCAACTTAATTCTACTGGATCTGTGACAACTTTTCATCAAACTACTACTGAAAAGTTGTTAGCATGTGAGGTATTCGCGTCACAGATCACTCTGTCAGATAAAATAAAGCATGAATATTTGTTCAGACAAAACCTACAGTTAGGTTAAATCCGTGACACACTGTTTATTGCGATGTGGTGTGTTTTTATTTTGTTAAAACTGTAATATACGATCGCTGTGGTTCGTCAGTGATGTCAAAAATTTTTACTTTTCCCTCTACGTTTACTGTGGTTGTCTTTCAACCTTGATGTGAACACCTTGGCCATCTGGAACTCTAGAGCGTCTCCTGGACTTTTCTTACTTGTTGATAACCCAAGTGCCATTTTTAAAACGTGTATATTGTGCAGCTCTACTTAATGGACTGGCTATACCTCATAAGTTTCAAAAGTAATTGGTTCTATAGGTTTGTAGTGAACCATCGAAACACCAGAAGAGAGAAATTATCAAAGTGCGGAACCGTAAATACAGAACGTTGGAACCTGTACGACGGCACACACACGTAAATCTCATATGTGTACATAGTAAATTATCGTAGAACCTTTACGAAACCTCGTGCTCGGCCTAAACAACTTGTATTTTTTTCCGAGGGAGGTCATTTTCAATTACAGTTGAAGTTTATAGTGCAGAATATAGTAAATACAGAGGGAATAGACATATTTTCTTTCGGAGGTTAGCTGGGCGCGGCGCTCGGCAGCGTTGTGCAGCGCTCATGAAGATTGCAGGCGCTGGGCCAGGTCGGCGTGCTAACGCCGAGTCCCGCAGGCCGCACTTGTGCAACTTGCACGCCCAGGAGGCGGGAGCCACGTGGACACCACACAAGAGCCCTCGGCTCTGGGCTCTCGGCCACGCACCGAGCTTATTTCCCAACAAACGTTCTGCGACATAATTACGCGGTGTTTCAAATGGAGTTCTCCGAGTGCTCGAAACAGTATGTTCTATATGAATGAAGATAGAAACACGAGGTAGATTTTAACTTACGTATACGACTAAGAAGTTTTTATTTTCATACGAAATCCTATTTTACAAGGATATCTTTTACATGTAATTTTAAAAGTCCATTTAGCATTACTTAGGCCAAAATATCCAAGAACTGAAGCCCATTATGTTATCTAATATTTTATTTCCAATTTTTTTACGGTTGCGGTACTTAAATATTTATAAAACAGTATAGCGTGCCGAATGTCTGAAGTCAATAAAGGAACGATCATAAGAGGGACTGGGGGAGGGGGGAGCAAAATAGTTAAGAGAAAGGAAATGAGTCTTCGAGAAACTGATGATGGATCATATTACGATGCACAATGCAAAATAACTAAAAGTGTACACCCAAATGCAAAAGTCCACGGTAACTATAACGAAAATGAGAACAACATTTCTCGGACGAATCTACATAACGGAAAAGTTGATCTAATAATCGGATTTAAATTCCTTCTAAATGATAACTTTGGGTGGTTGGTTAGTCGATTTGGGGGGAAAGGACCAAACAAATTGATAACTTTGAGGTGCTCTTGAGTCAAGAAATGTAGAATTGCTTGAAAGAGAGTTCTACGAATCCACGCTTGAGACTATCAAAAACTTATGGGGCAGAACGAGGACCAGTGTCCAAACACAATTAACACCAGCGGAGAGGGGGACGACTTAGAGTTAGACAATTAAACATAGCGGGCAGGATTCAAGCTGCTGATGAGAATTTACACGGGTCACACCTGGCCGACTTTAAAAGAAAAGAAAAATATAGTTACATAATTTTTGTGCTCTCGCAGTGCTACAGCTTGAATCATACACCTAAATATTCTGCTCTATGTAACAATATTAAATCCAGACACATTTCTGCTTTATATAGCAATATGAAATACGGAGAGAACCATCTCGGCCTAAGAACATTTATTATTTGAAATGACGAAAATCGAGACAATAAAAATAAAACAATACATAAAAGTTCACTATGAATTGTGTTTGAGATTGAGGCCTTCATATACTGTGTAAATCTCGTTACTCATTACAACAGTACATATACAGAGAGCATGAATATTAAAATCATTGCGAGCTAATACCGTTCAACGAGCAGGAAAAAGCTTTAAATAAATAGTCAGTATATTATTAAATATGAATTTTGAGATAGATTAACTGGTAGTGATTGCTAAATTTTTTAACACATTATATCTGTAGTAATTAAATAATAGTCATCTGAATCATAAATTTAGCAGTAATCGTGTGGGAATAAAGAGTGATAAAATATGTATCTACTATTTCATAAAGTAATCACATTTCCTAAAACTAAATTTTGTAGCAGTTCCAAACTCAATGGTCTGATCAAGGTCACTTTTCCCCTTGCTCTTATGGAATCAATGTGTTGTTCTGACATTTCTTTAAATTATGGAGTATTCCTCATATAACTGCAATGTTCATCAGGGTACCTTCCATTCAGAAAGCTGTTGCACTCAGCGACTGTTATATTGACTTGTAAATTATAGATTGCAGCGATCAGTCTTTCTTTTTTAAATTTTATTGTGCAGATCTAGATTTCGGCTAGAAGCTAGCCATTCTCAATGCATTAGTATTTTCGCTCAATGCATGTTGGTTGGGCTTCGTCCACAGTTCAATGAACTGTGGATGAAGCCAGACCAACAGGGAATTACATGCACTGAGCGAAAATACTAGTGCACTGAGAATGGCTAGCTTCTAGCCGAGATCTAGATCTGTACAATAAAATTTAAAAAAGGACGACTGATCGCTGCAATCTATGATTTACAAAACAGGAATGTTGTTACAGTAACAGCTCCTAATTAAAAGAGTTCTGGACGCCGTAATTCATATCCCTCCAGCCATCTGATTTAACGGAAAAAATATGTGCGGTCTTCTCTTCCTGTTACTGCGTAACTAACGAGATCTAGAGCTCGTGAGGATGCTATATCAAACATGGATCCATTTGTTTTGAGTTCATTTCTCGCAAAAATCACTGTGCTGTTTCGTCAACAGAGCTTGCAGCCGATTTCCGATCTTCTCTCCGATCGAAACAGAAGCCTTCCTTTTCAAGAGTCTCAGGATCAGTTTATTATTGATAAATTATTGGTAAATAATCTGTTACAACGAACTGATTTTTTAACATTAGGAACTGAAATGTTTATTCTATACAGTTCGTAGCACGTAAGAGTTTAGGTGTATTGTCTCTGGTGTTTTGGCAGATAGTTGCTATTTCGTTATTGCAGAACGTAGCTAGAGTCAGCCCAAGCAAATAATACTCATCACGTCTTTCATGTGACGTCCATTGTCGAAGTAAAGCGTTGGTTTGTCTCCCGTTACAGACAAAATGATTTTTAAAGCGGTATTTTTCGTGCACATTCGATAGGGCGGTCCCAATTTAGTGTTATGCTATACTTGTTTTATCGATACGTATAAACAGAAGCAGTCAAATATGAAGAATAGCCAGTACTCCAGTAGCAACTGATGAGGGCTATCAAATGGCGGTAGCAGTCAGCGTGGACAAGGGCGGTGCTTTCGCTGCTTGACTTGTTATTCTTCTTGTTTTATTATTCCTATTAATATGACACGAATATCACGTTAGACTAATTTGGGACCGTTCTATGGAATGTGGATGTGAAATACCGTTTTAGCAATCGATGTGTTTATTACGGGAAACAAACCGATGACAATGAGAGTCGCATGAAAGACATGATGAGCAATATTTGTTTGGACTGACTCCAGCTACATATAGCGAAAAGGAAATTGCAAATACCTACCGAAACACCAGAGAAGACGCGCTGACGACTCATCGGTGGGACACCCTGTGTTGTTCCTTTTCGAAATACTCACAATATTTACGAGGTTTAAATAGATTACTGAGAGTAACGCCAACTGGTCTATTAAAAGGTGGGTAATTAACAGAGCTCTGCAAGTAAAAACTCCAGACCGACCAAAAGAAGAACGTGAAGAAAGAGATACAAAGCCTACGGCCCTTCTATCGTATGTGGGAAATATTTCTTCAGAATCTCCAAGAATAATGAAAAGCCATGAAGTTGATGTGATCATCCTTCCATAGTCTAAGACGACAGTGATTCCGGGATATATGAAGGATGATTTGCTTTTGCGAAGGTGGGTGAGTACTAAATTACTTGTGAGTGTGGTACATAGAACAAACGATATGCACTGTACAAGAACACTGCATTGAACACCAGCCATACACACGCTTTCTGTAGCCTAATAAATTTTCAGTGGTGAACGTTGTATTTCCTGCAGCCATCCATGGATTAGGGGAAAGTTGAGAAACTGGCCACAGCCACATTCTACTAAGATTCGGTGCTCAACGAAGCTGTGGAAATAAAATTAGCAACAACCTGCTAAACGAAATGAATATTTCCAAGTTTGACAAATCATGGAAACCGATCATTTCCCTTCTGCGCTTTCAAAGGAAATATTGTTCTATGTCTTCACTGCCTGATATTCCAATGTTTGTCATCCATAATAATCAACCACATACTGCGTAAGAACTGTGGATCCGTTGACTCTGCGCTAGTTTTGTTTTATATGTAAAGGCTGAAAGTTTTATCTATGACCGTAGCTCTTGACACCAACGGCGTTACCTCTGACGCATGCGAGTTTACTGTAGAGTATTGTGTAAAGTGATTTAAAAATATTGTAAGCGACCTATGCCATATTAATGGCTGAAATGTTGTCAGGCGAAATATCGGAGCTAGGATTAAGAATATCCAGCATGCGCGCCCGAAAATCATGGAACACTCGATCCGGTGGGAACACTTAAAGAAACAATCATCAGAATGTTTGGCGTAAGCGTAACACTCCGTAGTTATCCTGCACATTTTACTTTAGATACTGAATGGAACATATCAAGACTTACAGACAGAATGCTGTGTCAAGGTTAGATGGCCTGTACGCTCTCCTGATCTCATAACAATGGATATTTTCTCTGGGGAGTGTTGAAAAATACGGTGTACCAAACAGCACTGCCAACAGCTAACAATATGAGGGGACATATATGTACATTCTACAAATACGAGGCCTATTCGGAAAGTAAGGGCCGATTAGGCAAAAAATGGAAAATCTGATGGAACTTTGCACAGATGTGTGGGGCAGTGACTTTAGTGTGCATGTCGATTCGCTTCACGTCGCTGTTTTCAGTTCAGAGCGCAAAGTGATCGCTTAGAAATGCCTAAAACAACAGTGGCTCCCGCCAGGTATGTGGATCTGGTGAGGGATTTCGCCTGAAGCTATGCATCCCTTATAACGTAAATGTCATGCGTTTCTTTCTTCAAGACAATTTTCAGCCTCACTCGGCAGGGGCAATGAAGACACTCCTATAGCGTTTTCGATGGAAAGTGTTTGATCACTCACAATAAAGCCCTTAATTGGTTCCCTCCGTTGTTCATCTCTACTCACATGAACCGCTGGCTACAAAGACAACATTTTGGCACAAACAACGAAAGGCAGATCAGTGTAGAGAACTGGCGGAAAGCACAGGAGGCTGCTTTCTGTGACGAGGGTACTGGAAAGTTCGTACAACGCCACAAAAAATGTCTATGTCGGTGCGGAGACTATTCAGAGAGGTAGTTGGAAGGTGTGGCTAACTATTGAGAATGAAATTTATTTGATTTTCACTGTGGTTTTCACTTCGTGACCGATCGGACCTTACTTACCGAACAGCCCTCGTAACGCTCAGGTGTTGTTCATCTTGGCAATATAAATATACATGTTTAATGTAAATAATGAATAAATGAAATTTTTGTAATACTTGCTAAAACTTTGATTGTTTTACATATTTGAAAAGTATTTTACAGTCGAAAGCACGCAACAAGCAAATGCGTTTTATATTTTGTGCGGATGTTATTTGAGGCATGAACAGGACATCAGTTTAAAAGTTTCAATAGCGATAAGGTTTGCTGATGTGATGAATTTGTTGAATGATTTCGTGATGACTTCATCTTCGGGGGATCGGTGATAGAATGAGACTGAATGGAAAAATGGCTACGAAGTCACGATGTACATTCTACGAGGGTTGGAACTTAAATAGTGCCAGCTATTTATTCACAGCCGATACAAAAGTGTTGCATATTTGCACCTGTTACTGTCCTTCAAAGTAGTCACCAGCGTTGTGTAGAACCTGTTGCCAGCGATGTGGAAGGCGTAGTATACCGTTAGCAGAACCTATGCTGTTGGTGGTGCGAATAGAGCTGTCTATTGCCTGTCGAATCTCTGGAACAGTTCTAAAGCGAATGCCACGAAATGGTTAGTTCATCTTCGGAATAAAATCAAAGTCACAAGGACTTAATTCCGGGGAGTATGGTGGATGATATAATACTTCCCAGTCCCATCGACCGAACAGAGCAGACATAGCTTGCGCTGTGTGCGCCCGTGCCTTGTCGTGCAAAATGATGGGTGGCTTGCGCAGAAAGTGTTGCCGCTTCTTTCGCAAATTTGCTCGCAGGTGATGCTCCTTAAACGAACAGTAATACTGTACGTTGACGGTTTGCCTTGGAGAAATGTAATGTGTTAGGGTAACACCGTCACAGTCGTACACGAGAATCACCATAACTTTAGACCGCTCCATTCGCACCATCAACAGAACAGGCTCTGCTAACGATATACTACGCCTTCCACATCATTGGCAACGGCTTATGCACAACGCTGGTGACTACTTCGAAGGACAGTAACAGGTGCAAACATGTAATTCTTTTGTATCGGTTGTGAATAAATAGTTGCCACTATTTAAGTTCCGACCCTTGTATCAAATTCCCTTACCTTAAGTTGCTGTTACCCAGTGACTGAATTTATACGCATGTTAAAATCTATCACTTCTTATTTTTTAATAATGGTTATTGTTAGTTTCTTATAAGTATTAATTTTTTGACACTCGTCTGGACGAACCACTGGTAAAAAAGTTACAAGTGTCGGCAGCCGTGTATATTTAATCAACTCTGCGCACGATCAGTTAATAAACTTTGAAGAGACACTTCTTAGGCGACTCAATTATGAAATATAACAGAAAATTGTCGGTCAACTCATTCCAGTGTTGATACACCTACAAGCCATGCATTATGTAAGAATCAGAGAGAAAAACGTTGCAGTCTATACCGACGCAATGCACACTTAAATTTCTATGTCGTTAGAGTTTTAGAATTCGAAAATTTCCATTGGGTGGTTGAGAGCAAACTGCCAAATATACGAGTTCATCAACAGAGCAAAAGACAATGAGAAACGTTGCATCTCTGGGGGCGCGAAGCTCTTCTATTTTCGAACAAGATTGTATTCCGACTGTGATTACTCAACAGAGAGATACGGAGGTTCTGTTCAACAAGAAACTGCAGTCGATCCTATCCGTCCCACTCCCTTCCATCCGAAGTGTTATCAAGAACACTTTCCAAGGACCTGATTTTAAGAGCAATATGTAAGAACATTTTCGCTTGTGGTGCAATTCATAATTCGGATAACTATACTCATTTTTATTTTAGTGCCATCACAATTATTCGTAAGCCAGTGCGTTAAGAAAGCGTCTAAATTTGAATGTTTAGTAACAATATTATCTATTAATTTATGAAGGAAATTACTATGCGAGATAGTAACTATCAATGAGATAACTGTCATGTAAATCCTAGCCTGGTGCAAAAGTTTGGTTCTGACACCACTTAGAGGGCTGCGGCGTCAGTTTCGCTACTTATTTTATTAATGAGCTTCATATCGGGACTCACGAACCTTAGTAGACCTCGTCCCTTTACTTGCAAACCACAGTAAAATGTGAGGTGATCACAATGAATAATATCTTCAGTCTCCAAGTCAGTATCCAACTTCGCTAAGCGTTACACTAGGCAGGCAACCAAAAATATGGGTCACTAATAGTGCCGTTGTTGATAAAACGCAGTTGGGGACAACACAAGAAAACACAAAAGAAGTCCGACTGGTGAGTATTCGCTAATGATTCTCACTGATTAAAATAAACTTTATTTCCTAGCAAATTCACATTCAAATATATGAAACCTTTTCATGTTTGAAACATCTGTGATGTACGTGTATATGTAAACTGAAGGTACGAATGAAAATTTGTAACGAGACCAGGATTCGAACCCACATCTCTGGCTGCAGGGACGGTTGTGCAAAGCCACTGCGCCAGGGTGGCATAGTTGTTAGCGCAACTGCCAACTGAATAGGAGACCTGGGTTCGAATCCCAGCCTTGCTATTTTCATTCGCAGCTTAAGTCTGTATATGTACACCACATTTAATTGTTTATATTACCAGTTTGAACCATGCCGTAGTGTCATCTCGCATGAATGGGTAGCAACTGCTGAAAGCATGGCTGTGTCAAACACGTAGGCAGCCATCACTGCAGTACAGGTTGGCTGCAGCTTTACTTAGCACTCATGCCGTCAGCGGTGGCGTCCACATACTCTTTTGGTATGAAGCAATGGAAAAAATGGGACAAACTCGTAAAGTCAGTTGCAGGGACAGTAAATGGAGGACTTGAATCTGTAGGAAAGGTTCTGGGAAGTAGCTTGCATCTGAAAAGGAAATCATGACCAGAACACTATTGCGACCAATTGTAGAGTACTGTTCCAGCGTTCGAAGTAGACAGGACAGCACACATCGCCGAATATGTAGACGCTCTGCTAGAATAGTGTCAGTTCAGTATGGCCTTAACTTGACAGAAGTCTTAAATGTTATTCTTTGGTGATGTTATTCTTGCAAAACCTTGTTGTTTAACTTTAGAAGTCAGTTATTCGAGGAAAATTGAAAGTTTTCCTGTTCAATCTTGTATCTTACGTAGGAGCCGCAAAAATAACGTTAGAGTTATTAAGGCGCTTACTGGGACACACAGTCATTTTATGGAAATGGAATAGAATAATATTACTACGATATAGCTACTCCAAAATCTCTTGCGGAATGTATATATAACTATGGAAAATAGAAGCCCTTTCAAACTATGCTGTGGTTATGTTGCACCTGATTGTCAAAACGTATAACTCTATCCATTAGTTCGAACACAGAGTACTGTCGTAGCATGAAGACATATATGAGCCAAAAATTCACGTTATACGTGTATCGTAGACGGATATTTCTATGTTGGTGAAGGTTACCGGCATGCTAAAAATGTGCCATCTGGTATCAACGAAACATAGTGGCAATTTATATCCCATTTACAATTCTTTTGCCAACTCTTCACCAAGTCAGTTAGGGGTAACACCGACCTTTCCATTCAGACAAGAAATAGTCATGTTGGGTTTACGTGTGCGTCATTTCTATGCAGTGTTAACGAATAATCTTGATACAAAATTCTATTCATCCTCTCTTTTCGCATTCACTCGGGCCATTCTTTACGAGTATTTCAGTTTTCATTAACGTTCACGTTTTCGACCGTTTATTTTCACGTCGACATAGAGGTCATAACATAATTATTTCCAACAGGAAAAAATAAAAAAAGTATTTAAAAGTGAACTATGGTGCAAGAAAGTAAATTATATGACACCTTCATCACTCCTCTAGAACAAGAAATAAGACATTTCAGTGATTATTAGATATATATCAAAATTTATTTCCTTTAGGCGGAACTTTTCGCGTAACTGTAAGCCCTACTACCAATGACCTTTTGCTGCACACTTTTGTTCCGAGAAAAGCTCTGACGCAGCTCCTAATACGAACTCGGTATTTTACATTGTTCCCTAATGCTTCGCGAGAGGCATCTGTAGCGGTAATTGATTCAGTTGTTCCGTAACCCCATTTATAAGGGAGTTCTCGTTGAAAATGCCTTTACGAGTCTGCGCTGTACACCTGGTCGTGACTGTACTTCAGCACCCTCCTTTGTCCTCCTTCTGTAATTGTCATGCTATTTCTCTCTCTAATCCCTCTCGAGGTCGAAATGCCTGCCTTTCAAACAAAAGTCCTTCGGTTTCTACCGTGTGCTTTATAAATTAGCGCAATGTTTCTTGAATGATTGTACCTTCGATTTAGAGACTTTTCAGTTTGCCCGTAGAGACAAGGACGTGTTTCTCAGCGCTACGTTTCCTGATACCGATTACCGGATATTAAGACTTTACCTTAAAACACTGGTTTCATTCCATATTATCGTTATTAGAATTTGATATATTTCTACACAATGAACTCTGTGTGCAGTATATACTGCCTGATCAAAATTATCCTATCTAATGTGGAATTGATCACGATACGTCACGAGAGGCGAACTCTACGGTATAAAAGGAGACAGGTTGTACTGATGTATTGTGTTGCCTGTAGCAAACCAGTAACATCAGAATTGGTCGGTCGGGTGCGCTCAGCGCATTTGATCATAGAATAGTAATTCGATGTCATGCGAATAAGAAATCCATCAGACACGTTTAAGCTCTTCTGAAGCTGTCCAGGTCGACTGTTGGTGATATAACTGTAAGGTGGAAACTCAAGGTACAACCAAAGCTAAATCAAGAACAGGAAGATCTCATGTGCTGATGTACAGGGACCGTCGAGCATTATTTATTTATTTACACGTCAAGTTCCGTAGGACCAAATTGAGGAGCAAACCTCCAAGGTCATGGAACGTGTCAGTGCATGAAATTATAACATGAAAGTAATAACAAATAAAAATAAAATGTTTATGAACACGAAAAAAGTCAATCCATAAGTTTAAGTAAACACAATCAACAATACAACAAAAATCAGCTTAATTTTTCAAGGAACTCCTCGACAGAATAGAAGGAGTGATCCACGAGGAAAATCTTCAGTATCGATTTGAAAGCACTAAGATTAGTTCTAAGATATTTGAATTCGAGCAGTAGCTTATTGAAAATGGATGCGGTAGTATTCTGCACACTTTTCTGCACAAGAGTTAAGGAAGTCCGATCCAAATGTAGGTTCCATTTCTGCCGTGTATTAACTGAGTGAAAGTTGCTTATTCTTGGGAATAGGCTAATATTTTTAACAAGAAATGACAGTAAGGATTATATATATTGAGATTCCAATGTCAAAGAATCGTGAAGAGGGTTCGACAAGAGGTTCGTGGACTTCCACAACATATTGCCCGAACAGCCCATTTCTGAACAAAAAGTATCCTTTTACAATGGGAATAGTTACCCCAAAGTATAATACCATATGACATAAGAATGAAAATAAGCAAAGTAGACTAATTTTCGTTTCCAACCATAACTCACTTCAGATACATTTCGTATAGTAAAAATGGCAACATTAAGTCGTTGAACAAGATCCTGAACGTGGACTTTCCACGACAGTTTACTGTCTATCTGAACTGTTCAGTTTCACTAATTAAATGACCATTCTGTCTAATTAAATCGTCAGGTTATATTGAATTGTGTGTTATAAACTGTAAAATCTGAGTATTACTGTGATTTATCGTTATTTTATTTTCTACAAGCCATGAACTTAGGTCATGAACTTTACTATTTGAAACCGAGTCAATGTTGTACATCCTTTACTACCAAACTAGTGCCATCAGCAATCAGAAATAGCCATTATCAACACTGTGAATAACGACCTTTTGCTGTCTGTTGCTAATGTAAGTCGTGAACCAGTTGTGAGTTACTCCCTGTATTCCGTAATGGTCCAACTTCTGGAGCAATATTTTGTGATCAACAGAATCAAACGCCTTAGTTAAATAAAAAAATGCCTAGCGTTCGAAACTTTTTGTTTAATCCATTCAGTACCTCACAGAGAAAAGACAATATAGCATTTTCATTTGTTAAACGACTTTTAAAGCCGATCTGTACGGCGGCCGGGGTGGCCGAGTGGTTCTAGGTGCTACAGTCTGGAACCGCGTGACCGCTACGGTCACAGGTTCGAATCCTGCCTTGGGCATGGATGTGTGCGATGCCCTTAGGTTAGTTAGGTTTAAGTAGTTCTAAGTTCTAGGGGACTGATGATCTCAGAAGTTAAGTCCTATAGTGCTCAGAGCCATTTAACCCCTTTTTGATCCGAACTGTACATTTGATAGAAAATCGTGTTGTTGTTGTTGTGGTCTTCAGTCCAGAGACTGGTTTGATGCAGCTCTCCATGATACTCTATCCAGTGCAAGCTCCTTCATCCCCCAGTACCTACTGCAACCTACATCCTTCTGAATCTGCTTAGTGTATTCATCTCTTGGTCCCCCTCTACGATTTTTACCCTCCACGCTGCCCTCCAATACTAATTGGTAATCCCTTGATGTCTCAGAACGTGTCCTGCCAACCGATCCCTTCTTTTAGTCAAGTTGTGCCACAAATTTCTCTTCTCCCCAATTGTATTCAATACTTCTTCATTAGTTATGTGATCTACCCATCTAATCTTCAGCATTTTTCTGCAGCATCACATTTCGAAACCTTCTATTCTCTTTTCGTCTAAACTATTTATCGTCCATGTCTCAGTTCCATAAATGGCTACACTCCACACAAATACTTTCAGAAACGTCTTCCTGACATTTAAAACTACACTCCATGTTAACAAATTTCTCTTCTTCAGGAACGCTTTCCTTGCCATTGCCAGTCTACATTTTATATCCTCTATACTTCGACTATCATTAGTTACTTTTCTCCCCAAATAGCAAAACTCATTTACTACTTTAAGCGTCTCATTTCCTAATCTAATTCCCTCAGCATCACCCGATTTAATTCGACTACATTTCATTATTCTGGATTTGCTTTTGTTGATGTTCATCTTATATCCTCTTTTCAAGACCCTGCCTATTCCGTTTAACTGCTCTTCCAGGTCCTTTGCTGTCTCTGACAGAATTACAACCTCATCGGCGAACCTCAAAGTTTTTATTTCTTCTCCCGATTTTAATTCCTACATCAAATTTTTCTTTTGTTTCTTTTACTGCTTGCTCAATATACAAATTGAATAACATCGGGGGTAGGTTACAACTCTGTCTCACTCCTTTCCCAACCACTGCTTCCCTTTCATGCCCCTTAACTCTTATAACTGCCATCTGCTTTCTGTACAAATTGTAAATAGCCTTTCGCTCCCTGTACTTTACTCCTGCCACCTCCAGAATTTGAAAGAGAGTATTATAGTCAACATTGTCAAAAGCTTTCTCTAAGTCTACAAATGCTAGAAACGTAAGTTTGCCTTTCCTTAATCTATCTTCTAAGATACGTCGTAGGATCAGTATTGCCTCACGTCTTTCAATATTTCTACGGAATCCAAATTGATCTTCCTCGCGGTCGGCTTCTACCAGTTTTTCCATTCGTCTGTAAAGACTTATTAAACTGATAGTTCGGTATTTTCACATTTGTCAACACCTGCTTTCTTTGGGATTGGAATTATCATATTCTTCTTGAAGTCTGAGGGTATTTCGCCTGTCTCATACATCTTGTTCACCGTATGGTAGAGTTTTGTCAGGGCTGCATCTCCCAAGGCTATCAGTAGTTCTAATTGAATGACGTCTATTCTCAGGGCCTTCATTCTACTTATATCTTTCAGTGCTCTGTCAAACTCTTCACGCAGTATCATATCTCCCATTTAATCTACATGCTCTTCCATTTCCATAACATTGTTCTCAAGCACATCGCCCTTGTGTAGACCCTCTATATACTACTTCCACCTTTCTGCTTTCCCTTCTTTGCTTAGAACTGGGTTTCCGTCTGAGCTCTTGATATTCATACAAGTGGTCCTCTTTTCTGCAAAGGTCTCTTTAATTTTCCTATAGGCAGTATCTATCTTACCCCTAGTGATATATGCCTCAACATCTTTACATTTGCCCTCTAACCGTCCCTGATTAGCCATTTTACACTTCCTTTCGATCTCATTTTTGAGACGTTTGTATTCCTTTTTGCCTCTCTCTTTTCCTGCATTTTTATATTTTCTCCTTTTATCAGTTAAATTCAATATTTCTTCTGTTACTCAAGGATATCTACTAGCCATCGCCTTTTTACATACTCGATCCTCTGCTGCCTTTTACTATTACGTCCCTCAAAGCTACCCATTCTTCATCTACTGTATTTCTTTCCCCCATTCTTGTCAATCGTTCCCTAATGCTCTCCCTGAAACTCTCTACAACCTATGGTTCCGTCAGTTTATCCATGTCTCATCTCCTTAAATTCCCACCTCTTTGCACGCGTTTCAGTTTTAATGTAAAGTTCATAACCACTACATTGTGGTAAGAGTCCACATCTACCCCTGGAAATCTCTTACAATTTAAAACCTGGTTTCTAAATCTCTGTCTTACCATTATATAACCTATCTGAGACCTTCCAGTTTCTCCAGGCCTCTTTCATGAGCAAATCGTATGATATAAAATGATCAATTATCCTTACATAGGTATACTTGTAAATAACTTTACCAAACACTGATGGCATAGAAATAGGTCTACAATTGCCTGCATCATGCCATTCTCCATTTTGTGCAAAGGAGTTTTACTACTAAGTTGTTTAATCGTTCAGGGAACTGACCGTTTATAATGGAAAAATTACAAATGTGGCTAAATACAGGACTAATATCTGAAGCACAGTATTTTAATATTCTACTAGGCACTCCATCATATCCATGAGAGTCCTTGGTCTTCAGTGATTTAATTATTGACTCAATCTCCCCCTTGTCTGTATCACAGAGGAATATTTCAGACATCAATCTCGGAAAGGCATATGCCAACGAAGTTATATGATTCCCTGTAGAAAGAAATTTTTTATTTAATTCACCAGTAATGTTCAGGAAATGATTGTTAAATACTGTACATGTATCAGATTTATCAGTCACAGAAATATTTTTACTATGCACAGACTTTATTTCGTTGACCTTGTGCTGCTGACCAAACACTTCCTTCACAACTGACCATGTGGTTTCCATTTTGTCCTGTGAATTAGCTATTCTATATGCAATCACATACTCTTAGCCTTTTTAAGCACCTTACAATACTGTTTGCAATGGGCTTCTGTAGCTTGATTGTGACTACTTATAACATTTTGATATAATACTCGCTTTGTTCAACATGATATCCTTATTCCACTAGTCAGACACCTAGGCTGCCTATTACTGCTAGAAGTAGGCCCGTAGGTATGTTATAAAAAACATAAGAAAAGGTGGAGAGAATCACTCTTGAGTTCCACAATGCTACAGCTGTGCAGATATGACAATTAATGTGGAGAGAACGTTAAAAAAATAAAGCACAGTGGTCAAGCAACTCCGCATAAGCCACACAATTCTGCATTGAATGCTAAGCAACGCTTGAGGCCGTTCTAAGGGCGATGCCACTGGACAGTGAAGACTGGGAACGAACGATTTTGAGTGACAAATCATGCAATACCCTGCCGTGATCGGATGGAAGGGATTGAATTTGAAAAATGCCTGGAGAACGTTATCTGCCATAATGTGTAGTGAGGTTACAGTGCATAGTAATTGACAGAAAGACGTCGAGTAAAGGAGAAGTGATTTCTGGCGTCCCCCAAGGTAGTGTTCTAGGCCCTTTGTAGTTCCTTATCTCTATAAACGATTTGAGAGACAATCTGAGCAGCTGTCTTAGGTTGTTTTTTGATGTCACTGTCGTTTATCGACTAGTAAATTCATCAGAAGATCAAAACAAATTGTAAAAACGTCTTAGAAAAGATATCTGTATGGTGCGAAAACTTTCAGTTGACTCTAAATAACTAAAAGTGTGAGGTAATTCACATAGTGCTAAAAGGAACCCGATGTACTTCAATTACATGATAAATCAATTAAATTTAAAGGCTGTAAATGAAGCTAAATATCTAGGAAATTCAGTTATGAACAACTAAAATTGAAATTAACACATAGAAAATGTTGTGGGGAAGGCTAACCGAAGACAACGTTTTATTGGCAGTACTTTTAGAAAATGTAACAAATCTACCAAGGGGACTGCCTACACTACACTTGTCCATCCTCTTTTAGAATACTGCTGCGTGATGTGGTCGATGAACCCTCTGCTAGGCAGTTAAATGTGATTTGCAGAGTATCCGTGTAGATGGAGAACAGTGAAGTACGTATGAGTTGGTGTTACGATATAGGGCTGTTTTTCGTGGTTGGGATGTGGTCCACTTATTGTGCTTAATAAAACGTCAAACACGGGAGGATATGAATACGTTTTACCACATTGTGTACTGTGTACATTAGAGGAGCATATCGGAAACTACATTTGTATCAGCATGATAACGCACTCCTCCAGAAAGCAGCAGCTGTGGGGCAATGGTTTATTGGATCGCAACATCCCAGAGAGAAACTGGCCTGCTAAGAGTCTCGTCCTGAACCCAATGGAACAACTCTGGACTACGTCACCACGTCGACTTCATTCCAGACCCCTGTGTCCATCGTCACTACCTTCTCAAATATCGGCTATTGACGCCTTACTGCAGGTGTCATCAGCAGAGCTGAAGCCATCATAAAGACGAATATACACAACCCCATATTAATGTCCATTAATAGCTGTCTAGATCTGAAATTGTAAAATGGAAGCTGTAATCATTCCCTTTGTGCATGACAAGGTCACTATAGCGACTTAAATCTGCAAAAGGTTAAAGCACCTGACCCTGATGGTATGAGCTGCTCCATAATTCTTCACTTGATGTGGTACAACTTGTTCTCTTTCTGACAATACTATTATATAATGAACTGTCTCTGGAAATGGTATCAGAAATTTGGAATGCTGTCAAAGTAATCATTATTTTTTTAAAAAAGGAAAGAACCAAAATACAACAGGTCCGAAAACGTATTGTTAATTTGTCTAATTATGGAACAGGTCAAAATCGAGGGGTATCGTCTGTTGTGTGATCACATAGGGAGCTCCATAGATTCAGCCGACGTTCATAGGGCTTTCGGAGGAGACAGGTCTGTTGAAAGCGCTAACTGTAGGGTCCTAATAGTAAGGTACATTCTGTGTCACTGTGCAACTGCCATCATGATCGATATTTGCACAGCGGACGTTCCGACCATGCTCTGACATTGATACAAAGTTCCTTTCTTGGGTCCTGCACTTCTGCTCAGACCTGAGTATCCTTAATATGAAGTTTCTTTTCTGTGCCTGTATTTCTTCCAAGTACGAATTTAACAGGAGGAAATGCGGCAACATTCGGATGTGAATAATGCTCTGAAAGCCACATGTTTTACCACGTCTGCTTGTCACAGACGTATATATGTATTTCGTTATGAGAGGAAATGCAACTCCTATGAGCTTTCCTACTGAAGAGAAACAGCTCCCTGTTGTATGAACTATTTATATATAACGGCAGTCACAATAGGTGTTAGAATTTTCCTTAGCAGAAGAGCCCCTCGTTATTCTATGAACCGCTGATCTGCAGGAGGGAACACCTATCGAACACCAATAAATACGCTAGACTTCCAAAAAGCATTTGGCTCAATACATAAGATGGCACAGGATATCAAATGAAATTATTTGTCTGGATCTATAATTTCTCGGTAGGACTGACACAGCAGGCTACGGGCAGTAATCGAAGTACGTAGAAATAACGTCAGGTGTACCAGAAGGAAGTGTGTTGAGACCCTTGATGTGCGTGTTCTATACTAATGAGACTGCAGGCAATATAAGCAATAACCTCAACGTTTTCGCAGATTATGTGGTTACCTATAGTGTCCAAAAAAAGCTGCACAAACATTCAGTCACATCTCAATAAGTTTTAAAGTGGTACCTGTGGTGCACTGTAGCAGCTAGCCCTTTCCAGTCCAACTTTTATTTACTTGTGGGAAAAAATATTTTTTCACGTATTTCCCTACATAATGATTGTAATAATATATATTTATAAGAAATTTTGTTATTTTTTTTGTTTTTGGAGGGAAATTTGGGATGACTCCATGTGGCATCATTGGGCAGGATTTGTTTCCTTCAGTCAGGTGGTTGGGATGTCACAGTGCTTGGTAATGGAACTTGAATGAATATTTTAATTACACAATTTGATGCAGTTTATTAAAGAAAAAAATAGTACATACAATAATGCAACTTACATTTCATTACAATTTTATGGTTTTTTTATAGCAATGTATATTTCAAAATCGTACTCAATTCCACTAGAACCAGCACGGGCAAAAACTTTTATACCCCACTTGTGTGGTTTGGTTTTTACATACTGTTTCAGGGATGAACGACCTTTGAAAGAAATGATTAATTCATAAACTGAATGATATTTCTCAGGTTCAATAATTGAAAAACCTTGTTTGATTTTGTCAACAAATGGTCTCACCTTGAACAGCTTGTCATAATTAGGGACCTCTCTTCGTTTCATTTTAGTGTTGTCATTCATATGCAAATAATTTCTTAGCTTATCAAACCTATTTCTAGGCATTGAGCCCGCTATTGGAGAAAATCTTGTAGCCTCTGCCCTGTACATTCTGTAACTAGGCATTTTCACAACACCTGCTAGGATGTTTATCCCTATCTACTTTTCTATATCACGAACATTTGTATCTAAGGATGCACCTGTTTTCTGTGTGCAGTATAGATTATATTGCTCGACTAGGTTCTGGATAATGTCATCACTACACATTGTTCTGAAATACTGAAAATTTGTCAGTTCATCCCCTGGAGGGTCAGAAAAAACTGCATTACATGGTGTGTCCACTTCTTCAATGTCCTTCATTCTCCACCGAAGATCCCGGTGTGTATCACGCTGAATTTTCTGAGCTGAATGACTTGGTGCAAGGCTTGCCTCAGCAAGTAATGTTCAAGCTAAGGCAACATCATCTTCATCATTGGCTTGAGGGTTCAGAATTTCAACCACATCAAGGTCCATTCCTTGAAGAAACTATATATCCAGTGTAGTAGGGTCCTGCTGCCGAGCATTTTCAATCTCTTCCTCCACATCAGACGTATCAAGGTAGAAATCAGATAAATCACCTTCAAGAAGAAGCAATATTTCTTCTTCTGATAATGATTTATGATTGCGAATCGTCTGGTAAACAAACCAGGAATTTTTTACTAAAACAGCAAAAAACACTGGTAAACTATATCAATAAAAATTTTAACATATTAATATTAGTTAGTATAATAAAGCTTCAAAAGAAACTTGAAAATATTAGAGTTACAGATCATGGTAAACTTTGGTCGAAGTTATTGCATGTACTACATTTGGTAACATAACAAATGCCCAATGATGCCAAATGGAATCACACGTTTGTGACTTCCAAGCAGAAAATTACCGTAACTAGCATTATTTTCAAACTGTTTACTAGTTAATTTACACTTTCAACAATAATTTATTAGTGCAACTTTTATATTAGTTTGCTTCCCTTACCTTGATATAATATTTTGAAAGTCCAGCTGTATGCACTGTACTGTAGTCACCATGCAACAATACATTTGTCAAGGCATTGTAACCTGGTGCTCTCTGTTTTAGCAAATTCACGGTAGCCAACCTAAGAACAATGAACTTTAGAAAGCCCTGCACCCCATGTTTATAATCTTTGGACAAATAGTTTGGCCTTGGGAAAAAGTTAAATATGATGATGCCATATGGCATCACTGGGCTGGAAAGGGCTAGATTACTTCACGAGAAGGTTGAGCAGATATTACAACACACACACATATTAGCAATAATTTATTAAAACCTGAGCACAGTAACTACTTAATTTTGTAAATAATTATTGTTCACACTGATAGCATGTATTTATGGTACCGCTGACACATAACATTTAGCATTTCGTTCAATGAGAACGAATAAATGTTCCATTTGCATGCATCCAGATATGTACTACTACGATACTGACGTCATTAGAGATGATTACAAATGTTTCCTGATTACATAGAGCCTGGCTATTATATAGAGAGTGGGTTATTTCGTAGCGACGGGACAGAGAGGGACAGTGTTTGGACATACACTGGTGTCCAAAATTAAAGCAATAAACGGGAATTTTGGAAGTTTGCATTTATTTTGCCACACAAGTTTATCATTTTCTGTTGTATTATTTGGTGTTAAAAAGTTGAATGAAAACCAACTAATGAAACGTTTTTATAAGTTTTGCTAATTGGAAGAGTTCATTGCTTTTACTGAACAGAAGAATTATCACTCAGTTGAATCTACTCATATATATTAAGTAAAATTATGTAAACGAACGACAGAATGGGAACCAAAAATAGCAATTCCAGAAAAGAAATCATAAAACAAACATGACAAATTCTTAGCAAATTCTATTCAATGCACAATCACTGGCCCAAGTGGTTGTGTAAAAACATTTTTAATGATTGATAACTGAGAAAATTAATCATTTGTATCTTTATATCAAACAAAATATCCTTAATTTAACAAAAGATGTGAAAAAATTTTAGAAAAATTACTCAAAACATTGTTAGTTTTATGGAAAATATTGATGAAATTATTCTGTTAGTTGAATGTAAAGATAATTCAGTTGTAATTTTAGATGATTTAATTTCCTGAAAATCAAGATTTAGTTAGAGAAGATTTTACTAGAGGAAGACATAAAGTAATTGAAAAATAGCATAACAATTACTTAGAGAAAATTTAATTTTTTAAAATTATTTAGAGAGGATGTTACAAATTTAAATCGAATTAATCCAGAGTTTGTTGGTGGTGATTAAAAGTTTGATAAATTTAAGGAAATATTTAGTAAACATGGGAATAAAGATAAATTTGGTTTAATTACAACAGATATGACAAAAAAATTGATGAAGGTAAATATAGAAAAAAGGTTAATAAATTTTTAAACATTCAACATAAACATTAAAATTAAGTTTAAATGTAAATATTAAACATAAGTGCTGAATGTAAACATTTAAAATGAATGTAAAAGAAAAACATAATTGCTAAATGTAAAATAAAAACGATTATCAAATTTTTTAAAAAAATGTTTGCAATATAAGACCCAGAAATTGTTAAATAAGCCAATAGAAATGAAGAAGCAAAATAACAATTAAAAAAAGAGTTTAAAAAAGAATATGAAAATTTAAGAAAGAATTTCAATTAATTATTGATGATACAATTGGAAAAGTCAGCCAAGGAAGAGAAAGATTAGTAGAAAAATATTTAAAAATAAATGAAGAAAATAAAGTTGAAAAACAAATCATCATTATTTAGAAGAATTTAATGTTACTCTTACAATTATACATTATGAAAACGATAAACGAAATTATATTTGAAATGAATCAAAAACAGATAATTTGTGAGGGAATTATGAAAAAGAAAGATAATTTAAAAGAAATAAGTGTTAAAAAAATACAAATGAAAGAATGTTATAATTTCTAAATCAAAATGAAGATAATCTTTTTGGATTAAGTCCTGTTTGTACTTTTAAATATATTGGTAAATTAACACCTGAATTCAATAATGATAAATTAAAAATTGGTGGAAAAGAATATTAAGGAACAGATCGATTAAAGAAACTTTTAAGTCAAAAACAAATAACTAAAAATGATTTAGGAACAGAATTTTGAATCTCATGACTTTGAAAAATTTGGCCAGATTTTGCATTGAATATCTAGAAATGCTATATGTAATGAAAGTCATCCAAATAGAATAAAATCAAGTAGCAGAAATAAATAAAATTATTTGCTAAAAAAATTGTAGAAGAATGTTTTCCTAGTTTTTCAAAAGAAATCCTAATTTGTTATTAGAAAAAGTTGGTCAAAGTTTAATTACAAAAATATTCAGTATATCAGTTGAATATATTTGGATGAATGATGTAATTGACAAATGGACAGCAATGAATGGTGAAGTATTATCAGAGATTAAAAATTCTCATAATGAAACAGTCAGGATAACACAAGTATTAACAAATAAATTTAGTAATTTTATTATTAATGATCAAAAAGGAATTCCATATTCTATTAGATCTTTGCATAATTTACCACATACGTTTCAGAAATATGAAAAATATGCTAAAGGACTGGTTAACACTTTCATTAACAAGCTACCATTGGAAATGCACCTTCCATGCTATTGGTTTTCAGTCCAGGAAATAAATTAGAAGGAATATTAGGTAGAGGAGATCAAGGAATTAATCCATTAGATGAAGCATGTAAACAACATAATATTTCTTATACAGATAAGAAAGAATTAGGAAAAAGACGTAAAGTTGATAAAAACATCAGTAAGTTGTGAAAGAAAGAATTCATGCTAGTCATGCCGCATTAGCAGAAAAAATAATTGCTGTTAGAGCTGTTATGTGTAATAACGAAAATTATGTATGGGTTTAGAAGTTGATAAAGATGGATCGTGATTACAAAAATTCTTTTATTATTTTTTTCTATGTAAATGAATACCTTTCAGATAGATTATAATTTGTTACCTAGTGGTTAATCTAATCCAAAACCGAATAAACTTACACACAATAATGGAGAATCAAAAATAATTTAACCATTTGTAACTGGTATTAAAAAACGAGAGAATGAGGGAAAAAATGGTGGAAATGTAATTCTTGCATTAACTATTCCAGTTGTGACGAAGACTGTAGAATATATGACAAACCAAAAAGATGCAAAGGTGAAGGTGGATTTTTACCATTATTATTAGCTGCATTACCTTATTTAGCTACAGTTGATTCACTTGCTGGTGGAACTGCAACAAATTGCGAATGCACTTATAAATAAGAAAAAAGGTGATAAAGACTTTTAAGAAGAAAAAAGGCATAATTTGGAAATGGGAAACAAAGGAAAAGGTGTTAAAAATTTTGAAGAAGTAATTGTAAAATATAACAAACCTTCATTTAATTTTGACATAAAAGAAACAGTTACACCATTAAAATTAATCATTTTCGTGACATATCTATAATTGATGAATTACCTAATGAACCCAAAAATGTAGAATATGAAATAGTTAATATTGATATGTTGTGGTTGTTGTGGTCTTCAGTCCTGAGACTGGTTTGATGCAGCTCTCCATGCTACTCTATCCTGTGCAAGCTTCTTCTTCTCCCAGTACCTACTGCAACCTACATCCTTCTGAATCTGCTTAGTTTATGCATCTCTTGGTCCCCCCTACGATTTTTACCCTCCACGCTGCCCTCCAATACTAAATTGGTGATCCCTTGATGCCTCAGAACATGTCCTACCAACCGATCCCTTCTTCTGATCAAGTTGTGCCACAAACTCCTCTTCTCCCCAATCCTATTGAGTACCTCCTCATTAGTTATGTGATCTACCCATCTAATCTTCAGCATTCTTCTGTAGCACCACATTTCGAAAGCTTCTATTCTCTTCTTGTCCAAACTATTTATCGTCCATGTTTCACTTCCATACATGGCTACACTCCATACAAATACTTTCAGAAAAGACTTCCTGACACTTAAATCTATACTCGATGTTAACAAATTTCTCTTCTTCAGAAACGATTTCCTTGCCATTGCCAGTCTACATTTTATATCCTCTATACTTCAGCTATCATCTGTTATTTTGCTCCACAAATAGCAAAACTCCTTTACTACTTTAAGTGTTTCATTTCCTGATCTAATACCCTCAACATCACCAGACTTAATTCGACTACATTCCATTATCCTCGTTTTGTTTTTGTTGATGTTCATCTTATATCCTCCCTTCAAGACACCATCCATTCCGTTCAACTGCTCTTCCAAGTCCTTTGCTGTGTCTGACAGAATTACAATGTCATTGGCGAACCTCAAAGTCTTTATTTCTTCTCCATGGATTTTAATACCTACTCCGAACTTTTCTTTTGTTTCCTTTACTGCTTGCTCAATATACAGATTGAATAACATCGGGGAGAGGCTACAACCCTGTCTTACTCCCTTCCCAACCACTGCTGCCCTTTCATGTCCCTCGACTCTTATAACTGCCATCTGGTTTCTGTACAAATTGTAAATAGCCTTTCGCTCCCTGTATTTTACCCCTGCCACCTTTAGAATTTGAAAGAGAGTATTCCAGTCAACATTGTCAAAAGCTTTCTCTAAGTCTACAAATGCTAGAAACGTAGGTTTGCCTTTCCTTAATCTTTCTTCTAAGATAAGTCGTAAGGTCAGTATTGCCTCACGTGTTCCAGTATTTCTACGGAATCCAAACTGATCTTCCCCGAGGTCGGCTTCTACTAGTTTTTCCATTCGTCTGTAAAGAATTCGTGTTAGTATTTTGCAGCTGTGGCTTATTAAACTGATTGTTCGGTAATTCTCACATCTGTCAACACCTGCTTTCTTTGGGATTGGAATTATTATATTCTTCTTGAAGTCTGAGGGTATTTCGCCTGTTTCATACATCTTGCTCACCAGATGGTAGAGTTTTGTCAGGACGGGCTCTCCCAAGGCCGTCAGTAGTTCCAATGGAATGTTGTCTACTCCGGGGGCCTTGTTTCGACTCAGGTCTTTCAGTGCTCTGTCAAACTCTTCACGCAGTATCGTATCTCCCATTTCATCTTCATCTACATCCTCTTCCAGTTCCATAATATTGTCCTCAAGTACATCGCCCTTGTATAGACCCTCTATATACTCCTTCCACCTTTCTGCTTTCCCTTCTTTGCTTAGAACTGGGTTTCCATCTGAGCTCTTGATATTCATACAAGTGGTTCTCTTATCTCCAAAGGTCTCTTTAATTTTCCTGTAGGCAGTATCTATCTTACCCCTAGTGAGACAAGCCTCTACATCCTTATATTTGTCCTCTAGCCATCCCTGCTTAGCCATTTTGCACTTTCTGTCGATCTCATTTTTGAGACGTTTGTATTCCTTTTTGCCTGCTTCATTTACTGCATTTTTATACTTTCTCCTTTCATCAGTTAAATTCAATATTTCTTCTGTTACCCAAGGATTTCTACTAGCCTTCGTCTTTTTACCTACTTGACCCTCTGCTGCCTTCACTACTTCATCCCTCAAAGCTACCCATTCTTCTTCTACTGTATTTCTTTCCCCCATTCCTGTCAATTGTTCCCTTATGCTCTCCCTGAAACTCTGTACAACCTCTGGTTCTTTCAGTTTATCCAGGTCCCATCTCCTTAAAATTCCCACCTTTTTGCAGTTTCTTCAGTTTTAATCTACAGGTCATAACCAATAGATTGTGGTCAGAGTCCACATCTGCCCCTGGAAATGTCTTACAATTTAAAACCTGGTTCCTAAATCTCTGACTTACAATTATATAATCTATCTGATACCTTATTGGAACTCATTGGACTATTTAATATAAAAATATAGATTTGAAATTCCTTTTTGCTTTGTATGTAGCAAATGTACCTAAACAAGTAGGTAACTATTTGTGAAAAAATATTTTATACTACAGTATCAAGAGAACACAGTAGTTTGATGAAATAATTAGTGTATAATTCAGTTTGTTTATGTTAATACTCTTATACATAAATTATAAGTGAAATCTTAAATTTATTAAATCCACTTTTTAAAATAAGTGAATAGCTATTTATGAAAACTAAAAATTTTTCGATTGTTAAACCCAACAACAATAAATATTTATTTTCAGAATTCAAAAATATTGAGTCATAAGTGTACTCAAAAACAGTTAACTAAACAGAATAGTCTTAGAATGAATTAACTAACATTTTTAAAGCAACTAAATATTATATTGATTTTGAAAGTAGAAGATCAGTTAATATTAACGACCCACTTGATGATTTGGAGGCAGTTAGTAAAACATCTATGGAAAAAAGGTTTTTGAGAATGTAAACAACAACAAGTAAATGTACTATGTTTTAAAATTAATATTCCAGAAAAATTATTGAGTATGTTTCATCCGATTTTATTAAGAAACAAGAACTAAGTAATTACTATTTAAAAAAGGAAATTTATAGTTTCTTCAGGAAGGATTAACTCCACATTTTAATGAGTTACAAAATTCAGTTATAAAGTGGATGATAAGCATATAATTGAATTTAATTTTATGACTTGAGGTGATAGAAATGCACAATTTAAAAGAATATAATTTTATTCTGAAGAAAGGTCTTGTTGTTAGTGAAAGCATAAACAGAGATTTAAAAGTTGATGATTTTGAAATTTCGAAAAATATTGGTGACAAACTTCATAAAATTAGTCCTGAAATCCAAGGAATAACTATAGTTCCCAAATCAAATTTTATAGTTATAAAATTAAAAGATTATGTTAAAATTGTTCCAGTTTATAATTCTATTTGGTGAAATAGAGTAACTATTTTTTACTTTTGTAATTGAAGAATGATAATCAAATTTATTGTTTGAAGTGCAAAAAGTTTACTGGAGCACTTCACCCATATCGATTAACAACTAAAATTTTAAAACAAAGATTAAAGTTACACTACATAAAAATAAAAAGAGTAAATTCGTTAAAAGCAATTTGGAGGAGATAAATTTCGTAAAAAAAATTGTTAATCAATTACATAAACAAATTAGAAACAATTTTAAAAGAAAAAATGTATTTTTCAGAATAGATGATAAACGACAATCTGAATTATTCAAATGGATTCTGGTAAGAGGGAAGGAATTTAGAAAATAAGTAAAGGATATAAATAATTATTAACTGTTATAGATGTTTTTTTTTCAAAATTTGTTTGGACGATTCTAGTTAAGATTAAAAACAGGTAAAAATATAGTTCATTTTTTCAAAAAATCTCAAGTCAAGAAAACGAAAAATTTGTCAACAGGCAATGGCATAGGAATTTCAAGAATTAATTAAAAAATTTAACTTAAATCATTTTTCAACTTTTAATTGAATTAAAAACCAGAGTTTGTGAATGGTTTAATAGAAGATTGGAAGAAAAAATGTAGAAGAAATTTGCTTATTAAGGAAATTATAATTGGGTTGACATAGTTTCTAAATTAGTTGGTGGATATAATAACGCAAAACATTCAATGATATAAATGACAACAAAAGACGTACATTAAGTAACTGAAACTTTTTATGTACCAAATTTTATTTGGTACTAAACCTTAATATAAAAGTGGTGATAACGTAAGAATAAGTAAGATATCAGCAACTTTAGTTGCATAAAATAAAAGATTATCTTTTACATCGAAGGGGAGTTTTGAAAATGATATACATCCAATGGCGTACCCAATGAAAGGAAACTTTTATGAATAAGTATTACTCAAAACGAAATTTCCAGATGTTTAGCTGGGTGATTTTATTAAGAAAGGTAATAAAGGTTATGGTGAATGGCTAGGTTTCGATAATTCTCACATCTGTTGGTTAAATGAGAGTAATGCAGTTTTTTAGAATGCTAAATATATATACATATATATATATATATATATAAATGGAGTTCATTATTGAAAATTTAAACATGTATGTTAATCAGTGTAATTTTCCACAATGTTTATTGTTTCATAAAGGAGATAGAGTTTTTTATATTCCAATTTAAGCTCACAAAAACGATTTAATGTCAAAATCATTTGAGGTTTTGACATTTGAGCTGTTACAATCAAATGGTGGTTTTAGTAATTTTTTCATATTAAAATACATAAAGATAGTTATAAATCTTGTATGTAATTAATTTTGATGAAGTACCTCAAAATTTAGCCTTATATTCTAAGATACATTCACTTTATTGAATATATCTTCATAGAACTGTCCTGGTGAATATCAATCCAAAGTATTGATAGAATACACAATTCTTAAATTTTCTTTTATTTGTTGATGCAAATTTACTGAATTAGGTAAATAAATCATTCTTAAAATTTATTCGCAATTTATATATTTGTTTCTGACAATATATATTTGGTTTTGTGGCTTTTTAAATTGAGTTCGAATAATGTAACAAAGTTTATTATTTCTGATGAAATGTTAACTGTTCTCCCAAATTTTCAATTCGTTGCTCATCCAATTTACTTATTTATTATACATATTTTATTTGATTTTTAAAGACATGTGCTACTTCTTTTCTAATCTTATCTTCACCCTTTTCACGAATTGCTTGTTAAACTTGCTCATAAATCCAGTCTTGAATATTTCTGCAAAAGACATTTGGGATTCATAACTAAAGAGTATAAACTAGCTTCCTTAAGAACTTTTGTATGAGGATGAAAACTGTTCGATAGCACTAATTTAGTGCTATTGAAAGTTTCATACGTTTTACAATGGTATGGTTTAGCATGGCCTTTAGTTACTTTCCGAGGATGTTCATATCCAAAGATATCAGCACTTGTATTGGATAAAACAAAACAATATCTTCTTCATCAGTAATTACGACAATATATTTCTTGTTATAGATATGTTTATTACTTTTAGAGGCAGAAATGACTTAATTATACATAGAAAATTTAACATATTTTTTATGTTTTGATCCAAAAAAGTTTTTCCTTATAAACAGTAAAAATGGTTAGCCCAGTTTGCAATGAAGAAAAAGAAATTCATAAAAATCTTAAACTAACAGCAATAATTCGCCTTCAAGATATGGTTGTAAAGATTATAAAAGAAAGAGACAAAGAGAGACTTCTTTATAATTCGATGATTGTAACACTTATTTGTGAAAATTGTCGAAAGGAAGTCTTCTCAATATATCTATAACTATGATCATACGAAAGATGAGAATTGAGCTTAAAAATTTAAAAAATGATGTTGAGAGAGACTATAAGAAAGTTGAACGTATTTGTGACAAATGTGTTTGTAAATTTTATTTACCAAGACATTAAAGTTACCTTATCATGAATAAATTCTAAACTCTAATTAAGTTTTTAATGTTTCTATAATATTTGGTGGAACTGTTTAATTCTCTTATGATATCATTCCGTTCATCTATTATTTGATTTCTATTTAATATGTCCATTTGGTGAAGTATTCATTGTATTTTGTAATACAAGACGTTTCTCATCATGAGAACTTATAACAATTTCATTACATTCAACAGTATATAATTCTTTGTAACCTCCCCCTCACTTATCGACCTTAATGACAGTGAAAAATTAAACCACATGTATCTAATGGAAATTGGGGAAATAGCAACCGTCACCGAAGTTAATCTGTCTTACCGACAGATTAAAGGGAGAAAAGGGTTACATCTAAATGAAAGGAAAAATGCAAATGAAACTGGTGGAAATTAATTTTGAAAAGGGGTAAAGTTAATAAAGAAAGTATATGTGCGGCCATCACATTAACAATTAACTAGCAGTAATTAGATATTTGAGATTTGGGGGAAATTACGGTCGCCAGTCCTATGGACTATTACTATAGTAACTGAAAAAGAAAGGTTATTACACATATAATTAGCACTAGAAGCATCGCAAATGAAGGTTGACACGTGTAGTGTGAAAACTGAAAGTTTGTCAGAAGTAATAAATTTCGCTACACTCTGACTTAATTTAACAAAAGAATTAATAAAACTGGAAAATTGAAAGTTAATTTAGTGACTGAAATTAATAGTGAGCTTTGTTTCTGAAGCACATCGAAATTCAGTAAAATACGGTTAGTCTTGGGCTACCTCAGCAATCATTTCAAAAGCTACTTGAATCTGCACAATTTAGAAATAAGAGATTTAACTTTGAACTTGAATTAAATGATTCTGAACAATTAACAATAGTAAAATTTAGTATGTACCAAGCCGAGCTGCAGTCACAGGTAAGCTAAATTACGGTAACAAAACTCGCACTCTTAATTTGTGCTTGTGTAATCTAAATATTGTAGCCAGCTATGAATACCTTAACTGAACTTTGAAATTAAAGCAGTGAAATCGAATGATATTACTTTAATGCTGGCATTTGAATTTCAACGACGCTCGGGTTCATTCGAGAAAAGGAAGGGACCCTGCTTGGTAATGCAACTAGGACAATGAGCAACAAAGGTTCATGCTACGTTGCTGTAATTTAGTGAGAAAAAAAAAGAAATGATCGTACGGCATTGTTGGCCAGGAGGCCCCTTGCGGGGAAGTTCGGCCGCCGTATCGCAAGTCCTTTTTACTTGACGCCACTTCGGCGACTTGCACGTCAATGATGATGAAATGATGATGATGAACACACAATGGGCTAACAAATGAAATGAAATGAAGTGAGAAAAATTTAACAGTTTGAAAAGCTGGGGTTGTCATACAGTTCTTAAACTTTATGTGCTACCAGTCTTCCTTGTTGGTTGATTGAAGGTTTGAAGTCGTCGATCGAGAAGGAGGCGACAGTCACTCATTGTCGGCCGTCGCTGTTGCAGAAGCTGGATGTTAGCGTGCCTCCTTCTCGTCATGGTCTCCAGCCAAAAGAGGCTCTTGATGTGTGCCACCTAACGCTCCCGTCTGCGACACCATGACAGAGGCTAACATAGGAAGTCGAGCGCAATTACATGTTGCCAAACCCCGAAAGTGCGGCAACTCGCGGGACCATCACACAATACACCTGCTCCACTGCCCTCCTCCAGCCAGACTCTCTGCTCTGCCCGCGCTCCACGCGGCAGAGTTAACACTACCAAAGGTCCTAAACACTTTGGTTCTCCACACGACCTATCGATGTAGTCGTTCGATAGCATAGTTTTCCCTAGGCAAGACCCAGCGTAAAAATACAAATAATATTTACAAAACAAATCAATTATACATCGACATAAATGCATAACAATTACAATATATAAAGACACAGAAATGTCATATCTTGAGGTAACAAAATAAGGAAAAAAATTGATAGTACAATAGATGGAAATAGGAGGATATGCATTTCCGGCGTTACATCTTGTTTAAATGAACTAATCAAATTCATTTTTATAAATTGTTTTCTTTTCCCAGTTAAACATTTTTTACAATCATCGAAAGTTTTTGCATAACTGATTTCTTGACTCCCTTTGATGTTTTTCTATTCTTTTTCACCAACTTTACATGCAATCATTTTGGATCTTGAATTTAATGTGTTCTAACAAAATTTTCCACATTTTTCATCTTTCGTTTTCCCTGAGCTTTCTTATTTAATTGCGAAAATTAACAAATTTTTAATATTTGGCTAATCACTTGGATTTAATCGTTTATCTTTGTTTTTTATCTTAATAGAAATCTTCAGTTCTTATAAATGAAACAATCATACCCATGAAACGTAAATCAATATTTTCACCATATTTTGGTTTCATAACAACGTAATGAAAATCATACACTTTTAGTATTGATATATCTGAAATTCTCATTCCAAATTAAATTGGTTTATTGAACATAATTAAAATTTCAAATTTTGAACTCCTAGTAAATCTTCTTAAAATAGAGTAGTATGTTCTTAATTTGGTTTTGGTTTATAATTTGTATATTTTCTTGTATCTGTTATTATTTTGATAACTTGTCTTATTTTAATATTTTCTATTGTTTTTCTAAATACTGAATTATTCATAAGATAAATAATCATTTTCAGAACCGTTAGCTGCCTTTTTTCTCCAATTCTGTTTTAAAATCAACATGTACCTTCAAACTGTGTGATTGTAGATTGATAATATTCTATGAGTATTCTTAATGTTAATCGAAGATTTAAACACTGTTTAAGATTACATCTTTTGTAAAACAATTTCCTTTGTTATTTAATATATGTAATCAATTCTTTCCTACCTCAGGTGCTAAAGGTACATCTTTGTGTAAATCATTTAATTTTGATATATCTACTAAATCAACAAGCATATTTATAATCATCTAACATTTTCAGTATTTTTCAGAATTAAAACATAAGTCTTACAGGACTGTAATTTTAAATGGTAAAAATTCCGATATTGCCCAACCACATAAATTATTTGTATCTAAATATGCAGTGTAATTTGATTGTTTTGCAAAGTTAAAATATTTGTTATTTAATTGAGCATATCTCTTAATATATTGAGAATTCTAACAGGAATTCCTTTCTCAAGATATCATGTAATAAATCTAATTCATTTTTTGACCTTTTTAACATAAAATTTCGAGATAATCCTGGATATGTAAAATACCAAGAAGGGTCAAGTGTATAAGATTTAATACATGTATCAATAAAATTTTCGAAACAATTTGCTAAAATTAAAATACCATATTTACTACATAATTTTGTGTAGTCATCTAACTTTTTAACTTTGAATCTTATCCAAACTGGTATTGCTCTTTCATAATATTCATCAAAAATATAATCTTTATTATGTCATGAATAAAAAATTTTCTACAGAATCTATATATTCATAATTATAAGTTCGTTTTTTATTTATTAAATGTAACTGACCACCTTTAAAATATTTTGCAGTGTGTCTAAATTATTCTTTTGTTAGATAAGATAATTTACAATACCTGAAGCCTTAAATTTAAATGTAATAAAAACTCTTAAAGTTAATCTATCTTCAACATGTTTACAGAAGGAAAAAAATTTTTGTTCATTATTTGAAACTGTATCATATATTTATTCTTTAATAATCAACTGGGTATCATAATTTGACAAGTTATGAATATAAACTGGAATATAAGTAGGAATATAATAATTAGGATTACAATCTTCATGATATTTTCCTGTTGAGTGACAAAGATCTCTTACTTTCTTTTCGCGAATAGTAAATTCTATTTCACAAATTGACAAGTTTGTGAATTTTTGTAATTGACTATGCATTCTCTAGTCATTTCATTCATATATTCTAACAAATTCTCATGATTCTTCTCTTAATGTCTCTATGACTTTTTCTTTTTGCGTCTTTTCCTGAATATGTAACTGGATTTTTATAATTTCCATTAGAATATTTAACATAATAACTGAATGAAACTGGGTAATATTTTTGATATTTGTTAATATAAATTTTTCTGTGTTTGACTAACTTGTTTCAATGTCTTGTAATGAATTATCATAACTTTTAATACAGTTTTTAGACTTTTACAAGGGATATCTATTTTTACTTCTTTGTGTTATTTACAATCATTTTCATGATTTTCTAATTTTTATTATGAAAGAAAAGACCTTAAACATCAATCATGAAGACAAATACTGACTATTTTTAGTTGCTTGTGAACTAATTAATCTAGAAAGGTTTTTTATCCAACTATAATGTGGATAATTGTCATTTCGAATTAAAAGAATGTTAACATTATGTCCTTCTTTATTTTTTGTGTGCTAAAGAGAACATAAATAATTATTTCGCCATCTTCATTGCTTTCATATGCACTAACAGTAATTGAAATATTTTATAACTTTTCAATATTCTGAATATCTGTTAACTGAACAGAAAAATTATTTTCTCTTTTCCAAAAATTTTATCTAATTCTAATCAAATATTTTTATATTGCCAACTGTTTGTGCATCACATTATACAGAATATAAAGCTGATTTTATTGTATAAAGGAAAAAAAATTGATCTTTATTTTCTATGTTAACTACTGCTTTTTTATACTTTTTGTAAATCTATATAAGGAGAACTAAAATTGGATTGTGTCTATTTACATTTAATTCTAAAGTATCCATATAAAATAAATACCAACCAGATTATTTTCCTTTGCAATACTTATATTTCCGTTACTAGTTTATTCAGTGATTATTGATAATAATTTCTTAAATCAGCTGTTCTTAAGAAAACTTGATTAATTCTTTTAAAATTAAATTCATGTATTTGATATTGTGTTTTATAATTACAATAAATTTTCATATTAACTTCAACTAACCTATTTTTAGTTAAAATGTGCTTTAATTTGGTAATTATTTCATATTTAGTTTGATTAAGAAGTCTTGTTGCATTACAATGTATCATTATTATTAAATCCATAATTATTTTCCTTGATTTAAAAGCAGAAGCTTTTTATAAATTCGTCTAAGTGATATGAGATCTTAATTATGTAGAAAATAAAAACCTGATAATTTTTCTGATAATTTTTTTTGTTTAATTTCTTGAATTTCTTCTATTTCTTTTGTTAGAATTTTTAAAAATAATCCTCTCTATCTTTATTATTAATATTTTTCAGATCTACAGATGTGATAGATTAATTGTTGTTTGTTAAGATTAATGTATTTTTTTAATTTTTCGTTTTACAGATTATATTGAGGTCACTTAAAGATTTTTACTCAAATAAACATCGTTATGAATTTTACTTTCAGATTTCTTTTCGGATTAAATAATCAACTTTTTGGAAGTTTAGAATAATTGTTATTTTTTCATTTTACATATTTTATGAAGTTCCTTTAAAGATTTTTTATTCTGTTCACTATCGCTATCATTGTTATTAAAATTCAATTCTGTTTACTGATTAACTTTTCTTTATTAAGGTTAGAATATTTATTCAAATTTTCTGTTTTTGCAATTCATCAAAGTTCCTTTAAAGTTTTATACTTTAGTTCTTGATTCATCATTTCTGTATTCATTTTTTGTATTAAAATAATCAATTAACTCAAAGAGATTTTCTCTATTTCTATTTGAATAATCATTTTCTTTACAATAAGTATCGAAATCTTTATAACTCAATCCATACTTTCCTTAATATAATTTTAAGAGTTTTTAAATAGTTCGACTTAGTTTTTCATTTTTCTTTTCATTGATTTATATAGAATGATATTTGATTATTAATGTTTTATTTAACCCATTTACAGCTATAATGTACCATTAAGATTATAGGTTTGATGGTTCTTTTTTAAAAAGGATAAAGTATATTGGTTGAAAATTTTAAAATGTGAAAACCAGAATCTCCTTTTTTTCAATATAGGCAAATGAGATTCTTTGTTCTTATTTATAAAGAACAATAATTAATATATTTGAAAATTTTTAAATGGGAAAATGAGGATTTGGTTATTTTGATATAGGCAAAGGAGAGTCTTTGGTTGGGGGAAAACTGCGAAATTAGAATATTGTTTGTAAACTGGAAATTTTACTGGAAAATGCACTTTGCACCAGAATCGGCATGTATATACTGTTTTCGAAGGAAGATCAATGGGCTTATAACATGAATCAAATCTATAGGAGAACACTGCCCCAATCCCATAACATGATGCATCTGCAGCTAACACAACAGGATTATCTGGATCAAAATGAACAAGTGAACAATGGCTTAACAATGTGTTCAGTAAGTACTGATATAGTCCTGATATTCTTTAGACATTACACAAACAGGTTACCTTTCTGGCACAGCTGGTTCAGTGGGGCAGCAACTTCTACAGCATTAGCAATGAACTTAATGTAACATGTAAGCTTCTCCATGATAGTCTGTAGCTCCTTGATGTTATGGGGCTCTGGAAAGACCTTAATCACAGACAATAACGAATTAGCGTGATAGATTCCACCTTGCATTTATAACATTTCTAAATACTGTAGTTCCTCATGGAAGAAGGAGCACTTTTCCTCACTACATTTTAAGCTAGCCATAGAAAGAACTTCAAACAAACGGATTAAATTTGACAATGTTCAGCAGGCATTCGGCTGTGATAGCAATATCATCCAGATAGTTTGTACATGAAGGGACTTTGGCTGATAGTTGTTCCAGGAACCGTTGAAAAGTACCAAGAACCGAAGCACTACCGACTGGTAGTCTTTGAAATTAGGACATACCACAATGAGTGTTGATAGCATGACATTGCTTGCACAGCTTGTCAACTGGCTCTGGCTCTGAGCACTATGGGACTTAACATCTATGGACATCAGTCCCCTAGAACTTAGAACTACTTAAACCTAACTAACCTAAGGACAGCACACAACACCCAGTCATCTCGAGGCAGAGAAAATCCCTGACCCCGCCGGGAATCGAACCCGGGGACCCGGGCGTGGGAAGCGAGAACGCTACCGCACGACCACGAGTTGCGGACGCTTGTCAACTGGTATCTGTAAGTATACCAACCACATAAAGCAATACTGAAAAGAATCTGCACTGCCACAATCTCTGCATTCATTCCTCGAGTTGTGTGAGAGGATAGGAATTCACTACAATTTGTGGGTTTACTGTGGCTTTGATGTAAACCATCTCAGAGATTTTTAATATGAATAAAGGTGATGTCCACTGACATTGTTAGCTTCCCAGCTGCAATGGCTCAAGGAAACACGTAAGGATGTGGCGAAGCCGATGTCTTCAATTCGTTGACATGTTGCGCAGCGATTATCTTTACCTGTGGTACCATCATGAAGAACCAACTAGGTGAGACCTCGTTCTGCGGACAAAACATGAGGATAAATCTTGGAAAGTCGCTTTAAAAGTACAGAAATTTAAATTTGTGCATTCCACAAAACTAGAAAAATAATTTGCCGTGACTCTAATGTTAATGAATGACATTTGACATCAGTTAAGTTATACATGTAGTTTTAATAGTTTACTGGTATATGACTAGGATCATCACACATATCTTACGAAAGAAATAGGAGGAATTAGTGGAAAATATTGCTGAGTGGCAGGACGAATTCACAAGTATGGGATTTATCATGTGCTACCTTGTCTTAAATTTGTTGTAGAAAAAAATTATTGCGAAACCAAGCAGTGTCCAGAAGTGCTAGAGGAGATAAAGCACCTGACTCAGTCTGCGTGAGACATTACAGCAGGTCAGCAGCACTCTCGCCACCAAGGAGTGTCGGGACACCACTGTTGCTGTCGAAAACCTAAATAAAAAAAGGATGAACCAGTCAGTGTTTACGCTATATAACTGGATGACTGATAGAATCCAAACATATTATAAGACGGATGTAAGTATATACACTCCTGGAAATGGAAAAAAGAACACATTGACACCGGTGTGTCAGACCCACCATACTTGCTCCGGACACTGCGAGAGGGCTGTACAAGCAATGATCACACGCACGGCACAGCGGACACACCAGGAACCGCGGTGTAGGCCGTCGAATGGCGCTAGCTGCGCAGCATTTGTGCACCGCCGCCGTCAGTGTCAGCCAGTTTGCCGTGGCATACGGAGCTCCATCGCAGTCTTTAACACTGGTAGCATGCCGCGACAGCGTGGACGTGAACCATATGAGCAGTTGACGGACTTTGAGCGAGGGCGTATAGTGGGCATGCGGGAGGCCGGGTGGACGTACCGCCGAATTGCTCAACACGTGGGGCTTGAGGTCTCCACAGTACATCGATGTTGTCGCCAGTGGTCGGCGGAAGGTGCACGTGCCCGTCGACCTCGGACCGGACCGCAGCGACGTACGGATGCACGCCAAGACCGTAGGATCCTACGCAGTGCCGTAGGGGACCGCACCGCCACTTCCCAGCAAATTAGGGACACTGTTGCTCCTGGGGTATCGGCGAGGACCATTCGCAACCGTCTCCATGAAGCTGGGCTACGGTCCCGCACACCGTTAGGCCGTCTTCCGCTCACGCCCCAACATCGTGCAGCCCGCCTCCAGTGGTGTCGCGACAGGCGTGAATGGAGGGACGAATGGAGACGTGTCGTCTTCAGCGATGAGAGTCGCTTCTGCCTTGGTGCCAATGATGGTCGTATGCGTGTTTGGCGCCGTGCAGGTGAGCGCCACAATCCGGACTGCATACGACCGAGGCACACAGGGCCAACACCCGGCATCATGGTGTGGGGAGCGATCTCCTACACTGGCCGTACACCACTGGTGATCGTCGAGGGGACACTGAATAGTGCACGGTACATCCAAACCGTCATCGAACCCATCGTTCTACCATTCCTAGACCGGCAAGGGAACTTGCTGTTCCAACAGGACAATGCACGTCCGCATGTATCCCGTGCCACCCAACGTGCTCTAGAAGGTGTAAGTCAACTACCCTGGCCAGCAAGATCTCCGGATCTGTCCCCCATTGAGCATGTTTGGGACTGGATGAAGCGTCGTCTCACGCGGTCTGCACGTCCAGCACGAACGCTGGTCCAACTGAGGCGCCAGGTGGAAATGGCATGGCAAGCCGTTCCACAGGACTACATCCAGCATCTCTACGATCGTCTCCATGGGAGAATAGCAGCCTGCATTGCTGCGAAAGGTGCACTGTACTAGTGCCGACATTGTGCATGCTCTGTTGCCTGTGTCTATGTGCCTGTGGTTCTGTCAGTGTGATCATGTGATGTATCTGACCCCAGGAATGTGTCAATAAAGTTTCCCCTTCCTGGGACAATGAATTCACGGTGTTCTTATTTCAATTTCCAGGAGTGTATGTCTGCATGTTCCACATCTCCTTCTAAACCACTGGACTGAAATCAACCAAATTTGCTACACATATAACTCACCATGGGCGTCAAAACCAGCAACCTATCGAAGGGATGGGGGAGAAAAAGCAGTGTATCCCTCGACACGTGAATAACATACTTCGGTTACCCAGTATTTGAGAATGATGGCACTTAGCGACTAGAACAAACTTTAAATATAATTTCCAGTTTTTACAAAACTATTCTCGCTGACAACCCAAACAAAGTGATGATTGACAAAAATTCTACTGCTTGCTACATCTAGTGTTCATGGAGTAAAACTGCCCTATGAATCATGATGTTTTAATTTACCTTTACAACTAACTACATTCGCGATATATTTTGCGGACAGTATTCACATATACCACTGAATGTACCAGCAAAATTATATCCTTATACGACATATAGTTCACGAGATATGACATCAAATACTGACATGCGTGAGAAACTGGCACATCATGTACGAAGTTTTAACAGCTTTCGCAGGCAGTGTCCACATATGTCGCTGAATGTACTTACGTAAATATATCATTGTACGACACATAGTTCATTAGATACGATGTAAAACACTCAGATGCGTGAAAAACAACGTCAAAATGTATGACGTTTCACACTGTTACTCCTTTATTAGTAACTCTATGCGCAACAAAATTATCAGACTGTATCCATATATGAAGCTGAATAAAAAAAGCATTGTACGGCACGAACACGTACTTGAGGAGTATGAGATCATAAATACTTAGATGGATGAAAAACTGCGCAATCATGCATGACGATTTTTAACTTAATGGTTTTTTTACTATTAACTTTATTCACAACACTTTCAGCTGATAGTAGACATCTACATCTGCATTATATCTACATGGATACTTCGCAAATCACATTGAACTGCCTGGCGGAGGGTTCATCGACCCTCCGTCTTATTGCAATCTCGCATAGCGCGCGGAAAGAACGAACACCTATATCTTTCTGTACGAGCCTGATTTCCCTTATATTATCGTGGCGATCGTTTCCCCCTATGTAGGTCGGCGTCAATAAAATATTTTCGCATTTGGAGGAGAAATTTGGTGACTGGAATTTAGTGAGAGGACCACTGAGCAACGAAAAACGCCTTTGTTTCCAAGATGTCCATTCCAAATGCTGTATCATATCGGTGACACTCTCTCCCCTATATCTCGATAATACATAACGTGCTGCCATTCTTTGAACTTTCTCGATATACCCCCTTAATCCTACTGGCAAAGGTCCCATACTGCGCAGCATTACTGCAAAGGAGGACAGACAAGAGTAGTGTAGGCAGTCTTCTTAATAGTTCTGTTACACTTTCTAAGTGTCCAGCCAATAAAACGCAGTCTGTGGTTAGCCTTACTCACAACAGGTTCTGTGTGTTCCTTTCTATTTAAGTTGTTCGTACTTGTAATTCTTAGGTATTTAGTTGAATTTACGGCCTTTAGAGGTGACTGTTTTATCGTGTAACCGAAGTTTAACGGATTCCTTTTAGCACCCATGTAGATTACCTCACACTTTTCGTTATTTAGGGTCAACTACCAATTTTCGCAACATACAGATATATTTTTTTAAATCGATTTGCAACTTTTTTTGATCTTGTGATGACTTTACTACCCGATAAAAGACAGCGTCATCTGCAAATAACGTAAGGAGGCTGCTCAGATTGTCTCCCAAATCGTTTATACAGATAAGGAACAGCAAAGGGCCCATACACTACCTTGGAGAAGGCCAGAAATCACTCCTGTTACACTCGATGACTTTCCGTCAATTACTACGAACTGTGAACTCTCTGACAGGAAATCACGAATCCAGTCACATAACTGAGACAATATCCCATAAGCACGCGATTTCACTACAAGCCGCTTGTGTGGTACAGTGTCAAAAGCCTTCCGGAAATCCAGAAATACGGAATCAACTTGAAATCCCTTGTCAGTAGCACTCAGCACTTCATGCGCATAAAGAGCTAGTTGTGTTTCAAAGGAAGGATGTTTTCTAAATCCGTGTTAACTGTGTGTCAATAGACCCTTTTATTCGAGGTAATTCATAATCTTCGAACGCAATATACGTAGCAAAATGCTACTGCATTTCGACGATAATGATATGGGCCTGTAATTTAGTGAGTTACTCCTACTACCTTTCTTGAAAATTGGTGTGACCAATGTCTTTGGGCACGGATCTTTCGTCGAGCGAACGGTTGTATATGAGTGTTAAGTATGCAGCTATTGCATCAGCATACTCCGAAAGGAACCTAATTGGTATACAGTCTGGACCAGAAGACTTGCTTTTATTAAGTGATTTAAATTACTTCACTACTCCGAGGATATCTACTTCTACGCTACTCATGTCGGCTGCTGTTCTTCATTCGAATTCTGGAATATTTACTTCGTCTTCTTTTGTGAAGAGATTTCGGAAGGCTGTGTTTAGTAACTTTGCTTTGGCAGCACTGTCGTCGATAGTACCTCCATTGGTATCGTACAGAGAAGGAATTGACTGTCTTGTCGCTAGCATACTTCACATACGACCAGAAGCTCTTTGGATTTTCTGCCATGTTCCGAGACAAAATTTTGTTGTGGGAACTCTTATAAGCATCTCGCATTGAAGTCCGCTAAATTTCGAGCTTCTGTAAGAGATCGCTAATCTTGGGGATTTTGCGTCTGTTTAAATTTGGCGCCGGCCGCTGGTGGCCGAGCGGTTCTGGCGCTACAGTCTGGAACCGCGCGACCGCTACGGTCGCAGGTTCGAATCCTGCCTCGGGCATGGATGTGTGTGTTGTCCTTAGGTTAGTTAGGTTTAAGTAGTTCTAAGTTCTAGGGGACTTATGACCTCAGCAGTTGAGTCCCATAGTGCTCAGAGCCATTTGAACCATATTTTTAAATTTGGCATGTTTATTTCGTTGTTTCTGTAGCAGTAAGGATCAGCTCCATCGTTTGTTCATTTATTTGGTATAAATCTCTCAATTTCTTCCGATACTATTTCTTTGAATTCAAGGCACATGTGGTCTACACTTACATTGTTAATTTTGATGTAGTGGAGACTGTCTCTCAGGAAGGTGTCAAGTGAATTTTTATCAGCTTTTTCTTATGGGTGTACTGTTCGTTTATTTTTGGAGGATTTGGGGGTTACAGTATTACATATTTACCACTGGATGTAGCAGTGAAATTATGTCAGTGTACAGCACATAGTTCAGGAGATACGACGTTATAATCATTGAGCTGCGTGAAAATGAAACTGAGGACGAAATTCCCGGAGATACATGTGAAGTATGTGTACAAATACGTATGAAATGTGTTAAGTACATTTGACATGCACATAACGGGCAAAGCCAAGTGTAAAAAGCTCTCCCTAAACTTGTGGAATAATTTCAACCAATTTCTGTACACATCTGGAAAGAAATACAAACAGCTCCCCATTCAGGAGAGTGTGATAACGTGGAGGGAGAAGGGGGAAGGAGGAGATGAGCAGAGAGGGTGAATTAGGAGATGGAGTGTGGGAAGAAAGAGATGGGTGGAAAGATGGGGAAGAGGGAAATGGACAGAGAGAGGTGATTGCTTATAAGACATTTGTGCGACGAACCCTAGAATAATACCAAATAGGTCTACCACGGGACATCGAACTTGTCCTTAATGCGGCTGCAAGTACGGTCACAAATTTGTTTGACCCAAGAGAGATCGTCACGGAGATGCTTGTCCGCTGCTCGTGGTCGTGCGGTAGCGTTCTCGCTTCCCACGCCCGGGTTCCCGGGTTCGATTCCCGGCGGGGTCAGGGATTTTCTCTGCCTCGTGATGACTGGGTATTGTGTGATGTCCTTAGACTAGTTAGGTTTAAGTAGTTCTAAGTTCTAGGGGACTGATGACCATAGATGTTAAGTCCCATAGTGCTCAGAGCCATTTGAACGGAGATGCTTACAAACATGAATTGGCAGTCGCTTGAAAACAGATGCCAATTATTCCTTGAAGGCCTACTTAAAAATTTTTGAGATCCAGCATTATGTGAGGAACCTACGGAAGTAGTACTGCCTCTACGTATCTCTCCCGTAGGGTCTGCGAAATCGAGGTTACACCGTACGTAGAGTTTCGCGCTCGATACAAGAAGTCTTAATAAATTGTACAAGGGAAGTACGGCCTGCCATGCAGTCCACAATACTATGCAGAGTACAGATGTAGATGCACGCATTCATTTGGAGACTGCTAGGTGATTGTGATGCTCCTGATTGTTCATATTAATGACATTTCTCCGTTGTGATAACACTCTCTTCTTAATTGTTAGTGATGGCCTTGTGTATTTCCTGTTCCATTACTCGATACTCAGCACGTGGAGGAAGTTTGCTATTGTGCTGTTAGTTACGTGCGAGTACTGCCTTTCGTTACATGTCCACGAGTTTTGTGGGGCTACCTACACAGTTCCTTCTTCGGGAGACACTTACACGGCATGGCATGTTGTGCGGGGCTGCCTACTCGGTCTTGTTGAGGGAACGGGCCAACTGAACTGGCATATCGTGACAGGTTATTTTTGACAAAATAGGATCTGAATTGAATAGGATCTGGAATTGAAGTAAATAGCGGTCGAGAGTTGTCACAGTCATTGTTAGTACGAACAGCTCTCGCTATGGTAAATTAGTTATCTACATCTACATCTACATCTATACTCCGCGAGCCACCTTACGGTGTGTGGCGGAGGGTACTTATTGTACCACTATCTGATCCCCCCTTCCCTGTTCCATTCACGAATTATGCGTGGGAAGAACGACTGCTTGTAAGTCTCCGTATTTGCTCTAATTTCTCGGATCTTTTCGTTGTGATCATTACGCGAGATATATGTGGGCGGTAGTAATATGTTGCCCATCTCTTCCCGGAATGTGCTCTCTCGTAATTTCGATAATAAACCTCTCCGTATTGCGTAACGCCTTTCTTGAAGTGTCCGCCACTGGAGCTTGTTCAGCATCTCCGTAACGCTCTCGCGCTGACTAAATGTCCCCATGACGAATCGCGCTGCTTTTCGCTGGATCATGTCTATCTCTTCTATTAATCCAACCTGGTAAGGGTCCCATACTGATGAGCAATACTCAAGAATCGGACGAACAAGCGTTTTGTAAGCTACTTCTTTCGTCGATGAGTCACATTTTCTTAGAATTCTTCCTATGAATCTCAACCTGGCGCCTGCTTTTCCCACTATTTGTTTTATGTGATCATTCCACTTCAGATCGCTCCGGATAGTAACTCCTAAGTATTTTACGGTCGTTACCGTTTCCAATGATTTACCACCTATGGCATAATCGTACTGGAATGGATTATATGATCCAGGAATCCGTTAGTTGTACTGCCATCGCTTTGCGAAGGGTGCGCCACGTAAAACCGGCCCGTAAAGTCAACACATGAACATAAAATGAAATGAAATGTATTGAAAATGATTACTCGCCTTCACAGTAGGTACCGAAAGTGTCCTCCGTCCACTTCAGCACAAATGTGAGCACGCTTGAGAAGATTCATACACTCTCTTGTCAGGAACCAGGTGCTGAGTTCTTCAATTGTGTGTGGACTTGTTTCGTATACTCTTCCCTTTAACAGTTCTCACAAGCAAATGTCACAAGTGGACAAGTCTGGTGACCCAGGAGGCTACAAGCCTTTGCTGATTGTCCTCTGTGGTGTTAACATCTCATGCACGCGGGACGACGATGCAACTGATGTAGTAACATAACTGACGCCCCTCTTCTGTCAAGTTTGAATAAAACTACTCCAGAATTCCCAAATACGCCTCACTGTTCACTGTCGTCTCAAAGAATATGAGCCCCATAAGGCGTGTTGCGGAAATGGCACGCCAAAAACCAATCTTCTCGTCATGCAAGAGTACCTGATGGCTCGCATGTGGATTTCCTGTCGACATGGGAATTTGTGTATGCAGACAGGTGCGACCACGCTTTGTCCCTCGTGATGAGCCTTAGTGGATCCTAGACACAGCTGGCAACATTTCTTAACAGCTATGAACAGAAATGCACTCTCTTCTGCAGGTCAGGCTCCTTCAGTTCTTGCACAACATTTACCCGGTACCGTTTTAAGTTCAGTCCTCTTAAAACACGTCTGCAACTTCTCTCACTCGCATGAACCTGTTGACTCAGTCTTCTGATTGACTTACGAGGACTTATTGTCATTATCTCCTACACCTGCCTCATTCAGTAAGGTGTGCAGACACGTGGTGTTTTGTTCCTGGGAGCATTTTGAGCCGATCCATACGCCACCATTTCTCAATCAATTCCTGCATGGTGCTTTTTACTGGCACAGAAAGTACTGGAAATTTATCTAAAAATAAATTCTTTGCTGTCACAAAAGGTCCAATGCGAATAAACGCTTCAACAATGGCAACACGGTCGGGCAACGAATGCGGCATTATCAGACACTCACACTTACCCGGCTCCACACGACGAGGCCTTTTTCTCAAATAGTTTCGACAAATTTCACTGGCTGCGGCTGCAGCTGCCTTACACAACGACAAAGTTCCGCGCAGTGTCGGTGCATCAGAGGAAATGGTTGTTAGTTCGTGCCCGACTGTTTGAACAGTATTTGTCATTTCCCATTATTACTGACGCGCGCACGCTCTAGAACATTATCGTTGCGTAAGACGGGTTGGTTTTACGTGCCACGCCGTGTAGTATTAAAAGAGAATACTACAACATATCACAGATTTTAACATAACTGCGAACCAAAACTTCTCTGTGTTCTACATTCGACAAAATACACTAATCGTTATTCTAAGATTGCGCTGACTTCACTCATATAAATCCTTCAAAAGGTTTATGTATAATGTGAATAAGTTGCAACGCAGTATGCATTTAATAAGCAAAAATTATATAGCGGAACAAAATAATTTGTGGTCAAAAGACTTTCCTAATAAGTAGTTAGCCTTAATCGGCATTTCCGCTTCCAAAGAATCTCATCCGTCACATCCATGTTATAAGGCCGCCATTACTGTTTGGCGGTCTTCTGGAAGCATAGCGGTGAAGTGTTGCTCGGCATGGAAAAGCAGCATTGTCTAAATTTTACAACCTCTACATGGGAGAATTACGTTGGTGACTTTATTCATAAATAGGTTGTTGTTGTTATGGTCTTCAGTCCAGAGACTGGTTTGATGCAGCTCTCCATGTTACTCTATCCCGTGCAAGCTGCTTCATCTCCCAGTTCCTACTGCAACCTACATCCATCTGAATCTGTTTAGTGTATTCATCTCTTGGTCTCTCTCTACAATTTTTACGCTCCACGCTGCCCTCCAATACTAAATTGGTGAGCCCCTGATGCCTCAGAATATGCCCTACCAACCGATCACGTCTTCTAGTCTAGTTGTGCCACAAATTTCTCTTCTCTCCAATTCTATTCAATACCTCCTCATTAGTTATGTGATCAACCCATCTAATCTTCAGCATTCTTGTGTAGCACCACATTTCGAAAGCTTCTATTCTCTTCTTTTCTTAACTATTTATCGTCACGTTTCACTTCCATACATGGCTACACTCCATACAAATACTTTCAGGAACGACTTCCTAACACTTAAATCTATACTCGATGTTAACAAATTTCTCTTCTTCAGAAACGCTTTCCTTGCCATTACCAGTTTACATTTTATATCCCCACTACTTCGACCATCATCAGTTATTTTGCACCCCAAATAGCAAAACTCATTTACTACTTTAACTGTCTCATTTCCTAATCTAATACAAGCAGCATCACCCGATTTAATTCGACTACATTCCATTATCCTAGTTTTGCTTTCGTTGATGTTCATCTTATATCCTCCTTTCAAGACACTGTCCATTCCGTTCAGCTGCTCTTCCAGGTCCTTTGCTGTCTCTGAAAGAATTACAATGTCAACGGTGAACGTCAAAGTTTTTATTTCTTCTCCATGGATTTTAATACCTACTCCGAATTTTTCTTTTGTTTCCTTCATTGCTTGCTCAATATACAGATTGAATAACATCGGGGATGGGCTACAACCCTGTCTTACTCCCTTCCCAACCACTGCTTCCCTTTCATGCCCCTCGACTTTTATAAGTGCCATCTGGTTTCTGTATAAAATTGTAAATAGCCTTTTGCTCCCTGTATTTTACCCATGCCACCTTCATAATTTGAAAGAGACTATTCCAGTTAACATTGTCAAAAGCTTTCTCTGAGTCTACAAATTCCAGAAACGTGTATTTGCCTTTCCTTATTCTATTTTCTAAGATAAGTCGTAGGGTCAGTATTGTCTCACGTACTCCAACATTTCTATGGAATCCAAACTGATCTTCCCCGAGGTCGGCTTCTACCAGTTTTTCCATTCGTCTGTAATGAATTCGTGTTAGTATTTTGCACACGTGGCTTATTAAACTGATAGTTCGGTAATTTTCACATCTGTCAACACCTGCTTTCTTTGGGATTGGAATTATTATATTCTTCTTGAAGTCTGAAGGTATTTCGCCTGTCTCATACATCTTGCTCACTAGATGGTAGAGTTTTGTTAGTCCTGACTCTCCTAAGGCTGTCAGGAGTTCTAATGGAATGTTGTCTTCTCTCGGGGCTTTGTTTCGACTTAGGTCTTTCAGTGCTCTGTCAAACTCTTCACGCACTATCATATCTCTCATTTCATCTTCATCTACATCCTCTTCCATTTCCATAATATTCTCCTCAAGTACATCGCTCTTGTATAGACCCTCTGTATACTCCTTCCACCATTTTTGTTTTCCCTTCTTTGCTTAGAACTGGGTTTCCATCTGAGCTCTTGATATTCATCCAAGTGGTTCTCTTTTCTCCAAAGGTATCTTTAATTTTTCTGTAGGTAGTATCTATCTTACCCCAAGTGATATGCGCCTCTACGTCCTTACATTTGTCCTCTAGACATCCCTACTTAGCCATTTTCATTTTCTGTCAATCTCATTTTTGAGACGTTTGTATTCCTTTTTGCCTGCTTCATTTACTGCATTTTTGTATTTTCTCCTTTCATCAGTTAAATTCAATATCTCTTCTGTTACCCAAGGATTTCTATTAGCCCTCGTCTCTTTACCTACTTGATCCTCTGCTACCTTCACAATTTCATCTCTTAAAGCTACCCATTCTTCTTCTACTGTATTTCTTTCCTCCATTCTTGTCAATCGTTCCCCAATGCTCTCCCTGAAACTCTCTACAACCTCTCGTTCTTTCAGTATAGCCAGGTCCCATCTCCTCAGATTCCCACCTTTTTGCAGAGTTTTCACTTTTAATCTACAGTTCATAACCAATAGATTGTGGTCAGAGTCCACACCTGCCCCTGGAAATGTCTTTCAATTTAAAACCAGGTTCCTGAATCTCTGTATTACCATTATGTAATCTATCAGAAACCTTCTACTATCTCCAGGCTTCTTATAGGTAATAACACAAAATTCCCATTCCTGTGGTCATAGATCTGCTCTAGTGTATATTTATTCGAAGTTATTGCAAATGCTCTCCTAAAGAGTTTTGTGCAATACATGTGTAACTGTGTCAAAATTGTCAAAAGAGATAACTTTTATAGTGTAAGCAAGGACTTGATAAACTAAGAAGTTGACGTGTTTGTCGTTGCTTAGTTCCCATATTTGGAACCTTGTCGTAGGAAATGGGCTTATAACCCGATACCTTGGTGGTAAAGTAAAAACGAAGTTTATGAGAAAAGGCTAAAAAATTGTTTTGTTTAGTTAATACAATATCAAGTAAGTATTCAAACAAATCCCAATCTATACTTGTTACGTTTATAGTTATCGAAACATTAAAGAAATATTATGTATTAATGATGTTTAGATTGTCATCTCTTAGAATGCTCCTCCAATAAATCGAAATGACGAGCAACTGGTGGAGTGTATTACGTTACGCACTCCAAAATAGTAATTACTCGAAAAGCAGTTTGTAAATGGCTATTGTCGATGCATGGATTGTTGTTACGGTAATTATGATAGGAGGCTTGCAACGATTCCACTATTTTCGAGTCATTGCAGCGACACCGGTTTGAATCTGTTTGAATTGTCTAACAGTGAACAGGGAAGGCTTTAGGGAAATCGCCGACAGCATAAGTTATACTTCGTTGACATGCATGCCCTGACTTTAGGTTCGGCTCTTTGACTCAATCTTGAGCATGTAGGTGCTTATTCTAAAAATCTATCGGCGTATCTGACTAAGAAAAGTTGTTAGCATGCAGCGTACTTATGGTACCTGCTGCTCATGCACTAAGGTACTTGAATAAGCAGAGGCTGTTTTGTGCAATTTTTAGTCACGAGCTCTTTGTAGCAGGCAACTGGATTCGGAGAGCTGTCAAGAGGCTACCTGTCTGCTGGAGTCTAGGACTACTTCACAAGTTGTCTCTGAACAGGTGTATTTCTAAAATTTTCAATAAGGGGGGCGAGTACCAGCGAGGATGTCGTCTAAATGTGGGGGGGGAGGGGGAGGGAGGTTACAGGAATTCTTTGCCATTTTATTCCCGCATGTGTCGGTTGATGTTGAACAGCCCCCCATCACCCCCCTCCCCCCCCCCCAACCATCACCCGTAATCACACCACATCATGGCGTGACACCGGAGGGATGAAAAGCTTACAGGTTCCAACCTGTATATGACAGTAAAAATTACGGTCGCCCTACATTCCAGATGTGCGATCACGTTCAGTGGGGATGCAGCCCTACAAAAAAAAAAAAAAAAAAAAAAAAAAAAAAAAAAAAAAAAAAATGGTTCAAATGGCTCTGAGCACTATGGGACTTAACTTCCGAGGTCATCAGTCCACTAGAACTTAGAACTACTTAAACCTAACTAACCTAAGGACATCACACACATCCATGTCCGAGGCAGGGTTCGAACCTGCGACCGCAGCGGTCGCGCGGTTCCAGACTGTAGCGTCTAGAACCGCTCGGCCACCCTGGCCGGCTCCGCAGCCCTACAATCGTCCTAGAGACAAGTTCAAACGTCCAGGGGTGTTAGCAGTGTTAAAGGTTAACAACGTTGTCCTATTGCTCATCACACTGCCAACTGTCTTTTTCGACAGCGATATCTGTGGAAATCAATGCTTGAAGGACCCAAGGAAAGGGGTAGTTTCAAAGACGCCCTTTATGCCACCCCTTGGGGCCTTTTCGTGTCGATTCCAAGCGGAGGTGTGTCTGAAATGTTTTCCCGGGCCACTAATTAGAAAACAGAGAGATTTCAATGTTGGGATCCGCTGTTCTGACTTTCATCGCGTGTGCGTCAAAAGAAGGGGGAAATACGGAAAGAGGGGATGTGAAAACCTTCGAATCATATGATACGTCCACTGTAATCTTGGATAGAATTTTGTTCAAATAAGGCACCATACAATAACCCTATCTCAAACGTCACATGAACTCCTGAACTCCGGCCCTTTTTTCACATGTTTCAACACCTTGCTGTCAGGCGCGTCTTTAAGTCCGAGGTTAACGTCGCAGGGCGCTATGGTTTTGCACCGTTACAGAGGAAGACTGTAGGCACCTTTGAGAACATTTCAAACTTATGCCTCGCAATGGGAGACAATTGCTGAGTTTTGAGGAAGTGATGCTTTAACTGTGTTGCCAAATGTATTTGTAACAGTACATCCAAGAGAATTTCATTGCGTCTGTTTAGACAGCTCTGAAGCTAATGTTCTACTTTAATATACTGGACTGATCGTAACGAATAGTATCATAAATTTAGTTTTTAATCCTATGTCAGTTTTTAACTTCAGCTGACTGATTTTCCTTTCACTTTAATGCGACTTCGTTATTTTGTTCACAGAATGGTTGAAACTTTAATTTACTATTATATATCGTGCGTCGTCCTGCAGAATTTTAGACCTTTACCTTTGTTTTCGATAAGCTAACAAAGAGCTGATGATCGTGTCAATCCTACTAGGAAGTACTAATATATGTAAATTTTGTTAAGAAAGAAATTATCTCTAAACTGAAGAAAGTTGGTTATTTCTCGTCTCCTCATATCCGGTAATTCCTTTTATTTCATATTTGCCGGTGCCACTGATTTACTGGTGATTCTTTCGCCAATATGTGCACAACCTTTACAACGAAGTTTGCTCCAGTCTCTTAATGGAAAATTGAAAAAATTATTATCATGATTGAAAGTAATTTTATCGCATGAGGTTTCTTGCAATCGTTATGAGTGTGTGTGTGTGTGTGTGTGTGTGTGTCTGAGTATCCGTATATTTCACTTTGTAGCCAAAACTATTCGCTACAGAACAATGGCGTTTATGCATAGGAGAATCTTTAAGTTTCGTATTGTGCACTATGGTGTTTTGGTCGCGGTGGGTAGAAGTCGGTGGTCGTCGATGACAAAAATTGTAATTAAGACTCGGCGCTACCAACACAAACAGCGTGGTGTAATCTCTGTCTAGATTTCCAGTCAGTCATATAACGAGATCTACGGAATGGGATGAATGTACAATGGCCCACCAAAAACTCTTGAAGCACTCAATAATACATTAAAAGATCTTCAGGAAAACAACATATAAATGGGAGGAGTTTTATTGTTCCTATCAGGAGACTTTCACATAACATTACAGTTAATTCCAAAATCAACACCGGTAGACGAAGTAAATGCCATTTTAAAGAAATTAATATTTTGGGATGAGATTGAAAAGTTATCTTTGAAAGAAAATGTGTGTGCAATAACTACAGGAGATCCAGAAGCTTACATATTTGTCGAAAATTTACTGAAAATTGGAAATGGCACTTAGCCTCTTGATCCATACTCTGGTAAGCTTATTTTAATGCAAGAATTACGCAGTGTGGTAGAAGTCGAGTAACAACTTATTGAAAACGTGTATCCATCGACAGAAATGAACTACCTAAAGAAAGACTGGTTGTATGCGCGAACAGTTTTAACACCAAGGAATGACGTAGTGCAACAAATAAATCAGGAAATACCGAAGATGTTTCCAGGAGTAGAAACAATGTATAAATCGATAATACAATAACTGATCAATAAGAAAGTGTCAACATTCCAAATGAATTTTTGAACTCATTAAATCCGTCCAGTATGCCTCTGCATGCATTGAAGCTGACAACTGGATCGACAGTAATACTATTACGAAATATTAACTCATTCAAATTATGTAATGGCATAAGACAATGTGTCATACAGCTACTTCATAATATTATTGAAGCAATAATTTTAACTGGTAAACAAAAAGAAAAATCGATGTTCATACCAAGAATCACACTGATCTTAACTCATATGCCATTTTATTTTAAAAGATTACAACTTCCTGTGAAATTAGCTGATGTGTGTCAGTCAGTAAGGCTCAGGGCCAAACATTGCATTACCGGTGAGTTAATTTGAAGGAACCCTGCTTCTCACATGGTCAGCTCTACGTTGAGTTTTCAAGCAGAAAATATAGGCGTGTATGCGCCACACAATCAAACATGAAGTATAGTATATAAGACTGTAATGGAATGTTTATATGTGAGATATTTGACCAAATAAAAAAAGAAACGAAATGAAAAAGTCTTTCACTGCAGTCTTTTTTGTCCTTTATTACAGTTATAAAACTACTCACAGAAAAGTAAAACCCCAGCGAAGGACATATTATCAGCTGGTTTCAAATAAAAGTTCTCACATTTTGTGAGATTTTCATACTTAATACTATATGCTGCAATTTTTTGACATTATCTGTAGTGGAAATGGAGTGATCTGCGATAGACACCTAACAGATGACAATTATGAATAGTTTTTACTGCGTCGTGTACTTCATAAATTGTATGAACCTATCATTAAGAAAGAAAAAATGACCGAAATTTCTTTTAAGTGGCTTGTGAGTGTTGGCGTGACAGCCTCTAGGTAAAACTTGATGAGATGTTTTCTGTGACTAAGGGATCTGGAGAACGTGCTGCCGAGCGCACCATTTAAACAGCCTCTTTATCGAGGTGGTTAGGACAGCAAGGGAAATATGCAGTCCTGCATTATCTACGTCTTCATGACTACTCTGCAATTCACACTCAAGTGCTTGGCAGTGTGTTCTGCGAACCATTTTCAGACTATTTCTCTGCTTTGCCACTCTCTAACAGCACGTAGTGAAAATGAACACTTAAATCATTCCGTACTAGCTATGTAGGCAGGCGGTAGTAAAATATTTTCACATGCAGAGTAGAAAGCCTGGTTGAAACATAACGTCTTAAAATAGCACACCTAACTGACAGTCTTTCGTTATTTTGCTAATAGATAAGGTCACGGAGACCTCGAAGAATGGGCAAAGCTATTGATCTTAACACGTCTAAAACGTGACTGTTAGAATCGAAATTAGCGGTTACACGAAACAAAAGTGATCACGTTGAGTACCGAATGACACCCCATAGCACCACACCATTGGGCTGGGCCTACATGAGGATGCCAAATGTTATCTGGCAAAGTTGGTTGTACTGTAACCTCTACACGGGGATCGCCTATCATGCTGCTAAACGCAGTCCCTTATGAAAGAGCGCATCACGCGTCATGGGGAGCTTGTCGTGGTCTGGACGTCTTGTCTTGTTACAGACAAGCCCAAACAAGGCACGTGACGCGGCTGTACGATTATGAACAGCCGAGCGAACCGTGCGCTGGACTTCTCGGTCACTACTAGCGTGGGGCCGTCGATATCTTGCATGGCTTTGAGTGTGGTACTCCTGAACTCATCAGTTCCGTATTTAGATGATAGCTGTAGAGCTTCCACGTCATTCCTCATCCAGTTCCACAGCTGTGACCTCAACGATTACCTAACGGCTCCACGCAAGTGACTGTAGTACAGTTTAATAGCTACAGATAGTAACAATCATGAATGTGAAAGGTTTTGCATACATCTGCAAAGTTTCCCTAACTGCTGCATTCATCTTGACAGTACTACTTGCATGGCTGCAATATTTATTTTAAACAGATCCACCTAGACACTGTAGTATCCGTTTATCAGAGCCACAAAGGTGGTAACAAATATTACTATGCTCTAAAGTTAAATGAATAGTGAGGCTAGGCCAATGCCATCCCACATTCCATTGTTGCCAGATGTATCCAAGATGGTGGCGATGTCGTCATCCAATATAATGGAATGTAGACTTGCCAACAGTGCATGACTTCATCTAAGATGGTGGCCATGATGTCATACAAGATGGGGGCTTTTGGTGGGAAGTTTGAATTTTTGCAGGAAGGGGCTACCTCCACTAACCTAAGCCCCTCCCCTCACGATCCCTCCCCCAGAAAAATGGCAGTAAGTTCAAATTCCAACAGGATAATGTATCACACCTCTACTAACCTAAGAAGATCGCAGAAAGATAGGTCACTTGGGCTATCTCCACTAACCTAATACATCCAACCACCACCTCTTACTAGGAACTGGCACCAAGTTTGAATTTTGGTGGTAATGAAAGATCAATTCATGTATCTCTACTAAGCTAAGAAAGTGGTGTGAAAATAACACTTGGACTACCTCCACTAACCGAAGTAACCCGACCACCACCACCTCCTTGGGATTCATGGGAAAAGGACTCAACCAGTGCTGGACATAAGTCTTTATTTTTCATGCACGATTTTATTTAAACAATTAGAGGCACTACCACCATCCAATGTGGTGACCAAGGGGTCTGGGCTCCAACTGACATAGTACAGAGTACTGCCACCAGAGGGCACTGTCATCTGTGACGTAATCCAAGATGTCGGTGGAAAATGGCGACAGAATGTCTCTACCAAGATATCTAGAGTCCAACTAACGTAGTACATAGTACCACCACCAGAGGGTACTGTCATCTGTTCCATGATGTAACCCAAGATGGCAGTCTGGGGTGGGGGGCAAATGGCAGAAAAATGACTCATCCTTCACTGGGCTGCTGGACAGAGTAAGGAAGGAGTATACTTTACTTATTTTGGAACAATTTATTTAGGGATGGAAATTATTTATCACAATGATACAAAACACATACTTGGGGACACAATACACAGTCTGCAGACCTGTAAACTACTCCTAAATAATGCTCTGCAGACACGCAAACAACTCCTAACTTACCGAAATAATTTCAGTACAGACCTGCAAACAGATCCTTAGAAATGCTGCACACTGATGTCTAGACATGCTCAGTACTCGTAAACTGTCCAAATAGCGGCGCACACAGACCCACTCGCAAAATAATGCAATAAACATGCGCAGACACTGCCCACTGTCTCCTGTCCATTGGACCGCACACACTCCCAGAAGTCAGGATGCACTGACAGCCCCACGAAGTGACGCAGCCGTCAGCTGTCAAACCACACACAGGCACCAGTTTGGATCCCGCATGCATGAAGTGGTGGCATCCCTTTCATACTCAACACTTGAGAAATTCCTCTCGAAATACGTGTTCACACAGGCGCCATTGATTTCGCGACCAGATGGGAGCGAAGACCTATATACAAAGCGCAAAGGCTCCATGGTGGGCTACCCACGCTTGTTCACCGCTGCTGGCATGAACCCTCCCTCTACCTGCAGTCCGGCGAAGAGCTTATTGCTGAGGGATGCTGCAGAAATCCGTTCCAGAATAGTACAAGCTGCTTTCTCCCTAGGAAATTGTAATGGACCCCCACCCAAGACTGCCATCTTGGGTTACATCATGGAACAGATGAAAGCACCCTCTGGTGGCGGTACTGTGTACTAGGTTAGTTGGACCATCGCTGAACGTAGCTACATACCATCACAAGCACATCCAACAAGTTTCTCAAACTTATACTGATGTCTGTAAAAAATAAGAACTGAGTCAACTCTGCGGAAATTGTATAGTGTCCCACAAATAGTTAAAACTCGCTTTCTTGATGTCTCAGCTTGTATGCACAGAAATTCTTGCCCTAACAGAACCTGTTTACGAAAATAGCACTGAATAACGTCGAATGCAGTCTTCCTTGCGGACCTGATTTTGTTTGCCGCACTGTACGAATTGTATGTTAAGTACATCAACACTGTATGCAATGATATATTGCTGGTTTGGAGATCGTTTTCACACACTTATATTCAAGCTCCTGTCCTCGGTGGGAGAGCAGTTTAATTAAGTAAGTGTCTTTCTGTATTTGATGATATGTAGGGTATGCGGTCATATATTGATGGGTCGCAGCTCAGTTTCACATTCTAATATTCAAGCTCATGTCCATGGTGGGAGAGCAGTGTCAACGAGTAAGAGTGTTTCCATATTTAACGATTTGTATGGTAGTTTGTAAGATTTAATTGCCAGTTCAATATGGCCATCTGTGTAAAATACCCGCTGAAAGTCTCGTCTGCAGAAGAAAAAAAGATGGATGGTGGTTCGATACCGGCGGCATCAGCAATTTGGTGGGTAAATTCGATAAGAGCCAATGATAATGCTCAATTCATTCACATCTTTTGTGCTGGGATATAGGAGCCTCTACATTGTGCAGGGAACGTTTGTGTGTGTTGAAAAAAGGAAGGATAACACGTGATGGACGGGGTACCACGTTAGGTCCGCCAGGAAGACTGCAGTCGACGTTATTCTGCGCTATTTTCGTAAACAGGTACTGTTAGGGCAAGAATTTCCGTGCATACAAGATGAGGCATAAAGAAAGCGAGCGTTAACTATTTCTGGGACACCTGTTAGGGCAAGAATTTCCGTGCATACAAGATGAGGCATAAAGAAAGCGAGCGTTAACTATTTCTGGGACACTATACAATTTCCGCATGGTCGACTCGGTTCTTATTTTTTACAAAGTCATGTGACATCAGTATAAGTTTGAGAAACTTGTTGGGTGCCCTTGCGATGGTAGTAGCTATGCACGGGGATGCGTCAGCCACACGTCACGCATGGTACATTATAATTTCTAGGGAAAAAGCAGCTTGTGCTATTTTGGAACGGATATCTGCAGCATCCCTCAGCAATAAGCTCTTCGCCGGACCGCAGGTAGAGGGAGGGTTCACGCCAGCAGCAGTGAACACGTGCGGGCAGCCCACCTTGGAGCATGTGCGCTTTGTATATAGGTCATCGCTCCCGTCTGGTCACGACATCAATGGCGCCTATGTGAACACATATTTCGAGAGGAATTTCTCAGGTGTTGAGTATGAAAGGGTTGCCGCCACCTCATGTGCGCGAGACCGAAACTGGTGCCTGTGTGTGGTTTGACATCTGACAGCGGTATCACTTTGTGGGGCTGTCAGTGCATCCCGACTTCTGGGAGCATGTGCAGTCCAATGGACAGGGGCTGACAGGTGCTGTCTGCGTGTGTCTGTTGCATTACTTTGCGAGCAGGTCTGTAGGTTGTTCTATGCACTATTTGGACAGTTTACGAGTGCTGAGCGTATCTACACATCAGTGTGCTGCATCATTTAGGAGCAGTTTGTAGGTCTGTACTGAAATTATTTCGGTAAGTTAGGGTTGTTTACGTGTCTGCAGAGCATTATTTAGGAGTAGTTTACAGGTCTGCAGACTATGTATTGTGACCCCAAGCATGTGTTTTGTATCAGTGTGATAAATATACTCCATCTCTAAATAGACTGTTCCAAAATAAATAAAGTACACTCATTCCTTACTCTCTCCAGCAGCCCAGTTCAGGCTGAATCATTTTTGCGCCATTTCCCCCCTCCAGACCACCATTTTGGATTTTGTAACTGGGGGGAAGACAGCACCCTCTGGTGGCAGTGTTGTGTACTAGGTCAGTTGGACTCTAGATCTTTTGGTGGAGATACTGCCTGCAAAATAAAGTCTCATGTCCAGCACAGACAGAGTCCTTTTCCTGCCATTTTCCCCCACCCCAGACCGCCATCTTGAGTTACGTCACGGAACAGACAACAGCACTCTCTGGTGGCAGTACTGTGTAGTAGGTCAGTTGGACTCCAGATCTCTTGGTGGAGACACTGTCACCATTTTCCAACGCCATCTTGGATTACATCACAGATGACAGTGCCCTCTGGTGGCAGTACTGTGTACTAGGTCAGTTGGGGTCCAAACCCATTGGTGACCACACTGGATGTTGGTAGTGCCTCTAATTGTTTAAATAAAATTGTGCATGCAAAATAAAGACTTATATCCAACACTGGTTGAGTCCTTTTCCCACGAATCCCTAGGAGGAGGAAGTGGTCGGGTGGCTCAGGTTAGTGGAGGTATCCAAGTGTCCTCTTTTTCATGCCATTTTCTTAGCTTAGTAGAGGTGTGATACATTATCCTTTTGGAATTTGAACGTCCTGCCAGTTTTCTGGGGGGAAGGAGGTGTGGGGAGGGGTGTTAGGTTAATAGAGGTAGCCCAAATGACCTATCTTTCTGCAAAAATCCAAACTTCCCGCAAAAAGCCGCTGTGTTTTGTGATGTCATGGCCTCCATCTTGGATGACGTAATGCACTGTTGCCAAGTCTACACGCCACCATCTTCGATGATGTCATCGCCACCATCTTGGATACATCTGGCAACAATGGATGTGGGGTGACATTGGCCTAGCCCCACTACTTGTGTGTACTACAAACGCATTGTGTTTACATCTGGAGGAGAAGCATAAAAAAATAGGCAAATGTACCTGTTTGAAGCCATCGGTTTCATGGCTAGATAATAAACGCATTCAACAAAGGGAGCTACAATTCGAGGACGTAAAGTCGTATGAAAACATTTGGGAATGGGCGAAAGCACATTTCAGTATGATCTCTGGAAAGTGGTTTATGACATTACACAAAAGTCTCCTTAGAAGTGCTATATCCACAAGAAACAGGTTGTGAGATTTCGCCTTGCAGTAAACAGAAGATGATCACTTTCCTTGATCGAATCTAAGGCGAGGTGCTAAATTTGATCAAATACATTTAACGAAACGCAACACTTGGCGAAAGTTCCCTATTACACAACGTCACGTAAATTTCACAAACAAACTTTGTAGAAGAAATTTGGTAGTGGGATATCTGCCTAAGTGTAGGACGTATTCTGTAAACGCTCTCCCGGTATTATGGACTTATAAGTGAAATCGGAGCTCACGTGGAATGATATAGGTGCCGTTTTTTCCTCGCGCTGTTCGAGAGGAATATAAAAAAGTTATTGTGTAGGTGGTTCGATGAACTTTGTGCCAGGCATTTCAGTGTGTTTTGTAGAATAGCTATGTAGATGTAGATGGACAAAAGTCCACTACGTGTAGGTAGTTTTTTCTGAGATAACGTTCATTTTTTAAAATTCTTACAGAGTTAGATAGGTACTTCGCGATTTAGCATGATTTCTCATTTTTCTACACCTACACCATACTGTGGTAGCCACCTAACGGTTTGTGGTACATCTGGTAACAATGACTGGTTTCCTCTTCCCTGTCCCACTCGTGGGAAGAACGATTGTCGGTAAGCCTCTGTATATTTCTAATTCCTCGAATTATCTCGTCGTGGTCATTTCGTGACATGTGTGTGGGAGGAAGTACTGTGTTGTTCTACGCTTCCTGGTAGTACTCATTCGAAATTTCAGGGTGTACTGCTGCATTTATTGGCCATTCTATGTTCTGCGTAAGGTTTTACTGTTGCGTTGTTTGCTAGGACAAGTTGCTGTATAATATTGAGGGTAATTGTGTTAGAAGATATTTTTTAGGGTAGCAAGTGAGGTTAGTTTTATAAGGTGAAGTTTATTTGCTCTTTATCATAAAACTTGATACCGCGTTGCCCAATCAGGCTGGCGACCGTATGTTTATATAATTACAGTTTACTTTCGTATTAGTAGAACGTTAGTTCAAAAGCCATTTGTATTGCTTTTGTTACTTTTTCATTTACTTCGCGAATACGAAATTATAGTCCGATTCTTTGTTATTAGGTACAGTCATGGTCACGCTAAATCCTTCAGAGAAGGTTAACATTAACGGCGATCGCCAGTTTGGTAAGGGTCAGTAGCGATAGAAACGTCCCAGATTGATGAACAGTACTCAAGAATCGTTTGAAGATGCGCCTTGTAAGTAGCTTCATTCGTGGGTGAGTTACATTTCCTTAAGATTATTCCCATGAATTGCAGTCTGGTGTCTGCTTTTCCTACTATTTGTTTCATGTGATCATACCACTTCAGGTCGCTATGGATAGTTAATCGTAGATATTTTACGGTAGATACTGTTAGCAGCCATCTGTTGTCAATAGTGTAGCTGTACAGTAGTTGATTTCTTTTCCTATGTATGCCCAACGTCTGTTACATTTATCTACGAACAAGGTCAACTATCAGAGCCTGCACGAGTCATTAATCCTCTGCAGGTCATTCTCCAAATCGATACTCTCCTCTGGCGTTGTTACTTTCTTACAGACAACCGTATCATCTGCGAGCAGTCTTAAAGAACTTCCGACGCTTTCTGCTAGATCATGTATATACATTGTAAACAGTAACTTCCTTGGGGTACTCCGGAAATTACTTTTGCATCTGTCGTTTTGTTCAGTTAAGAGCGACTTGTTGAGTTCTATTCTGCAAGGAAGTTTTGAATTCTGTAACAAATCCAGTCCAATACTCGGTAAGCTCGCATGTTTTTACTAAGCATTAGTGCGGGACAGTGTCACATGCCGTTCTGAAGTCAAGAGACACGGTATCAACCTGGGCCTCGTAATCTGCAGCGCTATAGAACTCATGGATGAACAGAGCGAGCTGAGTTTCGCAAGATCTTTGCTTCTGAAATTCATGTTGCTTTTTAGAGAGGAAATTTTCGTTCTCAAAGAAAGTCATAATTCTTGAGCATGAAACGTATTCCATAATTCTGCAACAGATTGGCGTCCACGACGTAGGCCTGTAGTTATGTGCATCTGTCCTAAACTATTCTTGAAAACAGAAATAACCTGCACCTTTTACCAATCGCTATATACTCTTGGTTACTCCAGCGATCTACGATAAACTGCTTCTAGAATGGGAGCAAATTCTTTAGCATAACCTTCGTAGAATATTATGGGCATAGCTTCTGGTCCTGAACCCTTTCCACTAGGAGGCGACAGTAGTTTCTTTTGTATTCCGCGATCTGTTACCTCAGAAACTGCCATTCGGCGTTCGTACGAAGGTTGGAAGGAAGGAATGTGCTATGATCTTGCACGGTGAAATAATTACGTAAAAACGAATTCACTATTTCAGCCTCCACTGTATTATCTTCCTTTCGGTGCTAGCGCGGTAACTGCGTCAATAAATAGAGGATTTCGGACAGCTTACTGATTTTCAGTAAGACCATCCTTACAAGAATGCGTATGAAAAATGTTATTTTCTAGTGAAGTGTTTTGTGTGGTCCGGAAACGCATCAGTGTTCTGCCCTTGCGGCTGTAATATTAGAATGTCACGATCGAATATAATTACAATGTGTTTTCATATCTCACTTCTCTACTGCATTTTTCTCGATTCGATTGAATTTTATTTTTAACTAACAGCCATGATTCAGACTATTAGCCATCCACATGCTACTTATTAGAGTCCATTTGCTTCATGAGCTTGCTTAAACGATAAAACTCACTGCACCGAGCGTAATGGTTACTAACCTGCAAGAGAAATTCCGATCTATTTCGTAGTTTTCTTTGTAAGTCACAGCCTAAAATTCAGACAGTCGGCGACCCCAAGCACGCTGAGCTTCATCTTAGCAGCTGAGACCGATTAATCGTTATTACTATGGGTGCATATGTCCGTGGGAAGTTCCTAATAGTGACTAATTTATGTATATTTGACCCATTTTGTGTTGTGATCGTGAATGTACCTAAACATAATAGTAGCATACATCTGCTACTGTCAAAGAATCTTTGAGTATAGCGAGCTGAAACCTACTAGGTTTAACATTTTTGGACTCCTGCATGTGTTAGTACATTGAATCAGAGGAATGGAGTCTAAACACATGTTCCATAATCACTAGGTATCCAGCAGTCCCCTTACACTGGTTCATTAGGCCGTAACTGTTTGTCTTAAAAAATCCGTTAGGTTCCCACAGAATTCAGGATCTATTATTTTTGATTCACGCACGAGTATGTCCATACAATTGAAGACTGAAACAAAGATATTGTTATGAAGTTTTGAAAGATTAAGTTATTCGGTACTAGCAAGTACAATAGGAGTAGACACCACTTTTACTCTGTTATGCGCCCAAAACGATACATAAGTGCACGAGCAGCAATATCTTTCGATAGTTGTAAGACGAGATAGTGTGTACATGTACAGTGGATACGGGCGCCGGTAGCAACGCAACTCGTGTTTGAACGATTATTCTGACATATGATGCTGTCCATGCATCAGCAAGGCTTTAGAAAGCATCGCTCCTGCGAAACGCAAGTCGCCCTTTTTTCACATGATATCTTGCGAACCATGGATGAAGGGTATCAGACGAAGGTCTTATTCCTTGACTTCCGGAAAGCGTTTGACTTGGTGCTCCACTGCAGACTCTTAACTAAGGTACGAGCATATGGGATTGGTTCCCAAGTATGTGAGTGTCTCGAAGATTTCTTAAGTAATAGAACCCAGTACGCTGTCCTCGATGGTGAGTGTTCATCGGAGGTGAGGGTATCATTTGGAGTGCCCCAGGGAAGTGTGGTACGTCCGCTGTTGTTTTCTATCTACATAAATGATCTTCTGGATAGGGTGGATAGCAATGTGCGGCTGTTTGCTGATGATGCTGTGGTGTACGGGAATGTGTCGTCGTTGAGTGACTGTAAGAGGATACAAGATGACTTGGACAGGATTTGTGATTGGTGTAAAGAATGGCAGCTAACTCTGAATATAGTTAAATGTAAATTAATGCAGATGAATAGGAAAAAGAATCCTCTAATGTTTGAATACTCCATTAGTAGTGTAGCGCTTGACACAATCACGTCGATTAAATATTTGGGCGTAACATTGCAGAGCGATATGAAGTGGGACAAGCATGTAATGGCAGTTGTGGGGAAGGCGGATAGTAGCCTTCGGTTCATTGGTAGAATTTTGGGAAGATGTGGTTCATCTATAAAGGAGACCGCTTATAAAACACTAATACGACCTATTCTTGAGTACAGCTCAAGCGTTTGGGATCCCTATCAGGTCGGATTGAGGGAGGACATAGAAGCAATTCAGAGGCAGGCTGCTAGATTTGTTACTGGTAGGTTTGATCATCACGCGAGTGTTACGGAAATGCTTCAGGAACTCGGGTGGGAGTCTCTAAAGGAAAGGAGGCGTTCTTTTCGTGAATCGCTATTGAGGAAATTTAGTGAACCAGCATTTGAGGCTAACTGCAATACAATTTTACTACCGCCAACTTACATTTCGCGGAACGACCACAAAGATAAGATAAGAGAGATTAGGGCTCGTATAGAGGCATATAGGCAGTCATTTTTCCCTCGTTCTGTTTGGGAGTGGAGCAGGGAGAGAAGAGGCTAGTTGTGGTACGAGGTACCCTCCACCACGCACCGTATGGTGGATTGCGGAGTATGTAGATGTATGTATGTAGATGTATGTAGATATGAAGTCTTCATTGTCTTACATAGTCAAATGAGTCGACATACTCCTTAAAAAAGAGACTCAGTTGCTCTCAAATGTCACTTGTTCCAACGAAAAGCTCAGCAATTTCTAGGCAGCCACGCAATCACCAGCACTACGACGTAGAGTCTTTGTGAGTGCGCTATCGCCTTATTACTACGCTCATTTAGCACCACCCTGCGTTGCTCCATAGCTGCAAAATATAGCCCTACTCATCTATTATAGTATGTTCCACAACTCATGTGGTATGTAAAATATAGAAGACAGTATCTATTACTCATTGCATGCGAAGCAGCTTCGTCCTTTCAACGATTCAAATCGTAGAGAAAAATGTGGTAAAGCCCTAAACATTATACATACATATTTACAATGATAATATATGAGAACTTCTGAAAAGATTTGAGAAACGAGCATCTCTTCAATATCTTAATCTTAGTTGGTATCACATCCGAATTTTATTTACGATCTGATATTTTCACCAGTCAAAGTTTTGTGGTACGATATTCAATACATCGCACTATAGATTTCAGCCTTCAGCCATTTTCAAGTAGTTTTCAAGTGCCTAAGCATCCGTCACGCTCTAAAACGAAACATGCTGAGCAAAGTGGTTGACATCCTTAGACTCACAGTTCTACACAGGAATAAAAAAAAATTAAAAAAAAACAGTGAAATGAATTGTCCGGAAGTAAGAAATAAAATACTTCAGAAAAGCATTTGCCTCACCTTTGAATGATGCTCGAAATCACGTACAGCAAATGAAGTGCATCAACCGTTTCTTTAATGTATTTCGTTACTTTCGTTTAGACAAACCATTTCACAAAACATTTCACCTGTTTGTTTTCATTCTTTTTTAAAATTTTGTTCAGAAAACATGAAATATCGATAGTTATTCTATTATCAAGAGAATATAGGTAAAGAGAAGGCAGAGAAGTTTCATTTTATGCTGTAATTTGGGATTCATTTTATTTTTTTTAATAGGAAAGAAAGAATTCAAATATTTCTTCACTAAAGTAACTTCTTGTGCGCACAGTAGCTAGGACTTGAAGAGATGAACTTTTTGACACTTCATTTACTACATGGCCAGCAGCAGCTGTTCGCGAAATATTTCAGTTTTCCATCAAACCCCTACGTTTTTCTTAATTACTCGAGTACTTTTAAGCAATCAAAACCTCCTTTTGTGAAACAGCACTGGTGTCCTAAATTGAAGCAACAAACAGAAATTTTACAAGATCGCATTTATTTTGCCAGAAAACAGTATAAACATGTGATAGCAAAGCAGCAACAATGTAAAGAATACAGAACGTAAATAAGTGCAACATACATAACGACAGACAAAAATGTACTTCGTTTTTTCCAACTTAACGCATTTGCAGCCACATTCTGACGGCTGTTTAATGTGCTCAGTGTGGGGTGTGACCACCTCTGCCAGGATTACAGGCCTGATAAAGAGGGGGTATGCTGTGAATGATATCATCAATATCATGTTGAGGCAATAACGCCAATTATTCCTGCACAATTGTTCGCAAGGATTGACAAATGGTTGGTGGATGGTGTCGTGATGCAATCCGTCTTCCTAGTGCATCCCAGTCATGATATATGGGATTCAAATCGCGAGAGCGATTGCAGTATCTTCCTTTTCCAAGAAAATATCAATCACCTGTACGCCGGCCGGTGTAGCCGAGCGGTTCTAGGTGCTGCAGTTTGGAACCGCGAGACCGCTACGGTCGCAGGTTCGAATCCTGCCTCGGCCATGGATGTGTGTGATGTCCTTAGGTTAGCTAGGTTTAAGTAGTTCTAAGTTCTAGGGGACTGATGACCTCAGATGTTAAGTCCCATAGTGCTCAGAGCCATTTGAAAAATGAATCACCTGTGCTCTATGAGGTCGAGCATTATCTTCCATTAGTACGAAGTCTGGGCCCACAGTAAATCGCAACAAATGCACATTAGATCCCAAGATCTCGTCATGGCACTTGACAGCAGTTAAACCTTGCCGACTCCCCCGTACAATTCCATGAAGAGGTGTTCGAGAGGTCAACATAATCCCTGCCCATACCATTACGGATACTCTTCGATATCGGTCTCTTTCTACAACGTTTGGGTCCCGAAATGGTGTTCCACGTACCCTCCATATGTGAATCCGTCGAGAATCGCACTCCATGCCAAATCGGGACTTATCCGTGAAACGAATATTGGCCCAATGCTCGACCGTCCAGATGGCATGTTGACGACTCCACTCTAGACGTTTCCTTCTGTGAAGACGCGTCGGAGGTACGCATACAGCAGGTCTCCAACAATAAAGGCCACTATGCTGAAGCCTTTCGTACACAGTTTGCCCCAGTAGAACACGTCCAGTGGATGCTTCGAGGTTAGATGCCAGTTGCCATGCAGTACCAAGGCGGTACCGTCGTGCCCTTACAGCCAAATAACAGTCCTCTCTTTCTGTTTTCACACGTGGTCGGCCCTGCCCTGGTCTTCGAAATACAGTCTCGATCTCTGTAAACTGTCGTCACACCCATGAAACGACAGAATGATTCACATTAAACCATCGGGCCACATCAGGTTGCGACTCTCCTGCTTCCATTCTTCCTATGGCCCTCCACCGGAAAGAGCATGGTAGGCGCCTTCTCTGTGTCACGCTGCATCGTCTGTGACAGTATACTGCGATTGTGGATGTGGAATTACCAGGCAAACTCTACCCCGTTTGTTACGTGCCCTGACATCATCGCTGGCGTGGTTGTCCGTTGACCGGAATGCTATCTTCCGCCCAGAACACCATCGTACGGACATCTGTTGACAGTTTGTATGATCATATCGTGAATTATACACAGGCCGGGGAAACAGAGATTTGTTGCTTTAATTTTGGACACACGTGTAGGTCCTAGCCGGCCGCGGTGCTCTAGCGGTTCTAGGCGCTCAGTCCGGAACCGCGTGACTGCTACGGTCGCAGGTTCGAATCCTGCCTCGGGCATGGATGTTTGTGATGTCCTTAGGTTAGTTAGGTTTAAGTAGTTCTAAGTTCTAGGGGACTGATGACCACAGATGTTAAGTCCCATAGTGCTCAGAGCCATTTGTAGGTCCTACGTTGGTCAGTTTGATACATTATCTGCTCACTTCTCGCTCTTTGTTTGGCTATGAAAATTCAGACAAAAATGAATTGTGTAATTTCTAGAGAGTCTTGTTTGCGCTTCTGTCAGACATTTGATAAAAAAGTAAGGCGCTACAATTACCATGAAATGGAGAGAGTGCTGTGTCTACTCGTAACGGTAGAAGTCATGCCTGAGCGGTGACTTTACACAGTAGCTCATTCCACTTATTTCTAAATCCTCATGTCTACCTCCGACTGAATGAATTTAAAGCGCCTTTCAAAAAATTTGTAAAAAATAGTTGACGCCCGGATGTGTAACAGCAGTCGTTCACATATCTGCGGACCGCGACGTGAGTCTTAAACAAGAAGATTTGAAGTTCACATGAAACAGCATTTTTAATCATTCAAAAATGAGATTCCATTAGCAGCAATCACTTGGGGCACAGATTCCATTATGAAACTTCCTGGCAGATCAAAGCTGTATGTCAGACCGAGGCTCGAACTCGGGACCTTTGTCTTTACCCGCGAAAGGCAAAGGTCTCGATTTCGAGTCTCGGTCCGGCACACAGTTTTAATCTGCCAGGAAGTTTCATATCAGCGCACACTCCGCTGCAGAGCGAAAATTTTATTCTGGATGGATTTCATTATTTTATGTATCAAATGGTTCAAATGGCTTTGAGCACTATGGGACTTAACATCTATGGTCATCAGTCCCCTAGAGCTTAGAACTACTTAAACCTAACTAACCTAAGGACATCACACAACACCCAGTCATCACGATGCAGAGAAAATCCCTGACCCCGCCGGGAATCGAACCCTGGAACCCGGGTGCGGGAAGCGAGAACGCTACCTCACGACCACGAGCTGGGACTTTTATGTATCATTCCACAGTGGTCACATTTTATAAATTCAAGAGTGTTAAAAAAATTAGTGAGTTTAACGGTGTACTTAATTTAGTCATCTTTCTGCCACCAAAAACGGGAACAAATGGATAGGCCTTCTAGTTTGGGTAAGCAGCAGCGTTGAGGGCAGGACTGTGCCTATTTGTGCTTCATAGAGAAGCATGTGGCTCTGTTCATAAACTTGGGCACATACAAACTGAAGCACTGGCTCCTTTACAGCGCATAGCTTTAGGCGACGTAACACAACGTAATAAAGATCAAAGACTCGCTGGGCGTACTGCACGTCAGGGAGTCCCAAAATACAGCGCTGTCCTTCCAGGCACACTCTTGGTTGTCATTATTGTAAACACACTCTTCACAGCTGTCTACAGTATATAGTACCGCATAACACACTACAGTTTTACTTCTAAACGACGCTCTGATTCATGAGAGAAGTGGAAAAAAGTGTGTCCAATGGAGGGCGCTGCACTGAGTTTCTATTCAGTGACATTACACGAATTGACTTTATCCTTTAGAAAATGTTTTCAGGTCATGCAATCAGATATGTAGATTCTTTTACTTTATATGTGTCTTTATACTTTTCCTGCGTAAAATAATTAACCTGTGCTTCATACTAGCCACAAGAGTTAACTTAGCAAAAGAATATTTGCGTCTCACGTCTGCGTATTGTAATTATTTGTTTATATATAAGTAGCTTGTTTTTCCTGTTCGTCATTTGATCAATCAAAAGGTCACAGAGTTCATCTGAATCCACTGGGCTAAAAGAAGTTGATAATTGTTGAATGAAGGAATTACTAGCGATGGTCCCAAAACTTAGTTATTACTGACTTACATATTCATTTGAAGTGATTGACAGTGAACTTAGGTTAAGACTTTGGCAGTGAATGTTTCTGTGTTCCTATAGTGATAATGTACAGTCAGTAGCAATGTGTGATTTACAACAAATAATGGTAAGTCGGGTTCCTGACATGCATTCTTAGTTGATTGCACTGTTGTTGTTGTTGTTGTAGTTGTTGTTTTCAGTCCAGAGACTGGTTTGATGCAGCTCTCCATCCTACTCTATCCTGTGCAAACCTCTTAATCTCCAGATAACTACTGCAACATAAATCCTTCTCAATCTGCTTAGTGTATTCTTCTCTTGGTCTTCCTCTACGATTTTTACCCTCCACGCTGCCCTCCAATACTAAATTGGTGATCCCTTGATGCCTCAAAACATGTCCTCCCAACCGATACCTTCTTCTAGTCAAGTTGTGCCACAGATTCTTCCTCTCTCCAATTCTCTTCAGTACCTCCTCATTAGTTACATGATATACCCATGTAATCTTCAGCATTCTTCCGTAGTACCATATTTCGAAAGCTCCCATTCTCTTCTTGTCTAAAATATTTGTCGTCCATGTTTCACTTCCATACATGACTACTCTCCATACAAATACTTTCAGACACGACTTCCTGACACTTAAATCTATACTCGATGTTAACAAATTTCTCTTCTTCAGAAACGCCTTCCTTGCCAATGCCAGTCTACATTTTATATCCTCTCTACTTCGACCATTATCAGGTACTTGCTTCCCAAATAGCAAATCTCATTAACTACTTTAAGTGTCTTATTTCCTAATCTAAATCCCTCAGCGTCACCTGAATCAATTTGACCACATTCCATTATCCTCGTTTTGCTTTTGTTGATGTTCATCTTATATCGTTTCAAGACACTGTTCATTCTGTTCAATTGCTGTTCCAGGTCCTTCGCTATCTCTGACAGAATTACAGTGTCATCGGCAGATTTCAAAGTTTTTGTTTCTTCTCCATGGATTTTAATTCCTATTCCAAATTCTTCTTTGGTTTCCTTTACTGCTTGATTGCAGTATACCACGTTAACTCTACACGTGGCACGGTAGCTCGAGTGTGCCGAGTATCCACGTATAGGGATTTTTCATGCATCTCATCCTTCTGGCACGAAGGCAATTTCCCGGTAGATGTTAAATCTGGATGCTTAAGCAACGCATAAGGTTTCGATTTCCGGAGAAACCTCAACACCGCTTGGCAGTCTACGAGCGTGGTTTCCTGCGCTAAGGTACGCCACAGTTCTGCGCGTACGGCTCTGATTCTGTGTATCAGGCCACTTACGTAATGCTGGAGGAAACGGATTGGTAAGATTCTGAATACTTTCATTAATTGCTACGTTGTCATCTAGAAAAATATTTACAAACTTTTGAGCAATCCTCTTCATCGCTACATTTTTAACATACCGTATATAGCTCCACTCGCCTTTCTACTACTCTGATTCACATTTTCGGGACTTATGACTCGTCTACACGACACCTAGCACTGATTACTAGTTTCGGGTAGAAGCTTGTAGACAGTGTTCCATATCTCCTTAGAGGAAGCACCGCTCAGTTTATTCTCCGGGAATAAAACATTACTGTATAGTTATTATGAATACGCTTACATGTTGTAATACGATCTTAATTATCTTCAAATGAACATGTAAGTCAATAATAATTTATTAAAAAAGAAGGAATAGTATGAAATATCAGGTAACTTACCAGATGTTTGCTCCGTTACAATAATGCACTGATAAAGTAATACCACAAATGTTATTGTATGTGCAGCAATGTCAACAGCCCCATCGTTCATACCCATTCCGTCTCAGAAATTCAGCCTACTTCACCGTCATCTTCAGATTTTAAAAAATATTTTGTTATGAAACGTGTTCATTTTAAGTTGCACCTCATGCCAAGTTGTAATGTGAATAAAAAACAGCATGTTATAAAAGGTTTATCATAATTAAAATATTTTAAAGCTTATAAAACACTCTTATAATGTACTGGCTTTTATCCACTTGACAATTTGGCGTAAGGTCCAACTTAAAATGAACACATTTTATAACAAAATATTTTTTACTATCTGAATATGACAGCAAAGTCTGCCGAAATCGGCTGTTTTAACTAAAGAAATATTTATGCGATGTTGGCTTTGGAATGTTTTTGCGTGTAAACCAGACAGCTCCTACGGTTTTCTCAAAATGAGTAAATTCAATGAAAAATATCAGAGCTTAACATCCCGGCGGACCACAAACGACAGGATTTTTGAGGCATTACATAGCAAAGAGGTTCGTAATTTAATCCAGGACATATCTATATTCACAATTTTTGAAAACGCTACATGGAAAGCAACACCGATCTGATTAGACAATATGAAATAATAATCAGTCTCGATCGCAATTTTTATAAAATTAAAAATCACATGTCAGTGGTAACTGGTTTCGATCTACATCTACATACATGCTGCGGAAGCCACCGAACGGTGCGTAGAGGAGGGTACTCTGTACCACTACTTGTCATTAACTTTCCTTTTCCACTTGCAGACAGTGCGAGGGAAAAACGACTAGCTATAGGCCTCCGTACAAGCCCTAATTTCTCATATCTTGTCATCGTGGTCCTTAAGCGAAATGTATGTTGGCGACAGGAGGATAGTTTGGCAGTCAGCTTCAAATGCCAGTTCTCTAAATGTTCTCAATAGTATTACTCGAAAAGGTCATCGCCTTCCCTTCATGGGTCCCATTTGAGTTCCCAAAGCATCTCCGCAATACTTACATGATGTTCGAACCTACCGTTAACAAATGTAGGAGCCCACCTCTGAATTGCTTCCATATCTTCCTTTAATGCAACCTGGTGCGGATCCCGAAAGCCCGAACAGTACTCAAGAACAGGTCGCACTAGGTTTCTATACGTGGTCTGCTTTACAGATGAACCAAACTTTCCTAAAGTTCTCTCAAAAGACTGAAGTCGACCATTCGCCTTTCCTACCGCACTCCTCACATGCTCGTTCTATTTCATATCGCTTTACATCGTTACATCCATATATTTAAACGACATGCATGTGTCAAGCAGGACATTACTAATGCTGTATCAACACATTACAGGTTTAGTTTTCCTATTCATCCGAATTAACTTACATTTCTCTACATTTAAAGCTTGCTGCCATTCACTACATTATCTAGAAATTTTTTGTAAGTCATCTTGTATCATTCTACAGTTACTCATCTTCGACATTTTCCCGTACACCACAGCATCATCAGCAAACAACCACGCATTGCTGTCCACCCTGTCTGCCAGATCATTTATGTATATAAGAAACAATAGCGATCCTATTACATTTCTCTGGGGCACACCTTACGATAGTAGGAGGGCTACACTGATGTCACCCCACATTCCATTGTTGCCAAATTTATTCAAGATGGTGGCGATGACGTCACCCAAGATCGCATCATGTAGATTTGACAACAGAAAATGACGTCATCCAAGATGGCGGATTTTGGCATGAAGTTTTTATTTTGGCGGGAAGATAGGTCAGTTGGGCTACATCCACTAACCAAACCCTCCAGAAAAAAAATTGGCGAAAAATTCCAATTCCAGCACGATAATGCATCACACCGCGAAAATGGCGGAAAAATAGACAAATTGGGCTATGTCCACTAACCTAACCCCCAATCCCCTGGAAAATGGCAGCAAGTTCAAATTCCAACACAATAATGCACCACACTGCTCTTATCTCTGCTAAGCAAAGAAAATCGCAGGAAAATAGCTCACTTGGCCTACCTCCACTAACCTAAGTCAGCCAAGCGCCACCTCTTCCTACGAACTGCCACCAACTTTTAATTTTTGCAGTAAACAAAATTCAATTCCCATATGTCTACTAAGCTAACAAAATGACGTGAAAGAAAAGACACTTTACTAACCTCAGTCACCAGACCGCCACCACCTCTTAAGGATTCGTGGGAAAAGGACTTGGACATAAGACTTAATTTAAACAATTCCATGCAGGTGTGTTCACCGACTTAATACACATCGCCACCACCAGAGAGCGATCTCATCTGTGACATTATCCAAGATGGTGGCACCCAGACTATTCACCACGAGGTCTGGACTCCAACTGACTTAGTACGCAGTGCCACCGCTAGAGGACGCCGCCGTGACGTCATCCAAGATGGCGACTGTGACGTCAATCAAGATGGCTGCATAATGGTGGGAAAAACGGACTTCTCTTTATTATTATTATTTAAACAATATAATGCAGGTGTGTTCGCCATGAGGTCCGGACTCCAACTGGCTTAGTTCATATTCTTGTCAGCAGAGGGTGAGAACCTTACAACAGAACATAACGCATGTACCGTTATTCAAGATGGCTGCACCCACTGTGTCCACTACCACGAGGTCCAGAGGTTACCTCATATCGCCTGCAGCAGAGGACGCCACCGTGACGTCCTGGTAATTGTCCACGAGGCGTGCATATACAAGACATACAGAAAGCAGAGCAAACGCTCTCCGAATGTGGAGGTGATTGGATACAGTCGAGCGCAGTTCTCTATTACACGTCCCAATCAATGGATTTGGGCTAGGTGGTGGCATCTGTGCTACATTTACAATCAATTTTAGAACACAAAACGAGTTGTTATGTCATGATCGCATATATAGATCTGACCTCAAATCGATAGAATTGCGTTAAGTGACCAGGGAATAGGTACATATTGACCGAATGTAGAGCCGAATGCGGTGAAATTGAGGAAGTACTTTGTTACCTTCTGGTTCGCATCGAACAATTTGTATGTCGGATCAAGTATGCTGCCACAGGAGGAACCCTGGAAAACGTGGACCTCTCAAACGAAGGGAATAAGGGAGGCAGTCAACTTTTTTTGCCATTGAGGCTGCATTATACTGTAAGTCTGTTGAGGTACCAGTGATTTCGAATGCATCAGTCACACAATTTAGCTTGCATTCTACTCATATACAGCTACGTGTTCCGTATTTGTTTTAAAGCACTGTCTACTTGCGATCGTTAACGGTAAACCTGTCGGTCACCAGAGGACTTCCATCTCATGGGTCAAAAAACTTGACACACTCCTCTAAAGGAGCTTTGATTTATGTGATCGCCCCTGTCGCATGTTGGGTGTAAAAATCGAGACTTCAGGGTCATAACTAACTTAGCGGTAAGAACCTGTGATGCGGTGCAATCCCTGTGTACATATTTGCCCGACTGATGCGCTGTTTACAGAGTTAGTGACAGGATGACTAGTAATTTCCACATGTCGGACGCTGCTGCTATGCGTTTATCTGTTTCATCATCTGTTATCATTTTATGTAGGCCTTATGCAGGCATAGTATAATTTCTGAACCGTGATTGGATGTGAGCAGTGGACACTATACGTCTCCACAAAGCTATATTGCGCTTGTATCATGCAAAGCAAATGTTTTACCATTTGATAAAATAGTTCAGCGCAGAGAAACTTTGAAGAAGGGTGTATGTCTGATAGGCCGGAAAGGTATTCCATCTAACATTATAGCCCATTGTTAAGTGCAGAACGTTGCAGTCTTAGGAGTGTGTGTGTTTATGTTGTCTATCTTACCAATACCTTCCAGGTACAGTTGATAGGTTCGTTGATTTAGGTAAAAATGTATCCAACTCAATTCGTCTTGAACTCCATCGCGTATAAAAATAAGTCTTTTCTTATTTTTGTTAACTGTATGCTATTACATTACAACACTTTGAAATCTGTTACTATACATCTATAAGGAGTGCTAAGCTCCTCGACATGGTCACATCTCGAGAAATCTCTTGCACTTGGATGGGTTGGGTCTTGGAAAGCTGTATTCATTCACGAGACGTGGAGTGTAGCACTCTTCTTCTGTTCGCTTGGAGATTAATTCTCTCTAACGGTGCTGCAGCGTGTATTGGTCAATGACTGTGTGAGGTTGGTCTTTTACCCTAAGACGGTGAGAATGCTCTGTGACTCCCATACACTGAGAAATAGATCGTAAATTAAAGACTACGCTCGAGGCGATAGAAATATGTAGAGCGCTGTCTCATATACTTTGATCATGTATGTGTTCGAGAAATAACAATGAATGGATGTACTGCACAGTAATCTATCCACATTCGCGATCATACTCGCAAAGTGATGTAAAAGGGGCGGTTTAGCTGTGATACTGAAATTAGGGGCCATGCTGTCACAGCAATGGTCGGTGTCGAAATTAGTGTAAAAGTGTTAAAATTGTTCACAGTATCAACTATGATACTTATTATTAGAGTATATCGGTGGTATCTTTTCCATCCCACTCGTCCACTGACATGCTGTTGCTTAAGAAATAATGATTGAGTGGCAATGCTTGTTTGAGTTGGAGGGAGAGTTTTGGTGGCTGGGCTATACCTTCTGGTGTGGTTAGCACCAAAACAGTGATCCGTACATGTGTACAAAATTACGAATGAGTCTAAACGGAACGTAGAGTTATCAGCTATTCCGTCAGTGTGAAAGATGAGTGTAAATGTACAGCTCGCGAATCACATTTGTTTGGATATTCTACACAACATGAGCAAACTCTTCCGGTTTCCTTATGTTGTAACTGTCTTTTATTTAAAATCATCCGATGTGTGACATGTTATGGTATTAGCCCTAAGAACATAATTTACACCATGCAATGTCTAGTTTCCTGCGAAAGCCCGTGGATTAGAAACTCCTAATTTCAGTTTAGAACCTGGCGCAGGCCTCAAAGTCGTGGCAGAAAAAAAGAAATGTTTGTCATTGTACAAAGTGTGTTAGAAAACATTGTTTCAAACAACTAAACAGGACCACAGGGGGCGTTACTTGCGATTTACAGTATAGTACGTGGGAAACGATCAACCTCCTAGAGTAGAGGTGATGAAACTTTAAACAACCGTCTGTAGTGTATGAATACGTGTGTATTTAATAGGTTTGTTCCACACAGGGAGCAGCAGCAGCAGCAGTTTCACAGGTAAATTCGGTGAGGAACGAAGTATGCCGTTAGGAATGCCTGGAGGGGTGCACGCTGTGCTATTCTGGTATGCATTGTGAAATCTCTCTCTCTCTCTGTCTCTCTCTCTCGGCGCTGGACCCCCAATGCAGCTTTGCGTCATCGCACGAGTAATGGCGTCTATGTGAGTTCTATATCGGATGAAGTTATTTGATCTTCTATAGTTGTTAATTTTTGTCTGCTGGGGGTGGGGAGGGGGTGGTAGAGAATAACGATGTTAGCATGTTGGGCTTATAGATTTGAATGGACGTTGATCTGTGGTACTTGTATGTAGTTTGGGAACGCACCACAATGCGCGCATTTCCGCCGAATGGTCAAAACACGGTCCTGTCGCAGTAACTCAGTTAGTTCTGTTTCTAGATGCGCTGCAGAAGGTGGTGGATATGGCTTTGTCCGACTTCTGCTCAGTTCCGACTTAAAATGGCATGATCACATGCGCAAAGCTGTAGAAATGGAAGCAGTTGCAAGATGTGTAGGGACTGACAAAGAGTATGTTGGATTTTTACTGTACTGTCCGTGTATGCAAAGTCTGTGGTGGTATTGATTCGGGTTTCCCTGTTAATGGCAGCGGTCCTCCGAATGCTGAGGCCTGTTGGAGTGTAGGAATGTATTAGAGTTAACTTTGCCATCTTCTAGACGAACGGATAGCGAACTAATATTTAGTATGTGCTAGGCGGCTTTCGTGATCAAGTGTAACTTTGAGAAGATGGTGAGCTTGCGGTGGAGTTTTATTCCCTCCCATGTAAATTGTTCGGTCGACTGCTTCTGGACATTTGGTTCCTTTATTTAGTTGAGGGAAGATCGATTGTGGTGTGTTGGTCACACGTTTGCCTGTTATCTAGAAGTGGGAGAGACCATAGTTGGTTTGTAAAGAATATTGATCATGTCGAATCTGTTAGATGACCGACATCGGTATTCGAGAGTGCGAATATCAGTTTACTCTACTTGTTTCTAGTTAGTCAATGCTTTACAGCACGCGGTACCTCGCTAAAGTTTGGTGTTTGTGGAGAAATAATTTACAGTGTATATGTTGTGGATTATGTTGCGTTAGCGCTCGGGAGGCTAGTGCAGTGTTCTTGAAATCGAGAAGTACAGCGAAAATTGACGGTACTCAGTGATATATTTCCTGGTTGGAGATCGGTTTGACGGTCCAATATTCTTGCGAGTATCGTTTGTATTTGATGACCTGTACACAACTTTGCAATGTTCAGTTGTCTGTGCAAAATGGTGATCAGTGTAAAATGATTTATTAACACTGAGTGTAGCGTGTGTAGAAAGAAAGAACAGGTTGGGGGTGTATAGATTGACGGAACTGTTAGAGCAATTTAGCAATCTTTGCAAAATAACGACAGAAAGCGTGAGAAAGAAAACGATCGACTGTTTGTGGTGGGATATAGGAGCGGTGAGAACATTGCGTGTGTTGGGAGCAGGAAGGCTATCACATTATGTGCGGGAGGAAGACTGGATTCGGCGATATTTTGGTAAACAGATTCTGTTAGGGAAGGAATTTTGGCGCATACAAGCTGAGACAATAAGAGAGCGAGCGTTAACAGCACTCCTGGAAATTGAAATAAGAACACCGTGAATTCATAGTCCCAGGAAGGGGAAACTTTATTGACACATTCCTGGGGTCAGATACATCACATGATCACACTGACAGAACCACAGGCACATAGACACAGGCAACAGAGCATGCACAATGTCGGCACTAGTACAGTGTATATCCACCTTTCGCAGCAATGCAGGCTGCTATTCTCCCATGGAGACGGTCGTAGAGATGCTGGATGTAGTCCTGTGGAACGGCTTGCCATGCCATTTCCACCTGGCGCCTCAGTTGGACCAGCGTTCGTGCTGGACGTGCAGACCGCGTGAGACGACGCTTCATCCAGTCCCAAACATGCTCAATGGGGGACAGATCCGGAGATCTTGCTGGCCAGGGTAGTTGACTTACACCTTCTAGAGCACGTTGGGTGGCACGGGATACATGCGGACGTGCATTGTCCTGTTGGAACAGCAAGTTCCCTTGCCGGTCTAGGAATGGTAGAACGATGGGTTCGATGACGGTTTGGATGTACCGTGCACTATTCAGTGTCCCCTCGACGATCACCAGTGGTGTACGGCCAGTGTAGGAGATCGCTCCCCACACCATGATGCCGGGTGTTGGCCCTGTGTGCCTCGGTCGTATGCAGTCCTGATTGTGGCGCTCACCTGCACGGCGCCAAACACGCATACGACCATCATTGGCACCAAGGCAGAAGCGACTCTCTTCGCTGAAGACGACACGTCTCCATTCGTCCCTCCATTCACGCCTGTCGCGACACCACTGGAGGCGGGCTGCACGATGTTGGGGCGTGAGCGGAAGACGGCCTAACGGTGTGCGGGACCGTAGCCCAGCTTCATGGAGACGGTTGCGAATGGTCCTCGCCGATACCCCAGGAGCAACAGTGTCCCTAATTTGCTGGGAAGTGGCGGTGCGGTCCCCTACGGCACTGCGTAGGATCCTACGGTCTTGGCGTGCATCCGTGCGTCGCTGCGGTCCGGTCCCAGGTCGACGGGCACGTGCACCTTCCGCCGACCACTGGCGACAACATCGATGTACTGTGGAGACCTCACGCCCCACGTGTTGAGCAATTCGGCGGTACGTCCACCCGGCCTCCCGCATGCCCACTATACGCCCTCGCTCAAAGTCCGTCAACTGCACATACGGTTCACGTCCACGCTGTCGCGGCATGCTACCAGTGTTAAAGACTGCGATGGAGCTCCGTATGCCACGGCAAACTGGCTGACACTGACGGCGGCGGTGCACAAATGCTGCGCAGCTAGCGCCATTCGACGGCCAACACCGCGGTTCCCGGTGTGTCCGCTGTGCCGTGCGTGTGATCATTGCTTGTACAGCCCTCTCGCAGTGTCCGGAGCAAGTATGGTGGGTCTGACACACCGGTGTCAATGTGTTCTTTTTTCCATTTCCAGGAGTGTATTTATAGGGGGGGGGGGCTATGGAATTTAGTAGAGTTAAACTTGACTTGAGTATAAGATAGATGACGATGCTAGAAGCATTTGCAATGATATGTAGCTAAGCGCGGTGAAGCGTGAGTCAAACGTGACGTAGGGTCCGTTAGAATCGCTAAGGAGAAAGCAGGTTCTGCTATTGTGGAACGGAATTCTGCAGCGTCTTCGCCAGTTTGAGTGAGGGTATAGAGGAACGCCGACCGCCCGCGGCTCTGCTTGGAGTGAGCGCTGTGTAAATAAACGCCCAGTTATTAACGGCGCCTACACGAACGAACGATAGAAACCAATCATTCGAATCACGCTATACGTCTTCCGAAATTAGGCTTCGTTGACGAACCATGAGAGAAGAGCCGAACTTGTAAGATTTCAGGCATGTATCGTGCAAAAGGTACGGTTTCCCTGGAAACGTGTAGCATATGTCTTTGGTTGCGAGCTGTGTGTGAGTGGTATAAGAAGTTTATTAAGACCAGCTGGAACTAATTCACCACCACACCTAAAACGTGGACAGTTATTCATATTTGAAGTGCATGGAGTACAACGGCCACAGACAACTGCTATCAGACCTGAAAGTTTTTTGGAGACGCGGCGACGTGTAACTTTGAGATTCGTATATGTATCTAAAATTTCAGTTCAGGAGGTGAGAATTTTGACGATGGTAAGCGAAGCGGACGATAATGCAAAATTGCCGAGGAACTGGATGTATGAATAAATGCTATTAAAAGGCACAAACGCCAAGTTATCGATAACTTTAGGGTATCCTTGACAACGATAATGTGAAAACCGGTTATCGTAAAAGGCAAATATGGACACAACGACGGTATAACAAAACTATTCACATGGAATGTAAAGCAACCAATCAGTGGAGACGAATGAGTGCTAAAGTAGAGGAATTTATCCTATGACAGTTGTAATGGTGTCCACTACTATTAATACTCGTGTGTGTATTTTCATTGCATTGACAGTGATTTGCAGAATAGACTTGTATATTCAAGTTGTATTAAATGATCATCTTTAACGTGTTACACTTTTAGCGGTGAAACTAGAAGCAAATGTCAAACACTTATATTTCCAATTCTTACTACAATACTCTCAGCGAAATATAATTTGACAGAAGCACGAAACCACCAACGAAATTGCTTTTCTTTGCGACGTAAATGCTGTCGCTCTAGTGTGCGACGATCGAGTGCCGCCTTCCGCAGCCGAGCACAGTGTCGGCTTTCTTCATCTCTTGTCGGACCAAATCTCTCGTGGCACTGAACTCAATTTTTCGCAAAGCGAAGTCTATGCAGCGATTTAATTCATTCCAATATATCTTAATAGCTGTGTGTCGTGAAGTGGTGGATGCGAGGAACTGCAGATAAAAATATAACGTTATCAGATTACAGCAGACATCATTGTCCGCAGAAACTACCTCAGATGTTACATTTGGAGACTTTTTTGTTTCCTATTCTTAAAAATATGGTAATCGTATTACTGAAAAGAAAAAGAATGTAATTGCTTTATTCACTTTTATCTCTACTATCTCACTGAGTGACTGGGTATCACATACTTCAGAATCATTAGAAATACTTATGTTTTGGTGTTTTTATTTTATTACGCTTCAAGTAGTACAGTTAATGGTGTTTGTAGACATGTAGCTACAAAAAGTATTCCACGGTAGATGAAGATTTCCTATAATTATATGCACAGCGACTAGCAAAACAAGAGCATCTTCGTAGTGGCCTGTTGATCCATTGCAGTACAGCAGCTATTGTATGTGACATAGATGCGAGAAGTCCTCTGTAGGTACGTACAACCTCACGTTTGTCCCCAAAAACGGTCAGGTGTTTGCTGATTGCGGATGTGGCATCTAATAGCGTCGCAGATGTGTTCCGTATGGTTCACATCAGTGAACTTGCTGGCCAAGTAAGTTCACTGCCTTGCTCCTCAAACGCTGGTAGCATGATTTTGGCATGTGATGTGGACAGTTGTCTTGCTGGAAGAAGCCATCGCTATCGCAGAAACCATCTACACTTACTTCTACGTCTTCGTACATAAACCGCAAGCCACCGCGTAATGCATGGCGGGGGCACAACGTACGACTACTAGTCATTTCTTTTGCTATCCCACTCGCTTATAGAGGGAGAGAAATCGATTGTCTGTAAGTCACCATATGAGCCCTGATTTGTCTCATCTTGTTTTCTATTTATTTGTTTGCTGTCCATATAACAACCAGTTTTCGGACATTTCATACATTTAGTTCACATATACAAAGCTTTATTTCACACGCACGCACACGCACACACACACACACACACACACACACACACACACACACAGACACACACACACACACACACAAACACACACACACACAAACAAACACACACACACACACACACACACACACACACACACGTATATATATATATATATATATATATATATATATATATATATATATATATATATATATATATGTGTGTGTGTGTGTGTGTGTGTGTGTGTGTGTGTGTGTGTGTGCGTACGAGCACATAGGTATAAAGGCTGAGGGTCAAAAATTTTCAGCCTTTTGTTACAAAAACAAACTTATGGCTATCTACACTGTTTACAAAGAGACATTACAGCTTGAAATCTACTGCATAACAGCTTTTCTGTATTACCAAATGCTTGAGTTTATTCATTAAGGTAATTCAATTAGCTATCTTGAGATCGGATGATAGTCTGTTCTAAAAAATTGTTCAATTGTGCATGGATTATGGTCTGCAGCCTTTTAGTTATACTTGCAATTCTGTAAAAATTTTCCGTTTCCTGTGTACTGTAGTTATATAAGTTACTATGCTGTTTTACAGAGCGAGCAAGCATCCGACCTCCATGTTCTGTGAGGAGGAGGCATAGACTTCTGACACCTTGTCACCCATTTGTGGTTTCGCCACCTTTCAGTCACTTCCCATTGATGCTCATGACAGTAGCACATGAACAACTGACTCCTTACCCCCTCCCCCACGGATTTCTGACCATTTGCTCTCCATTCGAGATCTGTGGTCTGTAGTGCAAGGACTGCAATTATTCTGGCAAACTGCTTGTAAAATTTCCAGGACATGCTAACTATGCAGATATGCAGATGTACTTGTCCAAAAATTGAACACTTCATGCTGATGTAATAACACACACAGCTGTGCTGACAGCCCATACACATATCACGCATGTCACACACATCACACTTCAACTCACAACACTTTATGCAGATGTGCATCTGTCTGCTATATAAATGCATCTACGTATTATTGCAGATAAGGATTCTTGCAGTACAGATATACCTGCACACTGTAAATGATTAGCTGCGTGATTTTAGGTATAGGTATTTGCCTCATTGCTCTCGAGCAAAAGTAAACACAATGTAGCCAGTGCTCAAAAGTATCCAAATGATATGAATTATTTATCGATCATGCACTGTTACCTTCAGCCAATAGCTGCAGGACTCCATTGTTTTCAGGAAATTTACTGTCCTTTCTATACCTGTGCTGTATAGTCAGAGACTCAGGGTGTGGGAATTTATAATAAAAAACTAATTTTATTATTATATACGGTACACAAATTTTGTCTTTTGACATCTGTATGCTGGAGTGAGAGGACCTTCAGCATCAGAGTTATCCTGCTTAAAATGCTTTTTCATTACAGTGTGTATAAATTAACGGCATCATGGCAAATACTGCAAAAGGTGGTAAACATTTACGTAAGATACTTTGACTTTACGTTATGTATGGGCATCCAGCACACAATGCTAACTACCAAAACCAACACGCTAAAACATACGCACATTGATTGCTGATTGTAGATGTCTTAAATACAGCTTTGTGTGTACTTATTCTTACAAAAAATCTATCACTCCATGACCACTTAACAATGACGGCATCCACATTTTACTTTTCCACATTTTAATAACACAGAATACTGATGTGTATGCGTAATATGGGCAGAACGGATCACACACACTGTTCTTAGGTTTAGGTGCCCTGAGGTGGACAGAGGAACTGTGACAGTGCAAACAAATTAGCGACACAAAAAGATGCAAAATTATAATTATATTAATACCTTCAGCTGCTGAAGGGCGTTGATATATATCAACGGTGACAGGTGAAAATGTGTCCCGACTTGGACTCGAACCCTGGATCTCCTGCTTACATAGCAGACACCTTATTCATCTGAGCCACCGAGGGCACAAAGGATTGTGCGACTGCAGGGACTATCTTACACACGCCTCCCGTGAGACCCACATTCTCACCTTGTATGGCCACACACTACATTCGTAGTGTCCCACCCCAACACACTCATTACTCGTGGAAGACATTCTTGCCAAGTCCCATAAGTGTTCGGGGAATATGTGTGCATCCGCACAGAAGAAGAAGGTCATGGCCGGTATTGCCAGAACTATAGACGTATGTGGATATGGTGTCTGTTCTTTCGCACATGTCCAAAAGAACAGACACCATATCCATATAAGTCAAAAATATACACTTCATTGCACTGCGATACTTAACTTAAGCTGTACATCAACTCGTTGCATGTTCTTGCGGACAGATACAACTAAGCAGTGTTCTGTCAAGGCGTGCATTACCGAATACAGTGCCAATAAGTCTATGTCCGCCCTGGGCGTCACCCAATCAGTCATTGTAGTAAACAGTTGTCCCTCTGCAAAGGCTATAGGCCACTCCATTTATAGACTAAGTCTAGTAGGCTGATCTCCACTACGAACTATAGCTACAAACTGCAACCCTGAAACTCCATACTAGAACTGTTGTATGCCAATGCCAAACATGAACCATCCGTTGCTGCCTGTGGCTGCCGCTAATCACAACGTGTAAGTCCCTCTCAATGGTGGTGACACAGAGGTTGCTGATTGCTATGTGGTTGTGGTTGATGGCTAACTTCAAAGCGCCGCCCTTGGCGCCAATCAGAATCTGTCTCAGCCCACCAGCTGTGATTTTGTGCACTGGCGAGGACACAACAAATACAGTCCAAGTACGGCTGGCAAAACTTCATATATGTACTCTAAAGCTGCAAGATTTATGTAAGAGCCATAGTTGAACTGCAGTCTGTGTTACTAATACACTGGAAAGTACAGATGGATGTCATCATTGTTAGATGGTCATTGAGTGACAGTCCTTTTTAATAAGAATTAGTAGACATAAATCTATAGTTAAGATATCTACTTAGCAATCCATGTGTCTCTGTTTCAGTGTATATAAGAGTTGGATTTCGTAGTTGGCATTGTGTGTTGGATGTTTATACACATTGTAATGTCGATGTATCTTACGTAAATGTTTGGCCCCATTTGGCAGAATTTGGTGTATTTTTTAACATCTATGTGATTTGAGTTACATTTAGGGGCAAACAATTTTCAAAAGTGGAAATAACTCTATTAATGAATGCTTTGTATTTTCTAATTGAGTTAGAAGTATTGTAAACATCCAACCACTTCACGTCTTTCAGCAGTTTCCTGAATTTCTCAATTTTTGATTGATTTATTATCCTCCTGTACTCAGATTTAATACATTTTTTATCCTGACAAGGTTCAACATTTAAGACAAGATACTGCATGTCATGATCAGATAGTCTATTTACTATTGGTTTTATGATATTACTTTTTTCCTTATATTTGTCTACAAACATATTATCAATAGCAGTCTCAGACCATTTACATATCCTATTAGCAAAGTGCACAGCAAAAACTAAATTGAATTGCAGTTTTACTGATCGCAATAATTGTTCACTGACAAAGCTTTTTAATTATTCAACATTTAAATTACCAGCAACCACTATTTCCTTGTTTTTTACTGAGAAATGGGACAACAGAGCTTCCAGATTTTTTATGAAAAGGTTTAAATTTCCTGAAGGTGATCCGTATATACTTACTATTAGAAAGGATGTATTATGAAGTACTAATTCCGTAGCACAAGCTTCTAAGTGCTGATCTGAGCAAAATTTATTAATATTAGTATTCTTGTAATCAAAATGGTTTCTGACAAATATTACAACCCCTCCTTTCTCCATATTTTCGCTACAGAAGTAAGAAGCTAACTTGAATCATGTAACATTTAACAAATCTATACCAGTGGTCACACGCTGTAGAGAGAGACAGATTATATCAACAGGTTTGCTCAACTCTAGTTCTTCAACACAAATAAGCAACTCATTAAGCTTACGGCATTGTCCTCAGATATTCTGATGCATTAAGGATAACAGATTTTGTGAACTGGCCGAATTACAACCGGATGAACGTAATTTTCTGTCAGCTTTTTGAATATCTCTAGTTTCAATCAGTTCCTGTCTGCGTGAATTGTGTACATTAAAATTTGCTTTCTGGCTGCCTGTTTTATCAATGTGAATGTCATTTTCAGCCTTGTCTCAGAACATCCTTTGTTTCTACCCTCCCTACCCTGAAAAAACTGCTGTTCTGTCACTTGTAACCACTGATAGTTTTACATTTGTGATAGTACCCCCCTCAAGTTATTTGCTATTGGCCCAGACAATTTTCCCTTCCATTTCCTGTTGAGATGTAAGTATATGGTAGGTATGTAGTCCCACCTGCTGATAGAGTCAACAGTAACCACACCAATGTAAGACCACATACCTGATCCAAGCAGCCGTTCCACCTCTAAATTAACTCTCGTAACAGAAGAGTTTAAATGGGGCTGGTCATGGTGCCTCAAAACAGACACAAGCACAACACATGTCTCGCTGCTGAAGCTATGTTTACCAGGTCACTCTCAATTGCATAATCAGCATTCCTGTCTATGCTGTTGCCCACCCCATCACTATTACCACGGTGTCTTCCTTTGTCAAGTCTTTGCTAAGTGAACTTACATCCTCTATCTACTTGCACTAGGTTTAAGAAAAACTTGTGACCATGTAACCTGACCCTAGTTCATCCTGCAACAGTTGACCAACACCTCTACCATGTGAGATACCTAACAACAAAACTTTCTTCTTCTTCACAACTTTTTCTGACTTCGTACTTTCCAAACACTCCTGCATCTACTTTTGGTTCATTAGTTTCCAACTGTGACAACAGATCAAACCTGTTTTCCACATTCACAACAACACTGTCTGAGAAAGCAATATTCCTATTTCTTCTATAACCTGTTGTCATTTCACACCTCTCTTTCCCATTCTCCCCCCTTAACCTTTCCACATATTGTTTTGCTTCATTTAGTTCCCCCTGAAAGGCAGCAAATCTTCTGCTCCTGTTCCACTATCTTCCTATCTCTACAGAAAATCCTGCACAAGCAATTAGCCTTGTTCATTTCCCCAATTTCCATGCTGCTATAGTCACCCACATGAAAGAAACTGAAACAACTCCCACACCACACCCGAAACTAACAGTCCAGCGGCAGGTCATACGCTTCTCACTTATCGCAAACAAATTTTAGCTTTATTATAAGTTAAACAAGAATAACTTCCTAGACTACTTAATTAACGTATTACATTTCTTAGAAAGTTTTGGCCAAAGTTCGAATACTAATTCAGGACTTCCGAAGAAACAGAAAGGATGAAACCTGTATCCTCTACGTAACAAAAAGTAAACAAGGAACTGAGCCTACAGTATATAAACTTTTCACTTCGGTTACTTACTAAAGAATCAAATGGATGGCGTGTAAGAATACGCTAAAACACAAACTGTACTTTATTGAGATGTTCACGTAACCTACACTACACAATACCGTAAACAAGTAACAAGCTAAATTTTGTATACATATGACTTATTATTTGGAAACAAATACTACGAGAGTATGAACCAGCAATCTCCTGTTGGAATGAGGGTGATAACGTGGTGAGAGAAGAGAGTAGGAAGAGATGAACAGAGCGAGAGGAGGGAAGAAAGTTACGGGCACAGAAATGAGGGAGGAGGAGATGGCTAGAGTGAGGAGGAGCGTGAAATGAGCAGAGAAGGGGAAGAGGAGAAGAAGGACAGAAACAGGGAGAGGAGTGGATGGATAGAGGATGGAAAGAGAAGAAGGGCAGAGAGAGGTAGGAGGTGGAGAGGAGTAGAGTCGGAGAGAAGGAAATACAAAGATAAAGGAAGAGGAAATAGACAGAGAGAGAGGATGAAGGAGAGGGAAGGAGGAGATGGATATAGGGGGAAAGATCAGATGGACAGAGTGGGAGGAGCAGATGGAAGAGAGAGGGACAGGAGGAGATTTCCAAAGAGGGGGGGATCATGAGATGGACTAACAGAATTGGAATAAATACATGCCTGGCCAAAGCATGTTACTCAGTTAGTATTTGATGACAATGTACACAGAAGGTAGTGGGAGATGTGTTTCCTCGTAGAAGTTGTGTCAGTCTCGCACTGAGAGTGTGCATTTATGTGAAAAATTAGCTGCAATTTTAAAAAAAATACAGAATATGCCGAACATTTTTCTGATAATTGTGCTAAGTTATGAAAGTTGAAGGAAGCCATTAATTATTGAAATACTGGCACGCATTTTTGGTGGGTTATACCTTAGTCATCACAGCACGCCTTGAGGAGTAACATTTTTCCAGAATATACCAATACATATTAAATTATAATGTCAAAGTATCTTACGTTAATATTTGCCGAGATTCTGTGCAATGCGCTGAGTTATCATTAATTTATGCCGTCAAAGTATCTTACCTCATAATATCTGCAGCCATTCCTTAAGTAGGATAATTCTGATGCCGATTGTCTTCTGACTACAACGAACTAACCTCAAACGATGCAACTCACGGAACTGACATAATACACTACTGGCCATTAAAATTGCTACACCACGAAGATGACGTGCTACAGACACGAAATTTAACCGACAGGAAGAAGATGCTGTGATATGCAAATGATTAGCTTTTCAGAGCATTCACACAAGGTTGGCGCCGGTGGCGACACCTACAACGTGCTGACATGAGGAAAGATTCCAACCTATTTCTCATACACAAACAACAGTTGACGGGCGTTGCCTGGTGAAACGTTGTTGTGATGCCTCGTGTAAGGAGCAGAAATGCGTACCATCACGTTTCCGACTTTGATAAAGGTCGGATTGTAGCCTATCGCGATTGCGGTTTATCGTATTGCGACATTCCTGCTCGCGTTGGTCGATATCCAATGACTGTTAGCAGAATATGGAATCGGTGGGTTCAGGAGGGTAATACGGAACGCTTGCTGGATCCCAACGGCCTCGTATCACTAGCAGTCGAGATGACAGGCATCTTATCCGCATGGCTGTAACGGATCGTGCAGCCACATCTAGATCCCTGAGTCAACAGATGGGGGCGTTTGCAAGACAACAACCAACTGCACGAACAGTTCGACGACTTTTGCAGCAGCATGGACTACCAGCTCCGAGACCATGTCTGCGGTTACCCTTGATGCTACATCACAGGCAGGAGCGCCAGCGATGGTGAACTCAACGACGAACCTGGGTGCACGAATGGCAAAACGTCATTTTTTCGGATGAATCCAGGTTCTGTTTACAGCATCATGATGGTGGCATCCGTGTTTGGCGACATCGCGGTGAACGCACATTGAAGTGTGTATTCGTAATCACCCAGCGTGATGCTATGGGGTGGCATTGGTTACACGTCTCGGTCACCTCTTGTTCGCATTGACGGCACTTTGAACAGTGGACGCTACATTTCAGATGTGTTACGACCCGTGGCTCTACTCTTCATTCAATCCCTGCGAAACTCTACATTTCAGCAGGATAATGCACGACTGCATGTTGCAGGTCCTGTACGGGCCTTTCTGGATACAGCAAATGTTCGACTGCTTTCCTGGCCAGCACATTCTCCAGATCTCTTACCAATTGAAAATGTCTGGTCAATGGTGGCCGAGCAACTGGCTCATCACAATACGCCAGTCACTACTCTTGATGAACTGTGGTACCGTGTTGAAGCTGCATGGGCAGCTGTACCTGTTCACGCCATCCAAGCTCTGTTTGGCTCAATGCCCAGGCGTATCAAGGCCGTTATTACGGCCAGAGGTGGTTGTTCTGGGTACTGATTTCTCAGGATCTATGCACCCAAATTGCGTGAAAATGTAATCACATGTCAGTTGTAGTATATATTTGTCCAATGAATACTCGTTTATCATCTGCATTTCTTCTTGGTGTAGTAATTTTAATGGGCAGTAGAGTAATTAAATTAATTGTTCCTGACAGAGCAAAGGCCTAGAATGTATTGCAAACTGCCTGAGGGCAGTGGAGCACTGTGGTTACTGTCTGAAAACAACAGTGCATGGCTGATAAATTATTCAAACCTTTTGTATACTTTGGAGCACAAGCTACATTATGATTGGTGTTGCTCGAGAGCAGTGGGTTGAAGACCTGCAGTTAACGTCAGACAGCTAATTATTTAGAATATGTGGTTATATTTGCATTGCACGGATATTATCTGCAAGAATATACACATATACAAAGCAGGCAGATAAATGTCAACATAAAAAAGCAATTGGGTCCTCCCGGCAATTGGCTGAGTGCACGATGACATTTCGCAGTCGGTCGAGAGAAAAATGAGGAAGTGTAGTGGAGATAAATGACCTTGAATATAACACGTACAACTGCCACAGCACCAGAAACGCTGACAGCAACAAAATACTGACGTCGCCAGTTCTTGGAATGCTGACATTGAAATGCGCTGACACAGTGAAATTTTTAGTGAGCTGACACTAACAAATGGTGACATCGGCGTTTTCCCAGAACGCCCTCTTCTATCATACTGACGTGTCACTTCATTTCCATTTTGATGTTTCTTGTATCAGTATCGACAATAAAATAATTGTTTGTGTTCCACTTCTCATTGGTCATTTGTAGCACTATGCGATGTGGTGCAATTGCGTTTCGGTTCATGTCATGTGGTGTTTCAAAAGGTAAACTGAATGCCCTTATGGTCCTCGGCCCTAATTCAGCAAAAGTAATCGTTACGTTACTAACTTCCCCGATCGTATGACAAAGTTTGGCGTTCGTTCGGTGTGTTTCATTATTCTTAAACATTTTTACTCGTCACACAGTTTGAGATAACAGTACTAGACACGAAATCTTACTGAAGGCCTTGGATATTACAGTCTCTTAAGTTGGTGTTGTCAAGAAACCAAATGTCTATTTCTGCAATCGTGAGTCATTCTTAATTGCATTCGAATCCAAACTTAATCCTAGATTTTCGTATTGATCTTTCCTTATTTACTATTTGGGTAACCACAGAAAGTTTACCTTGTCTGGTGCCTCGTAGTCTCACCGCAGGAGAGAGCATAAACAAATGTCCTTGCTCGTACACTGCAACTAAGGAACTGATGAACAACCTTCTTGGGCTCGAAACCATACATATGGTTGTCCGATGTGACACCCAATGTATTAATCACTCACATCATTTGATGGAAATGATAAGAAAATGTCTAGTGAATTTAGTAGGATAATTCTGTGTCAAAGAACTAACTTCATGGTCACGGTGTTGCGAAATTTATTACGCAATGCTGCTCGTTATATAAGACAGAGGATTGATGTGTTTGTACAACCGATGATTTCCCTGAACGGGCTAGGATACAAGGAGCATAGTTCGTGTCTCAAACATGCACCGCCGAGTTAGTCTAGAGCAGTTTTTGCATCTCAGTAATGCCATCATCAGGCCCCTATGCACTCCATGTGCGATACTTGCGTACTGGAGCTATCAATATCTGGCTACTGTGAATTCGTCTTCGCAGTGTTTACTTTCATGACTTGACAGCAACCGAGAACGAAACAAACGCTTATAAGGGGAGTATTGAAACTCAAGTAAAGGGTATAAAAGGATTAAAAGAGAAGCTTTTCAAACTCAATCACATACAAACCGAAGGTGTTGCAACATGACAACAAAGGCACAAACAACAATGTCCGGATTTAGACACTGTTACGAATCATCAATAGAAAGTCAACAGTAAAATTTCTGACGAAGAATCAGCTAGCGAAGATTACACAAATGTAATTATACTGTCACTGAGGAATTAGATTCTAAAGTTTGCAAAGCTGACGAAACACCTAGTAAGGTCAGGGAGCTTAGTGACATAAATAAACAATATTAGATAAGAAATATCGTTTCAGTACCTGAGGAAGAATCCAAACTTAGCAGTGAGACTTAATGTAGAATCACTTAGCACAGATGAAATAAACGAAGCTTTAATTGGTATCGAAAGATGAGACATGAAAATTAGTGATGTTGTCAACACACAAAGTGATATTGGTAGTATAAGTTGTACACAATAGAACGCCCCGTTTGATGCAAAATCTAAACAAGTATGTATACTTCGTAATCAGATTTTCATTGTAGAATGCCTTTGTAAAGAGAACGCAAATGTGATTCAACTAACGTGACCAGAGTTTCAACTGCAGAAAATCTATGTTAGCTACGAGTAAAATACTACGCTAAGCAGGCAGACACACAAACAACTAGGCAATATGATTTACCGGAAGAATGTAATTAGTTAAATCTACTCTTGGTGTAAGATGCAGTACAGCATCAAATTAAATAGTTTCGCATCTAAATTGTTCTCAAGCATAATTTTGAGTGGGACAAAAATACTGCATCACGTTATACACAAGAGAAATATAATGGATGATAGTGATTGGCAGTTATTGCCTTTATTACAAATGACTTGGGCCTACTAGAGACTTTGTTTGATAACAACTCCTTGTGATCGTGCAACGTAAGAATGGAGTGTGGTGGAGACATATTTTCATTTATTAACAATCATTTACGTCTACTTTCAGATTTGGCTGATAATTATAACAGTGAGACTCTAAAGTAAGCTGCCATACACAATTTTCAGATTATGCCCATTACTAGTTACTTACGTTAGTAGCTACAGGCGACGCATTTCGTGCGACATCAGTGTACCAAGAATGAGAGTCAAACAAAGTGTTTCTGGATGACTATAGTAGTCTACTGCTGGAGAGAGGTGGGTCAACCCGCGGTTGGAGCAGTGTAGGCATGGCTAAAATCTCATTTGTTCAGTGATTATGTAAATATTTATGTACCATGAACCTGCGTACAGTGCAGAGCCGAATGTGTATACAAGAAGTACGTTTTGTCAAGTAATTTATGTAAAATGTTATGAACAAGTATTAGCAGTGTTAGCTGTGTGAACTGTGTTACGTGTGACATTGTAGCCAAACATTTATTGTATTGGCAGTCCGCGGTTTGCAGTCTTGGCCACTACGTCCTTTCATTTAAGTAAAACTGTTGGCATCCCTGAATTTAAACAGGACTTGTCATTTGGTAATTAGAGAGCCTTAGCCCACTCGCTAATAACTTTCTATCAGCCTCATATCGAAAGAGCCTAACCCCACAACCTACCAACTACTTCCGCATTGGGAGATATGCAGAAAGCAGTGGGTTGGTGAAATTACATCTTTAGGGTTCTGCCTTGACACGGCAGAATACAGTCATGGCTGGTGATGAGAATAACAGAATGAAATCAGTCTATTCCCAACTGAAATAACTCCTTAATAATGTATTTAACTTAGCCACCTGTTCATTCTTCTGAGTGAAACTAGTGTGTAGTACTCTCATTAGTTGAACTAAGGTAGTAGTGTACAATGGGAATATACATATCATGGAGGGTATCCCTAACGAAAAGAAATCCCAGGAGTTCGCTAAATTTAAAATAAGCAATGTACACGTTGTTGTTATTGTTTTGGGTGTTGCTGTGGCATTCAGTCTGAAAACTGATTTGATGTAGCTCTCCACGCTACTCTCTCCTGTGCCAGTCTTTTACTGGAAAGTGTGATCATGTCAGTTAATTACAAGCTATTTGACTCTAGACTTTATTAAACATTTATTCAGCCTTGTATTTATATAGAAGGTAAAATATGTTGTGCGGAAATAACGTTACCGGCTAAGTACATGTTAACATACGCATGCACTCAAAATGTGTTTATGTTTTACAGCCTTTGAGATATTGCAGGTTAGTATTTACCTGACATGAAGAAGTACAATTCACAGTCATGTAGTGGTAGTTTAGTCTCACAGTTAAGCAAGCCAGTCTCTCCAGCTCCATCCACGGTCGCTCCGCGATGGACCGTTGGGGGCTACAGCTCGCTACCTTCTGCGTCTGGCTGTTCTCATGACAGACTAGAAGCCTGGCTGCGCGCCGTTCTGTGCTGTAGGCACAGATATTACCAGTGGGATGGTGGGATGGATAAAGGGGTCGTGAGGCAGGGATGTGTTCACTGTAAATCACAAGAACCCTCACCCCCATTAATTTATTGTTGTTGTTGTGGTTTTCAGTCCAGAGACTGGTTTGATGCAGCTCTCCATGCTACTCTATCCTGTGCAAGCTTCTGCATCTCCAAGTACCTACTGCAATCTACATCCTTCTAAATCTCTTGGTCTCCCTCTACGATTTTTACCCTTCACGCTGCCCTCCAGTGCTAAATTGGTGATCCCTTGATGCCTCAGAACATGTCCTACCAACTGATCCCTTCTTCTAGTCAAGGTGTGCCACCAATTTCTATTCTCCCCATTTCTATTCAATACCTCCTCATTATTTATGTGATTTACGCATCTAATCTTCAGCATTCTTCTGTAGCACCACATTTCGAAAGCTTCTATTCTCTTCTAGTCCAAACTATTTACCGTCCATGTTTCACTTCCATACATGGCTACACTCCATACAAATACTTTCAGAAACGACTTCCTGACACTTAAATCTATACTCAATGTTAACAAATTTCTCTTCTTCAGAAACGCTTTCCTTGCCATTGCCAGTCTACATTTTATATCTTCTCTACTTTGACCATCATCAGTTATTTTGCTCCCCAAATAGCAAAACTCCTTTACTACTTTAAGTGTTTCATTTCCTAATCTAATTCCCTCAGCATCACCCGACTTAATTCGACTACATTCCATTATCCTCGTTTTGCTTTTGTTGATGTTCATCTTATATACTCCTTTCAAGACACTGTCCATTCCGTCCAACTGCTCTTCCAAGTCCTTTGCTGTCTCTGACAGAATTACAATGTCATCGGCGAACCTCAAAGTTTTTATTTCTTCTCCATGGATTTTAATACATACTCCGAATTTTTCTTTTGTTTCCTTTACTCCTTGCTCAATATACAGATTGAATAACATTGGGGAGCGGCTACAACCCTGTCTCACTCCCTTCCCTACCACTGCTTCCCTTTCATGCCACACGACTCATATAACTGCCATCTGGTTTCTGTACAAATTGTAAATTTGTAAATAGCCTTCCGCTCCCTGTATTTTACCCCAGCCACGTTCAGAATTTGAAAGAGAGTATTCCAGTAAACAATGTCAAAAGCTTTTCTGTAGGTCTACAAATGCTAGAAACGTAGGTTTGCCTTTCCTGAATCTCTCTTCCGACATAAGTCGTAGGGTCAGTATTGCCTCACGTGTTCCAACATTTCTACGGAATCCAAACTGATCTTCCCCGAGGTCGGCTTCTACCAGTTTTTCCATTCGTCTGTAAAGAAGTCAAGTTAGTATTTTGCAGCCGTGACTTATTAAACTGATCGTTCGGTAATTTTCACACCTGTCAACACCTGCTTTCTTTGGGATTGGAATTATTATATTCTTCTTGAAGTCTGAGGGTATTTCGCCTGTCTCATACATTTTGCTCACCACATGGTAGAGTTTTGTCAAGGCTGCTCTCCCAAGGATGTCAGTAGTTCTAATGGAATGTTGTCTACTCCCAGGGCCTTGTTTCAACTTAGGTCTTACAGTGCTCTGTCAAACCCTACACGCAGTATCCTATCTCCCATTTTATCTTCATCTACATCCTCTTCCATCTCCATAATATTCTCCTCAAGTACATCGCCTATTGTATGGAGCCTCTATATACTCCTTCCATCATTCTGCTTTCCCTTCTTTGCTTAGAACTGGGTTTCCATCTGAGCTCTTTATATTCACGCAATTGGTTCTCTTTTCTGCAGAGGTCTCTTTAATTTTCCTGTAGGCACTATCTAGCTTACCCTTAGTGAGATATGCCTCTACATCGTTACATTTGTCCTCTAGCCACCCCTGCTTACCCATTTTGCACTTCCTCTCGATCTCATGTTTGAGACGTTTGTATTCCTTTTTGCTTCCTTCATTTACGGCATTTTTATATATTCTCCTTTCATCAATTAAATTCAATATATCTTTTGTTACCTAAGGATTTCTACTAGCCATCGTCTTTTTACCTACTTGATCCTCTGCTACCTTCACTACTTCATCCCTCAAAGCTACCCATTCTTCTTCTACTGTATTTCTTTCCCCCATTCCTGTCAATCGTTCCCTAATGCTGTCCCTGAAACTCTCTACAACCTCCCGTTCTCTCATTTTATCCAGGTCCCATCTCCTTAAATTCCCACCTTTTTACAGTTTCTTCAGTTTTAATCTACGGTTCATAACCAACAGATTGTGGTCAGAGTCCACATCTGCCCCTGGAAATGTCTTAAAATTTAAATCCTGGTTCCTAAATCTCTTTCTTACCATTATATAATCTATCTGAAACCTTCCAGTATCTCCGGGCCTATTCCATGTATACAACCTACTTTCATGATTCTTGAATCAAGTATTAGCTATGATTAAGTTATTCTCTGTGCAAAATTCGACCAGGCGGCTTCCTCTTTCATTTCTTATCCCCATTCCATATTCACCTACTACGTTTCCTTCTCTTCCTTTTCCTACTATCGAATTCCAGTCAGCCATGACTATTAAATTTTCGTCTCCCTTCACTATCTGAACATTTCATCAATCTCTTCGTCATCTGTGGAGTTAGTTGGCACATAAACTTGTACTACTGTGGTAGCCGGGGGCTTCGTGTCTGTCTTGGCCTCAATAATGCTGTTTGTATTAGCTTGCCCGCACTCCTATTTTTTTCATTCATTATTAAACCTAGCCGGCCGAAGTGGCCGTGCGGTTCTAGGCGCTGCAGTCTGGAACCGGCATGGATGTGTGTGATGTCCTTAGGTTAGTTAGGTTTAACTAGTTCTAAGTTCTAGGGGACTAATGACCTCAGAAGTTGAGTCCCATAGTGCTCAGAGCCATTTGAACCATTTGTTTATTAAACCTACTCCTGCATTACCCCTATTTGATTTTTTATTTATAGCCCTGTATTCACTTGACCAGAAGTCTTATTCCTCCTGCCACCGAACTTCACTAATACGCACTATATCTAAATTTAACCTATCGATTTTTCTTTTTAAATTTTCTAACCTACCTGCCCGATTAAGGGATGTGATGTTCCACGCTCCGATCAATAGAACGCCAGTTTTCTTTCTCCTAATAACGACGTCCTCCAGTGTAGCCCCCACCCGGAGATTCGAATAAGAGACTATTTTACCTCCGGAATATTTTACCCAAGGAGACGTCATCATCATTTAACCATGCAGTAAAGCTGCATGCCCTCGGGAAAAATTACAGCTGTAGTTTCCCCTTCCTTTCAGCCGTTCGCAGTAGCAGTACATCAAGACCGTTTTGGTTAGTGTTACAATGACAGATCAGTCAATTATCCAGACTGTTGCCCCTGCAACTACTGAAAAGGCTGCTCCCCTCTTCAGAAACCACACGTTTCTCTGACCTCTCAAGAGATACCCCTCTGTTGTGGTTGCACCTACTGTACGGCTATCTGTGTCGCTGAGGCACGCAAGCCTCCCCACCAACGGCAAGGTCTATGGTACGTGGAGGGTAATTTATTGTATACGATGGAATTAAGTAATCTGAGTCAAACATGTGTTAGGCGTAAATTAGTGCTAAATGGCAACCATAACATACAGCCATCACTCGTCCATCACCATACCAACCAGTGTCAGCCAAAATGACCGCTATACGACAGCCCATGTAAACACAGGACACTGACACTCATTAATCATTAGAATTAAGCATCCTAGGTTTAGTCATCCCAGTAGACTTTAGCCAATTAAAGCACTCCTGTTAGCATCTCCATATCACCACCAATGAAAGCGTGCATGGTCACCTCAGTGCAACTACTATGTTGGGATAAGCACTCTTAATCCCACAAACGTAGGTGTAAGTTATCTACTCAGCGCTCAGTGCCCAGCTAAAGTTGAAAAGAAATTGTAAAGCATTAAAAACAAAACAAAAAAGTCAAATTCCAAAAGAACACAAAATTAGAAAACACAAATTAACAAAATATTCCTTTTGTGCATCATATTAATTCTATTTTCTTTTTATTTATGTATTAGTCAACACAAAATGCCAGTTTATTAGCAGGAAAGCAGAAGCCAAGAAGGCAGTCATATAAGATATAGTTCTTTATATAATTCGTGTACCACCAACGTTGAAGGCGTAGCCACAAGTCTTGTACTTCTGTTTCCGATCGGGCCATCAATTTGCGCAAACAACTTCTGCGTAGGCGCTCGTATGAAGCAGCTCTCAGCACATCTGTTGGGTTTCACAGGTCGTACAGTATCCATCACTGGCCTGTTCAATGTTTCATAGTGTCAAACAAGTAAATGACGACTACCCTCATCAAGTATAGGTCTTATTCAGCTTTCATTTACATTATTTGTCTCTAAAAATGTTGGCAATCCTAGTCGCAGTTCATGCTGAAAATTTATGTAAGTGAAATCACTCAAACACAGACATAACCGTCAGAGTCTTGTGCCAATAGGCTGTACCACATTAAGAAAAAATCCACTTAAATCCGGAGAGTGAGTGAGAACCACTCATATAGCGACGTTGCCACAGGGACTAGTTTGATTCTGTTGTTTCATTCGATTGAAAAAAAAGAAAAAAAAGGAAAGAAAACGACTGAACGAAAAAGCAATCGGTTGGCCAGCCGGTTGTTAAAGCCATCACTAGCTATGGTCCTTCGCACGCTCTGCATTCAAAGTACAAATTTGTACAGGTGCCTGTCATCTGTAGCAGTACAAGGGTCGCTTGTTACGATGAAGACTGACTTTGTCCGCAGCTCGTGGTTGTGCGGTAGCGTTTTCGCTTCCCACGCCCGGGTTCCCGGGTTCGATTCCCGGCGGGGTCAGGGATTTTCTCTGCCTCGTGATGACTGGGTGTTGTGTGCTGTCCTTAGGTTATTTAGGTTTAAGTAGTTCTAAGTTCTAGGGGACTGATGACCATATATGTTAAGTCCCATAGTACTCAGAGCCATTTGAAGATTGACTTTTGTTTCCTTCTTGTTGCAAATGTTAATTAGCCCCCTAACAAATAGTGTCCATCCACAATTAACACCCCCTGTCGTACTGCTTCGCTGTAGATGGGATCAACCCTGGTGGGGAAAAATAAGTAATAATTATTTGAATACGTGACGCTGTCAACAACTAGTGAAGATAGTCAAATGTTTGAACTTTGTTTGAACTGTGTAGAACGGTTTTTGAATGGTATTTGATGCCAAGTGATTGCGAGTGCTGAATATTAGGCTAGGGGCTGTGTTTAAATTACACGCTACGGAACTGTATTAAAGTAGCACTGACGTGCGCGATCTCTGGATTACGTGAGTGTTTTCATTACGAAGATTTTTTTTTCGTCGTGAAACGGATTTACTCATCACAGAAGGCAACGAGGGTGAGTAGGCTACAGCGAACGAGAGGCAGCTGTCGGGCTTACAGGGTGTTCAGGCAGAAGTACCTGATGTCACGTCTGCGTTACGCATCGAGACATTCTGCTGAGAGACATTTATCGATGACAGCACGCAGATAACAGCACATTGAAGCCAGTGTTATACTTTGCATGGAGTAGTTATTCGAGTAGGACGGAAATCGGTAGATGAGATGTACATGTACAGACAAACAAATGATTACAAAAATGGTTCAAATGGCTCTGAGCACTATGGGACTTAACAGCTATGGTCATCAGTCCCCTAGAACTTAGAACTACTTAAACCTAACTAACCTAAGGACATCACACAACACCCAGCCATCACGAGGCAGAGAAAATCCCTGACCCCGCCGGGAATCGAACCCGGGAACCCGGGCGTGGGAAGCGAGAACGCTACCGCACGACCACGAGATGCGGGCAAATGATTACAGTTTTAGAAATATTGGATGATTTATTTAAGGGAAAGAGCTTACAAATTGAGCAAGTCAATAACGCGTCCATCCACCTCTGGCACTTACGCAATCAGTTATTTGTCTTGGCATTGAGTGATGGAACTGTATGTCCTACTGAGGGATATCGTACCAAATTCTGTGCAAGTGGCCCATTAGATCGTCAAAATTCTGAGTTAGCTGGAGGTCCCTGCCTATAATTCTCCAAACTTTCTCGACAGTGGAGAGATCTGACGATCTTGCTGGCCAAAGTAGTGCTTTGCATACATGAATAAAAGCAGTAGAAAAACTCACCCTGTGCGGTCGGGCATTATCTTGCTGAAATGTACACCCAGGATGGCTCGCCATAAAGGGCAACCACCCGAGGCGTAGAATATAGTCGACGTACCACTATGCTATAAGGATGCCGCAAACGACAACCAAAGGGATCCACCTATGAAATGCAATGGCACCGCAGACCATAAGTCCTGTTTGTCGAGCTGTTGGGCAGCCACAGTCAAGTTGGCATACCACCACTGTTCGGGGAGACTCCAGACACATCTTCGTTGGTCATCGGGGCGCAGTTCGAAGCAGGACTCGTCAAAAAATGGCTCTGAGCACTATGGGACTTAACATCTGTGGTCATCAGTCCCCTAGAACTTAGAACTACTTAAACCTAACTAACCTAAGGACATCACACACATCCATGCCCGAGGCAGGATTCGAACCTGCGACCGTACCAGTCGCGCGGTTCCGGACTGCGCGCCTAGAACCGCTAGACCACTGCGGCCGGCACAGGACTCGTCACTGAAGAAAATATTACGCCAGGAAATCAGATTTCACGTCGAATGTGGCTGATACAACTGCAAACCGGCTTGGTGTGGTACAGAGGTCAACAGTAGTCGGCGTAAGGGCTCTGTGAGCTCAGCCCCGTCTCTGTGAGCTGCCTATTTCCTGGTTTAAATTGTCTGCATTACTTACCAAAATATACAAAGGTCACTTAATGGCACTACTTATTTAATAGCCTCATAAACCATAACCCATAACCTTGAACCTATAACCTATAATCTGTTTTATGACCATTATGGTCATTGATGTTCGGTGTTTGGTGATGCTTAATGGCCAATGACGATGATCACTGGATTGTTAAATGATGTTCAGTGGTAAATGATGGTCAGTGTAAATGATGGTCAGTGGTCAATGATGACGATCAATAGTCATTGGTGACCTGGTCAGTGATAGTCGGTGGGCAATGATTGGAAGTGGTCAATCATGGCCTATAGTCAATAATAATGATTATTGGCCATTGATGGTCAGTGCTTGGTGATGCTTAATGGCCAATGACGATGATCACTGGATTGTTTCAATGGCTGATGACATTCAGTGGCCAATGATTATGAACAATGGCCAGTGACGACGATAAATGGCCAATGATGATGATTATAAGTTATGACGATGCTTGGCGATCAATAATGGTCAGTAGTTAATGATGGTCTGTCATCATTGGGTTATAGATTTAGCTTTCTGTGCCTTCAGTACATGTTTTCTTACCATCTGAAATATAAAGAAAATGAATAGTATTAAGACAATGGTGCAGTGAGTTGCCAGCACCTCAAACACATTGTTTTATTCAATAACTGCATGATGCAAAGTGGGATTTACACTGATGTTGTGTAATCATAATATGATAGCGGAAGCAATGAAACAGGAAAGGAATTGTGATACATATTATAGTTTCAAACATTCTTACTCACTGAGCGTACAAACAAGAACTGGCAAGGTAGCTCACACTATACCTCTTAAATATAGAAGACCATTCCTGAGTCGACTTCAACTAATCCAGCCCTCTTTGAGAATGCTGTGAAGAAATATTAGATAAGCCTGGTACAATATCCTTTCATCATTATAGCCCACTGACAATCATCATTAACCACCACCTATCATTGACCATTAATTATCATTGACTACTGCCCATCTTTGACCACTGACAATCGTTGACTAACCCAGGGATCATCATTTATCACTAAGCACCATAATTCACCACTGACCATCATTGACCACTGACTATCATTATTGATCATTGATCACGATCATTGACTACTGACCATCATTCACCACTGACCATGATTATGGATAATAGGTTATGGGCTATGAGGGTTATTAAGTAGTGTCAATTAGTCAGCTGCATGTATTTTAACAAGTAATACAGGCAACTTATATGTGAAAATATTTATTTTGAAACCCTGTTGTGCTTACAAAGTGCGCAAAATGCTATAAATTTTGAGAACTAATACACTGTTCTTTTCATGGAGATCAGTAATTATACTTGCGCGAGCGCGCGCGCGCGCGCGCGCGTGTGTGTGTGTGTGTGTGTGTGTGTGTGTGTTATGTCACACAGTGAATCAAATAATTTATTCCAAGATAACACTACTCTCTCACTAACTAATACACTCAGTAGCTATCACTTTCTCAATAGTTTACACCCCAGCAACGTTAATAATCTGTGGTGGTTTCAATATAGATTTTCTAAGGGATTCTGGTAGGAAAAATGATATGGAAACGTTATTTGGATCCCACAGTTTGATTTCAGTAATGAACTTTCCAACGTGGGTGATAAAAACAGCAGGCTGTCAATTGAAAGACAGCTCCACACAAAAAAGAAACTGAGGGTGGCCAACACTAACACAGGCAAAGAAAACACATCTGGAATCTACCAGTTCACATGGTGCAACTCAATTTCTATTGGACATAGAAGTAGAAATTTCAGATCAGACACACTGAAAACAGAAGGGAACTTAAAAGCAACAGCAGTCATTCCACATTTGCTGATCACCTCGCAGACATGAAACTCCGACCCAACAGACGTAAACAAAGACATAAAAATTCTTAAATGCGGCAACAGCCCTCCACAGAAACTTATAATAGCTGAAAATATCCATATACAAAACCTAGTACTTTAGCCTAAAAAACGATAGTTAAAAAGGAAACAGCGCATATTTGGTGACAACAGAATGTAATATATTGACGAGAGAACTATAATACAACATTAGGTAAAAGAAAAAGCAATAATTTCATTTTAGGCCTGAAATTTTTCTATTTATTTAACATAACCTGAATAACTGCAAATGCCAAACGGCAGCCTGTTAATACTTTTGTTAATGTAAATACCATAATCCCAAAAACTGATGTGTATAATGATGCAGAAGTTGTTTATGTGTTATTTGAGACAGAATAAATGAGCGCCCTGAAGCTCAAGGAACTTCACCACCATATGTTTGGGTATTAAAACGAGAAGAACTATGCTCGCTCAAGGCAGAACCACACTTCCATATTATTAGTTGTACAGGAAATTTGGGTACAAAAGTAATTTGTTTGTAGGTCCACTGTGCTTGAAAACTGTGGTAGGAATATCGAAATTTCGGTTTTAGAGACGAGTTTTAGATATGTGAGTAACACTGGTAATTCTTAGTGCATTTTAAGCTGCAAGTTACACCATCAGTAGTACTCAAGTGTGAAATTTTGCCACCAATGTTTATGTATTTTGATGAATTTAAGACATAATAAAAAAAATTGGAACTACAGTCATCTACTAACCTATAGTTTATTTAAGTTATATTAATAAGTAGGCTGCCTGAATTTGAATAAATAATACGGACTGTTTAGATGCGAAAATACACTCCTGGAAATTGAAATAAGAACACCGTGAATTCATTGTCCCAGGAAGGGGAAACTTTATTGACACATTCCTGGGGTCAGATACATCACATGATCACACTGACAGAACCACAGGCACATAGACACAGGCAACAGAGCATGCACAATGTCGGCACTAGTACAGTGTATATCCACCTTTCGCAGCAATGCAGGCTGCTATTCTCCCATGGAGACGATCGTAGAGATGCTGGATGTAGTCCTGTGGAACGGCTTGCCATGCCATTTCCACCTGGCGCCTCAGTTGGACCAGCGTTCGTGCTGGACGTGCAGACCGCGTGAGACGACGCTTCATCCAGTCCCAAACATGCTCAATGGGGGACAGATCCGGAGATCTTGCTGGCCAGGGTAGCTGACTTACACCTTCTAGAGCACGTTGGGTGGCACGGGATACATGCGGACGTGCATTGTCCTGTTGGAACAGCAAGTTCCCTTGCCGGTCTAGGAATGGTAGAACGATGGGTTCGATGACGGTTTGGCTGTACCGTGCAGTATTCAGTGTCCCCTCGACGATCACCAGTGGTGTACGGCCAGTGTAGGAGATCGCTCCCCACACCATGATGCCGGGTGTTGGCCCTGTGTGCCTCGGTCGTATGCAGTCCTGATTGTGGCGCTCACCTGCACGGCGCCAAACACGCATACGACCATCATTGGCACCAAGGCAGAAGCGACTCTCATCGCTGAAGACGACACGTCTCCATTCGTCCCTCCATTCACGCCTGTCGCGACACCACTGGAGGCGGGCTGCACGATGTTGGGGCGTGAGCGGAAGACGGCCTAACGGTGTGCGGGACCGTAGCCCAGCTTCATGGAGACGGTTGCGAATGGTCCTCGCCGATACCCCAGGAGCAACAGTGTCCCTAATTTGCTGGGAAGTGGCGGTGCGGTCCCCTACGGCACTGCGTAGGATCCTACGGTCTTGGCGTGCATCCGTGCGTCGCTGCGGTCCGGTCCCAGGTCGACGGGCACGTGCACCTTCCGCCGACCACTGGCGACAACATCGATGTACTGTGGAGACCTCACGCCCCACGTGTTGAGCAATTCGGCGGTACGTCCACCCGGCCTCCCGCATGCCCACTATACGCCCTCGCTCAAAGTCCGTCAACTGCACATACGGTTCACGTCCACGCTGTCGCGGCATGCTACCAGTGTTAAAGACTGCGATGGAGCTCCGTATGCCACGGCAAACTGGCTGACACTGACGGCGGCGGTGCACAAATGCTGCGCAGCTAGCGCCATTCGACGGCCAACACCGCGGTTCCTGGTGTGTCCGCTGTGCCGTGCGTGTGATCATTGCTTGTACAGCCCTCTCGCAGTGTCCGGAGCAAGTATGGTGGGTCTGACACACCGGTGTCAATGTGTTCTTTTTTCCATTTCCAGGAGTGTATATGAATTGAAAACTGAGAGAAATCTTACATACTTCGAGAAATAATGCAATTTGATTTTGTTCGGATTTTCGTTGAGGTTGTTTACTAAATACTGTCATGTTTCGGTGATCATGCTTGGTGAGTGAGTGTGTGTGTATGTCAAATGTTATTGCATGTGTGTGTTTGGTTTAGAGATATTGGTTCTCTCTTGTTACACCATCTTCCTTGGAGATGTTTCACTTCTGTTATAGGCTTTGAACCTGACATGCGTCTAAACTTAATAGAAGTTCTCGCTTCGTATTACGAAAAAATATGCAGTTTGTGTGCTACATCACAATATAATCGTCAAAACAAACCGCCTTAATCCTTCCTTCCTTCTTTATATGGTGTTTGTTCACTTAGTTTGCCTTTTGGCTAGATTGTCGATATGATAGTATGTGTTTTCAAGTCGCATATTTTTATTAGATGCCTGTATTATTTAATAACTGATTATAGAAAGTACAGTCTATAATAATTCATAAAGCCTTGCACCATGATTCTGATTAATTTGTACTGCGATCTTTTTCATAAGTTGTTGTTCAGGATCGGCTCTGTTAGGAGCGGCCAAGGCAGTGGACGGAAATAAATAATTGGGACAATTTTTGTGATGAGGCCATTTATTGGTAGAAAATGCATTCAAATGGGCAACATGAGTCAGGCCTATGGAGGCGAGGGTGAGCCAGAGCGTAGTGGTAGGCCATGCATAGTTCGCATCAAACTTGGACAAAGTTAATGAAAAGTGGTGTCTGCCATTCGGACTAGTCTGGGCAGGTGGCAGGTGGTGTTCACATCTACGGGGCGAGCGGTAGAGAGAGCATTTCACCGACGGGCGGCAGGGTACATCCAGCACGGCTACGCGGCTTCCTCTGCCCTGATTGGTCAGAAGCCGAGAAACCGGCGGGGGCGGCATGGAAAGTTCCAAAGCGTGGCCTGGTCAGCGTCGCCTAGGTGGCGTTACTTGTCAGCACACGACGGAGGTGCGTGATCGAGATTGCCCACCCCAGTGCTGACTTGCTGTTGCCGGACCGTGGGACGAGAAAATTACAGGCAGCCGAAGCTGCCGGTTAATTCTTGACCGTAACGAGAAAATGAAATAAACCTTTTGAAATAAATAAACGATAGACTCCCCTACTATCTGGCTCAACCTTACACTCTTCCCGCTTCCATAGGAGCGGAGAATATATTTGAATTCGCTCAATGTAAGTATTATTTAATTGTAGACAATTTTAGTTTGCAAAACAAAGTAAACATTATTAGACTGTTAAAGGTTCCCACAGAATACGGCAGGGGCCTTCAACTAGGGGTGGGTGTAGAGACTTTGAAGACTGCCTAGGGGTCACAAAGGGGCTTACACACTTCAACAATATTATGTTTACACAAGAACAAGGAATAAATAGTATAAAACATCAAATCAAAATTACATGAGTTAACAAGTGTGAATAAAACATCTTGGAAAGCAATAGTTTGAATCAGACATACACGCTAAGTGTCTTTGTTTTTTAAATGAGTATACATATCACCACTGAAGCTACACGTAGGACGGAGTGGCGCGATGTGCCGCATTGTGTTGTCCTCAGCGGGCAGCGCACAAGCTGCCGGCTAGAGTGGATGTGGCGGTGGCCAGGCCCGTCCACTGGAACTCAGCGCAGTGCAGTGGGGTATGAGGGGAGGTTCACACGTTTCACACACATTTAAAAAGTCCAGATATTAATTCGTCAAACTGTATTGCATCTAATCCTTTCTCATCTAGTTGTTCAATTTCAGTTTCTTGTGCTGTAGGATCATACCACAATCCGCTTTAATGATTTATTCACTGTTCTTCTTCAATATTACTTATTTGTATCTTCTCTCTTTCTGTTGTGTTAAAGATTTTTAAAACCTTATATGCCATTTGTTGTCTTCCGTGGATATCATGTTCCATATTAGAAATAAACCTGTCCCAGTGTTCTTGATGTGCTTTCCTTACAGCCCATTTAGCATTATTTCTTTTCTTCTTATAGTATTGTTTTTTCTCAATAGTGGGTTAGCTTAAGTATTTTATGTATGCATCCTGTTTTTCTTTGACAGCTTTCGTTATATCCTCATTCCAATTTTTTAGGCCTTTTCTTTTCTGTATTCTTTTCTTTTTACCAAGAGCTTCTCCTGCTACTCTGCATACAGTATTCTTCAGAGTTTGCCATTCTTCTTCTATATTGTCATTATTTTGTAAATTTGCTAGTTCTTCATTTAATCTCCTTTGCTACAGGTGTCTTACACTGTCCTCTTCAAGCAAGTATGTCTTATAAACGCTTAGATTTTGTTGGTTTGTTACTTGCTAAGTTATTTTCTTCCATTTTGTAAAAAGATCTATTCTGGAGATATGTAAGAAATGATCTAATCCTATATCTTGCCCTCTATAAGCTCTTGTATCCGTTACTTGGCCAACTAGCTTATCATTTACTAAGATGCAGGCAATTGTTGATCTAAGACCTCTGCTAGCCCAAGTACATTTGTGTATATCCTTTTTCTTAAAAAGTGAACTTGTGATTTTTAAATTGTTGTAAGTGGCAAAATCTCTTAATAATTTTCCACATTCGTTACATATCTGTTCTCCAAATGGACCTATAACGTTTGTTACCGGGATATTTCCTATTCTGGCACTGAAATCATCCATCATAATAATTTGATGAGTAGCACTGTATTTACTCAGAGTCTTCGGTAGTTCTTCACAGAAGGTTTCAGACTCATCCTTTTTCCCTTCTTCAGGTGCATATACACTTATAAAGGTGGCGTTACCCCTTATCAGTTTCAGCCTGACTGTAAGTATTCTTTCACTTAAGTATGTACAATATTGGATGTATTTTTCCCATTTTTGGTGCAGGAGTAGCGCTACACATTTACTTGCTCTTTTATATTGTTCAAAACTACTATAGAATATAATGTAATCCCCTACGTATCTATTTCCTCTTAATTTCATTTTAGTTTCTGTGAGTGCTACAGCATCGATATTCATGTCGCTTAGTATATTTACTAATTCTACCTCCTTTTGGGAAATTCCTCTCACATTCCAGGTTGCTACTTTGATGTGTTCATTTATCCATTTTCGTTTGTCCTTTTTAATAGCCTTGTGATTTACCTTTGAGACCATGCTGCTTCCTAGGCTCGTTTGGGTACTGGGAGTAGTCTATGTTTTCTGAGACTTGGTTACCGGCCATCTGCTCAACCCCCTTCTAGGAGGACCAGGATTTTCTTTCGGGGTTATATCCCTTAGCCGATATGTTTCATGTCATTAAAAATAATTTTCGACGTATGAAAGAGTTGGAATATCGGGTACTTCTTGGTTTTGAGACAAATTCACAGAGTTACATACTGCGAGTTTCTCTTGTTACATATCACGCTGAAAACTATTCATATGTTCCCTGGTAGCCCTGACTGAGTATCTTGTGGGAACAGTCATAATTGGTTGCATTGTTAATACTGATCTACTTTGCAAACTTTAATTTACAAGCTTACAGGAAGGAACTGGTACAGGACTAATTTGATCCAATCAGTTTCTAATTAATAGCTGAAATATGATTTCTCTTAATCATGGTACGATCCGTGGGAGCGATAGTGAATTTAAAGAGCAAGGGGCTGAGGTTGTTACGGCAGCTAGCTGACTCTGTTTGTGTACAGCCATTAATGATGAGATCTCACGTTTGTCCTGGACATGATGTGACGTCTTTCGGTGACGTCATGAGAACGTTTCTGATGTTTACGGAGCAAGAGGTACTTGAGCTTTGACTAGAAGTCAGTAGCTTACAGAGTACGGCTTTTAGGGCATAGGAGGTTAGACTACCTCAAAGGCCTATCTATGTGTGCAAGATGTTAAACAAACTGTAGCTGCAGCACCGATTAGTCAAAATGTATAGATCGTAAAATATTTGAAGGACCGCTGGGAACTGGTGCAATCGTCGAGTCGGTTGTTGTCCCTCGTCGGAGATACAACAGAGGTCCTACCGGCCAAATGGAGGCAGATTTATTTCATTACTATATAAATTTATCAAAACTGACACTTGAGATCCATAGGGGTTGATTACGCTCATTTCGCGTATGGAAAGGCTACAAGAATCAGTTCTGTTTCTGTGAGTTGGTGTTGAGTTTCATCGCCATTACCCAGTATCTGAAGGCTAGTGTTGTGATTTTAAGCAGGTGTACCTGACTAGATGGTGGGAGCTTCCGGTGATGACAGGTGATCTACATCTGCAGCTACAGGGATACCCTGCTAATTACATTTAAGTGCCTGGCAGAGGGTTCATCGAACCACCTTCACAATAATCGTCTATTATTCCAATCCAGTACAGCGCACGGAAAAAACTGACGCCTATATCTTTCCGCGCGAGCTCTGATTTCCCTTATTTTATTGTGATGATTGTTTCTCCCTATGTAGGTCCTTGTCAACAAAATATTTTCGCATTCGCAGAAGAAAGTTGGAGACTGAAATTTCGTGAGAAGATTCCGCTGCAACGAAAAACGCCTTTGTTTTATTTATGTCCACTCCAAATCCTGTATATTTCAGTGACACTCTCTTCCCTATTTCACGATAATACAAAATGTGCTGCCCTCCTTTGAACATTCTCGATGTACTCCGCTAGTCCTACCTGGTAAGGATCTCACACCGCACAGCACTATTCTAAAAGAGGATGGACAAGCGCAGTGCAGGCAGTCTACTAAGTAGGTTTGTTACATTTTCTAAGTCTCCTGTCAATAAAACGCAGTCTTTTGTAGCCTTCCCCACAGCAGTTCCTGTGTCATCCTTCCAATTTCAGTTGTTCGTAAGTGTAATTCCTAGGTACTGAGTCGAATTTACGGCCTTTAGATTTGATTGATTTATCGTATAATCTAAGTTAAACGGGTTCCTTTTAGTACTCTTGTGGATGACCTCATACTTTACGTTATTTAGGGTCAATTACCAGTGTTTGCACCATATAGATATCTTTTCTAAATCGTTTAGCAATTTGTTTTGATCTTCTGAGGACTTTACTACTCGATAAATGACAGCATCAGCTGCAAACAACCTAAGACGGCTGCTCAAATTGTCTTATAAATCGTTAGTATAGATAGGGTACAGCAAATGGCCTATAACACTACCCTGGGAAACGCCAGAAATCACTCTGTTTCACTCGAGGACTTCCCGTCAGTTACTATGAACTGTCACCTCTCTGCCAGGGAATCACGAAACTAGTCACATAACTGAGACGATATTCCAAAAGCACGCAATTTCACTACAAGCCGCTAGTGTGGTAAGTGTCAAAAGCCTTCTGTATATCCAGAAATACGGAATCAATTTGAAATCCGTTGTCAATAGCACTCAACACTTCGTGTGATTAAAGAGTTAGTTGTGTTTCACAAGAACGATGTTTTCTAAAACCGTGTTCACCGTGTGTAAGGAAGCCGTTGTCTTCGAGATAATGCATAATGTTCGAATACAATATACATTAAAAAATCCTGCTGCATATCGACAATAGTGACATGGGCCTGTAATTCAGTTGATTACTCCTACTACCTTTCTTGAATACTGGTGTGACCTGTGCAACTTTCCGGTCTTTGAGTACAGATCTTCCGGCGAGCGAATGGCTGTATATGACTGTTAGTGTTCAGCTATTGTATCAGCATACTGTGAAAGGAACCTAATTGGTATGTAGTCTGGACCGGAAGACTTGCTTTTGTTAAGTGATTTAAGTTGCTTCACTACTCCGAGGATATCTATGTCTACGTCATTCATGTTTGCAACGGTTCTTGATTCGAATTCTGGTATATTTACTTCGTCTTCTTTGGTGAATGAATTTCAGAAGTCTGTGTTTAGTAACTCTACTTTGGCAGCACTGTCGTCGATAGTATTTCCATTGCTATCGCCCAGAGAAGGCTTTGATTGTGTCTTACCGCTAGCATACTTCACCTACGAACCGAATCTCTGTGGATTTTCTGCCAGGTTTCGAGACAAAGTTTCGTTATAGAATCTATTACAAGTATCTCGCATCGAAGTCTACTCTAAATTTCGAGCTTCTGTAAAGGATCGCCAATTTTGGAGATTTTGCGTCTGTTTAAATTTGGCATGTTTTTTTCGTTGTTTCTGCATCAGTGTTCTGAACCGTTTTGTGTACCAAGGAGGATCAGCTTCGTCGTTTCTTAATTTATTTGATATAAATCTGTCAGTCGCCGCAGATACTATTTCTTTGAATTCATGTCACAGCTTGTCTACACTTACGTTGTTTATTTGGAAGGAGTTGAGAGTGTCTTTCAGGAAGACGTCAAGTGAATTTTTATCTGCTTTTTTGAATAGGTATATTTTTCGTTTTGTTTTGGAGGATTTGGGGTTACAATATTCAGTCTCGTTACGCAACCCTGTGTTCACTGATCTCTATATCCATTTTGATGCTTGTTATTAGCTTAGGATTATTTGTTGTTAAGAGGTCGAATGTGTTTTCACAACCATTTACTGTTCATGTGGACACATGAACTACCTGCTAGAAATAATTTTCAGAGAATGCATTTAGCACAATTTCGGATGATGTTTTATATATACTTCCGGATTTAAACACGCATTTTCGTCAATATATCGAGGGTAAACTAAAGTCTCCGCCAACTATAATTGCATGAGTCGGGTACATGTTTCAAACTGAACTCAACTCTTCTTTGAATCTTTCAGCAAATTTATCATCTGGATTGGGAGGTCGGTAACAAGATTTAATTATTATTTTATTCTGGTTGCCAAGAATGACCTCTGCCCATACTAACCCACAGGAACTATCTACTTAAATTTCTCGACAAGATAAACTACTTCCAACAGCAACGAACACGCCCCCGCCAATTGTGTTTGCCTATCCTTTCGGAACACCATTAGGTTCTTCGCAAAAATTTCGGCTGAACTTGTCTACTAGCTTTCAGTGCCTATAACGATTTCAGCATGGGAGACTTCTTTTAGCGCTTGGAGCTCTGGTACTTTCAGAAGACAGCTACGACAATTTACAACTGTTACACCGATGGTTCTTGTATCCACGTTCTTCCTGTGTTCGACCTGCACTCTTTGTGACTGAAGTCCTTTTTGTGTTTTCCCGAGACCCTCTAAGCTAAAAAAACCTCCCAGTCCAAGCCACACAGCTCTTGTTCCTCGTGTAGCCGCCACCTGCGTGTAGTGGACTCCTGACCTATTGGGCGGAACCCGAACCCCAACCACACTATGGCGCAAGTCGAGGAATCTACAGCTTACATGGTGGCAGAACCGTCTGAGACTCTTATTCAGACACTCCACTCGGCTTTGTACCAGAGGTCCGTAGTCGGTCTTGTCGACTCTGCTGCAAATGGTCAGCTCTGATTTCACCTCGCAAGACAGACTGGCAGCCTTTACCACTCCTGTTAGCCGCTCGAAACCAGAGAGAATCTCTTACAATCCAAAGTGACACATATCATTGGTACCGACGTGAGCCACCACCTGAAGCTGGCTGCACCTTGTGCTCTTTATGGCTTATGGAAGGACCCGTTCAACGTCTGGAATGACTGCACCCGTTATGCACACAGAGTACACATTGGATTTCTTCCCCTTCTTGGCAGCCTTGTCCCTAAGGTGCCGAATAATGCTCCTAACGTTGGAGCTCCCAACTGCCCTATGTGAATGCCTAGGTCTTGCAGGCTGAGAGGTTTCCTCTGAAACAGGACAGACAGCTACATCTGGGTGAGCGACAGTGTCAGCCACAGACAGCGCCTGGAATCTGTTTGTGAGACTAATTGGGGAGGCCTTACGTGCAGCCTCCTGGGGAGTCTTTCACCTGCCACACCCCGAGACGACCTCCCACTCGACGATGGTTAAGGGGCCAACCTCAGTTAGAGCAGTAAGTGGGCTGGTCATCGGAGAGGACCGATCGCAAGACTGGAATGTGCTGGACGTCCGTTGGATCCCCACTGAAGTTTCAAGCTGAGTAACCGAAGCCATCATGGCCTGGAGCTGAGAGCAAAGTGTCACCCACTCAGCTTGCATCCGCAGAAAACATTCACACTCCGTATCCATACTAAAGACCGTGGAAAATTACACTACTAAGACAAACGGACTATCGACACCTGCTGCAGGACTCTACTGCAGACCCTGACAAAAACGCAAGACCTGTGTTTAATAAATTATATTAACACGCAGAGATTCAAAAACAGAAGTACTGAAGCACTCAGGTGAACTAAATAATTCGCCTATGCCACAAAATTGGTTTATTTTCCTACACAAACGAAAATACGTGAACTGTTTCTACTAGATATTAAATTAACACGTAGAAACTCGAGAAACTAAACTATCATAGCACATAGATGAAACTATACAATTAGCTCCTGGTTAGGAACTCGTAGAAGTCACAAAATCGGTTACGTCCCTGTTGCTGCTTCTGTCTCGGACGGCTGCTGCTGCCTGACTCAGCTATTTAGTTCTTTAAAGTATAGTGTATGGCGACAGAAGAAGATCGTACAATTAACCGAGGGCAGCCTTATCCAGAATATAACCGTGTATGGAGGTTGATGGTGGCTATCAGGCTTGTTAAACTTGGAAAAACCGTGTTTTTATTGTTTTTGCGCATTCTGCAAAAATTTCTGTGATACTGTAGGATGAAAGTTGGGTTAAGCGATGTATTCTATTTCATTTTCCGGTTTCCCCATGTATCTCCATGGTGATGTCACGTGTGAGATCGCTAGGTTTGACATCTATTGGTCGTTGTGGTTTGTACTAGTTGCCTCCCCAACTGGTTTGAGTTAAAAAAGAGTTGAACAATATCTGTAGACAAGCAAATATGCTCAATAGCTATCTTGAAGGCCTTATTAAACATGTACAGTAGTCTACAGGCTCTATGACTCTTTTGGGACATCCTGAACGCTTCAAGGGTTGATCAATCAGTCAGTGCTGCTTTATTCCACAAAGTCCCACATGACCAAGCGACTTGTCCTAGCAAGTACGCCTCAAAGATTCTCATATAAATATTTTTATGGTGAAGAGAACACGTTACTAACAAGCCACCAGACAGAAATTAAGAAAAACTCCACTGGCTGTGAGGCATTGCTTTGCAAATGTGCTCTGTGCTCAGCAAGGCGAGTCTGTTATTACTATTTTCATCTCTCTCTGTTACAACGGTCCCACAAATGGAAGAACTTATTCATCAGAAGATTTTAGTTTTTATTAAAATGAATCAGCAATCACTGTTTTGCAATCATTTGCGTAGAAGTTACTTTTCCTTCTTCTGGTTATTGTAGACTGACTGAGAGTTTTACTTTAGACTGACACTGACTGTACTGTCAACGTATTATGTTCCTTTCTACAATCTGGTTCCACTTCTTTTTGCCTTCCCAGCGCACTTTTTTGGTTATGGCAAATTGTTTCTTTTCAGAATTCAGTTGAATGATTTGAGGCTTTATACACTCCTGGAAATTGAAATAAGAACACCGTGAATTCATTGTCCCAGGAAGGGGAAACTTTATTGACACATTCCTGGGGTCAGATACATCACATGATCACACTGACAGAACCACAGGCACATAGACACAGGCAACAGAGCATGCACAATGTCGGCACTAGTACAGTGTATATCCACCTTTCGCAGCAATGCAGGCTGCTATTCTCCCATGGAGACGATCGTAGAGATGCTGGATGTAGTCCTGTGGAACGGCTTGCCATGCCATTTCCACCTGGCGCCTCAGTTGGACCAGCGTTCGTGCTGGACGTGCAGACCGCGTGAGACGACGCTTCATCCAGTCCCAAACATGCTCAATGGGGGACAGATCCGGAGATCTTGCTGGCCAGGGTAGTTGACTTACACCTTCTAGAGCACGTTGGGTGGCACGGGATACATGCGGACGTGCATTGTCCTGTTGGAACAGCAAGTTCCCTTGCCGGTCTAGGAATGGTAGAACGATGGGTTCGATGACGGTTTGGATGTACCGTGCAGTATTCAGTGTCCCCTCGACGATCACCAGTGGTGTACGGCCAGTGTAGGAGATCGCTCCCCACACCATGATGCCGGGTGTTGGCCCTGTGTGCCTCGGTCGTATGCAGTTCTGATTGTGGCGCTCACCTGCACGGCGCCAAACACGCATACGACCATCATTGGCACCAAGGCAGAAGCGACTCTCATCGCTGAAGACGACACGTCTCCATTCGTCCCTCCATTCACGCCTGTCGCGACACCACTGGAGGCGGGCTGCACGATGTTGGGGCGTGAGCGGAAGACGGCCTAACGGTGTGCGGGACCGTAGCCCAGCTTCATGGAGACGGTTGCGAATGGTCCTCGCCGATACCCCAGGAGCAACAGTGTCCCTAATTTGCTGGGAAGTGGCGGTGCGGTCCCCTACGGCACTGCGTAGGATCCTACGGTCTTGGCGTGCATCCGTGCGTCGCTGCGGTCCGGTCCCAGGTCGACGGGCACGTGCACCTTCCGCCGACCACTGGCGACAACATCGATGTACTGTGGAGACCTCACGCCCCACGTGTTGAGCAATTCGGCGGTACGTCCACCCGGCCTCCCGCATGCCCAATATACGCCCTCGCTCAAAGTCCGTCAACTGCACATACGGTTCACGTCCACGCTGTCGCGGCATGCTACCAGTGTTAAAGACTGCGATGGAGCTCCGTATGCCACGGCAAACTGGCTGACACTGACGGCGGCGGTGCACAAATGCTGCGCAGCTAGCGCCATTCGACGGCCAACACCGCGGTTCCTGGTGTGTCCGCTGTGCCGTGCGTGTGATCATTGCTTGTACAGCCCTCTCGCAGTGTCCGGAGCAAGTATGGTGGGTCTGACACACCGGTGTCAATGTGTTCTTTTTTCCATTTCCAGGAGTGTATTATTTGTAGGTTACAGAATTTCTCTGTGGATGTTCGCGTTTTGCAACTATTTCTCTATTTTAGTCTTCTCATTTGCGTTTCTCTGTTTTGAGAGTAGTGGCAATGACAGAGTTCTCAAGAAATACATATTTCTGTCCATAAACGTCAAGAGATGTATTACGTATGTATAATGGTTACACGACAATTAGCGTAGACGCTCCACAAAAGTGAATCATTTCTGATGAACGAGTTTTCGAGTTTTCAGTAGGCTTAATAAAGACAAACAATAATAATTGTGACCGCAATTGATTTATGGTTGTAGCTTGTAGTTGGTGCACTGAGTGTTATTAGTATCTATTCTCTAGCCCGTAAACCTAGTGACAGAAATTAGAGTAGTGTCAAAGGCTTATAGTGTTGATATTATGGCCGTGGTTCATCTAGGCATTCTGTTGTTGAGACACGAGCTACGTTCCTCACTTCCAAACCCACTCAGGGAAACCATCGACTCTGCAAACGTATTATTCCTGTGGCTAATATAACCGGCAACATGGCATAATATATTTAACACCGTGATGATAACGTTACTTCCTGGAATGGCACATGGAATGGCGCATAATTATTCTCCTAAAATCACTAGGTATATCTGAATGATTTTCATGTAAGTTTTAACATCAACTGATCAGATCTATGCTTCTGAGGCCATGAAGGTCATTCCACTGAGAAAATACAACTAATCTCGTCTTTTACATCGTAAATTGTATATATTAGCCAATTAGTCACCACTATGGCAATGACAGAGCAGAAAACACAGCAGTAGCTTGGTAGCTCATCATTACTGTGACTGTCGTCTGAAAGGATGACTCTATTAGCTATGGGTTCGAAACTGGCTGGAGAACTACTATACCGTGTCTGCATATTTCCTCTTCTTTAATCTGTCAGACCGACAATGGGCAAGGAAATCTTTAGAAAACCTTTGCATCGTAAGTCTTCACATAACTTTAAAGTAAGTACCGCCATTAGACTGTTTTTTATTTGTAGTATTACATTTACACGACCTTGATTTCGGCTTTACAATGCCATTACCAAGTGTTTTTATGTTATACAGTGCCTACACTATTATACACATTGTCTAAGGGTCAATATTTCTGGTAAAAGCCTACTGCTTTGTTTTATCACTGAGTATACCATCTTCTCATAACCTTCATCCACTACCTCTTAGCGCCTGAAATTCCTCAATCACACACTTGGTAATACCAGAATTTCTCAGCGTCAGCCAACAACATCAAAATTTTTTGCGCATACATAATTTGATTAAATACTGAGTAATATTGAACAACTACCTATTTAGGTGGACAAGTTAATTTCGTCCGTGTCAAACTGAGACTTTGTCGTGGAAGCGGTAAACGATAGTTTCAGGCGCTCAAACCACATTGAACTCCAGCGTGTAGATAGAATGTGAATTATGTTCCTGGACGTAATCTAATGTTGTGTATCATGAATATCTTAAATATCATTCCTTGTTTCAGCTGAATCCTATGATAGGGAGATGTATCTGAAATGCTTAACGGCAGATAAATGAAATCGTTTGATTTCAAATCAGTCAAAAGGTTTGGAGAGAGAACAATGCCATCAAGATAAGTCCTGGGAACATTAAAGTGTCTCCTGATACTATTGCTGATCATCTCTTGCTTAGTTGAAAATAGTAGGTCGTACAGACATAAAACAAGAGAATGACAAATAAATATTGAGACTAGGAACCCAATAGTTGGCATTACCGTCGGCAAAGTCATTAAGAAGTCGACAAATGCTAAAGCAACGGTATTAGATGATATGAGAGTGGAACATGTTAAACATTTAGGCAGCAGAGGAAGTTTATTGCATCTGTTGGTCTTCTATGTTGATTTGTCCCTAAGTAACAGACAGATCCCTAATATGCGTTATAGACATTTTCTTGTTTTCGCACTCGTGATCGTGGTATCGAGCGTCAACCCAATTCCGGCCGATAACGTACGACGTCTCACTACGTGACAAAACTACGCCATTACGGGTAAAATTTATCAGCGGACCCGGATCAACTCCTACCACATACCAGTTACTCAAATAGATTAGACAAGGGTAGCCAGCCTCACGTTGACCAGCGAGGCGAGGATAAAAACGTTACCACTTGTATTCCACTACCAGCTCTGTACAGACCACATTACATTACTTTAAGTTCCAAATTCCTACCACTGAACAGGAAAAATAAATCGCTACCATTTTCCGCTTAACTCCTAACTACAACACTGAACAAAGGAAAAGACCAAGAAAGATTCAGCAGTCACAGGAAATCATGCACATCATTTCTCACGGGAATATTATAGTTCACTTTCCATTTAAGAAGCCCGAACCGCTAATTATTTTCACTATGTGCTGCCTTATATTAGCAACACCAGCTTCTTCTGAGCCTCCACTTTCCCTGTCTCTGCTTTGAAGCACAAAATTGCCGACCAGCCATTACTACTGGGGGCTACCGCTGTAATGTCTAATACCTCTGTTGTTAACCAAAGCAAGCCATGAGAAGACGGAAACTGCTGAACTTCCCCGCCAAATCATAGCGACATAACTTTGAGTTCTTTCAGTACTTCGGTACTCGAAACGTACCTGGACTCGCCACAGATCCCAAATATCTGTCTGGAGAAACCGATATGCTACTGAAATTAGTCCTGTGTTCGGTGACTCTCTGGATGCCAAGATATGTGTTTGTGCCCCTGAATAAAAATTTGTGAAATAATTTTTCAGAAACTTTCTTGATGTTGGAGGAATAATTTATAACTGTGCCGTTACTGCAAATTTGCTAAATAGGACGAAATAGGAGACTCTTTTGCCATAGGAGAGTTAGCGAGTATAGCACGCCGCTTTTTTAAGACCTATATATCTAAAAAAATTGAGAAAATGTGTGTCTATTCGACCTTCTGTTGCAGAAACTAAGGCAGTTAGACGAAGGTTGCCGGTTTGACTCTGGTCCAAGGTACGTTAATTTTCGTATAGCGTTTCTGTCGTGTTTTTGCTACTTAGTGAGTAACAATGATGACGATAAAATATCGTGAATGGCTGTTTCACCTTATTGTCGAATGGCGTTTTCAAGTATATGAACCATTGTAACACGAATGTGTCCAAAATCGAATTCCTAAACAAAAGGAAAAAGGTACCATGCGTTTGTTGGGTCGAGAGCTCGAGTCCAGGAGTAGACCCTTGACATTCCAATGTTCCAACCTATCGCAGGGGGTGACAATTAATCCACAGTTCCCAGTACACAGGAAACTTCGATTCTCATAGTCGCCCTTGAAGTGAATTTGTATAGCCTTTGACAATAAATACTGCTGCCACTTAATCACAGTCATGTGGATGCAGGACACCTAAAAACTCAAATGTACCGGGTACCTGACAGTCATGGATGGGTAAGTCACTTTATCCGCGTACTGTATCTCGTGGAACTGCAGCTAGGCTCGTATTGGAGGACAAGCCCTGTGGTCGAAGAAAATTGCTTTAAACGCCTTCGACATCATCAGCAAAAAAAGATAAATCAGCATAAGATCAATATGCTATATCTGTCGTAGGTTATAAACCCCTTTGACAACATCTCAGTTACAATCATCAATTCCCAATCAGCACTACGAGCATATTACAGTTAACCAGACGTCAACGATTCTAATTGATAACATAGCATGAGTAATGACATCCTTTGGTGTATTCGCTTGTTAGTCTATGTTGATTTGTTATATTTCTTACAAGCAGTTAATATCCCGCTATTGTTCAGAGGCGTCTCTCAACTTCTTCCTCTGCTCTGTGTCCCGTGCTATTGTTGCCATGATGACCCATCAAACGATTGCAGCTCATCTTACCAGCTTCCTCTTCCAGTTAGTCTGTTACTTACAAATAATCGTAGGCGCATCCGTATGTTATACAGTATCCCAGATTCGCGGCCAAGACATGAACCTTTTATAACGATAATCCTATGACGAAATCTTCCCCCATGAACCATGGACCTTGCCGTTAGTGGGGAGGCTTGCGTGCCTCAGCGATACAGATGGCCGTACCGCAGGTGCAACCACAACGGAGGGGTATCTGTTGAGAGGCCAGACAAACATGTGGTTCCTGAAGAGGGGCAGCAGCCTTTTCAGTAGTTGCAGGGGCAACAGTCTGGATGATTGACTGATCTGGCCTTGTAACATTAACCAAAACGGCCTTGCTGTGCTGGTACTGCGAACGGCTGAAAGCAAGGGGAAACTACAGCCGTAATTTTTCCCGAGGACATGCAGCTTTACTGTATGATTAAATGATGATGGCGTCCTCTTGGGTAAAATATTCCGGAGGTAAAATAGTCCCCCATTCGGATCTCCGGGCGGGGACTACTCAAGAGGACGTCGTTATCAGGAGAAAGAAAACTGGCATTCTACGGATCGGAGCGTGGAATGTCAGATCCCTTAATCGGGCAGGTAGGTTAGAAAATTTAAAAAGGGAAATGGATAGGTTAAAGTTAGATATAGTGGGAATTAGTGAAGTTCGGTGGCAGGAGGAACAAGACTTTTGGTCAGGTGAATACAGGGTTATAAATACAAAATCAAATAGGGGTAATGCAGGAGTAGGTTTAATAATGAATAAAAAAAATAGGAGTGCGGGTTAGCTACTACAAACAGCATAGTGAACGCATTATTGTGGCCAAGATAGACACAAAGCCCATGCCTACTACAGTAGTACAAGTTTATATGCCAACTAGCTCTGCAGATGATGAAGAAATTGATGAAATGTATGACGAGATAAAAGAAATTATTCAGGTAGTGAAGGGAGACGAAAATTTAATAGTCATGGGTGACTGGAATTCGTCAGTAGGAAAAGGGAGAGAAGGAAACATAGTAGGTGAATATGGATTGGGGGGAAGAAATGAAAGAGGAAGCCTTCTGGTAGAATTTTGCACAGAGCATAACTTAATCATAGCTAACACTTGGTTCAAGAATCATAAAAGAAGGTTGTATACATGGAAGAATCCTGGAGATACTAATAGGTATCAGATAGATTATATAATGGTAAGACAGAGATTTAGGAACCAGGTTTTAAATTGTAAGACATTTCCAGGGGCAGATGTGGATTCTGACCACAATCTATTGGTTATGAACTGCAGATTGAAACTGAAGAAACTGCAAAAAGGTGGGAATTTAAGGAGATGGGACATGGATAAACTGAAAGAACCAGAGGTTGTAGAGAGTTTCAGGGAGAGCATAAGGGAACAATTGACAGGAATGGGGGAAAGAAATACAGTAGAAGAAGAATGGGTAGCTCTGAGGGATGAAGTAGTGAAGGCAGCAGAGGATCAAGTAGGTAAAAAGACGAGGGCTAATAGAAATCCTTGGGTAACAGATGAAATATTGAATTTAATTGATGAAAGGAGAAAATATAAAAATGCAGTAAATGAAGCAGGCCAAAGGGAATACAAACGTCTCAAAAATGAGATCGACAGAAAGTGCAAAATGGCTAAGCAGGGATGGCTAGAGGACAAATGTAAGGATGTAGAGGCTTGTCTCACTAGGGGTAAGATAGATACTGCCTACAGGAAAATTAAAGAGACCTTTGGAGAGAAGAGAACCACTTGTATGAATATCAAGAGCTCAGATGGCAACCCAGTTGTAAGCAAAGAAGGGAAGGCAGAAAGGTGGAAGGAGTATATAGAGGGTTTATACAAGGGCGATGTACTTGAGGACAGTATTATGGAAGTGGAAGAGGATGTAGATGAAGATGAAATGGGAGATAAGATACTGCGTGAAGAGTTTGACAGAGCACTGAAAGACCTGAGTCGAAACAAGGCCCCGGGAGTAGACAACATTCCATTAGAACTACTGATGGCCTTGGGAGAGCCAGTCATGACAAAACTCTACCGTCTGGTGAGCAAGATGTATGAGACTGGCGAAATACCCACGGACTTCAAGAAGAATATAATAATTCCAATACCAAAGAAAGCAGGTGTTGACAGATGTGAAAATTACCGAACTATCAGTTTAATAAGTCACAGCTGCAAAATACTAACGCGAATTCTTTACAGACGAATGGAAAAACTGGTAGAAGCGGACCTCGGAGAAGATCAGTTTGGATTCCGTAGAAATGTTGGAACACGTGAGGCAATACTAACCTTACGACTTATCTTAGAAGAAAGATTAAGAAAAGGCAAACCTACGTTTCTAGCATTTGTAGACTTAGAGAAAACTTTTGACAACGTTAACTGGAATACTCTGTTTCAAATTCTGAAGGTAGCAGGGGTAAAATACAGGGAGCGAAAGGCTATTTACAATTTGTACAGAAACCAGATGGCAGTTATAAGAGTCGAGGGGCATGAAAGGGAAGCAGTGGTTGGGAAAGGAGTGAGACAGGGTTGTAGCCTCTCCCCGATGTTATTCAATCTGTATATTGAGCAAGCAGTAAAGGAAACAAAAGAAAAATTCGGAGTAGGTATTAAAATTCATGGAGAAGAAGTAAAAACTTTGAGGTTCGCCGATGACATTGTAATTCTGTCAGAGACAGCAAAGGACTTGGAAGAGCAGTTGAACGGAATGGACAGTGTCTTGAAAGGAGGATATAAGATGAACATCAACAAAAGCAAAACGAGGATAATGGAATGTAGCCAAATTAAATCGGGTGATGCTGAGGGGATTATATTAGGAAATGAGACACTTAAAGTAGTAAAGGAGTTTTGCTATTTAGGAAGTAAAATAACTGATGATGGTCGAAGTAGAGAGGATATAAAATGTAGACTGGCAATGGCAAGGAAATCGTTTCTGAAGAAGAGAAATTTGTTAACATCGAGTATAGATTTAAGTGTCAGGAAGTCGTTTCTGAAAGTATTTGTATGGAGTGTAGCCATGTATGGAAGTGAAACATGGACGATAACCAGTTTGGACAAGAAGAGAATAGAAGCTTTCGAAATGTGGTGTTACAGAAGAATGCTCAAGATAAGGTGGGTAGATCACGTAACTAATGAGGAGGTATTGAATAGGATTGGGGAGAAGAGAAGTTTGTGGCATAACTTGACTAGAAGAAGGGATCGGTTGGTAGGACATGTTTTGAGGCATCAAGGGATCACAAATTTAGCATTGGAGGGCAGCGTGGAGGGTAAAAATCGTAGAGGGAGACCAAGAGATCAATACACTAAGCAGATTCAGAAGGATGTAGGTTGCAGTAGGTACTGGGAGATGAAGAAGCTTGCACAGGATAGAGTAGCATGGAGAGCTGCATCAAACCAGTCTCAGGACTGAAGACCACAACAACAACAACAACATGACGAAGTAGGAGACTCTTTTGCCATAGGAGAGTTTGTGGAACAGCATTTCATAGCGTCCACGTTATATGGGATGTTTTAGTCATGAGAATGGAAAATGAAATAATAATATGTAATATCGTCATTTTGTTGAACAAATGATAATTTAGTTTCATGAAACTGTCTGTCGTGCTTCTCATAAACTTCTAGTTCAGTGTGATGGCATACCAATATAAACTATCTCATATCACTACTACAAAATATTTAGAACAACTGAAACGTGAGAAGGAATTTATTATCACCGAAATCGTATAGTTTTGCAGTGAAACTACTATAAACGTGCCTGAGATGAACGTTCAAGCGTACCAGACGACCGCTTGTCAAGAGCGAGGTTTCGCATGTGACATCGGCATTAAGTGGGTTAATGGATGGGGCAGGGAAAGTGAGGAGTTCCGTCAGCGGTCAGCTCCGGAACACTAAGCTAACAATATCGCAAGCTCTCGGCGCTGGCGTCAATCTTCCTGGAACCGCAAATCTACAGCGGCTTTTTGTAAATCACAATACAATTTCCCATTTTTTCTAAATGCTTGTATGGTTTTTTGTGCCTAGGTTGAAAGAGGTTGGACATATTTCACTCGAGGGATAAGCGAGTACATAATGTCACCATGAGTGGCAAATGAAAATCTTGGCGGTATCGACAATTTTCACTGACAAGGGAACCTCCCCATCGCACCCCCCTCAGATTTAGTTATAAGTTGGCACAGTGGATAGGCCTTGAAAAACTGAACACAGATCAATCGAGAAAACAGGAAGAAGTTGTGTGGAACTATGAAAAAAATAAGCGAAATATACAAACTGAGTAGTCCATGCGCAAGATATGCAACATCAACGAGAAAGTGAGCTGATGTGCGTCGTGGTCCCGTGGTTAGCGTGAGCAGCGGGGGAACGAGAGGTCCTTGGTTCAAGTCCTCCCTCGCCTGAAAATTTTACTTTCTTTATTTTCGCAAAGTTATGATCTGTCCGTTCGTTCATTGACGTCTGTGTTCACTGTAATAAGTTTAGTGTCTGTGTTTTGCGACCGCACCGCAAAACCGTGCGAATAATAGACGAAAGGACGTGCACGGTTTCGCGGTGCGGTTGCAAAACACAGACACTAAACTTATTACAGTGAACACAGACGTCAAAGAACGAACGGACAGATCATAACTTTGCGAAACTAAAGAAAGTAAAATTTTCGCTCGAGGGAAGACTTGAACCAAGGACCTCTCGTTCCGCAACTGCTCACGCTAACCACGGGACCATAACTCACATGATCTCACATTCTCATTGATGTTGCATATCTTGCGCATGGACTACTCAGTTTGTATATTTCGCTTATTTTTTCATAGTTCCACACAACTTCTTCCTGTTTTCTCGATTGATCTGTGTTCAGTTTTTCAAGGCCTATCCACTGTGCCAACTTATAACTAAATCTGAGGGGGGTGCGATGGGGAGGTTCCCTTGTGAGAAGAAAAGTAGGTCATGTTCTATGCATACATATGCTTATCTATTTCCATACGAAGTTTTCAGCTCTAACCTGTTGGTGTACATTTTGGATCTGACGCCTCTCTTCCCTAAAGCTGTTACTTACATAAGCTGTTACGTCGTTTACTTGATATATTATTATAAAGTGATAAGCTTAAAAGGGCGCTGCATAGTAGTTTGTGCGGAGAAGTAGTTTTTAAGAAGAAAATCCGATAAGTTGGGCCGTTTCTGAGTTAATTAGAATTGAAGGTAGCCAATCAGGTCGTTGCGTGCGCAAAATCAACTGGTCGCGAGAGATGGTGTCGCCAAATGTATTTGTTTGGTTCCCCAAAACCGAACAAGAGAGCGATACAAATTCAGTCCGGAACCGCGCGACTGCTACGGTCGCAGGTTCGAATCCTGCCTAGGGCATGGATGTTTGTGATGTCCTTAGGTTAGTTAGGTTTAAGTAGTTCTAAGTTCTAGGGGACTGATGACCACAGATGTTAAGTCCCATAGTGCTCAGAGCCATTTGAACCATTTTTGAGCGATACAAAAATTTGACATGGGACGGTAGTAACGACTTAACCCGAGCCAAAAAATTAGTAGTCTCGTGCGCTATCATCTACGCTTTGAGGACTACTGACACTAACTGTATGTGGCGGGCCTCTTTAATTTGTGAGTGCAACGGCCTGATTGGCTAACTTCAATGCTAACCAAGTTGGAAATGGCGAGACCTAGCGAATTTTTTTCTTGCCAATTTTTTCTCAGCATAACCTATTATGCAGCACTCTTACAAGGATTTCTGACTGTTTCTGACCATCCTATACGTGATAGTCCTTTTGGCATACTAAATAAGACTAGTGGAAGAAATATGTGACTTCTGTGTCATTTGCACTCTCAGAAATCCACACCTATAATGAGACATATCAAAGATGCGTGAACAATGTCTGCAATATGTCACAGTGAGAAAGTTTTACGTATCTACCGATTTGTAAACTGAGACTGTCGTTGGTGAGTAAAAAAAAAAAAAGCACAAATAACATCGAATAAATTCCCTATTGTTCTGTGTATGCGATCTCTTGTCTTAACGATATTCTTTTCTGTATGTATGAAAAATACTGCTTAAAATTCATTTAACACAGTGGGCACTAACTTTTTAGTTCTCTCTTTTGTCTTCCAGTTAATCTGTAATCTGTTTTTGTTTTGTTTTGGTTTTAGGGCTTTGTAATCTATTGCTTCTGGTCTTTGGTGCAGTTCACACACTTTGAGTACCACACATGACGCTGAACTTATTCACAAGCACACTAGAAGACACTCACACATACTTATCATGATCAAAAAGACCGCTTCACCTGTGTGATATTTCTTTATTTATGACCCAACTAGTTTCGCTGCGCTAGAGCCACATTTTCAGAGATACATATTTAGTTCAAAATTTATTTCAAACAGTAACCAGTAGCTGACCCAACGTTCCTTGTCTGATTGTGACACAAATATTCAACTTTCGAGAGGTCGACGGTTGAAAACTTTTTTCACAAGTAGTCAAAGAATGTTGGGTCATCTAGTGGTTACCGTTTAAAATAAATTATGAAATAAGTATGTATCCCTGAAGATATGGTTTTAATGCTTCGAAACTATTTGGATAATAAATTTCCTCTTCATCATGGCACAATTCTACAGCCGTGGATGCCCACAATACAATAATAGCTGCCCACAAAGTTCATCTTCACTTCAGGTCTCGCTATTTACAATCCACGCTCATTGTCAGAGTTTTTACTACATTTTATGTCTACGAATGACTCTGTATAAGAAAATATAGCAGCACTGACAATCAGCAATGATTAATACCCTCTGGATGAACTAGCACGCGAGAAGCATCACAGGTGGCAGTACGAAGTTTACCACATATGACTGTGAGATTGCTGTCCACCGTACCTTTACAGAGCGCAATAATTGTTGATGGGCCGGTGAATCGCAGGGTAGAGATCATGACAATTCCCACAACCTGAACAGATTCTCGGTTCGTATGGCAACATTTAGTGACTGCCCTTTGTTCTCATACCTGCATCTCACCAAACAAAAACGACGCTGAGTGCCCACTGCTGGAGAGGCACATAATGGTAGACAAGATACCATATATCCTTTCGCGAAGCGCTTCGAAATGGTGTAAGTGGCAACTGAATCGTGAAACGGAATTTATCTCTGTCTGGATTCATTTTTGAAGAACACATTCTTATACTCATTGTCCAGTCTCGATGGTGCTGATTCCACAACAAATGCGTCTGTCGTTGTACTCGCGTGTGCAGTTGTGCGTCTGGAACTCAGACTAACGGGACTGACTTTTGAGTCTGCGATAAATAGTCTGTGGGGAAACTGTAACTTCTGAGGCAACTGTAGGCTAGGAATGAAATTGTCTGTTGTTGGATTTCATAGATCAGCTAAGACTAAGTATCAACCCTCTCATGGAGTTGTTGTTAGTGTTGGTCGACCTACTCCGTCTCTAATGGTCTAATTGTCAACGGGACGTTAAGCACAGGTCTTTCTTTCTTCGACTTTTAACTGGCTTATGACAAACATTTCCTTTGTCTGAGAAACCTAGCCTGTTTCAAGCCGTTTGCTTAGCCAACGTGTTAAACAAGATCCGAATGACACCTTGGTCATTAAGTTGTGAGGTTCATGAAAATGATTTACAAGTCGAACTCCATGGTTTAAGAATAGTAACTTTGTGTTATGAAACAAAGTTCTGTGTTCGAATCACATATTGGATTTTAAATGTGCCGTTACTGTGTGTGCCGTTGTAAAGCAGACAGTAAGGGATATGTTATGGAACAATAAATTATTACTGCTGTGTTGTGGGTGTTTACCGAGAACCGACTGATATTTTTATAAAACTAATGGCGTGTATATAAGATCAAGTTACCATTTGTCACTTTTTGAAGGGAATTACACTTCGCCCAAACCTAAAGTGCAAACACGACTAAGATATCATGGATACAATGCAGTGTGCTGTGTCACGCATTCGAAGCGCTGGGTACACCTTTCCCACACAGGTAGCACAATTCTGATCTTTGGCGAAATCTTGACGCCCAATTACTATGACTCTACACATGTTCCGTTTTTTTTTTCCTTTTTCTGATGATGCTTAAATTTTGGCAGCTAGCTTAGTATTATTATTTGGAAAAGGCAGTCGGGACTAAAACCATTTTCTGTAAGAGATAGAGAATGTTACTAGAATAATTTGGAAACACTATCGAAGAATAACATACATATATAGTAGCAATATAGAAGTACGTGCGTAACAGTAATGTTATAACATGACAACTATGACGAGAAAGGGGGAATCATACGTTTGACTTCTTTGCGTGCCAAACAATTGGTTATTAACACACTGTTAAGAGTCCCAAACAAACAGGACTGCTGTTTGGTTCATAAAGCTAGAGTGTAAGAGCTACAAGTAATACATGTAATGAAATTTTATGACACTATAAATCTCATCAGTCAAATAATATTCTGTTGAGCTCATAATTGCTGGAAAGATAAATACAAAATATCAGTTATGACTTTTGTTTGGAAAATGCATAACTATTTGAAGACAATGTCTTTAACTGCTTCGCATTACATTAAAGGACGTTGCCCATTCGCATCAGCGACGCTCATGTCCGAGATAACAAATCCTATAATGGTAGAGTCACAAAAGGCAAAAAATTCGGTTCAAGCATCCTTTCAGGCACATAATTTTAACCTATTAAAAGCGTTCAACATCAGCTTCAACGGAGAAACTTCATGGTAATAAAAATAGATATTTTCTGCTTGCTCAACCCGTGTTGTATACGGGTAGACGTTGCGAGAACTTCTTTAGAATTTCAAAGGGCTGAGGGTTTCTTCTTGTTTCTTCATTGTACCATCTCAGTGGGAACGGACAAAATATTTCCTTCTCCCGTGGCGCATGTGAACGTAATTTCGTTCTCAGCATCTCATCACCGGCTATTTTATTCTTTCGCCAAATATTTCATAGAAGGTATGTCGGAATTGTACTAGACATGCTGAGGTATTCCTGGGTAAGCCCCATTTCTTTAGTGTTTCCTCCCTTAACAGCTAAATGGCACGTGAATTAATTTTGCTCCAGTCTAAGCATCCCCAGAACTTTTAGCTACAGCCTTAAATGAGATTTTTTGATCTAATGAAAACTTCTATTTGGTACAGTGCAGACCACGTTCCTGGAAAAGCACTAAGTCGCTTTGAAAACTCGATGTATGGACGGAGACACTACAGTTTAGTGTTATTTTTCAGTTACCTTCACCGTTTCTATGGTCTTATAATGAGCCATTATATGGTTTTTTTCAAAGAATAAATTATGTCTTCTTAATGGAATTACATTATAACTAACAGATCTGTATTTGATATTGTATTTTAATCTGAATCAATATTTTAAATCAAAACTCACAGGCTGAAGAGAAATGTTACTTAAGGCCACACACTTCCGACAATCATCGTAGTAAAAGGAATTTCATTACTGCGAAAAATACATGTAGTATATGGAAATAGCATGCTAAAAAGTTTTCACTTTAGGTCAGGTTTTTGATATGTGTGCCTTACATTTCTCACATCCTATAGAAGCCTAATAAAATGTGGCCACATAATAATCTGATTATTTGTATGCAGTAGGAGGGAGTGATTTCCCTAAATCACTCCAGGCAAATGCCGGGATGGTTCCTCTGAAAGGGCACGGCCGAATTCCTTCCCCATCCTTCCCTAATCCGATGAGACCGATGACCTCGCTGTCCGGTCTCCTTCCCCGAAACCAACCAACCAACCAGTAGGAGGGAGATATGAAAATTTTCCCAGCCAGGCACAGAAATGGACATTACGTCTCCTAAGATTTTTCGTTATGTTGGCATATATTGTACAACTAGCCTTTTACCCACAACTTCATCTGTGCATGTGTTTGACACATGTACTGAACACACATCCTCCTCCTCCTCCTCCTCCTCCTCCTCCTCCTCCTCTGCCTCTGACTTTCCATCTCCACCGCCCCCTTTTCCTTTTCTGTCTGCCCACTACCCCTCGACACCTTTCACCTGCCTGAAGTATTTCCCCTTCCTCCCTTCCCTGTTTCGATTTCCTCCTCTACCTCGTTCTCTCCATCCCCTCCACCATCCATCTCAACACGTCCCCAGCCATGCTCAACAGCTGTTTAGACCCTGGAATATCGTTCAATAAAACAAGCTGATAGTACTCCTATAACATGCCTGTTATGCAGAATGGGCTACATATCAGTGACCTGAAAATCACTTATTTGTCCCTGACGTACAGGCCACCATGCAAGCAGGTCGATAAAGCAGACCGATAATACTCCAACACAACAAACCTGTCTCGCAGAACAGTCTACATGTCACGGCATGGGAAACTGGTTCTTGCCCCTGAAAAGTAGGTTGATTTGTCAGGCTAGCACCTTTCCCACACAACATGCCTGTTGCTGTCAGGTGCTGAAAAATAAGATGTTATTGCCCATAGTGGAGCTAGGAGGTCTTAAACCCTACAGTGCTGATACTCATTTCTGTACCAAATTTTGTTGAAATCGATTCAGACGTTTGGGAGGAGATCCCAGAGATACATACATACTCTCCGCTTTATATACCTCCATATAGCACATAAGACAAGCCAAGAGTCGACTACCTTGCGGAGTAATTATACTAACATGTCTATGTCACAAATTCATTTATTCTCTCTTCAGTCTGCAGAGATTGATATTATGAATGTCATGAATGTAAAATGTAATTTGGAGGAAATTCTTTTATCTGACTTACATTAATCGCTGTTCATTTTGAAGTCTTATAGTTCATGCTAAGATACATGTAAAATTTAGAGTATTAAGAAGTTAAATAATGCTTACCCTAAGCACTGATATTTCTGAGTACCATTTGGTGCCGCCTAGATAAATATTTTTATCGGCCGAGCGGTCTAAGGCGCTGCAGTCATGGACTGTGCGGATGGTCCCGGCGGAGGTTCGCGTCCTCCCTCAGGCATGGGTGGGTGTGTTTGTCCTTAGGATAATTTAGGTTAAGTAATGTGTAAGCTTAGGGACTGATGACCTTAGCAGTTAAGTCCCATAAGATTTCACACACTTTTTTTTATTTTTATCGAATTGACTGGTGAATTCTGATCATAGTTATTTAATTAACGCTTTGTGATAGTAGTTGGAACTCTTTATTTGTTTGGATGCTCAATTGGTAAATTTCTTTCGTGTAAGTTCTGTATGCTCTGAATACATGCAGCTCCTAAGGGCTCGCAATACATACTGATTAAACAAGCGAAGCGAAAATCATACTATGAACAAGTAGAGATTGGATTAAAACTGAGCTCTAAGTTTTCTGGAATTGTGAAACTTGAAGGAATCCTAAGACTGCAACTGCAAAATGAAAGTATGGTCATCATGATACAGGGTAACCAGTGAATGAAACAGCTGACGACATAAACGTATCAAAAGAACACGTATGTCACACTTTAATTGAAGAATCAATATGGCAACAACCACGGTTTTATCATGATGAGTTGTTGCATTGCTATTATTTTTTGGGTCCTACTATGAAAGTAACAGCTCTACAACGGCGGTTGTGAGGAGTCTTTTCACTCTTAGCGTAATGATACCGACGACACAACAAAACGACATGGCTGCTGCGTACTATTTAACTGGTTTCTACATCTTTCACTGACAAATATGATGTGCCATATGTCATTAGAAGTGGTACATCGTTACAAAAAACGAGCTCCTGACCAGTATAAATACCCGTCATGCCTAGCCAAAAATGTTCCAGCCTAGCAGACGAAGCCACGAGGAGAGGACTACACCAGGCAGTGGGGCGATATATTTCTGCAAGCCGCCACCATGAGTTCAGGTCTTCACCACCACTGGTCCAACTGCAGGTTGTGAGTCCACCTCCTAGGACTTGTTGCCTTGTTGTGTTGAGCTGCTTTCCGGATCATCCTGGTCACAACAGACTTCTGCCCTGAGGACAGCCTTTCGATACTAGGATAGTGTAGCCACTAGCCTTCCTGTGCCGGTGTGAGCATCCTCGTTCCATGCACCTTCACTTGAAGGGGCCAGTTCCACCTCTGAGAGCTGACATCCCCTGGAAGAACTACAGCGTTCCTCAGAGTCACTGGCACGCCTTGCCACAAGAAGCCTCACCACTGATAGCTGGTGCATGTGCCACTGCGAGGACCCTGGGCATCTGTATTCCCCTGGTGGGTCATTTCAAAGCTGGCCTCTGGCCACCTGCTGGCGTCAGTGAACCTCTGAGTGGTGTCCTCACCATGCGCCAAAGTGAGGCGAGGTCATCATGAAACAGTGCAATGAGGGTTGTAGCTCATATCTGAATAAAATTTTTGCTTTCGTTGTTTGAGTCGTCAGTCTTCTAACTGATTTGATGCTGCCCAACATGACTACCTCTCTTGTGCTAACCCTCCATCCCAAGGTGACTCTTTTAATCTACATCCACATTTATTTGTTGCATGTATTCCAATCTCTGTTTTCATCTATGTTTTTACCCTCTACTATTCCCTCTAGAACCATGGAAGTTGTTCCATAATGTCTTAACACATGTCCTATCATCTTGACCCTTTTCCAAATATTCCTTTCCTCATTTTACTAATTTCTCTAGACTCTTCATTTAGCATTTTTTGCTGCATCTTAACCAGTACAAGTAAGTAGATTTTTATAATCACCATTAGAAACAGCATAATAAGTGAATGAAATTGGTAAATGTTTTTAATATTTGTTATTAGCAGTGTTTTCAGGATTTTTTTGACAATTTTAATATCTTTTAATAAATATTCGACATACGAATAAATTACAAAAGTTTTCGTTAATGATTGATTATAACTTTTAACTCAGGTTTTTGACCTTTAAAAGGCATAACTACACTCCTGGAAATGGAAAAAAGAACACATTGACACCGGTGTGTCAGACCCACCATACTTGCTCCGGACACTGCGAGAGGGCTGTACAAGCAATGATCACACGCACGGCACAGCGGACACACCAGGAACCGCGGTGTTGGCCGTCGAATGGCGCTAGCTGCGCAGCATTTGTGCACCGCCGCCGTCAGTGTCAGCCAGTTTGCCGTGGCATACGGAGCTCCATCGCAGTCTTTAACACTGGTAGCATGCCGCGACAGCGTGGACGTGAACCGTATGTGCAGTTGACGGACTTTGAGCGAGGGCGTATATTGGGCATGCGGGAGGCCGGGTGGACGTACCGCCGAATTGCTCAACACGTGGGGCGTGAGGTCTCCACAGTACATCGATGTTGTCGCCAGTGGTCGGCGGAAGGTGCACGTGCCCGTCGACCTGGGACCGGACCGCAGCGACGCACGGATGCACGCCAAGACCGTAGGATCCTACGCAGTGCCGTAGGGGACCGCACCGCCACTTCCCAGCAAATTAGGAACACTGTTGCTCCTGGGGTATCGGCGAGGACCATTCGCAACCGTCTCCATGAAGCTGGGCTACGGTCCCGCACACCGTTAGGCCGTCTTCCGCTCACGCCCCAACATCGTGCAGCCCGCCTCCAGTGGTGTCGCGACAGGCGTGAATGGAGGGACGAATGGAGACGTGTCGTCTTCAGCGATGAGAGTCGCTTCTGCCTTGGTACCAATGATGGTCGTATGCGTGTTTGGCGCCGTGCAGGTGAGCGCCACAATCAGGACTGCATACGACCGAAGCACACAGGGCCAACACCCGGCATCATGGTGTGGGGAGCGATCTCCTACACTGGCCGTACACCACTGGTGATCGTCGAGGGGACACTGAATAGTGCACGGTACATCCAAACCGTCATCGAACCCATCGTTCTACCATTCCTAGACCGGCAAGGGAACTTGCTGTTCCAACAGGACAATGCACGTCCGCATGTATCCCGTGCCACCCAACGTGCTCTAGAAGGTGTAAGTCAACTACCCTGGCCAGCAAGATCTCCGGATCTGTCCCCCATTGAGCATGTTTGGGACTGGATGAAGCGTCGTCTCACGCGGTCTGCACGTCCAGCACGAACGCTGGTCCAACTGAGGCGCCAGGTGGAAATGGCATGGCAAGCCGTTCCACAGGACTACATCCAGCATCTCTACGATCGTCTCCATGGGAGAATAGCAGCCTGCATTGCTGCGAAAGGTGGATATACACTGTACTAGTGCCGACATTGTGCATGCTCTGTTGCCTGTGTCTATATGCCTGTGGTTCTGTCAGTGTGATCATGTGATGTATCTGACCCCAGGAATGTGTCAATAAAGTTTCCCCTTCCTGGGACAATGAATTCACGGTGTTCTTATTTCAATTTCCAGGAGTGTATTTTCAATTATTTCTGTTCTTTACATTTGTTTCCATAAATGTCTAACTTTTCTTGTAAATAAAGAAATCTTATCATCGATCACAAACATAAATTTTATGATCTCTTATAATTTCTTGTGAACTAACCAATGTAGATAGATTTTCTGACCAACAATGATGTGAATTATTTTTTTCTCCAATTAGATGGAGATTAACCGATATTTCTTGTTTGTTTTGTGTATGGTAAAGAGGATATACAATATTTTTTCTCTTTCCTCATTGTTTTCATATGTATAAGCATTAAAAAGTATTTCATTTCTTATCAAATTTTGGAATATCTGAACAGGAAAATTTACTTTCCCTTTTTTCAAAAACTTCATCTAAATCTAATCCAATATTTTTCTAATTATCAACTCTTGTTGCATTTTTATCTGAATGATATAATGCAGATTTTATAGCCAAAGAAAACATGTTTTATGTGTGTTTTTCACGTGAACTACACCTTTTTATTTTTAATTACTCATGATAAAACTATATAAGAACAATCAAAAATTGGATTGTGTTTATTAACACTTAATTTTAAATTATCAGTATAAAATGAAGACCAACCAGACTTCTGCTTTTGATTTCCTTCCATTACGGTTAATGGGTTATTCATTGATTTTTGATAATAATGTTCTAAATCAGTTGTTCTAAATAAAACTTGATATTTTTTTATAATTAATTCCTTGTATTTCATATTGTCTTTTAAAATTAAAATAAAATTTCATATTAACTTTATTTGCTCTTCTATGTATTAAAATAGTCTCTAATTTGGTAATTTTATCTTTTTTAATTTGATTAAAAATTTTTGTGGTTAACAATATTATCATTATTATTAATTCCATTATATTATTCTTTATTTAAAAGCTGAAACTTTTCTATAAATTCTTTTAAGTGACTTGAAAAAATCTTTGTCATCCTGAAAATTGAAGCCTGGTAAATTTGTCTGATAATTTTTTTGCTTAATTTTTTGGTAATAATCTCCTAGACGCTTTTGAAAATAACTCTCTTTATTTTGTTATCGGATCTATTCATAAGATTGATTAATTGTTGTTATTTAAGATTAGAATAATTATCTAAATATTTCCTTTTACAAATTTTACAAAGATCGCTTAGTGATTTTTTACTGAAATCCTTATCGTTATTAATTTTACCATCAGATTTTTTATAAGATCAATTAATTGTATTTTTCAAAGTTTAGAATACTTTTTTTACTCTTTTCATAATGTTTATTTAAAGACTTTTATTTATTTAGTTAATGTTATCATTGTTATTAATATTTTCAACAATATTTACAATGAGATCGACTAATTTTTGTTTGTTAAGGTTGGAATAATTCTTTAAAATTTCTTTTTTAGGAGTTATCAAAGTTATTTTATATTTTTGTATTTTAATTCCGTCATCTTTATTTATTTTTCAATTTCTTTGCTATTAAAATAATCAATAAATTCCAACAGATGGCGTCTATTTACATTTGAACAACATGTTTCAAAACAATATTTTTTAAATTTTTCAACTTAATCCATACTTCCCTTTACTATAATATTGAAATTCTTAAATAACTCAACTTGTTCGTCCATTTTGTTTGCATTGTATTTAAATAGAATGAAATTTGATTTTTTATTTTAGTTACACATTAACTGCGTATGTTAGTTCTCATTCATAGGGAATAAAATTTATTAGATTTATAAATTTTTAATTGAAAGAATGGGAGTTTGATTTTTTTCAATATATGCAAATGAGGTTTGGTGGTTCTTCCTTATAAAGAACAAAATTTATCAGATTTGAAAAATTTTAAACAAGGAAATGAGAATTTGGCATTTTCAGTATAGGCAAATGAGGTCTGATTGTTGTTGTTTATAAATAATAAAATTTATTGGGTTTAAAAATAAGAATTTGGTTTTTTGTTACATGCAAATGAAAGTTTTTGCTGGGGCAAACTGTGATATTAGATTCTTTACTCTAGAATGTTCTTTGAGCCAGAATTGGCACGAATTTAACCCTTTGTTTCCTGACATAAGAAAAAAATTACTTTTTAACATTTTCTTTGCAGAATTTATGCTATTGTGGCCTCAAATGACGGTAGGATTTTTTGTGAAATTTTATTTTATTTTTTACAACTTTTTTCACTCCTGGTACCCAGAAGTACCATCAGACTCCATTGACAGAATCACAACATGCACAGAAAAATGCTCCAATTTTTATAACTTGTACTTTATTCCACATAAATATTAAATATTTTTACATTAGAAAATTAATTAACAAAATATTATATTTCTGATTTTTTTTATTTCGCATAAATTTACCTTCTAGAGCAACTTTACAATACATAGTAACATAGCTATACATTTTTGACAGTATATACATATCACATATTTAGTAATACCTCATAAAAATTGTAGGAAACAGTTCTTTTTCTCATTGCAGCACAAATACACTTTACATGTACTACATTGTGAATGTGGTCTCGACTGAATTTTATTTTTCGCACACATTTCGCATCGTCCTCTTTTACAACTGAACACTACAAAATGGTTTCCTCGGTTGCCAAGACATACATCCTTAGGAACAGAAAAGTTATCTTTCCTTCTCTTTGGGGGAGTTATTTCATCTTTACCAGAGTTTCTCTTTTTGAGATTTGGCACTTGCTGTTCATTCATTAGCCATAGTGCCACACCACGCCTGAATTCCAGCAGTGGCAGTGCCCCATGTAGATCACTGACAATGACGTAAGCATTGACAAAAGAAATTTCTATTGCTCCCTAGAAGAGACGGTGCCACCATTTCTTTGATCGCCTGTCAAGACCATAAGTTGAACGTAATCTGTCTGCATGACCCACACCACCCACGTTTTTTATTGTAATCACATACAATAACTGGACATGGTATAGTCATACTAGTTCCATCTTTCTGTTTTCTTGACACTGCGCTCTGTTCAGTGCCATGGAAGTTTGACGCAAAATACACTACTTTATTGTCCCTCCATTGAAAAACTGTTAGGTCTAAAGATGACACTCTGTGATTTGATTCCCCACGCTTTAGACATTTTTCTTTAGGTAAATTCGCTGGCAAACCTTTCCTGTTTGTTTTAATTGTTCCACAGGCAAATGTATTTACGGATTTTAATTTCTCCAAAAGTGGAATAGAAGTAAAAAAATTGTCAAAGTACAATTTTCTGTACTGACCCCAATACGGTTTAGACAATTTCAGCACTACTCTCTCCCCTAAACCGTACCCTTCAAAGTCCTTCTCCAGTGTCTCATTTCTACCTTGATACACTTCAAAATTGAGTGTGTATCCTTTTTGATCACAAATTGCCCATAGTTTATAGCCTCTTTTCATTGGTGTTAATGGATTATATTGCTTTATGCTACTTCTTCCCTTGAAGACAATCATTGATTCATCAATACTGAGTTCTCTAGTGCCCCTGTATATGGACATAAATTGCTTATTCAAAGCAGTCAGAGGCGGGCGTATTTTATACAATGTATCAGTGTTTCTTTCTGGAATTTTTTGTGTTGTCATTAAGATGTAAATTACTCAAAATAAAATCAAACCTGTCCCTACTCATCCATCGCCTTACAATAGAAACACCAAGGTCATCACATGCAGACCAGTAGTGTTTCCACGACGACAGCTTGTGGTAATCAATAAATAAATTAATTCCCAAAAAAGCAAACAGCTCATATTCCTTCAGGTTTAAAATTTTTCCCTTCTGTGTTGCGTACAGATTGCTCTGGAAAATTATGTCTTCTACAATTGGCTTCAAAATGAAAATAAAAACATCAGTGGCTGTGAGGCAATCCTGAAATAATTCTTCCATAGGCCCTGCAAAACGAATACATGAATGGAAATAGTACTGCAGTTGTCACAGACGGAACAGGATTCTAGAGTAATTCGTGAAACGAAAAAGAAGAACTTGACTAATGCTGAAAAAGACTTTATGATAATCTAAGTGTAAGAAGATACCTTCACTATATCTGTATTCACAGTTCCTTGTTTCAATGTGTTTGTCTCTCCACATTCTGTTTGTCCAATATTCACATTGAGGTGAAGATGTAAACGGCAAAGAACTCTCTGAGGCATCATTATAAGAACAAGTGGAGTTTGTTTCACAATCTGCCTCTTGCAAATTGCACGAAAAAGCGTTGTCAAAATTATTAACATTTTGGTCATCATCTTCGATGTCAGTATCCTCTGCAATATCAGAGGGAATGTCCTCATACAAAATTGCTTCAATCTCTGCATCACTCAAAGGTCGAAAGTAGCCACCAGTTTTACAATTTTCGTCCATCTGTGTGAGAAAAAGTGGAGGTAACGCACTGTTGCTACAATAAAGTGTTCGCACAACCTGGCAGTACTAACAAGTCTGCTTCATATTTTCCACTTTATCTCACTCCCTTGTAACCTAATGCTTCAAACTATTATAAAAAACAAATAAGGTAAGTACTTACAATGGAAAGCTCAACGGAAGTTTCAATAAATTGGGCACAAATTCAGGGCAACACCATGGAAACAAGCACATACAATCTTCTGTTTTCACAGCAGCGCGCGAATAACAATTTCAAGCTCTGACCGCCAGAGAGGTCTATGTATTGCACAATAACATCTCTGAAACAGTAGAGCAGAGTTACTGTTACGTACCGACAGGCTCTCAGATCACGAAACTGCACCACGAGAAAATAATGAGAGTCAAAACTTACTGGTACTTTTAAGTACCGTCAGGCAACAAAGGGTTAAAACTATGTGTCCATGACCAAGACAATTGACATACTTCCTGGTGTCAACTAAATGTATATTCTGCACCAACATTCGTCGTTTTTGGCGTGGTGTATATCGAGGAAATTGATCTTTCTCACTAACTAGATAACTGAAATCGCCACATAGAATAAAATGATCAGTCGACCTTGGCAGAGTGGGGCAATTTCCTGTGCAACTAAGCAGGAATACTCTAGCCTCCTCTCAGTATTGGAGAAAGAATAGATCTTGCTGAGTTGTAAATAAGCACCATCACTGCTAATCCCCATACCGATGGTAAGTACAGTACATCCGCTGCTGTGATGCCTTATCTTAGAAGTATACTTATGTTTCTGCCAGTTTCAGAGGCATGAGATATGTAGGTTTTCCTTTCCATACGTGACAGAAAATTTATTTATTTATTCTTGTTGTAGAAGGAATACGTGGATGTCCACCACCTGCAGCATAGCTTTGAGTGCAGACATTTTAATTTGCGTCTGTATTGTATGGATACTGATAGAGACAAGCTGGTACACTTGTCTTTGTTCTATCCCATGTGTATCGCCCATAGGAGCTTATGCCATCTAACATTGTAATGACACTTCATGTGGCTCCATCCTGTCCGTCGCCGTTGGTTGTATTGTTAACTTTTGAGGTCGCCACCCTCGTTGTGTCATGTGTCACCTGTTGCGACCTTAGAATGGACACCATCACAGTACTCAGCTCAGTCTCCTTCAGACAAGATTTCTATCAGTTTGTTTTTTCCAACACCATCTCTCCTTGTCGCCTCTTCTATACGTTGGCTTGGCAGTGGACTGCTGGTAGCTCTGCACTGTCATGCAGGTCGTTCTTGGCATATGGTACTGTCGAGATGGTGGTGTTCTGTGTGCGAGGCAAGGTGGCTGTCTTCATTGGCCTTTTCCTGGTGGTTGTCCTATGTGCATATAAAGGAGTCATCTGACTTTATGAGGTATCATTTCTTGCGCCCTTTCAAGGATAGTTGCTTAAGTATGTGTGTTTCTGTATACAAATGCGGATATGCATATTTGTCACCATGCCAGACTGAAACGAAGGCTGCCATGTCCGTTTTCTCTTCTCACCTCTACATTGTATGCATTGGTCACTGCTGCTCGGTGGGGAGCATCGCCACCATCATACTTGTGTCATCACTTCTTGACACCGTCTTTCCAATGGGACTGTCCAGCTGTTGGGTGAGGTTATTGGTCAGTGGAGCATCCTTCTGGAACATATTTGCATAAGTGAGAGGGAGGAAGGTTGCCATAAGTGTTGCTACAGCTTCACCTTTTGGCACTTGTATAGTTGTCTATTGCAGACATGCAGAGTGGATATTGCCTTCCTGACCACAACCTGAGCATGTTACAGGCTGATGTTCCATTGTAAATAACTATCACTCTGCAGCTTCCAGTTGTGAGATATCATGGCACATGTTTAGTTCGCTCAGTCCATGTTTGTCGCAGCCCATTAAGTACAGGGTACATCGTAAGGGTTTTCCGTTTTTCTGCTATGTGACTGAGCACCCTATCATAGGGCTGTGGTGCAGTAACCACAATGTCACCCAGAACCTCAAATGGTAGCTCGAACACTCTGACACTTCTTAATCCAAGCCCCACATGATCTGACATGGTCGTCAGAATGTTTAAATTTAAGTCCATCTTTGTGTCACATATGATCTTGTCACACACTATGTCATTAATTAGTATTAGGAATGTAAATTTGTTCAAGTATCACCATGATAGAGACTGTAGTGCATATATATGTAGTCAGGTTCATGGGATAAGACATGAAACAGCCTCTCTCTGATTCTCTCCATATAGTATAAGAGGAGCTTAACATCCAATTAGGTCGTTAACAGAGAATAACGCAGACATCAGTGGTCACTCTTGCAAGAATCTAATGCGTTTTACACGAAGAATGTTTCTGTGAATAACACCTTTCTCATGGAATGTAATTATTCATGTCTTTGACCTAGGAACAAGTTTTTAATATTAAACGAGAAGTATGTTTGCGCACAGAATCATGTGTCTCAGAAGTTCAGCATTATGCATTTATGTGTTATACAATATATATTATGTGTTAGCCTATAAGCATCAGGCATTACTGTATCTTTAACAGTATTCTGACACCACGTTCATGTCACTTACTAAAGGGGTAAATCTGTACATTATAATATTCTTACCTGGTGACATAATGAATTATGTGTTAGCCATTAAACATTAGGTATTACTGGGTCTGAAACAATATTCTAACAACGGATGGATGACAGCTACTAGAGAGGGAAAACTGTATTATAATGTTGTTGCCATGAAGCATTATGCATCATGCATTAGCCATTAAGCATTAGATGCTAGTGGGTTTTAAATACTATTGTCACACCACATGGGTTGCAGTTACTGGATGGAGAGAAACTGTAATCCCTCTGTAATATGTAATAATGCTGTTGCCGGAAGGTGTTATGCATTAACGGTTAGGTTATAATAAATATTGTAGGCAGACAGAGAATAGTTTGTAACCATTCCTCGACCAGGATTGAAATGTGCACTTCTACACCAGCCAACTTTTGTTTGATCTTATTATTGCAAAATGAAAATAATGTCATACGTATCATCAGTGATCAATGATGGTTAGCAATCAGTGATAAAAATAAATGTTGTGCGATCAGGGCCTCCCATCGGGTAGACCATTCGCCGGGTGCAAGTCTTTCGATTTGACGCCACTTCGGCAACTTGCGCGTCGATGGATATGAAATGATATTGATTAGGACAACACAACACCCAGTCCCTGAGCGGACAAAATCTCCGACCCAGCAGGGAATCGAACCCGGGCCCATAGGATTAGCATTCTGTCGCGCTAACCTCTCAGCTACTTTTCTTTTCCTTTTTGTTCGTTATGGTTCGTTGCATTTGCTCGAGCAGACTCCATTAAATTCGTTGAAGTTCGTTGTTGATCCTTTTACTCAGTTTTTTTTAATTAGAGAGAGCAACCAGCCCTCTGACCCAACACGCTGAGCTACTGTGACGGCTGCTACTGGGGGCAGACGCAATCAGTGATGGTCAGTGGTCAATGACAATGAGTGATAAGTGATAGTAATTGAGCAGTGATCAAAGACGATGAGCGGTCAATGATGTCAGTGATGAAAGTCAGTGAAATCAGCAATCATTAAGCGATATGCATTACCCATTTAGCATTTACTATTTACCATTATATGTTTAGTATTTACCATTTAGCGTTTCATGTTTACCATTTAGCATTTACTGGAGGTCGTATGGCATATGAAACACATTATTGGTCTATTTCCATTATCTCGGATTTTTAATGCTTTGCTGTATGACTGATCAGAAGAAAAATAGGGGGAGGTGGATTGTATAGCACACTGTGGATCTATACATAAATAATGTAAGTTGACACCATTTTTCCACTATGCTCTTATTGGTTGGCATAAGAAGCGGGGTTGGGTATAAAGCACACGCATTTGCTCGATTTCCATCATCTTCATTGGCTGGAGATAAGAAGGTGAAGGGGTGTGACTTAATGGTTCTGTTCTGAACCGAGAGTGCTGCAGTTCTGTTGTATATTTAGCTACAAAGTCTAAGATATGTCCACTGAGCGCAGGCTGCTGGACTAGCTGCTCAAGGCAGGTTTCAGAAAACACGTTCAAAAATATTTCTCACGACCGTTGGTCCGTACCCCTTGAAATGAATCCATAGACTTCACAGTCTGTGCTCGGAAGGTTAAAGTCGCCTCCAACCAGTATTGCATGATCTGGATATTAACGCGCTACTGACCATAGGGCTTCTTTGAATGACTATACAGTTATCAGAGTGGAATACTGGCTGAGGAGCACCATAGTTTTTTCTGGAAAATATATATAACGTCTTAGTTATTTACTGTGAAGCCAACTATATTCTAAATGTTTGAAACCACAGGTTTATCCGTGATTTATTATATTAAACATTACACGTATTTAAACATATGACTGTATATGTTTTATACTTTATTTTTATGAGGGAAAAACTGAAAAGGTTTGGAATCAGTTTGAGCTTCAAAGTGGTATAATGTTTGCTGTGTTGTGCAACTGGGCATATTTTCATTTTCCTCGCTTTTAATAAATAATAATATGCTCATTTGCCAACACTGTCTATTTTACATTATATTTAGTTCATCTGCATAATACTTTTTAGGGCCTATTTTATGATTTTTATAACCTATACGAGGTACTGAAACAGCCTACATTAGGAGCCTAAAATGCATCTTTTAAGGCTGAAAAATCTGCGGTCTAAAGATGACGTCACTGACAAGAGCGATGACGTCCCTGACCATGTCATTTCCCTACTCCTGCATATAGGGAACCACAATGCAATGTCAAAGTGTATCAAAGAGTTAGTAGACATATTACTTCGGCATCTACAGTATTGTCACCATGCCAGCTTATGGTGTTTGGTGGAGGGTACTTTGTATATCACTGATCCTTTCCCGCTTCCCTACCCCCCCCCGCCCCCCTTTCCCTGTTCCTGTCGCAATTTCAACAGTAAAACACATCGTGATGCGGAACACCTCTCATGTAGCGTCTGCTTCTGAAGTTGACTGAGTATCTCTGTGACGTTTTTGCGCTTGCTAAAAGAACCTGTAACGAAACGTGCTGCTCTTATGCGGACATTCTGTTTCCTCTATCAATCAAATCTGTTACAGGTCCTCTTTCGCGGACATGCTACGCTTCTTTATGATTCTACCAAGAATGTCAGTCTGACGTCTGTCTCGCCTATCATCATCTTTTTTACGTGGTCGTTCCACTTTTAATCGCCCCACACGCATACTCCAAAATATTTAATGGATGTGACGGCTTCCAGTGACTGTTCTGCAATCGTGCAACCATACAATAATAGACCTCTCTGACTCTTTATGTTCAACACGTTACGTGTGTTCGTGTTAGTGTGAACCGCCAATCCTTACACCAAGCCTGCGTCCTCTACATTTCGTTACAACATTTTGGCGTTGAAACGTACCTGTTTACAACAGTAACATCTGCGAAAAGCTTCATGGACCTTCCAACGTTATATGCTAGGCCATGTTGTGAGAACTGATAATCGTATAACACTTCCTTATGGTATCCTCAAAGTTACTTCCACGTCTGTAGATTCTTCTCCGTTAAGAATGGCATCTTATGTTCTGATAGCTTAGAATATATCAAGGATATGCGGCCATACTAACGCTGTGGTGAGATAGGCATCCGCCGAGGGTGGAGGCACAGAAGAGGCGAAAAAAAGGATATAACAACCGGGAGAGATACGTGAGTGCACCTGCCCCATGTGTTAAAATTTTCGGTCTGTGATGAGAAGAAGCCTTTCTTTTGACCAGAGACTGTAATGTAGAACGCTGTTGTCGCGGTGTCATTTCGTTTACTACCGAATAGGCGTCACAACAGCTATGTGTCAACGTTGCGTATAGTTCATACAACTGCCGCCAACACAGCTCATGTTCAAAATGGAGTTTTTGGTGAAACTCCGTTTCGGTATTGTAGGATTCCAAAGGTTGGCGTGTGGGTGCTGAAGCAAATATGTTATTTGACCGAAGGCTTACGGTTCTTGCCGAATTCTGCTAATTGAGGGCTAAAGTGAGCCACGCGGAGTGGCCGCGTGGTTTGAGGCGCCATGACACGGATTAAGCGGTCTCTCCAGCCGGTGGTTCGAGTCCTCCTTTGGACATGAGTGTGTGTGTTGTTCTTAGCATAAGTTAATTTAAGTATTGTGTAACTCTACGGACTGATGACTTCAGTAGTTTGGTCCCTTAGGAATTCACACACATTTGAACATTTTTAGCTAAAGTGAACTATTTAAGTTAGAGTGCTTCAAGTTATTTGATAGAGTAATAAGTGAAACTGGAAACAGATGTGACATATAAATTCCTGTCAGAAAAGCCTATCTTATTTTGAAAAGCATGTAGCAGATTTTGGAGTCACGTAATGTAATTTTTGGAAAGGAGTCTGTTCACAACACTTATTGATAGCCGTTTTCCTTTTTTTTCAATTAATCATTTATGAAGCAAACAAACTCTGATACTGAGAAATTTTATACAAGTTGTAATTTATGTACAACAATGATACATATAATTAGTGGTGCTCAATATTTTTGTTGTTGTTGTTGTGGTCGTGGTCTTCAGTCCGAAGGCTCGTTTATATGCAGCTCTCCATGTTAGTCTATCCTGTGCAAGGTTTTCATATCTGCATAACTACCGCAACCTACATCAAATGTTCAAATGTGTGTGAAATCTTATGGGACTTAACTGCTAAGGTCATCACTCCCTAAGCTTACACACTACGTAACCTAAATTATGCTAAGGACAAACACTCACACCCATGCCCGAGAGAGGACTCGAACCTGCTCCGGGACCAGGCGCACAGTCCATGACTGCAGCACCCCTGACCGCTCGGCCAACCTACGTCTATTTGAACTTCCCTTGCAACGGACATGCCGTGTTCTTCGTACACTTGCGCCAGTGTTCGATGAATTTCAGTTCCCTGCATCCTCCCCCGCTGTCAGGAAACACACCAAGCCTCTTTGCTCTTCTTTTGAAGCCTCCATTTCTCGGTTTTCAACACTATGAGAAAGAGCAAGGCCTTACACACGGCCAACCGATTCGGTTCATATTTGGCGCATTTGTATTCACACGGTAAACCCTGCTCAATGAAAGTGCCGCTGGTGTAGGGCCCAAAGCATCTGGCTAAGAAGCAGAGAACATGTGTTCGATTCGCGAATGCGTTCTGCAGATTTTTTTCGTTTGTATTTTTCCGTTTCGCAAGTGTAAATTGCTGATTCCAAGTTTGTCTGATATTGGAATCCTCGCGTGCAAAAAATGATACCGTCATAATTGATAGCATGGTTATAGATGACGAGGATCAAAAAATGGTTCAAATGGCTCTGAGCACTATGGGACTTAACTTCTGAGGTCATCAGTCCCCTAGAACTCAGAACTATTTAAACCTAACTAACCTAAGGACATCACACACATTCATGCCCGAGGCAGGACTCGAACCTGCGACCGTAGCGGTCGCGCGGTTCCGGACTGTAGCGCCTAGAACTGCTCGACCACTTCGGCCGGCTGACGAGGATCAACCGGCTTACACGGTAGAAGTAATACCACAAATCTGCACATCTGTGTGCCAGCCATGTGATGTATATTTTTATCACCAAGTCAAAAACTTTATTTCGGGAATTCAAAATTGAAATCTGCTTTTGCGAATGCAGCAGGAATTGCACGAATGCGTGTACGCAATAACGATTCACAGCATAATTCATGATCAATTTTCAGCATCAATTTTTCAGGCAATGTTATCCTATGAGTGGTATAAATCAAAATGAACTCCAGAATAAGTAATATTTTTAAATGTAGACCAAGTCTGCTTCTCGCCAAATCTTCGGAAGGAGAGACGTAGTTGCGCCAAGTTTGCATTCTTTAGATGTTCTTAGTTCCACCATTATATTTGCTCCAAATGCTTAATGACAAGTACCATCCATGTACCTGATCAAAGGAAATTGACGACATGCAACAGGTAGAGTGAAAGGGCCACTGTTAAGCGAATAGGATTAAATCTTTAATTTCTTACTAAGCCAAGACGTTTGAGAAATTTGTTTGCCTATCTTGTAATTACTCTTTATTGACTTACTTAATTTATTAACACAGGTTCCCTGCTTACCAGACAGATGCCTTGGTCGATAAGACGGCGGAGCTCTCGTTCAAGGGCCATTACGCAGTGGTTACATAAGCGGCAATCGAAAAAGTTTCATTCGCCGAATTGTACGAAAACATATCTTTGCAGACGCCATATATGAAGATGAAAAATGCCTAATTTTCTATTGTCTGTCGATTCCGGCGAATTTGTGTCGACTGCACGTGATGAAACTTCAGAGGTGGTTTACTCAACAAGTGCTACCTCCTTTGGCTTCCTCTTTCGAACCACATTGCTCCTCCTCGTATTCGTAGACTTTAAAGTTTAGTTAAGGAATATAACTAAATTTTAGCGAATCCTCACCTTCCGCTGCACAGTGACGTGGCTGGTGCTGCTCTGCAGAGGCTAAAGTTTAGATCTCTCACGCTACCATTAGGAGAACTACTTTTGAGGGACAATTTTGAAATTAATGACATGTGGAGATAACATCGGAAAGCCCTGAAAGCGGCTTAGGCTTCACCCATAATAAACCTCGCTTCTCCACTACCAGGAAATAGCACTGCGTCGCCAAGTATGGAAAACCTCAATTGAATAAGAATGTCACATGACATCACCTCATGACTCATTTTACAAGGGGGGAGGAATCGAATCACCGATTTCGGCGAAACATCGTCACCATATTGTCTGTCACCCGCATATCTAGGACAAAAATGTGATATTCTTGAAGCTTTAAACCCTGTACTTTAATCGTCTTTCCATTGACGCATTGGTTAGCACCTTTTTGATGCCGTTTTGCATTGCTGCACTGGTCGGTGTGCAGTCGATGTTTTAGGTTTGCACATGTTCACCTTGATATGTGGATACAGCTTAAGCAGCTTAGAACCAGTCATCCCTCCCATACTAGCTCCCTCCCTCCCTCTCCTGCCCCCGTAGGAAGGGATACCAGTTTTCCAGGCCTGTTCTAACCTATCGCTGATGGTGATATACTGTTTCCGATCTGCAGAAATCAGTCGCAGATGAACAAAAGCCACGAGAACGGGTCGCTTCCTGCAAGCCATTAAACGTATTTCTCAGAAAAAGTGCCTGCCCCCCTGGAACAATAGCAAACTACCTGACCATTCTTCACAGATGAAGACTGAACGGTATGTGCCACTTACCCTACACTCCCACACTTCCCCTCTCCCCTCACCCTCTTCCCCTCCACTATCTCACTTGGGAATTGGCAGACAAAAGATTCAGTCTGCATGTAAGTGCTGGAGAGGAAGGACATAAGTTACTGTATACTGTGACAGCTCAAATAGTAGATATAGTGCTAAAATCTATGAAATATCCAGCTGAATATGTGTAAACTTACTGTCCAGGTGTGATTCTTACGCTTGCTACAACGAACATTGTACCGACAGACCTCACCTCACATCATGTAGAGGGTGTAGTCTTACACTTTTAAAACGAATACAATGAAAATGCAAATAGTGGATGTAGTACTAAAATCAATGAAATCTCCAGCTAAATAAGTATAGACTAACTTTTGTGATATGAACTTAGGCTAGCTACAAATAATATTGAACCGAGGACACTGAATCTTGCATTGAGTATACTTCAAAATAAGATCTTAACACCATCCAACAGTCCTTAAACATACATTCAGCTAGCAAGTTGCACACACTATGGTGAGTAGAAGACTTCACCAGTAACATAATGCTGGTGGGACCAAACAACATCACGATAACAAATATTAAGCCAACATTCTGGGATGGATAGACATAGTTTTCTTGTGAGTGGTACCAGTATGTCTTAGGAGGAGAGGTGTGTTGTTGTTGTTGTGATTTTCAGTCCAGAGACTGGTTTAATTCAGCTCTCCAAGCGACTCTATCCTGTGCAAGCTTATTCATCTCCAAGTAACTACTGTACCCTACATCCTTCTGAATCTGCTTAGTGTATTCATCTCTTGGACTCCTTCTACGATTTTCACCCTGCACCCTGTCCACCATTACTAAGGTGGTGATCCTTTGATGCCTCAAGAACATGTCCTTCAAACTGATCCCTTCTTCTGTTCACGTTGTGCCGCAAAGTGCTCTTCTCCTCAATTCTTTTCAGTACCTCCTCATTAGTTACGTGATCTATCCATCTAATCTTCACCATTTTTTTGTACCACCGCATTTCGAAAGCTTCTATTCTTTTCTTGTCTAAATTATTTATTGTCAGTGTTTTACATCCATACATGGCTACACCCCATACAAATACATTTAGAAAAGACTTCCTCCTCACCTTCACTGACAGAGTTACAATGTCATCAGCGATCTTCAAAGTTTTTATTTCTTCTCCATGGATTTTAATTCCTACTCCATTTTTTTCTTTTGTTTCCTTTATTGCTTGCTCAGTATACAGATTGAATAACATCGGGGATAGGCTACAACCGTGTCTCACTACCTTCCCAACCACTGCTTCCCTTTCATGCCCTTCCACTCTTATAACTGCCATCTGGTTTCTGCACAAATTGTAAATAGCCTTTCGCTCCCTGTATTTGACACCTGCCACCTTCAGAATTTGAAAGAGAGTATTCCAGTCAACATTGTCAAAAGCTTTCTCTCAGTCTACAAATGCTAGAAACGTAGGTTTGTCTTTCCTTAATCTGTCTTCTAAGATAAGTCGTAGAGTCAGTATTGCCTCACGTGCTCCAACTTTTCTGTGGAATCCGAACTGATCTTCCTCAAAGTCGGTGTCTACCAGTTTTTGCATTCGTCTGTAAATAATTCGTGTCATTATTTTGCAGCCATGACTTATTAAGCTAATAGTTCGGTAATTTTCACACCTGTCAACACCTGCCTTCTTTGGGATTGGAATTATTATATTCTTCTCGAATTCTGAGGGTATTCCGCCCATTTCATACATCTTCCTCATCAGAGGGTGGAGTTTAGTCAGGACTGGCTCTCCCAAGGCTACCAGTAATTCTAATGGAATGTTGTCTACTCCCGGGGCCTTGTTTCGACCTAGGTGTTTCAGTGCTTTATCAAATTATTCATGCAGCATCATATCTCCCATTTCATCTTCATCTGTATCGTCTCCCATTGCCATAAAGTACATAAAGTACATCGCCATTGTACAGACCCTCAGTATACTCTTTCCACCTTTCTGCTTTCCCTTCTTTGCTTAGAACTTTGTTTGCCCGCAGCTCGTGGTCGTGCGGTAGCGTTCTCGCTTCCCACGCCCGGGTTCCCGGGTTCGATTCCCGGCGGGGTCAGGGATTTTCTCTGCCTCGTGATGACTGGGTGTTGTGTGCTGTCCTTAGGTTAGTTAGGTTTAAGTAGTTCTAAGTTCTAGGGGACTGATGACCATAGATGTTAAGTCCCATAGTGCTCAGAGCCATTTGAACCATTTGAATCTTAGAACTGGTTTTCCATCTGAGCTCTTGATATTCATACAAGTGAGTTATGTAATCGTCTTATAGTGAGCAGATATTAAAAAGAGAACAATGCAATAGCAATAACTGTGTTACGCTACATGTGCATCACACCTTCGGTGCTATAGGAAGACAAAACAGTGCACTACGATCACACAACTATTGAGGAAGGAAACCCTCCACCAGAACAGTACATGCGTCTTCACCTCGATGTGTGGATACAGAATAAGTATTTTAGAATCAGTCTCACCTCCCTTCCTGCCTCACATCATCCCTCCTTCTCCTCAACCTTTAGGTATGGATACGGGTTTTCGAGTCCTGTCCTCTTGCTGATGGTACACAAAGAGCTCTGTCCACTGCAGGTCCTGTTGGGCTGAAAATGATATACTGTTTACGGTCTGCAGCTGGGACTGATGGCACATTAAGACATCAATATACTGGCGATGCTAAGCTCAGGTCGACGTTGCACTGGCTATGAGGTCTGCAAAACTGGTACATATTTCTAGGAATTCCTGATGCCTGGAACAATTGACAAATACATGTCCCAGATCGCCCAAATAAAACTCCCCAGGAGAAGAATCGCCAACAGGAATTTGCGGCTCTTGCCTACATCACGCAGTGAGAAGAGGCAGCTGTAGGAATTGCAATCACAAGGGGAGCGGGCACCGTGACCAGCAGTTGTTGACGTCACTGTGAAAGGTTTCTATTCACCGAGGCAGCACTGGCCAACCCCACTGCCACCGGCCACTTCCAACAGCTTCCCTGCCACGTCTTCAGTTTCATACCTGCAGTGATTCTAAGTCAGTGACAGTGGTTTTTCAGGTAATGCAATCACTGTGTATACATTAGCTTGACATATGTCTTGTGTGGTGGAGACTGTGTTCTGTTCACAGAGTTAGAACAACATGGTATGTAACTTCACATGTCAAACACCGCTGTCATGCGTTTGTCTGTTTCTTCATAAGATGTCGTTGTTTCATGCATTTTCCATTGAGAGGTGACACGCCACTCTCTCACTTTAATAACCCTGTCAGTCAGATTAACAGTCATATTTTAGGTCATGATCTCAGAGTTCCCCAGTTCTACATTTGATATGTGTGGTTTATCACTTTTGTACATGGAGGAAGTGTGGGAAAAATATTCTTATAACTGTATGTATAAACTGTAGAGAACTTGTACCTGAGGGCCCATACTGGAGATGATTGAGAACAGGGAGAGAGATGAATCAGTGGCCATAAATGCTGATTGCAGCGACCTAGAGATGTGACTAATTCTAGGAAGCAGCGCTCAGTGGATTGTACATTCACAGGGACTTTTGACCAAATTTCTCTCCTTCTTCCACTTAGGGCAACTCAAAAGGGCACTGGCTCACAAAATATCTTACCTGGGCCAGGTAGCAATCCATCGTGAAGGTGGCCAGTTGTCGGAAGGTGGGTGGTGGAAGCCATTAAGAGAGACTGCATTAAACTGAGCATTTGTGCAATTGGTGAGAAGGTCATAAAACTCTGTGTACTTCATATTAGAAACTGGGACGATACGGACAGAGTGGCTGGTGTACGTATTTAGTGAAGGCAAGACTGTAACTTCCATGATGCCAGGAAGTCACAGCAAAACATATATTTCATGAACACGATTGTCTGGGAAACGTAGGCAGCCCTCTTCAGAAATTGGAAATGGTCGGCCCGGAAAGATCTATCTGTAAATGATATACTGTGGTCCTATCTAGATAAATTTTTCTTGGCAAAACATTTGCCACCCTAGTCAGACAAGAGGGATTTGGTGTCGCTGATAGGCTCCTCTCAGGACACTCAAAATGGTGGTTTGCTCCCCCAGGAAATGGTTCAAATAGCTCTGAGCACTATGGGACTTAACATCTGAGGTCATCAGTCCCCTAGAACTTAGAACCACTTAAACCTAACTAACCTAAGGACATCCTACACAGCCATGCCCGAGGCAGGATTAGAACCTGCGTCGTAGCGGTCGCGCGGTTCCTGACTGAAGCGCCGGCCACACAAGCCGGCCTTGCTACCCCAGAGTGGGAACCTTGAGTCCTGTACCGAGATTGGCTACCAGAGCAACAGAACAGTCTAGAGGGGAGATTCAATTAGTAGAGGATAGTTCGATTGGTTCGTAAAATGTGAGGACGGTTTGGTTTTTGCTATTTCGGCTCTCATACCGAGGCTTGGTGGAAATGGTTGTGATTCTTTGCTTTCTTTGTCTTCTGGTCCTCCCCTGGTGGAGAACTTCAGGTCTTTCCGTAGTGAGTGAGACTTGTGGTTTGTATCTTGTGGTGGATTAAGAGCCAGTGGTAGTTTGCAACTGTTGACAGTAGAACTGTATATCATCTCGGATATGTAGCATGTCACGAAGGTGAACTTATTGATCCTGAGTTGGGCGTCAGATGTTTGACAATTCCAGCATGCACCGCCGTGCCTCTGAGTCAAATTAGTTTGGCCAGACCATCAAACAGCTGCACATTACACTGAAATCTGCCAGAATTTCAGGGTTCTGATAATGACAACGTCAGACTGCGTTGTTTGCAAAATTTCATGGACGCGTCAGAACATTACAGCTGCCGCAGCACACTGCTGCTCGCCCACAACGCGCCGTTTTCTGCTGCTGCCTGAATCAAAGTGAAAGGGTAAAATACTGCAACACCAGCGCAGCGTTGTTAACTGATATTCACAGCTCTCTGTTCTCAGGTGCACCATAGTTTGTGGTATACTTGGTCGTTGTTGATTCCATTTGAGCAGAGTTGGGTCTCACAGTGGATTTATGTAACCAAAGTCCGATTGTGTGGTAAAATGAATAAATTCATGGGAAAATTTGTGTAAATTCCGCCACAACATATACTTTCCCAATCAAACACCATTTCTTTTCTGATTTTTGTTTCCCATTTTTGTGTAAGACTTTTCAGTTAGTTTTTGCTATAAATGATTAATAAAACTTGTCACTATTCTGTAAACTTAAATACACCACTGTTCTCATTCATACTCCCTCAGCTATTCACTGTTATTATTTTATTGTGATGGTACATGGATACACCAGAAATTTCGGGTTTAATCTTATTGAATTAATTAATTTGATTATTAATGTGAGTTCTGAAAGTGACAAAAGGCACTGGCAACAAAAGTGCCATGAGTAAACTCAGTAATTCATATATAAAAAGTAAGGGTGTAGCTCAAGACTTAAAGGTCGTTGAAAGGATAATACTTTCCTTTGTGTAAAAATGAGGCCATTTAGCATCACTCGGACATATATTTATAGTTAAAGCATGCGATGGCTTGCATCATTACTGACTATCATTTTATAGAACTGATGCGAGTATTGCATAGTGTCTGAACTGTAATCGGACATGAACAGTGGGCGCTATACACATCTGGAAACATATATAGTGTACGTATCACAAAGAATCTGTAATATGTTTCTTTGGTGTAGAAGGTAGTAGTTTCATAATCTTAGAGTTTAGCACCATAGTGAATGGGATAGAAAACTTGCAGCGTGAATGTATGTCAGATGTTGGAAATATATGTCCTTCATTGGAGTAATGACAGCGATGCATTCCTTGACTATTATATCAGAAACAACACTGCTTTAACGGTATAGCAAGTTTAAGTGCAGAACCGTGTAGCCTTAGGAGCATGTGTTTATGTTCTACAATCATTTCTCTCTTTCCAATACCGTCTTGGTGTGGACTCCAAGCGCTAGAACAAGTCTTCAGAATTAATAGCACAAGTGTTTTACGTAAAATGTTTCTGGAGCTCCATCATGCATAAACCACATTTCTCTTCTTATTCATAACTGCCTGTTACATCACCACAATACCCTCAAATGTATCAGGCTCGTATATACTATACTAATAAAGGATGCTAACCTCCTCAGCATGCATGCATCTAGAGAGAGCGTGTCTACTGGAATGAGTCTCGCGAGTAAGATTGGTATGGAACAGTCTTCGCAGAATGGTAGTTACGGTATCGGAATGAGAATACCGGTCTATATCACTAGTGTTGGTCTGTTGTACAAATCTGCAAGATGTGTTACGCTCTTATTATTATGTAGAGCTTATTTATTATGTAGAGCTCAGCTCATTCTGTTCCTTCACGAGACATCGAATGTAGCTTCCATAGTGCCCACCGACTTCTGGTCAGTTCCAAACTACATCGGAGCTGATGTTGTAGGGAAGATTGGTTAAGGACAGAGGATGAGATACAAGATACACAGAAAGAGCCCATCTAGAAATTCGCTCAGGCTCCTTACCCAACAGGTCCAATGAAGGGGAAGCTCGTTTCGAAATAGAGGACAGAGTGCCAGTATGGATATCATCCGTTTGTTGGGGTGAAAGTCATCAAAGGTGTAGATGAAATATATTAATCCCAGATTTTATCCTACGAATGCGAGAATACCTTGTGACTTCCATCCACATTGGGAGTGATGGGCAATCGTTATAGAATCCTACCGAGTTATAAAGTGTTTCAACTACGAAACGTAGTTTTTGCACCTCTTCTCTGCTGCTAGAAATTTCCCACACTACGAAACAGTATTTGTGTCATGTGATGTGGGCAGTGAAACAGGATTCAGCATATGTCAACCTTTATATAGCTTTCACAATGTATTGGAGGGGTGGTTTAGCAATGAATAAGAAATTGAGAACCACCCAGTAATTTCATTAGCTACTAGAATAATGAGATCGCCGCGGAGTCATAGAAAAAGTATGTAGTTTTACTCATTTGGAAGTTACGATATAACAAGGAGGGTGGGGATGCGAATTATAGCTTGCTGTTAGGTACAAAAAACACTGTGGTTTTCTTTCCCTAGATGTGATAGGTAGCGTCAAAGCTGCTGTTCCATATCGCCATTTGTGCATCTAAAATGTATGTAATTCCTACATTCATGACAATTTATTTGCAAGATTTACACAGACACTAATTTTGAGTGCTCAGAGTCCAGGACATACGCCGGCTACGAAAGCCTGCTGGGAATTGTGTTTGCCCCACCTGTGATGAACACTCAAGTATTTCACTGTTGTTCCAGGGGTCGACAACTCCTAGACCTCAAAATGTATATAACTGTCAACATGACGCCCACCAAAGCAGAGCAATCACTAGCAGATGAATCCCTTTGTGTAGCATCAGCGACAGGTTCTAACAGGCCTGGGAAAGCAGAATCACTGCATATGGGAGAGTCCAGCTACAGACCAGAAACAGTATATCGCTGTCAGCCCAACACCGACCAAAGCAGAGAACCTGCAATCTATGGAGCTCTTTGTGTACCATCAGGCACAGGACAGAACAGGGCTGGAAAACCTGTGTCCCTACCTATGGCGGAGGAGAGGGAGAGATGAGGAGGTATGAGGGAAGGTAAGTCTGGTTCTAAGCTGCTTAGTCTGTATTCACACATGGAGGTTATAATACATCGTTCATGCAGTTTCTTTTTTCAATAGTTGCGTGATGTTATTATTCTGTTTCGACTTCCTGTAGAACTAAGCTGAAATGCACTCATAGCACAGCATAGTCATTAATATTGTGTGTTAATGTGTTTTCTCTCTCTCTCTTTTTTTTAATGGTAGCTCACTTATAAGAGGATTATCTGTCTGTCCTCCTAAGACACACTGGTACTACTCACAAGAAAAACACGTGTAACCATCCCAGAACATTCACTCAATATTGGTTATTGTGTTGTTTGGTCTTACCGGCATTACGCTATTGGTTAAGTCTTCTGCACACCATAGCGTGAGGAATTTGCTAGCTGAACGTATGTTTGAGGATTGTTGAAAGGTGTTAAGTGCTTCTTTTGTAGTATATTCAATGTGAGATTTAATGTTCTCGGTTCAGTGTCCATTGTAGCAAGTGTAAGTTCATATCACAAGAGTGAGTATACACTTATTTAGTTAGAGATTTCATTGATTTTAGTACTGCACCCACTATTTGCACTATCACAATATTCATTTTAAAAATGTAAGACTACACCCTTTCGCAATGTTAGATGAGGTCTGTCGGTACAATATCTGTTGTAGAAAGCATAAGAATCATACCTGGTGACTGAGTTTATACTTATATAGCTGGAGTTTTCATTGACTTCAGTACTATGTCCACTGTTTGCACTGTCACAGTATACAATATTTTATGACTTTCCTCTCCAGCAGCTCAGCAGGTAGGGACACCGATTTTCCAGGACTGGGTCTTTTTCGCACCAATTCGCAACTGGGGGAGAGAAGGGCAAGTGGGAGAGGGGTTATGTGCAGGTGCGGGAGTGGAGGGGAATTAAGGGAAGGGTGGGGTACCACTGTTCAGTGTTCAGTTCTTCACCTGTGACGAATAGCCAGGTATTTCGCTATTGTTCCAGTGGTGAAGGGAGGAGGGGGGAGCAGTCTTTACGAGAAATACGTTTCACAGCTTGTAGAAAGGGTCCTGTTGTTGAGTCTTTTGTCCATTTGTGGTTCAAATGGCACTGAGCACTATGGGACTTAACATCTGATGTCATCAGTCCCATAGAACTTAGAACTACTTAAACCTAACTAACCTAAAGACATCACACAAATCAATGCCCGAGGCAGGATTCGAACCTGCGACCGTAGCAGTCGCGCGGTTCCGGACTGAAGCGCCCAGAACCGCTCGGCCACCGCAGCCGGCTGTCCATTTGTGATTGATTTCCGAATACCGGGAACAGTACAGCACTACCCACAGATGACTCTCTTTGAGTACCATCAACAACAGGTGAGAACAGTCCTGAAAAACTGGTATCCCTACCTGCATGGAGATAGGAGGAACTGCCACCAGCAGTGAGATCTTTTGGGGTTGGTTTTTGTGGTAGTTGTGTTATTACAATGATTTTTGTCAATGCCCAGTGCACGTGTAGCAATATAATCTGTTTTTTACGATTGGTGGCTTTTTCACGACAGTTTGGATGTGCAATTCGGGCAGTAAAGCATTTTGCATCAGTTGTGGTAATGTGTATTGCCCTCCCTACACTTCAGTGATAGTTTGCTTCTCTATACTTTGTTAGCATGTATCTGTCTACACGTTCTTTCCCTATACCTTCTTACCATGTACGTTCTTCAGCAGCTATACACTTGTAGCCCTATAGCAGTCAATTCCTTTGGAAGCGGCTGTAGGGTAGTTCCCCACCCATTTCGAGTGGTATCATGGACTAGAAAACACAACAAAGTGAACATATACATACACGTGATCGAAAAGTGGAACAATACCCATTTTAGGGACCCTCAATAGAGCACCATACACCGAGGTGAGCACCTCTGGTTCATTTAGTCTGGGTTAGCAGCATAGAACGAAGTTGTCTCCTATACTGTGGATTGACCAGCCGTGTCAAAAAACACGAACAGCCTATCGACTCCTTCCATTTCTCATATAGGAGGCTATGGACATAGTGCTGAGCTGTATGGTTACAGATAACTCCTCTCTGTCCAACAGCAACATGTCATCAGTTGAACACATTCCCGAGCAATTTAATTAATACATGTATAAATAAATGGACATAATTCCCAGGACAGCACCTTACATTCTTTCTCTCCAACATATCGGCACAGACTGTATCTTTTTCTCGCCGATTCACAAATATGGGAGGGGAGGGGATGTGGGAGAGAGGGAGGAGTGGGGGTGGTGATGTCATCAGTGCGATGTTGCTACAACCACCCCCTAGCGACAGTCGCCATCTTGAATAAATTAAAACTGCACCAGAATGCACGTTTCCCCACTGCCAGAATGGTGCTACAGTGTTTTCAGGAGCGCAGCCGGGAACTTACCTTTGATATCTTGGCCAGCAAATTCACCTAATCTGAACCCCACCACCGCATCCTCAACCATCCGCCTGTAATCTACATAAATTGGGTGACCTGTGCGTAGGCATTTGGTGCCACATACCTCTGAAAATGTACTAAGGGCTTGTCGAATCGATGCCACGCAGGATCGCTGCTGCACTGTGCTTCCAATGTGGACCAACAACGTATTAAGCAGATGAGCATATCGTTTTTCTCATCAGCGTGTCTATCACAGAGCTTTACTCTATTTGTATGGTTATGTGTTAGCTGTATACTAATGATTGATGCTCTACAAAATGCACAACAATTGCCTTATAGGATTTATGACATTGTTCTTAGGCAATGGAAAGAGTTATGTGACATGACATGACCTTGAGCAGATTTGCAGTGTCATGGCCGTTAAAGTAGGTAACGCTGTAAGCGACAGTTGCAACACACATGTGCGTAATTATGTACCTGGGAACTTCTATTACACACGTCAGCATGGCTTCAGAAGCTTGGTTAGTGGGTTGATTCGGGGGAAGGGACCAACATCCAGATCATTGGTATCATCAGACTAGGGAAGGATGGGGAAGGAAGTCGGCCGTGCCCTTTCAAAGGAACCATCCTGGAATTTGCTTGAAGCGATTTAGGGAAATCACGGAAAACCAAAATCAGGATGGCCGAATGTGAGACCAGTGGGCTAACCACTACGGCACCTCGCTCGTTCAGAAATTTGGTAAGAGTGATGGTCACTGCTAATTTGGCACCACTAAACGTGAAAACGATGACAGTTTTTGTTTCATCACCCTCAGTTTTCTCTGCAAAGCTACTCCTACTCCCATCTTACTAGGGTCATTTGATATTTACTAATGGCTGTGAAATCTGTTATGTAGAGCAATTTATACAAATGTGGCGACATTGCTTGTTTCTTGGATGGTGTAGTGGAGGGTGAGAATGAGTTTCATAGCTGACGCTCCGTTTTCGCCACAGAAATTAACACTGACTAAGGACGAGAGCTAGAAGGTGCTTATGCGTTTTATTGTGAGTGGTGTTATTTCATCGAAGCCGTGATCAAAAAATCAGGAGGACAGTTTTTCAATAGCCCACATACATTTTGTTAGACCTGTAGAACTTATAAGACGTCGACAAAAAACAATTTTCTTATTTCGGCATGGAGAACAGAGCAAGTAGATCAGAACAAGTCATTAGCTCCACACACTGGGTGTCAAACACACGTGGAGCAATGAAGGTATGGATTTAAGGTAAAATGAAGTGTTTGAACTTCGCTTTTACCATGGTATGGCGCGAACAGAAGACTCATGTGGATGGCTGTTTATTTTTTTATTTTTTATTTATTTATTTATTTATTTATTTATTTTTTTGTATGAAGGAAGTAGCGGGATACGACAAAAGAAACGGAACGAAGTTTGGTATCCAAAAATTCGACAGTTAGATCTGTCCCTCATGGGCCAGGGCTGCCGATCACTTCTCGACCAACATCAATGGATACATTCCAATGCTCTGAACTGGAGATAAGTCATGAAACTAGTAAATCTCACTACTCCAAGTGTGGTACCGATAGTAACACAAAAGTTCTTACTCAAAAAGAACTTAACAATTTGGTGAAAGGCTTGGAACTCTAAAAAAAAAAACGCAGCACAACTTCTGGGATAACGTCTCAGTTAAAATAATGTACTTGCGCACGATACATCATATTTAATTCACAGAAATGGTGGTAAAGACTTCGGGGAATTTCTTCTTGAAGATGGTATAATGGTATTCTGCAAAGACAAAACCGGAAAAGTGACGAAAATCATAGCTCAAATGTATAACAGAAAGCAATGGAGATTATTTATAGATTCTTCAAAGAAAACCTTGAAAACAGTATTGCTACATCAGGGGTGGCTCGTTCTGAAGGATCAGAGGGACCCGGCCCCATCAGAAATTTTGCGATATAATTTTATTCTCCGTATTTTTTCAGTATTATATCAAACAGTTTGAGTACGATATGATTATTTTAGCGTAGTACGTGTAACAGAGACCAGGGGTAATCGGACCCAGTTTCCACTGCTCCGTTGCAGATGTTATACTGTTGTGAAGTTACGCTGAGCTACCAGTAGACAGACCAGGCTACCCCTCAGTCACCCCTCCCCTTAGCGCATCCTTCCACAGTGACGAATCTGTTTTCGTTTCCCCACCTTACACACCTAACCCCGAGGGCCAACTTCAAGTGGCCTGTACTCCCTTCTGAGCAACGGATTCGAAAACTGCAATCGCCTCGGGCAGACCCAGCGGACTCATATACTGTTCTCTCTCTCTCTCTCTCTCTCTCTCCCCTCCTTGTCCGCTGTTCGCTCTTCTACACGATGTTTGGGGTCAGCCGCCTTGATCCTGCCCCCACCCCCAGAAAAAACTACCTTTCTGCAATTTTCTGTACGCTGATACAGGAAATTCTGTAATTTGTGAGCTAGGTTTAACAAAAATGAAGCATTACTTTAAAAATTACTTAAAAGAGGCAAAAATATTGGCGGAAAATATTGCACACGACAAATTAAATTTACGCTGTAATAAATAAATTATAAATTGTTCAAACGTTCTAAATAAACTGAAAGTAAAAGATACCTATGTCTTATTGTTTGTCGCAGCTACTGTATTTTATCATGAGGTATAATAAATAACAAATTATATTTGCTCGTATTAAATTATTGACGGTGTATGAATCATAATAGGAAATAAACGAAAAAGCTATAATTAAGTACTGAGAACACATAGTGTTCTCATTATAATTTTACTCCACATTTCTTTGCTTGGGTTTATTCATAGCGTCTCTGAAGTCAAATTTAGCAGCTGTATTATTTCCTGTCGACAGGGTTGTTAAATTTGACAGTCTACTTCACATTTACTCTACTTTGAGTAGATTTTTACCATCTTTAATTTGCAGAAACTCCGTTGAAATTGCCATAAATATCCTCAAAGCAATTTTTATATTTGGAAAAGCATTTTGTAAGCCAAATATTGAAAAAAAATTCAAACTATCCAAATGGAAATATGTGACAGTGATTTTCATCAGTTGTTTCTACTGGAATCTGAAAGAAGGTATTTCGTTAACTAGCTCTGCTGTATAAATATTCCTGTATTATTTTGCGCCAAAATCTGAAGCAAATGTTTCAAAACAAGGTACAGAGCTCTCATTTGACGCTTTACTGATAGGAAATAAAGTGAGATAAAAGACTGCGTTATATGCAAGATCTGTTTCCCATTTCAGTTATTATTCTAGCAAATAATTTGAAGCAGTCTAACTTAAGCAGTTTCAATCGAGTGCTCAGCTGGCAGAACTAGGAAGGGTTCGGTTGAACAGCACATTATTTATTTCAAGAGCCGATGGCCAAACTATGAGATCCTACAGTACTGTAGCGAAGTAGCAGCAAAAAGCCCATTGTTGAAGACGAGGTAACTGGGTTGCCGGCAACTGTATGAACCAGACGCACTGTTGAGGCGTTATCCAAGTGACGCATGTTCGGTAGTAGACATTCTTTCATGTGCCACTTTGCACGAAGTAACTCTGTGATAGTAGCCTGTGTTTTCAGTCTCGTGCCGCGTGAGAGGCTCCTTCTTGTAGGCAAAAGATAGGAAGGAACGCGTGGGGCAGGAACTCAGATGCCCATCTCAGTTAATTATTAACTCTTTCCTTCTTCTTCTTATTTCGTATAGGCCAACTAAGGACCACGGCATTCTACTATTGCGTTTTGAGTGGGCTTTGACGTTTCCCCAGTAGTTACGCATCCTCAGGCTGTGTTGCTCCTTCGTCTCCTGTGTCCATAGAGCACCAGTCTTCTTTCTTGCTAGTCTGTCCCGGAACATTTTTTGTCTAAGCTTCTTCTTGAGTAATGTCCAATCCTTGAAGTTTCCTTCTGTTATTCCCAGTTCCTGAAGATCTTTCTCCACCTCCATCATCCATGGTGACTTGGTCTTCCTCTTTTGCCAGTAGCAGAGAAGCTCGTTGGTCGATCTGTCACGATGTATCCTGTATCCTAGCTACACCAGTGATTTTTTCACAGTACTCGTAGCCTTTTATAATTGTCACCTTCCTTGACTGGCCCCGCTATCTTCCTCAATATCTTTCTCTCCTGGATTTCGAGCTTTTCAGTAAGTCCCTTCCTATTGAGTATCAAACATTCTAAAACATATAAGGCTTCAGGACGGATGACTGTCTGGTAGTGCTTCAGTTGAGTGTTACGGGAGAGACATTTTTTATTATAAGTATTCTTGGTCAGCTGGTATGCCATCTCTAGCTTGTTGACTCGAGTTGATAGTGCTGTTCCTCCAGATAGGTTAGGTTCCAGCCATTCTCCCAATTACTTAAACGTGTTGGTTTTCTTGATCTCTCCCTGTTCCAGATGCAGTGTACTAGGAGATTCACCTATGTTCGTGATGTACTGCGTTTTTTCAAGTGCCTCATGAAGCCCAACTTTTGCCGCTTACTGTCTGAGAACGTTGAGTTATTTCACTGAAGTTTCTATTGAATCTATTCTTAAATCTTTTATTTTAGTTTATTTGATATTATTTTATTTTATCTGTTTATTTATTTTTGTGCATCCTGTGTGCCAGCGGCCTTGGCGGGGGCCTATCTCGCTACAGATTCGGTATGGCATTGCCTATAGCTCGAATATTCACTCGCACCAGTTTACGCATTTACACGCCTGCCTATAGTTGCTATTACGGGCCTTATTGCATTCCTCGTCACCTCCGTCACGCTGCCCCCAACCCTTTCTGCCATTCATCAACGTGAAACAAACAATAGTGTTCCTCATTCTGGAGCTGTGAGTTTGAAACTTGTGATTTTAAATTGAATAAAGTCCATTGTTTGCTAACAACGCCGTTTAATTTTTTAAGAATGGTGGAGAGGCTAGAAATTAAGTAGTTAGATGCACATCAATCAACTACAATATTACACACAAAACAGACACGCAAAATAGTTGTGTTCACTTTTGTATATATTTTATTATCAGCTACAGTACTTCGTGGATCATTCCTTTATTTATAATTGTATAATTACCATATTTACTATTTTTCTAGTGTTTTTTTAATCAGTGTGACATAAATGACGGTTAAGCTACAAACAATACTATGTTTATCTGGTCTTCCGCCTCTGTCCATCTCTTCCTTCCCCGTATATCCATCTCTTCCTCACTACTAATATCATCTCCTCATCCTGCCTCATTCAGTGTGTCTCCCCCTCCCTCCTCTCTCTGCCTTTCGACTCCTTCCTCTCTGTCCATCTCTTCTCCCCCTGTCTCAGTCCATATCCTCCCCCTCTCTCTGTTCATCTTCTCTCCTCTCTCTGTGCCTCTCCTGTTCCACTTCTCTCTGTCCACATCGCCTTCCCCTGTCTTTCCTCATCTCTGTCCATTTCCCTGTCCGTTTCCTCGTCCCCCTCTCTCAATCCATCTCTTCCTACTCCCCCTCTTAGACCATCTCCTCCTCCACCTCTCTCTGCCATCTTCTCCTGATTCCTTCCTCTCTCCATTTCCTCCTTCCCCTCTCTATCTCCATATCCTTATCTTTCATTTCTCTGTCCATTTACACTTTCCCTTCTCTCTGTCCACCTCCTCATTCCCCATATCTGTGTCAATTTTCCCCTTTCCCCTTCTCTGTTTGTACATCTCTTTCTGTCCCCTTCTCTCTCAAAGTTATCACCCACATCTCAATAGGAGGCTGCTGCTTCTTACCGGCTAGCCGCGCCTTCTAACGCGCTGCTTCCCGAGCAGGAAGGCGTGCCGACCCCCGGCACGAATCCGCCCGGGGGCTGAACCGTACAATAACCCTTGGTTCAGTGTCGGGCAGTGGTGAGGTGGGTAGGCTGCTGTGGCCTGTTATGGGGATGTGAACCACTTCGGGCTGCTGTGGGACGAAGCCTCTCCATTGTTTCTAGGTCTCTAGTTAAATACACAATGCAAGTAATATGTGTACAAAGTTTGGTTGAAATCGTGCCATGGTTTAGAAGCAGCTTGTTACCCACAACTTTGCCAGCATGTGACATAAATTTCACATATATTTAACATATTTCACGCATGTTTGTACATATATTCACATTGCAGTTCCATTTTCATGCACCTCAGAGTTTATGATGTCATAAGTCCTGAGCTATGTGACGCACAGTGATGCAATTTTGTAGCTACATGCAACGGTGTATGTGGACACTGGGTGGAAATGAGTTGAGAATAGAGGCGGTAGTAAAGATGTAATAAATTAATACGTCATGTATGATGCAGCAGTTTTCACGCATGTCTGTGCTTATGACGTCCTATTTCCTGAACTATTTGTCGTACAATGATACCTGCAGGTACGTTCAGTGGTATATGTGAATACTGTTTACAAACTGTGTAGGGAATGGCGTTATTGGTAAAGAAGCAACAACTTAAGTGGTCGTTCACCAGTTTTACTACAAGAACAGCGAAAATGTAGTAAGCGGTAAACTTTTTTTCCTTTCATCATTTTGTATACGGGGTGAGCGAAGAAGTCTCTTCGTGTTTTGAAATTAGGCGTAAAGTTCGTTGCAAGTACTTGTTGAACATAGTATGGCAATGCGCGCCGAGAGCTGTACTTTTTCACGCCTACACCTTAGCAGGCAGGTATCGACATACATTCCTGCCCTGTGACAGTGAAAATGTGGTAAATTAGATCTCCGTCAATATAACTTTTATACAAAGTGTCACTAAACAGCGACCATTATTATTGAGAGGTAGGTGGTTCTTGCCCGCCCACAGTGGTTCTTTCCAAACAGTAAGCGATATACAGGGTGGTCCATTGATCGTGACCGGGCCAAATATCTCACGAAATAAGCGTCAAACGAAAAAACTACAAAGCAGGAAACTTGTCTAGCTTGAAGGGGGAAACCAGACGGTGCTATGGTTGGCCCGCTAGATGGCGCTGCCATAGCTCAAAAGGATATCAATTGCGTTTTTTAAATAGCAACCCGCATTTTTTATTTAATACTCGTGTAGTACTTAAAGAAATATAAATGTTTTAGTTGGGCCACTTTTTTCGCTTTGTGATAGATGGCGCTGTAATAGTCACAAACATATGGCTCACAATTTTACACAGATAGTTGGTAACAGGTAGGTATTTTAAATTAAAGTACGGAACGTAGGTACGTTTGAACATTTTATTTCGGTTGTTCCAATGTGATACATGTACCTTTGTGAACTTATCATTTCTGAGAACGCATGCTGTTAAAGCGTGATTACCTGTAAATACTACATTAATGCAATAAATGCTCAAAATGATGTCCCTCAACCTCAATCCATTTGGCAATACGTAAAACGAAATTCCTCTCAACAGCGAGTAGTTCGCCTTCCGTAATGTTCGCACATGCATTGACAATGGGCTGACGCGTGTTGTCAGGCGTTGTCGGTGGATCAAGATAGCAAATATCCTTCAACTTTCCCCACAGAAAGAAATCCGGGGACGTCAGATCCGGTGAATGTGCGGGCCATGGTATGGTGCTTCAACGACCAATCCACCTGTCATGAAATATGCTATTCAATACCGCTTCAACCGCACTCGAGCTATGTGCCGGACATCCATCATGTTGGAAGTACATCGCCATTCTGTCATGCAGTGAAACATCTTGTAGTAACATCAGTAGAACATTATGTAGGAAATCAGCATACATTGCACCATTTAGATTGCCATCGATAAAATGGAGGCCAATTATCCTTCCTCCCATAATGTCGCACCATACATTAACCCGACAAGGTCGCTGATGTTCCACTTGTCGCAGCCATCGTGGATTTTTCCTTGCCCAATGTTGCATATTATGCCGGTTTACGTTAGCTGCTGGTGAATGACGCTTGGTCGCTTAATAGGACGCGTGCAAAAAATCTGTCATCGTCCCGTAATTTCTCTTGTGCCCAGTGGCAGAATTGTACACGACGTTCAAAGTTGGCGCCATGCAATTCCTGGTGCATAGAAATATGGTACAGGTGCAATCAACGTTGATGTAGCATTCTCAACACCGACGTTTTTGAGATTCCCGATTCTCGCGCGATTTGCCTGCTATTGATGTGCGGATTAGCCGCGACAACAGCTAAAACACCTACTCGGGCATCATCATTTGTTGCAGGTCGTGATTGACTTTTCACATGTGGCGGAACACTTCCTGTTTCCTTAAATAACGTAACTATCCGGCAAACCGTCCGGACACTTGGATGATGTCGTCCAGGATACCGAGCAGCATACACAGCACACGCCCGTTGGGCATTTTGATCACAATAGCCATACATCAACACGATATCTACCTTTTCCGCAATTGGTAAACGGTCCATTTTAACACGGGTAATGTATCACGAAGCAAATACTGTCCGCACTGGCGGCATGTTAACTTGATACCACGTACTTATACGTTTGTGACTATTACAGCGCCATCTATCACAAAGCGAAAAAAGGGGTCCAACTAAAACATTCATATTTCTCTGCGTACTACACGAATATGTAATAAAAATTGGGGTTACTATTTTTTAAAAAACGCAGTTGATATCCGTTTGACCTATGGCAGCGCCATCTAGCGGACCAACCATAGCGCCATCTGTTTGCCCCCTTCACGCTAGACGAGTTTCGTTCTTTGTAGTTTTTTCGTTTGTTGCTTATTTCGTGAGATATTTGGCCCGGTCACTATCAATGGACCACCCTATATATATTACTGTCTATAATTATATCAAGTTTGATTGAAATTGGTTCTACATCTATGTCTACATAGGTACTCGGCAAGCCACCGTACGGTGCATCATCGAGGAGGGTACCCTACATCACTACGTTTCATTTCCTTTCCTGTTCCACTTGCAAACAGAAACAGAGCGAGGGAAAAGCGACTGTCTGTAAGCCTCCGTACGAGCCCTAATTTCTCGCATCTTATCTTCGAGGTCCTTACGCGCAATGTACAGTATGTTGGTGGCAGTAAAATCTTTCGGCAGTCAGCTTCAAATGCCGATTCTCTAAGTTTAGGAGGAGATGTGAAACATACATGTTTATACATCCAATTTTACAATATATGTATCGATATTTATCTTCTCCTACGAATCATCATTGGGGTCATTCGGCAGCACCTGCACTCGTCGGCTGGTTCGTCAATCTGTCGATAAAATGCGGCTTAATTTGTTTCGGTTCGACATTACTATGCAAAAATTACTTGAACAGCGTACTGCTAAAATTTATTATTATGTTACTGGTGTAATTCAGAATGAAAGAGACGTTCTCATAGAAAAGTCGGAGTTTAAATAGCTTGCTTAGAAGTTCATTGGCATCGTCAGTACAGTACTTTCGAATAATTTATCGCTTCTAGTTACAAGGGTCATCACCTAACAAATGTAGTCACTGATACTTAACAGAAAGCTCTTCTTTAGGTCAACATTTCTCAGTTCTGCTGATTTTGTGGGCCTCTAGAAATGTGTTTTCTGTGCGCCACGCGAAGCGTGTGAAATGTGCTTTTAGTATTTAGGCAACAGAGATTATAATCAGTTACTCTACACTTGAGAAATCCACATGTCAGTCAAATATACTGCGAAGAAGTGCCCTAAGTTAGCAGTCACCGACAAGGAGGCACATTTTTCCTTCCGTTTTGTGTGGTTAGAAGAGAGAGTTCGGCTTGTTTCTTCACAATGTTCCGCCAAGACCATATTACGAGTGAAAATAGTATCTTCTACAGTGCAAATCGCACATTGAGTAAGTATAAGAAATCGTTTAGTGAGAGCGAACAACAGATATATACGGTTCAAATGGCTCTGAGCACTATGGGACTTAACTTCTCAGGTCATCAGTCCCCTAGAACTTAGAACTATTTAAACCTAACTAACCTAAGGACATCACACACATCCATGCCCGAGGCAGGATTCGAACCTGCGACCGTAGCGGTCGCGCGGTTCCAGACTGTAGCGCCTAAAACCGCTCGGCCACTCCGGCCGGCAACAACAGATAATTTCTTTTTCTCGACTGTTTTCGAGCTTTCAGCTGGGTGCGACGAAATATGGATTAAGCTTTGCTTGTTCTCTCATCCAGCCGCCTGCACCAATTACATAAAAATCGGCAAGTAAGTTACTAAAGAAATCAGGCACTGCGCCATGCACGAGCAATGAATCGTCCCTAATTACGAATTCCCTGAGTTAGATTCCTAACACTGCGAAGAGAGGCGCTTCCGTTCCACTGACAGACGAGTACGGTCCGCGATGAGATTAACAATGTCCTCATCTCAGACCTAAGTACGTATATTTAAATTCTAATGGATTATATTTTCATGATGTCCGTGGTACGACGGAATATTTCATCTCCTCCTGAGGCACACGCAAAGGAGTTCGACAACAGTTCTTTGATTACGTTCTGCTTCTCTGAGCACAGAATTCAGCGACGTAATTTCATGTCGGAATGCTTGCCAGCTGCACTTCTAGATTTATTGTTCAAGCATTAATATGACACACTGCTACTACAGTTCTTTTATAATTTCCTGAATGTCCAATATATTTACTAGAGTCCAAAATTGTTACTTATTGAGCCGAAAATGTAAACTTTGACACAGAAATCGTCATATTACAATGTAAAAAGAAGAAAGCTGTTTCACACCACTTATCAGTAAACAGAATTAGTTTTCTGTGGCGTTTAGAAGTTTAAGTTTTTGTTTTTGTTCGTAGAGACAAAGTGAAGGGAGCATGAGTAGTCAGAGTAGTTCGATACTGGATGCATTTTCCGGTGCGTGGCTATAATACTGCGATGTGTAGAACATTGACGTAATCCTGGAGTGTGATATAATACGCTTACAAAAAAGAAAAAAGTGGAATGAAAGGTTATATACTAATCGAAAACAAAACTATCATATTGACTGTTGATGTTTCTAAAAATTTAGTAAGCTTTGTAGAAAACTTAGTAATGCTGCGTAATTGCTTCAAGAAGCACCGACAAAGCTTAGCACGTTGTGCGAGAAGGCAACCTGATAATTTTCCCAAAAGATTTACATCTATATCTACATGGCTACTTTGCAAATCACACTTAAGAACCTGGCAGAGGGCTCATTGAACCACTTTCACACTAATTCTCTTTTATTCCACTCTCGAAGAGCGTGCAGAAAAAAGGAGCTCTGATTTCCCTTATTTTATTATGATGATTGTATCTCCTTATGTATGTCGGGGTTAACAAGATATTTTCGCATTCGGAGGAGAAAGTTGGTGATTTAAATTTCGTGAGAAGATCCTGCCGCAACGAAAAACACCTTTGTTTGAATGGTTTCTACCCCAAATCCTGTATAGTATCCGTGCCAATCTCTCACCTGTTTCTCGATGATACAAAACGCGCTGCCCTTCTTTGAACTTTATCGATGTGCTCCGTTAATCCTATTTGGTAAGGTTCCCACACAGTGCAGCAGTCCTCCAAAACATGACGCACAAAGCGTACTATAGGCAATCACTTTAGTAGATCTGTTGCATCTTCTAAGTGTTCTGCCAATGAAACGCAGTCTTGTAATTGTAATTACTAGGTACTTAGTTGAATTGACGACATCTGTATTTCATTGATTTATTGTGTATCCCATATCCGGAAATGCTTGGCATTGGCGCTGGAAAGTGTCAAAGTCTGAGAACGAACGGTTGTGGCAGATTGTTTCGATTCGTTTTGGCATCTCAATAGGGAAGGTATGCATCCCTTTAGCAGTCTGTGTACTGCTATTGGACGACCTGAGCCTAATAAGATTCGCCGGCCGGAGTGGCCGAGTGGTTCTAGGCGCTAGAGTCTGGAGCCGCGCGGCCGCTACGGTCGCAGGTTCGAATCCTGCCTCGGGCGTGGATGTGTGTGATGTCCTTAGGTTAGTTAGGTTTAAGTAGTTCTAAGAACTAGGTGATTGATGACCTCAGCAGTTAAGTCCCATAGTGCTCAGAGCCATTTGAACCATTTAATAAGATTCCTGCGCATCTGTTACATTTCTCCACACAGCGATCGTGCCCATCGCACTGCAGACCTTGTGTGGTCTGCCAGTGCAGTAACGTTGTCTACAGCAGTGCTACATGTACCAGTTCACAGCTGGTAAAATGACTGACATGGTGCTTACGTATGGAAAAGCGGATTTCAGTGGGAGAGCTACTGAAAACTGTATGTGGAATGTACCTCACACCATTCCACATTCGCGGGCATAGAGAGATACTTCAGAGTAGCCGGAAAGTTGCGAGTAGGTATATTCTGCCTGAGGTGCGTCCATTGTAGAGTAAAATTAATAGCACTTTCTGCTTGGTACTTGCGATTACTATCCCCAGTCTAATGTTTATCCTGTGATAGGTGTCGAAATGTGGTGCGGGTCGTCCACCCTCGACTCGAACACTACAGTTGGAGGAGGACTCGCTGACAATTACCGAAGAGGCCCCAGCCACCAGCACTTGGAAGGTGACACAGGCGCTGCACATAGATTAACGTGTTATGTGACGTGTTTTCTGTGAACACCTGCTCCATCCATACCATCTGCAGAAATTCGAGGTAGTATGGGAGGAGAACTACCACTGACGGGTACAGCTGGCGCAGCGCCCAAGCCGTGCCTTTACGGATACTGGTTCCTTTTTGAAAACCGATCATTTTCATTTTTTTGGGGTGGGGGTGAGGGTGGGGTGGGGGATCGCACCCTGTACATGGGAATCGGATGTACGTCATAATCTCCTCTGCCTCCACCCTCTCTCTATCTCCCCATTTTCCTTCTCTGTGTACATTTCCTCCCCACTCTCTGTCAATCACCTATTTCCGCCTCTCTCTGACTTTGAGTCTTCTTGATTGTTATTACCAACGAAATGATGATTGGGAACTGAAGTTGCTTAAAATGAACTGGTAGATAGGTTGGGATCAATGGTGTATGGCGTATGAGAGACCCCTCCTCCCGGTGAATCTGTGACGATAGTAGCTGTTTCGGACGGTTCTGATCCTGCAGTAGTAGTGTTATAATAATTAGGCGGTAATCCATAAATACAACTTGTCTGCCTTTTTAATGAAATCGACTGTGGGGAAGGAGACAAAACTGCACGTAGTTGTGTAGACAAGATTTGTTTAAAATTATATTAAAGAGAAAGAATATATTTGGTCTACAACTTCGCTTCCGCCGATTTACAATATATGGCAACAGCGGCAAATTGTGGTGCACGAAGTCGATCGTAAGTGTCATGCAATAAACTTAGGCATTTATAAACTTAAGGCCATCAAAATATTTGTCGACTTGGGAGTCCATAATATAATTATTCCTGATTGAATATGTCAACTTACGTGCGTAATTCTAAACATTCACGGGAAGTTTTAATTCTCCGCTTTAATGTAAAGAAACCTGCCGCTGAGGCTCATAAACTGCTGGGTAAGAGCTATGGTGAAAGAATTTGCAGAGAACGGGTTCAACGTTTCAGGAACGGTGATTTTGACGTCGAGTTCCAGCATGGCGATGGAAGACAATAAGTTTTCGAAGGTACTGAACTCGACGGAAACAATTACAAGAGATAGTTGTTATCGAAAGAAACTGATGTGTTTGAACCAAGCACTGATAGACAGACGCCAACAACACAGCGATAGACATGAAAATGTGATTTTGCAGCCTGACAGTGCTTGAACACATGTCGCAAAACCCGGCAAAACATATTTGGAAACATCAAATGGGAAGTCCTAACCCACCCGCCGTATTCTTCAGACATTGTTCCATCTGACTTCCACTTTTTTTAATCAATGGGACATGACCGGGATGACCTGCACAATCGATCACGTGAACAAGTGCAAAATTGGAACGATTCGTGGATCTCCTCAAAAGAGGCCACGTTCTCCCACTGTGGGATTCGTGTGCTGCCCAAAAGATGCCGGCCGCGGTGGCCGAGCGGTTCTAGGCTCTTCAGTCCGGAACCGCGCGACTGCTACGATCGCAGGTTCGAATCCTGCCTCGGGCACGGATGTGTGTGATGTCCTTAGGTTTGTTAGGTTTAAGTAGTTCTAAGTTCTAGGGAACTGATGACCACAGATGTTAAGTCCCATAGTGCTCAGAGCCATTTGAACCAACCCAAAAGATGGGAGAAAGTAGTGGCCAGCGGTGTCCAGTACTTGGTGAATCGTAAATTTTTTATGCGTTTTTCACGATAAAGTCTCGAACTTAGGGAAAGAGTTGGGGAAGCAAAATTGTAAACTTGAGAAATAGTTTCTCTAATAGTTTAAAGTTCCAGATATTGTGGTTAAAACGGACTGTAAGAAGAAAACGAAACCGCACATTTCCACAGCACAGCATTTTCTTTTCACAGTTTCTTTTAACAGAAAAGCTCCACATTGTTCCCTAAAAATATATATAGAATATGTCGGTCTGAATGTTTATTAGAAGTAAGTTGCTCAAGATCACTTCGAAACATCAAAAAGTAATTAATGCAGAGTAATCAAATTTCAGGAATACATTTCTCAAGATAACATATTTAAGTCATTAAGATTGCATGACAAGCGCTAGATAAGCCATTGAAATGTTAAATGCTCGTATATTAATAGCCGGTGCAACCGCCAGAATGTTGAATGCAAGCAAGCAGACATGCATGCACTGTGTTATACAGATTCCGGATGTCAGTTTGTGGGATGGAGTTCCATACCAATCGCACTGGTCGGTCAATACAGGGACGCGTAATGCTGTTTGTTGATGACACTGCAGTTTTCGTCCAGTGATGCCCCACATGTGCTCGACTGGAGATAGATCTGGAAATCGAGCAGATGAAAGAAACATGCTGGTACTCTGTAGAGGATATTGAGATACACCAGAGGTATGTGGACAAGCGTTATCCAATTGGAAAACACCATGGAATGTTATTTATGAATGGCAAAACTACGGGTCGAATCAACACACTGAAATACAGTTTTGCAGTTAGCGTGCGTGGAATAACCACGAGAGTAATTTTGCTGTCATCCGAAATCAAATCCCAGTCTATAGCTCCAGGTGAGGGTCCAAGGAGTCTAGCATGCAGATATGTTGCGTGTAGGTCCCCAACTGGCATACTTCTAACCAACACACGACCATCACTAGCAGCGAGATAGAACCAGATTTCATCAGAAAACACAGCAGACCTCCAATGAGTTCTGTCTTGACACCACTCAAATCACCAATCGTTTGCGGTCAGTGGAATACACGTTACAGGGCGTCTGTCTTGGAACTGCCCTTGACGTTACCGCTTTGTAAGAGTTGGTTGTGTTACTTGGGTGCCAACTGCAGTCAAATTGCTCTTGCAGATGCAGTACGACGCAACAGTGCCATATGTCAAACATGATTGTCTTATCTCTCTGTAGTGCCATGTGGCCATCCAGAGTCCAGTCTTCTTGCGACTATACATTCTCGTGACCACCGCTGCCGCAATCCTGTACAGTCTTTCTGCAGTACTGCAGAAGGAACACCAACCATCTCATAGTCCTATTAAACGACCTCATCCAAACTCAGCGAGGTGTAGATAGTGACATCTTAGTCACCTTAAAGGCATTCTTAACTAACATCAACTCACCCAAGGTAGAAAGTGAAGTTATTCACCTTAATGACGTCGTCGGGAAGGGCGGGTCCTTATGGAGAAGATGATAATGGGTTGCAGAATGGGATCCAGTAAGGCAATGGAAGGCTGACCAGTACTTGGAGGAGTTTATAGGGAGGGTGGCGTTGAGTCACAGGTCTGGTGCCAGTATTGGCGGCTCTTAGCTCTAATCAAGTTCTGAACGTGTTGCTGGAGTTGCTCTTGGAGTGTATCGCTATCACGTGTAGGAACATGGGCCTATGTGGCGTCAGTAATGGCCTTCTGAAGGAAGGAGGAGGCGAGGGTGACGTCGTTGGGACGGTGACAGGTAAGAGGGTGGCTTTCGGCCTGGCTGGCGATGGCTCCCCGATATGCATCCCATTTGGCATGACGGCAGTCATGGACTACCGTGGGAGGGTGTGCAGGGTGCAGGATAGGGAGCGAGAAGTTGGTGGTGAGAAGATGTTATGGTGAGGATGACAGGGAGGTGGTCACTACCTGTGGGGTCAAGGATGTCTACAACAATACGCATACGGAGAGTGGCAGAGGAAATGGCACATCGCAGGTGGTGTTGCTTTCAGGACACGTGTGCTGAGGAAGAGGAAGAAATTCACCATGGATCGTGGGGAGGAGCAGATGCCACCGCCGAAGGGCGGCATGGGAGTAACTGTGGATGTTGAAGTCAGTGGCAATGACATAGGTGGAGAAGGTGTGGTCAACATGCGAGGTGAAGTCATAGGGAATAGGAGCAGTGGAGCGGATATAGATGGTGGCACAGGTGACAGTGAGGGAGGGGAAAAAGACGCTGAGAAAGAGGTGTTCGTTGGGGTCATTTAGGAGGGTTTGTGGCCAGACGGGGATGTGCTTAAGGTGGCCACCCTGCGCTTGGGGCCAAGGAGCATCAGTTCAGTGTAGGATATAGGGACAGGTGTGGGGAGTACGGTGGGGCTGGAGAAAGGTTTCATTCAGGAGGAAGGTGTTGACCCTTTTTTCAGGAGAGGGTCTTCATGAGGAGGTACTTGTTAATGCTGAAGGTGCAGATGTTCTGGGAGAGGATGCGATGCTCATCCTCCACCATGATGGGAAAAGACGGGAGTGAAGAGAGAGGAGAGAAGAGGCTTCAACTAGGCTGGTGAAGGTGAAGTGGGCTTGGTTGTGGGAGTAAGTGGCGAAGGTGTTGAAGTGAAAGATCGAGTGGGCTGCTAGGGAGATGTATTGGAGGGTGTGGGGGCGCTGGAAAGGGTAGATGTTTTGGAGGACTATGGTTAAGAAATGGATGATATCTTCAGCTGTGTGGGCAGATGGAGCGAATTGTTGGGTTGGATGGGGGTCGATGGGACAGATGGGGACAGTAAGCTTGGTGGTGGCAGGAGGGGGTTAAGCCTTACATTTGGGGGAGTAGATGTGATGCGGTCTATTGCAGGTGTTTGAGGAAGGATGGGTGGCAAGGTTTGGGCAGTTTCTAAGAAACTTGGAGGCCATTAAATGGGGACAGGTGGAGGGGCGTTACAGTTGGGGATCAGGTGATCATTTTACATTAGGCAGCAGTGGCAACTGTAGGATTGGGGAGAGGATTAAACTTGGTGGTGGTGGTAAAAATCAGGTTGCCGTGAGTCAGTAGTTTGTAAATGCAGGTGGCAGATTCCAAAAAGACCTGCATGAGGTAATTGAGACCAGAGGTATCGTGGACACAGCAGGAAGAGTGGATTTCAAGTTCAGGGTAAGAGTTTAGTTCAGCCAGAACCTCGTCCTCCATGATCACTGGGCTGAGTTTGGTGATCACAGTTGTGTAGGTTGGGGGCGACAGGGAGACTGGGGCAGGCTAAGAGAGGAAGAGGAGAGGAAGTGTGTCAGGGACGTGTGGGGGCCAAACATGATGAGTTGGAGTTTACAAAGGAGGTCTGCATGAAAGAAGGAGGAGGGGGATTAGATGAGGACTGAATGCCTGATGGAATCAGTTGGGAGATGGCAGGATGTGGGAGACATCTTCGTATCTCCATGGTGAGGGTATGGACGTCGAGGAACTTGGGGCCCAAAGTTGAGAGGACAGAGGTGTGGAGGGTGGGGGCCTGGGTATGTGTGACAGGAGGAGGGGTGGTATCCATTGAGATGGTGGCAGGAGACGATGGTGATTTTTTTGTTATAAGTGGCGGGAGCAGAATCAGCAGTGACACGCTTATGGGGTTTTTTGGTGATAATAGCCTGGGAGGAGGGGAGAGGGACAGAGGGAGAGGAAAGTGGTGGGTGGCAGATCCTGTAGGTGTAGTGGAGGTGTGGTTGGTTCTGTGGTGGCAATTGTGGCCTGGCGTGATGTGATGCAGGTGGAGGAAGCAGATGATGAAGTGTCAGGGGGGTCAGACCACCTCAGGGGTTGTAACAGCAGTGGCAACTGAGGTATATGTGAGGGCGGGGCCAGGTGTGGGAGCCGTTGCAGGTGTGGAGCCTAGGGGGAGGGATTATAGGTGGGGTAGAGAGCAGGGGAGGAGATGGGGGAATGGGTGTGTCGGAGGAGGGGAGGTGATTTGTAGGAGACAGGCCAGGGCGGCACTCCAGAAAATGATAATTGAAGTGGGGAATGGGGAGGTGTTGATGAAATAGATGACAGTGGAGGTGGGAGGGCTCATGGCGAAGGCAGTGACAGATGGACGAACTGCGGGTGGCAGCAGCAGTGGTGGCAGCTGCGGCGGTGGGCACCGGTGGCTCTGACAGATGGACCGATGGATGGGCGGCAGAGGCAGAGGCAGTGGCAGGGGGCTCTTCCAAAAATTTCGATTGCACCCTGAGAGTAGCCCAGCTGATGTAATCCTCCAAGTTGTAAGTTAAAGGAATCTAACCCTTGAGATGTTCTGCCCACTGTCTTTTCTTCGTTCTTTATTGAATTTCAATCCCCCTTCCAGGATGTGCCGGCAGCAACATAGGCGCTGCTCTTCAGCCAAGAGACACTAAATACATATCACAAACACATTTAAACAACATAAAGGAGGAAATATGTCGGAACAGAGATATAAAAGAGGGGAATATTATGGAAAAGAGCGCACAAAAAGAGGTGACTGTAAAAATGAAAATAAATATCTAAAAATTTGTATTACACAAAAACCAAACACTTAAAATGGAAAGTACACAAGGCAAAGTATGGCCAGAGGATAAAGTTAAGCACACAATTAAAACCACAGCACTTGATGTCACTGTAGACTGGCACAAAACACAACACTGACGTAGCACACTGATGACGAAGAAACAAACTGGGAGGATCTGCCAGGGGTAGGGACATGTTAGAGAAGGGAAGAAAGGAGGGAATGTTGGTGCTAGAAGGGGGAGGGTGGGGGGAAAACAGGGGAGTCAGGGTGTAGGTGCGCCAATGGGGTGCCCATTGCCTTCTTTTTTTCCATATTGCAATTTTGTGTCCCTGCCCGAACGGGCAGGGGAGGGCTGACAGTTTCACAGTCCGCCGCTCTTCAGCTGAGTGGCTTTACAAAAAATACAAAAAAGGGGAACACGTACATAAAAAGGGAGAAAAAATGTGGATATAAAAACACAGTAAATAGATATAATGGGAGCTAAAATATACACTAGCACAGGGACATTCACAGGAGTACAGTTTAAAAAGTCGACATAAAGTTAAAAGAACATGGTTGCCAACTTGTGGGGCATTTAAAATACACTGGAGTCAGAGCCATGTTAACAGTCAGCCACAGTATAAAAACACACAGAGTGAGAGACACTTGAGAAAACCACTGTAAACGATGTAGTACACATGAAAAATAAAAACTGCTGGTAGGGACCTCCCAAGGTACAGGAGGCCTGGGAGGAGGGAAAAAGTGGGGAGGAAGGTGTAGTGGGGGCTGGCTATGGGTTGGAGGAACAGGATAAAGGCAGTGGGCGCACCAAGAGGCAGGAGATGGGTGGGGCAGGAGATGAAGAGGGAAGACAAGGCAGGAGGGACTGCAGAGACACAGAAGGGTAACATGGCAAAGGGAGAGGGCTGTAGGAGGGAGGAAAACCACTCAGGGGAAGGGAAGGGCAAGGGTGTCCTGAGGAATAGAAGGGGAAGATGGGGTTAGAGTTGGTAGGAGGGCTAGATGTCAGGGCAAAGCTCAGCATTCAGGATGGGTATGGGCTGGAAGTTGCATTGGGAAAGGAGTTGGAAGGTGTGGAGATGGAGAGAAGGGGGAACACAATGGTAAAGGCGCGAGTTGGCTGGGGTGCAGAGGAAGGAGGACACCAGGAGGTGGGGGAAATCGAGTTCACAGAAGAGAAGAAGCTGGGGGAAGGGAATGAGGTCATAGAGGATGTGTGTGGGGACGGAAGGCGGATACAGAAGGCGAACACAGTGCATGGCGTTCTAGGATTTGGAGGTCTTTATAGAGTCTGAGAGGGGCAGAAAACCAAGCGATGCTGGCATAACAAAGGAGCAGGCAGATCAAGGATTTGTAGGAGTGAAGGATGCAGTCCTGATGTCCAGTTGGACAGGAGTTTCAGGAGGCGGAGTCTACTGTAGGCGTTGTCTTGGATCATAAGGAGATGGAGTGTCCAGGTGAGGTGACTGTCAAGGGTGAGGCCAAGGTATTTCAGGGTACGAGTGACATGGATATGACGACCATAAATCGTTAGGTAGAAATCATAGAGACGGAAGGAGAGGATGGTACGGTCTATCATGACTGCCTGGGTCTTGGAGGGGTTGATACGAAGGAACTACTGGTTGCACCAAGTGGCGAACTGGTCAGGGTGGGTTTGGAGGGTACATTGGGACTGTGGAAGGGTAGGATAAAGGGCCAGGAAGGCGATGTCATCAGGAAATTGGAGGAGATAAAGGGGGATGGGGAGGTTTGCGCATATCGGCAGTATACAGGAGATAGAGGAGAGGGGAAAGGTTACAGCCTTGGGGCACACCAGCAGTGGGATAGAAAGTATGGGAACTGGAATTTTGGATAGTGACATAGGAGGGGCGCTGGGAGAGGAAAGAAGCGACGAGGTGGACGAAATTGCTGGGGAGAGCATAGTTCTGAAGAGAAGCCTGGGATGCAAAACATGGCTGTAGGTGCTCTGGAGGTCGAGGGAAGCAAAGACAGCAGAGCAACAGGAGTTAAGTTGCAGGGAAAGAAGATTGGTAAGATTATGGAGCTGGTCATTGGCTGAGAAGGAGGGCCGAAGGCCACATGGGCGGAGTCTACTGTAGGCGTTGTCTTGGATCATAAGGAGATGGAGTGTCCAGGTGAGGTGACTGTCAAGGGTGAGGCCAAGGTATTGGAATTTTGGATAGTGAGTAAGGCAAGGAGGTTGTGTTGGTTGAGGTGGTGATGAATACGATGGGAGGTGATGGACTCGAAGTCCTTGCTGAACGCAGATGTGATGCAAATGGGACAATAGGAAGAGGTGTCAGAGGGGTTTGTTGGGTTTAGGGAACAGTAGGACATGGGAAGCCTTACACAGGTCAGTGGAGAGGAGGACAGTGCACAAGGTAGCAAGGGCAGCCAGGAAGGACAGGGGTGAGACCATGAGGTAGTCGTAGGTGACACCGTTGTGACCAGGGGCAGTGTAGTGTTTGGAGTGGATGACTAGTGTAATGTCGTGTATGGTGATGGGAGTGTTTATACCTGAGGGGGGTAACTGATCCAAGTACCAGAAACTAGGGTCGAGCTGTGGGACACAGGTATCAGCCAGTATCAGAATGGTGGGGAAGAGGGAGTAATCAAAATGGGGATCATCAGGAATGGAGAAGACCTCAGATGGTAGAAAACAAAATGGTTAGCTTTACTGAGGTTATCAGGGAAGGGGCGTTTCTCATGGAGACGAGGGTACTGCGGGGTGGGATGGCTACCAGTAAGGCAGTGGAATGCTGACTAGTACTTGGAGGAGTTGACACGAAGGGTGGAGTTGGAGTGTGTACATGTCTGGCGCCAGTCCTGGCGTTTCTTTGCTGTAAGACGTTCTGGGGAGCCTATGGCGGGAGAGAACACAAAAAACGGAAGGGGGGCAGGGGGGGTGCAAGAAGGAGTGAGGAAGGTAGTGGAGGGTAAAGCAAAAGGACTCGGGGGAGAGAATGGAGTCAAAGATAGGGCAGGCATGGAAAAAACAGTATGGAAGGGAGGGAGAGGGAGCCGGGGAAAAGGACAGAGGGAGGAAGTGGCAGGTGAGGAGACTGCAGTACACTGGCCAGAGGAAGTTACGTGTCCTGTACACACTGAAGCGCCAAAGAAACCGGTATAAGCATCTCTGAGGTCGTGATGAAATGGGGATTTTTCCGTACGACCATTTCAGAAGTGTATCGTGAATATCGGAAATCCGGTAAAACATCAAATCTCCGACATCGCTGGGACCGGAAAAAGATCTTGCAAGAACGGGACCAACGACGACTGAAGAGAATCGTTCAACGTGACAAAAGTGCAACCCTTCCGCAAATTGCTGCAGATTTCAATGCTGGGCCATTAACAAGTGTTGGTGTGCGAACCATTCAACGAAAAATCATCGATATTGGCTTTCGGAGCCGAAGGCCCACTCGTGTACCCTTGATGACTGCACGACACAAAGCTTTACGCCACGCATGGGCCATCAACACCAACATTGGACTATTGGTGACTGGAAACATGTTGTCTGGTCGGACCAATCTCGTCTCAGTGTATCGAGTAGATGGACATGTATGGGTGTGGAGACAATGTCACGAATTCATGGACCCAGAATACCAGCAGGGGACTGTTCAAGCTGTTTGAGTCTTGTAATGGTGTGGGGCGTGTGCAGTTGGAGTGATATGGGACCTCTGATACATCTAGATACGACTCTGACAGGTGACACATACGTAAGCATCCAGTCTGATCACCTGCATCCATTCATGTCCATTGTGCATTCCGACGGACTTGGGCAATTCCAGCAGGACAATGCGACGCCCCACACGCCCAGAATTGCTACAGAATGGCTCCAGGGACACTCTTCTGAGTTTAAAGACTTCCGCTGGCCACCAGACTCGCCAGACATGAACATTATTGAGCATATCTGGGATGCCTTGCAACGTGCTGTTGAGAAGAGATCTCCACCCTGTAGTTTGCTTACGGATTTATGGATACTCCTGCAGTATTCACGATGTCAGTTCCCTCCAACACTACTTCAGACATTAGTCGAGTTGATGCCACGTCGTGGTCCGGCATTTCTGCGTGCTCGTGGGGCCACTATACGATATTAGGCAGGTGTACCAGTTCCTTTGGCTCTTCGGTGCATAAACACCGCAAAACATACTATTGCTGATTAAAGAAGTGCTGGAAAAGTTCAATATTGATGCGAACTCCATCCTATCACAAAAATTGTGCCGTTGGCGACGGGCATTAAGATCGAAAAGACGGCCGCAGGTCAGGACAGTCCGCAAGGCTCCATACCGTCTGTCTCCACGTTCTGAAATATATTCTCGTCTCAGTGTATCGAGTAGATGGACATGTATGGGTGTGGAGACAATGTCATGAATTCATGGACCCAGAATACCAGCAAAAATGCAACGCATTCTCTGTTAATGCCCATTGACAGAATTGCACTCGGTGATTAAAGTCATCACCATGTAATTGCTGATGTAGCGACCCATGAAACGGGTGAAAGTGGCGACGATGCAGTATGCGCATGACACTACTTTGACTCAGTCCACCGGCTCTCGCAATGTCCCGTGTACTCATGTGTGGGTTCATGGCAACAGCAGCTAACACACCAACTGCACCCGCTTCTCCTGTGACGGACCTGTCACGGACCCGTTTGCGTGCTACGACCATACCTGTTGCATACAGTTGGCGGTAGATATTTTGCAGTGTGCAGCACGTTGGATGATCTCTGTCCGGGTACCGTTCTGCATACACCCTGCAGGCTTCAGCTGCATTTCGTCGACACTCGCCATACATGAGTATCATCTCCGCCTTTTCAGAGTTCGAATACACCATGGTCACAGTTCCTACAACACTACACTATCACAGACGTCTGGTAACACGGTGTACTACAGTTGGACTGCGTGCGGAGACGAATGCAGAATAACAATAGCAGCAAGCGCTACATGCGGACACTGCGACAGCTAGACCAAACCACAACAGTGCACTACAGCCACACTCGTAAACACGGTCGTCATCCTAAACATGTCCCTGCAGACGCTGCTCGCCGACCGTGGCCCGTGTTTGTTACAACACGCAACTGAACGTCGGAGGTTTCAAGCGTCAACTTTAGGTTACAATATCTCCGGATGTAATTAACATTTTACAATGCAACAAACGGCACTGATTACGTATTTGTTTATATGTTCATATTTGCTAACAAAACTAACGTGGTTCCATTTAAAAAAAACGTAGGTTTGTGTTAAAAAACATACTTCCGTGCATTTTTGTATGGTTTGTATTAAACAATTACACTAGCCCCTCTCCTTACGTTCGGTCTGTGGAATCGGTTCGTCAGTATTTGATGTGGTTTACGAAATATAGCCAGCGGTAACGTTAGGTGACTCACCCTGTATGCTTCAAAGATTGTCAAGCCATTTTCTACATGAGCAACTGCCACATGACCTTTGCCAGTGCTGTAACGAAATTTTATGACACCTGCGTTAGCAACTATTAAGTTCTCACACTGTCCAACACACAGGATCTCTAAAACAAGAAGAATACCTATTGTTTTACTTTCAATTAGCTTATGTTCTTCATAACTCCGCCCATGCTGTTCGAAGTCAGAAGGACAGTCTGCATTTCCATCGAAGACGCACTACACCGCTGTCACCCGGTATATCACTTGTTTTTCATTGGAAAGCTGTGACGTAAGTATAGTGTAAGCGATTGGTAGAATGACGTAGCGGTTAAGACGGTTAGTTCACAAGCGCAGGTAGGAATTTCAACTTCTGTCATTTTCATAAATTGTAATTGTGGTAAGAGTTAACAGTTTAGAAGGATAACGAGAAATATTTAGTATTCGTAATTTTAAAGAATACGTAAGTATACAGGGTGTTACAAAAAGGTACGGCCAAACTTTCAGGAAACATTCCTCACACACAAAGAAAGAAAATATGTTATGTGGACATGTGTTCGGAAACGCTTACTTTCCATGTTAGACCTCACTTTATTACTTCTCTTCGAATCACATTGGAAACACACAGCAACAGAACGTACCAGCGTGACTTCAAATACTTTGTTACAGGAAATGTTCAAAATGTCCTCCGTTAGCGAGGATACATGCATCCACCCTCCGTCGCATGGAATCCCTGATGCGCTGATGCAGCCCTGGAGAATGGCGTATTGTATCACAACCGTCCACAATACGAGCACAAAGAGTCTCTACATTTGGTACCGGGGTTGCGTAAACAAGAGCTTTCAAATGCCCCCATAAGTGAAAGTCAAGACGGTTGAGGTCAGGAGAGCGTGGAGGCCATGGAATTGATCCGCCTCTACCAATCCATCGGTCGCCGAATCTGTTGTTGAGAAGCGTACGAACACTTCGACTGAAATGTACAGGAGCTCCATCGTGCATGAACCACATGTTGTGTCGTACTTGTAAAGGCACATGTTCTAGCAGCACAAGTAGAGTATCTCGTATGAAATCATGATAACGTGCTCCATTGAGCGTAGGTGGAAGAAACTAAAATGAGCTCTAACATGGAAATTAAGCGTTTCCGGACACATGTCCACATAACATATTTTCTTTATTTGTGTATGAGGAATGTTTCCTGAAAGTTTGGCCGTACCTTTTTGTAACACCCTCTATAATTGAGGCTGTAGTGGACTCAAACTCTCGACAATGTCTACACTGCCGGTCTTGCAACACGTTTTCTCCTTATGGTTTGTCATTTCTGCTTGGCGTTAAAAGAAAATAAGATCTCCTTTGTGCTTTCGTTCGTATTGGCGTCCTGCCTGCACGGAAATAAAGAGAGCACAAATTAATATGATGCTTTTTCTCGACTTATAGGGCTAAATACTTTTCTACGCTGTGTTCATCGCCATTGACGCCACGCGCCATGTGACAAATAAATTAGTTTCATGTTTCTCTCAAACCTTTTGATCAATGGTCGTATAATAAATTAAAATCAAGAGTCTGGTTAAGGACAGGAAAGGCTGAAACAGATGGCCTAGGTTTTATGAATAATCTGCCCCTCTGTTTATTAAAAAAAATTTCCTTCTCTTCAGGGGAAAGGAAAACGTTCATTTGTCATAAACACAATTTTATTCCTAACAGTACTTTCATTCAGTAACATGTCCTGTTCCCGTTCTCCTCTACAAATGCATTTAGCCGCCGTGAAGTAAAGGCGACAAGTTTCCGGATGAATTTGTTAACCTGTGACAACATTTCCCCTGCTTAATGAACTGCTTCGGACAGCACTGGCTTGGTTATCGGTGCTGGTTTTCTACATCTAATAATTTTCTCCATCTGTGTCCATACGTGGTCTGTGGGACTGCGGTCAGGACCTTTGGGAAGCCAGTCCAACATCTCAACGGCGCCGTTCATCTGAAACCAGCGTTTTACACATTTTACTGTGTGGACACGAGAACAGTCATGTTGGAAGATTATTCAGCCTCCTGAAAATCTCAGATGAACAGTGGGAAGCATTACGTTCTCCAGCATTTCACAGAAGTAATGACTAGAACACGGACGGTCCAGTTGCCACAGTTTCTGATATCCGTCCCCAAACTGTGACGACTGCTTGGCCACATCTTTGCATCTGATGGACGTATTTGCTGCCGAATCTCATTCCTCTTGGTCGATTTACGTGAACTGAAGTATCTTATGCAGTAGAAAACACCTTCTCGATCGTAAATGTTACTCGCGCTCAGTACGAAATTGCCTTTGTTCAATAAGCCAGAGCGAAGTTTAATATGGCAGCCACATGTTGTCTCTTCAAGATTTCCTTACTCGCTGATTTTCATCCTTACATTCCTTCCTCGTGGAGACAACGACAATGAATGGCCGACCGGCTCATATTTATCACGTAGATGTTCCTAATTTGTGCGATAGTCCTGAAAGGGTATTCATCATTGCAGTGCAGTATACCGCTGTCTTGGTCCTCAGTGGAGGTACGTGGACGGCCATGGCGACGACGACGGTTGACGCGTCCTTCCTCCGCCATCCTCTTCACCTACAGATTTTCTGTGCCCTAGGGCACGGGAAATGGAGCTACAGTACGCATCTTCATAAAGCACAAGAATTCGACCTTTGTCATATTCCTGTAGCTGTGAATTTCGCAAGTAAGAACCTAATGACGAGGGAGGAAGAAACGAAGTGCGATTCAAGGAGGAGAGTACTTCCTTTGCCTCGAAAGTCAAATTCGTTCCCGATACCATGCTCTGAAAAAAGATTTAATAAATTAGTTCCTTGTGAGTATTGTTTACAGTAGCTTTTAAATGTAATATGTCTACAAACAATACACGTAGCAATAATAATGCTACCGTTTACAGAGATTAAAGGTAAAATTTAGATTGACACTGTGATACAGGTGATGTCGATCCAGCCATCTTATTTCAGTCAACATTGTTATCTAACATATTAAACCACAGAAGACTGTAGCAGTGCTTCATACAAGTGGGAGGATACTAGACTAAGTAGAGCGGTGAGTTTTTAATCTCTTTTTATCAGGTTAGAATTCTGCTGCATCCACAAGTTTTAATTCGTTGTAAACGAAGAATTGTTAATTCAGGAGGACAACGTCAATTGCAGCGTTCCAAGTACACGTGGTACTGCAAACATTTGTGTATATGTCTGCCAATGATCATTAAAGGAAGGCGAGGCGAAACGGTCTCCCCTGATTTCCCTACTATAAATACATTTGAGTTTGATGATGAACTCAGCCTTGGGTTGTTAATCGTTTTGTATTTTTAGCAGTACCATACCCTTAGGTGTTAAATACGATTTCCGCTAATGATTTCCACAGCTGTACCACGTGATAAAAAGTATCCGGACACCCCCAAAAACATACTCTGTTCATATTAGGTGCATTGTGCTGCCACGTACTGCCAGGTACTCCATATCAGCGACCTCAGCAGTCATTAGACATCGTGAGTGAGCAGCATGGGGCGCTCCGCGGAATGCACGGACTTCGAATGTGGTCAGGTGATTGGGAGTCACATGTGTCATACGTCTGTACGCGAGATTTCCAGACTCCTAAACAACCCTAGGTCCACTGGTTCCGATGTGATAGTGAAACGGAAACGCGAAGTGACACGCACAGCACAAAAGCGTACAGCCCGACTTTGTCTGCTGACTGACAGAGAACGCCGACAGTTGAAGAGGATCGTAATGTGTAATAGGCAGACATCTATCCAGACCATCATGCAGGAATTCAAAACTGCATCAGGATCCACTGCAAGTACTATGACAGTTAGGTGGGCGGTGAGATAACTTGGATTCCATGGTCGCCGACCTCTGTGGCCGAGCGGTTCTAGGCGTTTCAGTCCGGAACCGCGCTGTTGCTATGGTCGCAGGTTCGAATCCCGCCTCGGGCATGGCTGTGTGTGATGTCCTTAATTTAGTTAGGTTTAAGTAGTTCTAAGTCTAGGGGACTGATGACCTCAGATGTTAAGTCCCATAGTGCTCAGAACCATGTGAACCATTCCATGGTCGAGCCGCTGCTCATAAGCAACACATCACCCCGGTAAAAGCCAAACGACGCCTCGCTTGGTGCAACGAGCGTAAAAATTGGACGATTAAACAGTGGAGAAACGCTGAATGGAGTGACGAATCACGGCACACACTGTGGCTATCCGATGGCTGGAAGTGGGTATGGCGAATGCCCGATGAATGTCATCTGCCAACGTCTGTAATGCCAACAGTAAAATTCGGAGGCGGTGGTATTATCGTATGGTCGCGTTTTTCATGGAGGGGGCTTGCACCCTTGTTGTTTTACGTGGCACTATCACAGCTTAGGCCTAAATTGACGTTTAAAGCACCGTCTTGCTTATCACGTTTGAAGAGCAATTCGGCGACGGCGATTGCACCTTTCAACACGATTGAGCATCTGTTCATAATGAACGGCCTGTGGCGGAGTGGTTACAAGACAATAACATCCCTGTAATTGAGTGGCCTGCACAGAGTACTGACTTAAATCGTACATAACACCTTTGGGATGTTTTGGAACGCCGACTTCGTGCCACGTCTCACCAACCGACATCGGTATCTCTCCTCAGTGCAGCACTCCGTGAAGAATGGGCTGCCATTCGCAAGAAACCTTTCGGCACCTGCTTGAAAGTATGCCTTCGAGAGTGGAAGCTGTCATCAAGGCTAAGGGTGGGCCAACACCATATTGGGTTGCAGAATTGCCGATGGAGGGCACCACTAACTTGTAAGTCATGTTCAGCCAGGAGTCCGGATACTTTTGATCACATAGTGTACATGAACAAAACGTGTAATACCTCTTGGAGAAACTATAATGTGGTGCTAACAGGCTGTGCAGACTGTTTTCAAACACTTTTCCTACCTGGAAAATAAGCTTTTCTTATTTGGTAAATTTGTTAAGTTTTCTGCTTAAGAGGTTTTATGGTTAAACTAAATACCTTCAACTACGACTACGTTAAGAGAAATCTTCTTAATAACACTAAAGATCGATTTGTGAACGAATTACTGGCCACATAGTTGTCTTGTTAGAATAGAAAATTCTTAGTGACCAGAAAACTTATCTCCCAGAAAGAAAGGCGGAATGTACTGAAACCTCTCACGTTGTGAAGTCAAGCGACTTTTATTTGACTAATTACAGTATCAAGTGAATCGAACAAGAACGTTGGCAGTATGAGCACACTTTTGGTATCAGTATGACGTCTTAGTACTTAAAATAATGCAGAACCATTTTAGCTAGGACTACTAAATACTGAAATTTGTGTGAACTCCTTGCACACGAAATTACTGTTGCAGTGCAGTTATAGAGCCCAATTAGTTTATTGAAACTGGTGTTCTGTAGAGAAAGAATTTCTGTTTCGGGAGAAAGTGTAAGGCGTCTGAGTTGGACGTCAGTTTTGCTGCGTTGGAATATTTTTCTACATTGTTGAAGTGGATACTACAGTTACAGTAATTCTTCGAAAAGTAATTCTGTGTGAACTTGGACCAGAATAGTAAGTTTACTGAAAGAAAAACACTTCGTCTTCTGCCCTATTTTCTTCCTTGTACTACCTGAAATAGACGACGTCGTCCAAGTCGTCTGGAGAGAATGATCGTGACATTTAACAGAAGACATTAACATCATCTGGCTTTGAAAGTGGTGTTTATCACCAATTTTATGATTTTACAAGCGTCGTTGCTGAGCGTAAGTAAATGAAGTGGTGCAATGCTATTTCTGTTATGAAATAACATCTTCATCAGTTAATTTAATATTAATGTAATCTTCAAATAATTGGAGATGTCCGTTAGTAACCTGAAAATTATTCCCTAGACATGGAAAGAACGAAATAAATATTTCTGACGGTATACTTGCCATAGAATGCAGCAACCATTTGCTGGGAAATATATATCCACCTCTATTTTTGGGCAACTGCTTCTAAAGATGAGAAAGACGCGTTGACTTCTTCCTTCGAGCACTCGTGTAGCAGCAGCAGAATGAGGATGTTATCTCCTTCTCGTCTAGTAATTCCAAGTGAAGTTCGGGAGGTTGCATCGCAGTTTGGAATCCGCACGGAAAACATCATTTCCTTCGCTACCAATGGGGCACAGCCGATTTATATCGGGCCATAGCAGAGGCGGCAGTCGCGGCAAACCGAAACTCTGTCTCCAGTGAGCTACCTTGCACTATAAACTTTATTTTATTGAATGAACCAATGGTCACTTCAGGTCACGGGGCTCTTATTTTATTTGAACTTGAGACGTTGAAAAATTTGGTGCTTAACTAGGTTTCGAATTCGGATCTTCTATTTCGTGGTGTCTGACCCACACGGAACAATACAGTTCGATCATGTCGTTGTCTGCCCCAAGATTAAAAATTCCTCTAGGTTTCCACGAAAGGCACATACATTTGTTCAAATCTTGTTCCAGCATAAAAATATCGCCGGTTTCACATCACACCCTTGCATATACACACTGAATTACTAGTGATAAATAATCTTCATTTTTCTGTCTCTTCAGGTTTAGGCAAGAATAACGATAGGTGTCGTTATTTTTTGTCAGGTATGTACACATCTCACTACAGGTAAGCAAACAATTTGTGGACAGGACACAACCGTTCGTAGGTGCCAGGTTCGATTCCCAGTTAGGCAAAAAGAAATTATGCACCTTTCAAATTGAAACATCTCACTGCTGGTGACAAAATTAGATATCTAATATCTGATTTTATTTAGTTAAGAATTTGATTACGTGCTGGTATCTGGTCCACGTCATAAAACTTTACAACATGGCACTTTGATTTAAATACATGGAAACTTGTTTACTTGTAATTATGTTAAACATATTTCGTGATTCAGGTTACCTTCCATTAGGGAAGTTGGTGCACTTAGCGACTGTGATGTAATTTATAAATTATAGAGCGCAGCAATCAGTCGTCCTTTTCTTTGCAGTTTTTTTTTTTTTTTTTTTTCAAATCCAGATTTAGACTAGTGCCTAGCCTTTATCAGTGCACTCGATGCATGTCAGTTTCCTGTTGTTCGGGCGTCAGTCACAGTTCTTTGAATACTACAGTAGTAACAACAAGGGACTGACATGCATCGAGACTAGAAAATAGTGCATTGATAATGGCTCGGCACTAGCCGAAATCTGGATTTGCCAAACAAAACCTGCAAAAAAGGGACGGCTGATTGTTGCGCTCTCTATATTTTATAAATATTTCGAGATTGGTTAACAGCGAGATAAGAGTCTTGACAGGATTAAAGGCTGAGCACAAAAAGTTTCAGTTTTCGGGTTCAGTTTTTCTATCTGAGCCGGCCGGAATGGCCGTGCGGTTCTAGGCGCTACAGTCTGGAACCGAGCGACCGCTACAGTCGCAGGTTCGAATCCTACCTCGGGCATGGATGTGTGTGATGTACTTAGGTTAGTTAGGTTTAATTTGTTCTACGCGACTGATGACCTCTGAAGTTAAGTAGCATAGTGCTCAGAGCCATTTGAACCATTTTTTTCTATCTGACACTAGTGAAAATTTCGATATTTCACAACTTTTTACTCCTAGTCACCAATGACGAGCCTCGGTCTGGTACGAAATAGTTGCTTAGTTGCAGGTATTATAGGCGCTCCGTTTCGATCGAATTCCAGAACAAAAATGTTCGTCATGTTGTTTAAAGATCGGACATGTAGACAAATAATTTCTCAATCATGAGTACAGAGAACGTACTGGTGATAGAATGTTAATTTTGATGTTTTCATAGATCGTTTAACACTGTTAACTGCATTGCTTTTAACTGGTTAGTTCAACGTACAGTTTGTGACAAACCACTCGTATCAGGAACGACGTTTCCGAGTTGTGCGAAAACCTTTTAAAGAATACTTCGAATTGTCAGAGAATTTTAGGAGTCCATATATTGTCTCAAAATTTCTACATAAAAATTTAATTTTGCCTGAAGACTTACGTGACAGAGTTAGTAAACTCAAATTTTAATGAGTGGGGTAGTGATTTTGAAATGCTACCTGCTGTAATAAAACTGAGTTTACAAACGTTAAGGACAGTCTCATCTCTAAAGACGTGTTTCCTGGTATTTGCAACATTGTGATGTTGATTTACATATGGGCTGATTACCTTAAAGAACAGTGTTCTCTAGTGGTCTCATCTGGTATCCATTTTCTGCAGTCATACGACTGTGCTGCAAACAGATTAGGGGACCTACAAGACAGGTACATCATGTGGACTGCATGCAAAGCAGGCGAAATGCAGCTCGGGTCGTTTGGATACTTTTGCGTGTGATAGTACGTTGAGACTTTGTATGTGAGGATTAGATTGTGCGTATTCAATAGTAGTAAGTTTCTTTCAGAATGATATGGTGTAGAATGACCATTAGGTCTTCTTGAATCCATGGGCGCCCGTACGATAATTTGTAGGGGATGGGGCTAAACATGGGGGTATGGAGGTTTGTAATATTTTGAACGACGAATGGCGCCTTGTAAGTAGCCATAAAAAATCCACTTGAATCCATTTGCGACCCTGTTAAAAACCTGCGTAATATCGACTGCTAAATCATTTACTCGAAAGAAAAACTGCTGGGGATGCACGCTCTTGCCTGAAGCCACTGTTGGTGTTCTGCCAAGGACGGACCATAGGTGTTTAATTCAGCGGCAGTATTACAAGTAGAAAATTTACGGTTCATTTCATTGAGTTAAATGGCTCTAAGCACCATGGAGCTTAACTTCTGAAGTCATCAGCCCCCTAGAACTTAGAACTACTTAAACCTAACTAACCTAAGGACATCACACACATCCATGCCCGAGGCAGGATTCGAACCTGCGACCGTAGCGGTCGCGCTTCATTGAGTTAGTCAAAATGGGTGGGTTCATGAGGACAGCTTGTAGTTAAATTCTGTTCGTCAGTAGTGTCGTATTGGAGCTGTGACCAAACAGGAATGACCTTCTGGAGGCCAATAGCGACTTCGTCTTGGTCCATGGGAAGTGGGTTGTTTGATGTAAGATATAATGGAAAGCGTGGATCCTGTGGTAAGATTACAGAAGGCCTGAATGAGGGTGAAGGTATGGACTTCGTGCTGGGAGATGGTATGAATAAATTGAGGTTTCTTTGAGATGAAGGAATGGGTGCTGTACAAGGGCACACTGCTTTGCTGTTGAACCTGGTTGATGGTTAGAGAATGGTTTTAGGGTGGATGAAAAGGAGAGTTTGAACCAAAATTTAAAGGCGGTTAAAGAATAAATATACGTGGTAATGTTAATAGAGGGCTTGTATAATTAGGTGGAATACAGAGAGTTGTTGGAGAGAGTGTGTTCAGTTGAATGGGTGGATATTTTGGTGGATACGAAAAATTATTGGGCTTCATGGAATTATCGTTCGTTCTGATGGTTAGAATTAGTTATGGTTTAGTACATTAGGAGAGAACTTTGCGTTTTACAAACTGATTACTTGTAACGTAAGTTGGAGGAGAGCTAAAGTTCGGACACAGTATGAGTAGGTGAGAAGCTTTGCACTGAGAATGTGTGGTCGAGTTTTTAAAATTGATGAAAAGACTAGCATCGTAGACACGACACTTATAGAAACAGTAGATAAAGAGATGGAATTAGACGGTTAGACTTTATGGCGGGTCAGGGCACCATGTGCGATGGGGTGATCACTATGGACGGGATTCAGTAAATATTCTGTTGACAAAGATGAGGTCAAATTGTTGCTAATTTGAAGTGCTTAGTAGATTCCGATAATGATGTGGGACTTAAGTTTAGAGTCCACCTCCTCTCTTGAGATTTCATCTGAGCTCTCTTTATCATGGCATTGAGGATAGTGCATTGAAAGGAGTTTGGGGTTGTTTGGTCGAAGGGGAAGTGGGGAGAGGAGCCAAGGCGACGTGGTGGCATTAGGTGGCATGGAATTTTAAGGTGTGGAAGTCTGAGTCTGGTGATTTGATTAGAACTGAACCATTACAATGATTTATTTCATGATGTTTATTGAGAGTATATTATGTCAAGTGCTAGAGAATAGGAAATCCAGAATCTCGGATAAGGATTAAGGTATTAAAATAAAGGGGATGTAACTTAGAGATAAAAGTTGTCTTGATGTATGCTGCGGGATCGGTACTGATTTAGTAGTTTTTCGAGAGTAGGGTTTGAGGGCCCTTTCTATATTCTTGAGTTTGAGGGTTTCCTGAAAAATTCGAAGAGTGGTATGGTTGTGGAATAGGAAGTGGCGAGATATCTTGTTGTTCATTGTATATGGATGATGCAAGTCGTTAAACATTATGTATAGTAGTAGAAATGTAATGTAATGTTCATGGCTGTTATTGCTACTGCTGCACGACGGGCTATAATTCATGCAGTTGCCATTGATTTAATGGCTAAAGAGAGTTAAAATTGTGTTTATTTAGCGGGAGAACGATGTGTGAAGGATGGGACATTAGTTACGTAAGAGTTTGTAAGTAAGGGTGGATGGATGCAGGACAATGGGTTGGGGTAAGGTTCCATAGTGTTGCTGTGCTCCCTGTGAATGAGGAGGTACAGATAATGGTAGAGGCAGCAAGTTCCATCTGGAGAGATGAGCGGTGGTCGGTGATATGACTGAATGATGCTTGAGTTGCCGCCGAAAATATGCTACATAGTCGGCAGAGGTGCAAACGCCGCGCTCAGATGAGCCTGCAGGCGCCGAGATGAGGCAGACTCAGCTACCGTGTCGACTAGAAAACAGATGGGCAATGGAGTAGTTGAGAGGGTCTGTGATGTTGTTGCAGTGGTTATAAAATTGAGAGAACTTGGCAGTATGAGCTCATTTATCAGTATGTAGTTACATCCCCTCTGGCCTGGATGCATGCATAATTTGGTTGGGAAAGGTGTCATATAGCCATTTTATCCTCTCCTGAGACCAGCAGGCTCACAACTTGGTGATTGATATGCTTTATACTGGCACTGGGACAGAACTGACGTCCCAGCTTCTCCAACACATTTGCTGTTGGGGACCAATGTGAGGATGTTGCTGCCCATGAAATTTTGGAAATTTGTGGTAAGGTCTTATGGGACCAAACAGCTGAGGTCATCGGTCCCTAAGCTAACACACTACTTAATCTAACTTAAACTTACTTACGTGAAGGATAACACACACACACACACACACACACACACACACACCCATGGCCGACGGAGGACTCGAACCTCCGACGGGGGAAGCCGCGCGGACAGTGACAAGACGCCCAAAACGGCGCGGTTACCCCGCTCGGCGATGCCCATGAGAGGACCTCAAAATCACACAGGCAGTTGAGAGAGAAACGTGTCATGTGGGGTTGAGAAATATCTTGTTGAAATATGGAACCACGGTTTTGTTGCATGAGAGGTAAAAACATGTGGACGCAGGGTCTCCGTGACGTACCGTCGTGCCGTCAGAGTTCCCCCAATCACTAGCAGCCGTGACCTGAAGTCAGACCTGAAGACCTGATGGCTCCCCACAAAATAATGCCAAGGTTAAAACTGCTAGGACTTCTGCCCAGGTCTGCGTCATACTCGCAGATGATGGTCATCTTGGGCAGTGGAGGACCTCGATCCATCAATGAACACAGTCGAACTCCATTCATCAGCAGTCCTTGCTTCCAAGACACAGAATCACTGCAAACGCAGGCGTTTGGGTAGTGGGGTTGATGGCAGCCTATGTGTAGGACGATAATTCTCTAGTACGGCTGTTGCTAGTTTCTGAGAAATGGTGCGGTGTAACACTGAATGTTGCAGGGAGTTCTCGGATCCCAGGCACAGATGTGAAGAGGTTACGCTGTGCTAGTGGACAGTACGGTGATCCTCCATTGTGGTGGTCAGACGTGATCGATTGGAACCTTTATGACAAGCATGCGTGCTATCACGATCCCATGCCGTCCAACATCGGGTCAGTGTCATATCCGAATGCACCATAAACTTGGCTATCACATGGTTCTACCAGCTGGCCAAACGGAGAACTCCAATGAGGGCACTTACAAACTCTCTATGTGCTAATAGTGCAGACGCTATTCATTCCTCTCTCACCGCCAGCCAAAAAAGGTTCCTTGACTGATTTTATTCCAAGCGTATAAGCGACGTCAGCGCTGTAACCATGGTGGCAGCTTTAACTCATAACCGTAAACAACACATGTGCATTTGACCAGTCAGTTGTGAGCAAGCAGTGTTAAGTGGTGGATATCCGAGTGAAGTATGTCAATATTGTTTGGTCACAAATGGCACTCGTGCAACATCTGTAAATTATTCAAGGCATTATCCAGAATGTTTTCAAGAAGAGAAAATTGAGTGCAACTTTTGTCCCGCATATCTTGATTTCCGAACCACCACGAAATAACCACGCCTGGATGCCTTGCGCGACTTCATCGAAAGCAAAGCGCGAAAAATTCTCTTATTGAATAAACCGACACGAGTGACGCGACTTGGTGTTATCAATACGAACCTCTCAGAAAACGACAAGGCGCAGAAAACGACACGACTGGTCAACACTTTGACGGCATAACCGACTTTCAAGCCAACTGGACACGTGAGTAGAGCATTATTGCAGAGAAGCACATTTCTGATACTTTCACATGGTTGTATGAACGGTCTATGCGTATTGCTTGCTGGATTGGGTAGAGAGGTTAGGGGAAGGAGGGGGAGCGTATGAGAACACCAGAATCATTAAAACTATCACATTATCGTTTCTCTATTACTCATTAATCCAAACTGAAAAATTTTTAGACTGACGGTGTTTACACCATTACGAGACCTGGTAACAACATTAAACATGAACAACATTAATACCCTCTCTTGTCCGTTCTACCTGCCACAGATAATTGCAGTTCTAATTATTTACATATCCACCGATGGTATATACATGTACGGAACTACATTGACGTTCGACCATACCTTCTGGACGCTTCACTTTCTTTGTCAGGAAGTGTAAATGCTACTGCATGAGCTGTACAATCACTTGTGCCAAACAATCTGTACAGGTAACAGAAGAAGACGCGAAACAGCTATAATGAAACAACTCGTTCAGTATTACTGTTTATACGCGGTTACTCATAAATATCTCTGGGACTGTGGTTTAATATTTTTTTTGTGGGATTTAAAAATTTAAAAAACCTCTCTCACACCGGCCTGATTTAGCTTCACTGATCAGGATAGTAAAAACATGCGTATGTTAAAGGAATTTTCATTCACAAGGCAGGCTTATCACATTCACACAGTTCAATACTGTTCTATCCTGATTAAATTGAGCGTAACTTAAATTCCATAAGGCAGTGAAGCAATTTCGAAGTCTCGGTGCGACGAAAATTGTCAGTCGATCTCCTGAAAACATTTGTAATAATTATTAACTTTCGGTGATCACATGGGGAAGACCGGAGATCTGCTGGTAAGACCGTGTTAGCTTATTTATTTGAAATAACTGGATATCTTGAGCATACAAAACGGCAGGTTCGTCCAGTGTAAATCAGACGTTCCCCACTGATCCCGTGCAACACAGCGTGGTAAGCAAAAATGGTTCAAATGGCTCTGAGCACTATGGGACTTAACTGCTGTGGTCATCAGTCCCCTAGAATTTAGAACCACTTAAACCTATCTAACCGAAGGACATCACACACACCCATGCCCGAGGCAGGATTCGAACCTGCGACCGTAGCGGCCACGCGGTTCCAGACTGTAGCGCCTAGAACCGCTCGACCACCCCGGCTGGCCGTGGTAAGCAGACACTGTCAATAATAATCAGTTAAATAATACGTGAACACACTTACTTTAGTTTAGTTCATGTATTAAATTCCTTCTCATACAGAATCTCATCAAGATGGCGACTAGCTCAACAAAAGATACATATACATCCTCCTTCTTTCACGACTAATCGGCAAGACTCCCTTCATTCTTTTCATAGGAGAAAACATAGATAGCAGAGAAGCTATTCCATGGAGTAAATGGACGCTCCAAGGAATAATTGGGCTTGAAACTACTTTGCATTGATAATGGGTAAGATAAGAAGAGATATTTCGAGATATGTATTGAGTTATATAATTTATAAAATTTCTGAAAATATCGCGGAGAGACCGCTGCAAGAGACATTACATCGCCCCTCGCAGCAAGCAAAGTTGATATGTATCCATTTTGCGAGCTAACTATTGGCTTAGCTAATTCGTTAGAATTTGTGGCACATACGTTCCTATAAATTTGAAGAAGTTAGTAAGATTTTTTTGATTACAAGAATTGAAAGAGATTTGGTATCTTCGTTACCTAGATACCTAGTTGTTGCTTTCACGTGTACTGGGGCATACCCGCATCCCACGTACACAACCAGAGAAGATGGACTTATATAGTTGCTAATCAGGTCTCCCTATTCAGGAACAGGCCTTCACAGGGAAACCCCAGAAAACCTGGAGGCTTAGACCCCAACTAGGTATCACAGATGATAGGAAAGACAGAATAATTTAGAAATTTCAGAGATATTCTAGAATTCATAGGAAAGATAAAATCTGCCTCATAGCCAAAAAAAAAAAAAAATCTTTGCACATGCAAATTTTTTACAATCTTCTGAAAAATGTTCTTTATCGATGTCTTGCTGAACTGCGGTGAAACTGATCGAACAGGAACATGGGACACGGCACGGAGGACAGGCGTCGCATTGGCGTACCGGACAGGAGACGTAACGGATTTGAGAGACCAGAAGGAACCTCAGGAACAGGTACTCAGGATTGTGGCATGAAACAATCGAAATTTGTCTAAGGAATGGTCAACTATTAAAGATTCCTGGAAGAGAAGGGTTAGTCGAATTTCTCCAGATTCATTTTGAACTCAAATATGGACCTGATCCATCCAATCTTCCATCTGAGGAATGGGAAAATCCATTCGTCTTATACTTTCCACACCTAGGTGTCTTAATCGATACTGTAGTTGCACAATATCACAACTCCAGATCGGAAAACAATTTTGAAAACTTGGATAATTTCATCCATCTTCTTGAGTAAGCCGAAAGGTTCTAATCCTGGTTTTAATTATTTTTTTTTTTTTTCGTTGGCTTTTCCAGGTGGAAGTAGATCTGAATCTTTCCTAATTTGGCTTCAAGTACGAATGTGGATAGCATGTCAGAATGTTAAAAACTTTATTATTTGAGACAATTTCCAAAAAAAATTATATCTTACTCGTGTATGATTAAAATGAAATTTTGCTGAAAGAGAACGTTTAATTAAGTCTTGCTGCATGACCTCTCCAGCTGAAATTAATCTTTGTTAGTATTGATTGACGATCAAAATTTTCTCTTTTATACTCTGATTGCCGCATTTTCTCATGAACATATATGAATGCAATATAACAATAAACAAATCCAACTGGAAAATGACACATTATTATAAATTCTATGAAGAATTTTCTTATTAACTCTAATTTTATAAACACATACTAAGCTAGTTAATTAAATTCTCTTGAATAGAATTTAGCTCGCGCCAAAAAAAAACAGCGAGTCTTTATATCTGTGGACAGAAGCAATCGATTCTAATTTCCTAACGCGGTTCATTTGTTCTCCTGTGAACTGTCAGTTTACAAACACTAACTTCACACGCAAGCGCCGTATTCGATCATATAGTTTCAGTAAACTTATTCTCACTGGAGATTAACACTCCCTGAAGGTATATTATTTCACACGCACAAGCTTCTTTGGTGATCATCGTGTAGACAGATAATCCGTAAGTCTTCACAGCAGCAATAGCTACAGTTCCACTTACTTTTCTAAATATTCCTATACTATCACAGAAGCAATCGCTTACTGTTCATTAAACTATCACAGATGCTTGGCATGCTGTCATTTAACCTATCACAGTAGCTAAAGCATACTGTCCTTCGCACTTCAATTTTTTTTTCAACACCCAAATACTTCATACAGACTTTTCATTTAATTTGAAACACTTTCCTTAAAAGTACCTCTTTAGGTCTACATGGGGAAATAATCCTTTTATTCTTCCAGAATCCGGATATGCTAATAAATACGCACCAGGATTCGGTATATCAACTATTACATGTGGACCTGTATAAATTAGATTCCATTTTCTGATGGTCTTCTTCAACCTTGATGACTTGATGTGTCTTCTTAAAAGAATTTGAAAGTCTGAATCCGTTTGATGTTTCTGTCATGGATTTCCTTTCGCTGTCTTACTTTCTCCGTAATATTAATGAGAGCATTGCGAATTTTTTCTTCCCATGACATTTTGGTGTCCTCGAGTTTAGGCAAGTTATCTACCCAAAAGTTTCTTTCGTTATCTCTGAACATCAGTTCATTCGGGGTAAAGTTTGTAGAACTATGACTTAAATTATTATAAATCTGCTCAAACTCGGCCAAACAGTTTATCCAGGTAGTTTGTTTATCATGACAGTACGTTCTCATGAATCTGTTTAGTTCTCGAAAAACCCGTTCAATTAAATTCCCTTGTGGATGATAGCAAGATGTAAATATCTGTTTTATTCCTAGTTGTGATACTAATTTTCTCCATAAATACCCAGTAAATATCTTCGCATTGTCAGAGATTATAGATTTTGGAATCCCTGCATGAGGAATGTAGTCGTTTACAAACGTTACTGCGGCAGCTCTTGCAGTTGCTGATTTTATGGGATATAGTTTAACATATTTTGTAAACACATCACAGAATCCAATAATGTACTTAACACCACCTCTGGCTCTAGGAAGTGGTCCACAAATATCACATGATATAAGTGATCTTGGTGCTTCAGGTATTATTGAGTGGAGCGCAATTTTATTTACCTTGTTGTCCGGCTTAGCCTTTTGACAGAGAACACATTTCTGTATGACTTTGTGCACTTTTCGCCTTATATTTTGGAAGTAACAATAATATCTAATCTTATTAGCACACTTTACAACACCAACATGACCCCAGGTCAAATGTGTAAACCAAATTAACCGTTCTTCATATTCTTCGGGTATGCAGACACACCACTTTGAATTCTCAGCCTTCCCAGATTTAAAAATTAAAATATTATTCACAAGCCGGTAGTATTCCAAATTGACCACAGGATTTTGTTGATTGAATTCTCGTATTATAGCATTCCATCGTCGATCCTTCTTCTGAAGCTGAGCCATTGTCTTACATAAATGAATATAATATAACTTGTAATTATTTTCTTGAAGAAGAAGCACTGGAAAATCTGCCTTATTATTTAAATCCAGTTCAGGTGTTATTCCTTCTGGAGACCTTGACAACGCGTCAGCTATAATATTTTCTTTTCCGGCTATATGAAAATTTGAAACTGATATTCTTGCAGCGCCAGCGTCCACCTTGACAAGCGAGGATGCAGAAACGTACAAGTTTGTAAAAAAGCTAGTGATTGGTGGTTACAATAAACGGCTATCCTTGAGCCATATACATAATAATTAAACCTTTTCAAAGACCAAATAACTGCTAAAGCTTCCAAATCCGTAGTGGTATATGCTCTTTCACAGGTGGATAAAACTCTGCTAGCAAATGCAATTGGACAAAAGGTTTTTACACCATCGATGTACCTAATTTGAAATAAACGAGATCCTAATTCCACATCTGATGAATCAGTGGCTAAACAGAATCCGACATTCATATCAGGGTGGTATAATAACGGAGCATTTATCAGTTGATCCTTAATTTCACAAAAAGCATTTTCACAATCATTAGATCATTGCCATGGTACATCTTAACTCAGGAGCCGGTTTAGTGCTTCAGAGTTCATTGCTTGAGTTTTAATAAATCGACGAAAAAATTAAGCCAAGCCTATAAAGCCTTTCAGTTGTCTTCTGTTTCTTGGAGATGGAAAATTTTTTATCGCACTAATCTTCGCTTCTGTTGGAAGAACGATTTTGCATTAACCATATGTCCTATGAATCTAATTCTCTGTAGAGAAAATTGGGATTTTTTTAGATTTGCAGTTATACCAGTTTGTTTGAATACAGCAAAAATCCTCCTAATAAGTTGTACATGTTCCTCCCAAGTTTTAGAGGCAATTAATAGATCGTCCACAAAAATTGTTATTCGACTACGTAGTTCTGGTCCTAGGGCATAGTCCAACGCAGAAATAAAAACTCCAGAGCTGATATTGAGACCAAACGGAACGACCTTGAACTGATAGCTTCTCCCTCCATATCTAAAAGCAGTATATTTTCTTGAGTCCTTGTCTAACTGGACTTGCCAGAACGAACTTCTCAAATCAATACTGGTTAAATAGGATACATCTTGAAATTTCTGTATTAACTCATCGATGTTCTCCTGATGTGTGCGCACAGGTACTATAATTTTGTTAATTTCCCTTGCATCTAATACCAATCGAACTTTTCCTCCTGGCTTTGGTACAACAAGCAACGGAGAACAATATGGGCTGTTCGAAGGTTCAATAAGATTCCAGTTTAACATTTTTTGTATCTCTTCCTGAACTGGTTGTTTTAATCGCCAGGGAATGGGATAGTGTGTACGGCAAAATGTCTTATGGGGCTTAATCTGTAATGTACAAACATATCCTCTTATAATTCCGGGCTTTTCATCGAAAACTGACTCATATTCTGTTAATATATTGAATAATTGTTCCCTCTGACTATCCGTTAGGCAATCTGACTCAGAAATCTTCTGTTCGACTGTTTGTCTGAAATCCTCTACTTGAATTGACTTGATCGGTAGTCGGTACATATTATTATTTTCAGCACAAATCAACTGCACAGCAGCACCACGGAAATATCGCTCATACACTGCCTCCTTTCTCAGTAAGATCAGTGTAACAAATTGATCTTCGATTTTAAAATGCACCTTTCCTTCTACCAAGTCCAACTTGCAATTGCAGGCTTGCAAAGTTCCAATGCCAAGAATACAATCTACTAACAACTTTTCCACTACAAGGAATGTGCATTGTTTAGCTACATTTCCCAATTTTATCTCTAAAAGTGTTTTTATCTTGACGTTCCGGGATTTTGCTCCCACTGCTCCTATAACTCGGCAATTTTGTACTGGTAGGACAGGGATTTTCTTAATTTTACTAATTCTGCGAAACAAAGTTCCGGATACTACGTCTGTAGATGAAGCTGTGTCCAATACAACATTGGTTAAAATTCCTCCCACTTCTGTGATGATCTCAGACACAGGAACCCTTTTATCTTCGACTACACAGGCCTCTAAGTCTCTCGTCAATTCATCTGTCATTAATTCGCCTTCATTATACCTCAACATTGCCACGGAATTAATTTCGTTTAAAACAGGTTTACCCCTTTTGTATTCCCCGGCCGACTTTACGGAGCATAAAGCGGCCCTCTTCAGTTTAAATGTCGATTATTATTTCCTCTTGAATCATCTACTACTTCTGTTATGACTGGTTGTTGTTGATGACTGGTTGTGTTATTTGCTTCAAATCGAGGGTCAGAATTTCTGTACGCATTATTATTATTTGAAAACTGCTGGTTCTGATAATCTCTTGCATTTCCAAACATTGGGTTGTATCTGCGACCTGTTCGATTGTCTCTGAATCTGCCCCTCGCAGCACTGTTATTGAAATTTCCATTTCCGTTGCAATTGTTTCCATTGAATCTCTGACTATTCCTAGTATAATCATTATTAAATCCGTTTCCGTTCCGGTTTGCGTTTGGCGCCTCAATCGCTCTCCTCTGCATAACCGGTTGTCTTGGCCGATGTTCATCTTCCTCGATCATATCTATAGTGTCAAGCGTAGTCATTAAAGAGTCAAGATCATGCTTATTAATATACAGCATTCTATTTGATGCTGGCCGGAAGTCGAGATTTTAATATGCCAATCTCATCTTGTAGAGGCATAGGCTTATCCCAATACCGCGATTTGTTTATTTATTTCTCAAAGTATTTCTTTAAAGACTCACGTGAAAAGGAAAAAGGTTCCGGGTATAATACCTCCTGCCTTAAACGTTCTTGTACTCCTTCGGACCAGTATTTGGATAAAAATGCTCGTTCAAAATCTTCATATGTGTCCCAAGTTGATATCATATCAGATGCCCATATAGCTCCTGACACCTGAATATAACCGGTCACGAAACTAACCTTTTGCCACTCACTCCAGTTTTTTGGCAATACTCCCCTAAAACTTCTTATAAACACTACAGAATGAACATTTTTCTTGTCTGGGTTGTAGATCTGGAATTGACGTTGTTTCAGCATTTTCTCCTCAGTATTGCTTTTACAATTACAGTCATTATGACTACCCTCATAGTGTTGTGATTGATGTTGATTGCAAAAACGAACGTGTGCATTAATGTCCCTGTCTGTACTTGATCGGTTAAATAATGTAGCTTCATTGATAGATCTTGTTATGGGTTCATTTCCTTGGGAACACAAATCTTCTCGAGATAGATTTAAAGATCTCTCAATGTTTTCTTTCCATTGTTTAAGTTCTTCGCCTAGTTGTTCTCTGGCTTCTCGAAAACCTTTATTAAATAAATTTTCTTCAGAACTCTCGGTCATAGATTAAATAATGTAGCTTCATTGATAGATCTTGTTATGGGTTCATTTCCTTGGGAACACAAATCTTCTCGAGATAGATTTAAAGATCTCTCAATGTTTTCTTTCCATTGTTTAAGTTCTTCGCCTAGTTGTTCTCTGGCTTCTCGAAAACCTTTATTAAATAAATTTTCTTCAGAACTCTCGGTCATAGATTGTATAGCTGCTCTGACCGTATGTTCAATATTGTCTGAAGAAATGCTTTGCTTTTCCAAACTTAACTGGGAGAATTTTCCCGCGAGAATGTTTACCTTATGATCAACCTCTTCTTGTCTCGCCTTTATGTTACTAATGGATCTATCCAAATTTTGGATGTCCTTCGGGATCTTGTCTTGTGATTGTCTCAAATCCTGCATATTTGCTGACATCTCATTTACTTGTTGCTTTAATTCATCTTGAACTTCAACTAATACCGGAATTACCGCCATAGAACATTGCATCTGTTCTTGTGCTTGAACTATATGTGGGATTGTCTCGACCTGCTCTTTAATAGTATCAAGCTTAGTAGTAACATACTCAGTTAGCTCTAGGCGTAACTTCTTCACATTTTCATTACACTGCTGAGTGACTTGCTCAATTTGAGCAGCTAATTTTAATTCTGTCTTTTCATTCTGAATTTTCAATTCTTCCGCAGTTTTATTTAATTTATCATCAAGTTTCTGAAAACTCTCTACTAATTTATTATTTAATTCCGCTTGATTAGTTTCTAATTGCTCCTGGAGTTTCACTTGATTGGCTGCTAATTGTTCATTCATTTCCCTTTTAGTATCTATTTGCGCTTTAGTTGATTCTCTTTTAGTCTCTATTTGCGCTTTAGTTAAGTCTGTTACATTTTTGGCTAACAGTGTTAACTGCTGCATGATTACAGTCAATGGGTTTATTTCGTCCTGCTCAGATGACATCGAAACACCTAAGCTTTGTTGTGGGGCCTGACTAATGCTGCCGCTAGGCACTACTTCAGTTAAGCTAGCGTCTAATGTTTCACTAACCTCAGAAACAGCTGAGGGCTGTTGTGATTCGCTCTGCTGTTGCATTGCCATTTTATAAGCCGCCCTAGTAAGAACCATTAATACACAGAACAAAAAATATATAAAGTCACTCGCACCTGAGTTAATAATGTCACTGACCTAAACTTTGCGTAATACTCACTTATAATAAACACTTCCTATCTAAAGTTCAACCCAACAGTCACTCAATCAATCTGATTCAAACCGATAGACATTTAAATAGTTATTCTAAATTTCTATCTACAAAAATTTAATTGTATATTGTCTGGCCTGAACGGCGTTCTCGTAGGTTGTGGCGAAATTGTGACTTCTGGAACTGGCCTCGTCTTCTTTTCTCTCGTGCACATGCAACATAAAATTCACACAATGTTTAAGTAATGCTCAAAAATGTGTCCTGTCACAGTGAAGCCAAAATTTAATATTTTTTTTGTGGGATCCCAAATTTAAAAAACCTCTCTCACACCGGCCTGATTTAGCTTCACTGATCAGGATAGTAAAAACATGCGTCTGTTGAGGGAATTTTCATTCACAAAGCAGGCTTATCACATTCACACAGTTCTATACTGTTCTATCCTGATTAAATTGAGCTTAACTTAAATTCCATAAGGCAGTGAAGCAATTTCGAAGTCTCGGTGCGACGAAAATTGTCAGTCGATCTCCTGAAAACATTTGTAATAATTATTAACTTTCGGTGAACACATGGGGAAGCCCGGAGATCTGCTGGTAACACCGTTTTAGCCTATTTATTTGAAGTAACTGGATATCTTGAGCGTACAAAACGGCAGGTTCGTCCTGTGTAAATCAGACGTTCCCCACTGATCCCGTGCAACACAGCGTGGTAAGCAGACACTGTCAATAATAATCAGTTAAATAATACGCGAACACACTTACTTTAGTTTAGTTCACGTATTTAATTCCTTCTCATACAGAAGATGGCGACTAGCTCAACAATACGTACATATACATCCTCCTTCTTTCACGACTAATCGGCAAGACTCCCTTCATTCTTTTCATAAGAGAAAACATAGATAGCAGAGAAGCTATTCCATGGAGTAAATGGACGCTCCAAGGAATAATTGGGCTTGGAACTACTTTGCATTGATAATCGCTAAGATAAGAAGAGATATTTCGAGATATGTACTGAGTTATATACACTCCTGGAAATGGAAAAAAGAACACATTGACACCGGTGTGTCAGACCCACCATACTTGCTCCGGACACTGCGAGAGGGCTGTACAAGCAATGATCACACGCACGGCACAGCGGACACACCAGGAACCGCGGTGTTGGCCGTCGAATGGCGCTAGCTGCGCAGCATTTGTGCACCGCCGCCGTCAGTGTCAGCCAGTTTGCCGTGGCATACGGAGCTCCATCGCAGTCTTTAACACTGGTAGCATGCCGCGACAGCGTGGACGTGAACCGTATGTGCAGTTGACGGACTTTGAGCGAGGGCGTATAGTGGGCATGCGGGAGGCCGGGTGGACGTACCGCCGAATTGCTCAACACGTGGGGCGTGAGGTCTCCACAGTACATCGATGTTGTCGCCAGTGGTCGGCGGAAGGTGCACGTGCCCGTCGACCTGGGACCGGACCGCAGCGACGCACGGATGCACGCCAAGACCGTAGGATCCTACGCAGTGCCGTAGGGGACCGCACCGCCACTTCCCAGCAAATTAGGGACACTGTTGCTCCTGGGGTATCGGCGAGGACCATTCGCAACCGTCTCCATGAAGCTGGGCTACGTCCCGCACACCGTTAGGCCGTCTTCCGCTCACGCCCCAACATCGTGCAGCCCGCCTCCAGTGGTGTCGCGACAGGCGTGAATGGAGGGACGAATGGAGACGTGTCGTCTTCAGCGATGAGAGTCGCTTCTGCCTTGGTGCCAATGATGGTCGTATGCGTGTTTGGCGCCGTGCAGGTGAGCGCCACAATCAGGACTGCATACGACCGAGGCACACAGGGCCAACACCCGGCATCATGGTGTGGGGAGCGATCTCCTACACTGGCCGTACACCACGGGTGATCGTCGAGGGGACACTGAATAGTGCACGGTACATCCAAACCGTCATCGAACCCATCGTTCTACCATTCCTAGACCGGCAAGGGAACTTGCTGTTCCAACAGGACAATGCACGTCCGCATGTATCCCGTGCCACCCAACGTGCTCTAGAAGGTGTAAGTCAACTACCCTGGCCAGCAAGATCTCCGGATCTGTCCCCCATTGAGCATGTTTGGGACTGGATGAAGCGTCGTCTCACGCGGTCTGCACGTCCAGCACGAACGCTGGTCCAACTGAGGCGCCAGGTGGAAATGGCATGGCAAGCCGTTCCACAGGACTACATCCAGCATCTCTACGATCGTCTCCATGGGAGAATAGCAGCCTGCATTGCTGCGAAAGGTGGATATACACTGTACTAGTGCCGACATTGTGCATGCTCTGTTGCCTGTGTCTATGTGCCTGTGGTTCTGTCAGTGTGATCATGTGATGTATCTGACCCCAGGAATGTGTCAATAAAGTTTCCCCTTCCTGGGACAATGAATTCACGGTGTTCTTATTTCAATTTCCAGGAGTGTAATTTATAAAATTTCTGAAAATATTGCGGAGAGACCGCTGCAAGAGACATTACAGTGGGAAAACTGCAGATCGTACTAGAAAATGACACATATCAGTGTGTAGTGCATCTCTCCAGGCTTTTTATTGTTCTTAAGGGGGGAAACCACATAAGGAGGCTGTTTGACACAGTTTTTTGGGATTTTTTTTTTTTTTGGTGGGAAGAATTAATTAGAATTTAATCAAATTTTGACATTTCATTCATATTTCGGACAGTCTTTTTGAGTTTTATGAATAATTTCAGTCAAAAATAACAAAGTTACACTGTGATATCCGCTGAAGGTTGTGAGTATAGTTCTCCAATTGCGTGTAGTGTAGCCATTCCGATTTTCATCTGAAATCAAAAATGTTTTGACTGTACATCAATAACTTATTTTTTAAGAATATGAACCTCAGTGCAGGCGAATAATGAAAATTAAAAATATGTCAGGCGTTGGAACAATTTACTTCGATTTTCACGATTTTGTCTCTAATTATGAAAAGAAAAATACCCTTAAAATCATGATATCATCTGACAAGTTGATTCATATAATTCGTAATTTTATAAAGAAACATTTTATCAATTTTCATAATGATCGGTTCTATACTTTTTGAGTTAGAGTGCACACAAATGTGAAAGAAGTCATTTCGGGATAAACGCGTTTAAGAAATAAATTCTAGGAAACTAGACATTTAAGGTAGTTAACAATAATGAAAAATGCTTATCGATTAATCTGTGGTGTAGTAATCCTCCTCCTTCCTCATAGGCTTCGTTTTGCGCTTACAGCAGTGCTTTTCGAGATTCCCGACCTTCCTTCGATTCCAATGAATAACGTCACGCGCTGGTTATCCATTTGTTCGGCATAATTGAAGCTTTGCATGCGTGCTACAATTCCTGCCTCGTTGATGACCATCAGAAGGGATGGATTTCCTTCACTGAATAAGTCCGTTGCCAAATACGATGCCAATTCAACGACATTTAGTGCGGAGTGCAAGTGTTTAGGAGCTAATCGCCAAATCGTGGAATCAAAACTTTCATTCGCATTTTGTGTGTGGCCACCTAAACATCTCTCCAGTAATTCAATCCTCGATAAATCTTCATATATTGGAAGAATTTCCTTCTGTACTCGATGTGCACTCGGTTCTAGGCTCATAAAATCTAATCGAATGCGAATTTAGCTTTGAAATTTCGACAGCGTATTCTTGGATATGTAAACTAACGATTTATGCAATAAAATATGGGATTTTTGAACCTCCTAAGTGGTTTCTCCCCCTTAATACGCACTGTGACGTAGTTTCAGAGTGCACCACTCGGGGGCTGGCGTGTCAGAACATGTAGAGAAATGAGCCGCTTCAATTGATTGTACACACTATCTCATACGCCTTCATTCACGTTTATACATCGCAAACGGGGCCCATTTTGAGCACCTTTAATGTGTCTTAAAAACTTGGAGAGGTGATCTCTTCATCGATATGTGTCTATTTTCTCTACGACTGCTATTATTCGCACCGTCTTATTTTGAAGCCCAAGAGATACTTGCGAATAACCCTGTATTCTATGACAATAAATAATTGTCTCCATTATTCCCATAATTTCTTTCTTCCGTTTATATTTGTATTTCTCCCCTGCGAGGGAGAATAATATCGAGTGTACACTTTTCAGTTGGGCTTGATACCCAGATTCCTTCCTCTGTCTCACTGCAGTACAATACAAAGAGGTCGGTGGTCCTGATCAGGTGATTAGATCATTTGTCCAAACCAAATAAGATTTCAAACGGCAATAAACATTGCAACGAATCTGGGTAGGACGAAAAAGCGTATTCTATGCGAGGATGGAATATTCAGAGAAAATGCTGCTCGTATTTGGAGTTTTGCCTCACTACTCTGACACCTTTCGGCTCTACATTGATGATCTCTAGGCAGGAAGATCTGCCGTGCGTTTAGTGCCGCGTAACCGCTCCCAGGTATTTACTAATCGTGGCCACAGATAACCGACGTCATCCTCTGTGTACGAGTAGTTACAGCCGACGCAATATGGTGCCCTCACAGATGCGCAGATAAGCCACTAAAAAGCCTCGCGAGGCCGCTAATTGTGCTCTAATCACGGTGATAAATGACAAAGAAGACAAACCATCCTCCCTCGCTCTCGAGTGCACTATCTATATACTAGCAGATAGCTCCTCAAACAGTTAGCAGTAAATCATAACACCTGCGCAGGTGAATACTTCCCGACAGTTCACGGCTTGATGAAAAGCTCTCGGTTTTCCAGGTGGGCAGCGACGTTGAAAAGCAGTGGTGTTTTGTCGAGTGTCACGCTCATCATCTTCTGGATAATTCAGCCAGCTGGCTGCAAGTACGAGAGCTGTTAATTAGTAGAATTCACCGGGAAGTTTACATTCACTGATAATACATCACTTTTTTCGTGCACGTTCCCTGTCTGTACGTAAACTGGACAGTTTAGTGATGGAACAGCGTGTGGTACGGATTACCGAGTGAAGTGGCGCGGTGGTTCAGACAGAAGGACGGCGGTTGAAATTCCCGCCAGACCCTGCTGAATTTGGTTTTCCGAAGATTCCATAAGTTACTTAAAGAAACTGCCGAAATCGTGCCTTTCAAAAGCATACTGTCTAGTTCCTTCCACATCCTTCCCCAATCTGAGCTTTACCTTCGTTTCTAACTACTGTCTTCGACTGGACATTAAAATTGAATTCTTCTTCGCGTGCTGCTTGGGTGCTGTCACGACTATTTCCCGTGGATCTTACATGCTGATCTCATTTGCTATCTATTATCACACACAGTGCCTCATATTACTATTCAGCTGCTACTATGAGACAGAGGTTGTTAATCCTCACTTACATGTACAAGACAAGTATTTGATTTTTCGGCATTCCGAAATCTCCTCTAAAGTCCTTAGCCTCTTATTACCATAGAATAACGCCCAAGTAAAGATAAACGTAGTAGCTGGAATACGTCAGCGTCACTTTTATGTTCATCTACTAACATACTTCCCGTACTTTTCCAATCTATTCGGTATGCTTACTGAGCCTCTCATCCGCCAACTTCTTTCAAGTTTCGTTTCTGACAAAATACTCTTTTGCCTCATTCGTCAGTCGCGAGTTTCCCGTAATTTCTCAGCATATTTAAATCCGGAGACTGTGAATCTCTTTTAACAGTTTTAGGGCAGACATTGTTATAGTTTGAGCGTAGGCGTCACGCCCAGTTTCTCAGCAGCTATGTTTAAACTCTCTTTTAAATATTTAGGTAACTGCCTTATGAGATGGTGTCGTCAAGAAAGGTACGTTAGCCACCCCTGCTGAAGCCGTATACCCCTTACCGCTACATTGTTCCGATGTTCTTTACTGTGGTAGTAAGTATTTTGCCGGCCTGGATGGCCGAGCGGCTCTAGGCGCTACAGTCTGGACCCGCGCGACCGCTACGGTCGCAGGATAGAATCCTGCCTCGGGTATGGATGTGTGTGATGTCCTTAGCCTAGTTAGGTTTAAGTAGTTCTAAGTTCTAGGGGACTGATGACCTCTTCTGACAAACATGTAGTGTACCATCAGATTTTACACTTCACAGTTACTTCAGCAAATAAAACATATTCTATCCGTTAATTTTTCTTACCTCTTACACGACAAGACGTGTTTCTGCATCATTAAGTTTCTGTGGCTAGCGCCTTGATGACACTCAGCTGATTCTCCCTGCATCTCTGAATCGACGTCTGATGTCCCAAAGGTAAAACGGGCCACGTTGAACAAACAGGTACAAAATTGTCATTTCCAGCTGACACTTTTCGTGAGAGAGATGATCGTCCTGCTCGATATTACGATATTACGATAAGAATTCAAATATTACGTCTGTAGCGATGTAAAGATAACCATTGGGTTTTAGGACTAAATTATCACGTGGCACTTCTTGGTATTTCAGCGAGGACGTTATACAATTATATATGTTCTGTGTGTTTGTTTCTTATCTGAAACACTAGTATTGTATAGAGAAGTTGACAATATTAGGTGACTATATATTAAAGCGAGACGCTGTAAATGTTGCATTTATCGTTGTCGTTGTGTGAAAAAAGCTGGTGTCGCACTGTCATTGACTTAGAAGTACAATGCACCATCAGCAATGGTGGTACGTGCGTTTCTTAACACAAAAAACCAAATTCATGATGACTGCTTTTGACAAAACTTCTGTGATAAACTTTTCGTGTTGTAGGCACATGGGAGAAGGCGAAAAGCGTCATATAAACATTTTAATACAGCAATTGCATCCCTTTTCATTTGAATCAGTAAATATTCACCAATACTGAATAACCTTTAGTTAACTTAATGCACTTAGTTTTTGCCTTGTAATTTGCGTCAATCTTCTAAGTGCGAAATTACGTGAAAAACCTTAACCCTGACTTTCTCATTGAGAGGTGGTTGTTTCACTATTGAGGCAATATTAAAATCCTTCTCGGGACGTTCATTTCTGCTCGTGCTTTTGCAGACTTGAGGCTCGTTTTCATACATTTTACATTGTAACATCTAAGCGACGAGTCTACGGAATATTGTGCGTCGTTTGTGAAAATACGCCCACAGGAAAGAATTTAAATAATCATAAAACTTTGTAATGAAATAAAAGTGAACATTAAAGATTAAGATGCAACAAAAACGTGAAATCTACTAACATAAGCGAGCGCAACAAAAATAAATTATCATCTGATTTCGGTTCAAATCGCCTTGTGGAGAATCATGCCGTCACATGTCCCACCTTCCCATTAAACGGTCAAACAGAGCCGCCGAGAATGTTTGACTTCGCTTGACATGACATGATGGTGAAGTTCCGTCAGTTGACAGGTAGTTCAAATGCTGCCATTTAATTTACAGGGATAGTGCTTGACGTGACACGACGTGACGTTAGCGTGACGTTCAGTGTGTTTCGAACTTTGTACAGCGCCATGTCGTCGACTGAGACATTGTTTAATAAAGAAGCATCATTATCGTCATTGTTATTGTCACTTCAGCATTCCCAGAGGACAAAGAGTTAAACTAGACAATATCTACGTAACAGAGTAACCGAACGTAATGGATTTACTACTAGTTTCGGAGCAGCGGTAATCATTTAACTTAGTTTATTAAAACACTGAAGTAATGAATCCCTACTTTTGTGAATGCTGCTTGTACTTCTGTTCTTCATAAGCTCTGTCACTCCCAACATGATCTTGGTATTATAATCGCTACCACTCATTCCACATCCGTTTATCCTATCCTACAAAAATCCATTACCAGCCAATTTATTTCCCACCCCTCCTCAAATTATTAATACAAGTTCTAAAAATCCTACACACCCGGAAAACTTGAGAAGTAAAATGTCGGTTACAGTTCGCCACTTTTTTACCTATCTCATAAACCAAAGCGCCGTTACGCACATTATCATCCTCCATTTCGTTAAATTTAATAACTAAATAACTATATCTTCCACATCGAACTCATTTTAGAATCCTCCGAAAAGACCCAAAGGAGGCTCCTCATTACCAAAAATGGTTCAAATGGCTCTGAGCACTATGGGACTTAACATCTGTGGTCATCAGTCCCCTATAACTTAGAACTACTTAAACCTAACTAACCTAAGGACATCACACACATCCATGCCCGAGGCAGGATTCGAACCTGCGACCGTAGTGGTCACGCGGTTCCAAACTGAAGCGCCTAGAACCGCACGGCAACACCGGCCGGCCTCATTACCAATACTACTTCCCTCATCGCATAACTATCAAGCCCTTCACATACTTTTATCTGGATCAACTAATCAGTCATGAGTATCGTACAGCTCAGTCTCACTGTGAAGAGTATCACCCCATACATGAATATCTTATATATTTTAATCATTTACTGGAAAGTCTTTTAATACATTAAACACTCGAGTAAGGATAGGGCTAATACTGTCACTTACGGACCGCTGCCACTTTAGTGAATGAAATTACAAATACAGACAAAAATATTTCACAAGAACGTGCACTTTGCTACAGAGTAGGCAATACACTCGTGCGGCCGGCCGAAGTGGCCGTGCGGTTAAAGGCGCTGCAGTCTGGAACCGCGAGACCGCTACGGTCGCAGGTTCGAATCCTGCCTCGGGCATGGATGTTTGTGATGTCCTTAGGTTAGTTAGGTTTAACTAGTTCTAAGTTCTAGGGGACTAATGACCTAAGCAGTTGAGTCCCATAGTGCGCAGAGCCATTTGAACCATTTTGAACACTCGTGCGGATCTGCTACAGTCCGCCTCACACAGCAACTCATGTAAATGAATTCGTGTAAGAAATCGTCAACAGACATTACTGGAAATGAAGACAATGTGTTTGGTAATATTTAAAATGGTGGCATGAAGCAACGACAGGAGTTCAGAATATAATTTGTAGTACACAATCTCACTTGCACAGTAAAGTTAATCAGCAATCAGTTTCGGAGGTCAAGTATTCATTTGTGGATCCCAATTCGCGGTGAAGCCACCACTTCATCACAGGGACCTCTGTCTTTGCATATTTGAAAGCAACCCTTCCCAAAATTAAAATAGGAACAGAAAGCCCCTTGCACATATTTTTACCATTCAAAACTGCGAAGTTCTATGCGAAAATCTTCATAAATTAGTGAACACTATTCGATTTACTTACTTTTGCTTGGTTCTATAGAACTGAGGCGCTTACAACAACAACAAAACGAAACAATCTGATGATGTTCAAATCCATGCATATTATAAAAATGGATGTACGTGTATATGTGTGTATGTTCCACAACTCCTCCTAAAACCATTGGACCTATTTCAGCCAAGCTTCGTACACATATGGCTTACTGTCTGGAAATAATCGCTGTGGGGTAAGAACCATGTGCTTGTCGAAGGGGTGGCGGTGGTGATGGAAAAGCAGTGTAGCCCACGATGCGCTAATACCCATACTATAGTCATTTAGTATTTGCGAATGAGAGAATTTAGAGATTAGCTACAAACTCTACATATAATTTCAAATGTCTTCGAAACTTTTTCTCACTGATGACCCCAACACAATAATGAAAAGAAAAACTACATTTTCGCTATTCATGCAGTAGAACTGCCACATGAACAATAATGTATGACTTCCTTACAACTAATTGTATTTGAGACAAATTTTGCAGATAGTATTCACATACAACCATGAATATACAGAAACATTACATGATTGTACGACACATAATTCAGGACGTATGATGTCAAATACAGAGATGCGTGCCTCTTTATTACTGACCCTATTAGCAATACACTTCGCAGACCGTATCCACATACGCCGTTGAGTATACCTAAAAAGTACGTCATTGTACAGCACAATGTTCAGGACATGTCAAATACAGAGATGCGTGCCTCTTCACTACTGACCCTATTAGCAATACACTTCGCAGACCGTATCCACATACGCCGTTGAGTATACCTAAAAAGTACGTCATTGTACAGCACAATGTTCAGGACAAATGATGTCAAATACAGAGATACGTGAAAAACAGTCGTAACATGCGTGACGTTTTAATTAATTACGTTTTTAATAATAATTCTATTCGCAACAAATTGTCGGACGGTATCCAAATATGTTGCTGAATGTAGCTACAACAATACAACAATACATCATTGTACAGCTCATAGTTCAGGAGATACGACGTTATAAACATTGAGTTACGTGAAAATGAATCTGAAGGACGAATATGGGTAGAGGTACAGGTGAAACATCTTAAATATATGTGAAATATGTTTGACATTTGCGTACACGAACAAAGCCATTGGTAAAAGGTTCATCATAGTCCCCAGGAAACATTTAAACATAGTTTCGTACACATACTAGTTACAATCTGGAAGAAAAATACTGTGTGGGTAAGAAACCACTAGCCTGACATCGAGGTGAGCTTGATAAATTGACGAGACGAGGGGGATGAGAGTAGTAGGGTAGTGTTCATTCATAGCCATTTTGTTTCTGCAAGTTGCATACATTCAGGGTCAAACCTACATTCAGGGGTAAATTAGCCCCCTACCCACCCTTTAACATATTGTTATGCTGATTGATTTATGACCTCCAGAGGATAATCTCTCCTTCTGAGAAACACCCCACCTCATCCCCCTCAAACTCCTCCTCCCCCACACCTCTGGGACATTCTCATACCCTCCCCTTCACTGGTAAAAGCACACTTTTGATATCAAATTAATTTAATAATTAAATAAATCGATCAATTAATTAACCCCTCACTCTTTGTAAAATCTCACAACCCTCCCCTCACCACATTCCCCCCTCTCCTCTGCCATATCAAAAGAGGTGGGAAACGCACAGTCTCTGCTGAGCTATTGGTCGGGAAGGCGCAAGTATTACCTTGCACAAGAACTACATACCCTAATTACATAATTAAACTGATGCAGATCGGAAGTGTTGCCTTGTTGGAAAATTTTCATGTGTGCTCACTTTGATCTGTAGGGATTGACTGATCTAGTGCACAATGCCACCACCAGAGAACACTTCACTGCCACCCCTCACCCCCTCCCTCAACAGCCCTCCCAGAAAAAGCTGGCGCGAAAAATCGCTGAGCTGGTGGACCACAAGTATCCCATCACAGAATATTCAAATACAATCGAGAGGGCATTATAATATACTGTTTATTTATGAAAGTCAGTTTGAAGGGGTTCAATCTCTCTTTTATTTGACGGGAAAACGTCGTCATTCTGTGTTGTTTATGTAATTTTGGAAGATGGAGGTCTTATAAAATACATCAACAACAAGTAATTAAACACAAAAACAAACTGGTATCCAAAATTAAAGCAACAAACTGCTGCTTCACCATCCTGTATCTAATTCACGATATAATCATAAAACTGTCAACAGATGTTACGATCGTGTTCTGCACGAAAGATGGAATTCCGATCAAATGGCAACTATCCCAGCAATGAAGTCAGGGCACCTATCGAGTGGGGTAGTGTTTGCACGGTAGTCCCACATCCACAATCGCTGAGTACACAGTCATAGACGGTGCTGTATGGCACAGAGAAGACGCCTATAGACTCTCTCCTGTGGAGGGCCAATGGAAAAATGGAGGTGTGAGAGTCGCAAACTGATATGATCCAGTTGCTTAATGTGAATCTCTCTGTTGTTTCTCGGATGAGGCAACAGTTTGCAGAGTCCAAAACTGTATCCCAGAGACCAGGACAGGGCCGAACACGAGTGACATCAGAAAGGGTGACCATTATTTGGCTTTACGGGCAACACGGTACCACCTTAGTACTACACTGCAACTGGCATCTGACCTCGAAGTATCCCCTGAACGTGTTGTATCGAGGCCAATGGTGATCAAAGGCTTCAGCTCAGTGGCCTTCATTGTTGGAGACCTGTTGTCTGTTTATCTGTGCCGTGTCTTCACAGAAGAGAACGTGTACAGTGGAGTCGTCAACATGCCATCTGGAATAGTGGGCCAATGTTCTTTTCACAGATGAGCCCTGATTTGGTCTAGAGAGTGATTCTCGACAGATTCGCATCTGGAGGGCACATGGAACATGATTTCGAGACCCAAACATCGTGGAAAGACGCCGGTATGAGGAGGATCCCTACTGAAGTGGGCAGGGATTATGTAGACGATTGGAACACCTCTTCATGAAATTGTACGGGTGAATCCGCAAGATTTAACTGCTGTCAGGTACCGTGAGTAGATCTTGGGATCTCATGCGCGGTTGTTGCGAGATTCTGTGGGTCCAGACTTCGTATTGATGGACGATAATGGTAGACCTCATAGAGCACGCATAGTCGATGTTTTTTTGGAAACGGAAGATATTGCACGCATGGCGTGGCCTGCTTGCTCTCCCGATTTGAATCCCATAAAACATATCTGTGATGCTCTAGCGACACGGGTTTGCATCACATCAGAATCCACCAACCACTGTCAAAGACTTGTGAACAGCTCTGCAGGAAGAATGGGAGTTATTGCCTCACAGCGAGATTGATGACAACATTCACAGCGTCTCCCATCGTTGTGAGGCCTGTATGGGTGCCAGAGGTGGTCACATACCATACTGAGCACATTGTTGCCAGAATGTACGTGCAGATCGGTTAAGTTCGAAAAAAACGAAGAGCATATATGTCTACCGTTTTGCATGTTGCAGTTGATTACGTCCTGTACTCTTGATTTTACTATCATTTGTTTACACTTTATTGTGGCAAAATAAACGCTACCTTGAGAAATTTCCGTTTGTTGCTTTAATTTTCGACACCACTGTAGCTCGCCTTTTCCTGATCGCGAATGGAATACCGGCATGAAATTGATGTCAACATAACTCACCGGACATAATTACATCATTAAAAATCTCCCAATCATGTGTTCATATATGCGCACACACCGTCCACTGCGCTGCACGATGCGCTGGTGTCTACCGCAGCGCTCCAAGCTAGCTGAGAGGCATGCACATGCCGTCCGCTGAAAGTCACGGTGCGCCCGGGCTCGTGACATGGCACCGCACTGTGAGAAACCACTAGCTATCTACCATTCAGCGCACATCTCCCGGTATTAGCACAACCGTTCAGAGATTGTACATCAGTACACGATACATACTCAGTACCCATAGAGCTCAGCTGCCCGCGATACCAGAAGCAAGTTACATATCTTGGGGACCGCCTGGCAGCTACTTCCCCCACAATTACAGCAGACAGGCGGAAACAGTAAATTGAGGTTAATCAGGAATTTGAGGTTGCGATTGGGTTTTTAAAGCACTACGTAATCTCTAAGTTGGTTCTCTCAGCTACCCCAGGACAAAGAGTGAGGAGTAGGAAGGAGAGGTGGAAGGGTCTACCACATGACACAATACTAACAACAACGAATCAGTCCCACTTTTATGCTGCAACACAGAGTGCACTGGACTGTATTGAGAAGCAGTAAACAATGCACACTTAGGCCACATTCCATTTTGTAGTAGTAGTTGTCACGGTTAGATATCAGAGATCGCTGAAACACTCGTACATTCTGCGCACTCATATACACAGCGAACCAGACCAGAGGTCACGCGGCGCTAGTTGCTGCCTTGGTGCTTGTTTCAGCGATCGCGCCAGATCTGCAGCTGGACTAGGCCTGCCTGAAAGGAATGCCCAGCCATGGGGGGGGGGGGGGGGGGGGGGTGTCAACGGAGATCGGAGTAGTAGGAATTCGGATGTTATCAATACGTCCAGCCCCAAAACTTGGCAGTAGTCGACATTCAGTCTTCTCTAAATCCAGGTAAAAATCGGAGAATACTCGCAAAACACGTGAATACGAAGTCTGTCCAACACATCCTGAGCATTAGTTCGCTATTGACAAGCCCACAAGGTGACACAGTGAGATCAAATGCATCTCCGTACCCCTCCAGACCGGTTCAGGAGGCTCAGCGGCGGCTCGTACCTTAAACTGGAAATTTCCATTCGTTCTGGCTACCGTCTAACGACCCCATGTGCCTGCATGACAGGCAGATATGTCATTTGGAAACCACCCACATATTTATAAGTGGAATTATAGTAAAATATTACGATTGCAGCGCCCATCTGGTGACATTCGCCAATGAGAGACATACCAGAAACTTCCTCTTCACGACTGTGGCTCTGGAAATATCAATTTCCCATGTAAATCTATATCATTATTATGATCAGACATAATTTTATACGTAAAATCTTTCATCCCCCGTATGGCTATCGATACGTTGAAATCCTATTTTTCCTCGTCAAATCTGTTCCAACCTTACGACCGAATTTTGTGCGTGTTGGAACACAAACGACAGTATCGTTATATTCCAACAGCATAACATTCCTGACAAGAAGCGTGATTATCATTTATAGGGGTATAGCGTCCGAAAAATTGTGGTATGCCCACACTCGCACCGGCAGGGTTCCGCTTTGCAAGGCTTACCATAGATTTCCACTAGCAAACCCTTCCCACCACACAGTCGTTATCACATATTTGTCGAGGTATAAAGGGAGTAATTACAATTAAAAAGCTCCCGCGTCATTTATTTACGTTACTTGTGTTCTTGCACGATAGCCGGCGTTTTCCAGAAGAGGAAGAACTGGTACCCCCAGCCAAGTCACAGACCGCTGCTAAATCTCTAGAAATCTCGTCAATATACTGACAGCACTGTTCCATAGTAAGAAGGCTGTCTACTCCTCCATACGTTACTGAGTAGGTAGTAGCATTAGTATGCTATTTTTCTCACTGTGATCTCTCTCTACTTACAGGAGGGAATTCACAATCATGTAGAGTACACTCGGTCTGCACAAAGAAAGTCAGAAGCGTAACACCTACAATTCATTGATACGATGTGACAGTATGCAAATATCCCCCTGTACATGTACTAATCTCCTTTATCATATTCCTACGATAACAATTCTAGAAATTCGACAGTGTAATGGTGACAGGTCTTCGTTGATAGTACATTCTCTCTCTTTCTTTTCTCCCCGCATCCTCGTTATTATGGTAACATCCAACGGAGTAATAAGGTCACCTGATAGAGAACTCAATAAGATTTTACTGCATCTCTCTCTTTCGATGTACCATAAACAAATACCATCTGCATGTTGACATCGACCATACATGGTGATCCCATTAAATGTCACTGGCTGCCTGCTCCATTGGAGCAGGCGACGAGTGATTGAAGTCACTTCCAAGAACCTATGTAAAGTTTTGCCACCTGTTCTGGAGGAAGACCATATCCCACACACTTTCATAAGCAGTTTCATACATAGTTTTTTTCCTGTAACACATCGAAGCAGTGTGTGACAACAGCTGTCTACACATCCCCACATTTTGTTTTCTTACCATGACTTTGAAGTGTGTGTCAGGTACCAAATCGTCTTCACACATTTCAATCCATTGACTCTGTCAGAAAGCTGAAAGGATATTACGGAGACATTGCTTAGCCACAGCCTAGGGGATGTTTCCACAATATTTCATATCAGCGCACACTCCTCTGCAGAGTGCAAATCTCATTCTCGAAACATCCCCCTAGGCTGTGGCTAAGCCATGTCTCCGCAATATCCTTTCTTTCAGGAGGGCTAGTTCTGCAAGGTTCGCAGCAGAGCTTCTGTTAAGTTTGGAAGGTAGGAGACGAGGTACTGGCAGAAGTAAAGCGGCGAGGAGGGGGCGTGAGTCGTGCTTGGGTAGCTCAGATGGTCGAGCACTTGCCTGCGAAAGGCAAAGGTCCCGAGTTCGAGTCTCGGTCCGGTACACAGTTTTAATCTGCCAGGAAGTTTCACACGCAGACCAGTTCAACGACATGCCCTGTCCCCCGTAAGGTGTACAAGGAAATTGCATGCAACTGAGTTGAAAATTTAAATCTTCAGCTACCTACAACGTAACGGATGTTTTGCCAAACAACCCACCTGAGCAAATACCCTCCAACAGGATGCAAGGAAATCAAGAAGGGTGGAAGCGTAGGGTTTGGAAACTGGGCAGTTGCGAAATCTAATCCCAGAATTTCACACCACCTACATCAGTCCTAGTATCCAACAATAGGAAGCAAGGATAAACTATACTACTCAGACGGTATCTATTTAATTAATTAGTCAATCAATTCGATAGAGTGGGAGTAGCGCAAATGGACTTTTTGCGAGACATCTTCACCTGGGGATTTACCAGGTATCCACTACTTTGTTCAGCACAAAAGAGGGGTTAGTGCAGGACGCGATAGACGCTAGCTGGGCAAGAAGCAGCCACTTGAGAGAGGGAGAAGGAAAACAAGTGTGTGTGTGAGAGAGAGCATGTGTTTCGGTAGGACTTTCCCAGGTATCAATAAGAAGGAGTTGCAGCTACCCATACCAAAGAGGTGCCATCACCTGATGCTTTGTCCGACAGGAAGTAACTGAAGTGGTGAGGTTGAGGGGAGGAGGGAATTGGAGGGAGGAGTGGTCGAGAGGTTGCTTCTCACAACGTCCTCTGTCGGTCGAATTGTGAACCGTCTCAGTCAGTATCTACACAGCAGTGTGAGCGTAAAGAATAGTTGCTTCCACTGATCTGGTGTGGGAGATGTATGTTTGGGAGCACATTTTCAGGTGCTGGCAGCCGCAAGTAGCCACATCAGGTGGGGATTCTCCAGCAAAGAACGTCGCCGCAAGCAAAGGGGACTGAGACTGTGGTATGATCTGGCTGCCAGATGGTCCCAAAAAACCTAACTTGCTTCTGGTGTCGTGGGCAACAGAGCTCTCTGGGCCTTGAATATGCATTGTATAATTTCAGTATTGATGGACAGTCTCTGTACAGTCAACATGCTAATAACGGGAGATGTGCACTTAACAGTAGGCTGCTGGTGGTCCCTCACGTGACGATTGGCTATTGTGATCCTGAGCGCACTGCAGTTTCCATCGGACGGCGTGTGCGTGCCTCTTGTCCCGCTTGGAGCGCTGTGATGGACAGTCTCTGTACAGTCAACATGCTAATAACGGGAGATGTGCACTTAACAGTAGGCTGCTGGTGGTCCCTCACGTGACGATTGGCTATTGTGATCCTGAGCGCACTGCAGTTTCCATCGGACGGCGTGTGCGTGCCTCTCGTCCCGCTTGGAGCGCTGTGATGGACACCCTCATGTGGTGCAGCTCAGTGGACGGCATGTGTGCGGGAGCTTTTTAACAGCGTAACTACGTGCGATAACATTATGTTAACGTCGATACCATGACGTGTTTCCTTGCGCCTTCGGAGAAAAGCGATCTATTTTCGTATTTAATTACTCCTTTCCGATGTATTTTACAATGCCTCCATCTTCCAAAGTTACATAAACAGCAGAGAATGATGAACTTTCCCCGCCAAATAAAGGAGAGATCCAATCCCAGGCAATTGAATGTGATAAATCAAAAAAAATGGCTCTGAGCACTATGGGACTTAACATCTATGGTCATCAGTCCCCTAGAACTTAGAACTACTTAAACCTAACTAACCTAAGGACATCACACACATCCATGCCCGAGGCAGGATTCGAACCTGCGACCGTAGCAGTCGCGCGGCTCCGGACTGAGCGCCTAGAACCGCTAGACTACCGCGGCCGGCGAATGTGATAAATAAACAATATATTATAATGCTTTCTGGATTGTAGTTGAATTTCCTGTCATGCGATCCTACCAGTCCATCAGCTCAGCAATTTTTCCCATCAGTTTTTTCTGTGAGGGTTGGAGAGGGAGGGTGTGGAAATCCCTCTATTGGTGGCATTGTGAAATAGCTCATTCCATCCCAATACGACAAGGTGAGCACACACGTGAAAATTGTCCAACAAGACAACACCTGCATCAATGTGATTACGTAATTAAGATATGCAGGTGCTAGACAGGTTAATGCTTGCACCTTCCAGTCCAATAGCTCACCACAGACTGAGCATTTCCCGCTACTTCTCGAGCTGGGGAGGGGGCAGACGATGGGAGGGGCTGTGTTTTCCACGCAAATTTCGAACAGGGTAGCACCCTAAATAAAGAAAATTAACCACCCTACGCCCTTCCTCTCCAGTAGCTCAGCATAAGCTGAGTCTTTTTCCTAACAGTTTCCAGGTAGGGAAGGCCAGAGGGGAAGGGGGCGAGGGGAGGGTTGGATTCATTTCCCAGAGGGGGAGGATTAATTAACTGATCGATTTAATTTCTTAGTAATTAATTTGATATCAAAAGTGTGTGTGTATCAGTGAGGGATGTGGGGGAGGGTTTGGGATTTCCCAGAGGGTGGAGAAGGAGGAGGTCGATGGAAAGGGATTGGGGGTTTCTCATAAGGAATTATTATCCTGAGGGGGTCATAAATGAATTATCATAACTATAAGTTGAGGGGAGGGGGAAGGGGTTAATTTGCCCCTGAATGTATGCTTGCCCCTGAGTGTATACAACCTGCATAAAAAATTGTTCACAGTGAATGTTGCCCCACTAATCATGAGGAGATGGACAGACAATGAGGGAGAAGTAGATGATCACAAGAAGGAGATTGGGGGTGCACAAATGAGGGGCAGGGGAAATGGACAAAAAGAGGGGAAAGGGGGGGGGGGTTGGGCAGAGAAAGAAAAGAGGAGTAAATGAACATAGACAGGGGGAGGAAGACATCTGCAGAAAGAGGAAGGAGGAGAAGATGGAGAGACACATGGGGATGAGGAAATGGACAGAGGAAGGGAAGAGGAGGTGATGGACAGAGAGTTGGAGAGGAGGAGGTGAACAGAGAAGGGAAAGAGGAAAAGATGAACAAGGAGACAGGCAGGAGGAAGTGGGCAGAGAGAGGGGGAGAAAGAGAAGGACAAATGAGGAAGGAGCAAATGGACAGGTGGGGGAACAGCAGATTGACAGAGAGAGAGGGGAGGAACAGATGGACAGAGAGACAGGAAGGAGGGTATGGGCAGATATTGCGGGTTGGAGGAGATAGACATGGAGGAGGTGAAGAAGGAGATGGACAGAGAGAGGGGAACAGGTGCTGGGCTAATAGAAGATTGGAATAACTACATGCCTAGGCAATGCCAGGTATTCATTTAGTTGACGAATAATGACAAAGAAGGAAAAAATCGAAAGATGAACTCACAAATACACGTCCATTAGTTGTGTTTGATTTAGAGATGGGATAAAGAAAATTCCCCAGGAAAACATGATACATGCCCTGGTGAAAAATTAATAATGCTTAGAAGTATCATCGAGTCTTCATTTCAGTAGGAAAGCTTTGGAAAAAGTCATGGTCCAGATAGATGCAGTTCTGAGGATTTGCCAAGCGGGACAAAATGATCGAAAATAGAAATTGAAAGGGGAAAATATAACGATTCGTATTTAGCGGCCCTTTGGCGATAGCACCAGCTGTGACTGGACAAATATGAAGGCAGGAAGAAATCATTAAGGTATTCCCACCATGTAATTTAGTAAAGCCTCAGGATATCTAAATCTTGATGGAGAGAAGGGGGGAGGGGAGCTTTGAATTGCGTTCCTTTCAGCATGTTAAGTACCTCGCCAACACGCTCTGACAGATACATAGAGCACCAACACAAGCTGCCACTTATGGCATAAGAGATTTTGGGGTCTATCAGTACCACTAAAAACAGTGAAAACAGTACCTTTACTATTAGTTACTGGCGCATCCAAAAAATTTAAAACATATCAACTATATGCTCGAAACTGGTCTACAAAGTGTGTGGCTCGACTGATACAGACAAACGTCGCTGGTTTGGATCAGAATCAGCACCGTCTTTCTTCCATCAATGCATTTCCAAATCTGTTGATAGGTGGTGTACACAGTTCATTACTTAAGTCTCCATTTTCACTAATTTCGGTTAATCATTAGATAATCAAAATCTTTAAAGTAAAAGAACCTAGTTCAGTGACAAGTTTACTCTCTTCTGTTGCAGAAAACTGACATTTCGAACAGTATCACAATGTCCATTAAAATCTACAGTTTCCTGGTAACGTATCATTAACATATACTGTAGGTGTTGTTTAATTACTGAACGGAAAAATATAGAAGTGGTGTTAGAGTTAAGAAGGGGAATGATGAACGAACTAATTTTTCATAGCAACTAAACTGCCTGATCAAAAAAAAGGTCGCATGTCAACTAAACTTCGTACACGTATGCACTAAGTATGTAAATGATTACATCTACATTTAAACTCCGCAAACCACCCAACTGTGTGTGGCGGAGGGCACTTTACGTGCCGCTGTCTTTAGCTCCCTTTCCTATTCCAGTCGCGTATGGTGCGCGGGAAGAACGACTGCCGGAAGCCTCCATGCTCGCTCAAATCTCTCTAATTTTACATTCGTGATCTCCTCGGGAGGTATAAGTAGGGGGAAGCAATATATTCGATACCTCATCCAGAAACGCACCGTCTTGAAACCTGGACAGCGAGCTACACAGCGACGCAGAGCGCCTCTCTTGCAGATTCTGCCACTTGAGTTTGCTTAACATCTCCGTAACGCTATCACGCTTACCAAATAACCCTGTGACGAAACGCGCCGCTCTTCTTTGGATCTTCTCTATCTCCTCTGTCAACCCGACCTGGTACGGATCCCACACTGATGAGCAATACTCAAGTATAGGTCGAACGAGTGTTTTGTAAGCCACCTCCTTTGTTGATGGACTACATTTTATAAGGACTCTCCTAATGAATCTCAACCTGGCATCTGCCTTACCAACAATTAATTTTATATGATATATCCACTTCAAATCGTTCCGCACGCATACCCTCAGATATTTTACGTAAGTAACTGCTACCGGTGTTAGTTCCACTATCATATAATCATACAATAAAGGATCCTTCTTTCTATGTATTCGCAATACATTACATTTGTCTATGTGAAGGGTCAGTTGCCACTCCCTGCACCAAGTGCCTATTAACTGCAAATCTTCCTGCATTTCGCTGCAATTTTCTAATGCTGCAACTTCTCTGTATACTACAGCATCATCCACGAAAAGCCGCATGGAACTTCCGACACTATCTACTAGGTCATTTATATATATTGTGAAAAGCAATGGTCCCATAACACTCCCCTGTGGCACGCCAGAGGTTACTGTAACGTCTGTAGGCGTCTTTCCATTGAGAACAACATGCTGTGTTCTGTTTGCTAGAAACACTTCAATCCAGCCACACAGCTGGTCTGATATTCCGTAGGCTCTTACTTTGTTTATCAAGCGACAGTGCGGAACTGTATCGAACGCCTTCCCGAAGTCAAGGAAAATGGCATATACCTGGGAGCCTGTATCTAATATTTTCTGGGTCTCATGAACAAGTAAAGCGATGCAATTTTGTCAGATGATAACATCATGGAGACCGTGGCTGTTGCTTGAAGACAAATGTTGATGGTGTTAGGACAGCAACCAGCCACAAATTTACTTTCAGATCCTTTATTCAAATGGCACCGTTACGGGTTTCGAACCGTTGTGATTCATCCTCAGACGGTTTACACGCTTTCTTTATGACATGTTGAGTGTTTTTACAGATTAATTTTCCTAAATTATAAATAATACATAATTATAAACACGCCACACACAGATGGTTGCGTTACAGATTTTCATTGCATGTGACTTACGTGAAACATCGGTTTGGAGTGTTTGTTTCCATAAAATTCGTCCAACAGGTGTAAATGCATTCCCACTGCGTTCTTATTGTTGCACACGTAAATTGTTCTCACTAAACACTTTAGATTTGTCACTTGTTTTGATACATACAAAGAGCTTACAAACATATGAGTGTCACAGATGCTATGATATACCGTAACATTTGGCGATGATGTCCTATATATATTCATTTACGCAAACTGAATTTTTGAATTGATATTTTTAAATTAATTATAAAGGTTTTTTTAATTTTTTTTAAAAATAGGACTGTATAGGTAAAATAGTATATTAATTAATTACATTTAGCATCATGAGAATTATAGTAACATAAATTTGCTACTTGATCTGCAAATAGGTGTATTAATATTATTTGCTTTTCAGGCTGGAAAGCAATTTTTTGAAATTTTTCAGTAAAGGGGTGTTAGCTAACTCTGTTTGTTCGCTAAGGTTATAGTCTGGGGTGCTGTTTTTGTGTGTGTGTATTTCTAATTCTTCTTATATATTCATAGTGGTTCCTTTTTCTGCTAGATGTAAAATTTTTAAGTTGTCCTCAATGTTTCCCACTGAATGGTTTTCTTCAGCAATATGGGCTGCAAATCCAGATTTGTTCAAGTTACCAAGTCTTAAGGCATCAATATGTTCTTTTTATCTAATTTCAAAACTTCTGCCTGTCTGTCCGATGTAGAATTTTGGGCATGTATCACATTTGAGTGTGTATATTCCTGATTTATGGTAGGGACTCTTGGAGGTATTTATATCATGGATTACTTTTTGTTGTAATTTATTGTTTGTGGAAGAGCTGATTGTGAAATTTTTCTTCTTTTTAAATAAGTTTGCTATTTGGTATGAAAGTGGGCCTATGTATGGGAGAGTAGCATATTTAGGTTTGGCTTCAGTGGCACACTGATTTGGCTTGAAGTGACTGCTGTGAAGTGGATCTGTGGTTTTTGTCTGCATTTTGTTGTGGAGTTTTTCTATTATTGTGGGTTTATATCCATTATTATGAGCAACTGTTTTAATTATATTGATTTCATTTTGTTGGTCTGTGTCACTCATTTGTAATTTTTAATGCGGTGTAGCATCGTTCTGAAATATACCATTGTTTGTTGGCAGGGGTGGCAAGATGAGTTGCCAATACTGACATCTGTGGTGGTAGGTTTCCTGTAAATACTAAATTGATGTTTATTGTTACTATGGCAAATTTTCAGGTCAAGAAAGTTAATGCTTTTATTAGTTTCACGTTCAACTGTGAATTTAATATATATATATTTTTTTTTGCATTTTGCTTTGATCTGCTGCTAATGTATCTATTTCATTGCTTGTACCATCAAAAAGCAAAATTGTATCATCAACGTATCTTCTGTAGTAGATTATTTTGTTTGAGATGTGCTGGTTGCTTGAGAAGAATTTTTGTTCTATATGGTTGATGTAAATGTCAGCCAATATTCCAGCTAAGCTACTTCCCACTGCCAAACCATCGTGTTGTTGGTACAGTTTGTTGTTGAAGCTAAAGTAATTATGCTCTAGAATAAGTGAAAGTATTTCTATGAGTTCACAGATCTCTGCATCACTAATTTTCTTATATGTAAGCGGATTGTTTCTTATAATTTTAATAGTCTCTTTGACAGGGATGGTCGTGTACAGGTTGACTATGTCTAGTGACGCTAATTTAGCTGTTGGTGGGATGTAGATGTCTTTAATTAAGCTTATGAGTTCATGTGTGTTATGTATGGTGCAGCTATTTTCAAATGTATAGTATTTGGTAATGAGGTCTTTTAATTTACAGCTTATGAAGTATGCAGGGCAGTTTCTTGAATTAACAATCGGGGGAATGGGAGAATTTTCTTTATGAACCTTTGGCTGTGCACGCAGTTTTGGTGCTGAGGGATTCATTGCTATGCAATGTATTATTTATATTTTAGGAAAATTAATCTGTAAAAACACACAACATGTCATAAAGAAAGCGTGTAAACCGTCTGAAGATGAATCACAACGATTCCAAACCGGTAACGGTGCCCTTTGTATAAAGGATCTGAAAGTAAATTTGTGGCTGGTTGCTGTCCTAACACCATCAACAAATAAAGCGAGTTGGGTCTCAAACGATCGCTGTTTCCGGAATCCATGTTGATTCCTACAGAGTAGATTGTGGGTTTCCAGAAATGACATGATACGCGAGCAAAAAACATGTTCTAAAATTCTACAACAGATCGATGTCAGATATATAGGTCTATAGTTTTGCGCATCTGCCCTACGACCCTTGTTGAAGGCCGGGGCTACCTGTACTCTTTTCCAATCATTTGGAACCTTCCGTTCTTCTAGAGACTTGCGGTACACGGCTGTTAGACGGGGGGCAAATTTTTTCGCGTACTCTGTGTAGAATCGAACTGGTATCCCGTCAGGTCCAGTGGACTTTCCTGTGTTGAGTGATTTCAGTTGCTTTTCTATTCCTTGGACACTTATTTCGATGTCAGCCATTTTTTCGGTTTTGCGAGGATTTAGAGATGGAACTGCAGTGCGCTCTTCCTCTGTGAAACAGCTTTGGAAAAAGGTGTTTAGTATTTCAGATTTACGCGTGTCATCCTCTGTTTCCATGCCATTATCATCCCAGAGTGTTTGGATATGCTGTTTCGAGACACTTACTGATTTAACGTAAGACCAGAGCTTCCTAGGATTTTCTGTCAAGTCGGCACATAGAATTTTACTTTCGAATTCACTGAACGCTTAACGCATAGCCCTCCTTACGCTAACTTTGACATCGTTTAGCTTCTGTTTGTCTGAGAGGTTTTGGCTGCGTTTAAACTTGCAGTGAAGCTCTCTTTGCTTTCGTAGTAGTTTCCTAACTTTGTTGCTGAACCACGGTGGGTTTTTCCCGTCCCTCACAGTTTTACTCGGCACGTACCTGTCTAAAACGCATTTTACGATGGCCTTGAACTTTATCCATAAACACTCAACATTGTCAGTTTCGGAACAGAAATTTTCGTTTTGATCTGTTAGGTAGTCTGAAATCAGCCTTCTATTACTCTTGCTAAACAGACAAACCTTCCTCCCTTTTTTATATTCCTATTTACTTCCATATTCAGGGATGCTGCAACGCCATTATGATCACTGATTCCCTGTTCTGCGCTTACAGAGTCGAAAAGTTCGGGTCTGTTTATTATCAGTGGGTCCAAGATGTTATCTCTACGAGTCGGTTCTCTGTTTAAATGCTCGAGGTAATTTTCGGATAGTGCGCTCAGTATAATGTCACTCGATGCTCTGTCCCTACCACCCGTCCTAAACATCTGAGTGTCCCAGTCTATATCTGGTGATTGAGATCTCCACCTAAGACTATAGCATGCTGAGAAAATTTATGTGAAATGTATTCCAGATTTCTCTCAGTTGTTCTGCCACTAAAACTGCTGAGTCGGGAGGTCGGTGAAAGGAGCCAATTATTAACCTAGCTCGGTTGTTGTATCCACTTCGAATTCACTACAGGATAAACTACTACTAACAGCGACAAAGACGCCACCACCGGTTGCATGCAATCTATCCTTTCTAAACACCGTCTGTGCCTTTGTAAAAATTTCGGCAGAATTTATCTCTGGCTTCAGCCAGCTTTCCGTACCTATAACGATTTCAGCTTCGATGCTCTCTATCAGCGCTGGAAGTTCCGGTACTTTACCAACGCAGCTTCGACAGTTTACAATTACAATACCGATTGCTGCTTGGTCCCCGCATGGTGCAGTTCTCTGTGACTGCTACAGGTAGAAAGGTCACCAGAGTCGTCCATGTTTAGTGTTTTTATCAGGCCGGATAGGGTACGCGAAGGGTGTGAACAACGTCAGATAGTGAGTGAGCATTGTTAAGGACAGAGAGATGCTGCATACTCGTATGAGACGGCGTTTCAGCACAAGACAGACTTTGAAAGGGACCTCATTGCGAGTTTTCCTTTGTCAAGCTGGTCGAATAGTGCAACATCCAGATTTGTGGGGCATTCGGATGTGACAGTGTTCCCATAATGGGCTGCATGGGATCCTGAGGGCAGGCATATTCATTGTCGATGTTCCGGTCGACCACGCCTGATAAACATCCTGTCATCACGTTGGTCGGAGACCGACAGCAGATAGACTAGGGAATTACTCTCCCACGCATAGACACCTGTTACCATAACTCAACAAATTACTATGTTTTGAGTGGTGCCGTGACGGGGAAGCGTCGACTGGAGATGAATGGTTTCGCTCCATGCTGAGGAATGAATCACGGTTCTGCACAACCCTGGATGACCATCACTGGCGAGTATGGCGGCGACATTCTTCCAATGTTTTGGAGATGCACAGAGGTGTTACTCCTTACATCATGGTGTAGGGAGCCATAAGATATGAATTCAGGTCACGGCTGGTAGTACCTGAGGGAACTCGGATGGCAAAACGGTACGTCACGAACATCCTGTCACATGCATCCTCGTGTGTGGTTTCATACTTCAACAAGACAATGCTCATCCACACAAAAAGCGTGTCTCTGTAAACTGCGTGTTTGACAATGATGTACGCGCATGGTTAGCAAGATTCCCGCATCGGTCCCGATGGAACATGTGTAGGACAAGCTCGGAGGTCAACTCCTTTCCAGCGCTGGACATCAGGAATTTAGGGACCAAATGCAACAGCTGTGGGGCAGGTTGTCTCTAGAGAGGTAACTATGCCTTTTTGACATCCTCCCCATTCAAACAGGTGCTTGCATGCAGGCCATATTGGGTGCAGTATCCTACTGGTAAGTGGGGTCATGCTACCAAGTTCTTTGAAAATTAACTCAGATCTGTAATCACTGATATAGAATGACATATCCTCTCAACCCGTAAAGTTTTATTCTGTTTTCTCTTACCCGACTTGGAGTGTCACATTTTTGACTGACAGTGCATGTAGTTTCAGCTAATACTAATATAATGTAATCAAAGCATAGCTCCAGCTGATGAATTTTCCTAATATGACCAATGTATCTTCTTCTTAGTATATTCTCGTATGAACTAGTAGTTTACAAGCTTCCTGTTTACAAGTACGGGAACTGTAAGACCGATATTCAACTGTGCTGCCTCTCATATGACGTTTCCTGACGAGTAAACGTCATCATTCGTGATGTTCCGCAGAATACCCTCCATAAACACAAGATAAAGAACAATTTTGCATTCCGATTTCACTTCCTTGCCTTTTGTGTAACCGGACGGTATTAATTGGTTCAAATTGCTCTGAGCACTATGGGACTTCACATCTGAGGTCATCAGTCCCCCTAGAGCTTAGAACTACTTAAACCTAACTAACCTAAGGACATCACACACATCCATGCCCGAGGCAGGATTCGAACCTGCGATCATAGCGCGGTATTAATTCTGCAACATATTTTATACACAGGGTGATTTTTTTCACCATGTACAAACTCTAGGGATTGATCGATGAGAGGATACAGAACAAAAAAGGTCTAATGAACTTATGTTCGGAAATGCATGGTTTCCATGCTAGAGCCTATTTATTCAATCATACACTGTTACAGAGACTGCGATCTAATACGCACTGTTCGATGCAGACACAGCTACAGTATGTGTTGAAAATGATTTCCATATGCCTCAGCGCATACGTGTACGAGCAGTAGTATGTTTTGTCTCAGACGTTTACGTCGGCCAGGCTGTATCCCAACAGTGTCAAAGGCAGCATGAATACGCTGCTCCTGTGTCTCCACATCTGGAATGGGCTCTGCATTCACGATACTTTTCAGATGGCTCCATTGCATCCACGAATATAGCTTAAGTGTCAGCTGCTTACTCACCAACAGTAAGATGTGTGCGTGTTTGACCAGAAATAACGGTACCTAATGCGATTGTTGGCAACACGTAAACAGACATTAAAAATGCACGTTAATTTTCACTGGCATTCGTGGATGCACGGTAGGTGTGCAGTTCGATTGTCGCTTAGGCACGAAAGTCTGTATCCTTATTTTAGATTCAAACACCTAGCAGCTGGTAAGAAAAACCTATACGTAACATTTGATTTTACTTAGTTAGCAATCCGATTATGTATTGGGTTCGTATCTCCGTCACAGAACTCCACATCATGCACTTCATCTTTAAATGCATGCACACTTTGTTACTTTAGAATGGAGGTATATGAGACATCTTTCGTGATTAGTTAACAGGGACGAAGGGTCTTGATAGGAGTCCTGGTTTATGACGAAAATTGTCATCTTTTATTGTCAAGTTTAGATTTGGTTACTGGAATTGGAAAAAGGTTAGGTAATTCATGACTCTTCATTGCTATTTCTCAATATGATATGATTAGATTAGATTACATTAGACTAATTCTTGTTCCATAGATCATAAATACATTTCCTAATGATGTGGAACGTGTTATTTTAATGAAAGAGTTCCTTACATACCATGATTTAATTTCTTTACAACCATTTTTTAATCTCTCTCTCATTCTTTTTGATTTCTCTCTCTCTCTCTCTCTCTCCCTCTCTCTCTCTCTCTGTCACACACACACACACACACACACACACACACACACATTTTTTTTATTTGTTTGTTGTGCTGAACTATCAGCGAGGCACGAAAATTTCTGTGAATGAGTTCTTAGTTCTGTGTACACTTACGAAAGAAATATAAAAACAACTATGAGAGTTACCGATTTAGGATGCTTAGTTTGCAGTCAGTTCTGAGTATTATTAGTAACTACGCTCCAGTCCCTAAACCCAGTTACAGAAATGCGAATCAGACGCATTACGTATTCCAGGCAGTAGCAGCCACGACTTGGAGACGCCAGCTGTGGTCACTTCCCAGCCCGCTGTAGGATCACATCGGTTCGTCTTCTTCCTACTGGTACTGTAACTGAGATTTGGCAATAAGGCAGGTTATGTTTGGCAACTCTGTAATCGACGAGTTACTTCCTGGTGTGCACGGAAATAAGCCTCAAACTTCACTTCATTTTACCTATCATTTCCATTGAATAATCTGTGATATTATCGCTTGAGGTGTAATAAAAGATTGAAAATTTACGGTTTTCAGCCCAGAAAAGTCGTTGCACGTGGAATTCGCAAATAATCTCGTTCCTCAAGTAGCGGTTTACGAGTTCTAGTAACTATTGGCCTCGTTAGACGAAGCTAGGACACATACCTCTTCGCCAGCTCTTTGGTAACTTGCTGACCTGTGAAAAAGCGTCCATCATGGTTCGCAGTTCCAGTCTCACTAACTGTAACGTTATTATCCCTTTTGTGGAAGAGCTTCAAGCAGTCAGGTCAAACATCGATAAGGAAATTGCAAGAAAATACTTTCGGCTAATAGTGCAATGGTGAAAAACTTAGAATGCTGCACAACAGGTAACGCCTCTTTCCGCTGCTGGCAAGCAAATTTTGGGTTCTAGGAATATGTAACTTTATCTATGAAATGTTACATTTGTATACCCCCTGAGTATGTCACAGCATACCAATTAAACACAGACCCAATCTAAATGAGTAGTATTTTACTAATTCGTGTCCATAGAGGCATGCTTGTGTACAGATACTCAGTTTTATTAAAACAGACTTTCGTGGTAATGTTATTGTGGGTAGTTTTATTTCATTTCTTATAACACAGTGCACAATTTTCGTAAGTTTTCGTTTAGTGTTGTTAAAACAATAGTAAACATGAGAGAGATATTAACCATCAAGGATATATGCGAATACTCTGATGTTATCTATAACAGTCTGACAATGCACATGCATTTTATTGATTACATCATGTAAAAAACGTGTTCTGAGTTAAAGCTGTCAAACAAGGTTTGAAGAAGAATAAAATGCCACTACCACACAACAGCTAATGTAGAAAATACTTTTATGACGTATTTTGGCACGATGCGCTCTCCCCATACATAATACAAAAGTTTCGAGATGCATCTGCTGCCTGGCTGTCTATTGAACCTCAAAAGAACAAAATGGCGCAGAAGTTAGCTCTTTTTTGACATGTGACAATTTTGGGTTGAGAAGTGAAGGGAATTATGTTCAAAGTTCCATTAGATTGATAACTTTAGCAGACAGCTGAATTGCGTTTTAAAAAACGTAGAAGTGAATGTACTCGAACTCGGGACATCTTATCTACAGTGCGCGACACTTACCATGAACTCAACGAGTCCTCCAGAACTTCTGCATTCCACTGCACTGTGAGATAATTCATATGGCGGGGTCTAGACTTCTGAGAGACAAAGAGCTGCAGCTTTTCTTTTGCACTGCACGACGTTTTCAACGAATAGAAAGCGCAATACAGTAGCTCAAGTGGAAACGAACACTTCTATTTCAATTTCTGCATCCTACACTGTTGGCTGTTCTGTGAAGGTAGCAGTTACGTGACTTTATTTCGGTGATTACAAAATAGAGTCCGACGTAAGCACTGGGTAGCCGAGGCAGCTAGTTCATGGTGATTCGGTCAACCAAGTAAATGAATTTACTGAACATGCTGCAAATTACTACAGGGAGCCTGTGTGTAAGAATTCTCATCCAGTGTGTCGCAACGGCGTTACGATAGAAAAATGAGCCGCAGAGAAGAGTATTGGGTGGTCTGTTGGACTAGCCGGCACGGTGGCTCAGCGTGTTCGGTCAGAGAGCCGGTTGGCCTCTGTAATAAAAAACTGAGTCGAAAGATCAACAAACGAACTTTAACGGATGTCATGCTACGTCCGCAACGAACAAAAACAACGATCAACAATGAACAAAAATGCAAAAAAAAAAAAAAAAAAAAAAAGACTGATGATCGGTTCATATACCTACGGTCTGGGTTCGATTCCAACTCCTGTCAATGATTTTATGTAGGAAGATACAGATTCCTTTCTCTTCTGGCTACACCAAGTGAAGAAGATATAATGGCACTGTGGTCTGAATTTCACATTGAAAATGATATTCCTTTTCTACCAAGCAGACGTTAGTTTGAACCACAATGAAGTCTGGAGTGGCGACACGTAGAAACTTTATCACCAGTAACCTTTCTTATACTAGTTATTTATTTCTAGTAACTAAACAGACGTTATGTAGGGTCACAGGACACTTATTCCATCTTTTATTTGAGCTTCTGTATGTTGATAAAATTGGTTCTGAAGTTGGAATGCAATTCAGACCGCCCTTAACGCGCAATTTGATCCCATCGTGACAATACAGCTCGGCTGCAATTTGTTGTTTGTTCAAAACTGCAGATTCCTCAACATCTCCACATGTTGCCCCCTGAATGGGTTCGAATCCTGGTCCGGCACTAAAGATTTCATTATGTATTATCAAGCTCTAGCATGAGAACACCTATCTGCTGGTCGATAATAATTTTGATATTTAATGTATTTTCATTCGTTGTCAACACTAACGATATTTGACGTTTTTGACTCCCAGTGAGACACAGAACTATTTGCGAGATCACTATAAGTTCAAGATGTTATTCCGAGCTGCTGGTGGAGAAAAATTCGGTAGCTGACATCTCTTTGTGTGTAGTCAACAACGATATGTGTGGGGCTCTATTCCCAGTCAGCACTGAACTCTTCGTCATATTATTTCTAGTTGAAACATGCTTACATGTCGCTGCTGTTGCAACAAACCAATATTTAACGTTCGTTTTCTCTAGAATATTACAGCGATAGATGCCGGGTTGGAGTCCTGGGAAGGAAAAAATTAATGTTTCGTCTCGTCATTTCAGTTAAAACATCTAGCTACTGCCGAGAAAATCCGATATGTCACAGTTGATTGTGCTTCGATATCAATCCGATTAGGTTATGGGTTCGAATCCCTGTCCAACACAAAGCTTTACCTCACGGCATTTCAAGTAAGTTACTTGTGAAGAAGCAATATTTAACATCTCTCGTAGTTCGTTAACAGGGACAGTAGATGCTGGGTAGGAATTCGCGTCCGTTAAAAATGTCTGCGTTGTGTAATTTAAAGTTGGTATTTGCTAACTGATACTGTCTAGAATCGAGCTGTATCACTCTCTGTATGCCTAGTCGGGAATGACTGTTAGTTTCCGTCAGTCACGAAGTCTTTGCTTAGTCTGCATGACCTGGGTTTGAATCCATATGCAGAACGAGACTGTTCGTCGTGTCATTTGAAGTTCATACATATTCTCAACTAGCTGCTCGTGAATAACTTCAATTTTTAGTGTCATTTTGTGTTAAATAATAAGTACGGTATGTTACTTCCAAGAGTAAATCATGAATACGACGAACTTACTACGTGCATTACCTATCTGACGTAATAATGAGAGTGGTAAAGTTTCAGGTATGTCATTTATTGTAATAAATGTGAGCTTACAAGTCTTAAGGACAGTCTTATCTGTGATAAGGTGTTCCCTGATATTTGTAGTATCGTGGTATTACTTTACATCTTGAGTTATTGCGATACAGAGCAGTGTTTTCTAGTGGTGACTTGTTGGAACCATTTTCAATAGTCAAACGACTGTACCAAGGAGCGATTAGAGGACCTGCTAGACAGCTGCGTTATGCCGGTTGCATGCGAATCAGGCGAAATGCAATTCAGGTCGTTCGGATACTTTTGAGCACGACTGTACATGTGACTTATAAACCATATCTCTTTTTAGTAGTTCTTTGACAAGGTTATAAATACAAGCAGCAAGAAGGGTCGGGAGCGGAGTCTGAATGTCACTTTGGTAAAGTGTATGTGTGTTATTGTTCGAGGTGGATAAACATTGCAAAGAACATGTGAAAGAAGTGTTACTTTGTGTTGTGTCATTGTCTTTGGTGGACAGTGGAATTAAGATGGCCACCAGAGTAATAAATATTTGAAGTTTAAATATTTGTTGGTTTCGCTCATTATTTATCATCAAAAGCACATCAAAAACACGAGACCTCATCTTTTTACCCCTAGACAACCAGATTTAGAGCCAGCATTAGCATCGAGACACAGCAGCGATCCAGCAAGCAGCAGCGATTACCACAATGCATTTTAATGGCGCCAACCTAACATCAATTGCTGACAAGCTCCGTAAATGGGAGTGAAATAGTGCGATTATAGCAATATCTACGACTAGGCGACCATTACACCATCGACCAGGGAAGACACGCTTGAGATGCGTCCGGACGTTAGCGGCATAACGGCACAATCCTTGGAATCATCAATGACACTTCTTCCTGCAGGGGAGGCAAAGTCATCCGCAAGAAACGCCAATACTTCCAGCCTTTTAGGTGACGTGGAAGTTAGACTGGTACTAAGATACGGTCGCCAATTATTTCGGCACACACATCACGGCTGCTCCGATGCTGATGATTCGCTGTCACCACACCATGGGGGTTCTGCATACTATCCCACAACTGACAGTTATGAATGTTGAAGATACCACTCCGAGTAAAGGTGGTTTCATCTGTGACTAGGATGGATAACACAAATCCCGGAATCGTGGTTGCCTGGTGAACATACCAATAACAAAACTGCTCCCGATGTGGAAATTCTGTAGCTAATCAGCACCGCACACGCTGTAAGTGATAACGGTAGTAACAATAATTGTCATGGAGAATGTTCCACACGGTCGTCTGGCTTCTGCCATTTGCCTTTCCGTAAGTAAACACCATGTCGGCAAGCTCTCCATGAGAATAAGAAAACGTTGTGCACAAAGTTGCATCACATCCACTACAAGGTGAGTCAGCAAGAGAAGTGAATCAGACACAACATTACCAATTACTATGGCGGGAGAGGGTGCTAGGACATGACGTATGAGGAACAGTACCACCCTTTAGGAGGAAACCATGGGTACTGTAACTGTGGCTGCATGGTACAGCGCGTATTGGACTGCAGTCTCTGTTACAAAGTATGACTACATAATGATCTTTAGCATGGAAAACATGCATTTCCGGACGTAGGTTCATTAGCCCTTTTTTCCTCCGCATACTGTCATCGATCAATACCTAGAGTTTGTACACGGTGGAAAAAAATCACCCTGCGCAGTATAGCGCCCACGAGAATGAAAATGAGCAACAGTTTTGCTGTAATTGTGTCTTAGTATAAAACTTTTCTTGTGGTACACTCCTATACTCTGCAGGATTTTTTTTATTTTGCTATGACGTGTTATAAAATGTGCAAATCATTACAGTATCTCCCTGAAATGTTGTTCTCTTGCAGAACAAGTTTTGACACGTACTTTAGCCTATAACGCTCTTTACGGTAAAATGTTGTTATATAAAAAAAATGGTTCAAATGGCTCTGAGCACTATGGGACTTAACATCTATGGTCATTAGTCCGCTAGAACTTAGAACTACTTAAACCTAACTAACCTAAGGACATCACACAACACCCAGTCATCACGCGGCAGAGAAAATCCCTGACCCCGCCGGGAATCGAACCCGGGAACTCGGGCGCGGGAATCGAGAACGCTACCGCACGACCACGAGCTGCGGACTGTTATATGAATGGTACAGGAATTAAAAAATATTACACATGTAAGAAAAAATATCTGTTTGTCTATTTCAATCGTTTTCGTGACGCTCGTTTTCTGCGAAACAGAACTGTGTCTTCTGCAGTATATATTAAAGGTTTCAAATGAAAGCATTTCAGAACAGTTGTGGGCCATGATTGACTTTGTAACTACACCAAGGCAGTCCTTTGCAGATAATTCTTAGTTTTTGCAGTCCTAAGGTTTGTATAATAATATAAAGCTCTTATTTCGTATGAAATATTCGTAATCTGTTTCGTAACGTTGTCACCATCTGCTATCGATCTACTTTGCTTAGGAAGTAACAAAACGTGAAACATATATAATCCTTGAATATATCTAGGTAAGTATATTTTTACTATGCGTAAAATCAAGCTCCGGCGATGAATATACTACTTGTGAAACAAGCCTTTTAATTATTCACTTAAGTTTTTTTTAGGCTCATCTGCGAGAAAATGAGTGAAAACAGTACCATTCGTAACAGCGTTTTGGCCGGTAGCGGCTGTAGTGGTCAAGTGCAGGATAGTAGCCTGACGCAGTTACTTCATTTTTTGTGTTATTGATTTGTCGCTCTACGTGAACTAGAAGCGCTATCCTCAGACACGCAAAGATTTTCGATCGTCTTCCTCGGAACTGTTCTGAAGAAAAGACTAAACTACGAGAGTTATTCGGAAAGTAAGGAACGATCGGTCGCGAAATGGAAACCACAGTGAAAATCCGATGAAGTTTTGCACAGGTGTGTTGGGCAGTGTCTCTAGTATGCCAGTCGATCGCGTTACGTCGTTCTTTTAGTTCTGAGCACACAGGGAGCACATAAAGATACCTAGAACAATTGTGTCTCCCGCCACGTATGAGGGCCTGGTGAGAAATTTCGCCTGAAGCTATGCAGCCAACATTACAAAACTGTCGTGCGCTTTCTTCTTCAAGATAATTCTCAGCCGCATTCTGCAGGGGCAATGAAGATGCTCCTGCATCGTCTACAACTGGAAATGTTTGATTACCCAGAATACAGTCCGTAATTGTCTCCCTCTGAGTTTAATCTCTGCTCAAGCGAACCGCTGGCTACGAAGACAACATTTTGGCACAGACAACGAGCTGTAGGCAAACGTAGAGAATCAGCGAAAAGCGCTGGCGGCTGCCTTCTATAACGAGGGTATTGAAAAGTTGGTACAACGCTACTACAAACGTCTAAGTCGGATCGGCGACTATGGAGATAGGTAGCTGGAAGTTGTAGCTAACTGTTGCAAATAAAACAGTTTTGATTTTCACTGTGTTTTCCATTTCGCGACCTATCGTTCCTTACTTTCCGAATAGCCCAGGTATATGAAGTCAGCAGTGTCGCGAGCATAGTGTCTTATCGTCTCACACCAAGCAAATATAACTCTGTAGGTTCATCCGGACGCACTTTCCAGGAAGCTTAACGCACAACACCATTCGCCACTAAACTTGTATTTCAAAACGTTTTCACTTGGCTCGTTCTAAAAGTTATAATAATCGAAAACTGCTGAAATGTGATGATCGGAGAGGCAGGGAGGCATATAATTTTACTGTAATTTGATGCTCAACATAATCAACAGATAATTTCTAAACTATTGGGTATAGCGCCATCAGCCTCTTGAACTAATGGCTGCTCGTAGATTACCGTAAAGATGAAACAACGTAAATGATTCGCAGTAACTTGCATCTCTTCATTACCTGTGGCATTCATTCCTTAGGTACAAAATTCATAAGTAACTCTTTTAATATCTGTAATCACTAAACAATCTACCTGCAGCTTACTCTTCAAGAAGAGACGTGCGTTCACTACGATTTCGCGTTCTGTTGTACCACTGACATAGTAGTTTAAACTTTGACATGTGCTGAAAGGATACAAAACACGTAAAATTTAAATACCGCCGTACATAATCATAATTAACTGTTAAAACTCCATCCTGCTCAAGTTGGGATTATGCTGCTACAAAATAATTGCAGCAACTGTTACTTCTTAATAACTCTTTTACATCGGAAATAAATTGTGCACTTGATACATGTAGCGTGGTACGAATGTATGTATCTGCGCACCAATGCAAGTGCGTTATCGGTCACCCTCATATTCAATAAACGTTAGGTATAAGCAGCTCATTCGTTATTGTAAACGCTTGCGTTTACAAGTAGTTACAGAACTTGAACCATTCCATATTACAAGGAATCGTCTATCATTCGTAGTTGTAGTGAAATACTTAACTGTCTTGGTGGATTAATACTGATTCGCTGTTATTATCACCCATCTGTCAGCCGTTATCACAACACTATTACGAAGAAGGGTTTCGGATGATACAGTAGCTTTCAAGAAGTCCACGAAGTAAACGAAATACTGCACCTATATTTGTACTTGAAGAATAGACAAAAGTCATCTGTTTACTTTCATATACTCTCACTCTAACAGTCTAATTCTCAGTTTTTATCTTCCAAAACTCCCTTAATTCTTCTGGAAACCGATCACAGGAGAAACCCTGCCCTCTGATGCAATACGTATGAAACGCAGTACCAAGAGTACATACTACAAACTGCCTTTATTCTTACGTGAAACATATCAATCAAGTGCTCATATGACACGTAGAACGAATAGAAAATTGTACGGAATTCGGTTGCAATATTTCAAGCAGTTCTGTTGAGAAATGGAAGAAGAATACGCATTTCTCTTTTATCCATAACAGAACGTTTAGCGTCCACTCGTATGTTGTGAAGAAATTTGAATAAAGTGATTGTGACATACAAAAGAACAATTACACGTTGTGAGCTGGAAGTGTGCTACTGTCTAACGTAAGTGACGGCACGCAATGTTGCCGCCTTTGTGTGGTATCGACCGGCTAGAGGTAAAACAGAGTCCTCGTAGCTGCTTGTAAGCTGAGAACGGCCTCGGCTTCTTATCGGTTTCTACGGAGAGTCGTGAGCTACGGAACTCTCCAAACACGTTCTATACATTAGCCCGACATGGAGCAGTTCGTGTAAAACTATATAGACCTCCACACAAAGTAGCTCTCACAGCAATGGACGAGGATCTTTCACTTTTCTGATAACATTCTTAGCAATTTTCGGTTACTTGGTTGATTAATATAAGCAGGTGTCTTGCCTGGGAAAACCAGGGCTCTCATCCTTGGAAGAATGGAAGGCATCGCAGCGTTACCTCAGCCAAGTGGCCCGGTGATGTGTTCTTAACGAGGAAACATGAAACTTAAATAAGGGAAATTAATATGGAGGCGTTCAAAATCACATATCTTGCCTATATTGGTTTCATAACATGTCGTTACACCATATAGCTTTCTCCACAATCACTCGAATGATATTCAATCACGGCAGCTTCTCTGCTCATTTTCTGGGAAAACCAGGACTCTCATCCTTGGAAGAATGGAAGGAATCGCAGCGTTACCTCAGCCAAGTGGCCCGGTGATGTGTCCTTAACAAGGAAACATGAAACTTAAATAACGTAAATTAATATGGAGGCGTTCAAAATCACATATCTCGCCTATATTGGCTTCATAACATGTCGTTACACCATATAGCTTTTTCCACAATCACTCGAATGATATTCAATCACGGCAGCTTCTCTGCTCATTTGTATCATTTACAACTAAGTAATTCAGACACTTGTGATAGCAACAATTCAGACGTACAGAGTAATAATTTAATCCTCACTTGTTCCAAGTACCCTATAGAGAATAACTGTTCTCAGAATTGAGAAAACATTAGGCACCATTCCCTACAAGCATTACTGGTCTTCCACTGAAGAATGAGAAGGCAGTTCTTAGGTGTCTGATGAGATTAATTTTCGTTAGTGATTTTAAAACGTTACCCAAGGTCTATAAAAAAGGTGCAGTTCCCAATAATAAAACTGTTTGTATGACAAAGAGTACTAACAGCGTGAACCTGTTTGTAGATAATAGCGGAAAGAAAAAAATTATTATTACCTTCGTTTTAAGCAATTAAGGAGCTTTTCCTTTTCTTACTAACGGCGAAAATTTGTTGTTTTGTTGTTTTTATGTAATATATTCATTTAAAGGTAAAAAATACAATTTGTTTTGTAATTGTTATGGCTAAACAATGTAACTGTAATTGTTGATTGCTCAATAATGTACTCTCGCTGAAGTTAAAATAAAAAAAAAATCTTTCACGAGGTGACCCAAAGTAGATCAAACATAAATCTAATCTGTTGACTCCATCATTTTGAGGGGTTTTACCATACTGTCGATTTCCTGGGTGTTAGGTATTCAACAAAGATATATATGGTGTCTATTCTCTCGGGGATTTCTGAAGGAACAAACACCGCATATATAATTAAGGCTAGACCGGCCATCGGTCCCTTCAGTGCATATGCACACTAATCTTGAACTTTTACGAGAATCGGCGAAACGTCCCCGGTGAAGGAGTATAATGGACAGGGACAATACGTCAGTAGTGCTAGGGCGTGCTAGGGCCGTCCGTGCAGCTGTGCTGAACACTCTCTCTGGTTGAAATAGTGGTCAAAGCATTCTGCCTAGTAAGCGGAAGACCCGGGTTTGAATCCCAATACGACACAAATTTTCAGCTTACCCCATTGATGTAAATCAATGCCCACTAGCAGCTAAATGTCATTAATTCCTTCGTGTCATGACTGCACGAAGACTCATTTTGACCACGGGGAAGGGTAACTGTCCTCAACGTACTAAAATAATCTATTACCCCACACTCTTAGCTTCGACTGTGGATGTGACAAATGCGCCACAGTTGGATGAATATAACGTCATCTGAATCCGTTTCCTCAGGAAAGCGAAAACAAAACGATTCCACTGCTTTGTCTTACCTGGGTAGAGTCAGGAACACGTAGCAGCTTTTGCTAAGCTAAAGAATAAACTGCTTCTCCTGAACGTCGTTAGCTGTAAATGATATGACTGTCATATAAAACACAGAGACTAAGCTTTCTTCAGTTGTGATGCTATTGTCACACTATGGTATCCCGCTACATTACATTATCACAGTTTTGACGAGTCTTGGGACAAGTCGGCTGCGGTCCTGCGTCTGTCAAACTTCAACTGTTGCCTTACGGTGCACGATACAGTGCACCAGTTTGAATGAACTGTGTCGTTGTTATTAAGTTGATGTTGCACGTAATGAAACGGGGTGGATACTGGAAGGTTGGCTAAGATCAACTTGTTTAAATACAGTCTTCCCGCTCACAAAAACAGCACGCCCAGGTGTCACAAGCACAGTAACAGCAGATTAGCAAAAAGAAATCAGCAAACTGACCCATGAAGACGAAATTTTGTGTTCGCACGTAACATTCATAATTCAAAATTAAGATGCGTAATGGCTTAATGAATACAGAGACAGCTATTCCATCTTCCGATTCACCCGAAACCGCCGGTGAAGTAGAACATCTCTATATCCCATCACCACCTCCCGTTTGGGACATGGAATGCACTTGTCCGCCTAAGACTGGGATGTCACAGGGAAGGTTAAAAACGACAAAAAAATGAACACGATTAAGTGTGTCATTGAAATGAAGTCTGGGATTCAGAGGATTTCATGGTCTGCAGAAGTGGGAAAGAAACATGGTTGATACGTTCTCTGATGCAGGTTACTGGCGCTGATTAACGACGCGTGTAATTAATTTCATTTGATCGTTACTGTAAGTTTCTTTCAGAATGTATTCTCCATTTACAACTTGCACAGAAACTAGGCTGCCTTTATGAGAATCGGAGGACGTGAAAGGGAAGCAGTAGTTTCTTATCCCTGATGTTATTCAATCTGTATATTTAACAAGGAATATAGGAAACCAAGGAGAAATTTTGAAGAGTAATTAAACTTCAGGAAGAAAAAATAAAAGTTCTGGTAATTCTCATTGACACCATAATTCTGTCAGAGACGGCAAAAAACTTTGAAGTGCAGTTGAATGGAATGGATAATGTCTTGAAAGGAGATTATAAGATGAATGTCAACTATAGTAAAACAAGGGTAATGGTATGCAGTCGAATTGAATCAGGCGACGCTGAGGGAATTAGAATAGGAAATGAGACACTATAATCAGTTGGTAACTTTAAATTTGGGGCTGCTAAATAAATGATACGTATGTTTTTGGATAGGGTCCGCCATTAGCAAAACGCAGTTTTGTTTTTAGCCCAAACATTTTTCACTGCAGTTGCAGCATTTCAGTAGGCCTTTATTTTATGGCTGTTAAAGATAAAGAATGTTCTGTACTGTTTGTATACATGTAACTATTAGTTCTTAAATCGTAATGACAGATATTTGAAAGAACAAACAAAATTATGAATTAATACCTTTTTCCAACATGGTGAGGTTTTTCTGATGTATTGTATTTCTACAGCGACTGTTTTGTTTCACAGTTTGTCATCTGCAACCACTTACACTTTAAAGTAGATAAATTGTTTAAGCCAAAATTACAATTTGAAAATTGTTATTTCTATGCCTGAAAATAATTAATTCTGTGTGTGTGTGTGTGTGTGTGTGTGTGTGTGTGTGTTTTGTCTATTTACATTATGTTTCACTTACATTTTCTTTTTATTCATCTTCATCACTGTCAAACACTACATATTGAGCTGCCACTGTCACTGTCACTGTTTCACTGTTTACCAGTTGAAAAACAAACATGGCCGACAGTGGAACAGCTGAAGGTGTAAACACAAGATGGCCGACAGTGGAACAGTTGAAGGTGTTCCTGGCAGTTGTTCTGAATCTTTCAGAGATGTCTGTGCATTTTTTGTGTGTGTTTGTGTGGTGTGTGTGTGTGTGTGTGTGTGTGTGTGTGTGTGTGTGTGTGTGTTTGTCTATGGGAGATAGAGTGTGTGTGACAGCAGGTTTGAGGATTATTATTTTTTGTGTGTGTGGAGTGAGGGAGTGGGGTCAGGTGGGGGGGGGGGGGGTGAGAGCTCTATATGTTGGTCTCGTCTAATAATTCTTTGAGAGTAAAGGGAAGATGCTGCAACTGCAGTGAAACATGTTTGGGTTAAAAAACAAAATCGTGTTTTGCTAAAGGCGGACCTTATCCAAAGACATATATTGTTAAAGCAAACACGGAAAAAGAGCTTCAACCCCAAGATGATAAATAACTGATGATGGATGACATAGAGGTGATATAAAATACAGACTGGCAATAAGATTAAGAGTGTTTCTGAAACATAAAAAATAATAAATGTCAAATATGAAGTTAAGTATTAGAGAGTCTTTTCTGAAGGCATTTTTCAGGAGTATAGCCTTGTATGGAAGTGAAACTTGAACGATAACCAGGTCAGACAAGAAGAGAATTGAAGGTTTTCAAAATTTCTACTACAAAATAATGCTGAAAAATGGATGCGTACATCGCGTAAGCCATTAGTGGGTGCTGAATAAAACTGGGGAGAAAAGAAATTTGTCGCACAACTTGGATTAAAGAATGTATCAACAGATAGGACATAGCCTAAGGCATCAAGGAATCGTCAGTTTGGTAATGGAAGGAAGTATTTAGGTGCGGAGGAGGGGGAGGGTGTAGATGTACAATGTACAGGGAGACCAAGGATTGGTTACAGGAAGTATGTTCAGATGGATGTAGGATGCATTAGTTATGCAGAGATGGAGAGACTCACAGGTAGTACACAAGCGCGAAGAGCTGCGTCAAACCAGTCTTCGGGCTAATGACCACAGCCACAACACATCTCTCCATTTTTGTTTCGAGCACTGATAAATACATGAGCTGACCGAGGCAAAAGAAAGCGTAAACAAATACGTCCATTGTTCCCATTTGGGAAAAACTCTGTCAGTGGTGAGTTATCCTGTTGGACTACCCCGTCGCTATCAATAGAGGTAAAGAGCAAGAAGTTTTGAAGCAAGCACTTTTCTTGCGGCTGTCATGAATGGAGCACTAGACCTAGCTCGTGGGGAGCTCCACAGCTTGAAACGGCAACGTTTAATAAGATGCAGGTTTATCTTGATTGGTTTAATATGATGGAGATTTACTTCGGTTGCTTTTAACACGATGGAGGTTTATTTTACTTGATTTGTTACGTTGAAATGGTGAAGGTTGATGGAGGACTGGATTACTTTCACTGTAATTTTACTCTCCATTTAACTATCCTTTATCTTAACTTTTCTTTAGTCCCTTATCACTAATCGCATTTGATGCTCGTTTAAGGAAACGCGCAATGGAATACTATCTTTGATAGTATTAATGAAATAGAATAGGACATCTAATTTCATCAATGAATCTCTCAGCTTACTCTTCTATGAATATATTAAATATAGGGGCTGGGGTCGTGTTCTAGAAATCATGGATTTAAAGAGTTTATTTAATAATCAGATTATTTGTGGACCAAGTCTAGACAAGACAACAGTATTCAAATATTAATAAACTGATGTGATTCTCTACATTACACGAACGTTTAACGAGTTATCTTAATGCATCTAATCTAAACAATGTTTTGGAGTGGATAGGGTCATTTGTATCTTACCATACTTCATATGTCAGGTGATTAAACTACGTATTAATACTCATTTTCCAGGGCAGTCCATTTTCTGGTTTCCATAGTTAACATCCTAGCTGGTGATAACAATCTTTCACTTTTGTTAAAATTTCTAATCATCTGACAATCTTGCCTCACTGAAATACAAATGTTATTTGTCTCTCTTAATTCATAGCTGTAGAAAATCAAATTACGCTTAGACTCTAAATGGAAAATATTGTTACTTCATTGAGGGGGTAACACATTTCCTATCTTGTTTCCCTAACGCTGCCCTAATGCCTTCTACATCAGCACATTCAATAGATTAAAACATCGTCAACACTGGGTGTGAACATCTTCTTTAAGGTCGGCAACAAAATCCATCAACACATCACATTATTCTCATACGCACAGACTTCTGATTAAACAGCGGCAAAATTCATGAGCTCACCGAACATGAATCTCTTCTTTCAGGTTGGCAAATTACATTAATCTACACATCAAGATCATTCTCATAGACAAATTATTCTCATTAACCACTGTCAGAAATTAATCAACTCAACTACAGTGACTCCGGGAAAAGCATCAGTTTTTCGCAACCCTCCACGACAATTTCCCAGCTGTACTCAGTACGTAAAAATAAGAGAAAACTCCCTTACAGGCTCTACCTATAAAAGAAAACCAAAAAGACAACTCATTTATTGATGTTCATAGGAAATCCATTAACCGATAAGGATTCAATTCATTTCATAAATAACAGAATACAGCCACAGTAAACGCAAAATCATGCTTCCCTGGATAGAATAAATACACCTTAGACAACCACTTTACAAATATTCTGTCATTGTACCATCATATTAGTACAGTGTCACCCACGACAAAAAAAGTTAACTTACCAGAAAAGAGACCACCTCTGATGAGCTTCATAACAATTCCTTTCCTCAAATTATAAAACAGCAAAAAATGGACCCTTTCAACCAAGAAGTCCATACGAAATTTCATTCATAGTCTGTAATCTTAATACACGAATAACTCAAAATTTCTTTACACTATCGAAAATTCTGATACTATATAAATCTGCACTCATCCATCATACGAGATACCAAGCACACAGCCATCAGAAAAATGGTTTCAAGCACATGACGAAGACCTTATTAAAGAGTAAGACACTAATATACGAAACACACAGAATTCATAATAAAACACATGCACCACACCACACCAAACCAAAACATCTGAAAATTACTGTGCACCTTCACTCTATATGCACCATCTCCACAGATAATCTGTACGTCAATCACATTATCGTTCCAGAAAATCTTGCCAGTCAAATAACTAAAAAACTAAATATATTTAAGAATTTGTACCCTATTCACAACCACTATTAATCCGCTTGAAGGATGCTACATTAAAGTCTGCCTGGTTACCCTTACAAAATTTGATAACTAACGTACAAATAAAATATACTGGATACTCCCCGTGTACTTGTGCACTAATGGGTACTATCTCAGATTCTTCAGTCCTCTAATCCACTCTCGCATTGTGTTGCTGAGGAGGCAGGTTTTCTGGCGGATTGTTCCCTGGATCAGCAGCCCCTATTTGAACACTTGGTGGAACTGCAGACCTGTTATAACATCTTCTTTTATTCCCATATTGGTTACAATTGCTATAATTCAGCCTATTCTAATAGCCTCGATTTCATCGATCACACAGAGGACTTCTTCCCCGCTTGTAATGATGGTAGTTCCGATTCCACCCATTCTCACCATTTCTGGAGTTGGTCCATTCCAATTGTCTTCTGCGGTGTGGGGTTGATCTGTTATTCTGCGCAACGGATTAATCTGAGATGTACCCTTTACCCTGTGGCTCCTACAAGACGCAGTTTCCACCCTCACACTACTACAGAAATCAGACAGACGCTCCTAACGTTCTAAAGAGAAATGCCTGAAAAACTTTCAGCAATAAATATCTCCTGGAGTCGTCCGCTGTAAGAAAATGACACAAAAATTCACAAAATTTCTTACGTAACTAGTGGGATACTTGGGTACTGGAGTAGTGCTAGTTAGTGTAAGAAAAACATGAAACTAACGAAAGTTATTTTTTATTTTGCAAAAATTCTGAGAAATCACAATGACACTTTTAGTTATGAATTGAACAAGTTATATCCTGGTTCTTTTCGGAATGTGAAGTTACCTTTCAAGGATAGGATTCGCTAATGAAATTTCTACACAAAGTTTAAGATGCTTGTTGCCTTGGCAGAATGGCTGAGAGGCGCGCCTACTCAACTTGAATCATTATCCTTTAGAATGTTTCTAGGTACGGTCGAGGCTGTCGCATGTGAAATGCAGTGAAGTGTACTGTTGTGGAGGAAATATGGGGCTCGCAATAGCTGTAGCACACAATACTGTAAGCTGTGATGACTGCTGCCTGCACCACTCGCTGCTGGCAAATAAGATAACTCTCGTTCTATCTGGATTGACCTTCGCCAATCAAACTCTCCCTATGCCTTGATGAAGTCAAGGATTCCTATTCGCCCCTAGTCTAACTATTGGCGTGGTACACCGCTCAGATAACCAGTCCACCGTGATGCCACTCAAAATTCGCTTGCAGGTGTTTAACTATAACTCTGTCCGTTCACACTGCACAATAACTGTGTCGGCCAACACAACGCTTAATCACAAGGACTCAATATAGAGTCGCCCTTTGGTTCGCTCTCGACAGAGGTGTTCTCCCAGTGAAGTACTGAGGAGAGACTTGTTCCTCGCTCTTTCGAGTCCATGTACGAGCGCGAACGCTCTCGTTACGTGTTCTCGCTCCAAGAGCGACAACGGAACCGCGCCTCTCCACGCCAGACGTGAAGGGGTATATCTTTCGGTCTCTTCCATTATTCCTTTAGCTCAAGGCGTCAGAAATATCGTCTGCCAATCAGCATTGCTCTTCTAATACGGGAGACCAATCCGGAAGCTTGTAGCTTTGGCGTTTGGCGTTTGCTGTCTCCCTGTGAGAATCTCTGAAACTGCGTGCTATGTGTAAAGAATGCGTCGGCTGGCCGCTCCCACACAATGTAGCGGAATTTACTTTTAAGTCGAACACGGGGTCGTTCCCCCTTTTCACTCGGGCCCACGCTGTTCGCTACGGGCGGCCACCGGCCGACATGGGCTGGGTCGTCTTCTGAAGGGCCTGGCGTCCCACTGTGCGGCCTCCCTCCCGAACTAAAGGCCTCTGTGACCGTTGTGTCTGCAATGTATGTGTGCACGCCAGCCTCGAGTATTTCAACCACGGTGCGCTCACTTGTCAATTGCATATCGTTTACATGAATTCACACAACATTGACTTTGTCTTATCGAGTTTGAGTTCGAATGAAGCGTCTTGATGTGCAGAATATGATTGTGAGGGCGGAACATATAAGCAATGAAGGTCAGGAGACCATGACGTCTTAGAGTCTCTATTTAATATTTCCCGTGGAGGGCTCCTTCTCTGCTCGTAACGATTGGGAATGTTCTGATTCCACCCATTCTGATAACAGGGTTGGTGTCGCCTATCGGATCTGTCGCGATCCTATGTCCCTTCAGCCTACTGCACATATCCCTACTGCGGCTCCTGCTACGCGCTGATTCATAGTAACAACTCTGGCCTCGTCAGTCATATTGTATCCTGTTATCTCCAGCATCATATTCTAGTTCCTGTAATAACGTTTTGGAAGTTTCAGCGTCATCCTTGCATCTTCTGGCTAGGATGATATGTCTAACGTACACAGCCAATGTTGTGATACAAATTATATTTAATTCTGTCGGACTATATAGGCTCTACAAAAACTGGTTCGTTTGAATCATCTGTTCGAAGAACTTTTCTGGGCTCGAATACCTTGATTGCTGATAATCTGGCATCATTATGATGCTGAGTTTTACACGATCTTGCGCAGCCTCCGACCAGTATGCGGAAAAAATTCTTGTCAGATCTCGTTCCTACGTGGTGCACTTCTGCGCGATAGAACGCATTCTAAGTGCCAGTTCGTTTTCCAAATAACCGCAAATAAATTCAGTTCGGAAAGTACTGTGCCATGAAGGTGGCAATGAAAAAGCAAACTGCTCGACCTAACTCCTGGGATGAATGCCATTGGATGAGTTGCGAAAATCCTCGAATTTCATTCCGACAAGAAGTGCTTGAAGTCAAACCCTTATCTTCACTAACGGCCTTCTCTAAAGTTTAGCAGAGACTTAACTTCACCAAAATCAGCCACAGCAATCGCCAGAGTGTGATCACTGTTTTTATCCGGACTCTCTAGTTCCTTCACACTTTCCGCTAGCTGTTGCACCTCCTCTTACAGGTTTAAATGATGTTACTCTGTGTTTAGCGTAACAGAGAGCGCCTTTCCCCAGGGCAAGAGGGCACCACACCCACTCCTCTAGCTCTCATGGAAAGCAAGATAATATAAGGCAGCCGGGTGTTTTGGTTCAAATGGTTCAAATGGCTCTGAGCACTATGGGACTCAACATCTGAGGTCATCAGTCCCCTAAGAGCTACTTAAACCTAACTAACCTAAGGACATCACACACATCCATGCCCGAGGCAGGATTCGAACCTGCGACCGTAGCGGTCTCGCGGTTCCAGACTGAAGCGCCTAGAACCGCACGGCCACACCGGCCGGCGCCGGGTGTTTTACTTTCAAGAAAATGTTTTACGTCAGTTATACGCAGGTTTTTAACAGGGTCAGAACTCGAACTTTGGCTACCTACAAGCTGCCATTGGTCTTAAAAAATCTTAAATATACTTCATACCCCCAGTTTTCCACCCCCTGGACTGTAATCTGTTCCTATTTTCGTTTTTTGCGTCCGTAGTGCCTCTAGATCCCGCTGTATAGCGCTTTCGTGCTCCTTAAAGCCTTCGTTTTCACGGTTTCGATTCTGTTCTTTAACCTTAAAAAATTAGTCTCCTCTTCTTTCCTAAAGTCTTCCCGTTGCTGTGTGAAACATCTCGTCTAAACTCTTAGACATCTCTTCAATTTTCCTGGATATATTTTCACTTTGAGTTTTGCTGTGTTCTTCTATTTTAGTCATTTTATTCCAAAGTAAATTTAGAAGATTCGCCAAGTACAATGCTTGACTCACAGAAGCACTAACTTCCTGTTCATCTTTACGCAATTGCGCATTATGACAAATATTCGGATAAATGGCGGCATCGCTTAAACTGTTACTGCAACTTCGTGATTCATCTTGTATACTACTGTGATCGAATGCCCCGCACGTGCTAGAAGAATCATTCTCTACTAGCTCTCTGAGTGCCTTGCTCCCTGTTCGGTGTCCGCATTCTGAAAGACGGAACTGCTGTTTTTCAGTAACCCTACATTGTCAACACACGCGTCTTGTAGTCCCAATTCCGTCGAGTTTTGTTTCATAATACGCTTCATTCGCCACGAACTACTTTTGGATTTATTTCGTGACGCCATTTTCCGAAAGTAAAACGTATACACACAGAAATTTAAATTTCGGAACACAAAATTATTCACACGCGCCTATCAATCCTCTTCCAACTGGCCCCACAAAATCACACGATACAGAAAAGAAATGAAAATTTCCCAACATCACAGTACATATAATCAAAGAAAAATACTTCATATCACAAATTCAAATCACAAAACAAAGAAACCATTCGAAATATAAAACAGTTTATATTAGATATCCTATTAATCTGTCCCTAATTTATGCTTCCCAGATGATTCTGTCTATTGTTGGAACTTCCGAAAGCAGGGTACGTCATGTGAAACGGTTACGTTTAATAAGGGGTAGCTTTATTTTGGCTACGGTCAGTAAAGTGGTGGTTTATTTTACTTGAACAGTTACGTTGAAATGATGGAGGTCGATGGAGGATTGGATTATTTTTACAGTATCTATACTCTCCATTTTAATCTTAACTTTTCTTTAGGCCCAAATCACTACTTTCATCTGACATTCATTTAAAGAAAAGCACAATGAAGAACTTTATTTCATATTTAGCATATTAATTAAGGGAATAGAAATTTTTGTGGTAAGGACTATGGGACCAAACTGCTGAGGTCATCGGTCCCTAGGCTTACCCATTACTTAATCTTACTTAAACTAACTTACGCTAAGGACAACACACACATCCATGCCCAAGGGAGGACTCGAACCTACGACCGGGGGAGCCTCGCGAACCGTGACAAGGCGCCCTTGACCGCACGGCTACCCCTCGCGGCTAGGGGAATAGAATAGAACTTCTAATTTAATAAATGAATCTCTCAGTTTACTTTTCCATAAACATATTAAATATAGTGGATGGGATCGTGTTCTAGAAATCATGCAATATTTTAGCATGTGATCCAAAAGGTTTATTTAAGAATCAGATAATTTGTGGACCAAGTCTAGACAAGACAACAGTATTCAACTATTAATAAACTGATGTGATCCTCTACATTACACGAACGTTTAACGAATTATCTTACTGCATCAGATGTAGAGGCTGTTGTGCTATGGATACGGTAGTCAAGGGAAACAAGAATTGAGAAAACTAATCTAACATTCATACATTCGCTCATTCCACAGGAACCGGAGTAAATGTCATATGACTGATGCCAGAAACTTCCACAAAATGTAATGACTATTCAGCAGATATTATCTGGGCTAAGCTAGAGAAATAGAACGTGAACTAATCAACACGTGGACCCATAATGCACAAGTAATACAAGGATAAACCCGGTTATAGCTCCGTCAAAATCTGCAGAACATATCAAGCCTACTTATGATCCACGAACGCTGAAGGTGTGGTCATCTACCGAGAATTTCATGAGAACATGAGTCAAATGTGATCAAGAACGCCAAATAGCGAAAATACTTTAGACTAGTCAATTGTTGAAACACAAAATAATTTAGTTGATCAAATACATTTCACATTACAGACTGATTGAAGAAAGCAGTATGTTTTTATTCTGTTCACACGTGGTTTAAACCATGAATCCCACAACGAAAAGGCATCGTTTTACAACGTAATATTCAATAAGATTTAAGATTGTGTTTCGTATAATACTCATACGCTGATGATGCACATATTTACTACGAGTTACCAAAGATTGGGCTTCGATTTCACCATCAAAGGCATTGACTATCAAGTTCCAAACGCACGAACGAGCTGAAATTCAAACTCGCGGTTCTCACGATTCTGTTTACTAGATTTAGTCTGTAAATTTATAAAGAATAAATAACCTTATCGGTCACAGGAACCAAGTCTCTTTTGTTCTATCACACACAATGTATTTTTGCCAAAACTCACGAATGAATCAAAATACAAACTCGCGGTTCTCACAATTCCGTTTAGTAAGATTATTTTGTACTTTTAAATTGACTGTACTACCATACTGTTCTGAGAAACCGAGTCTCTTTTCTTCTTCCACGCACGTGGAATCCAACTCATTCAGGCACCCAGGATACTTACGAAAATTGAGACCACACACGAAATTTATTCCCACGTTAACTACCTTGATTACCCCTGATTCCATAACAATCTGCAATGAAAAAGCTGAAAATTCACTCCTTTAATATTTCAGGTTCCACCATCTGTGGGCTACTCAGAGATCGGTCCATAATCACCAAGCCTCAGTCGAACAATAACCTCTTCACCCCACAGCCTGACCACTTCCGCTTCCCCTGTGGTGTGTGCGTGGGGGGAGAGGAGGGGGAAAAAAGGGGTACTAAACATGGGGATGTCATACCTACCAACCCAACTCTTTTGTGTGCTATTGTACCAGCTGTGATAGACAAGCTAGGATTCTCTGCATTTATATTTCCCCTACAGCTATTAGCAGAAATGGAGAAGCAGACGAAAACTTTAGTAGCAGACAGCTATTGGCTACTCTCATGAAAACTCACAATCACCCATTTCAGTCACACAAAACAAGTTAACTGATGGAACGAGGATGTGGGAATGAGTCCGGTGCCCACTGATTCGTAACTTAAAAAAGAAAAGAAAGGAAGTATGCACGTAAACGACACACTTCCTTCTGAGAGGCTAGTGGCACTCAAGCAACAGATGCCATAATATACGCAGAAAGATCTCTATACGCGAGTCTATATGACAGCGATCTGATGGAGGCCTCTCGAGACAACCGAGGATGTATTGTGTATTGAGAACGTTGAGTGGAGGCATTTCAGGCGACTGGAGACAGTATAATTCCATTCACACTAACTTTAGTCTAGCAATGACAGGTTCAGACTTGTTTCTCATATATTCTGATGTCATTCCGCAGTGTTACACTAGAGCATAGAAAAATAACCTCTATTAAATCATACACTGAAGAGCCAAAAAAAAAAAAAACTGATACACCTGCCTAACATCACGTATGGCCCCCGCGAGCACGCAGAAGCGCCACAACATGATGTGTCATGGATTCGAGTAATATATGAAGTAGTGCTGGAGGGAACTGACACCATGAATCCTGTAGGGCTGTCCATAAATCCGTAAGAGTACGAGGGAGTGGAGATCTCTTCTAAACATCACGTTGCAAGGTATCCCAGATATGCTCAATAATGTTCATGTCTGACGAGTTTGGTGACCAGCGGAAGTATTTAAACTCAGACGTCACTGTCACAGTTCTGAACGTGTGGGGTGTCGCATTGTCCTGCTGGAACTGCCCAAGTCCGTCGGAATGCAAAATGAATATGAATAGATACAGGTGAGCAGACAGGATGCTTACGTACATGTCATCTGTCAGAGTCGTATCACTTCTCCTGCACACGTCCCACATCATTACAGTGCCTCCATCAGCGTGACAGTTCTCGTCTGACCTGCGGGGTCCATGGATTCATGAGGTTGTCTCCATACACGTACACGTCCACCCGCTCGATACAATTTGATACAAGACTCGTCCGACCAGGCAACATGTTTCCAATGGTCAACAGCCCAATGCCAGTGTTGACGGGTCCAGGCGAGGCGTAAAGCTTTGTGTCGTGCAGTCATCAAAGATTCACGAGTGAGCCTTCAGCTTCGAAAACTCGTATTGATGATAGCTCTCACGCTAACACTTGTTGATGGCTCAGCATTGAAATCTGCAGCAATATGCGGAAGGGTTGCACTTCTGTCAGTTGAACGATTCCCTTCAGTCGTCATTGGTTCCATTCTTGCAGGATCTTTTTCTGGCCGTAGAGATGTCGCAGATTTGATGTTTTACTGGATTCCTGATATTCACGGTACACTCGTGAAATGGTCGTACGGGAAAATCTCCACTTCGTCGCTTCCTCGGAGCGCTGTGTCCCATCGCTCGTTGGCCGTCTATAACACCACGTTCAAACTCACTTAAATTTTGATAACCTGCCACTATAGCAGCGGTAAAGATCCAACAACTGCGACAGATACTTGTTGCCTTATATAAGCATTGCCGAATGCAGCGACGTATTATGCCTGTATACATATACAGTAACTGTATCTGAATACGCTTGCCTATAGCAGTTTCTTTGGCACTTCAGTGTATATTCTACTTCGTATAAAGAAATGAGATCTGCGCTCCTGACGAAAAACTGTGAGAAATGTTCGATACTGGAAGAGAAAGACGCTTCCATTATTTCATATGTGAGTACTGAAGCACTGGGCACACAAGCCCTGTTTGCATTTTTGCCAGGTCTCCTCTTAGGTCACCTCTCCCTGTCTCGTGTCCGCCTCCCCCACTTCATATAGGGGAAGTGGGAGGCTTAAAGACGGCAGGACATTCAAAAATGTCTGTCTACATTGGTCAAAAATGTGGGACCAGGCAGCACTGTTGCAACATTTATCCAAGATGGCAGAATCAATACGGGACAAAGGGTCCATTGTTTTCCTTATCTCCATTCTAGGGCAATTGTGTAACTCAAAATTGATCACATGCCTCTTTCACCATCATTATTTATTACCCAGTTGGAATGCTTTATTACCCAAAAAGAAAGCTGCCCAGGATCCCCCCCACCACCACCACCACCTGCGGCCCATAAAAATAATTAACCCCCTGACTTACCTATCATGAGATGGACTGTCCACTCACGTTCAGTCTCTCATCCTATCTGCGCTCCTGATGTACACACACACACACACACAAACACACACACACACATACTTGACACATGACTCAAAGTTTTCATTCATTTTCATGCAGTAGAATAGCTTTCTACATTTATTTGCAGTCGAACTTCCTTTTTAATTAGGTCTTAAGCGTGAAGTTTTGGTTTCTAAATAATAAAAAGGGAGTAAGGTAACCATTCCCTTTAGACAAATGTTCTTTAAAAAAATGGCTTCAGTGTTAGAAACACTCATATTTTCTCACAATATATAATATTCTTTGGCATCAATTTCTCTCTGATAGCAACATGTTCAGAAATACGATAGTAAAAATGAGTAGTAATTTTATAGATAATTTCCCTCCTAAGATTCGCGAGGCGCAATTTCTCTGGTGTTTCAGCAGATATCTGCTATGGCATTTACACAATGTGTAGCTGGAGTCAGCCCCAACAAATACTGCCCTTGGCCGCTTTCTTGCAACTCGCTGTGTCAGTGAAAAGCGTCGGGATATTTCCCGTTGCAATGCGGCAAGCTATTTCACATGTCTTTTTCATTCTACATGAAGTAGATTAAGGAGGAGAAGAAAGATAACGGTCCGAATTACACGGGCATTGTTTATTGAGGTGGGCTTACTGCGCTCTTTATAGCTTCATTTCTTTTCATTTTAACTTGGCGCTGGAATGGCCTGTTTTTCTGGTTGACTTTTGTGAACATGAGAAAGCACTGCCTCGGGTTTGGAACAGGACAGACAGATTGGTATGGAAAAAGAGTGTCTCTCTTCCGTGAACGGAGACTGCGACCTCAAGTACCGCTGTTTGCAGAAGTTAGGTCGCCAGCGTGCAGCCAGATGGCCTAGAGGTTATTGTGCATTTTACAATATAGGCCATCAGCGACAGAACTGTAGCCAAGTCAGCACCCAAACAGTGGGAAAGCGCCACTTTCCTACGTTTCGAAAAAAAAAAATCGTAGGCAGACGTATTTCATTTTCTCAAAGAAACATGAAGTGCTGAAATAATGAGTCTAGCCTGGTGTATGGTCTCGAATTTCAGAGGGTCTCTGACACAAGACTAGTGCTAAGCGCAAAAACTTGCATTGCTAAATTAATCAGTGACGTCACGAAGACGGCTGAAGCCACCGTTTTTTAGAAGTGGGAAGTTGATATGCGATATGACTGGACTGGTATCGTGACAAAAGAGACAGGATTCTGTGTGCTGAAGGAAATCCTTATTACGGGGCCGCCGTGTACGCACTTTCTGCTATTGGCGGACATGTATGGCTTAACGGGAGAATACTGCTGGGAATAGGAAGACGTGAAAAATTGGTGTGATGGTGGTGTGAGTTCCTGGCGAACGGAGTTTGGAGCGCGCGATCAGGAACTATGACTATAAATATAGGTTTTTGAGTTTTAACTGTTTGATATATTTTGTAACAGTTCACATCCACAAAATGCAATAATATCTTTAATAATAATAGTAATATCCCTATCGCAAACAGCAGTATTAGCAGTTCAGAGGCGTCATCTACGGGAAGTTCCAAGTAGAATGGTCTATCATAACAGGCAGCACAGGAACGGTCACTTCCACGAAATCTAAGCAATCCAGAACGTTACACAGTCCTCGCAAGCTGACTTCCTACTTTTACCGAAAACGTGTTCCAATCTGAAAGGCTCTGACGTCATCCGAGGCATACAGTACGCAGGTGTTTGACTGACGCGAACAGATTGATATGAAGATGAGAAGTGTCTCTTCTCACTGCCTCTCTGGATATATATATATATATATATATATATATATATATATATATATATATATATATATATATATATATATATATATAGGGGCGCAGCAGACCGCCAAACAGAACATCTGCTGTCAAGCGGCCTAAGCACATGTAGCAGTATCTAAATGGCCCATTTCTCGGACACATATTAATTAATAGTTCTATCGTTTAACAGTGAACAATCTTCTTACTCTTTATATAAATACAAATAAGTTTTCTTTAGTAACTGAAACAGTTTTAGCTCGACTTCATTTAAACTTTTCCGGCTACAGTTTTTAGAACGGAACTGACAGTAGAACATGATCTTTAAACTGCCTTTGTCAGATACATTGTAGTCCTTGTTATTTACAATACGTTCTTAGCCCGCCCGCCTAACCACACGGTCAACGAGCTGCTTCCCGAGCGGGAAGGCGTTCCGGTTACAGTGTGCCGGCCAGCCTGTGTATAGTTTTTAAGGCGGTTTTCCATCTACCTCGGCGAATGCGCGCTGGTTCCCCTTATTCCGCCTCAGTTACACTGTGTCGGCGATTGCTGGGCAAACACCGTTTCCACGTACATGTACACCGTAATTATTCTACCACGCAAACATTAAAACTTGGTACAGCTGTGTTATTGCATGAATGTAATCGAGTGCTGTAATTAGCTACAACTTCATATTACAAATACAAATGAAACTTAATCTATCATGAATAAGGACGTTCTCGTTCCAAATTTGGTTTTTAGTAAATAACTTGACAACCAATAGAGTTAGCGTATTGGTGTCGCCTATAAAATGTTTTTATATGGAACTAAGGTTACATACGAATTTTAATCTTTCTGAGTCTAATATTCAGTGCCCTCAATTTTTCGTAAAAACTCCTATTTTGGTCAAAATATTGCTCTGATCAAATTGAGACTTGTAACTTTTAATTGTGACATATTTTTGCATATTTTGACCAATTTTTAGCTTTCTAGTTTTATTATTTAGCACCACTTATTCTTTTCTTAAGATCGTATATTTTACCTAACATATTGATGTTATCATTCTGATACTTAACGGTGTTAACATTAATATACTTATGCAAACACTGAGGAAGTTTGGAAAAGTTATTTTAATTTTTAATGTCACTCTTAGATTATGGTGCAATTTTGTGTGCGTTAAGAACTCGTGTGTTATGACGACGTGGAGCTGATAGTAGTGAACTGTAGTAATCTCCGGCACCATCGCTCGCCTCTGTACCTCTTACAATGCTACAGCGCTTGTTTGGCCACTGAGTGCATGAGCCTTTTGATTAAGCAGCAGGTGTGCTGTCACTGTTTTCGTTTTGGGTCAGCGAATTTTCAGACCAAATTATTGTTTGATGTTTTGCGTTAGAAGGGCTACGTAATCTCTTCATTGAAAGTAATTCTGCAAACCATTCAAAACCCAGTAATTAAAGTTCTATCCGTCGAGTGTATTAATCATTCAGCAATCTTGAACAATAAGTTCATATTTTAATACGTTTTGTTGAATAAATTATTTTTTACTGAAAGATTGCTTCTGTTAAATGCCTTCCATTCATATTGAAATATAGTTTGTCTAAACATCCACTTGAGGATCTATTGTTATGGCCTTAGAATTCATGTAATTAATTACAATTTCACACATTAGAATTATTAACTTAGATCTTAAAGGTGTAACCGGCTCGCAGTTAGTTTTCTGGGACTGGTTAGCTTTTCTTGTGCAAGGCGTTTCACACTGTTACAAAGTAAATAGTTTCTTAAAGCAGAATTTTACGTCCCCACTCCGTAAGGCGGTCCAAAATTAATCTAGTGCTGTTTTCTTATCGGTATGTATTAGCAAGAACAATAAAACAGGAAGAATAACCAATTTTCCAACAGTGACAGCACTGCCCTGGCTTGCGCTGACTGCTACCGCCAAGCAGGAATGCGTTCATTCACTGCTGGGGTACCGGTTATTCTTCGTGTATTACTGTCCCTCGTAATATACGTATATTGATAATACAAATATCGCACTGGGACTGCTCCATTGAAAGGGCCTGCAAAATTCCGTTTTAAAAATCATTTTGTTTCCAATGGAAAGAAAGCCGACGCTTTCCGTCGACGTTTGGCATCACATGAAAGACAGGAAATTGCTTGGGCTGACTCCAGCTACACACTGCAAAAACAAAACTGCAAAAATCTGCTGAAACATCACGAAAAATACTCCCGACCATTTTTAGGTAGGACACTTGATCTAAATACGCTACGTAACACAATTCAAGGACAATTTTTTCAAAAACTCTTACTTTCCTCCCATTGCGACGTAGAACAATGAAATTTGGCTCAAAGGTGCCTACAAACTTCATCTGTAACGTAGCGAAAGCGACATCACCCTCAGGTCCTGCAATATTTCAAAGGGTGAGGCTTCGACAAGTGTAAAAAAAGGCAAGAGCTTCAGAGTTCGTGTGAGTTGTAAACTGAGTTAATGATGTCACACTGGCAGCAGAATTGCCACAATGTTGCACAACGCCACCGTGGGTGTGTGACATGATGGTAAGATCTTCACACCTCTCTTTGCACGGCTCTGCGATAGAGGCTAGAACCACGATGGCCATTATTGAAATCATGCAGTTTATTATGGGTGGCTGAGAGTAGTAGGGAAATGGCGGCATGGGCCCACTTTTGATACCTAATTGATATGCAACTTAATTAAACTGATTAATTAATTATCCCCCAGACCATGCCCATCCCTGGATGGAATCAACTGTTTCCATCAGACTACATGTGGTTCCCAGCCTCCCCCTCCCCACCCCTTCGCCCCTTCACCCACCTACCCTATCTTTCCCGACCTCCCCGACCTCCCCTACTGGTGAGAATTTCGAATTTTGGAGGGAATTTCGAATTTTGGTGGAAATTTCGAAAACTGTTGGAATTGCTTTGTCCCAGGGCTGTGCTGGTATCTCCCCCCCCCCCCCCCCCCCACTCGGCAGTTCGTGGGAAATTAAATATGGCTGTGGCCTTTCCAGGACTCAAAACCTGGTTCTTTTGGACGGAAAGCCCAAGTGCACCATAACACATGGAAGCTGCCCATATGCAGGAGAGGAAGATAACGTTAGTTTACCTTATTACAGACGCCTACTTACAATCACCATGCAGCCCAGGCAAACGAAGCCAATACATGCTAACACAACTGACAGAAAAAAAGCATCAATGTTCTAATTATACTTCGAAATTTTCGTGTAAAAACCAGCAACCATAACGAGTGGGTTATAATGCAGTGCATGTACTGGAGGATAGGAGAAAAATCATCGTAATAACACAAAAACCGACCCCAGAAGATTCCAGAGGGACTGCAGCCATGTCCTCCAAGAGTGCTCACAAACTTCCAAAATTCGAGCCCCTCTTACCTCACCTCATTCCTCCCCTCCCTCCCTCCCGCCCTCCATCCACATTTTAGGGGGATGCGGGAGGACACAAGCTTATTCAAACTGTCAACTGCTACAGCTAAGTGCCTCATGGTTTTTTTTCGAAAAGAGACAACATATCCTCATGAGACGATATGAATATTGATTTCATCATTAGAAGGGATGTGAAAGTTTTGATTTCGACGCTGTCAGTATCTCTGTAATTGCACGGATTAGTTGTTTCCTGCAACATTGCCCTTATTGTATTCAGTTTCACGTTTGTATGTAAAACTATTTCATCTATCATGTCATCATCAAATAAATTCTCCTATATTTGAGATTTAGGCGGATTTTGTCCCAAACTTCGACTTTTGGCATTCCGCCTTTCGTGCGGTTCTAGGCGCTTCAGTCTGGAACCGCGCGACTGCTACGGTCGCAGATTCGAATCATGCCTCGGACATGGATGTGTGTGATGTCCTTAGGCTAGTTAGGTTTAAGTAGTTTTAAGTTATAGGGAACTGATGACCTCAGATGTTAAGTCCCATAGTGCACAGAGCCATTTGAACGATTTAGAATGTGTCCCAATTTCTGTATCATCGCTAAATCATCCCACCAGTACTTTGCAGCTACAATACACTAGACTGCGAATGCAGCTTCCGGTAGTGATGCAATTAGGTTATGTATATATTTCCAGAGCATCGATCATGCGCAGAATTTACGATTACGACAGGCCATCTTTCCCTGTGTGGATGGGCGTCATAGAGTATTCTCACATTCGTAGGATGAAGTCAGAGGTTGACAGATCCGTTCCACATTGTCCCTGATCCATCCTCCCTGCACCACGAATCTTAAACACGACTCTTATCCAAAAGCACAACATCTCTCCAAATGCGTGCGTGTCGAAGAGGGTAGCGCCTCTTATCGGTGTATAGTGGACATGAGAGTGTTGTGGTTAAGAAGAAAGTATGGTTTATACATTATGGAGCTCCAGACGGATCGAGTTGAAACATTTCACGTAAATCAACCGTGCTATCAATTCTGAAGCATTATTCCACTCTCTGGGTTCAATACCAGAAATGTACCTGCATGAGAGAAATGATCGTAGAGCATAAACACACACTCCTATGGTTTGGTGCTTCCGCACCTAAAAATGCTATATTGTTAATGCCATATGGTTTCCTAAGTATTAGTCGTGCGGAATGCAACGCTCTTAATACTCTAATGCAGGCTGTATTTGTCCAACATCAGACGTACAATCACCCCGCAAATTTCCCACCCCAAATACTATGGAGAGAAACTTTAAAATGATAAAACTACTCTCTTCTATACCATTCTGGTGTCCTAGAATCTCATCGTCAGTGTATATCCACCGCTCATGCTGGTTATACACCAACTAGAACAAGGTCCGCATACTTATGTTCTGTCTCTTAGGAAATTAATGGATTTCATACGTCTTTTTAAGTCTGAAACTTACGTAACCTGATTCTCACTTACCGCATCAATCGTACTTATAATTACAACTAGTATCGGTTTTGACAGATGCGGCTATATCTCACTAGATAATAGAATGAATAAATACCGACATTAATACACTCCTGGAAATGGAAAAAAGAACACATTGACACCGGTGTGTCAGACCCACCATACTTGCTCCGGACACTGCGAGAGGGCTGTACAAGCAATGATCACACGCACGGCACAGCGGACACACCAGGAACCGCGGTGTTGGCCGTCGAATGGCGCTAGCTGCGCAGCATTTGTGCACCGCCGCCGTCAGTGTCAGCCAGTTTGCCGTGGCATACGGAGCTCCATCGCAGTCTTTAACACTGGTAGCATGCCGCGACAGCGTGGACGTGAACCGTATGTGCAGTTGACGGACTTTGAGCGAGGGCGTATAGTGGGCATGCGGGAGGCCGGGTGGACGTACCGCCGAATTGCTCAACACGTGGGGCGTGAGGTCTCCACAGTACATCGATGTTGTCGCCAGTGGTCGGCGGAAGGTGCACGTGCCCGTCGACCTGGGACCGGACCGCAGCGACGCACGGATGCACGCCAAGACCGTAGGATCCTACGCAGTGCCGTAGGGGACCGCACCGCCACTTCCCAGCAAATTAGGGACACTGTTGCTCCTGGGGTATCGGCGAGGACCATTCGCAACCGTCTCCATGAAGCTGGGCTACGGTCCCGCACACCGTTAGGCCGTCTTCCGCTCACGCCCCAACATCGTGCAGCCCGCCTCCAGTGGTGTCGCGACAGGCGTGAATGGAGGGACGAATGGAGACGTGTCGTCTTCAGCGATGAGAGTCGCTTCTGCCTTGGTGCCAATGATGGTCGTATGCGCATTTGGCGCCGTGCAGGTGAGCGCCACAATCAGGACTGCATACGACTGAGGCACACAGGGCCAACACCCGGCATCATGGTGTGGGGAGCGATCTCCTACACTGGCCGTACACCACTGGTGATCGTCGAGGGGACACTGAATAGTGCACGGTACATCCAAACCGTCATCGAACCCATCGTTCTACCATTCCTAGACCGGCAAGGGAACTTGCTGTTCCAACAGGACAATGCACGTCCGCATGTATCCCGTGCCACCCAACGTGCTCTAGAAGGTGTAAGTCAACTACCCTGGCCAGCAAGATCTCCGGATCTGTCCCCCATTGAGCATGTTTGGGACAGGATGAAGCGTCGTCTCACGCGGTCTGCACGTCCAGCACGAACGCTGGTCCAACTGAGGCGCCAGGTGGAAATGGCATGGCAAGCCGTTCCACAGGACTACATCCAGCATCTCTACGATCGTCTCCATGGGAGAATAGCAGCCTGCATTGCTGCGAAAGGTGGATATACACTGTACTAGTGCCGACATTGTGCATGCTCTGTTGCCTGTGTCTATGTGCCTGTGGTTCTGTCAGTGTGATCATGTGATGTATCTGACCCCAGGAATGTGTCAATAAAGTTTCCCCTTCCTGGGACAATGAATTCACGGTGTTCTTATTTCAATTTCCAGGAGTGTATTTTCGATAGTTGATATATTGAGGTACCGTCCACAACCTGCTGCACGAAAATGCACTTGAACAAGCAGCGCGATCAGTAGCCAAAAGAGATGTAACAGACTTATTGCTGTTTACAGTAGCATCATCATAGCTCTGGTAACATTCCTCTTGCACAAAGAAGTCCTGGTCTGATGTTAGGTAGTTTTGCTCATGTGTAGGGTAATTAAGCAATTTCGTGCTAACACCACATGTCTCGAGTAAACCCCCTCACACTATTTAACATGATGCATGTGAGATCGGTGCACTCCCCTACAGAACACTTTATGGAATGGTTTAAGTCTGATAAACGCATTGATTCTTCTCCTTAACACTTAAGGAATAAAACTATTGGTAAGAACCAGTCATAATTCGGTAACATCTATTTTCGACTCCATGTGTGAAAACAGAGTTATGGGTTGGGATACATATGTTTTGCATACTTTAATATAGCGCCTCTGTGTAATATTTATGTATGTCGCCTATGTTGGAGTATGTGTTACGAAAAACCGCGTAGTTTACAAAGGGAGGCGAACGGTTAAAACTGAATGCAGGCAGAGCATAAATTTTAAGCTTGTCTCGATTTTGAGTGGCTGGGTACAACCAACCCATCTCAATTCCATGCATTTCGTGGTACTTTCTTTCCAGTTTTATGTAACCTCAGTCAATTTACGTAATTTTACTTGTTTTTTCCCGATTTTACATATTTCGCCGTATTTCCCTCAAGTTTACGTATTTCTCGTCAATTTATAGTACTCTACTGGCCATTAAAATTGCTACATCAATAAGAAATGCAGATGATAAACGGGTATTCATTGGACAAATATATTATACTAGAAGTGACATGTCATTACACTGTCATGCAATTTGGGTGCATAGATCCTGAGAAATCAGTACCCAGAACAACCACCGCTGGCCGTAGTAACGGCCATGATACGCCTGGGCATTGAGTCAAACAGAACTTGGATGGCGTGTGCAGGTACAGTTGCCCATGCAGCTTCAACACGATACCACAGTTCATCAAGAGTAATGACTGGCGTATTGTGACGAGCCAGTTGCCCCGTCACCATTGACCAGACGTTTTCAATTGGTGAGAGACCTGGAGAATGCGCTGGCCAGGGCAGCAGTCGAACATTTTCTGTATCCAGATAGGCCCGTACAGGACCTGCAACATGCGGTCGTGCATTATCCTGCTGAAATGTGGGGTTTCGCAGGGATTGAATGAAGGGTAGAGCCAAGGGTCGTAACACATCTGTAATGTAACGTCCACTGTTCAAATTGCCGTCAATGCGAACAAGAGGTGACCGAGACGTGTAACCAATGGCACCCCATACCATCACGGCGGGTGATACGCCTGTATGGCGATGACGAATACATGCTTCCAATGTGCGTTCACCGCGATGTCGCCAAACACGGATGCCACCATCATGATGCTGTAAACAGAACCTGGATTCATCCGAAAAAATGACGTTTTGCCATTCCTGCACCCAGGTTCGTCGTTGAGTACACCATCACAGGCGCTCCCGTCTGTGATGCAGCGTCAAGGGTAACCGCAGCCATGGTCTCCGAGCTGATAGTCCATGCTGCTGCAAACGTCGTTGAACTGTTCGTGTAGATGGTTGTTGTCTTGCAAACGTCCCCGTCTGTTGACTCAGGGACCGAGACGTGGCTGCACGATCCGTTACAGCCATGCGGATAAGATGCCTGTCATCTCGAGTGCTGGTGATACGAGGCCGTTGGGATCCAGCACGGCGTTCCGTATTATCCTCCTGAACCCACCGATTCCATATTCTGCTGACAGTCATTGGATCTCGACCAACCCGAGCAGCAATGTCGCGATACGATAAACCGCAATCGCGATAGGCTACAATCCGACCTTTATCAAAGTCGGTACGCGTTTCTCCTCCTTACACGAGGCATCACAACATCGTTTCACCAGGCAACGCCGGTCAACTGCTGTTTGTGTATGAAAAATCGGTTGTAAACTTTCCTCATGTCAGCACGTTGTAGGTGTCGCCACCGGCGCCAACCTTGTGTGAATGCTCTGAAAAGCTAATCATTTGCATATCACAGCATCTTCTTCTGTGGGTTAAATTTCGCGTCGGTAGCACGCCATCTTCGTGGTGTAGCAATTTTAATGGTCAGTAGTGTAACTGTATGAGATTTCCATCGATTTTTACCGATTTTATGTCACCTTTTTCATATTTTTTCAGACATTTTTCCGTATGTGTGTGATCATATTGCCAGCATACGAATGCGCGGTTTGGTTTTATACGAGGATATTTGCGTGTCCTATACACCAGCCTACTAAAAGATTCCAAGAGTTCCCCTCTTTCTGATGATCTATATGCATGCATTTTCGATAGCGAGATCTTGAAAAGTATAGTAACCCTCGCTTCGTATCTACATGAGACTCAACGAGTGGTTCAGATGGGAAATTCGTAGTCTGGAAACACATCTGTGTGCTGCTACGGCACTTCTGCAGGCTCATGTAGCGATGCACTTGATGCAAGCCGGCCTGAGTGGCCGAGCGGTTCTAAGCGCTTCAGCCTGGAACCACGCGACCGCTACGGTCGCAGGTTCGAATCCTGCCTCGGGCATGGATGTGTGTGATGTCCTGAGGTTTGTTAGGTTTAACTGGTTCGAAGTTCTAGGGGACTGATGACCTCTGGCGTTAAGTCCCATTGTGCTCAGAGCCATTTGAACCATTTTCAACTTGATGCAAACTCGAAGTCTGGCACAATACTACACCTTCATCTGACTTCCAAACTACTGTGTAGGGATCTGCAACAGAGAGTTGACGTGTGTACAGCGTTGACTTCTGCTGCTACTGTGATATTTTTTCCCGTAAGTATATGCTCTAATTGCTTACCAGATGAGCTTCACAACTTTTGTTTACACCTTCCAACACTGATACGCACCCACAACCATGTCAGGACATCTACAAACTGTGGGTTTCTGTTGTTTTTTTTTTTTTTTTTTTTTTTTTTGTCTTAGTAATAAGGTATTCATTAGTTGACGGTGTGTCGGCTGCACTTAGCATCCTGGAACTTAGAGTTTCCCTTCCCTGTACCTACAGAGTGCGCATTCCGGGAAACGTAATTTATAGACGAACTGTTTGCAAGTCATGTATTACAACCACAGCGGCCCGACGCTGACAGCTCTACACACATACAACTATAAATGCATATGAGCAATCGTGAAGTCTCCATTTCAGCCGCTTATACGCTATTTTCGACAGTACTACAGACCCGCAAAGAGCGAAAAACTCGTCGCTAAGCGTTTCTGTGTGGAATGTACGCACATTTAAATTCATCCTGGAAAAGAGCATAACATCTTCGATGCATACTATATTACCAGTATTTCGTAACAGTATTCTCCAGTAATAACAACAAACGAAGACATCCTGCTGCGCCTGTTACACCTCCTTTTTATACTCTAAATATCCGTGATGACAGCATATAATCATCCAAATTCCTCTCTTTTCTGAGCATTTTCCGCGTATTACGTACAGTACAGAACATCACATTAGTCGGACGCTGTAGCACTATACTCGACTGCCCCTAGTCACTCACAACCAAATATTCTACAGATGCAGCCATCTAACTTCATTCATAATCTAGTATAAGCAGTGGAGCCGGCCGCTGTGGCCGAGCGGTTCAAGGCGCTTCAGTCCGGAGCCACGCTGCTGCTACGGTCGCAGGTTCGAATCCTGCCTCGGGCATGGATGTGTGTGCTGTCCTTCAGTTAGTTAGGTTTAAGTAGTTCTAAGTCTATGGGACTTATGACCTCCGATATTAAGTCCCATAGTGCTTGGGGCCATTTTTGAAAGTAGTGGATGGATGATTTGGCGACGATGCAGAAACTGGGAAGCATTCTGCTGTGTCACTCGCTGGCGTTGAAATTACAGAACAACTGGGAAAATTGCTCAAATTAAACGCGCTACCAACTGCAGTATGTATTACAGTACATCATCCATATCAACAGTGTCTTTCCCATCCCGTCCATCCACAGTATGCTGTTTATTACCGAATAATCAATGACTGACACCGTTTGGTTGAGATGGAGGGAACATTGGCGAAACACTGGATATCTGCTACTTGTCACTTTGGAATAAGAGATTAAATGTAGAAGTCATCACCTTCACACAGTTGTTTAGAAACGTTCCTCAATGCTGCAGACTCGTTCTATCTCCATATTCTGCGATGCCTGCTACAAGTTTTTATTTATTCTTTTCAGCGAAACGAGAACATTACCGATTTTTATTTCTACTATATCGCTCGTGTGGTGAATGTTACCTTCCGGCGATGGTCAACAACGGAACAAAAAAATAGTTCAAACGGCTCTGAGAACTATAGGATTAACATCTGAGATCATCATTCCCCTAGACTTTGAACGACTTAAACCTAACTAACCTAAGGACATCACATACGTCCACGCCCTGCGACCGCAGCAGCAACAACGGAACAGTGATCATGCACATGACTGCAAAATCAGGAAACAATGTTCGGCGAAATGGAACACCGAGACATCCGCTGAAAGATGAAAATAATTCTATAGGTCATCACCTTCGGATAGCTGTTGGAAACGCTCTACAATGCCGCAAATGCCAGTTTCCATATGCTGCGATGTCTCCCATATTTTTGTCAGTGAGAAACATCGACTCTGTGTTTAATTTCTACTGACCTGCGTGTTGTGGGAGCGAACCATGCGATGTTCAGCTTTGTGTGAGAGCCCAAGGATTGAAACGTGTTAATATAGTTTTAGCGCCTGACATATAGACCTCGAAGTCATGGTAGAAAAACAAAAGGTATGGCGGTGTACAAAACTGTAGTCCACCCAGCTTCGATGTGCTACAGCCGAAAAAAAAATTAATAAACGGTTTATGAAGGACCAATACAGGAACTCACTCTTCCGGCTGATTGATTGCTGCCTATGCTCTTCTCCAGTACAGTGGACAAACCTTTACGCAGATCTGTGTAAGAGACTTCGAATACTGGCCACATACTCCAATGGGATGATACCTGTATACTCGATGTCAGCATGCAGACAGTATTTGTTTTTTCGATACATCGAAAGAGAGAAAATCGATAAACTATTTTAGGAGGTTCTATTATGAGAAGTCGTATAAAGTTTGGATGCAGCTAGTTCTCTCAAAACTACACCGATTTTACTAATAAAATTAATAGAAATCGGATGTACGAGTACCTATTCTCGAGGAATCGTAGCTGTTTCATTATTATTGTCACGACTGCGTGTTTAAAAAATTGATGTTACCGCAAGTCCTGTGTTATTTCATACTTCATAACCTCTAAGTATAAAGTAGACACCATTTGATTTACAGCCCGTTGTGGATTCTAGAAGTGATAGTATTTTTTTCCCTGAGATATGAGTAGATTGCGTTGAATTGGCTGTCACGATGAAATTGCTTAAAAAAGTAGAATCTATGATAGAAAGCTTACATAAATGTCGTAGAGGGGAGTTATAAAGCAAAGATGTCAAACGTAAGCACACAGATGGTAACTGGTTTCGATGTAGCGGTAGAAAGATGGTTCAAATGGCTCTGAGCACTATGGGACTCAACATCTTAGGTCATAAGTCCCCTAGAACTTAGAACTACTTAAACCTAACTAACCTAAGAACATCACACACACCCATGCCCGAGGCAGGATTCGAACCTGCGACCGTAGCAGTCCCGCGGTTCCGGACTGCAGCGCCAGAACCGCTAGACCACCGCGGCCGGCGCGGTAGAAAGAGATGCGGTAAAATTTTATAGGAGGTCCTATTACAAGACAGGCTCTCACGATCTGTTTCGTAAATGTTGGTGTGATATAGCTTCACTTTGGTAAAGCGGGACTTGCCCTTGTATACAAGACAGCTACGTCCTGTTGAATTATAGCATGCTGTTGTCGAACTTAAAATGATGGTGTTTTTTCCGACATGTGAGTCAATGGCCTGAATGATTGAATTCTCTACATCTACATCTACATTTATACTCCGCAAGCCACCCAACGGTGTGTGGCGGAGGGCACTTTACGTGCCACTGTCATTACCTCCCTTTCCTGTTCCAGTCGCGTATGATTCGCGGGAGGAACGACTGTCTGAAAGCCTCCGTGCGCGCTCTAATCCCTCTAATTTTACATTCGTGATCTCCTCGGGAGGTATAAGTAGGGGGAAGCAATATATCCGATACCTCATCCAGAAACGCACCCTCTCGAAACCTGGGGAGCAAGCTACACCGCGGTGCAGAGCGCCTCTCTTGCAGAGTCTGCCACTTGAGTTTATTAAACATCTCCGTAACGCTATCACGGTTACCCAATAACCCTGTGACGAAACGCGCCGCTCTTCTTTGGATCTTCTCTATCTCCTCTGTCAACCCGATCTGGTTCGGATCCCACACTGATGAGCAATACTCAAGTATAGGTCGAACGAGTGTTTTGTAAGCCACCTCCTTTGTTGATGGACTACATTTTCTAAGGACTCTCCCAATAAATCTCAAGCTGGTACCCGCCTTACCAACAATTAATTTTATATGATCATTACACTTCAAATCGTTCCGCACGCATACTCCGAGATATTTTACAGAAGTAACTGCTACCAGTGTTTGTTCCGCTATCATATAATCATACAATAAAGGATCCTTCTTTCTATGTATTCGCAATACATTACATTTGTCTATGTTAAGGGACAGTTGCCACTCCCTGCACCAAGTGCCTATCCGCTTCAGATCTTCCTGCATTTCGCTACAATTTTCTAATGCTGGAACTTCTCTGTATACTACAGCATCATCCGCGAAAAGTCGCATGGAACTTCCGACGCTATCTACTAGGTCATTTATATATATTGTGAAAATGCTATTAAACGTGTCTGAAATGTTTGTAAATACGTATGTACATAACAGTTTATTTACAGACACTGATTTGAACGCGACAGGCGCTCTCAGGTCGTCTAATCTGTCAGTCAAGCTGAAAGAAGTTGCTTAACGTAGACGTTTTTTCTTCGTAGTTTAAATTCTCGCTTTTTGTTTACTCCGATGACAGTTTCAAAACAACCGTGATATTCTGCGGTGATCGGTAGTTTTCACAGCAAAATAGAGAAAGTTTTATTTTGCTGGTTTTATGTAGGATAGAGGTGTCTAGGCCACTGATCATTTGTAATCAGATGCCGTGCATTTCGTTGGATGTCACTAAATGGTGAAATGCCAATTAGTACTACACAATCGAACATAAAAACTATACCGATTTCACTCATAAAACTAAACGAAAATGGACTGTACCTATTTTCGTTGAAAGAGGACATTTATAATCGTCGCGATTTTGCTCTCCTTTTTAATAATGCTGGATTATAAGAGATGCGTTGACGTTAAATACAAAATACAATAGCTCGGGACGACTGTGTGGGGGGGCGGGGGGGTGGGGCGGGGGGGGGGCGGGGGGTGGTCGCGCTACACAGATGAGTCCCGACCAGAGCGCTGCTTATGGGGTGTAGCTGTGTCGTTATATTATAGACGAGCAAGTTGCACTAGGGGTAGCTCATAATTTATCTCCTGTTGTTTTGTTGACTATTCATGCCTTTGTGTTGGTGAAGGCCCGTCGCCTGAAGGCGGCCAGCGTCCACGTCGGGTATGGTGAAATTCCGGGCGCCGACGACCACGTATGGATTGCTGTTGGTCGCAGAATATTCTCGAGGTGCGGGGCAGTAGCTGCTGACCGTTTGAAACAGCCTGTGTCTCCCCCCCCCCCCCCCCTGTAGGTTGATGGAGGGAGGCAGGGGAGGGATGAGGTGAGGGCCTTGAATTTCAGTAGTTTGTGAGCGTCCATCGAGATGGACAAAGACGAAACTGCTTGCCCCATATGATCTTCTGGGGTTGGTTTATGCGGTAGTTGTGTTATTATGATGATCCTTTCACAATCCTCCAGTACACGTATTGAATTATGACCCATTCATTATGAGTGCTGGTTTTTTTCACAATATTTTCAAAGTGTAATTACAACAGTGAAGCTCTTTCTACATCTTTTGTGGTAGTGTGTGTTGGCTTAGACTACCTGGGCTGCAGGGTGGTTATCGAGCAGGCGTCTGTAGCAGCAGCATCTCGTCAGTTGAATATATTTCCCACAAAAAAAAAAAATTATAGTACCTTGCAACCCAGCCTCCCCCCCCCCCCTCCTTGTAGATGGAGGAGAGAGTTTTAGTGCATCTGACACTAGTTTCGAGTAGTACTGTGAATTTTTTTTCCTTGCAGGATAACACCTTTTGTATGGCGTTGTTAACTTTCGAGCTATATTGCGATTTTAGGCAGTCCTTGTGTAGCGCTACGCATATAGTTGTGTAATTAGGACCGATCAGTGTAATTACGTAACTAAGACCGATGTTTCCCAATCAAATGAAGTTCTCTAACCTATCCTTTCTCTCCTGCATCTGGCCAGTTTCAATGTGTCCGGTGTGCACTTGGGCTTTCCGTCTACAAGGACCAGGGTTCGAGTCCCGTAAAGGACACCGCGATTTTTAAATTCCAACCAATACCTAGCGCTTCTGCCGGTGTAGTTGTGTTAGGAAGGTGCACTTGTGTTACTCGTCCAGGAGGACCAGGATTCGAGTCCCTGCAAGGGCAACGCCATTTTGAATTTGTCACCAATTCCTGGTTGAGGTGGAACGTCTGCACAGCTCTGGTACAATGACATTCCCGCCAAAATTAGAGATTCCCGCCAAAATTCTAAATTCCTTTCAAAATTCGAAATTCCCACCAATTGGGTAGTTGGGTGAGGGAGAGATGGGTAGGAGGGAGGTGGCCGGGACCTACGTGCAGGCTGAAGAAAACACATCACGTCATCCAGGGTGATGGCTAATTAATTAATCAATTTATTTAATTTGTATATCGATTTGATATCAATTTGATATCAAAAGTGGGCTTGTGTTGCCATCTCCCAACTACTGTTGACGAAAACATTTGAAACACACGTTACTCAGAATCGACATGAAAAGGCCTCAGGGGGTGGCATAGAGGACGTCAATTAAACAATCCCTTTCCTTGGGGCATTGTTGTCCACACATTTCGCTGTCTGAAATGACAACTTTGACACTGCTGCCACCCACAGAAGATTCAATCCTTCTCTAAGGCCATCGTGGGCCAGGAACGCCACTCAACATGATCGCATCCCTATGGAGTGCAATGCGATCGTAGATTTTAATTTTTGCTCTGGTGTATAGGGTGGAACCACTAGGAACTTTTCAGAGCAATTCGTCGAAATCTAAACACGATCTGAAGCAGCAAATGGTGATTATGCTTTTTTAGCCGTTGCATATCGCACTGCTGACTGTGAAATTTGTGGGAATAAGCCCTCCAAGTTAAAGGATGGTTTCGCAGACGCTCTTTACGCCACCCCTGAGCCCTTCTCATCTCGATTCTGAGCAGCGGTGTATAAAATGGTATCCTTAGCCACCCAAATGGAAACCACATGGATTCTAGACTGAGTGTCGTGGCTCGGACCTCCATCGTAGTGGCGTCAAAAGGAGGGGTGAAATATGTGTAAGATGAGTATGACTACCTCCCATTCGTTTGGAATGTCCATGGCGGCGCTGTGCAGAATTTTGGTGAATTTTGCTGCCAGTGTGGTATCATTAACCAGCCTTACACCCCATGCTTAATTCATAAACTTTTAGATGCCGGAACACATCTTTTCAACCACACAACATTCCCTCCCCCCTCCCCCTCCCCAAGCCATAAAAATCATAATCTCGATCTTTTAAAACTTGTGATAGAACTTGCAATTAAAAATATTTTTTTACAAAGTACTGTTCTCGAACTGGGGTTGGTGAAAGATAATTTCTTACAATCAAAGCAATAAAACCGCAAGATTTAATATAAACAACAGATGCTATCGTCTCTCCCATAACAGTGTCGCTTTGCTCACTGGTTCTGATCGATGCATATTGGCGCAAGTCGATTGTTTTCGAGGCATTTTCATCGGCTGCTAGCCACAACATTCAAGAAGTTGCATCATACGAGCTCGGTGAACGGATGTCCATTACATAGCCGTTTTCAAACGGGGGTGAGGGGTTATAGAGGAGGGTAAAAGTGAGCACTTGTCCCCTCCTGAAATCTGGGGACACGGCTTTTATTCATTACAGAATTCTCTGATTTTCTAGGAATGGTTATCAGCGACTCTACTGAACTTCAGCTTTTGAACAGCTAGCCAAACTGTAAATAGTGTGGTTTTAGCAGTCATACATTTGATTTTTTTGTTTGCAGCTCTGTGAGACGAGAAAATTCTAGTAGTTAGAGATAATATGGAAATTTGTCTACAATCGTTATTTCCATACGCCATTCGCAAGTGGAACAGGGAAGAGGGGATCATTACCCTCGTCCCAAGATTAACCACGAGGCAGTAGTGTGTAAAATAGCTAAAGGAGGAAAAGGAATAGTAACTGGAGAAAGCATAATGAACAGGATATGTAGGATATAAGTCACTGTGAGGCACTCTTTGACTGGCTCCCCTGCAGATACCTGCCTGGCTAGGTTAGACCTGCCAATAGCTGCCTACCGCCGATATAGCACTCAGCTTCCTCGGAGCACACAGTCTCTCCCACCCACACAGACAGCGCTACAACAAGGTGGTCTTGGGAGAGGATCAAGGATAAAGGAGAAAACCGTGAAAGAAAATGTGGGTTGGGCCCCAAATGCGGCTGGCAGACATACTACACCCCCTCCCAGCAACTCCTGCAGAGGAAACGATAGCAGACGTAATGGTTTGCCTTTCCTCTAAACATAATCATTTACTTCAAGAGGGAGACTATGATGATTGGGGGAGTCTCATGTCTTCATATTTATTGCCTAGACATGTAGCATCCTGGAGAGAGCACACTTCATCGGCACAACACGGGATGAGCGGAGAAAATCTCCAACGAGAACCGAACATAGGCCGGCTTGCATGGGAGGCGAGTACATTACCACGCAGCTAAGCAGGCGGACAGCCAATAAGATGTTTTTCCGACACTAACAGCCTGTTCCATAGGGTGTATAGAGCTTAGAAATAATCTTCAGCAAGCTGGTTGATATAGTACATCTACTAAAAGCAAAAGGAAAACAGTAAAGGAATGTTAGGACTATGTGTCCAAGGTACATATACGATGTTTCTTTCTTTTTTTTCCTTTATTGTAATTTCATTTCCCTGCCCCATATGGGCAAGGGAGGGCTGGCAGCTGTACAGTCCACAGCTCTTCAGCCAAATGGCTGTAACAAAAATACAAGGGGAATTCTTACATAAAAAAGGGGGTAAAAAGGGGTACATAAAAATACAGTAAATGGGGATGATGGTAGTTGAAATAAACACTAATATGGAGACGTTGCAGGACAACTAAAAAGTCGACATAAACTTAAAAGAACACAGCTGGCAACTCGTTACGTACTTAAAATCACTGGAGTCAAACACAAGGTAAAAGTTTGCCACAGTATGAAATTCGCACAGCGCGAGACACTTAAAAAGCAAAACCACTGGAAACGACGAAACACTGACAAAGAATAAAAAAAGTCACCGGTAGGGACCTGTTGCAGGACTGGAGGTTGGAGAGGAGGGAAAGAAATGGGAGGGTCACTGGGAGACAGGAGGAAGAGGCAGGAGACGGGCAGGGTGGGAGATGAAGAGGGAAGACAAGGTAGGAAAGAGTGCAGAGACACTGAAGGGGAGCATGCCAGAGGGAGGGTCTGTAGGAGGGGAAAAGCCACTCAGGAGAAGCGAAGGGGCAGGAGAGAGAGCCCTGAGTAGGAGGCAGGATGAAGGTGGGGTTAGAGTTGGTAGGAGGGGTAGACGTCAGGGCGAGGTTCATCATTCAGGAGGGGCAGGTGCTGGAAGTTGCATTGGAAAAGAAGGAGGAGGGTGTGGAGATGGAGAGAGGGCGGGACACAACGGTAAAGGTGCGGCAATGGGCTCGGGGTGGAGAGGAAGGGGGACACCATAGGGTGGGGGGGGGGTGGATCGAGTTGGCGGGCAATATACAGGGTGTGGATGTGTTCAAGGAAAAGCAGAAGGTGGGGGAAAGGGATGAGGTTGTAGACGATGCATGTGGTGGATGGAAGGCGCATATGGAAGGCGAGGTGGACTACATGGTGCTTGAGGATTTCGAGGGCGTTATAGAACCTGAGAGGGGCGGAAATCCAAGCAATGCTGGCATAACAAAGGATAGGGCAGATTAAAGATTTGTAGGTGTGAAGGATGGTGCAAGGATGCAGTCCCCATGTCTGGCTGCACAGAAGTTTCAGGAGACGGAGTCTGTTATGGGCTTTGTTTTGGATGGTAAGGAGATGGGATGTCCAGGTGAGGTGGTGGTCGAGGGCGAGGTCAAGGTATATGAGGGTAGGAGTGAGGTGGATAATATAGCCATAAATGGTTAGGTAGAAATCATGGAGACAGAAGGAGCGTGTGGTACGGCCTATGATGATCGCCTGGGTCTTGGTGGCGTTGATACAAAGGAACCACTGGTTGCACCAAGTGATGAACTGGTCAAGGTGGGTTTGGGCATATCAGCAGTGTACAGGAGGTAGAGGAGAGGGGAAAGGACGTAACCTTGGGGCACGCCGGTGGAGGGATAGAAGGTACTGGAGTAGGGATTGTGGATAGTGACATAGGAGGGACAACAGGAGAGGAAGGAAGCAATGAGATGGACGAAATTGATAGGTAGATCATAGGTCTGGAGTTTGAAAAGGAGCCTGGGATGCCAGACACGGTCACAGGCGTTCTGGAGGTCAAGGGAAACAAAGATAGCGGAGCGACGGGAGTTAAGTTGGAGGTAAAGAAGATTGGTAAGGTTAAGGATTAAGGAGCTGGTTGTCAGCTGAGAAGGAAGGCCGGAAGCCACACTGGGAAGGGGAAGGAGGTGGTGCTGGTTAAGGTGGCGGCGAATACGGCGTGAGAGGATGGCCTCGAAGACATTACTGAACATGGAGGTGAGGCAGATGGGAAGATAGGAAGAGGTATCGGAGGGGGGTTTGTTGGGTTTAGGGAACAGCAGGATACGGGAAGTCTTCTACAAGTCGGGGATTGACGATGCCCAGGAGGTTTCATTCATTTGTAAGACTGCTATAATTGACATTGAGCTCCATCGCTTGAATATCGACATTGTGAGACTACAGGAGATGCAGCTTTCAGACATGGCTCTATCACAGAGGCTAGCTACACATTCTTCTGGCAGGGAATGTCTGAAGACGAGCTTTAAGACTTCAATGTGTAGGATTTACAGTTAAAAGCACCCTCCTAAACTGTATTGTGCTATCATCTGGTGGAACAGAGCGGATTCTTGCTTTATCAATGCGCTTCAAGTGGCACTATCATTATAGTGAATGTGTACACTCCCATTCTATCATCCAGCATGAAAGAGGAGGAACTCTTTTGTGATTTACTCAGGGACATAACAGCCAAAGTATCTGGCTCCAAGTCTCTACATACTTTAGGGGACTTGAATGCTCGAGTGAGATCAGATAATGACATGTGATCAACTTATTTGGGTCATCAGAGACTGAGAAAAAAGAATGAAAACGACCAGAGACTGCCAGTAGTCTACTGCTTTCACGGATTATGCATTACAAACACATATTTTCAACTTAAGGATCGACACAAGCTGTTCTGGAGAAACTGCTGCTCTCACCACTAGCATCATAGCGTACAGATCTCAGAATTGTCCCACTAACACGAAACTATGATAGTACTGATTGCAACACTGGACATACTCTGGTTGCATGCGTACTGAGGTTTCTCCTAAGAAATATCACCACATCAAACCGACAGGTCAACCCCTGATCAACACCTATCATGTTCATGACTCAAAACGAAAACAGGAATTGGTCAGTAATTTGGAAAGTGCTTTAACAGGAAACGTACAAGCAGAAAGGAAAATTGATAATAAATGGGCACAACATTCTGGTACCATCTACAACTCGGCATTATTGGCCTATGTAATAAGAGATAATAGAAACTAGGGTTGATGTGAGAAAAATTTGGAAGAGATAGAGCCAGTCAGTGAGGCTAAACGAAGAGCCTTGTTTGTTTACAAAAGAAACCCAAACGGAAGATGTCGGGATGACCTGCGAGCAGCAAAGAACAGGACACAGCGAACATCCGGGAGATATGCAAACAACTACTGGCTGAATTTATGTGCAGGTATACGGAAAGTGGACGATTCTGGGAACACTAAGGCTATGTAAGGCGGTATTAAGGAATCAGGTGGTCCAACTGTCAGAAGAACAGCTCCTCTGAAGTCCAAGACAGGTAAAGTCGTTACTGATGAAGGTAACCAAATGGAACACTGGGTTGAATATTGCCTAGAGTTATATGCAGTTGGGAATTAAGTTAGCACATGACGCCATCAGCCAATCGCAAGTTATGGAAGAACTAGATGCAATGCCTACTAAGGAATAACTCAGTAAACCAATAGATCCTCTTGCTAATGGAAAGGCTCTAGGTGAAAATGGGATCAGTATAACACGTCTGTCCTTCTCAAACACTTACACTCACTTCTCACAACCAGATGGGAAGAAGTTTATGTCCCCTGAGTATGCGGAATTCGAAGATTGTTGCTTTTTATATACAGAATGGGGACAGAAGTGTCTTCAACAACTACCCAGGCATTCCACTGCTGAGTGTGGCTGGGAAATCATATGCAAGTCATCCTACTGAGATTAGAGATCCTAGCTTCCAGAATCTACCCTGAACCTCAGTTTTGCTTCAGACCTGGCAAATCAACTGTAGGGATGACCTTCTCTCTACTACAACTGCAAGAGAAATACCGTGAGCAGTTGAAACCAGTATATATGGTTTTTATAGACCTTGTTAAAGCGTTTGAATTAGGGAACAGTTATGGGCTCTTCAAGTTATTGCAGAAGGTTGGATGCCCAGCTAAACTTCTACAAATAACTGTCTCTTTCCATGAGAGAAGGTAGGCGGCAACTGCTTTAGCGTTAAAACGCTGGAAACATTCTCTGTTAATTGCAGTGCGAATCAGGGATGTGTGTTAGTTCCTAATCTATTTGGGATCTTATTTTCTCTTCTGCAGAGATTTTCTTCTAAAGATTGTGAGGAGGGAGTGTATTTACAAACTACGTCCGATGGAAATCCTATCAACATTGCCCGCCTTAAGGCCAAGACCAAAGTAAAAACAGTTGTTATTCGTGAGTTGTTATATGCAGACGATGCAGCTCTTTTAGCAGACAGAAGATGAGCTGCAGTATCTAACTAACAAATTATCATATACATGTGAGAAATTTAGTCTTACCATCAGCCCCCAAAAGACTTAAGATCGTGGCCCAGAGCATGATTATCAGGACGGTTCATTATCACTAACACTATCAATAAAACTATGTGTAGGGGAAGACTGTGTCCACCCGGTGGATGACACATTGGAAAAGGGGCACCTACTGAGGTGAGGGGCATGCGCTGAGGCACACGCACCTTTTGTTGGCGGCAAAGGCGAACAGTCGGAGCCAGTGTAGGAGGAGGTGGTGGCGGTGAGGTCCTGTGGGGACACCTAGGCTGTGGAGAGAGCGCTCGTTGATGTTGCTGGATGCTGAAGCCTTCACCACCACCATCCTGAGGGGTGGGAGATTGGTGCTGTTCTTCTTCATCCTCTGACTGAACCACCCACAGATGGTGCGGGGGCTGGCACTGCAGCTGCCACAGCTGCTTTCGCTGCCTCTCGCAGAGCCACGAGTGATGACTTGCACGGCAGTGCACGCCACTCGGGTGCGTGTATGATGCCTGCCCCGACAACCATGCGACAGCAAGTTATTATGGTGGTAGTGTTGATATACATCTGCAACAGACAAATAATGGAAAAAAAATTAAGTACAATGCTCAATATTTTTAATACGCGCTTTAAACAACAATTACGTACATAAAAATTCAAAAATAGTAATAATAATTATATGCTATAATGATGACGGTTGCATTATAGTCATCTTTTACACTCTGCAACTCAGGATTGAGCAGTTCAGTCGGGCTTTCTGCTAGTTCTTCCACCCAGTCAGGTATATCTTCTTTCTCATCCAAAATGGCGAGATGGCGTTGTATTTCAGCGTCCTCAGCAGCTGCCATCTCATGCACACACTCTGGTATTTCATCCTCGCCAGAATTTTTATGGAGCCATTGATGCATCTCACGGAAGTCGTCTATTGATTATAAGAAACAACAACAAAATCGTTGCTGAATTTTCCTACAATCAGATATTGATTATACATAACTACCCCCTGGCCGGATTCTCAATACTAGCGAACAAGATATGTCCCTCAACGGCGTTCGCAGCCGCCGAGTATTCGAGAGGGGTCATCATGCCGCTAATCTGATGTCCTTCGCTATCAGGACGGGAGAGAGTACCGCTAGCCATAGGTTCATTATCACTAACACTATCAATAAAACTATGTATAAGGAAAAAAAACAGTTAATACCAGAAATAACGCAGCACTGACTTAGTGAAATCATTGTCAACGTGACTTTAAACGCTAATCCTCATTCCCATTTTTAAAAGATCTTCTAGATATGTCACTTACTTCACTGGATAACATTGCGTTCACCCGAAGTGAACTAGGAGGAGGAGGGAATTGGTGTTTAATGTCCCGTCGACAACGAGGTCATTAGAGACGGAGCGCTAGCTCAGATTATTGCAGAATGGGGAAGGAAATCGGCCGTGCGCTGTTAAAGGAACCATTTGCCTGAAGCTATTTAGGAAAATCAAGGACAACCTAGAGCTAGATGGCCGGACTCGAATTTGAACCTTCGTTCTCCCGGATGCGAATCCAGTGTGCTAACCACTCGAAGCGAACTATCCCAGTCTGCCGCCACACATTTGTTATACCCGTATAAGACATGACGAACTGTACAGATATCAAACTGAACCCACAGAGCATTATTCTACAATGCCTATGAAGTTTCCACCCACTCCACATCGACTACGCGATAACTAAAAGTTACTACTAACTTCAACGGGCACACGATCTATTTTTCTTCCACTGGCGAAGATTTTACACGCTTCAGAAAGAATGCAAAAATCAGAAATTATAAACGGGGCTGACGGCACAAAACAACAATTTAACACCATTGCGTAACATTTTGAACTTAGTGCAACACTTTTAGTTATTGTTTATACGACTCGATATTGATTTCTTAAGAGCGGACCAGTAAATACCAATGTGATTAAAAAGAAAAGTTTGTCCACTGTCACAAACAGAGCACTACGCTATTATTGAGATTTAAAAAAAAACTGCGAAGAAGAGATAACAGAAGGCCCATAATGGCTGACTGTTTTCAAAACTCTCTAGATCACATATTGCTGCCGATTTCTTGCAAGCGAAGAACACCGCCTCAGGCTTACGAATATTTAAATAACTGACAAACGACTAGCGCACCAAGTAGCACGCTCATTAGTCCCTTTGGTCGTAGGAAAAACTGCTGAATAGCTCTCCGCTTAAAAAATTTCGGTTAAATTTGTTTATGAAGCTATCTTCGATTTCATAGGAGCTTTCTCAGACTGCTATTGAGCCTCAGCTGGTCTTTGACTTCCCTCACAATTCGGCTTTGTACATACTTGTCTGAAGTGTATTGTACAATGCTTTTGAATTATATCCATTTGCATTCCACGGTTTCGTCCCCAGAGATGAATACCTGATGGTGACAGCACAGATATCTACGTTTTTCTCTTGTCCCACTTGCTTAGCAAAAGTGTTTTCCTACTTTTCCTAACTTTTTTTCAGTACCTCGTTGTCATCTATAACCTCCTCTTTGTTAACTAATTAAAACAGTTTGGTTCTCTTAGTTACTAGAAGAAGTAAGACGTTGCTCTTACTAGTCGGTTCTCTAACAGCTTGAAGCAATTTCCACAAAAGGTATTTACGCGTATCTCTCAGTTTGTAGCTAGCAAAGCCAATTCTCCTCCTACTACGACAGCATGATCAGGAAATGCGTTCAAGATATTCTCCAAGTTCTCTCGACACCAATAATGGGATAAAGTGTGTTCTGGGGCTCTTTTCTTTGATATGGTAACTAATTAAATTGACCAATTAAAACACCCATTCTCTCTCTTCCCCCTTAACCTATTGTTATGCTAATTAATTTAGGACGCTCTGGGGATTGATTTATGAACCCCCTTCTGAGAAACCCCTTACCCCTACCCCCCACCTTCTCCACCCCGACGCCCCTGGGAAAAGGGACACTTTTTTTGCCACCCAATCCCAAGTTCTAAGCCTCTTTTCCACCTCAGTGGGTATCCCTCAGCCCACCCCTCCCTTCCACCACTTCCAGTCCCTCCCCTCTCCATCCAGAAATTGGTGGGAAAAAGTTTCAGTCTGTGCTGACCTGCTGGAGAGGAAGGATCACATGACACGAAATTGAAATCATTGTGGACTACATTCCAGAGAGTATATTCTTCAGTTCGATTTGCATATTCCTTATTTAATCAGTTTTCAGGAGAAAGGGCACCTCCCTTCTCCCACCCCACTTAGGTAGAGCTCATGTCTTCACCCCTCCCCACCCCCCACTTTTCATAACTTAATAACATTAAGCACTGAGGAATGGAAAGAACTGAGATATATTAGTTGCCATGTTGGGTCACCCACATGTGTGTCAGCTGGCTGGGAGCTGCCAGGCGCCAAGCAGAATGCTGAGCACTGACAGCTCCATTTGCTGTGGAAGTCTATAGGTTAATGGCGCTTTCTGAGATTAGCGTCGCCATGCAGCATCTGGCGCAACTAACAGGAGACCATGCAAGCCCGAGGCACTCGTTCTCCGCACCATCTGCACACAGAGAAGCCCCTGTTGGGGCCCGCACAGCTCACAGCAGAGAAACCACTGTCAGAGGCCACACAGCTCTCCCTCCACCAGGATCCGCACATGCAAATACCAGGCTGAGACATGGCCTCGAACAAAGTATGAGGTGATGGATGGCATTCCTTTGATTGGGGAATTTCAGAGTCGATTCCTGTCTCTCTCTCTCTTTCTTGAGTGGTTACTTCCTGTTTGTGTGAACACATGCATAAACCAATATGTCCAAACACTCAGACAGAGATTTTAATCCTTCCCCAGAATACTCTGTTCCTATTGGCTAATACAGAATCAGTGAAGGTATATAAAGCCTACCTCCTCCCCAGTCGTTCTTGTTCTGCTATCATCCATTGTCACATCAGTGTGCCTGTGTCCTCGTTAGTTCATTGAGTTTTTGATAGTGCATCCATGCACCCCTTCCATGAAGCGGTCAGCAGCTGCAAACAACTGCAGCCTGAGGGGCAAACACCCTATGGAATCAGAGGAATGGGAATTATTGGGTAAGCACATATTCAAATCGATAATTGTAGCTTTTTTTTACTATTAATTCACTAAGAATGTCATAGTACTAAATACATATCACCTCATTATGTCCATGAAATATTGAACCAGTTGGAAGCTGAGAGGCAGCAGCAGCAGAAGCAACAGCAGCAGGTAGGTATATACATTCTTCTTCATTGCAGCACTGTGTTTACATAAAAATTGACGAGACATATTCGTTAAGAAACTTCCTTCTAAAATTTCATTGTAGCGTCGTGTACATGTAGTATGTTGCTGTGTGATACATATTCTTTGTTGTGGATGATTCTGAGGAAGAGAAGCAGGGAGCCATTGAGATTGCCATACCTCTCCCATCACAGCTATTGTGTAAATGTGTATTCCAAAAAAAATTCTTAGTTATGTGTGTGTCTATGTTTTTTTCACTAGATCAGTGTGTTGCTGTTGTAGGTGATGCAGTGGAGCTGGATTGCTGGATCCATGGCGGTTCAGGTGAGAATGATGACGTGCCAGAATGTATTGAGGAGATGGAAAGTGAGCTGTGTGAGGAGATGCCAGATGTGATTCTCAATGACCTGAGGGATATGTCATAGAGCCAGAGCGATATTGTTAATTTTTATACATGCTGTCTCTACTTACATTCAAACACCCACGCCCGGGTTCCCGGGTTCGATTCCCGGCGGGGTCAGGGATTTTCTCTGCCTCGTGATGGCTGGGTGTTGTGTGCTGTCCTTAGGTTAGTTAGGTTTAAGTAGTTCTAAGTTCTAGGGGCTTATGACCACAGCAGTTGAGTCCCATAGTGCTCAGAGCCATTTACATTCAAACAGTTTTCTTTCTTTTATTGTAGCATGAGCAGCATGCAATGTCTAGAATATTGTATTTAATTCTTTTCTTTATTCTTCTTCTTCCAGCCCTACTACAATACACCATGGTGTGGGTACAAGGGTGGTGAGGAAACAATCAGCAAGACGTGGTCCCATGTGGGCCACACTGCCATGTAAGAAGCTACTCATTGCTGGATGGGAAGCCATAGCTGCAGCCATTCCCACCACCGCTGTTGCTGCACCAGCTCCATTCGGCTGTACATGGGCCAGCCTCCCTCCAGCAACTTCTTCAGGGTTGTGACAACCATCATCTCCACAACCGCAGCCAGGCTGCTCGAACTGAAGCAACGCACCATCTCCTCCCTCACGTTCTGGCACGAACTGCAAGGTTTGTGCTCCTCCCTGTTCCTCCACGCCGCAGTCATCATTGTCACAGCCAGCAGGAGCAGCGTCGTCGTTATTTAGTTGTAGTTATAGTAATAGTACTAATCCTGTGACTAGCAGCAGTTCACTCCCCCGTCCTTTTAGTGAAGGAATCAGGTAAGTAAAGCCAAACTGCAATTAGAATAGTTGGTGACTGTGGATGCCTTTGCCTTTGAGGAGCGAATTTCGTTCACTAGGATCGAGAATCAGGCAGGAGGGTACTGTGACCTTGTAGGATTTCTGAAAACGTGACTTCCTGTTCTAGAAATGGAGCTCCTCAAGGCTGTTAATGATCCACAGTATCCCATCAATAAATGCAGTGCTGTGCTGTACATCGAACTATCACATCATTCCAAATAATTCAATGGTGGTTTTGGCAAGATAGGCCTTCACTATCTCTGGTTTTGGCAAAACAGGCCCGCACTATCTCTGGGGGGAGGGGGGCGGGGAAGGGGGGAGGGGGGTTGGATGGTATGATGTCATGGAGTGCATCAATTGCCAAGTGGTTTAGTGAGTCCACCTTGAGCGCTATGCTGGACCTGTTTTCCCAGATGGAAGTTAGACGCTATCCCCGGGAGTATAATTTTGATGGTATCGAGTTCCCTGTCAAGATCCTGGACACAACTAATTTGATGCACTGTGTACCGGAATATTGGTTCATGTTTATGGGGTGGAGAAACGCAAATCAGATAAGCAGAATAGGCAGTATAAACGTATAGTCGCTGGACCCCTCGACTTCTCAGAATTTGCCAGTGAGCATAACATGTATGTGAACGTGCTGCAGTTCTCCAATGGAGACAAATGTCATTACTGTTGGATGAGGGATACGCCCCGACTCCTTGCTTCCCAATTGAGTAAACGTAAGGTTAAACAGTATATTTGCTTAAGGCGCCTCAGTGTATTTTTGTCAGAAAAGTTATTAACAAATAATCTAGTACATTGAACTTCCAAGAACGCGGTACATGTTATTATGCCCACTGAGGAGCATAAACTCATAAAGTTTAAGAATGCTGTCAAACAGGAGCGATGCTAGTCTGTGGTATACGCCGTCTTCGAATGCCTCCCCGCTCCTGTGACCCACTGTGAAAGTGACCCTACAGCTTTACATACTACCTTCACAGGAAACATGTACCATATGTGGCAGCGTACCGTGTTACATCATCATATGATTCGACTCTTAACTAATACAAATCTTATTGATAATCCGTGTGATTTTGCTTCTCACTGAGCTTGGGAAACTTTCATGGAAAGTTGATAAGCCTTGCAATGACAACATCCCCATGACCAAATCGAAGGAGAATGAAGACTGGTACTAAAATGCGGTTGATTGGCATATTTGTGGGCTGCCATTAGATAGAAAAGTGGAAACTACTCATAGGGACTAATGTCATCCTATGGGGAAATTCCATGGCATCGCCTATAACACATGCAACTTGAAATATCAATTACCGCGACACAAAACCGTTTTGTTTCATAATTTAAGTGGGCATGACGCTCACTGTCTTGTTGAGCATTTGTCTAATTTCGGTATGGAGAAGTATCAGGTCAGTGTCCTGCCTGAGAGTGCTGCGAAATATATTTCATTCTCCAAATGAATAAAGTCAAGGATAACGCTCTGCTTTCTTGACTCGGTATATTTAATGTAGGCAACACTTCAGAAACTTGTTGAAACTCTGCCTGAGAAGGATATGGACATCACTGGAGCTGGATTAGCCAATGAGGAAAAGTTACAACTTTTGATTTTGCAAAAACAGACATAATGTCTGATGGGATAGCAGCAACTTGTGACTAGGAAGGTTTTTTTTTCCATACGAGTATCTGGATAGCTTGGCAAAACTGAACGAAACCCGTCTACCTGACAACTGCCTTCTCCAGAAACCTTAGAGGCGATGCCATATTTGATGCAGAGTGTGAGCATGATGTGGATGTCTGGTGAGAATTCAACATCTACACTTTAGGAGAGTATGCATAGGGTTACATGGAGACGTCCGATTGCTCGTGGATGTTTTCGAGAAATTCTGGAGTCTATGCATAACCACATATTCTCTGGGTCCTTCCTTTTATTACACAGCACCTGCGTGCACTTGGGGCGCCATGGTCAATAAAACGAAGCGCAGCATCGAACTATTGAAAGATGCTCGTGTGTTTCTTTTCTTTGAGTGGGAGGTCTGTGGGGGACTTCGCCAATGTGTCCATAGGCACACCAAGGTAAGAGCAGAGATTCAACACATCACTTAATTCTAGCTACATCATGTACTTGGTAGTCAATAACCTATTTGGGCACTGCCGATTGGGGCGTTTCAATTGGTGTCCAAAGAAGAATTCAAGGGATTAGGTGGGAAAATCGTGGCTATGGCGGCTGATTCTAGTGTGGGGTCCATTGTAGAGCGAGAACTCACATACCTAATTAGTTTGCAACACGCGCACCCCAAGCTGCCTCTTGTCTGTGGCAACTAATTCCGCGAGGAGGCTCCACTCAAAAACTGATGACAATGGTGAGGAATAACAGGAGATACATTATTCACTATTGTAATCTCCAGCAGTGTCTCAAATTGGGAATGAGGTTGGTTAGAGTTACCCGGGCTACCACCTTCAAGCTTTCCCCCTGGTTGAAGGAGTATATTGATTTGAATACGACACTGAGGACTTCTGCGACATGTGATATTGAGAAAGACATTTTTAAATTAATGAATAATTCAATTTTCGGCAAGAACAATGGATAATTTGAGAGCACATCGTGAAATTTTGATTAGAACCGAATGGGATGGGTGTTGGGGCATAAGAAAATGAACTGCCAGACCATATTTTAAACGGGTCACAATATTCAATGAGAACTTTGTTGATGTGGAGATGGCGAGGGCTGCAGTAGAGTTAACAAAACCTATCTATGAGGGTATGTGCTTACTTGACCCATTCAGATTCCTCATGTATCGCTTTCATTATGAGTCTTCCAAACCTCACTTCGCTGATCCTAAGTTACCGTATATGGATATAGAAAGTTTCATCTATTGAGTGAAGAACTGCAATCCATATGAAGTAATGAGGATGCCCCAGTCAAGAACTCGATACATCTTCATGCATGGCCAATAATGCTTGTGGTATTGTTCCACAGAACAATAAGGGTATCTGCCTAATGAAAGACAAGGCGAATGGATCACCTATTGTGAAGTTCGTAGGTCTGCCAGCGAAAATGTATACAGGGTGTTTGAGAAGTGACGGTCAATATTCAGGGATATGACAGGAAAGATCATTCGAAACAGAAAAGTCAAGTAAACATGGGCACTAAAGCACATACCTTAAGAGCTAAGAGCAATTCTTAATCTTCGGTACTGGGAAACCAATCTCTTTTACTGCGAGCTCTTTGATTTCCATATTTTGGGAAGTGGCAGTACAGACCAAAACAAGAAAAAAAATTTCAATAAACATATAATCTAAAATGCATATCTTAAAAGTTATGAGCATTTCTTCATTATAAGAGTTGTATTTCACAGTAGCGAAGATGAGAAAGGGCCAAAGGTATGCATTTTAGAGCATATGTTTACTGGACATTTTTTCCTTGTTTTGGTCCATACTATAACTTCCCATAATATGGAAAGCAAAGAGCTTGCAGTACAAGATATTTGTTGCACAGTATCAAAGGTCAAGAATTGCTCATTGTCCTTAAGGTAAGCGTGTTAGAGCCCATGTTCAGTTGACTTTTTTATTTCGAATGATCATTCCTGTCATATCCCTGAATATTTACCAACGGTTTTGAAACACCCTGTATATAATGCATACTGCAATATTCTACCCATAAGCAGGCTAAGGGTGTGCATCGTGCAGCATCAAGAGCCGAACCTTGTCGCGGAGCGGTTCTAGGCGCTCCAGTCCGGAACCGCGCTGCTGTTACGGTCGCAGGTTCGAAACCTGCCTCGGACATGGACGTGTGTGATGTCTTTAGGTTAGTTAGGTTTAATTAGTTCTAAGTCTAGGCGACTGATGACCTCAGATAATACGTCCCATAGGGCTTAGAGCCTTTTGAACCATTTTTTGCAGCATCAGGAGCCCTCTATACCGGGGACTATTTGCAGTGCCTATACAGTGGTGTTCACGGTGCTCTGTCGCAATCGCAGCATATGATGCAGCGAACGAGTATTTGGTTGAGAGGAGACAAGACACACACTGTGCTGCAAATGTGGTCTGTCAACTCCTTGATTTCTGTCGGTGTAGTAAACATCCTTCCTCTTTACCGTATGAAGCATAGAACATCACATTCATGTCATGACTTTATACATTTTCATTCCATTGCAGGTGTAACTTATCATACAGGTAGGAATCGGAGTTCAGGTAGATTCTGGCATTTGTTAAGCTGCAATTGCCAAATTTGGTGGAATCATTTGCTATATTCCCTCTTCTATCGGTCCGAAATGCAAGTATAAATTGAGCAGAGGGTTTAAAAGCCCACGTTTGTCTGGTTGCAGTCGGCAGCACTGGGCACTCGAACACCTCCTATGAAGGGAAAGATAACGCTAGAAATACATCAGCATTCACAATATTTAAAAACTTCAAACGCTGCTCATCCACTACAGTGATGTGTGTCATTTTCCACATTATTTTATTAATAGTGATCTCGTTCTCCTCTTGAGCTCCTTGAATGTATGAGTTGTTATCCGTAGCACCTCATACCAGAATAATTTCCTGTTTATCATTCAGAACTATTCGCCACATGTCTTCAAAGTATCTCATAAGCAATTTTAGAGGTATACATGCGGTCAGTTTCTTGTACTCTTCCGCTGTTCTACCAACTGGCTCATCTATGAACGATCCAACATTTTGTAAATAGTTCAAATGCGAGGGAGAGGCAGAAACGTAAGTTTTAAGAGATTATTTTATGCCTACATCACATGTACTGTCAGTCTCGACTCTATTGAATTCATATTGTACCTTATGAAACAGAAACCCTAAAGAATTACATCTAGGGTTCGATACAACCGTAGCAGTACCATCCCTTTTCGTAAATGATCCACCAAGACACGTGAAACTCTTACATGGGAGGGTTAAAGCATTTGGTGTTGGATGACGATTCTAATTCCGCCGTTCTTGTTAAATGTGGTTAATGCATAACGTTGATGTTAGAAGTATTGCTGGCGTGTAATATGCTCATCATATTCCACCAGGCTAGGTATATCGAACATCATTGTGAGGTGTCAATCCTACTAATTTAAGACACTCGTAGTTCACATGATGTGTCGACAGAAGTGCCGACACAGTGTGGTTTGAGGGGACCGTAATGCACGCTATAAGCTCGCGAAGGATGGCGTGAGGTCTGAAACAGGATACGTAAAGAATGCTATAAATAAAAGTACGTAGCTTCTGGAATACTTAACTTTAATCCATCCTTGTGTTACATCTGGAGATTGTGGCGATACAAGTGAGACTCTTTAGATACAAGCTATGTAAGGATAAAGGCGCCTTGCTAGGTCGTAGCCATTGACTTAGCTGAAGGCTATTCTAACTATCTGCTCTGCAAATGACCGAGGCTTCGTCAGTGTGCATCGCTAGCTACGTCGTCCGTACAACTGGGGCGAGTGCTAGTCCGTCTCTCGAGACCTGCCGTGTGGTGGCGCTCGGTCTGCGATCACTGTCAGTGGCGACACGCGGGTCCGACATGTACTAATGGACCGCGGCCGATTTAAAGCTACCACCTAGCAAGTGTGGTGTCTGGCGGTGACACCACATCACACATATTATTTTGGTGTTCTGTTGTGAAGTGCCGCACTGTGCATTGTGCACATTGGTTTTATACCCTGTGCACATTCTGTCTTCGTTTACAATACGAGGACTCTGGGAGGCTACAGCAAGTTCCAGCTGGTTGATGTTCGTTGTCGCCACTTGCGGTCTCCCGGCAAGGCGAGGACTTTGCTTCTGCCGAGAGGCCGCGCGGGATTAGCCGAGCGGTCTGTGGCGCTGCAGTCATGGACTGAGCGGATGGTCCCTGCAAAGGTTCGAGTCCTCCCTCGGGCATGTGTGTGTGTGTTTGTCCTTAGGATAATTTAGGTTAAGTAGAGTGCAAGCTTAGGGACTGATGACCTTAGCAGTTAAGTCCCATAAGATTTCACACGCATTTTTTTCTGCCGAGAGATTGAGGTGAGTCCGCTGTAGGTCCAAGCTGGATGAAGGTCGCCGCCACTTCTGGGTCTCTGCACGTTCGAGATCACTGCTGGTTCTGCTTTAGCATATAGTCGTATCCGCAAAACGCAGCTCCAGACAGTCCAATGTCTGAACTGTTCTTATGGGAAGAATCTATAACTTGAACGAAACAGTCTATCGTTGAGATATGAGTTTGTTGCGATATTACAGTCAATATAGATTGTACTGACAGGCGGTATGTCCACAGACTTATCCGACATATAAAACAGCTGGGATCTTAAAACCCTTCCCCTTTGTGTAGCACAGTAGTGGGCCTGTTGAACCTTTCTGCTTAAAGTTAATCGACGCATACATGCTCCTTATTTCAGATTTATGTGTACTGATGTATGCACGGGTCTCAATCTGTTTATCTGTTTTCCAGAGTGTTTTAAAACTTCGTTTAAATCAATACTGTCGTATGCACCAGGTTCGATCTCGGTTATAATAGATGGTGTTTTTTTTTTTTTACTAGTAAACAAGCAAAAAACTGAAATATCAGTTACTCACAACAGGAATGTAAAATTTTACTTTTTCAAATAAATCTTTTTTAAAAGTAATTTTTATTCTTGAAGTTTGCATTGGTTCGAAACACTGTATTACTGTAGAAAATGAGAAAAACGATCAGTATTATTTCAATAACAATGCTGACAGAAACAAGCAAGAAACATATGGCATAAGAATTGGTACAGCATTGCTGAGACAATACTGTCTCTGTTGCCGTGTGTACGTGTAGCGTGTAAGACTTGCCCCCACTTCGTCTATACTGCTGTTCCTCGCTGTCGTCATCGGACATGCTTTGTATTACGGAATGGTATCATCCGCAGTAGCGAAATATTTTTACGAAGCTAGGTAGCAGCGAAATATAGGCTTCCTTTGTTTTAAAATATTAACGATATGTTTGCCATTTCCATAAAATAATGAAAGAGGAAGGCAACTGTGGTAACAGTAATAAATCAACAATTTATTCATAATATACAATACGCCCGCTATGGTCACAGGTTCGAATCCTGCCTCAGGCATGGATGTGTGTGATGTCCTTAGGTTAGTTAGGTTTAATTAGTTCTACGTTCTAGGCGACTGATGACCTCAGAAGTTAAGTCGCATAGTGCTCAGAGCCATTTGAACCATAATATACAATAAAAATAGAAATTAGCTTATCTGTTGGCCGTGTCGACTGAATATGCTTTTATCTGCTTGTAGCCCTTGAAAAGGAACAAATTAACACGAAAAACTATTTTTCAACCTTCGTTTTCCACACTTCAGCAATGACTGTTCATAGTGCCCAAGGAGTCGTATGATACCTGATTGAAATATGAATTTTGAGAGAGTTTCAAAAAATTAAAGTCAATAGGATAATACTGATAACTTTTTTTAGTATTCAGTCACTTACGACTGTTCGAGAAGAGCAGAGAATGGTGGACAGACTAAGGTTTCTCTTATTTGCCTATTTCATTTAATATTTTGGCTATATGTATCTTGAAACTGAAAAAGTGAAAATTTATCAATCTTTGTTAGATTTCTACGTTTATTACAGGAAATAATAGGAATAAAAAACCGAAAATCGGTTATTTCAGAAACCCGATATTCTGAAGTGTTTTAACAGTCAAGCTAACCTGGCGTGGAGAAAATCTAATTCAAACGAAAACCGATTGTTTCGGCGATAACCGCCATCCATACTTGACATACCTCAACTGTCCCATACGAAACTGTTCGTCTTGAATTGCTCTATACTGTGCGGCTGGTCCCGGCGAATGTTCGAGTCCTGCCTCGGGCATGGGTATGTGTGTTTGTCCTTAGAATAATTTAGGTTAAGTAGTGTGTAAGCTTAGGGACTGATGACCTTAGCAGTTAAGTCCCATAAGATTTCACACACATTCGAACAGTTTTTGAATTGCTCTATAAGATTGTGGTATGTTGTAAAGTTATCCTTTACACTCTGTATATCTCTTCAGAGGAAATCTCTCTATTCAATTCTAAGAGCAGGCCGTGGTGACGCAGCGGTTTTAGGCGCTTCAGTCTGGAACCGCGCGCCCGCTACGGTCGCAGGTTCGAATCCTGCCTCGGGCATGGATGTGTGTGATATCCTTAGGTTAGTTAGGTGTAAGTAGTTATACGTCGAGGGGACTAATGAGCTCAGATCTTAAGTCCCATAGTGCTTAGAGCCATTTGAACCATTTTGTGACGTATCATGTGTCATTGATGACAGGTGTGAACGACGGCTGCGGGAGATGTGTACGGGCGATAAACCAGTGTTTAAACAGAGACAATTGTTGTATAATATGCGAGTTGCTGTCACCAGAGTCGAGTATATTTTTTGCTAGTGCGTTGGTGGCCGAGCGGTTCTAGGCGCTTCAGCCGGAAACCGCGCTGCTGCTACGGTCACAGGTTCGAATCCTGCCTCGGGCCTGGATGTGTGTGATGTCCGTAGGTTAGTAAGGTTTACGTAGTTCTAAGTCTAGGGTACTGATGACCTCAGATGTTAAGTCCCATAGTGCTCCGCCACACATCGTTGGGTGGCTTGCGGAGTGTAAATGTGGATGTAGATTTGAACCATTTGCTAGTGCGTTGAGTGCAGTTTACCTCGCCGTACTTCACCGTGACTTAACTAGAAACAACAATGAAACTTTTAAATCACAGTTTGAAATTAAATCAAACTATGGAGCACAATGATTGGATGATACGAATGTTATTACTGTGGATCCATGGCAGTATCAGTCTCCCAGCTATCTAAATTATCACCCTCTTTTTAAAAAGAAATTACACGTAATTAATATGTTTGCGTCAGAGCAGTTCTCCGATTTGATTAACTTTTGGCCCTGCAGTCACAACTGCTGAGCATGGTCGAGTAATGAAAGGTTCCGTAGCGGACGCAAAGCTGGTAGTAAGAGGTGGGCGGCCACAGGTCAGCGTCGCAGCGGGAAGCCTTTTATTAGAGCTCCCGGACCGGCGCAAAGCGCGGTCAATTTTGGTTTTTATGGGTGAAAATGAAAGCTCCGCACGTTTCATAAAAAACGGCCACTAAAAAGCATCATATGTCATACGGAATACTTGTAGGGGACGAAGAAGCATGTTTTTATTTATGGCTTAATGAGAAACATAATTCACAATGACCACCCAACTCTAGTGAACAAGCATTATGGGAGGTGGCGCGAAAGGCGGAGCTCGATATGAGGTTACACGAGACAGACGACAAAAATCACCTCTTCCGGGCTTTCGTTTCATGTGCAACACCGTGGTGGTTGCTTTTGTTGGAGAAATAGCACTGAGTATCTAAAACAGCAAGCAGCGAACATGCGATTTACAACGCACAGAGCATAAATATATTTTGAGTACGTGCTGATCACAATGAGTGGTTTTCATGAGTAAAACTGAATGCTGCATCCACTCTAGACTACAGAGGAAGAAACATGAATGCTCTCAATAACACACTTTGCACTTTGTTCTACTAAATATTAGCAAATGTATTTCATGGTCGATGTTGTTGTTGTCGACTTTAGTGCGAAGGCAGCTTTGACACATCACTCACGTTATTCTGTCCTGTGCAATCCCCTCATGTCTGTATATCTACTACAACCTACATCCCTTTAAATCTTCTAACTCTTGCTCACACTCTGTAACACCCTCCCCCCCCCCCCCCATCACCCCCGCCCAATACATACACTGTTCCCTCCATCGCCAAATGGAAGATCCCCTGGTGCCTCAGGACACCTCTTTTTTGTGCGACAAACATTCGGAATACATTCTGTACGGTGCTCACTCACCCGTGGAGCAACTTCTTAATAATCGTCTGCAAACAACGAGGTCATGTGAGAATCGAGGAAAGAGCTATATTTTATAAACTGGTATAGAGAGTATTCTTGATAAATGCCAAGGTTGGAGTAAGTCACCAATCTGGCTTCTTAGGAGGCCCAGTCTTGTTAACTTTGACGAACTGTAGAAGAGCGACAACACTAAGAACGATTTTCAGATCTTCGTCTTGCAATATATTAAACAAGCACGGCGGTTTTACTATCACTTATGCTGACAGATCAAAAGAGGGTACCTCCTTTGGTTGCTTAGTTGATCGGTACCTGATAAGCTCGTCACTATCGGGCTACCATATATATTTATTGTGTACAGTGTTGAGTTGTGCACGTTCAAGACTCAGTGAAGTGTAGCAATTATATGACTTGCCACTATAGTATCGGTGTTCCCATGCTATATATGATATCTACCATTAAATTAAAGACAACTAAAATATAAGGGCCGGCCGGAGTGGGCGTGCGGTTCTAGGCGCTACAGTCTGGAGCCGAGCGACCGCTACGGTCGCAGGTTCGAAACCTGCCTCGGACATGGATGTGTGTTATGTCCTTAGGTTAGTTAGGTTTAAGTAGTTCTAAGTTCTAGGCGACTGATGACCTCAGAAGTTAAGTCGCATAGTGCTCAGAGCCATTTGAAAATATAAGGGGAAATCAAATGAAAACGAGACAGATGATGAAAAATAAGTAAACTGTTTAGTATTTCAAAAGCAATGATCATAACTGTTAGTAAATTTATCCCACTAAGAGACGAGACGAACAATGACTTTGTGGAAAAATGTTTGCGGTTGCCTACAGAACTATGATTCTACACAGGTGTGCACCTCTTCCCCCGAAGCAAATCGATTACCACCAATGTCTTTCTTCTGGGCTCCAAAAACATAGAGATCACATGGTGCGAGATTGTGACTGTATGGGGCGAGACTGTGACTGTATGGAGTACGTGTAAGACCTTCGTGGCCGTCGACTTGCTGGGGGCAAAGAAGTTCACGACTGGGTACAATCATGGCCGCGTAGGCAACCGCAAACATTTTTCCATGAGGGCGTGGGACATCTTGTCTCACAGTGGAATAATCAAATTAAAAGTTAGGGCGTTTGCTTTTGAAATTATAAAAAGTTTACTTACTTTTTCCATCTGTCTTTTTTTGATTTGACTTCCCGTCAGAAATAATAGAAGTTATGTATCTAATATTCTTAAATTGAAAGGAATATTTATTTGTGCTTCAATACGGGTATAGATTTTTGATAAAGCAAGTACATAATCTGATCATAAGTATCCGGTCACCTTCATATAATGCAGAACTGACTACTAGATATCACGAGAGGCGGACCCACCATTATAAAAGGAGGCTGGTACTAACCAGTAACAGCAGCATAGGTTCGTCAGGAGATCTCAGGGACTTGGAACTTCTACTAATCACTGGATCTCATATCAGTAACAAATCCATCACCGATATTTCAATCCTTCTAAAGTTGCTCAGATAGACTGTTGATGATCTGACTGTTGATGATCTGAATGATGATAAAAGAATAACCACAGTTAAACAAAGGCCAGGCAGACCCATATACAGACGGGCTGGGATTTTAAAGCATTACAGAGGGTAGTTGTGAAAAAAAAATCGAATGAAATCAGCGGTAGTGGTCACTCGTGAGTTCCAAGATGCTAGAAACAGTGCAGTTAACACAGTAACTGTGCGTAGGGTGTCACGTAGAATGGGGTGTAATGGTCGAGCAGCTCTTCATAGGCGACAGATCTCTGCAGTCAACATAAGCGATGCTTGATTGAGTGTAAAGAGCAATGCCACTGGACGGCGGATGTCTGGAAACGAGTGATCGGAATGATGAAGCATGCTATACACTGTGGCAATCCGATGAAATGATTTGGACTTGTCGAATGCATGGAAAACGTTACCTGTTTTCTTGTGTAGTGCTGGCAATGATGTACAGGCCAATTGATGCTCACGGTATTAGGGTGTTTCTTGTGGTTAGGGTACGGTTCCACAATTGCGATTAAAAAATGTTAAATGCGGAAGGATATGTACACATTTTACAGCATTGTGTACTGCGTTTTGTAGAAGGATAGTTCGGAGACTATGATTGTTTCTATCAGCATAACAATGCACCCTGATGTAAAGCACCATGTCTGAGCAATATTTTGTGGACAATCAGATTCCTGACTTGAACTAAACGGAACAAGGATCATCTAGGCTTGAGACTCCCGCGTCCAACATCACTACCTTCTCTAGTTTCGGCTGTTAAGAAAAAATGGGGTCCATCGGTATTCAGATACCTGATGGAAGTTGCCCCCAGCAGAGCTCAAGTCGCCATAAAGGCGAAGGGACGGATGCTGTATAAATGGTAGGACATGATACTCAGATATGCTTAAAGTGCGCACCAAACTTCAGGTAGTCTACAGCGTGGTGCCACAGAGTTCCGATCAGTCGCTACATAGATGGCGCACATAACAGGAACGTATTGATCCTTCCGCCACAAAAAATGGTTCAAATGGCTCTGAGCACTATAGGACTTAACATGTGAGGACATCAGTCCCCTAGAACTTAGAAGTAGTTAAACCTAACTAACCTAAGGACATCACATACAGCAATGCCCGAGGCAGGATTCGAACCTGCGCCCGCAGCGGTCGCGCGGTTCCAGACTGTAGCGCCTAGAACCTTTCGGTCACCCCGGCCGGCCCTTCCGCTACACGACACAAAAATGGTCGTTCCATCCGCCAACAGTTGTCAGCCCCCACAGAGGGCGCTGGTACCAAGAACTACCCGTTGTATCCTTGAATTAGTTCGTAAGTGTTTTTTTTTTCACCATTCATGGATAAAATCTGCTGTGCAGCTGCACTGAGCCAGTTGTCACCGTTGTTGCAGATCACCAATTGCCGATCAATTATCTACAGTTACCGGAGATAAAGCCCAGCAGCTATCATAGAGAGAGTATCGGCTAGTCAGTGCCAAGTGTCAAAATTTTATCTTACAATAAACTGAGCCTGAACTATAAACTAGCTTACAGCCGTCCAGACTGAACCACTGTTAGATTTACATTAAATGTATTCGCAGTTGCGAATATGGACAACCATCTGCTGTAGAATGGATTTCCTAATTAAATCAGTCAATGAAAGACTGAAACCATTTACTATACGAACGGTTAAAATGCTTGCTAGGTTATTAGATCCCAGTTTTAAAAATCTTGATTTCATGAAAATTCAAGAGTCAGACAACGCTGCACTATTACTTCTGAAAGAATATGCTGCTGTCACTGCATCAACACCAAGAATGCCTGAAACAGAAGCATCCATGAGAAGTGCTAATACGTCTACCAGTTTGAAATCGGATGATCTACTTTTTTTGCCCAATCAGCATCAGCGTAAAGTCGATGTCGTTACAACAGTCGGTGGTTGCACAATTGACCTACGTCAGTATTTTAAAGAACATGTAATAGAAAAGAATGCTTCTGTATTAGAACGTTGGGTGAAATCAAATAGTATATTGCGTGTAATGGCCACTTAATATTTGTGCTGTCCAGCGACTTCATTTCCGCAAAGACGGTTTACTGCAAGGCAGGAGAAATAATTAACAAAAAACGCAACCGACTAAAGAGTAAAAATTAGAATATCTTACTTTTTACAAAACAAAATTTGCATATCTTGTAACGCTATATTTTAAACAACAAACTAAAGGACCAGAATTTAATTACCTTACTTTTTATAAGAACAAAATTTACATTTCTTGTGTTGTATTTTAAACAATAAAAAATTCTTAGAAAGTTATTTTTTATTTGGAATACCACACAAGACTGTTCCGACAGCCTAACTCGAGAAGTGACTCCCTGTCCAAAATAATCAATAGTTAATCACGATTTTGATAGTTTTTAAAAATGCTATCTATAATATCTTATGCGACAACTACCCACGTTTAACACTACTGGCTGACAGGCGTGCTGAACGAACGGACGCTTGTCCTCAAAACAAAACAAATGAGCAACTACTGTGCAACAAACTGACTGAATTTACCCTTAAAAATGTGAGATTAACATCTTAAACAGAACAACACGAACGAAATTTAATAAATATACTACAAGGAAAAGACAGAAAGAGATAAACACTTAACTTGCCCCTCTATAGATGTGTATCATCCTAGAGTTGCAGCCTTTTCGTTTGTGTTTGGCATACATAAAGGAAGTAGAAATCGAACCTATACCTCGCAATTAAAAAACTAGGATCAGTCCATGAGACCACTGAAGCCACATCTGATACATTCATGATCGTATCGCAACGTAAGATGCTCTTAGTTTACAAGCTAGACACGGTTAAAATTCAGTTCTCTATTCACTGATTAATAATCATCAGGCTTCTGAGACGTAAATTATGCTAGTCTCACGTCAGCGGGATGTAAAGACGCTTTTAGCCTCGATTCGATGCCACTTTGAAATGTTCACTACTTCAAGAAATTTCTTAGATCGAGAAATACCATAGCAGTAACCAAATACTTCGCTTATTACTACTACGATCGCTTTTAACTTCTACATTCAGCTGCTGCTAAATGCGTGTTTGAAGAAAGCATTTAATGCATCTTTGTCACTTTTAGAAGCAGTTGCCCAAAAACAGGTAAATATTTAGTTCGCAGCAGTTGGTTGCGGTGTTTTGTGGCCAATACAGCGTAACATGTACGACTCCCGCAAACGAAGTTGACACTCGGTGCGGTGGCTCATGCGAGCGACTGTAAATGGGAAATGCCTTTACTGTCGCTCCCATCAGCCACCACGCCGAGCGTCAACTTTGTCTGCACGTATAATAGCTATTTACTTCTTTCCGTGTTTAGGGAACACTTTTCAGGCTAATATCGGACATCTCCAATTCTTTATAGACTACCTTACAACTAAATTAACTGATGAAGATATTACTTCACGTTGCACTACTTCATTTAGATGTAAAATGCTAAAACGCAATTTTAAAGCCGGAAGATGTTAATGGTTCAAATGGCTCTGAGCACTATGGGACTTAACTTCTGAGGTCATCAGTCCCCTAGAACTTAGAACTACTTAAGCCTAACTAACCTAAGGACATCATACACATCCATGCCCAAGGCACGTTTCGAACCTGCGACCGTAGCGGTCGCGCGGTTCCAGACTGAAGCGCCTAGAACCGCTCGGCCACCCCGGCCGGCAGATGTTAATATCTTCTGTTAAATGTCACGATAATTCTCTACAGATGATTTGGTCGACGTCACTTATTTCAAGAAGTACAAGGGATAACCTACTTCGTTGCAGAAAGCTCATTTTACGCGGACCAAGTCCACATTTTCGCGGAATTACTCTTAACTGTAGTGCAATACTTCAACATTGTAGGAAAGTATTTCAACCTTGCAAAAGTGACGTCTTACTCAGAGGCCTTACAACCAAAAATTCCAACTCTGTGGAAAACCAGTTTCCCCAAACAAATATATCGAAGACTGTTTATCACTGCTCTTTCTCAAAGGAAAATACGCAGTTGACTTATTGGGCCATATAACTATATTGCAATTATAATTTCGTGTGCAAGGAATGCATACGAATTGCAGAATATTAGAATGTCGTGGCTTCCAGTGCTGTGTATTCCTGACATAAACTAGCTCTGCATCATTTCAGGCCTCAGGTACTGCAACATCATGCTGAAACCAACATTGTGCTCTTACCGTCAACATCACTGTTCTTTTCACTTGATTTTGTAATCACTGATGGCCGAGCGGTTCTAGGCGCTGCAGTCTGGAACCGCGCGACCGCTACGGTCGCAGGTTCGAATCCTGCCTCGGGCATGGATGTGTGTGATGTCCTTAGGTTAGTTAGGTTTAAGTAGTTCTAAGTTCTAGGGGACTGATGACCTCAGCAGTTAAGTCCCATAGTGCTCAGAGCCATTTGAGCCATTTGTAATCACTGAAATAAAAGTCACATGACCTCCCAATATGAGAAGTACATTTAGTTTCTCCTTTCCTTGTGGAAGATTAGTTTTCTGGTCAGTAATCTTTCTCGCTTCTAACAAGCGAAATGCGACCATTAATTGCTTCACAAACCGCTATTTAGTGCTCTTAAAAATATTTCCTTTAACGTAGCCGTAGGTGAATGAATTTAGTTTAATCTTAAAATATGTTAATCAGCAAAGATCAAGAATTTCCCGAATAAGAAAAGCTTATTGTCCCATTAGCAAAGGGTTTAAAAACGAAGTCCGCTCAATCTGGGCGAGGTTGAATTTTTCGGCTGATAGCACTGCGTTATAGTTTGCCTAAGAGGTATAACACTTTGCGTTCCTGTAACTCTTGAAATCATTTGTTGAAACTAATTTTAACATCGAAGACTAAAAATACAAAACAATTAACAACCGAAGGCTGAGTTCATCCTCAAACTGATTTGTATTTATAATACAGAAACCAGGGGAGACCGTTTGTCCTCTCCTTCCTTGAATAATCATTGAAAACCATATACACAGATGTTTACAAAACTACGTTTACTTTGAACGTTACAATTGACGTTGTCCTCCGAAACTAACCATTTTTTGTTTACAACTAATTCAAGTTTGTAGAAGTGGCAGAATTCGAACCCGTTAACAGGAGATTACAAACACATCACATTGCCTACGCCATCATCCTCCCACTTGTTACAGACTTCTGTGGTGTAATATATGAGGTAACACAATGGACTACAATGCGATAACCGGAAGAACATGTCCTGTATCAGAATGTGAATCTAAATTTGGCCTTTACTCTATGAAAATGGTATCACTATTATTTCGTTTATTACTATGTTTAGAGACAAAATACGTTTACACGATACTCTAAGCTATACTCACAAGGAATTAATTTATTAAATCTTTCATCAAAGCATGAAATCTGGAATTAGCTGGACTACTGAGGCGGAGGAAGTGCTGTCCACAATGCATCGCACTTCGTTTCCTCCTGCCTTGTCAGTGATCCCTAAATGAGAAACGTCCCAGCTCAAGGAATCTGATGAAGGTCGCATACTTGCCTTAATGAAGATGGATACGGAATCAGTACCATTTTCCATTCTATAGGATGCATCTCTAGGTGAAGTGGATAGCGTAGGAAGGCCACGTCAATCGTCGTCGTCACCCTGGACTTCGACAGACTGCCGCAGAGGATGAGGACAATAGTATACTCCACTGCCGCGATGAAGACCCTCTGACAACTAGCACAGAAATTAGGAGTATCCTCTAGACAAGTTTGAGCAGGTCGACCATTCGTCGTCGTCTCTACGAGAAAGGAAGGTACGAACGAAAATCAGCGGTTAAGTAAATGTTAAAGGAGCATCATAGGACTCCCAGATTACTCTTTGCACTGGGGCACTGAAGGAAACGGTTTTCCTGTAAATGTTGAAGGAGTAACATAAACCTACCAGATTAAACTTGGCACTGGTTTACTGAAGGAAACCACTGTCGCACTGGGAGCAAGTTATCTTTACGGTCGAGAAGGTATTTTCTACTGTACGAAATACTTCAGTCCGTGTATGTCTGCGGCCGAACTGCTGCCACAGTTTGGGGCGGCTATCAGCAAGTGGATGTGGTGTGCTGTGGTAACTGGACCGCCCGTTTTCTAGTCATTGCCACTGCGAAATACTGGAGAATGTAATGCTTCCTTCTGTTCGTCTGAGATTTTCTGGAGGCATAATAATCATCCAGCCCGAACGTTCTTCTTTCCACACAATGAAATGTGTAAAACACTGGTGTCAAGTGAACGGAGACACTAAGCTGTTGGACTGGCCTCCCTAAGGTGCTGACCTTAGTCCCTCAGAGATCTATGGGCAGAGATGGGGAAAATTATTGAGTGTAGAAGACCAGCACCGACAACCAAGCCAGAGCTGTCCGAAGCGGTTCATGTCACGTGGGAACAGTTATCACATAATATCAGATTTATCCGGAAATTTGTTGCTTCTATTCCCCCGCAGTTAAATACATTTGTAGAGAAGGAAAGAAAATGGACACGTTCTGAATTATTGTGTTGTTAGGGAGAAAATTTTGTGTATGCAAATGAAAGTTTTGTTTTCCCTCGAAGAAGAGGAAAATTCGTTTCTCTTATACCTTTTTTTAAAGAAAAAAGAGCAGATCATACATAAAAACTAGGCTGTCAAATCCGCTCTTTTCAGTTATTAAATAGACTCTTGATTTGAAATTATTTTACTACCATTGATCAAAATAATTGAGACATGTTTGTGACATGGTACATAATGTCAGTGCCCATGAAGGCACTAGAAGTAAAGTATATATAACTCGAGAAGAAATATCATATGCGATTATGTTCTCTTTATTTACACGCTAGGAGGACGCTAATATCGGCTAAAGCTCTAAGGAGATACCATTTTCTTTTAATGCCAAGCAGAAATCACAGTACATAAACAGAAATAATGGTGCAATACCTGCTGTGTAGAAGTCGTCGAGCGTTTGAGTCCACTACATCCTTAGGTGCATACTTATGTAGTCCTTAAAATTATGAATACTTAATATTTCTCGTTGTTCTCCTAAGCTACTAATCCTTACCATGAGCTGAGATTTATGGAAGTGAGTTGATTCGGACCCCTTACCTGCAGATTCCCCCCCCCATGAACCATGGACCTTGCCGTTGGTGGGGAGGCTTGCGTGCCTCAGCGATACAGATAGCCGTACCGTAGGTACAACCATAACGGAGGGGTATCTGTTGAGAGGCCAGACAAACGTGTGGTTCCTGAAGAGGGGCAGCAGCCTTTTCAGTAGTTGCAAGGGCAACAGTCTGGATGATTGACTGATCTGGCCTTGTAACAATAACCAAAACGGCCTTGCTGTGCTGGTACTGCGAACGGCTGAAAGCAAGGGGAAACTACGGCCGTAATTTTTCCGAGGGCATGCAGCTTTACTGTATGATTAAAGGATAATGGCGTCCTCTAGGGTAAAATATTCCGGAGGTAAAATAGTCCCCCATCCGGATCTCCGGGCGGGGACTACTCAAGAGGATGTCGTTATCAGGAGAAAGAAAACTGGGATTCTACGGATCGGAGCGTGGAATGTCCGATCCCTTAATCGGGCAGGTAGGTTAGAAAATTTAAAAAGGGAAATGGATACATTAAAGTTAGATATAGTGGGAATTAGTGAAGTTCGGTGGCAGGAGGGACAAGACTTTTGGTCAGGTGATTACAGGGTTATAAATACAAAATCAAATAGAGGTAATGCAGGAGTAGGTTTAATAATGAATAAAAAAATAGGAGTGCGGGTTAGCTACTACAAACAGCATAGTGAACGCATTATTGTGGCCAAGATAGATACGAAGCCCACACCTACTACAGTAGTACAAGTTTATATGCCAACTAGCTCTGCAGATGACGAAGAAATTGAAGAAATGTATGATGAAATAAAAGAAATTATTCAGATAGTGAAGGGAGACGAAAATTTAATAGTCATGGGTGACTGGAATTCGAGTGTAGGAAAAGGGAGAGAAGGAAACGTAGTAGGTGAATATGGATTGGGGCTAAGAAATGAAAGAGGAAGCCGTCTGGTAGAATTTTGCACAGAGCACAACTTAATCATAGCTAACACTTGGTTTAAGAATCATGATAGAAGGTTGTATACATGGAAGAACCCTGGAGATACTAAAAGGTATCAGATAGATTATATAATGGTAAGACAGAGATTTAGGAACCAGGTTTTAAATTGTAAGACATTTCCAGGGGCAGATGTGGACTCTGACCACAATCTGAAGAAACTGCAAAAAGGTGGGAATTTAAGGAGATGGGACCTGGATAAACTGAAAGAACCAGAGGTTGTACAGAGTTTCAGGGAGAGCATAAGGGAACAATTGACAGGAATGGGGGAAAGAAATACAGTAGAAGAGGAATGGGTAGCTTTGAGGGATGAAGTAGTGAAGGCAGCAGAGGATCAAATAGGTAAAAAGACGAGGGCTAGTAGAAATCCTTGGGTAACAGAAGAAATATTGAATTTAATTGATGAAAGGAGAAAATATAAAAATGCAGTAAATGAAGCAGGCAAAAAGGAATACAAACGTCTCAAAAATGAGATCGACAGGAAGTGCAAAATGGCTAAGCAGGGATGGCTAGAGGACAAATGTAAGGATGTAGAGGCTTTTCTCACTAGGGGTAAGATAGATACTGCCTACAGGAAAATTAAAGAGACCTTTGGAGATAAGAGAACCACTTGTATGAACATCAAGAGCTCAGATGGAAACCCAGTTCTAAGCAAAGAAGGGAAAGCAGAAAGGTTGAAGGAGTATATAGAGGGTCTATACAAGGGCGATGTACTTGAGGACAATATTATGGAAATGGAAGAGGATGTAGATGAAGATGAAATGGGAGATACGATACTGCGTGAAGAGTTCGACAGAGCACTGAAAGACCTGAATCGAAACAAGGCCCCCGGAGTAGACAACATTCCATTGGAACTACTGACGGCCTTGGGAGAGCCAGTCCTGACAAAACTCTACCATCTGGTGAGCAAGATGTATGAAACAGGTGAAATACCCTCAGACTTCAAGAAGAATATAATAATTCCAATCCCAAAGAAAGCAGGTGTTGACAGATGTGAAAATTACCGGACAATCAGTTTAATAAGCCACAGCTGCAAAATACTAACACGAATTCTTTACAGACGAATGGAAAAACTAGTAGAAGCCGGCCTCGGGGAAGATCAGTTTGGATTCCGTAGAAATACTGGGACACGTGAGGCAATACTGACCTTACGACTTACCTTAGAAGAAAGATTAAGGAAAGGCAAACCTACGTTTCTAGCATTTGTAGACTTAGAGAAAGCTTTTGACAATGTTGACTGGAATACTCTCTTTCAAATTCTAAAGGTGGCAGGGGTAACATACAGGGAGCGAAAGGCTATTTACAATTTGTACAGAAACTAGATGGCAGTTATAAGAGTCGAGGGACATGAAAGGGAAGCAGTTGTTGGGAAGGGAGTAAGACAGGGTTGTAGCCTCTCCCCGATGTTATTCAATCTGTATATTGAGCAAGCAGTAAAGGAAACAAAAGAAAAATTCGGAGTAGGTATTAAAATCCATGGAGAAGAAATAAAAACTTTTAGGTTCGCCGATGACATTGTAATTCTGTCAGAGACAGCAAAGGACTTGGAAAAGCAGTTGAACGGAATGGATGGTGTCTTGAAGGGAGGATATAAGATGAACATCAACAAAAGCAAAACGAGGATAATGGAATGTAGTCGAATTAAGTCGGGTGATGTTGAGGGTATTAGATTAGGAAATGAGACACTTAAAGTAGTAAAGGAGTTTTGCTATTTGGGGAGCAAAATAACCGATGATGGTCGAAGTAGAGAGGATATAAAATGTAGACTGGCAATGGCAAGGAAAGCGTTTCTGAAGAAGAGAAATTTGTTAACATCGAGTATAGATTTAAGTGTCAGGAAGTCATTTCTGAAAGTATTTCTATGGAGTGTAGCCATGTATGGAAGTGAAACATGGACGATAACTAGTTTGGAGAAGAAGAGAATAGAAGCTTTCGAAATGTGGTGCTACAGAAGAATGCTGAAGATTAGATGGGTAGATCACATAACTAATGAGGAGGTACTGAATAGGATTGGGGAGAAGAGGAGTTTGTGGCACAACTTGACCAGAAGAAGGGATCGGTTGGCAGGACATGTTCTGAGGCATCAAGGGATCACCAATTTAGTATTGGAGGGCATCGTGGAGGGTAAAAATCGTAGGGGGAGACCAAGAGATCAATACACTAAGCAGATTCAGAAGGATGTAGGTTGCAGTAGGTACTGGGAGATGAAGAAGCTTGCACAGGATAGAGTAGCATGGAGAGCTGCATCAAACCAGTCTCAGGACTGAAGACCACAACAACAACAACCTGCAGATTAGAAACTGACTGCCTTAACTTCTACGTCACTTTATTAATTGCATACGCTGAACTTACGAAATAGTATGATATGATCTGGGATGTCACAATTGTTTCATGAAAAAGGAGTGATGTACCGAGTACAAGCGTCGCAGTGTATCTTCGACGGAAATGCAGGCAGTCTATCTAACTTTGAATTCTATGAACAGAGTTATTAAGAACATAAGCTGACTGAAAGTGACAAAGTAGGTATTCTGCTATGTTTTATCAGATCTGCTTGTTTTGGAGATGCCGTGTGTGGAAGAGTGTGACAGCTTAATAGCTGCTACCACATGTGTAATAAAATTTCAACACAGTGATGGCAAAGTTACTCGTGTGCCATATGAGTAACTTTGCATCTCCAAAACAAGCACATCTGATGAAACATAGCAGAATACCTACTTTTTCACTTTCAGTTAGCTTATGTTCTTCATAACTCTGCTCGTCCAGAAAATAGATTGAGAATCTTTGAAGCATAAATTCTACCACCACGGCTGAAATGTACCAGAAAATGCAATTAAATTATAAAAAAGCACTCCGTCTTCAGGCCACAAGTGGCCCATCGGGACCATCCGACCGCCATGTCATCCTCAGGTGAGGATGCGGCTAGGAGGGGCGTGTGGTCAGCACACCGCTCCCCCGGTCGTTATGATGGTTTTCTTTGACCGGAGCCGCTACTATTCGGTCGAGTAGCTCCTCAATTGGCATCACGAGGCTGAGTGCACCCCGAAAAATGGCAACAGCGCATGGCGGCTGGATGGTCACCCATCCAAGCCCCAGCCACGCCCGACAGTGCTTAACTTCGGTGATCTCACGGGAACCTGTGTATCCACTGCGGCAATTATCGTATTTATCTTAAAACAAAAGCTTTTTGTAGGGAAATAAAACTGGTTGTTATAGGTACAGTTGTGAAATGATTCATGTATACCACACAGTAATCAAAATGTGTATTTACCAGGAAAATGTGGTTCTTGTGGTGCAGATACAAAAAGCAAAATCTGAAAAAGCGTACAGTTCTGCTACTACATACGTTTTCACTTCCAGGTTTACCCCAGTGTTTTCATTGTTCCCATAACCTTTGTCTACATCTACATCTACATCTATACTCCGCAAGCCACCCAACGGCGTGTGGCGGAGGGCACTTTACGTGCCACTGTCATTACCTCCCTTTTCTGTTCCAGTCGCTTATGGTTCGCGGGAAGAACGACTGTCTGAAAGCCTCCGTGCGCGCTCGAATCTCTCTAATTTTACATTCGTGATCTCCTCGGGAGGTATAAGTAGGGGGAAGCAATATATTCGATACCTCTTCCAGAAACGCACCCTGTCGAAACCTGGCGAGCAAGCTACACCGCGATGCAGAGCGCCTCTCTTGCAGAGTCTGCCACTTGAGTTTGCTAAACATCTCCGTAACGCTATCACGGTTACCAAATAACCCTGTGACGAAACGCGCCGCTCTTCTTTGGATCTTCTCTATCTCCTCCGTCAACCCGATCTGGTACGGATCCCCCACTGTTGAGCAATACTCAAGTATAGGTCGAACGAGTGTTTTGTAAGCCACCTCCTTTGTTGATGGACTACATTTTCTAAGGACTCTCCCAATGAATCTCAACCTGGTACCCGCCTTACCAACAATTAATTTTATATGATCATTCCATTTCAAATCGTTCCGCACGCATACTCCCAGATATTTTACACAAGTAACTGCTACCAGTGTTTCTTCCGCTATCATATAATCATACAACAAAGGATCCTTCTTTCTATGTATTCTTTCTATGTGTCTCGGACGATGATTCCCTAAATGAGAAGCAAAATATAAATTACTATCATTAATAACCCCTTTGAGCCTTTACTGTAAAGTGTGGTGTCACCGCCAGACACCACACTTGCTAGGTGGTAGCTTTAAATCGGCCGCGGTCCATTAGTACATGTCGGACCCACGTGTCGCCACTGACAGTGATCGCAGACCGAGCGCCACCACACGGCAGGTCTCGAGAGACTTACTAGCACTCGCCCCAGTTGTACGGACGACGTAGCTAGCGATGCACACTGACGAAGCCTCGCTCATTTGCAGAGCAGATAGTTAGAATAGCCTTCAGCTAAGTCAATGGCTACGACCTAGCAAGGCGCCATTAGCATTACATAGCTTGTATCTAAAGAGTCTCACTTGTATCAAGAGCGATGTACCACAAGGATGGATTAAAGTTAAGTATTCCAGGAGCTACGTACTTTTCTTTATAGCATTCATTACGTATCCTGTTTCAGACCTATCTACTAGCCTGCGTGGCCCGCAGCTCGTGGTCGTGCGGTAGCGTTCTCGCTTCCCACGCCCGGGTTCCCGGGTTCGATTCCCGGCGGGGTCAGGGATTTTCTCTGCCTCGTGATGGCTGGGTGTTGTGTGCTGTCCTTAGGTTAGTTAGGTTTAAGTAGTTCTAAGTTCTAGGGGACTCATGACCAAAGATGTTAAGTCCCATAGTGCTCAGAGCCATTTGAAGCTAGCCTGCGTCAGTTAACGCGTGCCTTTCGGCTACTTCCGAGTGGCGTGGCTGTCTTGTTACGCCACAACATAAAGTAACTCAGTATTTCCAAAACAGCCACTTCTGCTCACTCCTACAATGTATTGAACGGAGGTTGTGAGGTGGCTGATGATGCAGAGCTTATCTTATGATTTAGTCACTGAATTTCGTTGTGGCCATTTCCCAATCGAATAAATAAAACGAGAGAAAGACTTCCAAAACACATTTTCTGTGTCGTCGTTGACACTGTAGAGTCTTCTACCTGGGGAAGCCAGGGAGAGGATGTTGTTTGGTGGCTGGTATCCTCTTTCTACAACAAACAGCAGAGGGTTCTTTATTCATAAGAACAGGAAGCTACTTTAAGCAACTGCATTGAGTTCTGGTACAAGCTCTTCCATAATAGTCCACATTAGCCTCACTGTTGGTGAAGTACATGTCCCACTATGCACACTACTCTGGTCGCTATGTGCCACCTGAGATAGAGACTCTCACTGCGACTGTCTGTGACTGAGCTGACTGTCTGTGACTGACTGGGCCCTTCGGTCGGCGGCGGCGATCTCAATACTGGCGGTCGAGAGGGCGTTGGCGGCTCGTTTCTTACGAGTCTGTCTTTTGCCTCTCTTCTGATAGATCCGCTTGCTCTAGCGCCAACTATCGACCTTCTGGCAACCTCTTTACCAACCGGTGTGCAGGCGACAGCTTATGCCAGCACATTCCCTCTTCCCCCCCTAAATGCCACACTGTTGTCATGTAGGGAGGCTGCGAATGACAACAGGGAGGGAGGCAGGATGCTGGACATAGAGATGAGCCAGTAGCAATGACTATGGAGGATGGAATACTCCCAACTGTACCCCTCCCCCCCCCCTCATCTGGCTTGCGAGGCAACAGGAATATCCTCCAGAAAACTATTGCCAGGGCATACATCCAGGGCGTTACCTGGGGCGATGACAGTGCCAGAGATGGCGATGGTGGTTTCAGGTCCATGGGGTCAGCGAGTGGAGACGGTGGGAGCGAGGGCTCATCGTCCATCCGCTCCTCCTGGGGTGTCCTGGTGGCACCAGTGGGCGGCTGTGAAGGCCATGTGGTCCTGTGAGGCAGTGAATCTGGAGGAAGGTAAGCAGGAGAATCATGGGGCAAATGACGTGCACGAAGTTGGTTCTGGTGGTGGTACTGTAAACCATCGGGATCTGCACCAAGCCAGCCCATGAGTTCCTCATGGCGAGGTAGTGGATAAGTGTCAATTACTCTCTGTGGGTTGATTGTAGACTGGAAGCCAACACAAACATGAATGCGGCCAGAAGGCTTAGGCAACAGAACAAGAGGACTTGCCCATTGAATAGCTTGAATGGGAGCAATTACACCATTATCCTGCAGTGCCTTCAGTTCACTGGCTACTTTGTCTCTTAAAGCAGTCGGAATGTGTTCAAAAAATGGTTCAAATGGCTCTGAGCACTATGGGACTTAACATCTTAGGTCACCAGTCCCCTAGAACTTAGAAATACTTAAACCTAAGTAACCTAAGGACATCACACACATCCATACCCGAGGCAGGATTCGAACCTGCGACCGTAGCAGTCCCGCGGTTCCGGACTGCAGCGCCTAGAACCGCACGGCCACCGCGGCCGGCACGCGGAATGGGGCAGGCCCCTTTTACTGTAACATGCACTACAAAGTTATTGGCTTTTCCCATGCCTTCTGAAAATAGTTCAGTAAATTCTTTAAGCAAGCTAGCGAAACTGTCTTTTGGTGCAAAAGCTGATATGGAAAGTCTTGGATGCTAAGGACAAACAAATCAAAGGCATCAAAAGCATCTAACCTAGAAATGTTCTCATTGTCTCTGGATTTGAACACAGTAAAATTCACTGCCCTAGTGTGAGATTTGTAAGTTGCAGGCAAACTACACTGTCCAAGTTCTGGAATTTCCTGTCCGTTGTAGGCAGTGAGGTGCTTACTAGATTTAGAATGGCATAGTGAGCCTAACTGTTCCTATGCGGCACGATTAAGTGAGGTTATTGAGGCACCTGTGTCTAATTGAAAGTTCACATGATGGCCAGCAATTCGTAGTGAGACAAAAGTTTGTTAGAACGTCATTACACAGCACGAGGGCGAGAAGGAGGCACAACCTTAATCTTACTTTTATTGCAACCTGTTGTAGGTTTAGAAAACATAATATTCACGAGCCCGTTTTTCTCTCGGAGCGAACAAAATCGGCGTTTTGGTGTCATTGCAAACAAAGTGCTTGGACATGTCCCTTTTGCCCACATCTGTAACACGTTGCGTTACATGATGAGCAATCCTGTGTGTTATGGCGAACAAAACATCACTAAGTTCACAGGTCTGTTTACCCGTCGACGTGGCTGTCCGCTTGGCTGTGTACGTGCTCGTTCTTGTGGCTGCCTGGGGCGGTCGCGAGCAAGGGGCAACTCGACCCGACAAATGGGGACCTGTTCAAACTTATTGGTCTCAATGGCACCTGAATCATATTGCTCAAAACGGTTCAAACGGCTCTGAGCACTATGGGACTTAACATCTGTGGTCATCAGTCCCCTAGAACGTAGAACTACTTAAACCTAACTAACCTAAGGACATCAGACACATCCATGCCCGAGGCAGGATTCGAACCTGCGACCGTAGCAGTCGCGCGGTTCCGGACTGAGCGCCTAGAACCGCTAGACCACCGCGGCCGGCAATCATATTGCTCTAGGATTTGCACTACTTGGGGAAGTCATGGATCTAAGTACTGTAGGATTTGTTCCCGTACTCTACTATCTGGAACACTGAATGTCATTGCATCCCTAATCATTAAATCACAGCCGGCCGGTGTGGCCGTGCGGTTCTAGGCGCTTCAGTCTGGAACCGCGCGACCGCCACGGTCGCAGGTTCGAATCCTGCCTCAGGCATGGATATGTGTGATGTCCTTAGGTTAGTTAGGTTTAAGTTGTTCTAAGTTCTAGGGGACTGATGACCTCAGATGTTAAGTCCCATAATGCTCAGAGCCATTTGAACCATTAAATCTCTGTACAAGTTGCCTCAACTACACTTGAATTTACACTTCCTAGTCAGGCCCGTTAATTCTGACGGTACATATGTTCTGGCTTTTTCTGCAAGCAAACGAACTGATATCTGGCTGCAGCTACTTGGACTTGCTGGTCATAATATTGAGTTAATGCAACGATTACTTTGTCACAGCTGAGTACTGTCGAAATGGTGGTATGCTGATCGGCGGCACTTGTTGGGCTGGTCGGTCGGTCGGTTGCGGTTGTGCGGCCGGCGCAGCTTGTGCAGCCAATAGTAGTTGTACCATCGTTAGTAGGGCAGAGATTTGTTGGTTCTGAAACTGAAAATCTTGTGTTAGATCCATCACATTGGCCATCTGCGGTTGGGACGCGGGGGCAGGGGGTGAAGGGGGCTAGCCATGGTTTACACAAATACGTTACAGCAAGAAAACAAGCAAAGCCTCTGAAAAGAGAAATTTTATTAGTTCTGCCGCTCTCCTCCTGGAATATATGCAAGAACACAACAACAAATTAGCAAAGTGATCACCCCTGAAAGCTAAAACATAAGAGAAGCAAGCAAAATCTTTAGCCACGGTGATCTCGATCTGCTATGACTTATTCTCGTCGGCACTTTTGTGTCGTTTTTGACACTCTAGAGTCTTGTACCAGGGGAAGCCATGGGGAGGATATTGTTTGGTGGCCGGTATCCTCTTTCTACAACAAACTGCACGTATGTATTAACAGAGTTCTTTATTCATAAGAACAAGAAGCTACGTATCTTAAGCTAGTCCATTTGTTGTGGCACAAGCTCTTATATAATAAATAGTCGACGTTAGCATCACTGCTGATGAAGTACATGTCTCGCTATGCACACTGCTCTGGACGCTATGTGCTACCTGAGACAGAGGATCTAATTGCAACTGCCACTGGCTGTGACTGGGATGACTGTCTGTGACTGACTGGGCCCTCCGGTCGACGGCGGCGATCTCAATACTGGCGGTCGAGACGGCGTTGGCTGCTAGTTTCTTGTGAGTCTGTCTTTGGCCTCTCTCCTGATAGGTGTGCTTGTTCTAGCGCCTACTGTTAGTTTCTTCGCCATCCTGTGTGTTGGCAACAGCTTATGCCAGCACAACATTTCACTACCGAGATCCAAACAGACTTGCATATTAAGCAATGCATTGTAAATCGAGCATATTATTGATAAGTTGTAGTATATCTTTTTTCATTATGTCCATATTTCCTAATGTAGATTACTTGGGATGTGCCATTAGAGACCAATCCTAGTTTAAGTGCCTAACGCCAAGTCTTGGTTCAAACAACGAATTTCACAGACTCATTGTCACATCTTAAATGGAAGCTATTCAGAATATTGCATCGAGATAACAAAAAAGTATAGTATTAGACAGAACCTTGCTGCTAACTGGTCGCTGCAAAGATGAAGTCCAAATCATTCACTGAAGGTGGCCAATATTTCCAATCACCCCCCAGAATTCTAAGTCCAGCCATATGCACTATCTGGCAACAATGTAGAATGTGGAAGTGTATGTCACTCTTCTCTAGCTGTTATGTTCGGTGGTAAGCTTTCTTCTATGTACACATAAAGCCGTGCGTTCATGTGCACTCATTTCGCTAGTTTCTTAAATTGCATATCAGATATCTGCTTAACCTAACTATTGTTTTTCAAACAGAAACACACATATTATGAATGGGTCAGCTAGACCTACTATTAAAAAAATATTTTTGTTCTTAGGTGATACTTCAAAATATGTTTTGCAGATCGTTTTTTATGTAAGGAAACAGACATAGGAACTAATCCTCTGAACATAATTATTACAAAATAAAGCTTATTACAAAACTTAAGTTGAAAAATAAATAATTCTTAGATGGTACTTCAAAATACTTTCTTCCAGGAAAACACACATTAGACCTTAAATTGCAACGTTTATTGCAGACAATAATCATTACGAAATTTAAATTAAATTACAAAATTTGCCTCTGAGAAACTATACTGAACTCAATTTCTATGCCTGTAGCATTAACTTATGCAATTCAGGTAGTAAATGCTTGCATGCTTTTCGCAGAATAATGATTGACATCTATTACACTTTTTTGTCTTTTGGTCTTTCTTCAGTCCACACTCTTTTCACAGGCCCCTCTTCCGTTCTTTTTCTCCAGAACTGGTTCCAGCAATATTTTCCAAACTAACTTTCATCTTGTTAGAAATATTTTTGGTCTATCTTTCCTCTTCCACTGGTTTTGTTAACTCATATCAAAGTACTCTTAAAATAGCCGCCTTCTGTGCAATTTATTTTGAATGTACTCTGGATCGATGTGTACATACAACACAGAGGCATTTATTGTAGCAATATCTAGCATGTTATAGAGCAAACAGACCATCGTTTGGTACACCTTTTGTGAGAATAAATGCTAGCAAGTTTATCTGTTGTGTCAACTCTTCCTTTCACCGTACGAGGTGGTGCAGTGGCTAGCACACTAGACTCGCATTCGGGAGGACGACGGTTCAGACCCGCGTCTGGCCATCCTGATTTAGGTTTTCCGTGATTTTGCTAAATCGCTGCTGGCAAATGGTTCCTTTGGAAGGGCACACCCAACTTCTCCCCATCCTTCTCTCATCTGATGGAATCGATGACCTCCCTGTTTTGTCCCCTCCCCCAAAACAACCAACCAACCTCAATTCGTTTTGTTCTAATTTGGCATTACTCCAGCTCTTCTGAAGACAGGCTATATTCACGGTGCATTGTAGAGAGTAATGCAACTGATTTTTTTACGCACGTACGAAACTAACGTTACGTCCCTCTGGAACCCAAAGATGGCTGAAAGTACCGGTCTGCTGTTGTTTGGCTGCATTTCGTTCGCAATCTCATCTTTGTTCTTTCTGGAAGTTCCTATTAACGTTAGATTTTTTATAAGAAGTCCTTTGGCCAGGGTGTAGTATGTAAAGAAATTATCAGCGGTAACGTTTTACTCAGTTTTCTCAGTACTTTGAACAAGCCTCAAAACAAAATTTCTGCCTTGATTTTTTTCTTGTGGTCCATTTTCTGACTTTCCGTATACACTTCTATCGCACAAACATATGCTGTTATTACGTCAGATAACAACCATAATTTTATTCCATATTTCCCTCTGGGTTCTGACGCTAGGTATTGCTGGGGAGGACACTTTCCTTTTAATGGAAGCAATTGCTTATCCTCTGTGACATCTTCATAAGGAACAAACATTTTACGCAACAGTTCCAGAAACATTTCAAAGAGATTCCTAATAGCAGACAGTTTATCATGACGTCACCTAGATGTTGGATCTTCTTTGTTGTCAAATCTGACAAATCTGCTAATTGTATGGAAATGCTGAAGTGACATTGCTGTATGATAAACTGATCGAGCATTCGTGTTGTCCCACAGCTCTTCAAGAGATTTTACAGAAGATATGTACACACCAGCTACTATGAAACACATAAGGACTCCGTCTTCAGGCCACAAGTGGCCCATCGGGACCATCAGACCGCCGTGTCATCCTCAGGTGAGGATGCGGATATCAGCGGCGTGTGATCAGCACACCGCTCTCCCACTCGTTATGATGGTTTTCTTTGACCGGAGCCGCTACTATTCGGTCGGGTATCTCCTCAATCGGCATCACGGGGCTGAGTGCACCCCGAAAAATGGCAACAGCGCATGGCGGCCCGGATGGTCACCCATCCAAGTGCCGGCCACGCCCGACAGCGCTTAACTTCGGTGATCTGACGGGAACCGGTGTATCCACTGTGGCAAGGCCGTTGCCCAGCTAATATAAGAAATCCTAAATAAGCCTTCAGTTCCTGACTTGTAATAGCAGTGAAAGTCGCATCTTTAACTTGCGATACTGGAGCAGTTTCTCTCTTGGTTTCATTCAAAATCACTATCAACTTATCTTCAGTTATGAACAGTGATAATGACGGACTTTCGTTTTGTTAATCCGTTGAAGAGCAAACTGCGTAGGTCCTGAAGTAGGGTGGAGAATGTTTGCAGCCCTAAAATAAAAATGTAAAATAAAGAGAAGTAAACCAAACTAGGATTAAAAACAATGCAGTAAAGTAAATTTACAAATAAATATAATGAAACCTAAACCTGACAATAAGTAAAAAGTTAAGATACTATGAGTACAAGCCTCAAGAAGTGATGGTTGATAGCTGGAGCGAGTTTCGCATCTGGGACCACAACGTTGACAAAATGGTTCAAATGGCTCTGAGCACTATGGGACTTAACTTCTGAGGTCATCAGTCCCCTAGAACTTAGAACTACTTAAACCTAACTAACCTAAGGACATCACACACACCCATGCCCGAGGCAGGATTCGAACCTGCGACCGTAGCGACAGCGCGGTTCCAGACTGTAGCGCATAGAACCGCTCGGCCACCGCGGCCGGCGAACGTTGACAGCTCAGGGCACTAGTCACTAGACCATGACGCGATGCAATAGTAATAATAGTATACCCATAAAACACAGTTACATATAATATATTGGTTATGCTCACCATGCTCTAGACTCTGCTGGAGGATTTGCTGACCACTCTGTTCCATTACGTCACGTTTATACATCTCCCACAACATTGGTTTCCTTAGACAACGATACTCTACCTTCATCTCCTTCAATCACATCACTCTCCTCACTTCCGGCCGTTATGTTATAATCATCAGTTGAACTATCAAGAAAATTTTGAAAGTCAGGATCACTGACAGGATCATCTATCACTTCATAATCTGACCTATTGAAAAGCCTTTCTACTTGATCATCACTTAGAAAACGTCTAGCCATTTTGACACACAGAGCCAGAATAATAATGTAGTTATTATACTTGCACCTGTTCTTACAACAATATGCAATTCCTCTGAACCATTGTAGACCATACGACAACAAACGCGTTTATTACAAATAAAATGTTGTTACAATTTAAATGACTATTTCTGACTGAATCTAAACAACGCATTCACAGTAACTGTGCCAAAGCTGTGTGTCTTCCAAATTATTTTAAATTTGAAATAAAAATTGAGGACAACATAAATCATTACATATCTGAGGATTATCCAAGCTCCTGCTAAAGTATGAATATTAGTTGCGGTTTTATGTCAGTTTTAGTGAACGAACTGGGTCATTTTGAACCATTCATAATAGGAAGGTTAAGTTATTAGTCTGATGGAACCTCAAACATAATTCGTTTCATTTTCTAATCCACCTCTAATAGCAATAAATTCCAAAAACATTTCTGCCAAACAGCTTGTGGCAACGTCAAGAACAGAACAGTTTTTGCTCGTGGGTTTCCTCGCCTCACATCAGTTACCGGCTACCGGCCACACGCCTCCTGCCGTCAATGTCACATACCTCCGACATGTAAACGTGACACGGTACTATGACTGTCTTTATCAACGGTCATTTTGAAGAGGCTGAAAAATCAGCCGACCAGTTGCAAACAAAGCTTTATTAGCCCTTGACCTAGGTTTCGATATTTGTAAAAATATCTTCTTCAGAAAGAGTAGGCCTTGTTACTTCGCATGATGGTACATCAGATTAGATGAAGCCGAGAGGCTCTTGTCATATGTAAAATTGACAAAACGAGAATTATACCAAGCCATGGCTTTAGATAAAAGCCAGATTACGTGCTCGTATATCGTAGCGAGTGCTTAAGCTTCCGTAGTGCTAAGCGGAAGTTTTTCCTTTTTATTGATGTTGTTTTACCTTATATTCGTTCGTCTTTCCCAATGCATTTATAACAGTGTTCTTTTGTAAACAGAACTGTAACTTCCGCACGCTGAATTTATGTACGGTATTTCTGTCAGCAAATGTATTAGTAATTTTACACGTAATGTATACCAGTAAATCTATTATTATTTTGGTAGCCTTGTAGAGGAAATTTCATTCTTACTTTAACGTAAAATGCTATTGTTCAACGCAATCAAGACGCAGTTCTTACGCGCATGTATTTAGCGCTCTCTGCAGCCCACTTCTTCCTGGTCGCTTGAGCCAGTGTATATGTAACAGTTGGCCTTCGTCTCTGGCGTTATGTACACGTAACTTGAGCAAATATTTTAACCTCTGATTCCTATTACAAGTTTACGTCGACAAGAGCCTCTACCTGTGGGTATTTACTAGTGAGCATTCATTCTGAAGTACGATATATGTAATCTGGCTGCTATCTAAAGCCATGGCGTGGGATAGTTCTTGTTTTGTCAACTTTGTATGTGACAAGAGCCGCTCGGCTTCATCTAATCTATTGGCACATCAAGTGGTGCAACAAGGCCTACTCTTTCTGAAGAGGATATTTTTATAAATATCGAAACCTAGGTAAAGAACTAATAAAGCTATGTTTGCAACTGGATGACTGATTTTTCAAACTGTTCAGATTTACACAGATGCTGTTTCGCAGGCGTATTTAAGATTTTCAAATGGTCATTTTCATATTTGAAATATTTACCTCACAGTTGCGATTTGGGTATTCCATCCCTGAGACTTATGAACATTGTTCAAGTGTGATGAAATATAGTCACAAGTGTAAAAAATGTCTAACATTTGCGACCTGTTGTTCGCTTTGGGTTTTGTAGAGGGGTGAAGGCAGCATAAGCAGCTCTGAACTATTGTATTGTGTATGGCGCGATTTCCTTTGGGCAGAACACGACAGAAACACAGTTTTTGCTTCAAGAAATATCGTTGTGGCATGAATTATTTAACACATTCAGGGAACCTCGATAACAGACATATGCGATGAAGTGCGACCATTTAAGCGTCACGCGACATTTGCACTCTGTAGACAAGATTCAGAAGTCGGGATCAGTATTATTGCATGTTCTAATTGAAAACAACGAAAATCAAAGATATTGCTATTAATATATATTTGCTTGATCATCACCAATACGTTCACTGAAAATTTCAATGCTGTATTGCTACTGTTGACTAGTTGTGATGTCTTTGTATTAACTTCTTAAGGAGAATTAATGGCTGAGCCCTAACAAAAGACATATATTCGAGCAAAGGGCGGTGACAACATAATATTTTGCTGTGGTCACTGAAAAAAGATGTGCATTCCTAATATATCAAGTGAATTTTGTAGGCTAATTCTGTGTCACCCAGGAAGTAGCTCGTCGGTCAAAGGGTTATCAAACATATCCTGCATTGCTGCCAAGATTAATTTATACGGTAGATCCCCGGAAATTAGAGCTAGTTGGAACTGAGGCTACCTCGAACAACAAAAAGTTTGGATAATACGGAAATATCACTGACTCAATGGTTAAATCATGAATAAATGTTTAATGATCACAACAGTAATTTAAAAAATTAATTAAAAAATATAGTACATAACTGTGTTGTAGGTGCATGTATGGGCACGCATTTCCAAGTTCCAAAAATATAAGTTACATTTTGAAGAAATCGTCCACACTCATTTGTTTATTTTATTTATTTATTTATTTATTTTAGCAGCAGTGTCGCGCCATCTTCTAAGAGGCATGGTGTCAGTTGTAGTAGCTTCGGCTTGCTGCTCCATAAAACGCAGTGTCACACCTAGCGCTGCCGAACCGTCGATGTGAGTGATCACTGGTATAGTTTCTTCAGCCATTCCTCGTAGTCATTGTCTTCAACGGGTTCACTGACCATTTCTACAATTGGAAAATCGGTCACTTCCAACTGTCCATCACAGTTCATCGATTCTGGAACGTAACTCGGATTCGCATTTCCACATCTAGAAAGCTTTTTCATCAGTTCTACCAGCGGTAGGTCATCTTCATCATTGGAGTAGATATCCGTTTCAAACTGTAAAATCTGGTTCCAAGATTTTCTTAGTGTCTCCGCCTTTATTTCAGACCATGAATCGTCTATCCAGCAAACTACGTCTTTAGCGTAGGTTTTTTACAAATTCTTTGATGGTTCCATCATTCTTTGATGGTTTGTAGATGCGTCTGAAGCAAACGACACGCCGATACCTTTTTTTTTTCAAGGATTGTAAAACGCCTTGGTCTAAAGGCTATGTTAACCTCGTCGTGTTAAGGGGTAAAAGCAATGCACTAATACCCTCACATTGTGAACCAGCGTCGTCAAGCGTTAAGATTGCTTTGGAAGACAAGCACTTTTTCTGTAGGTGACTTTTGGTCTCTGGAACAAAATAATCGAAAAATCACTTCTTAAAAACATTTTTATCCATCCAAGTAGATTTTTGATGGACATACGTACAGGCAGTGCAGAAGCAGTGTTCTGTTTCTTAAAAAAAATGGCACTAGGGTTAACAGACTTCCCTATTACCAGCATCTTCAGTCTCTGGTCTCCAAATTGCATTCGGTGCAGCAAGAACTGTTAACCTCTCTGCGCTTTTTGTAGCCCCAGGGCAGCCTTTTCTTCTTTTGGGATTCATCACAGTTTGACAGTTGATCAGGAGTAAGATTTTCTTCTTGCATAATTATTCTTAATTTCTCACAAAACTATGCAACAGTTTCACAATCCGCAGAAAGTTTTTTCACCGCAAATTTCAAGCTACCTTACGCCGTATTGCTTCTTCCACGCATCCAACCATCCTGAAATTGCAGTAAAATCGTCCTCACTTTCCTTTAACTCAGTTCTAAAAAATACATCTCTTGCAGAATAGGCCCTGAAATTGGATTTCATTTTTGCGTTTGTTGAGTAAACCAAAGGAACAAAGCTGCACTCGTTTTTTTATACTCAGATTTCTTCATTGACTTCCGTTTAAATGACGAAATAGAAGACTTGTTTGACGAAAATTTCTTAATTTTGTAGTTTATTTCTACCCCAATCTCCAACTGTCACTTCAGCTACTCCATACCCGGCAGAAAGTTTTTATTTTATGTTTCTCCTTTGTCTACTCTTTTCACACCCTCCAGTTTCACATTCAACGGCACACATTAAAACACCAAACGGAAATTTTGCAAGGCTTCGTTTATTTTGGTACAAGACAGTATAAACAGGTGATGGTAAAAAAGTAACGAATAAAAAATGTAAACAACTGCAACATGCATAACGGTGGACAAAAATGTTCTTCGTTTTTCCAAGTTCATGGATTTGCACACATATTGCGACAACTGGTTAATGTGATCAGTATGGGGTGTGACCACCTCTGAAAGCAACACAGGCATGACAACGACGGGGTCATCAGTCTAGTGTTGAGGTAATGATGCCCTTTTTTCCTGGAGAGCTGCTAGCAGTCTTAGACGTTGGTGGATACTACGTGATGCAAGCCGTTTCCCTAGTGCATCCCAGACATGATCTTTCGGACTGAAATCGAGAGAGCGTCAGGCCACGTCATGCGTGCAATATCTTCCGTTACTGTATTTTAAGACCACTGTTGCTGAGTATCCACAACAATACGGGTAGCAAAAAGGATGGTATGCACTGGGCAACTGACTGTCAGGCTGTCCCAAGTAATGAAGGATCGACAACGAAAGAGCGAGCGCACTCCTCGAAATCTAATGCTACCTGTCCATTTGCAATAAAAACACATTAGCAGTCTGAAGCCAAGGTTATGTAGTTGTATTATGAACGAAAATACTAAGTGCCATTCATATTGATCTCAAGAAAAATATTTTATTAGTCTATTATTATAAAAAATATGTGTTGTCTACTCATAAAGTTTACACTATAACTACTGGAGATGTTCTAAAAATGTGAATATGTCTGGAATGAGATTTTAGTTTCAGTGAGCTTAAGACAGAAAAGACACAAATAATTGTGATAGTCTATAATTCGTGTTGTTTAGTTTGCAGTCGGCGCATCTGTGTATCAATAGTGGTGACGCACTAGTCCCTTAACCAAGTTATAGAAATGCAATAAGATTCACTGACATATACTATGGATATTTCGGCCGCCACGGCTTTGAAACACGAACTGCAGTCACTTCCTAGACATGTCAAGGCTGGTGTTGTTCCCGCTAATAGTATAAGGGCGAGTGGGGCAAAACCGACCTTTTACCATTATTTCTTCTGAAAATCGGACATCTGCTAATTATTTTTGTGAAATGAGGTTATTAATGTTATGTGCATATTAAAGATGTGTGATGTTCTTGTATAACGTATTAATGATAAGTGCTTTAATTTTTGTAAAATTTTTTCCTGACGTTGACAAAATGGCGGTTTTTCCCCATAGATGGGAAAAAATAGACACCCATAAGATTTAAATGTAAAAAGTTTATTCCAAAATTTACAAAAAATACATATACAAATGATTTTTTTAAAAAGTAGTGAGACATTTATCAACATGAAATAAGAAATTAACTCGATAAGAGATTACATTTAAATTCTAAGAACAAAAGTCAGAAAAGAAATTGTCATCTTCTTTTTCACAATTTGTACAAGCCCCGTGGAGCCCCTCCCTGTCCTTTGAGTTAGAATATAATTAGAATATATTTAAAGTACCAGTTACCTGTGGTTTTAACTTTCTTGGTGTAACAAGTAAAACAACTTTTGTGTTAAGTAAAAAGTATAAAATCTGACCACCTCCTTTTTATTTCATGTTAACTTCCATTCTCATTTACAGTAATTAATGAAACACTTAGTATTACTAACTCAGAGTTTCGGTTATTTTATAAAGAATAATGGAACACCGATATGAGTAGTTTTAACATTGCGGGACAAAACCGACCTTCGTCGATCGTCGATTGACGGATTTGCCTCACACACAGTACTCAACGAAACAAACATGGCGTTTTCAGGTCTCGAGTAACAGTTGCTAGGCTACGTTTATTATAAAAATACAACTAAACACACTAAATAATTATACATACTCACTGATAGTAAATCATATTGGCGTACTAATTCTCAAAACCATAATCAAACTTCGTGCAACTTGAGAAATAAACTGTTTAAAACTTCAAAAACTTGCACAATCCAAACAGTCGCCAATACTCAAACGAAACCAAGTTCGAACTACTCATAATCGTTGCCCCTTCACCAGCTCATAATGTTGCCGACCGATAGCAGCAAATACCAGGAAGTCCTCTAGGGGGCGGTTTGCTCCACCCAGGCGATTTTGCCCCTTCTAAGGCCTTGACAAAGAAATGTGATCGAGTATTCGTCAAATTTCTTTGACATAGATCTTTGAGGTGGCGCTGAAAATTGGTATTACAGTGCCATCATATATTTCGTCAAAGTTCAAGATGGCGGACAACGATAATTGTTTGTAGTTGCTTGTACCACAATTGCATTGTGTACGCATCTGGAAGAGAAACTGTAGAGAAAAGAAAACACACTTGGGTGAAGCCGTGGGTCTTGTGTCGAGATAATAAAAGCATTCAGCAAAATTTGTTACGACAGCTGCAAGTGGAGGACGTCAAGTCTTATACAAACTACTCACAAATGGAAGAGAGTGCATTTCAGTATTTGCTCAGTAAAGGGGTTCCTAATATTACAAAGCAGAATGCTCACTTGATATATTGCAGTAGATAGGTTCAGCATAACACGGTGACTTCTTGCTACAATACCACAGTGCACATTAACCAAAATGATTCCAGAAATGTGTGAAGTGATTTATAAAGCACTGAAGGAGCAATATCTGAAGATAACTAAGTGTTTAATGCACTCTATGGGCATTAAGAACCATTTCCATTTCTGAATAATTCAATTAGTACAATAGTGTTCCAACTACTATAAAATTAATGAAAAGTACGAAACATATGAAGCAGTTTTTAACTGATGGCCTCCAGAGTTCAAAAATATACAAACTGCGATGGAGAGCTAAGAATTTTTTTAATTCTAGAGTGTGTCGTCCTCTATTCCGGCTTGCTGAAAAGTCACCTTGGTGTTTTCCGATGTAGAGGAGTATGGCTGTAGCTGCGATTGTGGATTTGACTTCACCTGCAGCATATCCCACCAGCACACGATTAATAGCATGCATTGTGCCCCTTCCTCACTCCACCCCCCCCCACCCCCCCCGCCGAAGGTACACACCAACTAAACTTTTTAGCCATGTTTACAAACCCACTACAGACGTCACATAGCTGTAGCGATGCCAGCGCTCCAAGCCGTAACATTTCACACTGCAGTTCACGGCGAGGCCCTATATTTGCTCATATTTGCTTGAAGAAAGTCGATATTTGGCAAAGTTCCCTATTACACTCTCAAATTTCTTCGACATAAATATTTGACATATCAACTTCTACAAAGAAATATGGTAGTGTGTGTAATACCGGCCTAACTGAAGCTTGGCAACAACGCCAGATTTGTTTTTCAGCCTTTTGATCGACGAGTTATTTCTTAGGTGACTCAGAATTAGCCTACAAAATTCACTTGATATATTCATAACATTTCGATTAAATAATCTACGTAACTTTAACATAACGAATGAAACAAAGTTATCAACTATGGTTCTGAGTCCAGGAAATGAAAATTGCACTTAATTTCGTATTTCACCTTGCGAGCTTATCAGTCCTAGTGAGCACTGGAGCAATAAGGGAGACTACGGTGCTCTAGTGTTCCGCTGTCACCCGTCAGTTTGCCTTCGGCGGTGCTGCGACAAGGACGTCTGTTTACGTTCCTGCCGTGGAAGTTCGGGCGCTCGCGGTTGTTTACCTATTGGGCGTACGCACACGTTTCGAAGACTCGATATAGAATGGCACATGCATACCGAAAGTCCACTCTCAAGATTAGTTTTTCGAATGAATATGCGAGACCGAAACCCTATGAAACTGAAAGGTTCCTACGAGACCAAGTTAAATTTGACTGCAACGAACTTATAGGAATACACCTCTCCATAGTGAGCAGTCTCGTGTACGTTAAACTGATTAACGGTGCAGTGTGTGACAGGATCATTCGAGATACTAAACATGGACTCAAATTTCGTCACTCTGATGGACATGTTGGAGAAGTAACTATTGATCACACAGGACTGGGCTTACGAAGCATACGTATTTTCGAGGTTCCGTCTGACTTGGTGATTGACGCCTGACGCCCATACTAAAGAGTGCTTAGCCACGTACAGGAAAAATGGTCCAACTTCACGACCTACCCCGTTCTCAATGAGGAGTGTCAAATCAGAATAGAACTGTCACAACATGTACCCTCATACTTGTTCATCGGTGGATGCAGAGCAATAGTCATCTACGATGGACGACCCAAAACATGCTCTGGATGCGGGAAGCAAGGCCACGTCCGTTCCGAATGTATGCAGCGGAGGATTGTGCAAGTTCCAATTGGCGAAACCGTGCCTACGTCCACGGTGTCGCCGCTGACACTAACGTATGCGGACGCGTTTCGAACAGATCCCATCCCGAAGAATGACCAGCTCCAACGTCCTGACAGTTTGCGGCAACCGACTGCGGCAGAGACCGCCACCTGTGACGAAACGACGTACACTTCTGCCACTCCGGCGCCGACGACGCCGTTAACAGACCGGAAAGGATCGGTAGAAGGTATGGAAATTGATCCTACGGTTGTGCCGACAGCTGCTTTCGTCCCTGAGCACCGGGAGTCACTTCCGCACTCGGACACGGAGGCGCACACGCGGAAACAACGATCGCCGAAGCGCCACTAGAAACGACGCCTAACTCCGTCGGACACCTGCTTAAGGCATTCCAAATCAGACAGACTTGCGTGTAACGAAGATACAGTGAATCCGGATGCGCAACGGGAGGTTCTACCTCCCACACAGCAGTACGACTCGAATCACACGAGACAGGGGTTGAATACAGACCCACCGGACGGAGAGACGCCGGTAGGAGTCCCTCCACCCACCGCGGCAACACTCCGCCTTCGGTCAGCCCGGCCGGAGAAACACGACGAGGGATGGACCTCCAGCACAGGAACTGGGCCGACGAATCCGATATTGACCCACAGACCGACGACGCAGCCGCAATGGCTACTGCGACGTCCACCGTATGTTAACCACGCAGAAGACGCAGACTGACGCACAGACAGCATGTCGCCAAGCAACAGCACATAAGTTAACAGAAGCGTTCATGTGCGCTTTACGCACTGAGGAACAGCGGCAGGTGTATCGAACAGTTTCTATTAATATGAATACAATTAGAACGCCGGTCAAATTGCAGTTATTACGAGACCTGCTGCATGCGTCAGACGTCGACATCGTCCTTCTGCAGGAAGCATGTGTCGAGAGCTTCCCCGACCTCTGTGAGTACTATACATACGTTACACCCACTACAGATGGCGGCAGCGGAACAACGATACTTCTAAGTGGAGGCATAGTCGCCGAGGACGTGGTGTACCTGCAGTCAGAGCGAGGACTGGCGCTCACAGTGCTAGGAGTACGGGTCGTTAACATCTACGCACCGTCGGGGTCCTACAGCCGGCGCGATCCATCACGATTTTACGCAGAGAAGATTGCATCACTATTCTTAGGCCGGTATGAACATGTCTTATTTGGAAGCGACTTCAACTGCGTACTCGCAATGAAGGATCAACACCACGCTGCGGCAACTGATACAGGACATGAACCTCATCGATGCATGGGGGACGGTACATGGCAACAGACGCCGATATACCGATGTCACAAGTCATTCTGCATGTCGCCTCGATCGAATTTACGTAACACGTCGTCTCGAATCTGCGATCCTCCATGCGGAATTGTGGCCCGTCGCCTTTTCAGATCACATAACGTATATATGCACGGTTTCCCTAAGTCGTCAACGAGCGTGGATGAGTCGCAGCTTTTCAAAAATGAATACAGCACGCCTCAGGGAACCTCAGTTCAGACGTTTAATCGAAGACACTTGCCACTAATGTGAACGACGCCTCCCGACGTACCCGACGACGTTGCAATGGTGGCTGGAATGCGTTAAGCCTGCATTGCGTCGAGCGTTAATTGCATACGGAAGAGAGCAGATGAAGTGAAGGCTCTACACGACGAAATTTTATTTCACGATACTCTTCGAAATTTCTGTACAAGCGCCTTCACAGGATCGGAGTGCTGCTATAAAACGAGCACAGGCTCAAATAATTTCCATAACGGGCCGCCGTCTGGAGGATGTCGCAGTCCACGCAAGGGCCTTTGAACGAGTCCGTGGAGAATCACCGTCGATGAGTCACGTTATCAGAGAAAAACAACGTAGCCTCAGAACGCTAATACAGACAGTCGTACTGCCGGATGGTCGCCGTATGGCAACGCAAAAAGACATTGCCAACGCCTTTGTGGAACAACACGATCATCTCTGTGAAGAAGTGGAACACGAGCAGGCAGCTTCTCATGAGGTCCCACGAACGCTATCCGCGTGTCTCGACGAGACGGCCGACCGAGAGTTAACAGGGGAAGTCACAGCTGACGACGTAACGGCAGCGCTTGATAAGGGAGCGTCGCACAAATCGCCGGGCCCGATGGGTTTCCGTTTTTTATGGTTTATGGTTTTTATGTTTATGGTTTTTTATGGTACATTTAAAGATCTCGTGACTCCGCGATGGACTGCCATGTACCGCGAATTGATGTCTCCCAACGTGCCTCTTCCACTCTCCTTCGTGGAAGGAATGATCATCCCAATCCGAAAGCCATTCGGCGGCACAGGGATACAGGCTTACCGGCCACTGACCCTTCTAAATTCTGACTACAAGATCTACACCAGGATACTTGCAGCACGCTTTAATCGCGTACTACGCCAAGTTATTTCACTCGACGAAACAACTAGAATGGGACAGCAATTTAAAAACGGCACTCAGCGACTATCGCTATGTTATCGCACTGGCAACAAAATGTCGTCTCCGGGGTGTACTGGTATCGATAGACTTCGATCGCGCCTTTGACAGGGTGAGCCACGCCACCGAGTGAAAGCACTGCAGTGCGTCTTCGACGGAAATGCAGGCAGTCCAATTCCGTTAACGGAGTTTTAAATTACATAAGCTAATTAAAAGTGACAAAGTAGGTATTCTACCATGTTTTCAGATATGCTTGTTTTGGAGAATGTTTGCTGCCTTGAAATAAAAATATAAAATAAGGAAAAATAAACTACACTGGAACTAAATACAATGCAATAAAATAAATTACAAGTAAATACAATGAAACCTAAACCTGAGAATAAGTTAAGAGTAAAGGTATACTGCGTACAATCCCCAGCAAGTGATGGTTGACATAGGTTTTCATCTTTATAGACAATCGACACAATGAGGAGGTAAAGGGATAACCCTGAGAAGCGTGTCTGGCCCCGCAATACTTTGCCTTCATCTCCTCCAATCACATCACCACCCTCACTCCCAGGTAATACATTATCATCATCAATTGGACAGTCAAGAAAATCTTGAAAATCAGGACCACTGACAGGATTATCTACCATTTCATAATGTGACTCATTCAAAAGCCTCCGTAACTGATCATTACTTAGAAAACGTCTAACCATTTTGACACACAGAGTCAAATTAATATTGTAGTTGTTGTACCTATTCTTACAACAATGTGAAATGCATCTGAACCATTGTAGACCATACGACAACAATTGCATTTATTTCAAAGAAAATTTTCTTAGAATTCAAATAATTTCTGACTGGGTCTAAACGTCCCAATCACCAAAGCTGTGTGTCTCCAAAATTATTTTATATATTGAAATTAGAATTGAGAACAACATAAATTATTACGTATCTGAGGAGCACCTAAGGTCCAGTTAAAGTACAAATATTAATCGCAGTTTTATATTAATTTTAGTAAACGAACTGGATATGTTTGACCCATTCAGAATAGGAAAGTTATCATCTGATGGAACCCAAACATAGTTCGTCTTATTTTCTAATCCACCTGAAATAGCAATAATTTAAGCATTTCCGGAGAACGGCGTCTGGTTGCGTCAAGATCAGAACAGTTTACATTCGTGGGTTTCCTCGCCCCACAGCAGAAAGTCTCATGGAAGTGATGACGCAAATGAAGTTTCCAGAACGTTTCGTCACCGTCGTTATGAGACTACTCCACGTCACCTCGTCCAGAGTGCTCATCAATGGACGCATGCTGGGGCCCATCACCATCTCACGATCGGTCAGCCAAGGGTGCCCGCTGCCGACGATACTGTATGCCATCGCTGTCGAGCCGTTGCTCTGCGGGCTCCGGAATCGACTCCAAGGAATGACGATAAGGCACAACAAGTTTATATGCAGAACATACGCAGATGACCTAGTGTTCTTAGCACGGTCGGGCGACGAGGCAAGAGCGAACTTGCATTGGATTAATTTGCATGGTATGGCTATGGGGAGTGGTATGAACATGGCGAAGTCGGGAGCGACGAACATCGGGAGAGGACTCCCGACGGGAAGTGTAGCACCAATACAGCCGATAAACAAGATGAAATGCCTAGGAATTACTTTCACTAAAGACGTTCGACGCACGGTGGCACTGAGCTACGGACATCATCTGCAAACAATTCGTGCGACTGTCCGAAGTCACAGGCTAAGAGCCCTGAACATGATACAGCGTGTCATCTTTGCCAAAACTTATCTAGCTTCTCGCATCCCCCACCTGGCACAAGTTCTTCCTATGCCGGTGGTGTTGGTGCGCCGAATCCTGGCGGCATTAGGATATTTTGTGAGCACAGATCTGCTTTTTAAGGTCGGATATGAAACCCCCACTCTTCCCAGCAGTGGTATAGGTCTTGGACCAGTCCACGTCCACGACCGAGGAGAGGCTATTTACGCAAGCACGATGATAAAGATGTGGACACGACACCGGACAAGTCTGACGGGCGCCTTGATAGACGAACTAGCTCCATCTTCTCGTCAGACACCGGTAACGTGGCACACATATCACCATCGCTTGCTCACATGCGAACCTTTTTTGTGGAACACACTTATGTACGAGGGTTAGAACTTAAATAGTGGCAACTATTTATTCACAACCGATACAAAGGAGTTACATGTTTGCACCTGTTACTCTCCGTCAAAGTAGTCACCAGCGTTGTGTAGAACCCGTTGCCAGCGATGTGGAAGGCATAGTATACCGTTGGCAGAGCCTGTTCTGTTAATGATGAGAATGGACCGGTCTACTGCCTGTCGAATCTATGGAACAGTTCTGAAGCGAATGCCACGAAGTAGTTCCTTCATCTTCGGAATGAAATCAAAGTCACAAGGACTTAAGTCCGGGGAGTATGGTGGATGGTACAGTACTTCCCAGTCCCATCGACCGAACAGAGCAGCCAGAGCTTGCCATGTATGCATCCGCGCATTGACGTGCAAAATGATGGGTGGGTTGCGCAGAAAGTGTTGCCGCTTCTTTCGCAAAGCTGTATGTAGGTGACGCTCCAAAAACGAACAGTAATACTGTGCATTGACGGTGGCATTTGCTTGAAAACTGTTCCATAGATTCGGCAGGCAGTAGACCGCTCCATTCGCACCATCAACAGAACAGGCTCTGCTAACGGTATACTACGCCTTTCACATCGCTGGTAACGGATTCTACACAATGCTGGTGACTACTTTGAAGGATAGTAACAGGTGAAAACATGTAACTCTTTTGTATCGGTTGTGAATAAATAGTTGCCACTATTTAAGTTCCAGCCCTCGTACATATGGAACCACCGACTACCAGGACGGCAATGGAACGTGATATATATCGCATCTTGACTCGAAGACGGCCGAATAATGCCGATGAGCGCCGACAACCAACAGTGACATGGTCAGTGATATGGTGTACAGTACACCACCCACACTTGATACTGGGACGCGCGCTGTGGTATCAGGTGGTAAATGGGAAATAAGTGTCTCGTTCCAGGTTGCATACAATTCATATGACGGATGAGCCACTGTGTCCACAGTGCAATGTTATATACACAGGGGAACATCGCCTGATATGCGGGCCTTCGGTAGACGTGTGGTGTACGTCCAAAAAAATGATCGCCTTCCTCCTTCGGGTTGTACCGCAAGCAATAGAACCACGGATACTATTTCTCCCGGATATGACCTATTATCCCCAAACGAAGCAAACGCAGTGACTTGGATTCGGGGTCTGACTGTGCTTTACCTTTTTCGAGAGCGCAGTAAGAATGTACTCGACTTTCGGGCTTTACTACAAGAACATCACTCACAAATTATGAGACATCCGAGATATCGAATATGTTACGCAAATTTTTTAGGGAGTGCCTTGCTAGATACCCCAGCCAGTTGGGGTATCCCGGCTAGGAGAATGTAATTATTGCCTTAAGTATTCAGAACAAGAAAGGACCAGGAAAGTGGAGAGGATCGACCACCACACGTGAAGACGTACCCAGCACCAACGCGAGGTACAACGGGATTAGCGAGGAACGCGCCCAGGAAGAGGGACGTGGTCCGTTATTGTTTAGAACCGATATAAGCAGTTTATGTTTCTTATTGTTACACCATTATGTGAAAAACATCCACTTGTTTACATTTTCCAGTAATATTTTATTTTATAAAGAGCATCGTCTTATATGAAAAATTGATAGAAGCAGTTTATGTTTGTTATTGTTACACCATTATAAAAAAAAGTCGGCTAGAGCGTCTGCCACGTAAGCAGGAGATCCCTGCCGGCTACTGGCCACGCGCTTCCTGCTGCCAACGTCACACGCCTCCGACCAGCCGAATGTGGCGCGGTACTACGAGCGTATTTATCAGCGATCATTTTCTTATTTGAAGTTCTCGTATTTATCTCACAGTTACGATTTGGATTTTGCGTGCCTGAGACTTATGAGCGTCGTTTAAGTGTGATGAAATATAGTCACAAGTCGAAAAAGGTCTAACATTTGCGACATGTTGTTCTCTTAGGGTTTAGTTGAGGGATGAAGGCAGCAGAAGCAGCTCTGAACACTTTGTGTTGTGTGTGGGGCGATTTCTTTTGGGCAAGACACGTCAGGAAAATAGTTTTTGCTTCAAGAAAGGTCGTTATGGCATGAATGATTTTTACGTTCAGGTAGCCCCGATAACAGAGATACATGATGAAGTGCGACCATTTAAGTGTTGCGCTGCATTTGCACTCAATTAGCAACGTTCAGAAGTCAGGTTCAGTATTACTGCATGCTCTAATTGAAAGCAACAAAAATCAAAGGGTTGATTATTAACGCATTTTTGCTTGATAGTCATTAGTTGGTCCTTTGAGAATTCTAATGCAATATTCCTGCTGGTGACTAGTTTTGATGTCTTTATACTAACTTCTTAAGAAGAATTAATGCCAGAGCCCTAACAAAAAAACTCAATCATAGGGCATAATTTTTTGACCCTGCTGCCTCAAAAAGGTGTAATGCATTACGAAAACCTACTCAGGGGAGAGTATACTGCAGCTAGTATTTTTTGTCAACAACTAAGACACATATCTGTCGCAGTGTAAGAAAACGACCTACAAAACTACATCACGTGTTGATACTACATGATAACGTGCACTGCCGGTTTTATTAACAAAACTATCCGGGAATTTGAAATGTCATTCCGCATGCATTTACTCTTTTGATCATATGTCCTCAGATGTTCGCTTTTTGAGGTCCTGATTGAAGAACAGTCAAGAAAAATCCGCTGTGGACGAAAATGTACTTCAAACCTATTCTAACGACATCTTTTAAGTATCATCCATCAGGTTTCCACAGGCATGGAATCGGTAAACTACTTGAACTTCGTAAGACTGTTTTAGATAGTGTGACAGAATATACTGTTGACGATTAATTTCTTTTCATGTTTACTGTTGTGGTCAATAAAATCATGGACAACATTGTTAAAATCTGGACTGTCCTAATTCGAAAATCAAATAATTATCGTATCCTTACAACAAAGTCTATGTTAATAAAAAATAAAGTATCTGTAGCAGGAGTGTGCCTATATCAGCACGAATCAGCAAGATATTACTCATTCTGGACTTCGAAGAGGTCTGTATTTACTTGCTGTAGTATGGAAATGTGACATTTTATAACTGACATAAATAAAATTTCCGATCTGACTGCTTGTAGCTTGGCCACGAAACGGCCAAAAACGTACCCTTTAGCATGAGCGGATCCGGGGACCAAAGCAGTCTTCACTTTAAAAGCGACTAAGTTACTTTTGTTTTTCTTTTGAAAATGTATACCTCGACCGGGACTCGAACCCGTTCGTAAGGGCAGCGTATGCGATTGATCGATTGGCGTTGCCTTTACGGCAGTCAGTTTGTAATACGCTGGTATGGGCTTCCAATCCTGTCACTTCCATCAATTTTAACTTGCATTATGAGTTGGTAATTTAGGAGAACAACGAGAATTATGTAGTACTCATAATTTTAAAGAATTCATAAGTATATAACTGAGGAAGGAGTGGATTCAAACGCTTGGCTACGTCTACACAGCAAGCCTTGTACCACTTTTTCTCTTTATGTAATGTGATTTCTGCTTGCCATTAAAAGGAAATGATATCTCTGTTGTGGCGTCCTGCCTGCGTGCAAATAAAGTGAGCACAATTCAATATCATCCTTTCTCTCGACTTAAAAAAGTAAATACTTTACCTTTGGTGTCTTCATCGGCATTGACGTCATGAGCCATGTGATAAAAAAAAGTGGTTTCATATTTGTTTCAGTCTTCTTGATCAATGGTCGTAAAATAATTTAAAATCAGTAATCTATTTAAGGACTGAAAAGAGTGAAATAGGCTGCCTAGTTTTTATGTGTAATTTGCTCCTCTTGATATTCATGCCGATTTACGGACCCACATGCTCCTTCTTTTATTTATTTATTTTTTTAAGGAGATAAGACAAACGAATTTTCCTCTTCTTCGAGGGAAAATAAAGGTTCATTTGTCATAAACAACATTTTCTTGCTAACAACACAATAATTCAGTAACGCGTACAGTTTTCGTCCTCCTCTATAAATGCATTTAGCCGCCGGGGAATAGAGGCAACAAGGTTCCGGATGAGTCTGTTATTCTGTGACAACGCTTCCCATGTGTCATGAGCTGCTTTGGACAACGCTGGGTTTGTTGTCGGTGCTGGTCTTCTACGGTTGATAATTTTCTCCATCTCTGCCCATACGTCCTCTATGGGACATTTGATTCCAGTGTTTTGCACATTTCGCTGTGTGGACAGGAGAACGGTCATGTAGGAAGATTTTTCTGCCTCCCGAAAATCTCAGACGAGGTATCATTACGTTCTCCAGTATTTCGCAGTAGTAATGACTAGAAGACGGACGGTCCAGTTGCACACAACGCCGCAACGACTTGCTGATATCCATTCCAAACTGTGACAGCACTTCGGCCACACCTTTGCTACTGATGGACATACACTCCTGGAAATGGAAAAAAGAACACATTGACACCGGTCAGACCCACCATACTTGCTCCGGACACTGCGAGAGGGCTGTACAAGCAATGATCTCACGCACGGCACAGCGGACACACCAGGAACCGCGGCGTTGGCCGTCGAATGGCGCTAGCTGCGCAGCATTTGTGCACTGCCGCCGTCAGTGTCAGCGAGTTTGCCGTGCCATACGGAGCTCCATCGCAGTCTTTAACACTGGTAGCATGCCGCGACAGCGTGGACGTGAACCGTATGTGCAGTTGACGGACTTTGAGCGAGGGCGTATAGTGGGCATGCGGGAGGCCGGGTGGACGTACCGCCGAATTGCTCAACACTTGGGGCGTGAGGTCTCCACAGTACATCGATGTTGTCGCCAGTGGTCGGCGGAAGGTGCACGTGCCCGTCGACCTGGGACCGGACCGCAGCGACGCACGGATGCACGCCAAGACCGTAGGATCCTACGCAGTGCCGTAGGGGACCGCACCGCCACTTCCCAGCAAATTAGGGACACTGTTGCTCCTGGGGTATCGGCGAGGACCATTCGCAACCGTCTCCATGAAGCTGGGCTACGGTCCCGCACACCGTTAGGCCGTCTTCCGCTCACGCCCCAACATCGTGCAGCCCGCCTCCAGTGGTGTCTCGACAGGCGTGAATGGAGGGACGAATGGAGACGTGTCGTCTTCAGCGATGAGAGTCGCATCTGCCTTGGTGCCAATGATGGTCGTATGCGTGTTTGGCGCCGTGCAGGTGAGCGCCACAATCAGGACTGCATACGACCGAGGCACACAGGGCCAACACCCGGCATCATGGTGTGGGGAGCGATCTCCTACACTGGCCGTACACCACTGGTGATCGTCGAGGGGACACTGAATAGTGCACGGTACATCCAAACCGTCATCGAACCCATCGTTCTACCATTCCTAGACCGGCAAGGGAACTTGCTGTTCCAACAGGACAATGCACGTCCGCATGTATCCCGTGCCACCCAACGTGCTCTAGAAGGTGTAAGTCAACTACCCTGGCCAGCAATATCTCCGGATCTGTCCCCCATTGAGCATGTTTGGGACTGGATGAAGCGTCGTCTCACGCGGTCTGCACGTCCAGCACGAACGCTGGTCCAACTGAGGCGCCAGGTGGAAATGGCATGGCAAGCCGTTCCACAGGACTACATCCAGCATCTCTACGATCGTCTCCATGGGAGAATAGCAGCCTGCATTGCTGCGAAAGGTGGATATACACTGTACTAGTGCCGACATTGTGCATGCTCTGTTGCCTGTGTCTATGTGCTTGTGGTTCTGTCAGTGTGATCATGTGATGTATCTGACCCCAGGAATGTGTCAATAAAGTTTCCCCTTCCTGGGACAATGAATTCACGGTGTTCTTATTTCAATTTCCAGGAGTGTATTTTTCATCGAACTTCGCTGAAATTGGTCGATATACGTGGACCGAAGTATTTGATACATTAAAAAACACCTCCTCGGTCGTAAATATAACTTGCTACCAGTTGGAAAGAGGTTTCCTTCAGTACACCAGTGGAAAGATTAATCTGGCAGCCTTATGTTGCTCCTTCAACATTAACTTAACCGCTGATTTTCGTTCATAAATTCCTTTCTCGTTGAGACGACTACCAATGGTTAACATAATCACACTTATCTGGTGCATACTTCTAATTTCTGTGCTAGTCCTCAAAGGGTCTTCATCACTGCAGTGGATTATCCCATTGTTTTCATCCTCCGTGATAGCCCGTGGACGTCGAGGGCGACGTCGGTCGACGGTTGACGTAGCCTTCCTCCGGTATCCTTTCCATCTAGAGGTATATCCTATGGCAGGGAAAATGGCGCTGATACAGTATCAATCTTCATAAAGTGCAAGAATGCTACCTTCATTAGATTCCTTGAGCTGTGACGTTTCTCACGTAAGGACCCACTGACAAGGCAGGAGGAAACGAAATGCGATGCCAGGTGGGCAGCGCTTTCTCCCTCGCAGAAGTCCAGTTCATTCCCCACTTCATGCTTTGTTACAAGATTTGATCAATTAATTCTTTGTGAATATCACTTAGAGTATCGTGTAAACGTATTTTGTCTCTAAACATTATACGTAGTAGTAATAATGACACCATTTTCAGAGAGTACAGGCAAAATTTAGATCCACATTGTGATACAGGTTGTTCGGGCTATCGTATTGTACTCCGCTCTGTTATCTCACATGTTACACCAGTCTTTAACCGCGCTTCAGAGAAGTGGAAGAAAAGTGGAGTAGGTAAAGCGGTGACTTTGTAATCTCCTGTTAACGGGTTCGAATTCTGCCGTTTCTACAAATTTTAATTCGTTGTAAACAAAAAATTGTTGGTTTAGGAGGACAAAGTCAATTGTAACGTTCAAAGTACTCGTCTTATTGTAAAGATTTGTGTATTTGGCTTCCGGTGCTCATTTGAGGAAGGCGAGGACAAACGGCTCCCTGGTTTCCCTATTATACATACACCTCAGTTTGAATATGAACTCACCCTTCGGTTGTTAATCGTTTTGTGTTTTGAACAGTACCATACCCTTCGATGTTGAAATCGGTTTCAGCTAATGATTTCAACAGCTACAGCAACACAACTTGTTGTAACTCTTACGCAAACTATAATGCAGTGCCGGCAGACGAGAAGAGCGGCGTGGCCCATATTGAGCAGACTTTGTATTTAAAACTTTTCCTACTTGGACAATAAGCTTTTCTTATTCGGGAAATTTGCAAACATTGCTGCTTAACATGTTTCAAGGTCAAAACAAAGTCCTCTACCTAAGGCTACATCACAAGATATCTTCTTAACAGCACCAAACAGCGGTTTGTGAAGCGATTAATGGCCGCATTTTTCTGCACTTCGCTGGAAGAAAGCTTACTGACCAGAAAACTTATATGCCAGAAGGAAAGGAGGAATGAAATGAAACCTCTCGTGTTGGGATGTCATGTAACTTTTATTTCAATGATTATGAAATCAAGTGAAATTAACAATTACATTGGCAGTACGAGTACACTATAGGTATTAGTATGACGCTGCCTCAAATGGTGCAGAACCAGTATCGTTTAGTGACCACTTATTTGTTTTCGCTCTATGTTCAGTGGTAATCCGTGTTCCCACTTCTAGCCTGTGCTACCATCTCTGTTAGAGTGTGCTAACTATGTGTAGATTGTCAACGGTTAGGCGAAAGCTGTTGTATTTCTACCTTGTAAGTCAATCAATGCAGAAGCGCAGTTCCCGAGTGAAAACGAGCCACTGTCTCGACTGCTACAGTGGTTTTTGGATAGTGTGCCTTCCTTTTGCGTGTGAAGTGACTTGTGTTGTATTGATCTACTTTTATATTTATGATTGAGATAGTATTCGTGTATATTTGCTGGATTTGACTGAAAATTACGTAAATATTACAAGGTAAGTTAGTGGAAGCAGAAGTGAAGTATTCTGCCCATTGGCTGTGGCAGAGTATAATAAAATAATGGGAGGAGTGGATAGTTTTGATCAGCTGTGTGAACGGTATGCTGTAGGCCATCGTTCATGGAAGTGGTGGCACAAACTGTTTTTCTTTCTTGTGGATTTGGCAGTTGTCAATTCCTACATTATGTGAAAGCTACAGAAGACAGAAGCAGACGAGCTAACATTTAGATTGCACTTGGCAAGGCCGCTTATCTCTGGCTTCTCAAGTCTTAAGAGAAGAGGAAGGCCTGTTCATTTTCAAACACCAAAAAGAGGTGTGTCTGGAGTATCAGATGAAGTTTGTCTGGAGAAAGTTGGAACTCATTTCCCTACAAAAGGTACAACAAACAGAAGATGCCGCCGATGTAGCACCAAGAACACAGAAAAGAGAAGAAAAATAATGAGTAGTAACTATCGTGTACCTTTGTGTGTAGCTCCATGCTTCTCTAAGTTCCATAATACATCACCTTAGTGAACTCAAAGGACAGTATGAACTAATATAAATGTAATGTTTAACATGTTTTTGTACTACAAAAAATTAAATACATTTTTTTAAATTAGCAAGTGAAGTTACTCCAGAGTTTGGTGGGAGCAATAGTTCCCACTAATTTTTTTATACTTGTAGGCTAAAGTCTCACTTTCGAGATTTAAACTATGATTTTATGAACGGTTTCTTAGCCCAATAAAGTGTTCATAAAAAGTCTACAACTTCCAGAAATAATTTGGTCACTAAAGGGTTAAGTCTGGGATATATAGCACTGGAAATCATGGCAGTATAAAATTCTTCAATTCGTATGCATTCTTTGCACACGAAATTACTGTTTCAATATCGTTATACAGCCCAATAACTCACCTGCGTATTTTCCAGTGAGAAAGAGCAGTGATAAAGGATCTCCGCTACATCTGTTTACTGAAACTGGTTTACTACAGAATTAGAATTTCTGGTTGGCGACTAAGTGTAAGGATGTCAGTTTTGCAACATTGGAATACTTTTCTACAAGTTTGAAGTGGATACTATAGTGTGAATTTGTTCCACGTAAAATGAGTTTATTGTAACGAAGATAGTTGGTTTTCTGTAATATTTTCTTCCTTGTGCTTCTTGAAATAAGTGACATCCGCCAAGTCATCTGTAGAGAACGATCGTGACATTTAACAGAAGACATTAGCATCTTCTGGCTTTGAAAGTGGTGTTTGTCGCCAGTTTTAGCATTTTACAAGGGTCGTTGCTAAGCGCAACTAAATGAAGTACTGCAATGCAATTTCTCTTGTGAAGTAACGCCTTCCTCAGTTAATTTAGTTTTAATGTACTGTATGAATAATTGGAGATGTCCGATATTAACCTGAAAAGTATTTTCTAAACGTGGAACTAAATAACTACGTGTTATGGTCCATTTGCCACAGAACGCCGCAACCAATTGCTGAGAACTAAATATTTACCTTTTTTGGGTAACTGCTTCCAAAAATGACAAAGATGTAGTAAATGCTTCCTTCAAGCACGTGTGTAGCAGCAGCAGAATGAGGAAGTTAATAGCGATAATGGCAGTAATGAGCGAAGTACTTGGTAACTTCATATTCTGCAATGGTATTTCCCAATCTAAGACATTTCTTGAAACAATGAAAATTTCGAATCTAGGCCGTGATGGCTAAGTGTCTTTGAATCCTGTTGACATGAGACTAGCATAATTTCCGTGTCAGAAGCCTGCTGATAATTAAGCAGTGAATAGGGAACTTAATTTGTTATCACCGTGTCTAATTTGTAAGCTAAGCGCATTATACGTTATGACATGATCATGAATGTATGAAGTCTGGACTTCATTGGTCTCGCGGATGGATCGTAGACCCTTATGTGTGACATATCGGTTCGATTCCAACTTCCGTCATGTATTATGAACACATAGGAACAGATCTCCTTTTCATCTAGTAACGCCAAGTGGAGAACGTCAGGTTGGACCGTAGTTCAGAATTCGCATTGTTAACTTCATATCACTTTGCTACCAACTGGGGCAGCGCTGGTTTAGGTTGGTCCATAGCAGAGGCAGAAGCCGCGGCAAATAGAAACTCTGACAAAAATGAGCTTCCTTACACTAGAAACTTCATTTTATTTAATGAGCCAATGGTCACTTTAGGTCACGGGATTCTTACGTTATTAGAACTTAAGACGTTGAAAACTTTGGTGCTGGTCTGGGATTCGAATTCGGATGTATCTTTCGTAGTATATAACCCACACGGAGCGATATGGTTCGACCATTTGTTGTCTTTCCCAAGATCGCAAACTTCTCTAGATCACCACCAAAGGCACATACGGGGGTTGGAATCCTGTTCCAGCACAAAAATATTCATGGTTTCATTGCAAGCCCAAGCATATGTACACAATATTACTAATGATAAATAATTTTCGATTTTGATTTCCCTTCATGTGTTGTCAACAATAACGATGGATGCCGTTATTTCTAGTCAAACATACTCCGAAAAACATCCTCATGAGAAAACCACATATCCCACCACCATTCACAACAGTTATTCCTCTCACTGTAGTGCTCATTACATACTGAATTCACCTAGAAATGGTTGTTTTCCTAGTCCTCCTGCTCACTCAAAACAACTTCCTGGTTTCTAGTGGCGTCATACCACGCGAATTACACCTTTGTTCTTTTGTACATGGTTTGATTGGTTTCTTTTGCACAACAGACGCACCTCATGATAGCTCCACAATGGTAATAGCTTTCTGCTAACAAGTTTTAACTTTGGGATAATGTTCAGTCACAATACTTACTTTCAGGTTCACATGTACCCTTCACCCACTTTGTACTTAGTGTGTACACTAAACTCCGGCTTTCTGTAAACAGCTTGTGCTTGTGCTACATCTTGAGGATCTGACATATACTCTTCAACAGGTAGTTATCATGGTAGAGGTTTGGGCCAGCACTTGCAGGAAGTGTTGGGGAATGAATACCAGTTAACCAGTATTGTGAAGCCTAGTATAGGGTTGGCTCAGGTGACTGACAGCATAGGGGAGTTATCTAGGAATTATATGAAAGAGGATCAGGTAGTGATTGTGGGTGGAGCAGGGTGTAGTTTTGATAGGGACAGGGAATATGATGTAGGTGGTGACCTAGTAAAGATAGCTACTGAAACTGGTGGTACTAATGTGAAACTGTTTCACCGTCATAATCTGCCTCTTCTTAATGCTGCTGTTAGGCGTGTTAACATGGGGCTGGTGAAGGCACTGATGGCTGAGGGCATGGCGCACATTGCAGTGGTGCCTGTTGAGTCTATCAGTAGACCGGGATTCACTTGGCATGGCCTGCACCTCAATAGGTACGGGAAGGCATGGCTGGCAAAGCTTATAGGTGACAGTGTAGTAGGTGGTGGTGGGATCACTCATGGAAAAATTCCTGTAGTAGTTTGTGTTAGAGTTGCACCTTTTTTTTAGATTGAATCCAGCTGATAGGTATACCTGCTTAAAGGGAGTCCATCTAATTAAGGAATCACCTTCAGAGGAGGTCAGATATCCAAGTAGAGAAGGAAATAGGACACTTCATCAGAATATGAGAGGTATTAGAGACAAAGTTAGTGAACTGCTTATAGATGTTGACTCTGACATTATTGGTATACTGGAGTACGACTTAAATTATTTGAGAATTTAGAGGCTTCCTTTACCAGGATACATATTAGTTGGCTGTTTTTCAAGGAGTTCCTTGTGGAGTGGAGGAGTGGCCACGTACGTAAAAAACAGTATACCATTTCAGTCCATAGACCATCACAGCGCTCCACTGAACAGATATTTGAATGTCGTGCAGGGGCAGTTGTATTTAGTGAAACTAAACTTCTAATTGTTGTTGTCTATAGGTCCCATAACTCGTGACTTCAGAGCATGTCTGCTTAAGCTAGAGAGGGTTCTTGGTTCACTTTATAGGAAGTACCAGTTACATGTGGTGTCTTCAATATTAATTTTGTACGTGATTGTGCAAGAAAAACCTCATATGATCTGGTGTAGACTGTGTTTTTTTCAACCAGGGTGGAGAGGAAGAGTAGCCAGCCACACACAATATTTTTATTCATTCTTCATTACTAGATGGGTATTTTGGTAGTATTAAACCTCATTAAGGAACAAGAGTGGCAGGATGTTTATAGTGCCGATAATATAGATGACAGATGTAATGCTTTTCTTAACACATTTCTCATGCTCTTTCCATTAGAACGTTCTAAACGGGGTACTAGCAGTAAAAGGCAGCCTGGTTGGCTAACTAGTGGGATAAGTATATCATGTAGAACAAAGTGGGAATTATATCTAAATGTTGGAAGTAGTCACAATCAAGCTACAGGAGCCTATTACAAACAGTATCATAAGGTGCTTAAAAATGTTATTCGGAAGGCAAAGAGTATGTGGTATGCAAATGGAATAGCTAATTCACAGGATATAAGTATCTGGTCAGCAGCACATGATCAATGATATAAAGTCAGTTCGTAGTAAAAATATTTCTCTTACTGATAAGTCAGATATAAGTACAGTATTCAGAGCATTGCTGGTGAATTAAATAAAAAATTAGTTTCTACAGGGAATCATATAACTCTCTTGTAAAATGCCTTTCCAAGATTCATGCCTGAAATACTCCTCTGTGATACTAACAAGGGGGAGATACAATTAAATCGCTGGAGACTAAGGACTCTCAAGGATATGATGGAGTGCCTATAATAATTTTAAAGTACTCTGCTGCACATGTTAGCCCTGTACTTAGCCATAATTGTAATTTTTCCTTTAAGAATGGTCTGTTTCCTGAACGATTAAAGCGCTCAATAATAAAACCACTTTATAAAAAGGGAGAAAGAAATAATGTAGACAAATTTAGACCTATTTCTATCCCATCAGTGTTTGCTGAAGTCATTGAAAAGGCTATGTATTTAAGGATAATTTATCGTTTTATATCACATAACTTGCTAGCAAATGTGCAGTTCAGCTTTAGAAGTCGTTTAACAACTGAAAATGATATATAATCTTTCTCTGCGAGGTGCTGGATGGATTAAACAAAAGCGCTCGAACGCTAGGTATCTTGTTTGATTTAACTAAGGCTTTTGATTGTTTTTATCACAAAATATAGCTCCAGAAATTGGACTATTATGGAATATGGGGAGTAGCTCACAATTGGCCCACCTCTTACTTTAACAACAGACAGCAAAAGGTCATTATTCACAGCGCTGAGAATGGTTGTGATGCAGTGTCTGAATGGAGTACAGTTAAATGGGTGGTGCCCCAGGGATCAGTGCTGGGGCCACTCATGTTCCTTATTTACATAAATGATATGCCCTCTAGTATTACAGGTAATTTAAAATATTTCTGTTTGCTGATGACACTAGCTTCGTAGTAAAGATGTTGTATGCAACATCAGCTCTGTTTCAAATAGTGCAATCCATAGGCACAAATTCATGGCTTGTAGAAAATAGACTAAAGCTAAATCACAGTAAGACTCAGTTTTTACAGTTCTTAACACACAATTCAACAAAACCCGGTGTTTTAATTCCACAGAATGGGCATATGATCAGCGAAACTGAACAGTCCAAATTTCTAGATGTTCAGACAGATAGTAAACGATCGTGGAACGCCCACGTTCAGGATCTTGTTAAAAGACTTAATGCTGCCATTTTTACTATGCGAACAGTTTTTGAAGGAACTTTGCTTATTTTCATTCGCTTATATCATATAGTATTATATTTCCAGGAAACTCTTCCCATCCTAAAAGGATATTTTTGGCTCAGAAATGGGCAGCTCGGGCAATATCTGGTGGAAGTTTGCGAACCTCTTGTCAACCCGTGTTCACTAGCGTGGGTATTTTGAGACTGGCCTCTCAATGTACATATTTTCTACTGTCATTTTTTGTTATCAATATCTGCTTAGTCCCAAGAATTAGCAGCCTTCACTCAGTTAAAAATTGGCAGAAATCCAGTCTGCATTTGGCTCGCACTTCCTTAACTCTTGTGTAGAATGGTGTGCATTATACTGGTGCATCTATTTTCAATAAGCTACCACAAGAATTCAAAAATCTTAGCAGTAATCCACACGTTTCCAAATCAAAACTGAAGAGTTTTCATGTGGGTCACCCCTTCTATTCTGTTGAGGAGTTCCTTGAAAAATTAAATTGATTTCTATGTTGTACTGTTGATTGCTTTTAGTTAAGCTTATGGCTTGACTTTTTTTTGGGTTTATACACATTTTATTTTATATGTTTTTCATGTTTTAATTTCATTTACTGACACGTTCCATGCCGTTGGAAGTTTGCTCCTCAACTTGGTCTTACAGCACTAGACATGTAAATAAAAAAATAAAATTATTGGTTTTGGCCTGTTATGACCATCTTGCTCATCTGCAGAGAAGTGGAAAACCAAATACAACTAACTGACAATCTACATCTTGTAAACAAGTAGTTATGAGATAGTAAATAGGTGTCAATTACATACATATAAAATTCAGAAGCTTAAAAAAATTTATAAAATATACCTGTTTAAAACATACCCTCATATAATACAGTGAAAGTGACGTCGTTCATATACATGACACAAAATAAGTATTAGTATTTCAGAGAGAACAAATGAAGTGTTGTGAGGTAGGCCACAGTGACAGTGGATTCAGTGTGAACAGTGCTACCATTCATTGTAAACAGGGCTGTAGTTGCAATAGAAAAGTGATCATGACATAAACTTCTCAGTTACTGCTACTGTACACATATTTTACAACTATGTAATATGCATTTAGGTAAAAGGTACAATTAGGCAAAAACTATTTGGAAACTACAAGGTGCTACAAATTATTACAGTAGCAATGTGAAGTGCATTAAAAACATCAATGAAATTGACTTTTTTTAAATTTATGAAAAAGGAAATTAATAAATGATGATACATGTTGCTGCAACAGTTTTAAGGTAACTTTACATAAATCATTAGTAATATACCAAAGTGTTGTGTTGGCTACTGTGGGAGTCAGCATGGACTCAAACAAGGAAGGAGAGAAGTTGTAATGGCCAGTGGCAGGAATCCAAAATGTTGTGTACATAACACTTAAAGATTAACTGATCATTTTGTTTCTAAGAAGAAAATAGACATAACTTAACTTACTGCCTGTGCTTCCTACATGCAAATATGTTTCTCTATTGTAATCCTTCAAGCTTTCCCTGCGATCTGTTCACATTTTGTTAAAATGGGACTTCTGCCAGATGTTCGAGTCGTTCTCGCAGGATATTTCGCTGGCGTAACTTGCTGTCTTCTTCAGGTGCTACCCGAGAATGGTCCTCGGGCGGATCGAGTCCAGTACGCTCCCTAGTTGGTCAGCACCGCACCAGGCGTTCCCTCCGCGGTCCGCCTCCGCCAGGTCCAGCTCCAATGGTCCCCCCTGGTCGCTGGTGTTCCGACCGTCATATGTACCCAGTGCAGCCGTCCTCTGGGGTCGTGGTCGTCATCTGAGGTCTGTCAAAACTGGCGTGTTATATCTGGTGTTCTGTCTCATTGCTGTTTCATTGGTTACCACTTCTGCCATCAGTGCAGTTGAGCAAGCGACCAACAGGCTACCATTCAGTTTGGCTGAAGAGATCCGTAGAGGGACGTGCAGGGCGCTCACCAAGACCAAGCCAACGAAATCCGACATCTCAAGCGATGGAAGGTTGGCACTCATTTAACTCCAGAAGGATGACAGCATTGTGGTGATGCCAGCAGACAAGAGGGACTCCACAGTCATCCTATAGATGACAGGGTATGACAGAAAAGTGCGACAACTTCTGGAGGATCCTGCATACAAACCAACAGAAAGTGACCCCACAGACAAAGTGGACAAAAACACCAGGGCTCTGCTCAAGGAGGCGGGCCTGCCTGAACAGGTCATCAAACAGCTGCATTCCAAACCGCCAGTACCACCTAGACTGTGTGGACTCCCCAAAGTTCACAAGAATGGGGTTCCTCTTGGAGCTATTGTTAGCAATATCGGCGCTGCCATCTATCCTACTGCAAAATACCCAAAGAAGATACTGGCACCAAAAGTGGACAAATTTGTACACCACATTAAGAACTCAGAGGACTTCCTACGACGGCTGAAACAACTTAACATTGTGGACACTGACGTAATGATCAGTTTCGATGTGGTGCCGCTCTTCACACGAGTACCACTGAATGAATCACTTTATCTTATTGGAGAGAGCCTCGCTGGAGATCTCCCCAACTTATTCAGATATGTACTAACCTCAACGTACTTCCTATGTGGCGCTCAATTTTATGAGCAAACGGAAGGGATGGCAATGGGCAGCCCTCTATCACCAGTGGTTGCCTACCTATTCATGGAGAGATTTGAAGAGGAGGCACTTACATCGGTCACATATGAACCCAAGTGCTTGGTTTAGGTATGTGGATGACCTTTGTCAGCTGGCTCCATGGCAAGGAGAAGCTAGATGATTTTCTGGAACATCTGAATTCATGTCATCTGAATATAACATTCACAATGGAACTGGAGAAGTATGGACAAGTCCCATTCCTGGATGTATTCGTCACGAGGAAGGCTGATGGCACATTTGGGTACAGTGTGTACCGCAAACCGGCACACACTGACTTATATCTGCAAGCCAACAGCTGCCACCATCAGGCACAGAAGAACAGAGTGCTCAAAACTCTAGTCCACAGAGCATTTACTCTGTCAGACCCTGACTGTTTGGCGATGGAAATAGAACACTTACAGTTGGTATTCAGCAAGAACGTATTCTCATCTAGAGACATCCAGAAGGCACTTCGACCCGCCAGTCAACCACAGGACCCAGAAGAAGAACCAGAAGAGCCAAAGAGGGTGGCATACATGCCATATGCTCGACCGATCTCTGCTAAGATCAGCAGAATTCTCATGACACATTAAGAGCGTATTCTGCTCACCCACTAAGATTGGGACAATGTTGGGGAATGTTAAGGATGACCTGGGGTTACGGAATCCAGGCATTTACAACATACCATGCGAGTGTGGGATGTCATACATCGGCCAGACCACCAGGAGTGTGGACATCAGGTGTAAAGAACACCAGGAGCAGACAGTCAACGAAATCAGCCATAGCAGAACACTGTCTAAAGCTTGGTCACTTGATGAACTACAGTGACACCAAGATAATCACACAGACCCCTATATATTGGACAGTGTCATAAAAAAGTACTTTGAGATCAAGATCATGGAGAATCTCATCAGCCTTGACATTGGATACCAGCTCAGCACAGCCTGGGATCTGGCTCTTGAACTTCTGAAACACGAAATAGGAGTGGGGACAGAGAAAACAGCCATGAGACAGAGCAGCAGACACTACAGATTTGCCCTGACACTCCTGACATGACGACCACGACCCTAGAGGACGGCCATATCTGGCGCGGACGTCGGTCGCAACACCAACGATCAAAGGGAACCATTGTAGCCGCGCCTTGCGGGTGTGGACCAGGGACAGAACACTCGATGCGGCGCCTGCAAGAGACAGAAGTGGAAACCGAGGGAACAGCAATGAAACAGAACACCAGACATTATAGACCCCTTTTGACAGACCTCAGATGACGACCACGACCCCAGAGGACGGCCGCACTAAGTGCGGACTGCGGTCGGAGCACCAGCGACCAAAGGCTACCATTGGAGCCGAGCCTAGCGGGTGTGGACTGCAGTGTGAACACCCGATGCGGGGCGGACCGACTAGGGACCGTCCAGCACCTTACAGGCATAAATACTGGACTCGATCCGCCCAAGGACTATTCTCAGGTAGCACCTGAGTGAGTTACGCCATCGAAATAACGTGTGAGAATGACGCGAACTTCCAGCAGAAGTCCTGTTTTTTCAAATTGTCATGTGCTCAGTACTGGTGCTCTCGAAGACTGCGACCAAACTGGGTTAAACAGCAATGTGCAGCTGGTTCAATCAGCATTGACAGGGGCACTGAACTCTATCTTCGTGGAGGTGTGGTGCTGCCTGCTTTCTCCAATGGCATGCAGGTAAGCACCTTCTTGATGCTATTTCGCGGCGCTCCACTGGTCGGTGTGCAGTCGCTGCTTTAGTGCTGCACACAAAGTATCATGTTTAATGAGCTAATACAATTACACAAAAATGATAAAATGTTGTTGTTGTAGTCTTCAGTCTGGAGTGTGGTTTTGTGCAGCTCTCCACTCTGCTCTATACTGTCCCATCTTGTTCATCTCTGAATAACTGCTACAGCCTACATCCATTTGAAGCTCCTTGCTGTATTCATACGTTGGTCTCCCTCTGCAGTTTTTACCCCCTCCAGCAACCCCCCCCCCCCTCACGATGCTGCCTCCTTCCACTACTCCACTTCCATCAATTATCAAACTGACAATTCCTTGATGACTGAGAATGTAGCCTATGAACTGGTCTCTTCTTTTAGCCAAAGTTGTGTCATAAATTTCTTGCTTCTCCATTTAGACACAGTATCTACTTATTAGTTCCGTGTCTACACTTTAGTTAAGTGTCTATGCATCAAATTGCAGACTTCTCCTAGGGCACCACAGTGCAGACGCTTCTAATCTGTTCTTGTCTGGACTGTTCATTGTCCACATCTCACTTCTGCACAAGTCTCTCTCCAGAAAAAGACTCTCTCTCCTGAAGACTCGAGTAAGTAATCACTGACCTCTGTCAATGAAGCCACCAGAATGTGGCAGAGGTAAGTACTGACCTGAAGAATGCAATTGCCAGATAGCTCCTTGCACCTTGTGTTACATAGCCTCAGAACAAGAATTACAAACCATTGTTCCTGTAAATTAATAAGAAAACAGGTAAATGACAACCAAGAAAAGAGAGTGGCTTGAGAAGCATAACAAGATAAAACATAACTAGAATACACTCTTTACGAGGCAAGGACCAGGACAGGTATATCAAATAAAGGTGTTAATAAGAAAGGGCTATTCAAAAGAAAGGAACAAATTTCAAGCATTTATTGCTTCCAAACTACTAAAGATAGAAACATAATTCCAACATCCCTGGAAACAGAAAAGTTCAAATTTTTATGCATTTAATGTGAGCACCAGCTGGTCTCTCGTTATCGAATTAACAGCTTCAACGATGCGATTTTCCAGACTTTCAAAAGTGTCAGGCATAGAGGGGATAAAAATGTGGTCTCTTATAACCCCACAGATAAAAGTCACGAGGCGTGATGTCTGGAGACCTGGGAGGCCACCAATGATGAAGTAAATCTTCTCCTCCTCCTCTTCCAATCCAACATTCGAGACCTCACACCTTATGTTTTAACCCTCTTACGCCTGACATTCTTAGAAGTCTGCAACATCACCTTGTTTAAGCTATCACTTTGGTAACGAGGACCAGCTGTTTCGTATGTGGCAAGAAATGAGCCACTGTTTTGCTATTTGTCATGTAACGCATGTTTCTCGCATTTAATGCATAAATAGTTGAACTTTTCTCTTTCCAGGGAAGTAGGAATTGTGTTTCTATCTCTTGTAGTTTGGAAGCAATAAATACTTGAAATCTGTTCCTTCTTTTCGAATAGCCCTGAATTAAGAAAATGATAGATTACTACTCACTGTAAAAATGATACATTGAGTTGCAGACAGACATGATAAAATGACTGTTACGCATTTGAGCCTTCAGCCAAAGCCTTCTTTAGAAAGGAAAACACCCATTCATTCACACAAGAAAGCAAGCCTCACTCACCCATCACCACTAACTCGGGACATTCGAGCCAGGATTCAATGTAGAGTGGAAGCAGCAATATGGAGTGGGGTGGGGAAGAGGGAAGGATAGCAGGGTATTTGTGGGGGGAAAGAAGTTAGCACTGCCTAGTGTGTCGTGCAAGGACTAGTTGGTGGCAAGGCAAGGCTGCCAGACACAGTGTTTGGGGCTGTGAAGAGGAGGGGGGGGGGGGGTTGGAGGGGAAGGAGGGATGGGGATTGGAAAAGGAGAGGAGCGGAGAAGGGGAAAAGAATGGGGGATGTGTTGGCATAGAGTGGCAAACAGTGAGGTGAGGGGACATTGAATGGGAAGAGGTAATAGAACAGAGGGGGCAGAAAATGTTTGATGGATGGTGCGGGGCATGAGCTATCCTATGTAGAGACTTGGATGATTTCAGGAGTGGAAAATGTGTTGTAAGCATGACTCCAGTTAGTGCAGTTCCAAAAAACAGGTGCCGGAGGGGAGAATCCACATGGGAGCCACTTAAATCAAGCGTGTTACATTAAGTAGGCCACAGTGTGACCCAGTTTTCTCTTGGGCACAGTTCAGTGGTGGACATTCATCCTGGCAGACAGCTGGTTGGTAGTCAGACCAATATAAACAGCTGTGGAGTGATGGCAGCAGATCTGGTAAATGACATGGCTGCTTTGACAGGTGGACCAGCTTCTGACAGGGTAGGAGAGGCCTGTGCCAGGACTGGAATAGAAAGTACTGGGTGGGTGGATTGGGCATATCTTGCATGTGTATCTTCCACAGGGATATGATCCCTGTGGCAAGGGGTTGCGGTTGTGGATGGTTTAAGGAAGTACTAGAATGCTGTGGAGGTTGTTTGAGTGATGCAGCATCACTTTAGGAGGGGTGGGAAAAATCTTGGTAGGATATCCAGCATTGATAGATGATGGGTGGCATAGGAGCATGCCAAAAAGGTGCCCATGGCTTTGTTGCATATTTGTTTGTGTATCTTCCCTTCAAAGGAGTATGTCAACATTGATGATTAGAGATCCGGGAGGTAAAGCATTGGGTGGGTGGAGAGTCAGTGAAGAAAGCAGTTGGTATCTTTGATGTGGGAGGCCAGATTTTGGGCAGTTTGTTGGAGGTGTTGTTTAGTGAGAGCCAAAATTCTATCAGTGGGAGTACAATAACTACCTACAATGGGACATCCAGAATTTTTGGTTTGTGTGTTTTGGGGAGAATGTAGAATGGGAGAGTATAGGGTGTCATAGGGTTGAGGAGGGAACTAAATTCAGGTGAGAGGTACTGGAAAGAGCCTAAAGCGTTATCAAGGGTTTGGAAGCTATATTAAACTTCTGGGATGTGATGACTTTGGCAGAGTGTACAGGTGGACAAGTCAGGCAATTGGCAGAAGCCTCCCACCTGGTAGCCACTGAGATTCATGATGATGGCAATGGAACCTTTGCTGAAGGTACAATGATTAGATGAGGATCTGTTGTGAGGCAGTGTATGTCTGTCCTTTCTTCTGCCGAAAGGTCAGTGTTCATAGAAAAGACCTGAGGAAGGAGAGTGAGACCAAGATGGAGGTAAGGAATTCGTGGAAGATGACCAGGAAGTGGTTGGTTGGGAGGGTAGGAGGATCATGGTTGGATGATAGTATGAACTGGGAGTGGCAGGATTCAATCTTTGGACAGCCATTCACAGTCTCAACAAAAAAATGGCTCTGAGCACTATGGGACTCAACTGCTGTGGTCATAAGTCCCCTAGAACTTAGAACTACTTAAACCTAACTAACCTAAGGACACCACACAACACCCAGCCATCACGAGGCAGAGAAAATCCCTGACCCCGCCGGGAATTGAACCCGGGAACCCGGGCGTGGGAAGCGAGAACGCTACCGCACGACCACGAGATGCGGGCACGGTCTCAACACCAATCTTGCTTAATCACCCTATCTGCAGACAAAGCCTCAATCAAATTTATAATGAGTTTCAGCAACTACCTGGTGGAAGGCATCTGCAAATTATCTGACTCGTCCATCTATGAATCCTGCCAGAGTGATCCCACACCAACAGTCTAACTTAACCTCCAGTCTCTGTCTAAATCTGACAGTTTTACCCAGAGTGTCTCCACTTGTCACTGTTGACACCACTTCCCTATACAGCCACATCCCTCATGCCTCTTGCCACTATTGAAAACTACCAGACCCAACTTCCTTCTGACTCCAAACCCACTACCTCATTCCTCATACCCCTTACTAGCTACACCCTAACACAGAAGTATTACTCCTTTGAAGGGAAAATATACAAATAAACTTGCAGCACAGCCATGAGCACCAGCCACATGGTACACTTCTATGCAAACTTGATTGAGGGCCATCTGCAGGAAAGCTTCCTAGCTTCTCAAAACCCCAAAAACCTGGTCTGGTTCAGGTTTGCTTACGATATTTTCAAGATTTGGATTCAGAGCCAAGACACCTTATCTTCATTCCTCCACAACCTTAGCACCTTCCCTCCCATCCACATCACTTGGTCCTTCTCAACCCAGCTTGCAAATTTCATGAATGCTGACCTCTGTACAATGACAGTGGCCACGCCTTCCACAGCAAAAAATCCCTTCCATACAACCTGGCCACGCAGGGATTGCTGCTTCACAATACAGGCTGTCTGGAATGTTCCCTCCACCAACAGCTTTTCCGAACAGTGCAAGTGGGAATTATGCTTACAACACATTCTCCAATGCTGAAGCCATATTGGCATCAACCTACAATTTCCACACCATCCACTCATCAGTTTCCACCCCCTCTGTCCTGTCACTTCCTCACCCTCATTGTTCATCACTCTCTGTCAATGCACCCACCAATCTTTTCCCCTTCTCTGCTTCTCTCCTTTCCCACTCCCCATGTCCCATCCTCTCCCCCCTCTCCCCCTTCCTCTTCCAAGTGGCACCATCAAGTCCCTATACACTTCACCAGGCAATGCTGATTCCCCTCATCCTGCATGTTCCCTGCTGTCCCTCCTGCTTTCCCACCCCACTCTGCATTGCTTCTTCCATTCAAGGTTGCATTCTAGCCAGAGCAGTCAGAGATAATGGTAATGTGTGCATAAAAAGTGCTTGCTTGAGTAAATGCATGTATGTACTCCTTTCTGAAGTAGGCTTTGGATGGAAGCTCAAATGTGCAACAGTCTTCTTGTCATGTCTGTCTGCAACTCAACATGTGATCATTATGCTGAGTAGGAATTTATCCTTTTCATAACGTAGTTGATATCCCAACCTTTCCATTTTTTAATAAAGTTATTAGATGATTAATGTAAAACATTGTGTCACAAAGCAAAGTAGGCACTTAATACAAAATTGCTTTAGAGATCAAGCATTTGGTGCTCTATGCAAAATGTGTATGCTATTCTCAATGCTTCCTGAAGCACAACTGATTTTTGTTAAATACAACCCCAGGACTGTTTTGTTATGTGGTTGTAAATATTCCTTGAGTCTTACATTAAAATACTGGGCTGGCATGGCTGATGTAGCACTTATTACCGTTACAGCAGTCAATACTATATACCCCAGAGGCATCACATTTGTCTGTGCACTTCTCAACATACGATAGTCACAAAATTTTAGTGTATTGTTAACTTAGAAACAACATCTACCTTTTTATTTTCTAAAATATTTCTCTAACTATTGGGACATATTACCATGTAATCTCATTGGAATGGTTTCCATTCTTTCTTCATTATTTCTTTTTTCAGACTGAGAAGGCATTTTCCCACTACATACTTTTCCTTTAGTCTATTAGACTGGTACATAACATCATTTGCAGAAAAATATTGACTGTTCTAATTTACTTTTAAATACTGAATTCTCTACATACTTTTCTGTTGGCCAAGGGTAAATCAAAGAGACAGTAAATTATTGATGTGAAAAAGGTTTTTTTATACGGGATTCAATAAGTAATGCATCACTCTTTTTCCTCAGCCAGTTTTAGTTACAACATTTTATCGTTTTTCCTTAAAGATTCCCACATCATCTCATACCTTTCTGGTAATTCCCACTAGATGATAGCACTATAACTAGTCTTAAGAATGATGTCTGCAACAGAGATGTCTTCCAAGAAAAGAGCAGTTACTGAACTGCTACTGACAGAGAAATGGAACATTACAACTATTTACAGCCATTCAAAGAATTTTTATGGACCCCAGCCAGTGGCTAAGAGCATATAATTCACTGGGACAAGTGTCTGTTATCAACACAATAAGGAGAAGGAATTGTGTATAATCTCACAAGCACAGGTTGGCCACACATAGCTGTGAAGCCAGCAATGTTGCAACCTGCAGACAAGAACCAAAGATTTTTAGCCAAAGATTTGGGGAACATTAAGGTGTATTTAAATCATCCTATTTCAAGGAAAAAAGTGTATTCCATCACTTACTAAGTAACCCTCAAATATTGTGGTGGATGGCTGGTACTGGCATTGGTGATAACAACTGTGTCTGTGGGTTACATGGAACTTGAAAATTAATGTTTGTTGTTAACTTTCTCGATGGTAAGGTCTAGGTAGTCCATGGAATTCCCTTCTCCTGCTTTTGCAGTGAAAGTTATTTTATGATTCATGCTACCTGTTGTCTGTGCAAGTCCAGTAACCTCACTAATATCACTTTCTACCAGTACAAAAATATTGTTGGCATAACATTTATAATAAATAGCTTTTCCCTTTTAGCTATGAGAACTTGGCAAATAATCAGCACCATAAATGACTCACAAAAATGTATGGTAGAGAATCAGCTTGACTGTTACCCATTCCAGGACCATCTTTTTGGTGATATAATTATTTTCTCATTGCAGAAACTGTAGGCTGAAACAGACCTGAAACTTTAAATTAGTTTGTGAATAATTTAGCAGTCAAATGGGCCACCCTCTGAATAGCACAGGCATTAAATCATTGACAAACACAGAATGAAAACTTTGCTGGCCTCTGGAAGAAATCCTTTGATGAGCTGGACACCTATGCAACTCCATTGGGCCTGCTGGACACACAATGCTAAAATTGTGGTTTGGCTGGTACACCTGCATGAGGATTGTGTCAGGAGGGGTGGTAGAGGGAGGAAGCACCAGGCAGTAGGAGGAGGGGTTGGGGAGCAGGTTGCTAGCTGCCAGGAGGGAGGTAGCAGGTGTGCAGATAGGAATGTGGGACTGAGAGGTGGCGGGTGCCTAGTCTAGGCATGTGACGTGGGGCACTGGAGCCAGTGAGCTGCGGTGTACAATGGAGGTGATGTGGAATCAAATATTGTGAGAGGGTGATGGGAAAATAGATATAAAACATATTTAGCATTGGTATTGTTGAACAGAACTCATAATATAGTGCAAACTAGGCCACATTATTATACATAATATCTAGTACTAACTAATCCAGTAATAACTAATTAGTACTACAAATATATAGAACTGATTAAATTTTTATAGTTTGTTTTAGCCTATAGTTTCTTTATCTTCAATGAGAAAATATTATCACAAAGATGGTCTTGGGATTGTTAATAGTCTGCCTAGGACTTTAGCAGACATCTTTTTGAATGATTTAGAAGGTAAGTTCTTTCCCATGTTTACAAAACTAGGAGAAGAAACTTTTTATTATAAACATTATGTCGATGATAACTTGTTACTGGTAGAAGGTGACACTGTTTAACATATTTGCTCAAGCAATGGGCAGCATGAACTGAAAATAACTTTTACTGTGCAAATGGAAGAAGAGAACTCAATTAACTATCTAAGTCTTCCCATTAAGAGAGCTAACGACAAACATTAATGTTCGATTTCCAGGAAAATTCCGGATACAGATCAAATCGTCAGAACCAGTTTCTTCCATGAAAAATGTAAAAGAGCCTTTTTCACATCAGTTATTCATCATCTATTTTGTTTATCTTTGTTCAATAGCATAGAAGGCTGAAGAAACAAGAAGCAATGAAAGAAGGAAAACCATTTCAATGGAATTTCGCAGTAATATGTCCCATAAACTAAGAAAAGTTTTAAAAAGTAGAAGGATAGATACTGGTTCCAAGCCAACAATACATGAAAATTTAATGAAAAACATATGTTGAAAAGTGAGTATGACAAATTTAATGGCTCTGGAGTATACAGTACTGATTGCAATAACAGTGATTAGTACTAAATTGGCCAAACTGGCCACTTTTTTGATGTGAGATTTAAGGAGCATTTACAGTAATGTAACAAAACTGCTAAGAGGTTGCATTTAGCAGAAATGGGTCATAGTGTAGGGTGCACTCAGAATAGCATATGTATTCTCCATAAAGTGACAAAGGACTGTGCTCTAAATTTATGAGAGCAAGAAACAAGAGCCAGGAAGAGTGTTCACTGGACAGAGTGATTTTGTACCCAATGGCTACTTTACTTTGTGTGACAGTGTCTGTGTGACAGAGTCTTGCATTAACCATCTAACACCTCTACAACATACACTGGCCCTGGTCATAATCTCACATACAGTGCATTCCAGGTATGTTGCATTTAGTGTCATGCTTCTTTTAGAAGGTCACATATCTGTTTTTATAAAGAGTTTCTTGTTAATTGACAGGAAGAATAGTTTGTGCTCCTTTTCTTCAAGCAACATATTGTGGGGTATGAGAGGTCCTCTGGTGGTTCTGTTTCTCCAGTCAGTACCTACCTCTGCTGCACTATGGGGGCTACATTGACAGTGGTTGTTGATCACTTACTCCCATCTTAAGTTTTTTTCACTTGGTCTCTTTGCATTAGTTATTTTATGTAATGATGTTTGCCCCTTAACTAGTAACTTTGTTACATCATTACCATTTTATCCAAAGATATCATAAAAGTGTTTCAGCATCATATGTTGTCACTAATCCTATTCATTGTTAATAAATAAAAAATGTTCATTTGAGTTTCTAATCTATTTTTACTTTATTACTGTGAACACTTGTGACATCTTGTAATTCTAAATTAGTTTTTACTTCATGTCATGTTTTTATTTAATTGCATATTGGATATTTGTCAAATACATGTTTAGTAGCAGTACCTCACAAGTTTACTTTGTTACAGATGCACCTAAGTTTCCTATGAACAATAGCACTGTTCACATTTGCTCCACTGCCAGTGTAGCCCAGTTCACACCACATTATTATTTCTTCTTGACATGCTCAGACTAACATCATTTTATACCTGTTAATAATATTACTCTGGCTTTATTATATGAGGATATGTTTTAACCAGATAACTGCTGTCAAATTTTTAAGGTCACATTTTCTATACATGTGTAATTGACACATTTTTATCATGTAATAATTAAGTACAAGAAGTATATTGTCAGTTAGTTTTATTTGGATCACCATTCTTTGGAGAACTGAAGGAGCTCACAAAATGCTAAAACCAGTAGTCTGAAAATAATTCTTGTTATCGGGGATCAGAAATAAACAAAATTATTCTGTAGTTTCTTGGTTATTTATTTCATTTGTGACTATGTTGCTGCCTATAAAACTCTGTTTTATCCTTTCTGACATGATGCATACCCTCATTTGGGTTTAAATCAGAATCTTCCACATAAGACAGCAGTCAGTTTCATGTTCAAAACAGATGAATTCCATATTTTAGGTGTTGTAATTACCCTGAAACTAGTAATTAAATTGTAAATAATAAAATGCCATTGTGTTCATCTCCTCTTAGGACTACATTGTCATCAGCAGAAAGTATTGTAATTACATCTGGAAAAGCTAAGTTGATACTTATGTCTAAAAAATTAATATACATACGAAAAGATACTATACACTGTTTATCGAGAACTATCTCACAATTCATCTGGTTGGAAACGGAGATATGATATTGTAAATGGTTCTGGAAATACTTGAGAGGAACAGCTTAGTTGGATTGTTCTGTATTTTGTGGTAGTGAACTGTACTTTCATCTGTGAATTCAAAGTTCATATCCTTTCCATAAATGTTTTCCAGCCAGAGTGGACTATTTTGAGATCATATTCATGATTTTGGACAACCTGTTGTAGATTTCTGAGTTTTTTCATTACCTGTGACTGATGTAAGGAAAGGTGAAGAATCATGAAGATGTTAGAGTGGAAATAAGCATGTTTATACTGTACTATATGACACAGTTCATCATTTGTAATGACATCAGTACACATTGGCTTCCAGAGTATTTGAAAATGGTGCATGCAAATTTTTTGTAGGCAGTGAGATCCAGAAAGTTAATTTGTTCTTATGTTTTCAGTTCTGCTGTAAAGTTGATTTTCAGAGGCTGATTCTTCTCTGTGATTTGCCATCTTTAAAACACTACTTTAAAACACATATATTTTGTAACAGTTGTTACTGTCTATCAGTTCAGAATTTTACTAAGGAATGTTTTTCTACACTATTTCGCTCAAACTTCCAACTCCAACTTCCAGATTAGCACAACCCTCAGGTTGGTGCAAATCCTCTGTCCACACGTAATGATCTGTCTGCGCAGATGTGATGTGCACAGACATTTGCGCAGACACATCATTGCGTGTGGATGGGCCTTTATGTTCAAAATATCGACTCATCTGTTTATGCATGCAGTATCCTATTATTTTTTATATTATGGGTATAAGTGATATTGGTTGATAGTTATCTGGAGATGCTATATCTCCTTTCTTATGTACTGATTTAACTACAGATATTTTTAAACATTCTGGATAATTACCTTCATTTAAAATTTTGTTGATTATTTTAGTCAGTGGCATTATTCTCTGGTTTATGCTATATTTAACAACATGATTTGAGAGACCATAATAATCCTCTGCTCTAGAATTACTGAGCTTAGCTATTGATTCATTGACCATCTTCTCAGTTACACAAGTCCTGTGAAAGCTGTCTGTCTGCTTACTGTTCATTTCTGGCAGCAGTGCCTCTGCCTTACTCACGTTCTCCATTATGCTGTTATCTGATTGAGGACTGACAAAATGTGTATTTAGATTAGTGAAACAATTGTTTGCAATAGTTATTTTTTTCTGCTCATGGGGATGTTATCATCAGTAAAAATGTACTAACAGCTAGATAGCTTAATTAGTTAGATAGGTTTTGTGAGGTATTGTGGGAATTAATGGCTTAAGGTAGCATGAAGAACAGGATGTCTGCTCAGGTGAATGCTGGTTTGTACACCCAAAATTAAATGGGGATTGATGACAGTGTTGATGTAATAATGGATAAGAAACTATTAATGCTCTTGAGCTACTATGAACAGCAAACTGAACACATTTTCATAGCTGGGCTGACAGTAAACCAAAACCCACAACTGTAGTACAAATTTGTGTTCTTACTACCTCTACTCCTGGTTTCCTAGCTCTCCCTACCCCCATCATCCACCCCCCCCCACCCACCCCCCCATCCAATGCATACATTAAAAATATAGAAGAACTTGAAGCTACAAACAGTCTGGTCTCATCAAAAGGACCAGTATGAAAGGATACCAAGTAATCATGTCACCATAGCCACAATGATTACTAAAGTTGATAAATACACTCCTGGAAATTGAAATAAGAACACCGTGAATTCATTGTCCCAGGAAGGGGAAACTTTATTGACACATTCCTGGGGTCAGATACATCACATGATCACACTGACAGAACCACAGGCACATAGACACAGGCAACAGAGCATGCACAATGTCGGCACTAGTACAGTGTATATCCACCTTTCGCAGCAATGCAGGCTGCTATTCTCCCATGGAGACGATCGTAGAGATGCTGGATGTAGTCCTGTGGAACGGCTTGCCATGCCATTTCCACCTGGCGCCTCAGTTGGACCAGCGTTCGTGCTGGACGTGCAGACTGCGTGAGACGACACTTCATCCAGTCCCAAACATGCTCAGTGGGGGACAGATCCGGAGATCTTGCTGGCCAGGGTAGTTGACTTACACCTTCTAGAGCACGTTGGGTGGCACGGGATACATGCAGACGTGCATTGTCCTGTTGGAACAGCAAGTTCCCTTGCCGGTCTAGGAATGGTAGAACGATGGGTTCGATGACAGTTTGGATGTACCGTGCACTATTCAGTGTCCCCTCGACGATCACCAGCGGTGTACGGCCAGTGTAGGAGATCGCTCCCCACACCATGATGCCGGGTGTTGGCCCTGTGTGCCTCGGTCGTATGCAGTCCTGATTGTGGCGCTCACCTGCACGGCGCCAAACACGCATACGACCATCATTGGCACCAAGGCAGAAGCGACTCTCATCGCTGAAGACGACACGTCTCCATTCGTCCCTCCATTCACGCCTGTCGCGACACCACTGGAGGCAGGTTGCACGATGTTGGGGCGTGAGCGGAAGACGGCCTAACGGTGTGCGGGACCGTAGCCCAGCTTCATGGAGACGGTTGCAAATGGTCCTCGCCGATACCCCAGGAGCAACAGTGTCCCTAATTTGCTGGGAAGTGGCGGTGTGCTCCCCTACGGCACTGCGTAGGATCCTACGGTCTTGGCGTGCATCCGTGCGCCGCTGCGGTCCGGTCCCAGGTCGACGGGCACGTGCACCTTCCGCCGACCACTGGCGACAACATCGATGTACTGTGGAGACCTCACGCCCCACGTGTTGAGCAATTCGGCGGTACGTCCACCCAGCCTCCCGCATGCCCACTATACGCCCTCGCTCAAAGTCCGTCAACTGCACATATGGTTCACGTCCACGCTGTCGCGGCATGCTACCAGTGTTAAAGACTGCGATGGAGCTCCGTATGCCACGGCAAACTGGCTGACACTGACGGCGGCGGTGCACAAATGCTGCGCAGCTAGCGCCATTCGACGGCCAACACTGCGGTTCCTGGTGTGTCCGCTGTGCCGTGCGTGTGATCATTGCTTGTACAGCCCTCTCGCAGTGTCCGGAGCAAGTATGGTGGGTCTGACACACTGGTGTCAATGTGTTCTTTTTTCCATTTCCAGGAGTGTATATCATGAAGGCTAAGACAGGTTTTATCCAGGAAAGAGGAGTTGTTCATTTGTTATAATCCTACTTGGATCACATTTAGTTCCAACATGATGCATGTAGAGAAGTTATAGACAAAGTTTACACTGATTGTAGATAATGCTCTGGAGAAGTATGTGTTAGGTAAGTGGATTAAGGATGGAAAAAACCACGATAGTTTAATAGGAAAATTCACAAACACACTGTGCACTCTCAGTTCAGGAAAGAACACAGAAATGCCAACAGGCCAAAGCTAGCAGAAGTCCGTGCAGCTATAAAGAGATTGTTGCATGTAACATACAGCAACTTCAACAATTATATGTTGAGAGGTGGCATGAACCCCCTCTCATATTTCTATCTTACTCTGAATAATTTGATTTTCTTCTCTAATTGCATGCGGTGAAAAGTTGCTATTCCCTCACGTGCGGACTTCCCACACAGCGTCTCTCGTCATCTGGGTGGTCCGGTGACAGGCGGGTACTGCTGATCTTGAAAGGGTTAAGCCGACGGGTGTGAGGGAGTCGAGTGGATGCTTTCCAGATGATGACATTGTCATAATAGAGGGGATGACATGCCCACAGGGGCCTGATGGAGCGGCTGGGCTAGAGATTCCGTTACTTTGCAGAAACTTAGTGAAAACACTTTCTGGTGGGCTACCAGCAAGGCGTGAGTATGATTGTGTTCCCAGGCAGTCTTGGCAGGAAAATTCCCGCGTTTTCTGCAATATGATACCTGTGATTGGCTTGCTCAGGGGATAGCTCTGTGACATAGCAAAATCGGCGCAGAAATTGGCGCCGAGTATCTCCATTGGTGGAATAGTAGTGCGTCGGCAATAGAGTGGAATTCTCCGCTGGTTTTGGAGTTGCTGATTGGAACGTTTAACCGCGGCCACTGTTGTGGGGGAGGGAATGTTCTGTGTTCGGCTTATACGAGTGCTCTTGAGAGGGTCGACTCTCCACTTTCGGTCAGAGTGGGTTACAAGAATGAACTCTCGCTGCTCTGGACAGCCTGCCTTCCTTTGGCTGTCTAATATACTTTCATTTACTTGTAACTGTTTGATAAAGTTGCTGAAGTTTCGACTTCAATGTAACTTTCCGAGTACAGTTGGCAATTGCACGTTCTGCATACAAGCGGCCTGTGTTGTCCGTCTTGAGCAGTTTTGTCTAAAGTTGCCTGTATCGGAGTTACTGTGTGACTTCGCTTGTTAAAATCAATCACTGTACCTTCAGTGATTGTGTGGTGAGCCTTCTTCATCTCCCTGAGAGTCGCATTTGTATTGATAGGAAGTCTTTAGTCTGGACCAACCAGACCAGGATAATTTGTTTCGGGCTATACTCACGACATTATCATCACCACGACAGGATGTCGAAGCAACCAGCCATCGCCTCCGGTACACCAGATCATGTCCTTGCAGTCAAGAAGACAGCTTGGTAATGTATGTCTGCAGCAACGGCAGATTAGGGAATTTTGCTCTGTGATAATCAGAGCTCAGCAGAGCGCACTTGTTCCTGTCTTTTCTTATGTGGTTCTGTCTTGAGTGTTCATTGTCTGAGTTCTCACTACTGTAACAGCAATTAATGTTGGGTTGGCTAGGTGTTTCTCTTAAGATTTGAGTTACAAGGAATTGGCTCCACATACCACTTGGTCATAAACGTTACAAGCTAGTTTACGGACAGCTTCACCTTCACAGCATTCATTTGAGTATCCGATTTGACATATTGTAAATGTTTCATGTGTTGTATTTATTATTTTGAGTTTAGTCATAATAAATCAAATTGTTATTTTGGACAGAACTTTCATTCTGTAGATTGGTAGAGCAACCCTTTCATTTCTCACCACGTTAATGAAACTTATTTATCAAATTAATTTCTGTCAAATTAAGTTATTGCAGTTGCCAAACTCTTTTCTACTCCGCTTGCAGGGTCGATTAGAGTCAGTTCACGTTTCTTCTTAATCCATGTGCAACAGCAAAAGTCAGAGTTTGGAAAGGGGGGGCTTAGAGCACCATTTCCATATGAAGATTCTAGAAGAATTTAGTGTTAAATACACTGCTAGCCCTGGCACCTTGCAACATTAGTGAAAGATCTTGCCAAGGACCTGAGAAAATTCTAGCATTACATAATAAAATCACTAAGTGAGTCCAAGACTTCTGTTCAATTACTCATCCAGTCTGACATTGCAATAAAAGACAATGGACGAATAGCTAAAGCTATAAATTCCGCATTCAAAAAAGCATTCACACAGGAGGATCATACACACATACCATTGTTTGACTAACATGCAGATTGTTTTAAGGAGAACATCGACATAGACATCTGCTAGCATTGAGAACAACTGAAAGAGCTGAAAAAAAATAGGTTGCTAGTTCTGGGTGGAATTCCAATTTGACTTTGCAGACAATGCTCTTTAGCATTGTCCCATTACTTAGCTTGCATTTATCTTGAATCTCTAGCCCAGTGTAAAGTTCCAAGTGACTGGGAAAGAAGGGTAAGTGACTCCCATATATAAAAAGGGAGAAAGATTTGACTCACAAAATTACAGAACAACATTCTTAATGACAGATTGCTGTAGAATTCTTGACCACATTCTAAGTTCAAATATAACTAACTTCCTTGTGAGATAAAACCTTGAGACCATAAATTGACACTGTTTTATAAAGCAACACTAGTGTGAGACTTGACTTGCCTTTTGTATTTGTGTACTGCAAATTATGAATTAAGAGCAACAGGCAGATTTCACATTTGTAGATCTTGAGAAATCATTTGACACAGTGTCTCACTGCACACTGCAAATAAAGAGACAACCTTAAGGAATATTTTCTCATGTATGTGAGTGGTCTGAAGATATGTTAAGTGATAAAACATACTACAGTGTCCTGGACAGTGAGTGTTCATCATGAAAAAGGGCATTGTCAGAAGTGTCCTATGGAAGTAGGATAGGACCAGTCTCATTCCCTGTATACATAACTGATCTGAGAATTGGGTGAGTAAGCATCTGCAGTTGTTTGCTCATCATGCTGCAAGTTATGGCAAAGTGTCATTGAGTGACTGTAGGGGGATGCAGTATTGTCAAAAGGAAAAGAAAAAACCTCACTGTATAGAGGAGATATTGAGTTGAAGACAACAAAATGACTTGTTCACTGAGCTTCCAGCTAAGGCGTACTTCAGGAAAGAAAGGAAAACATACACATCCATTTATACAAGCAGGCACACTTCACACACACAATACTGCTATCTCCAGCTGCGCTGACCACACAGCAGCCGTTGCATTGAATGAGAGCAGCAATCAAATGACGTGGGGAAGGGGGAGGGATAGCAGGGTCTGTCTAGGAAAAGAGAACAAAATTGTCTGGCAGATTGTGTAGGTACTATAAGGTGGCAGGACGAGGCTGCCAGGTGAAGCATAGGGAGGCTGCGGGGGAGGAGAAGAAAATGGGCAATGGAGAAGAAGAGGAGCAGAAAGGGGAAATGACTGGTGGGTGCATTGGCAGAGAGTAGTGCACAGTGAGGGTGAATGGAAGTGCATTGGGAGAAAGTGATGAGACAGATGGGGCAGACACTGTTGGGGGAGGCTGTGGGGATAGATGTTTATTGTAGTTTGAGGCTGGGATAATTTTGGGAATGGATAATGTGTTGTAAGGATAACTCTCATCTGTGCTGTTCAGGCAAGCTGGTGGTGGAGGGAAGGATCCAAATGGCCCAGGTTGTGAAGCAGCCATTGAAATCTTTTATGTTCAGTGGCATGTTGGGCCACAGGGTGGTCCACTTTGCTCTTGTCCATAGTTTGGCGGTGACCATTAATCCTGATGGACAGCTGGTTGGTAGTTACATCATTATAAAAAGCTGTGCAATGATTGCAGCAGAGCTGGTATATGACATGGTACCTTTTGAGGTGGCTCAGTCTGTGATGGTGTAGGAAAAGCTTTTAATAGAACTGGAAGAGGAAATGCCAGGTGAGTGGATTGGGAAGGTCTTACACTAGTGTCTTCCACAGGGATATGAACCCTGTAACAAGGGGCTGGAATTGTGAGTGGTGTAAGGGTTTACTAGGATGCTGTGTCTATCACAGGGATATTTTACCCTGCAGATTCTGTGATGTCATATTAAAAAGGCAAAATCAAACTTCAAAATCAATTTTTTGGTCTTCATAGCAAAGAAAATGTAAATAAATAAAGTAAATGTAAACAAATATATAGCTGAAACATCAAATTTCTTGACACCATGCTAGCCCATTTGTTCCATAACATTACTCCATCTATGTTGTCCACTGCGTGCAGTAGCAATCTGGCATGCTTCTTCACTTTTCATGTAACTATTCTCAATACTGTTGGATTTAAATTCATTGCTTGCAGATATTGTGTTTATTGTCTTAAGATCCTGGTCATAGACTTTTTGGGTCAATGAGATGGTAACAAAATGGCGGATTATGTGCTACAATGCTGCCTGATTATAGAATGTTGGATGTAGTGAGAATGATTAGATGAAAATGTCAGTAGAGGAGTCTTCCTGATAAATTTTAAGTATCTGTACAATGGTATGAAGGAAAGTAATGGTAGAGTCTCTTAATTTGATACTGATCTCACAATGTTCCCCTTACCTGTTGTTATTATTGTTGTTGCACTTAGTTTTATGTATCTTGAAATCTCATGTCTTGATGCACTGAATAGATATCCTGGAAACTGATACAATGGAGAATTGTGCCAAATGATGTAGACCACATAACAGATGAATTTTAAAAGTGCCTCATCTCATTTTATTTGCATTATACTGTTGTTCATGGCTAGTTGCAGTTTTACAAATCACAGTCTATACAGTTAAGAGAAGTGCAACCCTTTCTTCACAAACACAACTGGAAGAGGACTCAACCAACCATTAATCAGTCACAGCAGGACTTAATTTTGGCCAAAATGCACTGAAATAGCATTCTAGCACCCGCTGGAGAATTTTGTTTGAGCTCACTGGAACAAGTTGGCACCAGTTATTTAAAACAGTATATGTACGTTGCATCGTAACGTAACTGGAATTTGTTGCTTTGCAGGTACTAGTGAACATGACACCTGTTGTTTATATTGAATCATATGGTTTTATTGTTTTAATTATAAGAAATTATGTTTTAGAGACCTAAATTTCTGAGCAGTATTTTGTAAAAATGTTATTTCTCATTTTAAGTTTTATCACAAATTTTAAAAATTGGAACTGTTGATTTTTGTGTCTGTGAGGAGGTGTCAGTGGAAGGCAATCATATGGTTGTAGAGGTGTGTTCCAGAACCTAAAATTTTAAAAATTTAGCTCTGTGTCACAGTATTTTTTGAACTTCACAGTGGCATAATATAGTCATGGAAACTTGAACAGTGCACAGAAATTAACTTGTAGAATGATCATCAGAATTAACTCCACTGCACAACAGTTAGTGTCTGTGGATCATTACTACTTTTAGGTGCTCACCTGAGATTTTAAGATACAAAGATTACGCAGTTGCATTCTCCTTGCTTATGTACTTGATGCACATATGATGTTGAGAAGCAGACTTTAAGCTGCAAAGGTGTTTATCATTTACTTTCCTACTGCAAACTTGTTCATTGCAACACTGAGATGTTAGTATCAAACTAGATAGCACAGATTTTCAAGCTAACTGACATAATGATGTTGTCTGTGTGCTGGCCAGTCACAGACTGTCGATTTTGTAGCAGGGGTGACTATTAAAAGACATTTTGAAAAAAAAAAAAAGAACAGAAACATATTTTTGCCATCAGATTTACAATTGTGTAATTATTCTCTACCAGTGTTCGGTTATAACAGCCATCTTCACAGCAGAAAAACAGTACACTTCAATGGGTCAAAAATACATTTTGTCAAATGTAGAACTTATATAACTGTCATAAGAATCTGTCTGAACACAGTCCATATAAACATGCTATACATTAGCACAATTAGCACTAATGTAGAATGTAGTTATATACTTGTACTCAATAACATGATGTTTTTTCCATTACATGTCCAGTCAAAAAAATGGTTCAAATGGCTCTGAGCACTATGGGACTCAACTGCTGAGGTCATAAGTCCCCTAGAACTTAGAACTACTTAAACCTAACTAACCTAAGGACAACACACACATCCATGCCCGAGGCAGGATTCGAACCTGCGACCGTAGCGGTCGCGCGGTTCCAGACTGTAGCGCCAGAACCGCTCGGCCACCAGCGGCCGGCTGTCCAGTCAAATCAGTGAATCTGGAACATAGGAAACTTGTGTTGAATGCAATAACTGCATTATTTAGTGCCACAAATAAGCTACTACAATTGCAGCTGAAGGTAAAACCATGCAGATATGATCATAAAATGCCAAAAGCAATAAAACCGTTTCCTGACACATAGAAACCAACTTCAAAATACTTGCTGCTACATATGAGCCACAAACAGCAAGAATCTTCAACACATTCATTTTGGAAGCAACAGTTATTACATTTATAAAAATATTCATGCATTAGAAAGTTGAGTGAAATGTAAGAATGTGCAAGTCATTAGACTTCATAGAAAATTGTTACATATCAAGGAAGGTGCTTATCATAATAAGAATTGACAACAACAGAAATTTATGCTTAACAATACAAGGAACAGATAGGTTACTAGTTACCATAAAGATGACACATTAATTTTCAGACAGGCACAACCAAAAGACACTTACACATTAGCTTTTGGCCAAAGCCTTTGTTAGAAAAAGAAACACACACACATCCATTCACACATGCACGTATGTCGTGTGAATGAATAATGGTGTGCATTATGGTGAAGTGCTGCTTGTGCAGGCATATAGGGATATGGTGGAGAGAGGGTAGGGCAACTAGATGCAGTTGGGTGGTCAAATGGGGGGGGGGGGGAAGGGGGAAGGGGAGTGGACAAGGAGAGAAGTAAAAAGACTGCGGGTGCATTGATGGAATAGAAGGCCATGTAGTGCTGGAGTGAGAACATGTTAGGGGGTAGGTGAGTGAAGGACAGTGACTGACAACAATTGAGGCTGAGAGGAGCAGGTTATAGGAATGTAGGATGTACTCCAGGGAGAGTTCCCAATTCAGGAAAGCTAGTGTTGGTAGGAAAGGTCTGGATGACACAGTTTGTGAAGCAGACACTGAAGTGAAGAACATTCTGTAGGTCAGTGTACTCTGCAACTGGGTGTTCCACCTGTTCCTTGGCCACAATTTGTCAGTGGCCATTGATGTGGACAGATGAGTTGTTGGTCATCACACCCATGTAGAACACAGCACAATGGTGGCAGCTTAGCTTGTATATCACCAAACTGCTTTTACAGATAGCCCTGCATTTTGTGAGGTAAGTGACGCTTGTGACTGGACTGGAGTGGATGGTGGTGGGAGGACGTATGGTACAGGTCTTGCGTTTAGGTGTATAGAGGGGATATTAGACATGAGGCAAAGGGGTTGGGAGCAGAGGTGGAGAATGGATGGATCAGGATGTTGTGCAGCTTTAGTGGGTGGTTGAATATCACTGTGGGTGGTGTGGGAAGGATAGTGGACAGAACATTCCTCATTTCAGGGCACAATGAGAGGTAGTTGAAACCCTCGCAGAGAATGTGATTCTGTTACTCCAGTCCTGGGTGGTCTTAAGACCCAAGGGGAATGCTTTTTTATTGCCAGATGTTGGAACTATGTGAGGTAGTGACTGGAGAGATAAGGCATGGAAGATCTGTTTTTGTGCAGAGCTGCAAGATTTATTTTGATTTGGGAAGGCCTCAGTAGGACCCTCGGTATATTTCAATAGCGGCTGCTTGTCACTACAGATTAATCTACAATTTACATGACAAGCGTTGAAGTGTTTGTAACATTGCCCGTCCATTTTCCCTCTTACGATTGGTGTCCCATTTTCTTCACTCTATGTTAATCTCATTAACTTGTAAGTACATACAGGTTGTTTGTAAGATTATGGAGAATATTTTTGCATCCATACAATGTCTGACAATTGCTTTCAACAATGTAACTTCTTAGTACCGTTTAGTGACCATAATAGGAGTTGTTTGTTATGGTGTACCTGGTATTGAAACAATAGCACTTCCAGTTATATTACAATAAACAGTTTTAGAGTATCACTTACCAGCTGTGTGCACTAGTGTCAGTTTATTGTTAGCTCCACTTAGGTTATTCCCATACATCCATGTACGCAGTATTGAATTTGCTTGGTACCTTATTTTAGTATCTTGTAAGTATTATAAATGCATAATGGATTCCCTTATGAGGCAGAAGAAGAGAGAGTTAGGTGCTACTATTATTCTGAACACAAATAATAAAGAACAACTGAGAAGAAGAGATTTCTTGAGCGAGCTTTCTTTTGTGCTTCTGCAAGACCACCTTCAGCAAATAGCAGTGTCAAAAATTTTGTCAAAAAAGGTAACAGAGAGAAATGGAGAGCTTTATGGTGTGAATATCTCTGAAGTGGAATCAACTTGAAGCTCGGGAGGACAGTGTGTGGACTGTGGAAGGAAAACCAGATTTGTTTGCTCTGTACATTCTGTTACTGTCTGCCAAGAGCAATGGAAACGTTAAGGATGTGTGAGACCAGCTGTGTGTATTGATGTCAAGATTCCAGGTGCATGCACTGCTGAGTTAAATTACTGTTGATATCTCCTTGCCCTTTTCATCAGGTTACACACTGTTCGGAATTGTCAAAGTAATTATTTCTCAGAGTAATGCTGACGTCTTTCCATTTTCCGACTGTTAGTAGGGTCCTAGTATTCCATTTTCCTACCTTCATCACTTTCTCTCATCCTGTTAGGCTTCTGCTGCATATCGACATGGGCCACCTCACTCATACCCCTACTGGGTCTTCGAGTTTCCTGTTACACGTATAAAAATATTTCCTATGCTACCCATGGTTGCTGTGCTTAAGAAATACTGTGGCAATTTTATTGCCATTAATGTCACCCTACCACATCAGTAAATAGTCAGTCACAATTCAATTTGACCATATGTATCCTTCCCGTAGTGCTGACATTTCCATCATCAGGAAGAGCAACTCTTCCACCACCTTTTCCATTGAGATTGCATTCTGCCATTGAAGTTGTTGGTCTTCCTCAACTGTGAGCCTAGTCAGGGAGCCTCACATGTTGCTATCATCTGGCAGCAGGTAAACCCTGGTTTCTTTATTAGGTCTTACTCCCTCCACACCTTACACCTCTCATTCTCCTTTTGCAGTTGGGCAGCTTATTTATTGAATTATTACAAGGTTATGTGAAATGAGTGTTTTAAAATAAAGTTTCATGAATTCCTCCACTGATAGCGACGAACTTCTCAGTTCACTTTGCAGTAATTAATTTAACTATATCAAATAAATAGTGGTGTTTTTCCCTAGAGAATAAGTGTTAATAACATTAGTGACTACGTTTTCTCTTTATTCTTGCATTGCAAATGTTGCTTCTAACTTGATCCTGCATTAATAAATCTAGTAGGGTGAGGTCAACAGAAATTGTGGGCCTTGGAGAATTAGGCACACTTGTCATGTCGTATCACTAGTAAAGTGCTCATCATTCTGATAGAATACATTTAACCCTCTCCATAATAATAATAGAAACTCATTGTACAGTAAGTCTAATTGCTCATCTTTGTAAGACTTTTTAGTCTTCTGTATCTAAGTCTACATCTATGCTCTGAAAACCACTGTAAAGTGCATGACAGAGGAAACATCTCACTGTACTTGTTATGAGGACTTTTTCCCTTTCCATTCATATAGAAATAATGGGAAAAAATGATTGTTTAAATGCCTCTGTTCATGCTGTATTTAATGTAATCTTATCAACATGAGCTCTGTGGGAGTCATGTGTAGGGGGGTTGTGGTATGCTCCAAGACTCATCATTTCATGTCAGTTCTTGAAACTTTCTTGGACTAGTTTCCATCTATCTTCAAGGATCTGCCAGTTCAGTTCTTTCACGATCTCAGTGACACTCTCCCATGGGTCCAACAAAGCTGTAACCATTCATGCTGCTCCTCTCTTTATATGTTCAATATCTCCTGCCAGTCCTGTTTTGTACAGGTCCCACATACTTAAGAAATATTCTAGGATGGATCACATGAATTATCTGTAAGCAATCTCCACTGTAAACTGACTGCACTTTCGTAGCAGTCTACCAGTAACCAAAGTCAGCTACCTGCTTTACATATGACTGAGCCTATGTGCTTGTACCACTTCGTGTCCCTACAAAGTGTTACAATCAAGTATTTGTACGAGTTTACAGATTCCAAATAACTGTGACTTACTAGTGTTATATGAGGCATGTGAGAAAAGTAATGAGACAGATATTTACCTACCAAAGTTTTAATTTTAAATGAATAGGGGGCTGTGGAACAACAGGAATGCCTTTTGAGGTCAAAAATTCCATGATGTAAGTGGCCATGTGACATAGGGCATTGTCATGTTGCCGCATCCACTTGTCTGAAATGTCTGGTCTCATTCAGTTCACACTTCTCCTGGTTCTTTCAAGGACATCTTTGTAAAACACTTGGTTGGCAGTTTTTCCTGGAGGAACATATTCTTCATGCATGATACTCTATAATGATGCAGCCTCCCCCAAGACTCATATGAAATGTCTGATACCACTTTTTTTTATATGCATCTGGATAGTTATCAGACAATTCAGTGTTTCCTAAAGCCTTGTATGTGTGTCTGTATATATCATTCTGTCTTACTTGATAAAAAAAATTGATATTCATTGCAAAGGCGTGTGAAATGTTCTGGAAGGACCTGCATTGACACAATTATGGGTGGATTGTTGTCATTGATAAAATTATGTACATATACTAAATTAAGTAAATAATCTAGAAATTGAAGTAATGAGTCATTAGCAATAAATAACTAGAGACTGCAGAGATGTTAGCATGGAAAATCAATGCTTCTAATTATCAAAATGGTAATCCAAAAATCCAGTGACAAAAGAACACACTATCTTGAAAAATAGCTTAAATGTTATTACCAAACAATGTATTTTCATTTATTATTTATTTTTATGTCTTCCTCTGTAATTAATATTCCTTGTAATTACATTTCTAATTAACTCTCTGATTTTTACATCTCACAGTTTACCTATTTCCAGAATTTGAGGCTTTATTTATGCATTCTATGTATTTAACTGGATAAAGCACAAGCTCTGTACTATCATTACATGTTAGTGACCAAATCCAAACTGTAATTAATTATGTAACTAAAATAATATGAGAGACATTATTGTAATGGAAGTTCAGAATGATTTTCATATGGAAAACTAAAGATATTACTATAAAAGATTGTCATTCAATATTGTATTTTATACTGTATTTGGCTGTAACATCAGTTTCTTTATGTTTTGTAAATTTTAATTGTAATATAAAAATTGTACAAAATTCATAATGCTTTATTTTGGAAGTTCTGGTTAAAATTCTATGTAAAGTGACACAGCGAGGCTGCGAGTTAGTTGTTGAGTTGTTGTTTTTTTCAGTCAGTTTTGAATTTACTTTTGGAAGTCAAAGAGATCAGTGAAGTCTATCTGTGTTTTGTTTGCATGATGAGTGTACAATTCGGATGTCAATTAATGTGAGTAAAATTTGTGAAGCATGAAAATTGTGCATTCATTTATCAATGGACCAGGCAGAAGAAACTTAAGTTAAGTGACCTTCAACATGAATTGTTACGACTACTACTATTAAAAAAGGAAATCAGCAGTGTTTTGATCTTTGATTTGCTCATTCTAGCTTTTTTCTGTTGAGGTGATGTCTCGAGTGTGCCAATCCTCTCAGGATCATACTCAAAAATCCAGAATTCATCACCTGTGATCACATGGCTGAATGATCTGTGATCTTTGGCAGTCCTCTCAATAAGATCAATGAACACATTTCTTGGATTATCCTTCTGCTCAGTTGTGAGGAATTTCAATACCATTTTGGTACAAACTTTTCACATATTCAAAACTGTGGTCAAAGTTGGTATGCAGAAAAAGGACCAAATTCTTGGACAGCACCGTCAACCATCAGATGAGTAACAGTTTATCTATTTAATTAAATAGTTTTGTGGAAGTGAAAAACATTTGTGTGAGAAAAAAGGAGTTAATAGTAAATCTGTAGAAAACACTTCAGATCTAGGAGCAAGTATCAGTGATCTATCATCGAATAATACCGGTAATCAAATAGTAGATAGAAGCTTTGGTGGAGAGGGTTCCCGTGAATATGTCACCATGAGTACTGCAATTGCACAGGGAAGAGTAGGTATATATGATTTGTTAATGTTATTAATGCAGCATATGAAGGAAGTGAAGGAACAGATGGGACAGATTAGGCAAGAAGCAAAGGAACAGATGGAACAGATGGGAAAGATTAAGGATATTGTGAACAGGGTCTACAGTTAAGTCAGCAATTCAGTAAACAAATGGTGGAATTAAAGAATACTGTTACTGAAAATGCTAATTAGATTAGGGAAATCCAGGAGGGTTTGGCAGCACTAAGAATTATTGTTGAGACAGGACAGGGTGAACTCAATACTCTTGTAGGAGCAGTAGATAGAAGGTTAGAGATACTAGAAACTAATTTCACACTAGAGTTGCCCAAAAATGAGGAGAGATTTGACAAACTAGATAAACATGTCGAAGTAGAAAATTCTAAACTTGAAGTAGAGTTTGTTCAGACTAGGAGACTGTTAGAAGATAAAGTAGAAACTTACAAAAGGAACTCTGTGCTAAAACTTACAGATATTTGCAATCACATAAATAATGTAGAACTTACGTGTGATGAAAAAAATATATTTGTGTAAAAGTAGTGTTGTAGATTTAAGCAAGAAAGTTGTAGTTCAAAGAAATTTTGTTCACAATATTAATTGTGTATGGGGAGGCAAACCTTTAAAATGCTTTCCAGGAGATGGTAAATTGCATCCTGTTGATCTTTTACAGCATTGTCATGATAATTTTATTAATGACATGACACAAAATGTTTAAATTAAATTTGTTAAGAGATTTTTGGATGTAGAAGCAATCTTGTGGGCCAACCAGAATGTTAATTGTACTATGTCATATGATGAATTTGAAAGAAAGTTCTTAAATAAGTTTTGGTCAGAATCTGAGCAAGCTAGGATTAATAGAGAGTTTTTGAATGGTGGAATGTACAGGGAAGGTGATGGTAGCTTGAAGTGTTTTTGTGAAAACCAATTGAGGAAATTAGTACACTTAGACAAACCTTTTGATGAGCTAACACAAATAGCTGCCTTAAAAAGGAGATTACCAAAAAGAGTACAGTGAGAGTTGATTTATGGACCAGATGACTCTGTAGATGAGTTCTTGAGATATGTAGATAACTTGGATAGAGCCTTTGAGAGAAATGAGAGGTTAAGTAATGGCAGATTTGGCAATCAACCATCTGGAGGGTGGAATCAGAGCAGGAATCAAGAAAGGAGTGGCAATGAAAATCAGAATAATGATAATAGCAGTTACAATAGAAGTGATCATAGATGGATCAACCATAGAAATGAGAATGGAAACAGAGGATATCACAACATGGAGAGATCTTGGGAGAATAATAACAGACAATTGGATAATCACCACTCAAGACCAGGCAATTTAAACTGACAGACACCTCCCTGGGAGCCTGTCAATTTGGGACAAAAAATAAGTTCCAAAATCAGGCTAAACACCACCAACCTAGAGACATCAAAAATAATTACAGAAGACAGAATAGTCAAAGATATTGGAGTGGAAATGACAGAACTAATGTAAGAGGAGCACATCAGATTAGCAAATTACAGTTTGACAGTAAATCCTGGAAAAGTATGAATGAAAGTGTTGAAGATGGAAGTAATAGTATCTGCAAGAATATTGAAGAGGTTCCATTAGAAGAGGAAGCAATCTCAACTCTATATAATCAGTGTGGCAAAGAAAATGTTGGTCCTGATAATAATTCTGATGAGTGTGCATTAGGTAAATTAATGGAGGAAGAATCTATCACTGTTGAACACTTAAGTAATGATACTTCTACTGGTGTACTTGTCAGCAATTCTGATGATCATTGTAAAGATGTTGTAGAAGTGCCTAGTATTGGTGATGATAACATGTGTGACAATGTTGATAGTGAAAGTGACAGTAGTAATGATGAATGGGAGGAAGAATTACACAGCATGGTGTATATGGAGGTTAAAGATGATTTAATTAATGGTGAGAAAGATGATGTCAGTAGTATTTGTGAAGAATATGAGAACCAGATTGTACCAATGTTAACTGGGAAGGTATCATCAGATAAGGAACATGTGGACAGACATTATGATTTAGATGTGATGCTAGAAACTTTATGGTATACTTACAAAGGTTATAGTGACAGTAACAGTAAAAAGGGTCATCAAGGTTATTTGTGAAGAATTTCATTCCAACTGGGAAAGTAGAACCAATCAGCAGGCTTACAATGAGATCATTTCCAGGAAAAGTAAACAGTGTGTAAAAGATGGGCATGACATCAAGCAAGCATCTGACGTACCTCTAAGTAAAATTCAGACAAGAAAGAGAAAATGTGAAGAAAAAAATGGTATAAACGACTTGGAGTTTAAAGAGATTGAGGATGATTTGTTGCATGAAGGTGAGGAAAGCAGGAAGGAAAAAGTTTTGGGTTGCCCTTATATATGTATAAAAGTTGCAAATTATGAAGGAGTTTGCCTATTAGACACAGGTAGTACTGTCTGTGCCATTTCTGAAAAATTTAGTGACCAGATAAGACATAATGCTGACTCTGAAGAATATCCTGTTATTGGAATCAAAATTAAGGTAGCAACTGGTAGGCACAGCAAAGTTGTAAACAGTGAAGCCTTAATATGTTTCACCATTAATGATGTACAGTATAACCAAGGATGTTTTGTAGTACCTGACCTCAATGAAAATATTTTGTTCAGGATGAATTGGATACAAGGAGTAAATGCAAGTTTTGACTGGAATAACAAAAGGTTAAGGCTTACCAGCTCAAAGACAGTTGAGACACATGTGACTGAACTAATCATCCAAAATTGCCTAGAGAACAATTTTCAAATTAGAAGAGTGATTTGTGAAAATGAAAAGAATGATTTTAAAGAGGAAGACAATGAAGAAGAATGCAGTGAAGACAAGTATGCTAAATTAGTGGCCACCAAACTAAAAGAAGCTGGAAGCCTAGGTAAAGAACAGACAGATCAGTTAGGTACTTTGTTGTGGTAATATAAAGATGTGTTTAGTGAGAAACCTGGGCAAGTGAAAAACTACGAATCTAGGCTTAAACTGAAATCTCACAAACCATTTTTGATCAAACCATATGGAGTACACATCTCAAAAAGGAAAGCTGTGGAGGAAGAACTGCAAAAGATGGAAGAGTGGGAAGTAATTGAAAGATGCAGTAGTGCATACAATAACCCATTCGTGGTCATTTCCAAATGTGATGGTGGAGTAAGACTCGTGCTCAGTTCAAGACATTTAAACAAATGCCTTGAGAGGGAAACTTATCACCCTAAAAAAATAGATGAGTTATTACATAAGTTTGAACATATGAAGTACATGTCTAGTTTAGACTTAACAGCTGGTTTCCTTCAGGTACCATTGGAGATTCAGTCTAGAAAATATACTGCATTTCTGAATGGAGGAAGATGTTATTGCTATTATGTTGTACCATTTGGCCTTAATGTATCAGTTACAGAATTTATCCGAGCATTGGATTTTGTTTTAGGAAAAAAACTGTTAAGCAAACTAATCCTTTATGTTTATGACATACTTGTAACAGGAAAGAGTTGGGAAGAACATATACATTTGTTAGGTGAAGTGTGTTACAGATTGAGACAGGGAGGGATGTAATTAAAACTAGAGAAGTGCAAATTCAGACTTACACAGCTAAATTTTTAGGCCATACCATCTCAGAAGAAGGAATCTTGCCTGATGAAGAAAAACTTGAAGCCATTGCAAAATTTCCTGCACCCAAGACTAAGAAACAACTTAAATCATTCTATGGAATTTGTGGCTACTATCAGAAGTTTGTCAGCAATCAAACTTTAAATGCACCATTTTTGAACATCTTGTTGAAGAAGAACACCATTTGTGTATGGAACAAGGATTGTCAGGAAGCATTCAACAACATCAAGAAAGAGGTGTGCAATAGTAAAACCTGATCTTACAAACCTGATCCTACAGGGCCATTTTGCATTATGACCAACAGCAGTGACTACGGACTGGGAGCTCATTTGTTCCAAGAAAAGATTGTAGATGGTGTGATGGAGCATGGATCAATAGCTTACACCAGTAGAGCATTACAAAAACATGAGAAGTCATATATCGTCACCAAAAAAAAATTGTTAGCAGTCTATTGGGCTTTCATCAAGTTCAAGAATTTCTTATCAGGACATCAAGTAGTTGTATACACAGACCATTAGTCTTTGATCTATATACAAGATTGTGCTTTGCATCACAGCAGGTGGGCACTATTCCTCCAGCAGTTCAACTATACGGTAAAAGTATATAAAAGGTGAAGAAAATCTAATTGCTGATGCTCTATCAAGATTGCCAATGGGGGGAAATGGTGAAAATAAGAGTGATGCATGTGAAAGGGAATTTCAAATTATTTATCTAAAAGGGGTGAAAGATTAGAATGAAATCAGGAAAATTTGTAATGACATCCATAGATATCAGAACCATGATTCCAACTGGAAGTTAGTTAAAAGTTATCTGGGTAAGAGAGGATATGAGAAAGTAGAGCAGTATTACAAAGTGCACAGATTTACAGATGATACAGTGCAGACATTGATACTTGGAGATTCATTGGCCAGAGCAGTATATTGAAGAATTGATAAAGTATGTACATGAGAGCTTCAGACATTGTGGGACACTGAAATGTATCCAAAAGATTCAAGAAAATGTATACTTTTACAATACTGCTAGGAGAGTGAGAATACAATTATCTACATGTGACAGGTGCCAGAGGGTTAAAGTTAGTATTCAAACCTGCAATGGATACATGCAAAATATCTTGCCAAAAGAACAACTACAACTTGTAGCAGTTGATCTTTATGGAGCATTGCCTAAGGCTAAAGGAGGATTTTGTTACATTTTTTGTCATGGTGAATCTTTTTTCAAAATTCATTAAACTATATCTGATGAAGAAAGCAACAAGTAAGAACATCATTTTGAAAATTAGAAGAGACTATTTCACAAAGGTAGGAAAACCAAAGAGCATGCTTTCTGACACTGGAGCACAATTTACTTCTAAACCTTGGAAAACATTTTTTGAGAATGAGAACATAAACCATATTCTGATATCTGCTTATGACCTGTCAAGCAATCCGTCTGAACGTTACATGAGATAAATAGGGAGATTATTTAGAACTTATTGCAACAAAAATCACGTAAGTTGGATAGACTATGTACACAGCTTTGAAGATATAATGAACAGCTTACAACATTGGTCTACTGGGTTCTGTCCATATGAAATAATGTATCACGAGAAACCTCCAAATCTGATCAATGACTTAATTCAATTCCCAGCATGTAAGACTATGAGTCCACAGAAAAGAGAAGAAATTGTCAAGAAAGTAATGGAACAATAGGGGAAAATGAGAAAAAACAAATATGGTAAGAAGTTGAAACCTACAAATTTTAAAATCCTTGATCTGGTCTTGGCGAAAACACATGAAAAATTAAAGGCTATAAGTAATGAATTAAAGAAATTCTTTGACATCTATATTGGTCCATTCAAAATTCAATCTATGCCTCACAGAAATGCATACAGGTTAGTGTATCCAATGTCTGGAAGGTTATTTGGTCTATGTAACATAACCGAACTGAAACCCTATAAGCATGTGCCAAACACCAAGAAAAAGTAAGATGATGTAAAAGTCCTCAGGAGGACACATCTTTGTGTCAAGTGTGTGGTGAGCACTAGGTCTCCAACTATGTATCATTCTATTTTCTTCTTTTCATTTTTGGATGTTACATCTTTTACTCATCTATAAACCTGTAATGAAGTTATATCTTACTGATAATACTATCCATTCTCTGTAGTATAAGTTTTCTATATGTAATATGACTATTAAGTGACATTATTTGAGGACTAATTTGAAAATGTAAACTGTGTACTAAATTTGACTTTCCTACAACAGTGAAGGTCAATTATTGCAGCTATACTCTGTAGAGCATGTATTTGATTTGTGGGTGCTTCTTTGAGAATTACAGGCAAGGTCATGATTTTATGAATTTGCTAATGAGATGAACAAATGGACAATGGTAAAGATGTACATGTGTTACTAAATGGACCAGTTGCACTCTGAGAAAAGACATTTTGTGAAAAGTATGTTACTACAAGATGGTGTGATGATGAGCAGTCTGTGAGTTTGTTTGATATGATAAAGAGTTAAATGAGATCTGGGGGGTCAAAATACTGTATAGTGGAATATACTGAAATATTAATCAAAAAGAAAGGATACATATATAATTCATTTTTGGTTTATTGACTTTAATCTGTATATAGCTAAATCCTTACAGTTTAGAGAAGCTTAATTTTGTGTGATTTTGTTTATAAATATGCGAATAGTATAGGGCAATATGTGAATGCTTGTGGTATATTTGCACCTGATGTGACCTTAATTGTAACCTGCACGAGTACCTTGAGTAATGAGTTCATCCCTGTTCCTGCCTCGAGAACTGTATCCAGGATCCTTACCTGACCTGGAAATTAAAAAACTGTGGAACTAATAGTAGACTGTGATATTGCAGTGTAGAAAAAGAGGGGTTGCAGACACAATATGGACAGCGCAAAAAGACTGATGATTGTGAGCTGCCAATTCCTTAAGATGCGCAATGTGAACCAGTGACTGGAGTGATTCTTGATTTTTTAAATGTGTGGATATGTATTTAGCAGCCAGTCATACAAGTAATACTTGTAAGAGGGGCAGAGGGGGGGGGGTGTTGCATAATGGTACAGCCTCCCCCAGGACTCATATAAAATGTCTGATACCACCTTCTTTATATATGCATCCAGATAGTGAGCAGACAATTCAGTGCTTCCAAAGGCCTTGTATGTGTGTCTATATATATATCATTCTGTCTTACTTGATAAAAAAAATTGATATTCATTGCAAAAGTTGTGAAAATTTTCTGGAAGGACATGCATTGTCATAATTATCAGTGGATTGTTCTTATTGATAAAATTATGTACATATACTAAATTAAGTAAATAATCTAGAAATTGAAGTAATAAGTCATTAGCAATAAATAACTAGAGACTGCAGAGATGTTAGCATGGAAACTCAATGCTTCTAATTAACAAAATGGTAATCTAAAAATCCAGTAACAAAAAAACACATTATCTTGAGAAATAGCTTAAAAATTATTACCAAGCAATTTATTTTCATTTGTTATTTATTTTTATGTCTTCCTCTGTCATTAATATTCTTTGTAATTACATTTCTAATTAATTCTCCAATTGTGTACGTCTCACAGTATACCTATTTCCTGAATTTGAGGCCTTAATTGCACATTCTATGTATTTAATTGGCTAAAGCACAAGCTCTGTACTACCATTACATGTTAGTGACCAAATCCAAACTGTAATTAATTATGTAACTAAAATAATATGAGAGACATTATTGTAATGGAAGTTCAGAATGATTTTCTGTTGGAAAACTATAGATATTACTATAGAAAATTGTCATTCAATATTGTATTTTATACCATATTTGGCTGTAACATCAGTTTCTTTAAGTTTTGTAAATTTTAATACTAATATCAAAATTGTACAAAATTAATAATGCTTCCTTTTAGAAGTTCTTGTTAAAATTCTATATAAAGCGATGCAGTGAGGCTGCGAGTTAGTTACTGAGTTGTTGTTTTGTCAGTTAGTTTTGAATTTACTTTTGGAAGTCATTGAGATCAGTGGGGTCTGTTCGTGTTTTGTTTGTATGATGAGTGTTCAGTCGGATGTCAATTAATGTGAATAAATTTTGTGAAGCGTGAAAATTGCACATTCATTCATCAATGGACGAGGCAGAAGAAACTTAAGTTAAGTAACATTCAACATGAATTGTTGTGACTCCTACTATTAAAAAAGGAAATCAGCAGTGTTTTGATCTTTGATTTGCTCATTCTAGCTTTTTTCAGTTGAGGTGATGTCTCAGTGTGCCAATCCTGTCAGGATCATACTAAAAAATCTAGAATTCATCACCTGTGATCACATGGCTGAATGATCTGTAGTCATTGGCAGTCCTCTCAAGAAGATAGGTGAACACATTTCTTTGATTATCCTTCTGCTCAGTTGTGAGGAATTACAACACCATTTTGGTAGAAACTTTTCACATGTTCAAAACCGTGGTCAAAGCTTGATGAAAGTGTTTAAGTCCAACAAGTCACCCATAATTTTTATTGTTAAACATTGGTCTGATCTCAGAAGAACATGCACACATTCAATGTGTTCATTGATTTTTGGAGTTGGAGGCCTCTTTGAGCAAGGTTCACCTTCAGAGTGTTCTTGGCTGTCCAAAACTGATATGTGCCAGTGAAAAACGTGGCTCTTTTAAGGAATACTCCCCACAGGCCAGATTCAGCTATTTTTGTAACACACAACAAAACTGCAACTTCACTGATGGTGCTCTCAATAATCATGTGATGGCTGTATGAAGCTGTAATGCAAACAGAGCATCTGGAAGGGATTAACACACCAGTCTACACAGTCTGCCATATCACCCAGAGTGTTCTCAGTCTCATTACTTTTCTCACACACCTCATGTTTGTGGGATACTAAATTTTTTGTTTTATGACACACAAAATTTCATTTTTTTGAACATTTAAAGCAAGCTGTCAGTCATTGCACCACTCTGAAATCTTATCAAGATCTGACTGATTATTTGTACATCTTCATTCAGACTGTAATTCATTGTAGATAATGTCATCATCTCTGAAAAGTGTGAGGTTACTATCAATATGGTCTAAATGATCATTAATATACAACATGAACACCAAAGGTCCCAATACACTTCCCTGGGGCACATCCAAAGTTACTTCTACATCTGATGATGGCTCTCTATCCAAGATAACATGCTGTGTCCTCAATACCAAAAAGTCCTCAGTCCACTCACAAATTTCACTTGATACCCCATATGATCAAACTTTTGACAATAATTGTAGGTGTGGTACTGAGTAAAATGATTTTCCGAAATCAAGAAATACTGTGTCTACATGACTGCCATGATCCAAAGCTTTCAGTATGTCATGTGAGAAAAGTAGGAGTTGAGTTTCCCATGATTGATGTTTTCAGAATCCACGCTAATTTGCATGAAGGAAGTCATTTTGTTCAAGATAAGTCATTATGTTGGAGATTAGAATATGTTCCATGAGTCTTTAATGAATCAGTGTCAAGGAAGTTGGATGGTGGTTTTGTGGATCACTTCAACTACCCTTCTTGTAGATGTGTGTGACCTGTGCCCTCTCCAACTACTGAGCATGGTTTTCTGTCTGAAGGATCTATGCAAGATTTTATTTAGAAGAGGTGCTAACTCAGCTTCAGATTCAGTATAGAATCTGATAGGGACTCCATCAGGCCCTGGAGCTTTGTGCAGTTTTAACAATTTCAGCTGTTTCTCAACACCACTGACACTAATACTGCTATCAATCCCCTTTTGAATAGCATGAACATTAAATTGGTGACAGTTCTCCTGAATTTTACTTTGTAAAGCAAATTTTGAAAACTAAGTTAAGCATTTCTGCTTTTGCTTTGCTACTCCCAACTTCAATTAAAGTATCGTCCATGAATGAGTGGAAGCTATCTTTTGTGCCACTAACAGCCTTTATATATTACCAGAATTTCCTTGGATGTCACTAAAGGTCATTTGAAAATGTTGTTGTTGTTGTTCATTCCTGAGACTGGTCTGATGCAGCTCTCCATGCTACTCTATCATGTGCAAGCTTCCTCATCTCCCAGTACCTACTGCAACCTACATCCTTCTGTATCTGTTTAGTGTATTCATCTCTTGGTCTCCCTCTACGATTTTTACCCTCAACGCTGGCCTCCAATACCAAATTGGTGATCCCTTGATACCTCAGAACATGTGCTACCAACCGATCCCTTCTTATAGTCAAGTTGTACCACAGACTTCTCTTCTCTCCAATCCTATTCAATATCTCCTCATTAGTTATATGATCTACCCATCTAATCTTCAGCATTCTTCTGTAGCACCACATTTCGAAAGCTTCTATTCTCTTCTTGTCCAAAATAGTTATCATCCATGTTTCACTTCAATACATGGCTACACTCCATACAAATACTTTCAGAAACATCTTCCTGACACTTAAATCTATACTCGATGTTAACAAATTTCTCTTCTTTAGAAATGCTTTCCTTGCCATTGCCAGTCCACATTTTATATCCTCTCTACTTTGACCATCATCAGTTATTTTGCTCCCCAAATAGCCATACTCCTTTACTACTGTAAGTGTCTCATTTCCTAATCTAATTCCTTCAGCATCACCTGACTTAATTCAACTACATTCCATTATCCTCGTTTTGCTTTTGTTGATGTTCATCTTATATCCTCCTTTCAAGACACTATCCATTCCGTTCAACTGCTCTTCTAAGTCCTTTGCTCTCTCTGACAGAATTACAATTTCATTGGTGAACCTCAAAGTTTTTATTTCTTCTCCATGGATTTTAATACCTACTCCGAATTTTTCTTTTGTTTCCTTCACTGCATGCTCAATATACAGATTGAATAACATCAGGGAGAGGCTACAAACCTGTCTCACTCCCATCACAACCACTGCTTCCCTTTCATGTTTCTGTACAAATTGTAAATAGCCTTTCGAACCTGTATTTTACCCCTGCCACCTTCAGAATTTGAAAGAGAGTATTCCAGTCAACATTGACAAAAGCTTTCTCTAAGTCTACAAATGCTAGAAATGTAGGTTTGCCTTTCCTTAATCTAGCTTCTAAGATAGGCCGTAGGGTCAGTATTGCCTCACGTGTTCCAATATTTCTACGGAATCCAAACTGATCTTCCCCGAGGTCCGCTTCTACCAATTTTTCCATTCGTCTGTAAAGAATTCGCATTCGTATTTTGCATCCATGACTTATTAAACCGATAGTTCAGTAATTTTCACATATGTCAGCTTCTGCTTTCTTTGGGGTTGGAATTATTACATACTTCTTGAAATCTGATGGTATTTCACGTGTCACATACATCTTGCTCACCAGATGGTATAGTTTTGTGAGGACTGGCTCTCCCAAGGCTGTCAGTAGTTCTGATGGAATGTTGTCTACTCCCGGGGCCTTGTTTCGACTCAGGTCTTTCAGTACTCTATCAAACTCTTCACACACTATTGTATCTCCCATTTCACCTTCATCTACATCCTCTTCCATTTCCATAATATTGTCCTCAAGTACATCACCCTTGTATAGACCCTTTATATACTCCTTCCATCTTTCTGCTTTCCCTTCTTTGCTTAGAAGTGGGTTTCCATCTGAGCTCTTGACATTCATACAAGTGGTTCTCTTTTATCCAAAGGTCTCTTTAATTTTCCTGTAGGCAGCATCTATCTTACCCCTAGTGAAATAAGCCTCTACATCCTTACATTTGTCCTCTAGCCATGCCTGCTTAGCCATTTTGCACTTCCTGTCAATCTCATTTTTGAGACATTTGTATTCCTTTTTGCCTGATTCATTTACTGCATTTTTATATTTTCTCCTTTCATCAATTAAATTCAATATTTCTTCTATTACCCAAGGATTTCTACTAGCCCTCGACTTTTTACCTACCTTCACGACTTCATATCTCAAAGCTACCCATTCTTCTTCTGTTGTATTTCTTTCCCCCATTCCTCTCAATTGTTCCCTTATGCTCTCCCTGAAATTCTGTACAACCTCTGGTTTAGTCAGTTTATCCAGGTCCCATCTCCTTAAATTCCCACCTTTTTGCAGTTTCTTCAGTTTTAATCTACAGTTAATAACCAATAGATTGTGGTCAGAGTCCACATCTGCCCCTGGAAATGTCTTACAATTTAAAATCTGGTTCCTAAATCTCTGTCTTACCATTATATAATATATCTGAAACCTGTCAATATCTCTAGGATTCTTCCATGTATACAACCTTCTTCTATGATTCTTGAACCAAGTGTTAGCTATGAGTAAGTTATGCTGTGTGCAAAATTGTACCATGCGGCTTCCTCTTTCATTTCTTAGCCCCAATCCATATTCACCTCCTGCGTTTCCTTCTCTCCCTTTTCCTACTACCGAATTCCAGTCACTCATGACTATTAAATTTTCATCTCCCTTCACTATCTGAATAATTTCTTTTATTTCATCATACATTTCTTCAATTTCTTCATCATCTGCAGACCTAGTTGGCATATAAACTTGTACTACTGTAGTAGGTGTGGACTTCGTGTCTGTCTTGTCTTGGCCACAATAATGCGTTCACTATGCTGTTTGTAGTAGCTTACCCACACTCTTATTTTTTTATTCATTATTAAACTGACTCCTGCATTACCCCTATTTGATTTTGTATTTATAACCCTGTATTGGCCTGACCAAAAGTCTTGTTCCTCTTGCCACCGAACTTCACTGATTCCTACTATATCTAACTTTAACCTATCCATTTCCCTTTTTAAATTTTCTAACCTACCTGCTCGATTAAGGGATCTGACATTCCACACTCCGATCCATAGAATGCCAGTTTACTTTTGCCTGATAATGACGTCCTCCTGAGTAGTCCCCGCCCGGAGATCCGAATGGGGGACTATTTTACCTCCGGAATATTTTACCCAAGAGGACGCAGTCATCATTTAACCATACAGTAAAGCTGCATGCCCTCGGGAAAAATTACGGCTGTAGTTTCCCCTTGCTTTCAGCTGTTCACAGTACCAGCACAGCAAGGCCGTTTTGGTTAGTGTTACAAGGCCGGATCAGTCATTCATCCAGACTGCTGCCCGTGCAACTACTGAAAAGGCTGCTGCCCCTCTTCAGGAACCACATGTTTGTCTGGCCTCTCAACAGATATCCCTCCGTTATGGTTGCACCTACGGTATGGCCATCTGTATCACTGAGGCATGCAAGCCTCCCCACCAATGGCAATGTCCATGGTTCTTGCGGGGAAAATAATTTGATAATATTCTGCTAAATTTGTCATTGAAGACTTCATGCACTTCTGTCTTGACTGCTAAATGCATTTCGTACAGCATTTCTCTATCAATAGCATTGTGCTTTGCTTTATGCCTATTATGCATAAGTCTCTATTTATTCAGAAGTTTCTTCACAGTGACCGTATACCCTTTATGAACTGTCATACTGAGTACATATCTATCCAGTGCACAGTAAAATTGAGCAAAAGTTCCTCTACACACTCATGTCCTCAGTTAACAATTTCAGGTTCCTCACTGAGATATGACACTATTGCTTCTCTGTCCAGCTTGCTGAACATATAAATCTTTCTGCTTGTTTTAGTTGCCCTTAATGTTTTCATATTCATTGTTGCTATAACAGCCTCATGGTCACTTATTCCAGTTTTGATATGGTCTTCTTCATAGAGGTTAGATATGTTTGTTGCCATCAGAACTAATATATTTCCATCATGGGTGGGGTTCTGTACTATTTGTTTTTTAGGTAGTTTTCAGAGCAGGCATTTAGTAATGTTTCACAGCATGTGTCATCACAATCACCACTAACAAAACTATAGCTATCCCAATTGACTGCTGTATGATGAAAGTCTCATCCAGTGATAACAATATCATTAGGAAACTTATGTACAAGTGTACCGAGGTTTTCTCTAAAGCTCCCAGTTACATCAGGAGGAGAACCTGGTGCATGATAGAAAGACCCTGTTACAAATTTTTGCCCATCCTTGAAGTCTCAGGTTTCAGTTGCCTGAGACTGCAGTTGTGTGTGTGTGTGTGTGTGTGTGTGTGTGTGTGTGTGTGTGTCCTGTTGATGAAGACCTTAAGGGCCGAAAGCTTTAATTGTGAGAGTCTTTTTGTTATACCTATCTGCAACTCAGCATCTCTGCTATATGGTGAGTAGCAACTTTCCTTCTCATAAGATTATCAGCTGAAGTATACTCTGGATAAAAAAAACTGTTTCTAAAATGTGCCACTTGGAGATAAGTTGAAACATGAAATAAGTAATTTTTGCCTACTATAAGATTGTATGTGTAGATAAATTTAATAATGAGGTAATTTCTATGTTCATAAAATGAATTTATGTTCTGACTTGTGTTACAGGTTATTGCTTGCATTTTAAGATGAAGTTTGGAGAGTGGAAAAAAATATTATTAGTCCCAGATGCTATTTAACAATCTCAATTGGGAACAACCCGCAGACCTTAATTCAGCTAGGTCAGAGCCCACCTACACCTACAGCTGTGGCACACATACATGGCTCAGGTAACATAGCATACTGCAGCACTTTCATTTTGAATTTATGAGTAACTTTGACTTCAATTTTCATCATTTATTTGGAGACTGCGAGGAAGTATGTGTAAGTGAGAGTCAAGTGAAGGTTGTGTCAAGGGGCAGGTGTAGAGGTGGGTGTGGGGCAGGGATTAGCAGAGATTGAGGCCAAAAATATTATAGGATATAAGAATGTGTTGCAAGGACGATTCCCATTGTATAATTCAGAGAAGCTGGTGCTGGGTGGAAGTACCCATATGTCATGGGTTATGGAGAAACTGTAAAAACTGAGCTCAGGCTGCTTAGCAGTGTGTTCTAGCACTTGGTGGTTAACACTACTCTTGGCCAAAATTTGTCTATGGCCTTTCATTTGTGTGAACGACTCACTCGTGGTCATGCCCACATGAAATGCTGTTCAGGAATTACAGTGGAGCTACTACATTATATTATTGCTTAGACAGGTGCCCATGCCTCTGATGTGATAAGACAAGCATGCGATAGGACTGCAGTAGGATGTGCCAGATGGGTGCATCAGATCATGTGCATCTGTCATGTCCTACTTTATTTCCATCAATAGTTTATCCTATTCCACCAAAGGCAAGAACAGCTGGGAAATCAGTCATCATATACTACCTCAACTGTAATTACTACACAGCATATTATGTGGGTAAGACCTCGACCAATTGTCCATCACCAAACTGTGACCAAGAACAGAGTTGATCACCTAGATGCAGAACACATTCCTGATCACAACATGTCCAGGTTCAATCGTTATTTCACAAAGCATGTTGTTTGGATGAACCTTATCCCCATCAATAGGTTCTGTAAATTATGCAAATTGAAGTTGTCCTAACAGCAAAGTCTTCAATCCAGTAATCTTTCTGGTCTCAATCTCTTCGAGCTACTACCCCACACCCATCTCCAGCACTGCCTCACAAATCCTATACACACACACTCTGCCCCACAGTCTCCTCCTCACTCTTCCCTTCCCATTTGGCTTCATGGCATCATGATGCACTGCTCACAGCTCCCCCTGCCTGCTGTCAGAATAAACCAATCAGTCCTGTACTGTATTTATGCATGTGAAAGTGTCCTCTATAGCTCTATAGAATGATTAGTCTAAAAGCTGGCAACATTGTTATTGTGCCTATTTATGACTCAGCACCTCAACTATTGAGTGAGCTTTTGCTTTCACTATTTAAATTATAGACATTCAATAAAGGATTATAAACATCTCATTTCTAGAAGTTTTCTTTATTAATTACTTCACGATACCTAAATCAGTGGTTGTCTTTGCAATCCATCCTATTTCATCTTGCTGAAAAAGTGCAGAAGTTCATATGTGCTAGTATCAGGAGCATTGTGGTTTGTGTTTCCTGACTTTTGGTCTGCTCTTTGTGAACAAATACAATCTCAGTACCTCTTTTGTCCTCGAAAATAATAAATTAAAACTAGGAAAATAAATTATTTTTACACTGAAAAACTGATATTATGTTTCAAAAGAAACTACTTGCACCATGGACACACACACACACACACACACACACACACACACACACACACACACACACACACACACACAGCGACATGCACGAGTCGCAGGTGTGTGCTCATGCACATGCTAACAGTATCACCTTTTTTGTTTCATGGAAGTCTCCCTGTACCGACCATTATGTAATACGAGATGGTGTGCTTGTGTATGTATGTTGGCCTTTTTTATTATTCATATCCTTTTGTGTCCACCTAAGGACCTATAATGGCACCTCCTCTCCTTTGATTCCTAAAACCACTACATACTAATTTGAGATACCTAGCTTACACAGACTAGAATAACCCCAATGACCACCTCTAAAACTAATCTTTGCATATATTCAGAGACTAAATATATGCTGGTGACTGTACAGCCTCACTTGAGCCTTAGACAGACATAAGCTATGGTTACCTCTATACCCAGCCCTTAAACCCAACTCATCACATGTGTCCTCAGATATTTTTCTTAAAGGGTGGATATTACATTTCCATTTCCTCTTAATACTGCTATTCCCAATTCTATTAACCAAATTTGAACTAATGTTTGTCAAATGGGCATGGACTCTACCATTACTATAGGAATTAATTTTTCTAATACACTAAACATGAAGGAACTGACTAATGATAACTACATTTCCTCTGGGTACCTCAATTTATCACATTTAAAATTGACTCAGGTATGCCATTGGAACTTCTTTTCTTACAAGTTACTGAAAAAAAAAATTCCTGTGGACTGATTCATTGTCCAAATGAGTAACTGCTATGGCCTCAGATCATTAGTTTAGAAGTCAAGAATGTTTCAGTTCAGTTGTAAATTTTGATCAGTATTTCCCCTCATACTGATTCACACTTCCAACATTATATAAATGTGTTACCCTTTTTATTCAGGATAATGATTCAAGTACTTTATCAAATTTCTTTCCTGTCCCACTTTCTGCTTGTCTGAGCTTCATACTCACCTATTCTTCTTATCATTTGTATTTTATGATTTCTGAAGGTTTTTCTTCAGTATTTCCTTTTGTCATATCAGATTATTGGTTGCATTCTCATTTTAAAACTCAGATTTTTCTAACTGCTTCCAGGAATGGATCACTAGAGAAGAAATAATATCTAATTTGCATTATGTCAAGGAAAAACTGAAGTTCCCAGAATGAGATTTTCACTCTGCAGTGGAGTGTGCACTGATATGAAACTTCCTGGCAGATTAAAACTGTGTGCACAACCGAGACTTGAACTCGGGACCTTTGTCTTTCACAGGCAAGTGCTCTACCGTCTGAGCTACACAGTTTTAATCTGCCAGGAAGTTTCATATCAGCACACACTCCACTGCAGAGTGAAAATCTCATTCTAGAAACATGCTCCAGGCTGTGGCTAAGCCATGTCTCTGTAGTATCCTTTCTTTCAGGAGTTCTAGTTCTGCAAGGTTCGCAGGAGAGCTTCTGTAAAGTTTGTGTGTTAAAAGAATGAAAAATAATATCGAAAACTTTTTCATTCAAAACCTTTCTGTCTTTCTACTATTTGTTGAAGCTCCTTCCTTACTAAAACTATAACCACAGTCATTTCAACCACAAAGCTCCAACTGGAATGCGTATTCTTTTTCTATGGTTATCACAGAACTCACTCTTGTACATTTGCTCAGCTTTGATGAATGTTGCTTGTCATGTCCTAGCACAAGATGGTGGGAAGTTGGGGTTAATGGCCAGTCTGCAATTTCCAAGTGGTTAGGAACAATTGTAGAAAGACAAAGTTTCAGTGAGGGCATATTGATTGTTAGCAGTAGTGCCAAGCACTGTCACAAGGCACCTGCAAACATATGTATTTTAAGACTTGATAGGATGCTTGGAGCTGTAAACACAAGGATACACGGGGTTTAACTAACACTTTTTATTTGCAACCAATGAAGGGTTATCCTAAATATTAGAAGAAGCAAAGTGTGCTGCTGGTTGCACAACAGAATTCAGCGTCTGAACCTGTGGAGTGCCCACTAACAGGAGCAGCAAACACTAGAAGCATTCTAAGTACAAACGTTGAGGGCAGCATTCCAAGTGAAAGAAACTGACTTGTGAAAGCATACTGAGGCTGATGATAAGTGACATGGAGTTGGTGTCCCAATGCTCTGACTGAGAACTCCATCTGAATACAAAAGAAAAAACAAAAACAAAAAAACCTATAGTCAGCCCACTAATCCACTGGCACTTTACAGGCTTCAGCCAATCTGAGGAGTGGTGTGTGTACCTCCAGAGCATCTCTGGTCAACTATATTCAGATTCCTCACCTTCTCCTGCTTGGTATGTAGGGATGTATCTGGACTTTACATAAACAAACTCCAATATTTGGTAGCAACAGTGTTCAGCTAAAAGCTTAGAGTCACTGTTCTTTCTCTTATGGCCAATAACAACAGCATTTTACAGCACTTGGCCCTGCCCAGAAGCCTTTCATCAGTCATAGCTGCACACTAATCAGTGGAAACCAACTGACAGTGCAGTTCTTAGGGCCAAGTATCAAGCACGTTGCATCTCCTAAGACATGCCTTTTTTCACTGTCTATTACTGTGATGCCTTACAACCACATTGGGGCAGTTTATGCAGTTACCAGTTAATTCTCTGAAGTGGTACTTCTCCCCTTGGACAGCAGCCCAGAGCTTATGGAAAGCACATGGCTCTTGCATTACTGATGACCTCTTCGTGGGTCTCTGATTTCCTATCTTGGAGTGCCCTTGCTGGCTTCCAACAGCCTTAAGCCTAACTGTGGTGTCACCACCAGACACCACACTTGGTAGGTGGTAGCCTTTAAATCGGCCGCGGTCCGTTAGTATACGTCGGACCCGTGTGTCGCCACTATCAGAGATTGCAGACCGAGTGCCGCCACACGGCAGGTCTAGAGACTTCCTAGCACTCGCCCCAGTTGTACAACCGACTTTGCTAGCGATGGTTCACTGACAAAATACGCTCTCATTTGCCGAGACGATAGTTAGCATAGCCTTCAGCTACGTCATTTGCTACGACCTAGCAAGGCACCATGTTCAGTTACTATTGATATTGTAAATAATGTACAGACAAGAGGTACATTCAACATTAATGGATTAAAGTTATGTATTCCACCAGCTACATCCTTTTTTTTTCTAGTCTAAATTCCTTGTCCTGTTCCAGACCTCACGCCAGCCTGCGTGAGCTAAAACGGGTGCCTTTCGGCTTCCTCTATTAAGCCTGGGTTGGCTCTCCTGACAATCCACAACACTAACAATGTACAAGTTATTACATTGTCTATAGGTAATGTCTCTGTAGTAACACGGTTCACGTTTTCCGTCGCCCTTCAGAGTAGACCGAGAACTGTCTCATAGGCATGCCCGATGTGAAATGACTGGGCACGGCCCGTACTGCCTGAGTTGTTGTTGTTGTTGTTCCGCTGGCAGAGGTTGCGGCCGAATTCTCGCGTGCCCTCTGGTGGACGGGACTCTATTTGCAGCAACTACCGTCCGTGACGCGCCGTGCCGATGCACGCCTCCCGTGATCTTTCTGGTGGTTACTGCAGTCTCCCACCCCCTCCCATGGGAAAAATTTGCTGAAAACATGTGGCAACAAATTTGTAATAATGTTTCTGTTGTAGTAAAAATCTTAGTTCAAAAAATGACATTATATAAAATCTTGGTTAATCACTTTAGTCATTTTGTGCTTTTTAGAGTTCATTTGTACGTGCACTTTTGCACACATGTTAACATCAATGTAAAATAATGTTTCATTTTTTATTGCACTTATACACACACAAATACATATGCATAGAAGCATCAATAGAAATCATCGGTTCACCTTTTACTGTAACTTACACATTAAACATCAGTTTAAATCATTGATTAAATAAGTTTTAATTTTAACATTACAGATACATAATACATACAACAAAGATAAAATTATTTTGTCCCTCCTTTGTTTTCATGTTACATACACTGAAGAGCCAAAGAAACTGGTCCACCTGACTAATACCGTGTAGGGGCCCCTCGAGCATGCAGAAGTGCCACAGCACAATGTGGCATAGACTCAACTAATGTCTGAAGTAGTGCTGTAGGGAACTGACAGCGTGAAGACCTCATCTGAATAGCATATTGCAAGTAATCCCAGATAAGCTCAATAATGTTCATGTCTGGGGAGTTTGGTGGACGGCAAAAGTGTTCAGACTCAGAAGAGTGTTTCTGGAGCCACTCTGTAGCAATTCTGGGCATGCAGGGTGTCGCATTGTCCTGCTGGAATTGCCCTTGTCCGTCGGAAAGCACAATAGATATGAATGGATTCAGCTGATCAGACAGGATGTTTACATGCGTGACATCTGTCAGATTCATACCGAGACATATCAGGGGTCTCAGATCACACGAACTGCATACACCCCACACCATTACAGAGCCTCCACCAGCTTGAACAGTCCCCTGCTGAGATGCAGGGTCCATGGATTCATGAGGTTGTCCCATACCTGTACTTGTCCATCTACTTGATACAATTTGAAATGAGACTCGTTCAACCAGACAACATGTTTCCAGTCATCAACAGTCCAATCTTGGTTTTGACAGGCCCAGGTAAGGCATAATGCTCTGTGTTATGCAGTTATCAAGGGTACATGAGTGGATATTAGGCTCCAAAAGCCCATATCAATGATGTTTCATTGAATGGTTCACACACTGACACTTGCTGATGTCCCAGCATTGGAATTTGCAGCAAACTGCAGAAGGGTTGCACTTCTGTCACATTCAATGATTCTCTTCAGTCATTGTTGGTTCCATTCTTGCAGGATCTTTTTCTGTCCACAGCAGTGTCATAGATTTTATGTTTTACTTGATTCATGATGTTCATGGTACACACTTCATATTTTCCATAAAATGTTACGTTTCCCTGTACCTCTGACCAGTACATCTGTTGGCTTGTTATAATTACACAAAATTGTCAAAGCTTGATCTTTCAGAGCAATGAATAATCAATGGCCTGATTCAGTGGAGTCCAAATATTATCATTTAGTTTCACCAACTTCTTATTAAAATCATTGGAAATTTTCCTCAACAATTGCAAAATCCTAGTGTTATATGTTTTGTGATCATATGTGGACATTAACACAAACTTTTGCTTACAAATTTTGTGAATGCAATCTATCTCTTTACAAAACAGTTGGTTGTTATTCATCTTTGCATGGTGCCACTTGGATTCTGCAGTCAACAAATAATCTTTCTCCGTTTGTATATACATAAATAAATTTTACTTTCCACCAACTTTGAAAGGTGGGGTAATACTATGTGTAAATTAAACAACTCATTTTCTACTAATTGGACATTCTATACATAGCTAAATATATGACCACACATAAATGCATCAACATCAATTATGCATCCAAACTAGTATCCGCTCTTTTCTGCGAAGGCAATTGAGAACTTCTTGTCCTTAATATCATCCCAAATTAAATGCAAGTATTTAACTGGTTGTGCCAGATTAATTATATGGGGTTCCAGTATTGCTTTATGTGTATTTACTATGGCAGAAACTAACATTGCCTCTTCTCTTTCTAACTCAATGTAAATTCATACCTACTATGTTAACTGTTCATTAACAGTAGTGATCATGGCTAAGTGCTGCATTTTTTTATCTGTACTATTAGTGTATTCATTCATGTATCTATGGAGCTTTTCCATATGTTTAACTACTTTCTCATTACACGTAAGGCTAGCTACTGTATGACTAAAAATCGTCAAAGTAGCTTTTTCAACTATTACTTGCTCTTTGACCCACTTACACAATGGACTCTGTTTTTTTTTTTCAGTCTGTGATCTGAAATTTGGGCATCCTGTTCATCTAATGTCCTAAACAATATTTTACTAATTTCACCCAAAAAATTTAAGACACCTCATTTCCTATGTGTCTCATGTCTTGTTAACTGTCCAATTAGATCTTGTGATTTCCAGATCTTTTTGACATGCCATTCAAAGGCTCACTCAACAGCTGTACACTCTTTATTGCTTATCTCAAATTTGTTAACTTCTATTTACAATATCATACAGATAATTGTGTGAGTCTTTCTGTCTCATCAGCTTTTCCCTGAAGTTCTCCCTGGTTAATAAAGTTAGTGATTTTCCATGTCACACTGCAGATTTGTACCTGGCCAGTACTATAATAATACAAGCCCAGCAACGATGGAAAATCCTCTGTGCTAAAATCTTGAAACTGGCCAAGTGTGTACACTGCTACAACACAGCTCACCAGGTCCATCACTCCCACTAGTTTCCTCATCTGAAATTCAAGAGGAAGTTCATTTTCAGTAGAGCTCCTTTTACCTATAGGCATGTGCCATTAAAAATTTGTTTCTCTTTAAACAAATGACCACATATGGGTACTTTGTCCTTACCTGCAGTGTATGGGCCAAGCCTCTGTGAGTCTAGATTATGGCTTCTGCCCCTTCTAATGCTTTCATCATACTGTAGAACTTGATCACCTGTTTTAAAATCTTTCATGTTCTGGTCTCTAGCATAGTGCTTCTTCTTCTTACACTGTTTATTATAATATCTGATGCATTGATTTATCAGTCTCATTTTCTCCTTTAATTTGGGTACATAATCATCAAAATTATAAGTAACATATGTGGGATCTCTTTGTGATATACCCAGAATGTTACATGCTCTTCTGAAAAATAACTCATGTAGTGTATAATTTTGGCACTATGGGACACGGCATGTTCACAAATACTGCAAATTTAAGCCTTTTGTCCCAATTTGATTGAGTACTATTAATACAGTGTAACAGGAATTCTGTTATAGTTCAGTGTGATCTTTCGAATGCTCCATTCAGCTGAGGATGGTAAAAGGAGATCTGTACCTGTCAATCTTTAACAATCTGCACACTATCTTTAGTGTGTCACTCAGAAAATGGCTACCATTTTAGCTGAGTATTATTACTAAGGGTATCCCAAATTTTAGAATTATTCTTTCTGCCAGGATATCAGTCACTGTGCCTACATCCTGTTTTTCTATCAGTTCAGCTACAATGACCTTTATTAAGGCACCCTGGAATGTTAGTATATATCTGTCATTTCTATCTGTTACCGTCAAGGGAGCAATGATATCGATATCATACCTACCATATACCCCTTCTGGTGCTGGTGTTTTAATCAATGGCATTACCATGTTATTTTGCATTATCTCCAAAAAAAAAAAAAAAAAAAAATCAATCTAGCAAACCCATTTCATGATACATCCCTCAATATCCTTCTTCATTCCAGATCATGTTCAGTATTTCCTAATCTGATTGTAAGTTCTCACGATCCCTGTATGACCAGCTATGGGTGAATCATGGAACCCTTGCAAAATTTCCACCTTTTCTTCAGCAGTTATCTCCTGCTATTCATCTTCCTTTACTACCAGCCCTTCCACACTTTCATTTGCCCAAGTCTTGGTATCAGCTGACTGTATTTTTCTTATCCTTAAAAGTGCATCTGCTACACAGTTGTACTGGCCATTTTTGTATACAATTTCATAATCATACTCCTGCAATACAGGGGGATTGAGTAGCTTCTCTTTTAGCACTTGCAACAAATCTTCTTTTTTGGCACAACATTCATACTTAACAGTTTTCTTCAACAACTCATGTTGTGGTTTTGCAACTTTACTGAAGTCACTTAGAAAATGGCTGTAGTACCCAAATAACCCAAACAAACCTTTTAATACTTTTGTTATATTGAGCTGGGTATATTCCACCACTGCTTTTAACTTGTTTGGGTCTGGCTTTAAAACACTCTCAGTTATGTCATATCCCAAATATGTGAATTCTTTCCTTAAAATTTCACATTTATCCACCTATAACTTTAAGTTATGTTGCCTTAGCCTCTTGAAAGCCTTGTCCATGCAGGCATTATGTTCTTCCACAGATGGATAAAAAATTACTACATTGTCTAAGTAAATAAACATTTTCTCACCCTTTAAATCCATTAGAACTGAAATCATCAATTTTTGGAATGTGGAGGGTGCAGATCAAAGTCCCATTCACACTCTTTTATACATATAATCTGCATATAGTTTACTAAAAGTTATAATTTTCAGTTCTTTTCATCTAATAATGCCTGATAATACCCCTTAACTAAATGAAGCATTGAAAAATATTTTGCCTTGCCTACTCAGTCCAAAATTTCCTAGATATGAGGAGTGGTGCAGGGAGGGGGGCAGGGGGGGGGGGGGAGGGAGAATACTGAATTGAAAGTAATGTCATTTAGTTTTCTGTAATCGGTTTCTACTGTCCATTTATTTTTACCAGATGCATCCATCTTTTTGTGAATCATAGTTAATGGGCATTTCCAGACACTTGCTGAAGGTACTAATATACCATCTCCAACATCCGATTTATGTCCAGTTGTAACGCTTCCTTCTACACTTCTGGTATTCTGTAAGGATGAGAGAAAATTACTCATCCTTCTACTTTGGGAATCAATTTTATTTGATGATGACTTGTGTCTGTATATGTCAACTTATCCCCTGGAAAATGAAAGATACCATTATAGGTAGAACATATCTTTATGATGGAACATTTTTCTGTGGCATTTTAATGATCTAATCACAAGGACATGTGGCCTGTAATTGAAGAAGTGTCATGATGATCTCTCCATTGGCAAAAGATTCCGGAATAGTCCCCCATTCGGATCTCTGGGAGGGGACTGCCAAGGGGGAGGTTACCATGAGAAAAAGATTGAATAATCAATGAAAGGATAACGTTCTACGAGTCAGGGCGTGGAATGTCAGAAGCTTGAACGTGGTAGGGAAACTAGAAAATCTGAAAAGGGAAATGCAAAGGCTCAATCTAGATATAGTAGCGGTCAGTGAAGTCAAGTGGAAGGAAGACAAGGATTTCTGGTCAGATGAGTATCGGGTAATATCAACAGCATCAGAAAATGGTATAACAGGTGTAGGATTCGTTATGAATAGGAAGGTAGGGCAGAGGGTGTGTTACTGTGAACAGTTCAGTGACCGGGTTGTTCTAATCAGAATCGACAGCAGACCAACACCGACAACGATAGTTCAGGTATACATGCCGACGTCGCAAGCTGAAGATGAACAGATAGAGAAAGTGTATGAGGATATTGAAAGGGTAATGCAGTATGTAAAGGGGGACGAAAATCTAATAGTCATGGGCAACTGGAATGCAGTTGTAGGGGAAGGAGTAGAAGAAAAGGTTACAGGAGAATATGGGCTTGGGACAAGGAATGAAAGAGGAAAAACACTAATTGAGTTCTGTAACAAGTTTCAGCTAGTAATAGCGAATATCCTGTTCAAGAATCACAAGAGGAGGAGGTATACTTGGAAAACGCCGGGAGATACGGGAAGATTTCAATTATATTACATCATGGTCAGACAGAGATTCCGAAATCAGATACTGGATTGTAAGGTGTACCCAGGACCAGATATAGACTCAGATCACAATATAGTAGTGATGAAGAGTAGGCTGAAGTTCAAGACATTAGTCAGGAAGAATCAATACGCAAAGAAGTGGGATACAGAAGTAATAAGGAATGACGAGATGCATTTGAAGTTCTCTAACGCTATAGATACAGCAATAAGGAATAGCGCAGTAGGCAGTACAGTTGAAGAGGAATGGACATCTCTAAAAAGGACCATCACAGAAGTTGGGAGGGAAAACATAGGTACAAAGAAGATAGCTGCGAAGAAACCATGGGTAACAAAAAAATACTACAGTTGATTGATGAAAGGAGGAAGTACAAACATGTTCCGGGAAAATCAGGAATACTGAAATACAAGTCGCTGAGGAATGAAATAAATAGGAAGTGCAGGGAAGCTAAGACGAAATGGCTGCAGTAAAAATGTGAAGACATCGAAAAAGATATGATTGTCGGAAGGACAGACTTAGCATACAGGAAAGTCAAAACAACCTTTGGTGACATTAAAAAAAGCAACGGTGGTAACATTAAGAGTGCAACGGGAATTCCACTGTTAAATGCAGAGGAGAGAGCAGATAGGTGGAAAGAATACATTGAAAGCCTCTATGAGGGTGAAGATTTGTCTGATGTGATAGAAGAAGAAATAGGAGTCGATTTACAAGAGATAGGGGTTCCAGTATTAGAATTGGAATTTAAAAGAGCTTTGGAGGACTTACAGTCAAATAAGGAAGGAGGGATACATAACATTCCATCAGAATTTCTAAAATCATTGGGGGAAGTGGCAAGAAAATGACTATTCACGTTGGTGTGTAGAATATATGAGTCTGGCGACATACCATCTGACTTTCGTAAAAGCATCATCCACACAATTCCGAAGACGGCAAGAGCTGACAAGTGCGAGAATTATTGTACAATCAGCTTAACAGCTCATGCATAGAAGCTGCTTACAAGAATAATATACAGAAGAATGGAATTGAGAATGCGCTAGGTGATGATCAGTTTGGCTTTAGGAAAAGTAAAGGGCCGAGAGAGGCAATTTTGATGTTACGGCTAATAACGAAAGCAAGGCTAAAGAAAAATCAGGACACTTTCATAGGATTTGTCGACCTGGAAAAAGCGTTCGACAATATTAAATGGTGCAAGCTGTTCGAGATTCTGGAAAAAGTAGGGGTAAGCTATAGGAAAAGACGGGTCATATACAATATGTACAAAACCAAGAGGGAATAATAAGAGTGGACGATCAAGAACGAAGTGCTCGTATTAAGAAGGGTGTAAGACAAGGCCTTTCGCCCCTACTCTTCAATCTGTACATCGAGGAAGCAATGATGGAAATAAAAGAAAGGTTCAGGAGTGGAATTAAAATACAAGGTGAAAGGATATCAATGATACGATTTGCTGATGACATTGCTATCCTGAGTGAAAGTGAAGAAGAATTAAATGATCTGCTGAATGGAATGAACAGTCTAATGAGTACACAGTATGGTTTGAGAGTAAATCGGAGAAAGACGAAGGTAATGAGAAGTAGTAGAAATGAGAACAGCGAGAAACTTAACATCAGGATTGATGGTCACAATGTCAATGAAGTTAAGGAATTCTCCTACCTAGGCAGTAAAATAACCAATGATGGACGGAGCAAGGAGGACATCAAAAGCAGTCTCGCTATGGGAAAAAAGGCATTTCGGGCCTAGAGAAGTCTACTAATATCAAATACCGGCCTTAATTTGAGGAAGAAATTTCTGTGGATGTATGTCTGGAGTACAACATTGTATGGTAGTGAAACATGGACTGTGGGAAAATCGGAACAGAAGAGAATCGAAGCATTTGAGATGTGGTGCTATAGCCGAATGTTGAAAATTAGGTGGACTGATAAGGTAAGACATGAGGGAATGACTTCCATGGTACTAGAGGGAGCTGTAGAGGGCAAAAACTGTAGAGGAAGACAGAGATTGCAGATTGCAAGTGCTACTCTGAGATGAAGAGGTTAGCACAGGAAAGGAATTCGTGGCGGGCCGCATCAAACCAGTCGGTAGACTGCCGGGGGGGAAAAAAAAATCACAAGTTTAATAAACCAACTCTTGATTTTTTATCAATCAAACCCTTGTATATCTTGCACGCAGTCTGCTTCAGATTTGGGTTAAATGGCAGAACTTATTCCACCTTAATGCAAGGCATCTCAGTAGAAACCACCTCCTCTTATGTATTTAACATGCTAATTAAACAAGAGCTCTTTTGTTCTCTCACCAATGCCTTTGGTAGGCACACACCTTCCTTTAACTTTTGTTTTCCAACAGTGTCTTCTCATAGGCTAGTATCTACAGTCTTTAACCTCAGAATCCTATCCTCATGAAGACCGAATTTTATTCTAGCCATCTGGCTTGCCTTACATTCTGCAGTATGTGTTTTCCATTGGCTAAATATCTGTCTACTGGTACTTTGTTTGCTGTGCCATTTCTCCGAAGTACAATGATTTACTGGCTGCTTTGAGCTACTCAGAGAACTGTCAACTTTACCACTTTCATATTCTACAGTTTCAGAAGCATTACTAGGCTCCCTGCCCTGTGCACTGGAGCCTTGCACTTCTGTCTCTGTACAAAATTTAATGTGCCTATCCCTCATCCACAGGGTTCCCTTGGCATGAACAATTGTTATACCATGCTTCGTAAAGAAGTCTCTACCAATTAAACTGGCATAGGGAATATCCAGTTCCCCTTCTACCAGATGAAACTTATGTTTCACTCTTAATGTCTGATCTCTTCCAAGAGCTAAAACTGGCATCCCATATGTACATATGACTGCACTTGTAATACTTTTAGTCTTTATCCTTTCTTCTGTTCTATACATGAATTTGCTTCACAGATATTTCGTATTGAACAACCTATATGTGTTTCATTATCTAGAAGCCATTTTAATGGACTTTTTGTACTCTGTGGGCAATTCAGTTTTACAAATTACAGTCAACTTTAAATATCTTTCCCAACTTGGCATAAGGCAACTGTAATCTTATGCTTTTCTTCCATTTCCCTGGTCCTTATTTTGAGTACAATCACTAGCCATATGCTCCATCCTATGACACGTGAAACACACAGATGGCTTCACTTTCTTGCAAAGACCTCTGATTCCCATAAATTGCAACTTTCGCATCTGACTGCCTTTCGAGCCACTGACTCTCAACACACTTGAGCCAATTCTATTTTAAAATTAGCCACAGGTTTTACAATTGAGATTAATTCAGCAGTCCTTAGAACTGTCCCCTACACATCCACATGCGAAACACTTAAGAATAGCCATCCACATTTGGCCCTGAAGACTTTTTTCACTAAATCCTGTATCTCTGGTGGAAACAATTTCCTCAAAACTACCTCAACTGCATCAATTAGTGTGATGTTTTTGCCCCTTGCATGCACAACTGTCTGTATGCACTCATCATAGGTCCCCTGAATGAATACTGCTTGCTTAATTTTCTTATTAATGACAGATCTCCTGCCAGTTCTGGTGCTGGCATTGCAACATGGACAGGCTCATGAAATTCATGTTGAAGTGAATCTTCAATCGATTCTCCTTTTGATTATCTGCTAGAAAATTTGTTTCAAGTGCAGAAGAGTAAAGTACACTTACCTGTGAAATTTTTGAACAAGATAGTTATTACTACTTCCCATGTGGAAGATAATGCATGTACTAGCATTTTTCTTCATGCAGGACCCTGAATATGGGTTTTTACAAACTTTAACAATATTGGATGGCCTGCTCCAAGTACTAGTTCAAAAGTATGTCCACATCACTTATGAAATTCTTTAATGTGAATTTTGTGTCATCAAAAGCCTAAAGAAGCAGTTTAATGGCCTCACTAATGGTAATGTTAGTTGTGGCTGCTCCATTATTGGCCACTGCATTGTCAGTTGAGGCCATGACTTTCTATGTTTATTGATGAGTTGTGCAGAGGCAAGGCAAGGTGAGGCAAGTCGGGTTGAGACAGCACTGCCACTGAAAGTGCTGTGCTAAGGTGACATGAGCAGGGCGTGACTGCACAACAACCGCAGTGTCAAGTAGACTTAAGTTATGTTGTGCTGGGCTGTTGCCCACTGCAGGCTGCTCGCTGGCCACCCCTACTGCTGCTGAAGCTCATGAAGACTCGGTACGCACTCTGCTGCTTGACCATGCTGCTGCCATGGGTTGTTTCCCTGACAATCCTTTCAGGACTGTGATGGCCACTCTGTCTCATTGTCACTTGGCTGTTCCCATAACACCCTCTTGTTATGAAGTCCTGTAGACAGGACTGCCCATGCCACCTCTAGTTCTCAGTAGAGTGCAAGTGCTGCTCCTCATAAGAGACTCAGAACAATTAAGTCAGTCTCAATGCTGGGCTGAGTATGTGGAAAGAAACTATCTATCACAGAAAAAAATTATTAAGGATACCTCACACTTAGCACCAGAAATTTTTTTACCTATTTTATGTCATGTGTTAACACAGGATGGAGGGAAAATGGGGTTGAAGGCCACTCTGCAATTTCTGAGTGGTTAGGAACAACCACATTAAGACAAACTTTCAGTGAAGGCAGATTGATTGTTAACAGTACCACCAAGCATGGTCACAAGGCACCCATGAGGATATTGATTTTAAGACTCGATAGGATGCTTGCAGCTGGAGACACGAAGATATATGGGGATCTGATTAACACTGTTTATTTGCGATCAGACTAACTGCTACACTCAAGGCTCATTCTAAACATTAGAAAAATCAAAGAGTGCTACTGACTGCACAACAGAAGTCAGTGTCTGAGTCCATGGAGTGACAGCTAACAGGTGCAACAAACACCAGGAGGATTTTAAGTACAAATTTATCGAGCAGCACTCCAAGTACAAAAAACAGACTTACAAAAGCTGGCAACAAGTGAGACAGAGTTGATGTCCCAATGATCTGACTGAGACCCCCTTCTCAAAACAAAAAATGGGTTTTTAACGGATTGTGGTGGCACACTATTTCTCCCTTCCTATAGTCAGCCCACCAATCCACTGGCACCTAATAGGTTTCAGCCAATCTGAAGAGTGGTATATGCACCTCCAGAGCACCTCTGGTCAAACACTTTCAGATTCCTTACCTTCCCTTACTTGGTATGTAGGGATGTATCTGGACTTACATTAACAAACTTCAAATTTAATAGCAGCTGAAAGTTTATATCACCACTATTCCTCTTATGGCCAGCAACAGCAGTGTTTTACATCAGTTGGCCCTGATCAGAGGCCTTTCATCAGTAGGGACTGCCGTTGTAGCACTGTAATCAGTGTAGTTGTCAGAGGCAAGTATCATGCTTGCTACATCTGCTAAGACATGCCTTTTTGTCACTATCTTTTACCGTGATGCCTAGCAACAACATCTGGGCAGTGTGTGCAGTTACCATTTAATTCTCTTAAGTGTTACTTCTCCCCTTGGATAGCAGCCCAGAGCATCTAAAAATCACTTAAATGTTACTTCTCCCCTTGGATAGCAGCCCAGAGCATCTAAAAGTCACATGGTTCTAGCATTACTGGAGACCTCCCGTAACCTAAAGGCTAATACTTTTGCCGGCTGTCTTCATTGTGTCTCTGATTACGTATCTTGGAATACCCTTGCTGGCTTCCAATAGCCTTAAGCTTAACAATGTACAAGTCATTTCATCATCAACATATGACTTGTTGCTTCTGTTTAATGACTTTTCTTAGAAAAAATTCTTTTTAGCTTACCATCTATAATCATCATTTTGTAGGCTTAAATGAAAGCTGTATTATTAGTTTATTTTACTACTAAGCCACATACAAGACATCAGTTCCATTCAGTTCCATAAGTCCTATCTGTTCTCATTCCTTGTTCCAGTTTTTAGGGATTGTATAGATATAGCGTCTTATGATTTGCTTAGTGATTCATAGATGTCCCTTCAGTTTCTGTGATAATATGCAACTGCTTTGGCTGAATTCACAGTAATTGGTGCTGTATTCATTACTAAATGATGTGATGCTCAAGTTGGTTTTGTTGAGAGAGAGATTTCTGAATAATTTTGTTGAGACCTAATTTAGTCAAATTTTTATGTAACCCAAAACAGACTTTGATTTCTTCCATGCCAATGACACACATCTATTATTATTTTCTCTGCTGGCACTTACAATTCCTCTTACATGACATAAAAATTCAGTTTTTTATTTTTATAACCTAAGAACACTCTATTTTATTGCTCAATCAGCCGAGTACAATACAATAAGAAATGCACAAGTGACCAGCGGAGCCTGTCGCACCAGCCTATTATATCCATTAGTTCCAACAGGGGGCACAGCTGGCAGGCTGCGCATGTAACTGCTGTCACATTAGCAAACCAAAGGCCTCTAGCGGTCGAATCAAGCACAAACTTCATGCACAAACTATTTCGTATTATGACAGACAGTAGTGATGTTGGATTTGGTGCTCATTCATTTCAGGAGGTTGAACATTAAGGGCACAGACAATGTAGTTGCTGATGCTTTGTATAGGCTACCTTTAGGAAGTGAATTATCTAACTACTTTGGAGAAGGTGAAAAAGAGTTTAAAATTTGAAATTACAAAATTTCTGGCATACTTAATATTCATGTTATTAATTGCACAATCTGACGATAAATATAAAAATGATTTTTTGACTCATTTACAAACTAATGATATAACTTGGAGATACTTTGTTTGTAAACTGTTTTGTTTTGTAAACTGTTTGGAATATTGTGATTACTGCAGAATGTAGGTAGTAGTGGGCATGCCGCTGATGGAATCAGACATGTTTTTGATTGTGTCACTAGTAATGTAATTTGTGGTGTGATAGATGTGGAAATTGTTAAGATGGTGTGATATGGCGAAATAAGACACAGAATAAAATTCAAGAATAATACAGGTGAATCTTCATCAGTTATTTGATCATCAGGAACCCACAATGTTATAAATCACAATTTCAGCTGCAACAATGTTCCTCTAGACACAATAACTAAAGCCAACAACAAAAAGAGAAAATGAAGATAAATAAAAAGATTTTATTTTGTATGTCTTGCACCTCTTCAAGCTTTTGAAACTAATGAAAACACTAAGAAAAATTTAAGTGATGTGTGGGAGGGTAAGATTACAAGACAAATTTTTTTTGGCCAGTATGTCGATACATTTCTGCCGTAATTTTTTTTGATATGTCAAGGGCTGATAATGATATTTCTTAAATATCAATATGTTGGTATCCCAATGTTTTCAAAAATATTATCAGTCCTACTGATGAGATGGGCACTGAGGCTTCAGGAGAAAATGAAAATGGACACAAAAATAAGGATGCTGACTTTCAAGGAATACTTTCAGGTTTCATCTTTGCTGCTTTGTTCCACTATTCAGCACTGCAGTAAATGACATTGTTGCTGAACAGAGGAAAGATCCAGCGTTACTGAAAACCTCATAAGCTTCAGAGAAGGAACCCAGTTTGTAAACAGAACATTTTATACAAGGAATTATTATCCAAAGTTATGAAAGTGATTTCTCATCATTCCAGCTCATGTATGGCCAGATATCCTGACTTTTTCCATAATGGTCTAGCATCTGGTCACCTTGGATTCATGATCCACTGGCTGCGCTTCTACCAATCACTTACACACTGTTTGAACCACTGTAAGGAAAGTAAATGATGGAAGCATGTACCATAGTTACTTCCAGTGCACCTAGTACCAATTCCCGTTGCAGTAGTACCACTAATCCAAATTGGAATTGACCTCTTGGGGAGGTTCCCATAGCAAAAAAATGGGAATCAATTGATAATAAGCTATACTGACTATCTTACCTACTAGACAGCAACCAAAACGCTGGAATTAGCAAGGTTCCTTGTAGAAGAGACATTTTGAAGCACGGGCTCTATGTTTGTGGAAAAGTATTCCAGTTGAGACTAGTGTCAGAGGTTATGTCACATTGCAATAGCACCCACACTACGACAACTGCCTACAACCCACAATAGCCTTAACAGGATGTTGGCAGATGTGCCTTAATATATGTTGATGTTGAACAGAGAGACTGAGACACAATAATGCCCATCATGACATTAACATACAACATGGCAAATCAAGATACTGCAGGCTTGTCTCTATTGTTTCTGCTCCATTGTTATGAGGCAAAAATGAAAATTGATACCAGATAACACTCAGGATGGCTACATGACTTACTAAATAGAAAATGCAATTTTGACAGCATTATTCACTGACCACTGTAAGAGTGCCATGCACCACTCACAGCTATATAAGATCAGCAGCAGGATTACATGATCACTGCCAACTTCTAAAAGTGGACTGGTGTAGTGTAGCACAGTATTACAAATTTCTCCCCCCCCCCCTTTCCCCTTCCCCCCCTGCCACAACTCCTCACTGTCATTGTGTACTGGTGCTGTCAGAAATGACAGTAGAGGAGAAGGGTGGGGGGTCTAGGTACAGGTGACATTGAGAAGTGTGGAGCTGGAACTTCAGCTGATGAAAATCTCTCACCTGCACCCCGCCATTTGTCCAACAAATTGTTTGAAATTTTTTCTGAAAACAAGTCATTGGGTGTGCACTAATGCCCAGGGATGGAGCACCTTCTCCCATCAACAGAGGCACAACGGCGAGTGGAGGTTCCACAATGGCCCACCAGAAGTTGGCAAGGATATGAGGTCCCCACTTCCCATGGCTGGGCTTGGTGGTGCTGCAGTGACGGTGAAGGTGGACGCTACATCAATGTCCACCTGCATCCCATCTGGTGCTAGTGGTCCTTTGGGCACTGACTCTGTAAATAAAAAACCCATGCCAGGATCACACAAATGAATCTGCAGTCTGGTGGTACACTATCCAACATACAAGGAGCAACACCTGAACTTTGATGATAGTGCATCATTCCCAGCACTGATGTCAGCCAAAAACTCTGAAAAATATCAAATTGTGCACATTAAGATTAGGGCACTGTGGGTAATGGGCCAATTGTTGCAGAGGGTGCAGAAGCTGGAGAAGTGTCTAATGTCAGCATCCATGCAATGGGCATCACAAATGGAAATCTTCTAATGGCACTACCATAATAATTCAACAATAATTCCAGTAGGGGTCTCGGTGGCCGTGCAGTTCTAGGCGCTCCAGTCCGGAGCCGCACTGCTGCTACGGTCGCAGGTTCGAATCCTGCCTCGGGCATGGGTGTGTGTGATGTCCTTAGGTTAGTTAGGTTTAAGTAGTTCTAAGTTCTAGGGGACTGATGACCACAGCAGTTGAGTCCCATAGTGCTCAGAGCCATTTGAACCATTTGAACCAGTAGGGTTCTGCAAAGTTAGAGTGCAAACACTGCCAAGGCGCATGAGCTTCAGCCAACCAAAAAATTTTTGTGGTAGGGCACCCTGGTGTTATGGACATGCCAGACATTGTGAAGTTAATTTTTGGATTTGAGCATCCATGCCAAACCACATGCAGTGGCATTGGGCAAGCTGCTTAGTGTGTACAATGCCCCAGTGGCCTTGTTAGGGAAGCTGAAGAACCTACTTCTGAAGCAAACATTGCACAACCACACAGGACTAATCATTGTCTGTTTGCAAGAGGATGACACCCCACTTGAATGATAAGCTGTGCCACGGTGCAAAATAATGGCACACTGGATCACTAATCTGCTTAATTGTATGTGGTCAATCAGTGTGGAAGCACTTCAACAGAATCATGAGATGGGGGTATCCGTTGGTGGTAGAAGGGAAAAAACCATCAAGTATTTCATTGTCGTGGACATCAGCAGGAAAGGAAGAACCTTGTACAGCGTCAAACACCAAGTCAGTGCCCACTGACACATGAGAAATAGTGTCTTTGTTCAAATGCTTACCCATTGGCCTATGCACAGTTTCATACTGATAGAGAGGAGTAGAGACCATAGCAGTGAGTTGTGTGCCAGGCTTAGAATAACAGGCTTTGAAGGACTGAAAAATGAGGTGAGAGGCTTGTGGTCCATCACCAAGTAGAATTTTCAGCAATAGAAGTATTGGTGAAATTTTGTCATCTCACATACAATAGAAAGAACCACCTTCTCAATCTGTGACTAGTTGCAATGTACTTTGTCGTGGAGTGTGTATACCAAGGCAGTTGACCTGTCCAACCCTTTGTCAGAGATTAGTGCCAATCTTACAAGAGGATGCATCAACAGCCAGCACAACAGGTTTAGTTGGATCAAAATTTACCAAACATCAATCGCTCAGTAACGCATCTTGCAGTTTCTGAAACGTGACTTGACAATCACTCATCCACTCAAATGGAAAATTCTTTTGTCAAAGACAATGCAGTGGAGCTGCAATATGTGTAGTATGTGAGATTAACTGAATGTAATAAGCGAATCTACCCAAGACAGCCTGGAGTTCACTGACTTTATGAGGAGACAATATGTCCTGGATGACAGTTAAGTGTGTCTCCAAAGCATAGATATGCTGACTGTTGATAACATGTCCCAAATATTCAATCAGGGTATGGAAGGAAGAGTAGTTTGACTTTATTACACCTTAAATCAGCATCTGAGAGCACTTCAAACAATTTCCTGAAATTGAGATGTTTTTCGGGAGTATGACCTGAAACTAATACGTCATCCAAATAGTTCAAACAAGAAGGAACTGTAGCACTCAACTGTAATTAGTAGCACTGAAAAATTACAGGTGCAGACACACTGCTGAAGGACACTGCAGAAACTTAAATAACCCCATTAAGTTTTGATCAGAAACGCTCACTGGGACTATTCATCCACCAGAAGCTGCAAATAACATTTCATGGATCAGTCTTGTAAAAGAAGTAACCTACATCAAGCTTATCCATAATTTCCTCAGACTGTGACAAAGAGATGAGTGAGTCACAGTCTGTGGATTTACTGTTATCACAAAATCTGCACATAAACATAATTTGTCTGAAGGTTTCTTTATAATCACTCAACTTTCTTTATAATCACACAACTATACATATGCGAGTCCATAGGGAGATACTGGGTCTGTAAGGACAATGTTGCAAGATCTTTCATTAAAATATTTGAAGAATCTGAGGGTCTTCTTGGCCACACATCCTGCTTCATAATACTGGTACCACCAGAATATTATGCACCATGCAAGACACTTCTCTCTGTACACCTCTTTCATTTTGACATAAATTTGTGAAGCATGCTCCCATTCTGCACAAAGAAACTGAATAACTGCTCTTTGTGCTGACTGGGAGGAATCCTTCATACAACAAACTATGGAAATGACTCTTCAGAAATGATGAAATTGCTGTGAAGTCATTAACTCTGATTGTGAAACAGAATATTACAACACCAGCTCCTGGTAATGACATTCACCCACAGGGATTACTTACAATGCCACTACAGTGAAAATCTCCTTTTCGGTGGGGAATAACTTACATTTTTTTGTAGTCAAATTTTACTATGGTGCATTTTGTTGTTTTCTTTGCTTTTCAGCTTTATCAGTCTTCACAGTTTCATATTTTTATCACAATGGAAAAGATGACTTGTAGAGCAACTAAATCATTATGTTAATAATCCAATTAAAGATAAAATCCATTCATTTCAACACATATTGCAAATTAGTTTGTTTAAATACATACAATTTATAATCAAGCAATGAACAGTTGAGGAATGAATAACAAGTGTGGATTGCTTTTTGCCCATAGACGAGGTGTCGAGTCACATATAGGCACAATGTGAAAAACCTCGGTATTTGAGCAGTCTTTTCAAAGTCCTTCTTCTGAAGCAGAAAACACTGTCGGCAGACATTTTGTGAATGTGTAATGTGTGTGTGTGTGTGAGTGTGTGTGTGTGTGTGTGTGCGAGAGAGAGAGAGAGAGAGAGAGAGAGAGAGAGAGAGAGAGAGAGAGAAAGGAGAGTGAGAGAAAAAGGGGGGGGGGGGAGGAGAAAGAGTTGTGCTTGTGTGTGAGCTTTCTACTTTGGAAGAATGACTTCCTCTGAAAACTCAGTATTTTAGCAGTCTTCTTCATTGTGCTTGACTATGACTCAATACCTGCTCTATGTGATGAGTAGCAATCTATCCATTCCATACGTTTTTTATAACTTACAATCATTTTTATGCAAATTCTTGTTGCTGTAATCTGTTAAATTTCTGATATATCACTTTTAGTCAAAGTAAAATAAATTGAATTCCTCGTAAATTATAAAAAGACTCTTAATCCATCAATGTATTGGAAATTCAATAAACTGTGAATTGAAAAGAAATATTTTAATAAGAAATTTGAGGCTGTTATCTATAGCCCTTTATAAGGCATAATAATTTTTTGTTTAACAGAAAAGCAGAAGACACATGCTAAATTTCTGTTTATACACAGAAATAGGAAAATGTCCTTTTACATAAAAAATCTCATATTTTAAGGTTTTTGTGTCACAGTGTTGACCACAGTACATTTAGGGAAGTAAGATTTACCAAGTCTTATGTGTTCAGTTGTTTGAGCCATAGTGTTTAGACTGAAGTACAATGTGTAATGACAACAAAATAAATATCTTTATCATCATCTTCTTGCATTAGGCCCCTCAACCTGTTGCAAACTTCAAACTTGATCTTACCATATTCCATTTGATCTGTCCACTCTGTAGAATCCCCAAGGCTTACAACTGTAGACAAATTTTGGCAAATGTTCATCACTCATCCCTCCTATACAAAATCTGCAATTTTGATGATATTGTAAGGTATTGTTATTTAAGCTGTAAAAGTTGGGTGTCTACCATATGTTTTCATTTCTTTTCTTGTCCCTCTTTCTCACTTCCACAACTGATTGAAGAAGTATTATTTTGGTGGCTTGGCCTCCTGTTCTTTCTAGTGAGCACCCACACTTCAGCCCTATATTGTTATACCTATGCCTACTGGTACCAGAAAAGTCTTGTACAACTTCAACACTGATTCCTTTGTTCTTTCATTTATTTCCATTATACTTATTGCCCCCCCCCCCAACACACACACACACACACACACACACACACACACACACACACACACACACACACACACACACACACACACACACACACACATGCACACACACATTGTATTAAATATTTAAGTTTCCATGACACCATTAAGTCAGAGCTGATGTACAAGCTAGTCCCATATATGCCCTATTGGGGACATATCTCAGTGTCTCAATGGCCATGGGAGTACCTCAGCAGCACATAACAGTTCATAGAGACACATGTCACATTCAGACGAGCTTTCCCCTGTTGAAAAATTACACCATGGTACAATCAAATGATGAATAACACATGGAAAAATGTGCAACCAAGAGAAGTAAACTGTCAGAGGTGTTTAATGTATTTGTTATTAATAAACACCTTAAAGTGGACTTGAAATGAACCACAAAATGCAACTGATTCTGATTTATATAGCAAAATTCCACTTTCCATAAAATAAATATACTGCCTGACAAAAAAAAGTAAAGCACTCTGAAAGGAAGGAGAATACAAAATAAAGCTTGATGGGTGAGGTGGAATGTGATGTTACTGTAGTGATTACGAAATTGAGTCAACTTGGTAATATGAACCTACTTATCACTATGACTTTGAATGTCCCATGTCTGATTGCATGCACTGATTCAGTTGGGAAGGGTCTCATAAAGCCATTATATCCTCTTCTTGGGTAAGCCACCCCACAAGTTCTTGACAGAGCTGATGTACAAGCTAGTCCCATACATGCCCTATTGGGGACATATCTCAGTGTCTCACTGGCCATGGGAGTACCTCAGCAGCACATAACAGTTCATAGAGACACATGTCACATTTAGACGAGCTTTTCCCTGTTGAAAAATTACACCATGGTACAATCAAATGAGGAATAACACATGAAGAGTTGGAGGGTCTGTGACCTACCATAGTACAGTCAGATTTCCCTCAGTCACTACTGCAGTGACCTGAAGCCACATCCCATGGCTGCACACACAGTTTAGTTTCTGAAGTGGTAGCAGTACAGAAGCAGCCACAGTAAAACTGAAAAAAGTGGTACTTTATGCTCTTGGCAAAGATTAGTGTGCCATATGCTTATTTTTAGACCTTTTTAAGGTTTTACATAATGTTCATAAAATTTTACTATGTAAGCTAGAAGAATTAGGAATATGAGGATTAGCTAATAACTGGTTCTAATCGTACTAGCAGATAGGGTATGAAGAGTAGAGGTAACACGTACCTCAAATAAGTCTAAAGGTTTAGTAAAACACTTATCCGAGCCAAGAGACATTAAACCTTAACTGATGAGGTGTGGTCTCTCAGACTGTGTGAAAAGTTTCAAACTCGACCTTTGAAGGTCACTTCCAGTGGTATGATTCTTCACTCCCCCTATAAAGTTTCATTGTCAATTGCATTGTCCCCTCCTCTGTTAACTGTTGACATGTGCTATTGGCATGTGTTGTGGTCTCTTAGACCATGCCTCATGAATTACACACTTGTTTTCTTCAGTACAGCACAAAATGTGTTCACAGGAACCCGTCAGTTTCAACGATCCTAAGATTGATGAAATTGTTAATCAGTGAATGGCTGCAGATGTCAGTGATATGCATCAAGAAGTATATGAAAAAAGATGACTTTACAATAACCAGTTATCATAGTACTGCTAGCAAACAGGTCGGTGATTCTGAGGAAGGATTTCAGGAGATTTGTGATGGGGACATATCTGTTTCTTTAACAAAAATACTTAAAATGTTACTTAATATCAAATCTATTCTGAGTGGTGATAAAGAAAAATGTAGATATGAGCACTTAATGTCAGTTTTGTAGACTTTCTTTTTGAATCTATCGAGTACAGTTTTTAGGTGCATGCTTAAATACTGGAATTTAGTTTTATGGGAAAATTTACTTGCTACAGTGATACTAAAATATTTCAGAATGTGAAATTCAGTTCTGTAACAGTTCATTTATGTGTACTATTTAAAAAAAATGCACAGAAGTATGTGATATTATGTAATAAAAAGTAAAGTATTACTGGCATTATTCAGGGCAAAAAAATCAACAAGGGGTGTTTAAAAAACTTAAATAATTACAGAAATAATGGTTATAAAATTTAAATCAAAAATTTCAAGAGATATGTGCCATAATTCTTGGGTTAAACACAAGTATCCCAGAGATCCCACCATGTAGTATACACTACAGAAAAGTCACATCGTGAGTTAAGGGTTAATACGATTGCTCTTCAAGGTAGTATTTTAGGATCAATACTGTTCCTGATATATGTCACTAGTGTCAGTAATGGTAAAAAAGTTCCCTTTGCTGATAGAAATATTACACTCACTGATAAAACACGACAATTTCTTGCAGAGAAAGCAAATGCAGCCATCAAAGAAGTTTACAATTGGCCAATAAGAAAAACTGTGACATTGAACATAAAGACAACAAATGCCATGAATTTCAGTTTGAATAGGTAAAACGCCACTATGGTATTAATTTAGGTGTAGATGGCACCTCTACAGATAGTGTAACAAACACAAATTTTCTATAAGTTAATACAGTTCTCAGCTGAAGTTGTATGAACACCGCAAGATACTTTCAAATAGAATTTCATGAGCATGTTATGCCCTTAGAGTCATGTCATCAGTACATAATAGCCAGTGTCCTTTAATTACATACTATTCATGGCATTTTTTTCTGGAGATCAAATGCACAACAAGTGAACACAATATCCAAACTGCAGAGAAGGGCCATACAAAAAATAACTATAAACAGTAGTCAAGTTCATTTAGAGATATCTTCAAAACACTGGGGATTTTAAATGCATCATGTTGATATATTTATCAAACAGTTGTAACATAAAAAGTAACCATTGCAATTACTGCACGTACAGCTCTGTCCATGACAATGGAGCAAGAGATAGATTAAACTTATTTACATATTTACCAAGAAAGAATAAACATAAAACTCAAAAGAGCATTTTCTACCAAGGAATAAATTACCAAAGGCAATTAAAGAAACTGGTAAAAGAAGCTTATTTGAAAAAGCAGCTTAAAAGTATCTGTTAACCCAAACATTCTATACTTTGAAGGATTATGTAAGTAACACAGAGTAGGTGTTTGGTAAAACAATGTAACACAAATAATAATAATAATAATAATAATAATAATAATAATAATAAAACATCTAACATTCCACATAACACTTTCACACTATATCTTTCCTCCTTTTTTCCTTTTCTGAAAACATGTACTCCCAAAGCTATGCAATGTATAATACTAACACCTTATCCTTTTTCAGAGCTCACCATCTCACTTGCTATAGAGGAATTCTGACCCAGTTTTTCATGCTAGCAAATGGGAAGCTGCAGTGGACAAAATGGTCCTGAGAGCAGCTGATATTATGTTCAGTGATATGAAACAAAGTTACATAGTTGTGCTGTGACCGGGAGTCAGAAATGAATGAACAGTGTAGCATTAGCCTTTTATCATTATTAAATAACTTATTTGGAAAACAGTATTGTACATTAGGGGTAAACTGAAAGAGGTAACATTGTTTTAAACAGACTGGCTTTGTATTGAAGAGGGTGGAGGCTCCAAATTTCACTCAGACATCCAGCTTCAGGATTTATGTGGTTTCCCTGAATTACTTCAGGCAAATTCCAGGATGTTTCTTACTGTAATGCCACGGCCATCCAGCTGTATTATCCTTACCATTCTAGACGTGGAAGTCTGTAAATGTTTGTATATGTGAATACTTTATTTTTATTGTTCTTAAATTTTAGTACCAAGATGTGCCCAATATCTTTGTAAAAGAGATACACAGATAAATAAAACTACTACTGCTACTTCTTCTACTACTACTACATTTACTTGCACATTTATGATATTACTGGGCAGATGGAGTTCCAATGTTATACTGACAGAGGAGCTTCACTTCTGTGACTACATTAAGTTTTTTACAATGTTCCTTTCTTCTGTTGCATGTGGTGTCTTACCACTCACACTGTAGTAGGGAAAGTTACCCAATGGAGGTGCATTGTTTGCAAGCACCTCTGTTGAGGATTGCTAAATTCATCACAGAAACAAGTCTCTAAACCAATCAGTTTATTACAATGATAAAAGCATATTCTGACACTTGTTACATTTACAGCACCTTTCCTACAGCATTTTGACAGGCAAATATTTTGCAAAATTACATGCACCAACAGCAAACCCTGGCATTGCCTACACACACACACACTCAGAAAACTTTGACTTACTATCACTCACTGAAGAAAAGTAAGTAAGCAAATACCATCTCTTTCTCTCTGGTCAAGCCTTGGAAGGCCCAATGGTATTGAACAACTGCCATGCCATCCTCAGCTGGTAGGCATCACTGGATGTGAATATGGAGGGGCATGTGGTCAGCACACAGCTCTCCTGGCCACCATCAGTTTTTGTGACTGGAGCACTACTTCTGTCGAGAAGCTCCTCAATTGGCCTCACAAGGGCTGCATGCATACCACTTGTCAACAGTGCTCAGCAGACCTGTACGGTCATCCATTCAAGTACTAGACAAGCCCAACAGTTCTTAACTTCAGTGATATGACAGGAACCAGTGTTACCACTTCACCAAGACCATTGGCAGAAATTATCATCATAATAAACTAAGAGACATCAGAGCTGGCACAGAAAGATTTAAATGTTCATTTTTCCGATTTGCTGCCAGAGAGTGAAATGGTAGAGAAATAGTCAGAAGGTGGTTTGGAGAGCCCTCTGTCAGGTAATTAAATGTGAATGCAGAGTAGTTATGTAGATGTAGACATAGATACCAGAAATGAAATGTCATTTAAAGATTGGATTCAAGCAGCTGCCTCATAAATGAAAATTCCAGTATAATATTCAATAAATATTAGTAAACTGATGTCTCCAAATTGACTTCAAAACAGGAAAAGTGCTAGCTATTGTGACACGTAAAACCCTCAGATTTTGAGTTATGCTGATAAATACTGCTGATTTCATGTTGTCATTTACGTGATAATTTCCTGTCCCCAGTCATGTATTGGTTTCTAGAGCACATTACATTCTAGCATTAAATATGTTGACTTATTTGCGGCAATTAACTTTATATAAAGTTATCTATGTATCTATTAAATGTATGGTACTTTCAAAGAAGTTTTCTTACAGATAAGGAGCCAGATAAATGAGCTATATTTTTATGGACATAATGTTTTTGATGAGTTGAAGAGACCAAATTATGAGGTCATCTGCAATGTCTTTCCAAACTGATTTAGTCATATTTTTTATTTTATTTCAGTCACCATTTTGCCTGATACAGGAGATCATACAGTTTCTGGAGGCAGATCATTCTACAATGATCCTGGAATAATGTACCTGGCATATCAGTTCTTGTTGTCCTCACAGCAGTTGTGACTGGTATTGCTATGCATCTGAGGAAAAAGTCAAGAAATGTTTTTCTCAACTAAATTTCTGGGTACTTTTATAAATTGGGTAAAGACAGGTTGTAATAAAAATTAACACCAAAACCCAATTTAAAATTTCTCTGAAGGACTTGTGGCCAGAAATTACCATAATAAGGAATATTATTCTGTCATTCATTTTTTGACATTAACTGAACTGTCCATCAGTACTTGGTAGAATGTGACAACAATAATGAAACATTATCCTAAGTTTCTGCCGTGTAACAGAATAGTTGGTGCATGGTAGGTGACAATAAAAGAATTAAATTAATTTATATGATACCCCCCAACCACAAACCAACTTCTGCCAATTCAGAAATAACAAATTTCCTTACAACCAGTTGATAATAACAATATGGAAAAAAATGTATTTTGTTCAATGAAAATTATGATTAAAACTCATCATAATGCATGCAAATATAATCAGTATCCATCACGTATAACCTATCCAAAAACCTCTTAAGTTCTTGTGTATTTATATTTCCTGAATTACTAATTCCTTTGCAATAGTGATGAAAACATTAAGTAAGTTAAGTAGATTTGGACATATGCAGATGATCATGAGCTCACGAACTGGTAACTATCAACTCCATGTTGTCAATCATGACAGGGAATTTTCTTTGTAAAGTCATGTCTGAAAGTTTGTTGTACTGTTTTTTTTTTTTTTTTTTTGTTTTTTTGGATTGAGCTCTGTCAACTTTGTGTTTTTCTTTAATTGTAATTATCATAGAAAACATTGTCATTATCATCAATAATTTTCATTTACTTATTTCTGTTAGTGTTGAACATTTTTGAATGTGATGAAAATAGTTAATGTTCTGAATTTAAATGAAATTCCAGTAAAAATCCTTCAAAAAACCTAACTGCATTTGAAACCAAATCCTTTTTCAAAACACATCAAATCATACAGAAAAATGGATGATGCTGGGTGTGTGCATTTCCCAGCCATCTGTTAAGAGATTTGTGTTCTGTGTTTTGGAGGAACATGTTTACAGTGACTTTGGAGACAATGAAAATAAGTAATTTTAAATGTTTGTAGAATTCTATCTCTTAAGTTAACATTTGAGTTTAGTGTAGTATGAAGTATAATTTCAGCATACTGCTTTACATTCATTTACTCATGTTTCTCTCTTTGGCATAACATTATGCAATGATGTAGTGGCACCATGTGGTAAGTCCCATGGTAGCCAATCTGCACTAAGCCCTGTCTTGGGTGTTGTGAATTACTTCCTGCAATCCCATCCTAGTCAGCCTCTTAAACTGGTCTATCCACCATAATGGTGCACATCCTCTAGGCCTTCAGCCTTTGACTTTTCCCTCTGTCATTGTTCTGTCCATTTCCTCTTGCTTTCTGCCAATGTGACCAAAATAGTTCAACTTACTTTGACAAGTGTTGACTGTCTCATTCTGATGCTGAGTTGTCTCAAGATCAATTCTTTAGTTTGATGTGCTGTCCCAGGTATTTGAAGTAATCTTCTATAGGACCACATTTCCAGAGCAGCAATCCTACAATGATTCAATGTCTTCATCATCCAAGTTTCTGGTGCATCGGTCATGACAGGAAAAATTATAATCTGAAATATGGTGAGTTTTGTCTTGACAGTGATGGAAGTGTCCCAGATGTGAGCAACTTTGCTGTAGAATTTTTCGCAGTTGAAATGCATTTGCAGATGTCAGGTTCACAGTATCCAGTCGCAGTAACAACAGATCCTAAATACTTGAAGCAACTGATGATTTTGTATCAAACAATATTTGTGATTTCAAGTCCACTGTTATAAGGCCGTTCTGCAATCATCACTTTGGTCTTTGTGTTGTTGATTTCAAGACCATTTTTTCTGCTTCATTTGTCCAACCGTCACATGGTGGTTTCCAATTGATGCTCATGTGTTGCAGTTATCAGAGTGTCTTCTGCATATCTGAGATCGTTAATTTTTCTGCCGCCTACAACAGTGCCCTCATACCAGTCTTCATGAACATCCATCATAATGTGGTTAATATATACATTGAACTATAGCAGAGAGAGGCTGCAACCTTTCCTCACACTGGCTCTGAGCACTAAGGGACTCAACTGCTGAGGTCATTAGTCTTCCTCACACTGGCATTAGCAGAAAATGCGTCTGAGCAGGTGTTATTGATTCTTACTGTGGCTGTGCTTGATGAGGATAGTCCATAGTTTTGACCATTTCCCCTTAGTGTAGGCTTTCTTGTAATCCACAAAGCACATAAACATCTGTCTCTAACAGCTGCCGGATGTTAAGGATCTCCTCACAGGTTCTCTTGCTTTGAATAGACCCATTTGCTCATCCAATATTTGTGGAAGTAAGAAGGTCTTCAGCCCCTTATTCAGAATAGTGAGCATGATTTTATTGGTATGGGAGATAAGGGCTGTTGATCGATAGCTCACATAGCTGAGTGGAGAACCTTTCTTGAACAGTCGTGTGAAAATGGAGTGGTATCATTGATCTGACCAATTTACAGACAGCCAGATCTTTCGACTGGCATATGCAGGATTTCCACACCAAAGTTACAAACTTTTTTTTAGGACTTCAGTGGCAATTGAGTCCTAGCATGGTGCCCTCTGTTTCCATAACTTCTACTATGAATGTTCCACTTCTTCTCTAAGGGTAGCTCATTCAGTGTCTGTTATGTTATTGTACCATGACATTGGTTGTGAGTCCTTGGGCTTACAACAAGTAAAACAGTTGCAAATACAATAGGACCATATAAAATATACCATTCCAATGGTAATGAAAAATTGAAATATTCAATGGGCAACACGGAATGCTAGCTAAGACAAGAAATGCTATGGTTTCATAAATTTTTGGTTGAACTACCAATTTTAGACTCTGCTAGAGAACTTCTTGCACTGAAAATGCACACTCTGGATTCCCTCAAAATCCCAGCAATTGCTATACAATTAAAGATAGACATTTTTAGCCAAAGCATCCACTAGAAGGCAAATGTCAGCACAATTATAATTTTTTATATAATGATCCTCTGATAGCTATAATAAAATTATGTTTTTGTTTCTGTTATTTGTATTGTTTGCATCAAGCAAAGAAAAGTGTATAACTGCATTTTTCTCAGTAGTCATAATATGGAAAAGGCCCAATTCTTTTTATTAAAGCATCCAAATAAACATTGTTATGATAAGAAATATATTTTAATTGGCATATCAGTGTGCTCATTATGATGTATTCAGATTAAAATATGAGACTCATATTGTTCAAATGTTGTTAAAGGTTTGCTGCTGTGGTATGAGAAGATACAAAATATATAAGAACTGCAAGAAGGCACATAAGGACTGTCTGCTTACATAGGTGTTCCATGGAGGGAGGTGTGTCAGACTGAGCAGTGACAAAGCTGAATGCTTTCATTTTAAAAACGTCTGGATTTGGTCCTGAGGCCTTTCAAAAGTGTGGCTAGCTTAACTATTGTGAATCTATTTAGGCATAAGGCATATATGAGCTTGTGCCCCATCTTAAATAACTGTGTGGTTGACAGTATGTGAAACCCCTGTCTTCCTTTTTTAACAGGGAAAATGTTAGAAGGGCCCAAAAAGAAACTAGCTCTTCTGCAGGAGTTGTTCTATTCAAAATCACGGTTTTATTTTACTTGTGATACATTCAACTAATAAAAAATTAGTCAGTGTGCCATTATTACATGTTTGGACCAATATAAGTAATGTCTCATCATATAGAAACAAGACTATAGGAATTTCTCTAACAACAGTTCACAAAACAGATAGTAGTTTTAGTGTGAAGTTTTGCAACTGAAGTGAATACTTCATGAGGGACACAAACAATAACAATAACAATAATAATAATGATAGAACTTGTTATTTGGTTTGCAGTGTAACTAATTAGTCGATTCATTTTCCCAGCATTATATATAACGATCATTCCAAGATTATCAAAATTAAAATTACTGTGAGGCACCCATTTACAATAGTAATGATGGGTTGGGAGCACTGGACGTAAAAGTGCAAAATTCTTTGTACTTACCTACACCAAAACAAATTATTCCTGGTGAGAGGCAATGCATTAGCCCACATGCCTCATTCAGAGTTTTGTTAGAAGGACTACTGAAAAATGTTTCACTTGGACCAGTTCTATGAACATCTGATTTCACTTCAAATGTGTAAGTGGTTTATAAGCAGTTAACACTTTGTTTGTATTAAGAATACTTTGCACCAAGTAGAGCACCTTTACCACACAACAAAATATGAATTTACGTACATAAGCACCAAAGAACCTAGTAATACTAGGACAAAGACAATTCTATATATAACAGATGAAGTGCTGTTTTAGTTTTTGTGTTTGATGTCTGTCAACTCTACTTACTAATGTTACCACAATGTTTGCCATACATGCATAGGCACTACTGCTTCAGACCATACTGTACAGTTTACTCTGCATTAAATACACTGAACAGCTAAAGAAACTGGTACACCTGCCTAATATCATGTAGGGCCCCTGCGAACACGAAAAAGTGCCGCAACATGACATGGCATTGGCTTAACTAATGTCTAAAGTAGTGTTGGAGGGAACTGACACCATGAATCCCGCAGGGCTGTCCATAAATCAGTAAGATTACGAGGGGGTGTACGTCTCTTTCTAACAGTATGTTGCAAGGCATCCCAGATATGCTCAGTATGTTCATGTCTGGGGAGTTTGGCGGCCAGCGGAAGTGTTTAAACTCAGAAGAGTGTTCCTGGAGCCACTATGTAGCAATTCTGGACGTGTGGGACGTTGCATTGTCCTGCTGGAATTGCCCAAGTCCGTCGTAATACACAATTGACATGAATGGATGGTAGTGATCAGACAAGATGCTTACATGTGTGTCACCTGTCAGAGTCATATCTAGACATATCAGGGGTCCCATATCACTCCAACTGCACACGTCCCACACCATTACAGAATTAGGGGGACTAGGCCGGTGCGGCGACAATCTCCATTGTTGCCAGATGTATCCAAGATGGCGGCCATCACATCATCCAATATGACGGCCTGTAGACTTGGCAACAGTACTTGATGTCATCCAAGATGGCGGCTGTGGCGTCATCCAAGATGACAGATTTTGGCGGGAAGATAGGTCAATTGAACTACCTCCAATAACCTAACCCCCTCCCCTCCCCCTCCCCCAGAAAATGGCGGGAAGTTCAAATTTCATCAGGATAATGCAATGCACCATGTCTACCTCTACTAACATAAGAAAATGGCGGGAAAATAGCTCACTTGGGCTACTTCCACTAATTTAAGTCGCCTGACTGCCACCTCTTTCTAGGGATTGGTGTGAAATTAGAATTTTGACAGTAAAGAAAGGCCCCTCGGGCTATCTCAACTAACCTATCAAAATGGAGAGGAAGAAAGGGCACATGGGCTACCTCAACTAACCTAAGTCATCCGACCACTACCACTTCCTAGGGATAGGTGGGGAAAATGACCCAGCTTGTTCTGGACATTCTTTATTCAGACAATTTGAGGCACTACCCCACCCAATGTGTTCACCACGAGGTCCCGAGTCCAACTGACCTAGTACACAGTACTGCCACCACAGGGTGCTGTCATCCCTCCCAGTACCTAATCCAAGATTGCTGGTCACGGCATGTGAAAGCCACGTCTACAGTTTAATTTCTTCGAATGTTATACTGACGTCACATTTCTATCTAAATAAGCGCCAAGTCATTCTCTGATGTCACAGATCTTGCTATAGAAAACTGTTCCACCACTTGCGACATGTGTGTGATGCACATACTGACATCACAGATCTTGCTCTAGAAAAATTGTTCCACCACTCACAATCCTAATGGGACATGTGTGACGTGCATGCTGATGTCACAGATCTTTTTTTTTTTTTTTTTTTTTTTTTTTTGTCATCAGTCTACTGACTGGTTTGATGTGGCCCACCACGAATTCCTTTCCTGTGCTAACCTCTTCATCTCAGAGTAGCACTTGCAACCTACGTCCTCAATTATTTGCTTGACGTATTCCAATCTCTGTCTTCCTCTACAGTTTTTGACCTCTATGGAAGTCATTCCCTCATGTCTTAGCAGATGTCGTATCATCCTGTCCCTTCTGCTTATCAGTGTTTTCCACATATTCCTTTCCTCTCCGATCCTGCATAGAACCTCCTCATTCCTTACCTTATCAGTCCACCTAATTTTCAACATTCGTCTATAGCACCACATCTCAAATGCTTCGATTCTCTTCTGTTCCGGTTTTCCCACAGTCCATGTTTCACTACCATACAATGCTGTACTCCAGACGTACATCCTCAGAAATTTCTTGCTCATATTAAGGCCGGTATTTAATATTAGTAGACTTCTCTATGCCCGAAATGCCTTTTTTGCCATAGCGAGTCTGCTTTTGATGTCCTCCTTGCTCTGTCCGTCATTGGTTATTTTACTACCCAGGTAGCAGAATTCCTTAACTTCATTGACTTTGTGACCATCAATCCTGATGTTAAGTTTCTCGCTGTTCTCATTTCTACTACTTCTCATTACCTTTGTCTTTCTTCGATTTACTCTCAAACCATACTGTGTACTCATTAGACTGTTCATTCCGTTCAGCAGATCATTTAATTCTTCTTCACTTTCACTCAGGATAGCAATGTCATCAACGAATCGTATCATTGATATCCTTTCACCTTGTATTTTAATTCCACTCCTGAACCTTTATTTTATTTCCATCATTGCTTCCTCGATGTATAGATTGAAGAGTAGGGGCGAAAGGCTAAAGCCTTGTCTTACACCCTTCTTAATACGAGCACTTCGTTCTTGATCGTCCACTCTTATTATTCCCTCTTGGTTGTTGTACAAATTGTATATGACCTGTCTCTCCCTATAGCTTACCCCTACTTTTTTCAGAATCTCGAACAGCTTGCACCATTTGATTTTTCTTTAGCCTTGCTTTCATTATTAGCCGTAACGTCAGAATTGCCTCTCTCGGCTCTTTACTTTTCCTAAAGCCAAACTGATCGTCACCTAGCGCATTCTCAATTCCATTCTTCTGTCTATTATTCTTGTAAGCAGCTTCGATGCATGAGCTGTTAAGCTGATTGTACGATAATTCTCACACTTGTCAGCTCTTGCCGTCTTCGGAATTGTGTGGATGATGCTTTTCCGAAAGTCAGATGGTATGTCGCCAGACTCATATATTCTACACACCAACGTGAATAGTCGTTTTCTTGCCACTTCCCCCAATGATTTTAGAAATTCTGATGGAATGTTATGTATCCCTTCTGCCTTATTTGACCGTAAGTCCTCCAAAGCTCTTTTAAATTCCGATTCTAATACTGGATCCCCTATCTCTTCTAAATCGACTCCTGTTTCTTCTTCTATCACATCAGACAAATCTTCACCCTCATAGAGGCTTTCAATGTATTCTTTCCACCTATCTGCTCTCTCCTCTGCATTTAACAGTGGAATTCCCGTTGCACTCTTAATGTTACCACCGTTGCTTTTTTTAATGTCACCAAAGGTTGTTTTGACTTTCCTGTATGCTAAGTCTGTCCTTCCGACAATCATATCTTTTTCGATGTCTTCACATTTTTCCTGCAGCCATTTCGTCTTAGCTTCCCTGCACTTCCTATTTATTTCATTCCTCAGCGACTTGTATTTCTCTATTCCTGATTTTCCCGGAACATGTTTGTACTTCCTCCTTTCATCAATCAACTGAAGTATTTCTTCTGTTACCCATGGTTTTTTCGCAGCTACCTTCTTTGTACCTATGTTTTCCCTCCCAACTTCTGTGATGGCCCTTTTTAGAGATGTCCATTCCTCTTCAACTGTACTGCCTACTGCGCTATTCCTTATTGCTGTATCTATAGCGTTAGAGAACTTCAAACGCATCTCGTCATTCCTTAGTACTTCCGTATCCCATTTCTTTGCGTATTGATTCTTCCTGACTAATGTCTTGAACTTCAGCCTACTCTTCATCACCACCATATTGTGATCTGAGTCTATATCTGCTCCTGGGTACGCCTTACAATCCAGCATCTGATTTCGGAATCTCTGTCTGACCATGATGTAATCTAATTGAAATCTTCCCGCATCTCCCGGCGTTTTTCAAGTATACCTCCTCCTCTTGTGATTCTTGAACAGGGTATTCGCTATGACTAGCTGAAACTTGTTACAGAACTCAATTAGTTGATATTACCCGATACTCATCTGACCAGAAATCCTTTTCTTCCTTCCACTTCACTTCACTGACCCCTACTAACTATTCCGGAATGTTTTGCCAATGGAGAGACCATCATGACACTTCTTCAATTACAGGCCACATGTCCTGTGGATACACGTTACGTGTCTTTAATGCAGTGGTTTCCATTGCCTTCTGCATCCTCATGTCGTTGATCATTGCTGATTCTTCCGCCTTTAGGGGCAATTTCCCACCCCTAGGACAAGAGAGTGCCCTGAAACTCTATCCGCTCCTCCGCCCTCTTTGACAAGGCCGTTGGCAGAATGAGGCTGACTTCTTATGCCGGAAGTCTTCCGCCGCCAATGCTGATCATTTATCAAAATTTAGGCAGTGGCGGGGATCGAACCCGGGACCGAAGACGTTTTGTTTATGAATCAAAGACGCTACCCCTAGACCACGGGTCTATAGAAAAACTGTTTTACCACTCATGTGTATAAGAGAACATGTGTGATATGTGGCTGATGCACCTCTGCACATAGCTACATAAAATTACAAGTGCATCTAACAACGTTCTCAATGTTATACTGAAGTCACATGGCTATGTAAAATAAGAACCAAGTCGAACTCTCCGAAACTGTATATGTCCCAGAAATATTTAACGTCCTCTTTCTTGAGGTCCCAGCTGGTCTGCATAGAAATTCTCGCCCTAATATCAGGTGTCTACCTAAATAGCCCGGAATTTCATCTTTTCCGTTGTACACCATTCCTGTATACTAAAAGAAATTCTCCGTTTTATCATCTCAAAACTTTCTAAATGATTTGCTTCATCGTTTATGAAGCTTAGCTAAATCTAAGAAACACAAGTCTTAATACCAGCAGCATGGAATTACCCGTATATAGCATTCACCTTCGAAAATCACTAAGCTCACAGACTTTGAGCGAGATGCAATAAAAAAACACCTCTTCCTTGGTCAAGAATATATCTAAGTGCATTCTCCACAGATGAGCTCGAAATATACACATAATGACTTCAGATCCAGAGGCTGAATTCAGTATCATCCAACGTGTATTCCAAATAGCATCTTCATTTATAGTATGAATTCTTTCGCTGTAAATCCATAAATTATCAGAGACTCAGGTCTCCTCAATGTACTGGAAGCATCTGGCTAGTTCAGCTTTCAGTCACTGGGACTGCTAGTGAGCCCACCCCCACCCCTCAAGATGCTCAACACCGATCGTTTCACGCTGATATCATGTTCAATTGGTTCAAATGGCCCTGAGCACTATGGGACTTAACATATGAGGTCATCAGTCCCCTAGAACTTAGAACTACTTAAACCTAACTAACCTAAGGACATCACACACATCCATGCCCGAGGCAGGAATCGAACCTGCGACCGTAGCAGTTGCGCGGTTCCAGACTGAAGCACCTAGAACCTCTAGGCCACATTGGCCAGCTGAGATCACGTGATGCTGCATCATCACACCTATATAACGAATTGCTCTCCAACAGTCTTTCTCACTCCCCCTTAGTTCCTCTCAGCGTTCATTCGTGTGTGTGTGTCTGTGTTCAGTAGTTCTTTTATTGCCACAAGATGAAGAGTAGTGGAAACGGTCTTGCTCACAGTTCCAACAAGGTCAAACGCGTACGCTCATCCGAGACCCAGCGTAAGTTATGATTATCTTTTTTTTGTGTGTGATCAATCTTCAGCACTTCGAACTGAAAATTGTTTCAGTTTTTGTGCATTCGTCTCGCTCAAATTTTATTTCTCTCTCTCTCTCCTACACTATATTCTATCCTTTCATTTCAGCATTCAGGCTAGAGATTTCGACAGAAATAAATCCTAAGGTTGAGGAGGAGATGAGGGAACAACAACAGTGTTCATCACTTCAAAACTGAGAGTCTGAATTTCTTTATCTTGTCATATTGTTATTCTGTCTGTGCATCTTACTTTGGAGTATATGTACAGACATCTGATGGAGGCAGTATTACCTTGCGCAGCTATGGTTTAGAGCATGTTTGTTTAATGAACTCCTTTGCTTAATTCATGCGCTTCATGCTACAGAGTCTGTAGATCCACGTCCATCCTCCCCCCCCCTCTACCCCCCTCCCCTTCTCGCCAGTGCCTGACTGGGTGCATGAAATGGCCGATGAGTGGAGATATACAATACCCAACTGCACGCAAGACATACTCTTCGATGCAGATATTTGGGAGGAGATGCAGTCCTGGCGGAAGGGTGTATTACGTAATTACAATTATTGTTATTATTATTATTTCTATTGCTATTATATCAACAAGTGTTCTATTCCACATATAATATCGATCTAACTACTTATTGCTTCCGTCCTATCTTTACAGAGCCACCTTCTCAGCACATGGTGCGCGCTCCTGCATCCTCCCCAGATGCACGCGGGACTGTGAAACAGACAGACCGCTGCCGGCACGCATCGTCGGTTCTTACCGCTTTGTCGGCTGCTCGTCAGCAGTTGCAGGCAACTGCAGGTGCCTCTGCAAGTGGTTGCGGGCTAAGTGATGGTGGGGCAAGTCCACCAAAAAGAGCTAGCGTCATCTGCTATGCTCCACCTGCACATGCACCCAGCCCAGGCTGTTCACACAGGGAAGCGGCTGCTGCAGCCACCCCCGTTACCGCCACCGCCGCTGCCACTGCCCTAAGTCCCGTCCCATCCACCACGACTGACACAGCATTGGTCTGACGGCCATGGGCCACCCTCTTGCAGCGGCTCGATTCAGCAGTGTCTCCTCCTGCGCCGTCACATGAGGTACAGCGCACACCTCTATCCACCTCGCCAATTCCATCGAATACTTCTAGTTATAGTATTAGTAATAGAGAAGATCCTGTGGCTAGTGGCAGTTCCCTCCCACGTCCTTTTAGTAAAGGACATCAGGTCAGAATGCCCAAAGACAAATGCAAGGGATTAGGTGGAAAAATCATGGGGGGTATGGCAGCTGATTCTGATGTATGGTATGTGGTAGAGGCAGAACTGACATACCCTATTAGTTTGCATGATGCACGTATCGATTTGCCGCTGTGTCCAGAGCAACTAGTTTTGCGACGAGGCTCCACACCAAAACTGATGACAATGCTGGGGATAAACGGAGATACATTATTCATTATCGTAACCTCCAGCACTGCCTCAGCTTAGGTACGGAACCGGTTAGAATCACCCGGGCTATCTCCTTCAAGCAGTCCCCCTGGCTGAAGGAGTATATTGATTTGAATACGAGACACGACGTGTGACTTTGAGAAAGGTTTTTGTAAGTTAATGAATAATTAAATTTTCGGTAACACAATGGAGAATTTGATGAGACGACAAGAAATTTTGATTAGAACCTAGTGGGATGGGCGTTATGGCACACAATGGAGAATTTGATGAGACGACAAGAAATTTTGATTAGAACCGAGTGGGATGGGCGTTATGGCGTAAGAAAAAGCATTGACAGACCAAATTTTAAGCGGGTCACCATATTCAACAAGAACTTTGTTGCTGTGGAGATGGGGAAGACTGCAGTAGACTTTATGAAACCTATTTATGTGGGAATATGCATACTAGACCTATCCAAACTCCACATGTACCGCTTTCATTATGAGTTTGTGGAAACTCATTTCGCAGATCCTAAATTACTTTATATGGATACAGATAGCTTCATCTACTGGGTGAAGAACTGTGATCCATAAGAAGTAATTAGATGCCACGATAATGAATTCGACATGTCCTCATATACGGCCGACAATCATTATGCTGTTATTCCGCACAACAAGAAAGTTATTGGTCTTATGAAGGACGAGTCGAATGGATTGCCGATTGTGGAGTTTGTAGATCTACGCTCAAAAATGTATGCGTATCGAACATTGGAAGGTGCCACTCAGAGATGGGCAAAGGGTGTGTGTCGCATGGCATCGAGAGCCCTCTCTATCGAAGGCTATTTGCAGTGCCTGTGCAGGGGTGCTCATGGTGCTGCACCGCAACCACCGCATATGGTACGGCAGACCAGTATTCGATCGAGAGGGCACGAGGTGTACACTGTGCTGCAGTCTAAAATCGGTCTCTTGCCTCATGATGATAAAAGGGTCATTTGTGATGACGGAATTGAAACTCGCCCGTACTCACACTACTCACATGTAGCGAGAGAAGAGGTGGGGGACTGTGATTGAGCGATAGAGCGAGAAGAGGCAGAGAGAGAGAGAGAGAGAGAGAGAGAGAGAGAGAGAGAGAGAGAGAGAGAGTGAGTGAGTCTGAAGACTAATAGTATGACCCTTTTATCATACTGTAATGCAAAAGAAAGAAAGGAAAAACAAAAGATCAAAATTTATACTTATATTTGCACACAATGTGTGTGTGAAAGAAAGAAAAAAAGCATAAACAAAAAAATTAAAAAATACCCAGAAATAGAAAATATACACTCCTGGAAATTGAAATAAGAACACCGTGAATTCATTGTCCCAGGAAGGGAAAACTTTATTGACACATTCCTGGGGTCAGATACATCACATGATCACACTGACAGAACCACAGGCACATAGACACAGGCAACAGAGCATGCACAATGTCGGCACTAGTACAGTGTATATCCACCTTTCGCAGCAATGCAGGCTGCTATTCTCCCATGGAGACGATCGTAGAGATGCTGGATGTAGTCCTGTGGAACGGCTTGCCATGCCATTTCCACCTGGCGCCTCAGTTGGACCAGCGTTCGTGCTGGACGTGCAGACCGCGTGAGACGACGCTTCATCCAGTCCCAAACATGCTCAATGGGGGACAAATCCGGAGATCTTGCTGGCCAGGGTAGTTGACTTACACCTTCTAGAGCACGTTGGGTGGCACGGGATACATGCGGACGTGCATTGTCCTGTTGGAACAGCAAGTTCCCTTCCGGTCTAGGAATGGTAGAACGATGGGTTCGATGACGGTTTGGATGTACCGTGCACTATTCAGTGTCCCCTCGACGATCACCAGTGGTGTACGGCCAGTGTAGGAGATCGCTCCCCACACCATGATGCCGGGTGTTGGCCCTGTGTGCCTCGGTCGTATGCAGTCCTGATTGTGGCGCTCACCTGCACGGCGCCAAACACGCATACGACCATCATTGGCACCAAGGCAGAAGCGACTCTCATCGCTGAGGACGACACGTCTCCATTCGTCCCTGCATTCACGCCTGTCGCGACACCACTGGAGGCGGGCTGCACGATGTTGGGGCGTGAGCGGAAGACGGCCTAACGGTGTGCGGGACCGTAGCCCAGCTTCATGGAGACGGTTGCGAATGGTCCTCGCCGATACCCCAGGAGCAACAGTGTCCCTAATTTGCTGGGAAGTGGCGGTGCGGTCCCCTACGGCACTGCGTAGGATCCTACGGTCTTGGCGTGCATCCGTGCGTCGCTGCGGTCCGGTCCCAGGTCGACGGGCACGTGCACCTTCCGCCGACCACTGGCGACAACATCGATGTACTGTGGAGACCTCACGCCCCACGTGTTGAGCAATTCGGCGGTACGTCCACCCGGCCTCCCGCATGCCCACTATACGCCCACGCTCAAAGTCCGTCAACTGCACATACGGTTCACGTCCACGCTGTCGCGGCATGCTACCAGTGTTAAAGACTGCGATGGAGCTCCGTATGCCACGGCAAACTGGCTGACACTGACGGCGGCGGTGCACAAATGCTGCGCAGCTAGCGCCATTCGACGGCCAACACCGCGGTTCCTGGTGTGTCCGCTGTGCCGTGCGTGTGATCATTGCTTGTACAGCCCTCTCGCAGTGTCCGGAGCAAGTATGGTGGGTCTGACACACCGGTGTCAATGTGTTCTTTTTTCCATTTCCAGGACTGTAATTAAACTTAACTAACCGAAGGATATCACACACATCCATGCCCAAGGCAGGGTTCGAACCTGTGACGGTAGTGGTCGCTCGGTTCCAGACTGTAGCGCCTAGAACCGCACGGCCACTCTGGCCAGCCATCAACAAGTGCCAGCATGTGAACTATTCAATGAAACATCATTGATATGGGCTTTCGGTGCCAAAGGCCCACTTGTGTTTCCTTGATGAGTACATCACAGAAAGCTTTACACCTCGCCTGGGCCTGTCAACACCGACAATGGACTGTTGATGACTGGAAACATGTTGCCTTGTCAGACGAATCTCGTTTCAAACTGTATCGAGCAAATGGACAGGTACAGGTATGGAGAAAACCTCATTAATCCATGGACCCTGCATGTCAGCAGGGGAATGTTCAAGGTGGTGCAGTTCGAGTGATGTGGGACCCCTGATACACCTTAGATACGACTCTGACAGGTGACACATACGTAAGCATCCTGTCTGATCACCTGCATCCATTCATGTCCATTGTGGATTCCGACGGACTTGGGCAATTCCAGAAGGACAATGCGATGTCCCACACGTCCAGAATTGCTACATAGTGGCTCCAGGAACACTCTCCTGAGTTTAAAAACTTCCGCTGACCACCATACTCCCAAGACATGAACATTACTGAGCATATCTGGGATGCCTTGTAATGTGCTGTTCAGAAGAGATCTCCACCCACTTGAACTGTAACGAATTTGTGGACAGCCCTGCAGGATTCATGGTGTTAATTCTCTCCATTGGTACTTCAGACCAGGAAAGTATGTATTTTTGTTTCAGAGTATGTATTTTCTGATTTGAAGAGGCGCATTTCGCCGTGCATGCTCTCATGGTAGTTTTCTGAAGCTTGGAGCCAATTGCAGATTGCCACAGTCTGTCGTCATAAGTGCTGTGTGAAAGGCTCGGCCATTGCTTTCTATACACTTCATATGGTCAAGGTGGTGCCCCAGCTAGTCTGACTCAGAGCTTTAAGTTCCTTCTACCAGAGAGCAGTAAAGTGGAGGGCCTATAGAAGCACGACCTGACATCTAGCGATCATTTTAGAACACATCAGGGCGCAGTTTTCTAGTAATCCAGTTTTACAGTCTTTCTGCAAATTAATGCTAACACATCCCTAAACACTAATTCGTTAATTAATGGTTAATGAAATAGAATTCACAAATAATAGACTTAAATATCGTTATAAATAGCTATATGTAATTTGAATATAATTATGCCCTTTGATTTTGTAACTAAGAGGCATTATTTCAGTATTGGTATATTCCACACCAGCAGGGCTATTGCTGCAAACCCCATGTCCCCTGGTGTCGTCCTTCCTCTCCCCCCCCCCTCTATTGTTGCCGCTCCTTTACCCTTGTTTCCCACCCTCTCTCCATCTCCACACCATCCACCACATTTCCCAACGCAACTTGCAGCACCTACCCCTCCTGGATGATGAGATTTGCCCTGCCGTCTACCCTTCCTACCAACTCTAACCCCACCTTTCTACTGCCTCCTCCTCAGGGCTCCCTCTGCGCCCCCTCCCTTCTCCTGAGCGGTTTTCCCCCTCCTACACCTCCTCCCTCTCCGTGCTCCCCTTCAATGTCTCTGCACTCCCTCCTGCCTTGTCTTCCCTCTTCATCTCGCGCCCTGCCTGTCTCCTGCCTCTTGGTACACCACCTACCCCCTTTTTCTCATCTTCCTCCCGACCTCCAGCCCCCCCCCCCCTCCACTGCACCTTCCTCCCCTCTTTTTACCTCGTCTCCAGCCTCCAGTCTCTTGACAGGTCCCTACCAGCAGTTGTTTACTCTACATGATTGCTCCATCGTTTCCAGTGTCTTTTTTAAGTGTCTTGCTCTGTGTGACTTTTATCCTGTGGCCGACTTTTAACATGTATTTGCCTCCAGTGTTTTTTTAAGTGCGCTTTCATTTGCCAACTGTGTTCTTTTAACTTTATGTTGATTTTTTAACTGTCACCCAGAGTATGTCCCCATCTTAGTGTACATTTTAACTCCCATCATCTACACTTATTGCGTTTTTTATGTCCCCCTTTTTATCCCCCTTTTTATGTAATCACCCTTCTGTAGTTTTGTAAAGCCAAGTGGCTGAAGAGCGGTGGACTGTGCCATATGGGGCAGGGGAATGAAATTACAATAAAGTAAAAGAAAAGAAAGAAAGAAATTGCTTCAAAATAAGGGGGTTTTTCGCAAGCTAATTCAGGTCAGTGCAGAAATGGATAAAGATCTTCATGTTCATCTCATTCAAGTATCAGTGTCCAAAGGCATTTCTAAGAGTGTTCGGAACAAACTACTGCAATGCATGTTGGACGTGTACTACGAAGAAGTTAGTAAAGAAATAAAACGTGCCGACTATGTTGCAATAATCGCTGATGAAAGCACATATATGTCTTACGAATTTCAATTGGTCATTGTTTTGCGTTATATTGTTGAGGGAAAACCTGTAAATAAATTTTTGAACTTTATTAAACCGGTAAGTCAGAATGCTCATACTTTAGCTGAGAGTATTCTGAAAGAAATTGAACCATTAATTGGCGATGATCGAGCAAAACTAATAGCTCAGAGTTACGATAGTGCAAATGGTATGAGTGGCAAGTCGGACGCGATTCAGAAATTAACTAAAGACAAGTATCCAAATGCAAACTACATCAGTTCAGCCTGATGTCTACGGCAGCCTCTGTCAATCGCAAAGTCCGTATCTTTTTCGCACACCTTTCAGGTAATTCTTCTTTCTTTTCTAACTCGTCACTGAGGTCAAAAATGTTGCATTGCATTATTCAAAAAAGCTTTCCCCGCGTGTGTAAAGACATGGAATTACCTTCCGCGAGTAGTAAAAGATTTTTTTGAAAACAAGGAAATATCTTATTACTGTTATGGAATTCACTGAAACAAGTGAGAGCATAAAACTATCTGCTACTTCCGACAAAGCTGGTTCATACAAACAGAGACTGCAAGATAACGAATTCATTTTCTGGCTATCATTTTTCTGTAAGATAACGCCTCATGCAGACGTACTTTTTAATCAGGTTCAGAAGAAGGTAACTGAACCGACCACAGTAAAGCAAGACAACCAAAACTTTGAAGCGGTAATGCAAAACATCAAAGATGACATTGGCTCTATCCTTAACGAGATTAGTTTCGAAAATGACGAAATGATGCCTGCTAAAAAAGCACGGATTGTTGATGGGCCTAAAAAAAGAGATGATTTGAAAGTGCGCGATGCCGTCCTTTCTCAAATAAAATTATGTTTTGAGTTCACTGGACACCTCATTGCAGCCAACTTCCTTGATGTAAATCAGTTTGACAAATACATCACAGATTTTCCAGACGAATACCTTGAAAGTAAAGACACGTATGTATTTCTGGAAAAAAGAAAGTTGAAGTGTGAGCTTCAAGTTCTCTGTGATAGGCCTGAGTTGTGAGCCGTTGATGATGCAGTTCCGTTTCTTTTGCTGATTCTAGAGAATGAACTTCGTGACACATTCGACGAGACTGTTAAAGTTTTGAAACTGCTAATCACGACGCCTATCTCGACATTAGAAGCTGGACAGTGATTTTCAGTTCTCAAGAGAATTAAAACGCTCATACGAAATACCATGAAACAAGAATGACTGAGTGCCTTAGGGATGCTATCCTGTGAAAAGTCATTCGTGTGTAAAATTGAAAATGTCAATCTGAGATGACAGATTTATTTGCCAACAACAAGGAGTGGCGAATCGATTTACAATATCTGTTGTAACTGCGACCAGGACGGTCGCGGGGTAGCACTGACGAAAGGCGCGGCGGGACCCGCGGAGAGGCCCGCGAACAACAACGCAACGGAAAAGGACGGACACGACCAACGTAGGACAGAAAGAATACGACATGACCGTACAACAGAGTCACAAGGAAACCAACTCGTAAACGAACCAAGAAGAAAGCAGTCTAGCGCAAGCGAGGTGCAAACCGACGTAAGCGAGATATAACTGACTTGATGTGCTTTTTTTCCCTTTATTGTTATTTTAACATCTTTACAGAAGGTGAGCTGGCAGCAGCATCCTGCGCCGCTCTTCAGCCACAGGTTTGACAATGAAAAAATATAAAGAAGACACAGAAAAGACTGAACAAATTGGCGGACAAACAACAGTAGACACAGAAAACAAAAAACACGAAGCCGTTCACACTCGACGAAAAACACACTAAAAACTGTCGGCACAGCTCACAAACACTGACGACTTCGACGGCACAGGTGAACGTAGGTGCGTGATGGCGAACAACACTAAACACAAACACGATGGCACACACACGAGAAACTGATGGTGATGATCTCCAGCGCGCGAATGTCCACGTAATGTGTGCGAGTCCGGGGACCTGCCAAGAGGGGAAGAAGGGGGTGGGGGAGGGAGAGTCGAGAGCAAAGATGCCAATGGCAGAGGAGATGGTAGGAGGAATGGAGGTATGTGGGTAGGGGAAGCCCTGGGGAGGAGTGGGTAGAAGGGAGGAGGGAGGGAAAGGGGAGAGAAGGGAGAGAGAAGGGAGAGAGGGTGCCCATAGGAACAAACACAGGGAGAGGGAGGGAGGATCAAAGTTGGTAGGAGGGGTAGATGGAGGAGAGGAGGGCATCATCAGGGAGGGGGAGCTGGTGGAAGCCCCCTTGGGAGAGGGTATGGAGAGTGGAGAGATGGAGAGCAGGTGGGACGTGGAAATACAGGCGCGGCAGCAGATGGGGGTGGGAGAGGATGGGAGAGACCAGTGGGTGAGGAGGATCGAGTTTACGGGAGGTGCAGAGGATCCGTGTCCGTTCGAGGAAAAGGAGGAGGTGGGGGGACGGAATAAGGTCGTACGGGATCCGCATGGAGGAGGGGAGACGGATGCGATAGGCGAGGCGAAGAGCATGGCGTTCTAGGATCTGAAGGGATTTTTAAAAGGTAGGGGGAGCGGAGATCCAGGCAGGGTGGGCGTAGCAAAGGATAGGGCGAATGAGGGATTTATAGGTATGGAGGATTGTGGAGGGGTCCAGACCCTACGTACAGCCAGAAAGGAGCTTGAGGAGACGGAGTCGGGAGCGTGCCTTGGCTTGGATTGTCCGGAGGTGGGGGGTCCAGGAGAGGCGACGGTCGAGGGTGACGCCAAGGTGAGGGCGATAGGACGGCCATAGATGGTGATGTAGAAATCGAGGAGTTGGAAGGAAGGGGTGGTTTTGCCTACAATGATCACCTGACTTGATGTGCGAGTGGCCGGCGCCGCTATTGGCCGCTGGGACCACGTGTTCCACTGTGGCTCCCTCACATTAAATGCGGGCCAGGAGGAGCGCGCCGCCACAGCTTACGGCGCGATGGTGCAGAGACCTCTAGGGGTCTTCGACGTCCATGACGTCTGGCGGGGATTCAAATTCCGCGGCGCGTGGTACCAGAATATCGTTCCTACTAATTATTTTGAATCTGTCTTCCCAAAGTCATGGAGTTGCTGCTATTAGTGAGTACAATGCTTTTAGTTTTAAATGTTGGTAATTCGATTAAATTTGCTCCGCAAAATACAGATTACAAGTTCGAATAATTTATACATGCTCCATTATTTCTCGTACTGGCACTCATGTTGTAGCAGACAATTTTCTGGCAGTCGGCCGCTAACTTAAACGAGGAGTTCTGGCTGTCGAGGGGAGAAGAACGGAGTGGGGGACAAGCCACACCTCCCTCTAACAGGGCTGGCAACCGACGTCCATGTTCTGTGCTCCTGGGAAGGCAGAACTGATGTAATAATGTACATATGGATCGCTGATTCCATCTGGTGTGAGAGTCATATTCGAACCCTGTGACAGAGCCAGATTGCTCTCTGCACTTATTTCAAAATAAGAAAAGGAAACAACCAGTAAGCACAACTCAGAGGAAAGCGGAGCACATAAATCATTTGGTAACGGCTAGAGTGGAATTGTTGGTTGAGGTTGGTGGCGCCTTTACGTGGTAGTTCAGGTCCGATCTCCACCGGTATCTTAAGCAACTATACATCAAAACAGCCCTTTCTTACGACTGCCACGTAAAAGTGACTGAACAGACCCTGTGAGCAGTGAATAATTGTGCTGTTGATATGTGTGCGCACGTGTGCATTTGTGTGTGCGAGAGAGATTTTTGGAGTTAGTGTAACGTTTTATACACTACTGGCCATTAAAATTCCTACGCCAAGAAGAAATGTAGATGATAAACGAGTATTCATTGGACAAATATATTATATTAGAACTGACATGTGATTACAGTTTCACGCAATTTGGGTGCACAGATCCTGAGAAATCAGTACCCAGAACAACCACCTCTTACGTTAATAACGGCCTTGACACGCCTGGGCATTGAGTCAGACAGAGCTTGGATGGCGTGTACAGGTACAGATGCCCATGCAGCTTCAGCCATTGTCTCCGAGCTGATAGTCCATGCTGCTGCAAACGTCGTCGAACTGTACGTGCAGATGGTTGTTGTCCTGCAAACGTCCCCATCTATTGACTCAGGGATCGAGACGTGGCTGCACGATCCGTTATAGCCATGCGGATAAGATGCCTGGCATCTCGACTGCTAGTGATACGAGGCCGTTGGGATCCAGCACGGCTTTCCGTATTACCTTCCTGAACCCACCGATTCCATATTCTGCTAACAGTCATTGGATCTCGACCAACGCGAGCAGCAATGTCGCGATACGATGAACCGCAATCGCGATAGGCTACAATCCGACCTTTATCAAAGTCGGAAACGTGATGGTGCGCCGGCGGAAACCTTGTGTGAATGCTCTGAAAAGCTAATCATTTGCATATCACAGCATCTTCTTCCTATCGATTGAATTTCGCGTCTGTAGCACGTTATCTTCGTGGTGTAGCAATTTTAATGGCCAGTCGTGTATCTCATGCAGACATGCGAAAAAGGAAGCTAAAGCAATCGCTCTCTCTCTCTCTCTCTCTCTCTCTCTCTCTCTCTTATATAAACACTTGGTATCATGTTCTCCAGGAATATATCAATCTCTTACCGTGCATAAGAAGGGCACTGTTGTAATAAGTGTTTATTTCTGTTTCTCTATACGTTTTGTTTGATGTAGTATCTTATGAAATATATGAATTATCTACAAAATTCCGTAATATGTTCGATGCTACGAAATGCAGTTTTTTGTTTCACCACTAATGGAATGCCTCAGCGGCCGCCACTGCTTCAGACACTACTCGAGTCCATGCCACATCGTATTGCGGCACTTTTGAGTGATCGCGGAGGCGCTACACGACATTAGGCAGGTGTACCTGTTTCTTTGGCTCTTCAGCGTATATGTTACTTGTAGCGTGTTGGATGGGATTCTCATGTACGACATTTAGTTTATTTGTAATTAGTGTTCGCTCAATATTTGGTGCGTGGAGGTCATAAGACTACATTAAAATTAAAATTGTTTGTGGGAGTAAGATATGCAGTTGTGTGCAAAGAATGAGGAAATTTTTGAAGGTATATTTCGCAGGTTAAATCTATAATACACGTTCTTTTGGTACGGTTTTTAATAAATTTACATACGTAAATGTTAGAGATAACTTCATATAAAGTTCGTGAAAGTAATTCTATGGATGTGTGCTTTATTATGCTAGTAAGATATTGATTAATTATGATAAATTTATGCGCTGAGTTAAAATGAAAGCTAAATAGGCGATTTCTTCACAGGGTAGTATTGGTTCTACAGTTTCTTATTGCACACGATACAGTTGTAGAGAAATGATCAAACGTTAATTGATTTATGGTGTCGAACAAATTTCAAGGCACAAAAGCGTTGTTTTCTAGTGGGAACATGGACAGAGTGTTTGAAATGTCGGGAAGAATCAAGTTCAAAAATGGTTCAAATGGCTCTGAGCACTATGGGACTTAACATCTATGGGCATCAGTCCCCTAGAACTTAGAACTACTTAAACCTAACTAACCTAAGGACAGCACACAACACCCAGTCATCACGAGGCAGAGAAAATCCCTGACCCCGCCGGGAATCGAATCCGGGAAAGAATCAAGTGTTTTTGCCTATGGTATAAATATTTTTTTTTCTTTCTATCGTGTTTCTGACGGTAACGATTCCACTGGGGAGGGTATTTATTGCCAGTCATATAATTACTGGAGGCTAAACCACAGTCATATTTCGACAGCTATCGTCCTTCAGCACTGACGGTGAATGCAAATTGACGCATGTTTCGGCGCAGTACGTGGCCAAGAGGGTCATGGAATTTGTGCAGTGGCGGCTAGACTGCGAAAAATCGAAACTTCGATGCCAGAGCACCGGTTATATGCTGTGTCTGTGAAAGTAAAGTGATACTACGTAGTGCTCAAAGGAAAAGGTGCTATCAAATGAGCACAAATGCGCTAAAAAGTTTTGAAAAGAAAGAGGTGACTCGAGAGTTCATTTAAATTTATGTGTTTATTTGGCATTTAATTAATGTGTCATAATTTTAAATTTTGTGTTAGATTTAGTAAATGTATGCTGATAAGATATTACGTGCTGGGAGGTACAAACTTTTTCATACACTACCACAAAGATACATAGACTATTGTTCTGACACGCAAGTAGGGTGTTTTGTTTATTACGTCATGTAAGAATGTCAAATTTGTTGCGACGTAAGGTGCCATATTAGCTAGGTAATGTGCCACATTAAGTAGAGGTGTGTAGCGTTCCGCGTATTTAGGGGAGCTAATCGGCCGGCCATAACTGCTACGACGTAGGGTGCATTTGATGTGCGGCTGAACGCAGGGCTCTGCGCGGCACTTCCGGCTGACCAGTACGAGCGAGTCCAGGTACGACGACTAGCAGCGTGACTGGAAATGGAGAAAATCCCAGTAAGGGGAATTCTGTTGCTCGCATGGCCTTTGTGCAGGAGACAATGCTTCAAGACATGGCGGAGTGTTAAAAAAGATGAAAGATAGTTTAGTACAGCTCTTTATGAGTCTATAATAATACCCATCAAATATTAATGAAAATCTGAATACATCGGCGATCAGAGAAAAAGGAGGTGCATCCATTGACAGCAGTATTTCAATATCTTTAAAACGGCAGAAGTTAACGTTTCACAACGAATAAACATATTTACAATGAATCTCTGAACTAAAATTTTTTATTCCTTCTTGTGATATCAACAAACGATATCTCAGATCACAGCATTGAATTATAGCTATCAGCTCTGAAACTATATATCTGTATCCATTTTTTTATTGATTTGGGACATAATTTACAACTTATTCATTGTACAAATGTTTATCAGAACATTGCAGTCTCCACATTTACACAGTAAATGAACTCACCATCAATACCTCATACTTTATCATGCATTTGTTTTTATTTAATGATCAGTTTATTGCTTTGCCAATAACATTATTTAAATGTTCATTGCATGTGCTATTAAAAACTGTGCTAATTTAAAAAGTGTTCAGTTGCATGTGTTAGCGAACACCACAATTGAAAAGGGAACCGAAAGAAGGTTCTATCAGGAAGGCATAAATTATTGTTTAAACAATGTTTAAAGACAATTTGTTGTCATTTACCCTGAGCATATTTGAGCAGGAATGCTGGCTTGTTTATGCACAAACTATCTCACACATTTATTATAAATGACCTGAGTGTAACTGAAAGTTTATGAGATTTCCTTATTTAAATATTGTTGTAATATATTAGTAAAGACCGGAAAGTGGTCAGCTTGAATCTAATAATGTCTGTCGATCTTAAGGACCATGTATTTTTGGTGAGGGTGGTCTTCAGTCAATGGAAAAGCGGACAGTAACGGAACACTACGTGAGTCAAGAGGAGACTGGGTCTTTTCGAGTGAAGAGTGCAGTGGAGCGAATCTTGAACATTTACATTTGTGTTGGATGAAGACAGACCCATCTGTGGTAATGTTCGTGAAGCAGACACGTGTGTGACATATTCGATACGACACTTTACCTTTTAAGGTCACTTTTCGGTTAGATCTTGAAGGGAACACTTTATGTCCAGCACTGGAAGAAGGCAGACGTGCCTATGCTAATGTGCATGACTCATGTGCTTGATTCTGGGCAGTGGTCGGCGGCTGCAATAATTTAACTTTCGAAGGGACTCTACCTCAATAGAGATCTTAATGTGCTCCGATTATATTACAGAACTGTGGACAGACAGAGTATGGGATATCATTCTTTATATGATGCTTGTTAATCTGTGAATTATCATGATGAACTCTTAACTGTTTTGAGCTGGTGAATATTTCGTATATTGTGAGCACTAAATTGACTTAGTTTTCGTGTATCTTTGATGACTGTTTAGTTTGGTGATTTTGCTACCATTCTCGGAATGTTCTCAACGTAACTTTACTGCAATTGATAATGGTATTTTCAGTCTGTATTTTGACTGACTATCATACTACCATTTTCCGTTTATTTGAGATGTTCTGTCTTGTATAAACGTTATTCAGTATAATTCTCTGTCGTCTACATCCGTTACAGACGTCAGAATAGAACCCTTGTCAATAAACTACTCGTTTCAATTTTATTTTGCATTTCTGTGTATTTTATTAATTCGCAATTCTAGCTAAGACTGTTGGACTGCAGGATCACAGCTTTAGGTTATTATTTGCAGCGAATTAGTTGCGGGGCATGAAATGAAGATGTGCGCAGCTCGGCCCTAAGTCTGCTCGAGGTATTCTTCTTAAACCGGCACTTGAATAGCCCCAGTATCAAACGTTCGAGTAACCACAGGTAAGATGCAACTGCTGTTTAGAAGAGCAGCTACACAAGCAATAACCATTAGATACCGTCGCACCCTTCATCCATTGTTCGCAGTATTTCATGTGAGAAAAGGGCAAGCTGAGTTTCGCACGGGTGATGCTTTCTAAAACCATGCTGATTCGTGGACATTAGATCCTCGATATCAAGATGTGCTGTTTTCGAAATGAGGATATGTTCAAGGATTCTGAAGCTAACCGATGTTAGGGATATTAGTCTGTAATTTTGCGAGTCCGTTCTTTTGCCCTTCTTATTTACAGGAGCCCCCTGTGCTGCTTTTTAGTCGCTTGGGACTTTGCAGTGGGCTTGAGGTTAGCGATAAATGCAATCTAGGCCAATGCTGTATAGTGCGCTTTGAAAAACCATATTGGGGTTCCAATCGGACTTGATGACTTATTTATTTTCAACTCTTTCAGTTGTTTCTCTAGGCCAGGGACGCTTATTACTATGTCGTTAATACTGGAGCCTGTTCGATAGTCGAACGACAGTATGTTTGTACGCTTCTCATGCGTTAACTATTTTTTGAAAGTGAAATTTAAAACTTCGACTTCCGTTTCGCTATCTTCAACTGTCATACCAAACTGGTGTGGGAGAGCTGGAGCGCAATTAAATGCAGCTTCAAGAAATGGTTCAAATGGCTCTAAGCACTATGGGACTTAGCATTTGAGGTCATCAGTCCCCTAGACTTAGAAATACTCAAACCTAACTAACCTAAGGACATCACACACATCCATGCCCGAGGCAGGATTCGAACCTGCGACCGTAGCAGCAGCGCGGTTCCGGACTGAAGCGCCTAGAACCGCTCGGCTACAACGGCCGGCTGCAGCTTCAAGACACGTGGAATAATCCCACGTGAAATGAACGCTGTCCCAGACTATGCTTACGAGGTGTGGCTAGAAAAAAACCGGACTAGTACTGGTGAAACAATAAAACGAATGCAATAAGGCTGAAAGTCGCGTGGCCTGTCACGTGGCTCTCGCTCCGCCTACTGCTCGAGTTTCATCTGCCTCCTGCACTCAGTCTGCCCGTGGCGTCTGTTTTAAGTAGTTGACGTTTTGTCTGTGCGTCGGAAAATGTTGAGTGTACAGAAAGAACAGCGTGTTAACATCAAATTTTGTTTCAAACTAGGAAAATCTACAAGTGAAACGTTTGTAATGTTACAACAAGTGTACGGCGATGATTGTTTATCGCGAACACAAGTGTTTGAGTGGTTTAAACGATTTAAAGATGGCCGCGAAGACACCAGTGATGACACTCGCACTGGCAGACCATTGTCAGCAAAAACTGATGCAAACATTGAAAAAATCGGTAAACTTGTTCGACAAGATCGCCGTTTAACAATCAGAGCAGTGTCTGAGTTAACAGGAGTTGACAAGGAAAGTGTCGAACAAGTTTACCGATTTTTTCAATGTTTGCATCAGTTTTTGCTGACAATGGTCTGCCAGTGCGAGTGTCATCACTGGTGTCATCGCGGCCATCTTTAAATCGTTTAAACCACTCAAACACTTGTGTTCGCGATAAACAATCATCGCCGTACACTTGTTGTAACATTACAAACTTTTCACTTGCAGATTTTCCTAGTTTGAAACACAATTTGATGTTAACACGCTGTTCTTTCTGTACACTCAACATTTTCCGACGCACAGACAAAACGTCAATTACTTAAAACAGACGCCACGGGCAGACTGAGTGCAGGAGGCAGATGAAACTCGAGCAGTAGGCGGAGCGAGAGTCACGTGACAGGCCACGCGACTTTCAGCCTTATTGCATTCGTTTTATTGTTTCACCAGTACTAGTCCGGTTTTTTTCTAGCCACACCTCGTACCTTTTCGGAAGATATACCTGTGCCACCAAACAGAAGAGCAGAATCTGAGACACATGTTACCCAATCACTTCGAAACTCATCAAAAGACCTTGTGATCCCAAGCACGTCATAAGAGCAGAGTCGTTTGCACAAGTCAAATTCCTTCACTGAGAGAACTTGGGCCTCGACTCCTATTAAATCTAAAACTTCCAAGATCACCACTCCAAAAGTGACTACTTCTAAGTCAACACAGACAAAACTTTTGGAAGAAATATCACTAATTCCATCTATGGATAAAATCACGAATTTTAAGAGGAAGGCAGTAACTGCATCCACAAGTTAACTCTGCTCAAAATTATTGACACTGTAAAGAAAGAGAGGGAGAAGAAAAGTAAGAAAACAGAAAATAGGCAATAAATGGTCGTCAAGGGGAAATACTAGTGAAGAGAAAAATTGACTGCAAAAAGAAAAAAGGAAAAATACTAAAAGAAGCTCACCGTGTTCATCAGATGCAGACATTGTAGAAGATTACGAAAATAGCTTTGATGAATAGGATGGAGGTGAAAGTTTTGGGTATTTTGTAATATATTACGAAATTAATAAAAATGACGACTGGATACAATGCGTTTCCCGTTCACGACGCTCAGATAAATGTTCTTCAACATTTGGTAATAACTGGAATTGCTGTGGTGAGAGAAAGATAGGCTAATGCTTGAAAAAAATTAACAAATCATTAGAAAAGCCAATGTTCAATCAAGATTAATGATAAATTGATAAAATTACTTTGGACGAAAAGATTCAGTAATATAATTCTATAACCATTACAATATATTCCAAATAAGAATATCGAATTTTAGTTGATTTTTTCTTCATCTACAGCCATTTTTATGTGGTCTCTCTCTCCCAGTACATTGATCCATCTCACCCATGGGTATGTTATTCTTTTATCAAATCTCTTGTATTTTATATGACAGTGACTCAATAATATATTGTACTGAAGTTCACATGACACTCTAAACAAACATATTTCGAGAAGTAAAAAACAAAAAAGCTGAGAAACACACAAATTTCATGCTGAAGAGAAAGAGTGGTCCAACTCTTCCGGCCCTTCATTATCTGTATCTTCAAAGTGCTTAGCTCCTCTAACAGCATGTCTAATTCGAGGATTCTCCATCCTAAACCTACGCAACATTTCACTAGGAATGCCTCTCAAAAACGCATAGAGAGACTTGTTTTCGGCATCTCGGTGTAACAACGTATTCACTTCTTCGTTTAGTGTCAGCTCATACATCTTAACATTAAATACTTTGGCCCTATCTGAGAATGATTCGATAGACATACTGTGCTTTTGAGTTAACATGTTTTAATTTTTCATTAATTAAGCAAGTACTGTTGTATTTCTGATACCTCTTCCATAACGTCTGTTTAAATGTGTGTGCCTCCCACAAGCTTTCAAGGTAGGCGACATACTCCTTAGGTTCACTAATCAGTCGTAAATTGGCCATAGGAAGGCATGTTTTGTCAGACCAACCACCCAGCTTCGCTCAAGCTAAAGCGTTACTGAGAAATACAGTTATGCCATCCACTGCCTTGCCAGAAAATGGTTTCATAAAATTTGTTGCCGTAGGACAGATAGAAGGAGAGAGTACACATTGTGTAATTTTTATTTACTGATATTGTACCATTGCCTGTTCCTTGTCGGCCTGCAGTGTTTCTACCTGGCTACCGTAATGTTTCAGTTCACCACTTTTCTACTCAAGCGAAGCCTGTAATCAAACAATCATTTCCGTCATAGAGGAAAGAGAATCACTTGGATAAGTGAAACGTGTTTCCGTCGGCATATTGTGTACTCTACTATAACACAACCAAAGAAATCTTCTTCGAAAAGAAGCGAACAGCAGGTTCAAATTATTAAATACACAATACAAAACGTGTTGCTTCAATTATTACGACGTATCCTAACGCACGTATATTCATCCACATTCATTAAAATCCAGTGCTAGATGACCCCAACGTTTCCAATTAAAACAGCTGGTTGGCACAGCCTTGGTGCACCGTAGCTCGTGCCCAGAGAGATAACAAAATGCCCACTAGACAGGCGTCAGGTACTGAGCGCGACAATTGTCTGAACCCAGACAGGACAGGAGGTTCACAATCCTGTACCAGAGTTACTTTCAGATTGAAATGTGCGTGTGTGGGATCTACCATGGCCAACAAATTATACAGTGAAACAAAACGCTAACTACAAGGTAAGAAAATATATTTCACCCATCCCCCCCTCAGTCTGAGTGCAGACAGCAACACGAGGGAAGCTGACTGAAGCAATGTCCACATGACAACTAGTTGTGACGATGTCTGGTGTGGTGAAGACCACTTCTGAACACGAGTTGGAACGGTGATGGGTGCCGAAAGGCTCAGTTTTGTACACCAGAACTGACTATCTCTCCTCGGGGTAGGAGATCAATGGGCTTCGAAACTGGATAGGTGAGGTGGTGATGATACAAGTGTTGGAGGCTGAACTCTTAGGACTGGTGAGTGTTCCAGTCTTACACCTGAAATTATCAGTGAAACAGTATGTGGTGTCACCGCCAGACACCACACTTGCTAGGTGGTAGCCTTTAAATCGGCCGCGGTCCGTTAGTATACGTCGGACCCGCGTGTCGCCACTGTCAGTGATTGCAGACCGAGCGCCGCCACACAGCAGGTCTAGAGAGGCGTCCTAGCACTCGCCCCAGTTGTACAGCAGACTTTTCCAGAGATGGATCAATGACAAATACGCTCTCATTTGCCGAGACGATAGTTAGCATAGCCTTCAGCTACGTCATTTGCTACGACCTAGCAAGGCGCCATTACCAGTTTATATGGAGATTGTAATTATGTATCATCAAGAGCGATGTTCTCCAATTATGGATTAAAGTTAAGTATTCCAGAAGCTATCTACTATTTTTGGCTACTATAATTACTTACCTTGTTCCAGACCTCACGCCAGTCTTCGTGGGCTTAAACGCGTGCATTTCGACCTCCTCTAGCAACACGGTGTTGGCTCTTCTGCCAACACATCATATGGCGACGAGGATTTTGTGTTCGTATTGATAGACTGATTTCATTGTGTCATGGCTTCGCCACAATCTCCAGATGTACTGTCCGAATTTTATCGCTTACAGAATCAGCAGACGCAGGCCTTATTGGATGCCCTTGGACAGCTCGTCCAGGGTCAACGTTCAATGCACAACGATGCGGTCACCGCCGCTCTCCCGCTACCACAGCCACACCACGCTGTTGCACCATCTTTTCGTCCTTTTGATGCGGCACTGGAAAGCTGGACGGAGTGGTCACACCAATTTGGATTCCATCTCGCCGCCTACAGAATTCAAGGTATTGAGCGGCAGCCTTTTTTGCTTTCTTGTGTAGGTGTGTCCACCTACCGTGTGATAGTGAAATTGTTTCCCCAACGCGACGTAGCAACTCTGTCCTACGACGAAATTTTGTCTGCATTAGATGCATATTTCAAAGAATCAGTCAATGTAGTTGCAAAAAGGTATACTTTCTTTCGTACAAAACATACGGCCGGTCAGACTAATAGGGAGTGGATTGCAACTTTGCAAGGCCTTACTAGGGATTGTGCTTTTGAGTGTGAATGTGGACTCCCTTATTCAGATACTATTGTGTGTGATGCAATTGCACAGAACGTTTCTGATGTTCGTATACGGGAACAGATTTTGAAACTAGTCAATCCCTCCCTTCAACAAGTGATACACATATTGGATCGGCAAGACACACTTGACTTTGCTCAGGAATCATTTGAAACTTTGCCAGCAGTGTGTCACGTTAACCGGCCCGCCGGGCGAGCTGCACGGAACGGTAAACAGCCCTCGCGCCTGTCCGCGCAGCTGCCGCCAAGCTCTCCGCTACGTGTGCCGCACAAGCTAGCAAATGCAGTGCTAAAGTCATGCCCGCGGTGTGCTACTAGACATTCGCGTGAGGATTGCCCGTCACGCCGAGCCATTTGCTTTTTCTGTAATAAAAAAGGACATGTTCAGAGTGTTTGCCAGAAAAAGCTCCAATCGAACACTCACAATCATTCCAGGCCCTTTGCTTCGCGCCGGAATCGGAATCGAACCAAGGATACTCAGGTTCATGAAACTTCGCCCATGGACATTCATATAGTTCATTCCACTCCGCCCAGTGCCACTCTCTCACACAGTGACTGTGTTCGTCCCACAAATAGCGTGCGTCGACATCACCGGAAATCCCGTCATGTCACAAGTGATTTTGTACCAGTGTCAGTTCATGTTGCACGAGACAGTCGCTCTTGTCATCAACAGGACAATAAACTTTTTGTGGACTTGGACATTAATGGCAAAGTGATACCATTCCAGCTCGATACCGGAGCTGCAGTTTCACTGATCAATCAAGACACGTACAAACAGCTGGGCACACCTCCGTTGCATCCCGCAAATGTTAAGCTCAGTAGCTATTCCGGTCAGCATATCCCTGTGTTAGGACAGTGCAGCCTTCTTGCAACATACAAGGGAAAAACAAAACTTGTGTCATTGTACGTCCTTCGTTCTTCTTCTGCAGTGAACTTGTTTGGTTTCGATTTATTTCAGTTGTTTAACTTGTCTATAGTAAATCAAGTCCTATCAGTGAACCAGACTGTGCCTTCGGACAGTGTTTCTCGTCTATGTGAAGAATTTACAGACATTATTGCACCAGGCCTTGGTTGCGCTAAGAACTATGAAGCACATTTGGAACTGAAAGTAAACGCGCAACCGAAATTTTTCCGAGCGCGCAATGTTCCCCACGCATTGCGTGATGAGGTCGCAAGAACATTACACGATTTGGAATCACAAGGTGTGTGTGATTGAACGTGTGCAGGCTTCTCTCTGGGCATCACCCTTAGTAATTTTGCCAAAACCTTCTGGAAAATTGAGACTTTGTGTGGACTTCAAAGCTATAGTGAATCCACAATTAGTGATTGCAACCTATCCTTTACCCCGCCCGGAAGATCTTTTTGACAAACTGTGCCCGGGTAAATATTTTTCGAAGTTGGACCTAGCAGATGCGTACTTGCAAATACCGGTGGACGAAGACTCCCAGCGCGTTTTGGTGGTTAACACGCATCTTGGTTTGTACCGATTCAAAAGACTGCCATTCGGGTGTGCATCCGCCCCTGCATTGTTTCAGCAATATCTGCAAACTGTTTTTGCCTCGGTCCCTACTGCAGCGAACTATCTGGACGATATTGTGATCTCCGGAAAGACGGAAGAAGAACATTTAGCCAATCTCAGAACATTATTTCAGGTCTTGCGACAAAATGGTCTTCGCTTGCGGAAGGACAAATGTGTGTTTTTTGCTCGTGACGTACCCTATCTGGGCCATGTACTCAATGCCCAAGGCATACATCTGAGTCCAGAGCACCTCCGTGCCATACAAGACTTGCCTTCGCCGCAGAATTTGAAGCAGCTACAGAGTGTGCTGGGAAAAATCAATTACTATAACATATATGTGCCACATGCCTCTTCCATTTCAGCTCCGCTTCATCGCTTACGCCGTAAAGGTGATCCGTTCGTCTGGACGACGGAATGCGAACGCGCCTTTCGCCAGTTGAAATCGTCGTTGCTTTCCAATACTTGCCTTACGCCATTCGATCCCCAGTAACCCCTTTTGTTGATGGTAGATGCATCGGATTTCGGGATCGGTGCTGTGCTTGCGCACAAAGATGGATCGCATGATCGCCCTATTGCCTTTGCGTCCAAATTGCTCTCGTCTGCGCAAAGAAATTGTTCACAGCTAGAGAAAGAAGCTTTGGCTCTCGTATTTGGTGTTACTAAGTTTCATGATTTCTTGTATGGTCGTCACTTTACCATCATCACCGACCACAAACCCTTGACGTCGCTTTTTCATCCGAACAAGCCTGTACCTCCACGTACAGCGCAGAAATTCATTCGCTGGCCTATTTACCTCTCGCAGTACCGCTACGATATCTTGTATTGGTCCACTGCTAAGCACGGAAACGCCGATGCGTTGTCCCGTTTGCCTGTTGCTGAGGATAGAGCATTTGATTCTTCCGAACTTGCTTGCATGTTCATTGATGCGGAAACCGATGACGTGGTCGAATCGTTTCTGATTGATTTTCGTCGTGTAGCTATAGCCACAGTTGCTGACCCTGTCCTTGCTACCATTCTGCGTTTTGTTGCTACGCAATGGCCCTTGTCAAAGTCACGGATTGGGGAATCGTTGGTTCGCCGATTTTTTGCTCACAAGGAGAGACTTTTTGTACGACGTGGTGTTTTGCTGTTACTTTCTGATAATTATCAGGCCAGGACCGTGGTCCCACGTTCGTTACAGTCCTCTGTCTTACGGCTTCTCCACCAAGGACATTGGGGTATAGTGAGAACGAAACAACTTGCTCGTCAGCACTGTACTTGGTTCGGAATCGATGCTGCGATTACGAATATGTGCTCTTCTTGCATGGCGTGTGCCGAACAACAATCCGCACCACCGCGGAAATTCTTTTCATGGCTAAAAGCCACTTTCCCTTGGCAACGCTTACACATAGATTTTGCTGGTCCATTCTGGAATGCTCGATGGTTGGTTCTGGTCGATTCATTCAGTAATTTTCCTTTTGTTGTCCGGATGTCTTCCACGACGTCATCTGCCACCATCCAAGCGTTAACCGCTATCTTTTGTATTGAAGGTCTTCCACAGACTATTGTTTCCGACAATGGCCCACAATTCATGTCCGCAGAATTTCAGTCATTCTGCAGGGCCAATGGTATTCAACATCTGACATCCGCGCCGTTTTCGCCTCAGTCAAACGGTGCCGCTGAACGATTGGTCCGGACTTTCAAGTCACAGATGTTGAAGTTCAAAGAGTCGCATTCTCGGGAGGACGCGTTATTGCTCTTCTTGTCCTCGTATCGCTCTCAGCCCCGAGATGGTCGCTCGCCGGCTGAGTTGCTCCACGGTCGTCCTCATCGAACCTTGATGTCTTTGCTCCATCCGCCGCATCAGGTTCCTGTGCAGCGGCAGACACCTGCTTTTGCCCCAGGCGACGTTGTATACTACCGCAACTATCGAGGTTCACGGCGTTGGCTCGCAGGGAGCATTCTTCGCTGCCTCGGCCGCGCTATGTATCTGATTTTGGTGGCCTCTGGTGAGGTGCGTCGGCATCTCAATCAGCTGCGCCTCTGTCGTCGCACGGGTTCTGCCGCTCCCCGTCTGCTTTCAGCGACGGTGCCGTCCGGTCAGCGCCCTGGGGACCCATCTACTGGCTCGCCTCATCCCCAGGTGTTACCGACGCTGACTTCCATTTTGCCCCATGGCGACGCGCCGCCGCCGCCGCCGCCGCCGCCACCGCCTGTTCTCCCGCCGGCGACGCCCGCAGTGGACGCTTCGCTGCAGCCGCCACGCGCCTCCCTGGGTCACGCGCCGCCGATCGCTTCCCGTGGCCAGCTGTCCTCCAACATGGAACTCTTGCCCGCTCCGGACCAGATGTCTTCGCCCGTCGGCTGCCCCGCCCCGATGGAGGTCGACTCTTCGGCCCCTCCTGTCTCTCTACGGGCGCTTACACCGCATGTTGGCGTGCACCCTGGACTAGGTTTTCAGTCGTTTCCTAGCTCCCCTCGGACCGAATGGCAGGGTGCGGGTGGCACAGCCTCGCCTGCTGTTAGGCTCCCCACCTCGTCGCATACGTCAACATGGGGTCCTCCCCACGGCGGGCGGAAGCCTTATAACACAACCGTACGCCGATTTGCGGGGGAAGAATGTGGTGTCACCGCCAGACACCACACTTGCTAGGTGGTAGCCTTTAAATCGGCCGCGGTCAGTGATTGCAGACCGAGCATCGCCACACGGCAGGTCTAGAGAGACGTCCTAGCACTCGCCCCAGTTGTACAGCAGACTTTTCCAGAGATGGATCAATGACAAATACGCTCTCATTTGCCGAGACGATAGTTAGCATAGCCTTCAGCTACGTCATTTGCTACGACCTAACAAGGCGCCATTACCAGTTTATATTGAGATTGTAATTATGTATCATCAAGAGCGATGTTCTCCAATTATGGATTAAAGTTAAGTATTCCAGAAGCTATGTACTATTTTTGGCTACTATAATTACTTACCTTGTTCCAGACCTCACGCTAGTCTTCGTGAGCTTAAACGTGTGCATTTCGGCCTCCTCTAGCAACACGGTGTTGGCTCTTCTGCCAACACATCACAGTATATCTGCAGTAATGCCGGCCGCGGTGGTCTAGCGGTTCTGGCGCTGCAGTCCGGAACCGCGGGACTGCTACGGCCGCAGGTTCGAATCCTGCCTCGGGCATGGGTGTGTGTGATGTCCTTAGGTTAGTTAGGTTTAAGTGGTTCTAAGTTCTAGGGGACTTATGACCTAAGATGTTGAGTCCCATAGTGCTCAGAGCCATTTGAGCCATTTCTGCAGTAACATTTTATTAACGGGATCGGTACAGTTAATATTGTCTTATAGGGAGAGCAGGAAACGTGTCGGGCTGCTTGCTCAGGCGTCGGCTAGGACTTCTAGACACAGCATTTTGGCAGCTCACATAGCCTGCAGCAGGTCAGGCACTGTGCCTGACAGAAGGTGGCGCGGGGTGCAGTAGTGAGGGCCACCGGGTTGGTGCTATGTCGTGCCTCTGTGCATATGATAGACCTCAGTACTGTCCAAGATACGTAGATGCAGGCGTAGACCTGTACGCACAACACCTTACAGATGACAGGCGTCGTGAATGCGGAAGGGCTCCCTCAGGATAGAACACAGGCAGAAAGGCGGTACACATACGACCTGGGAGGTGGCACTCAGCTTGTGTCGGTCTGTTTGGCTCTTCACGCGAGGAAAACCGATAGGTCCGCATCTTCTGTCTGTCGCAACTGTGACCTGTCGGTACCGGCAACACTGAGTGATGAAGTGCAGCCTCAGCTGTCACAGTACTGTATCTTATTTGAAGTCTTCTAACAGATAGGAAACAGCACATGACGGTTAACCAGCAGAGTTACCTGTAACTAGCGAAACTGTCATCTGTCGGGATTGATGATACAGATGGAATGACTAGTCATTGTGGACGAGATGCCCGAAACAGGAGTAGTTAAAGCCGGGCAGCAAGTCAACGTAATGGCTACTCGACAAAGTGTCCTCTTTTAACCACAAGGGACTGCGGTCCTGTCCACGCCGTGGGGTCTCAGTTCCGGACAGTTTTCCCTACCTCTGCACTTCTCATCGGTACTAGAATGCCTTGCAGTGGCAGAGGTCCGATGTTCCATGTTACTACTCCATACTGTAGAGTTTTCAGAACGACGTTCTAGGTTCTGTCGTGTTGCACCGTTTGCATTCCCTGCCACGGCCCTGCTCACTTTGTGGCAATGAGTTACGGGTATGTCCCTGTTTGTACAATTCTGGCACGCTTTGCAAGCCCCAGTTTAAAACTGTGAGACACGGTCTGAGTCGGACTTCGGTTTTTTACCAAATGTGTCGAACGAAAACGTTGAAAATTAATTAATACACCCAGAAACAGGGTGTGTTCATCAACCAACAATATGTTTATAATTGTTACTCTGGGTCTGTCTTATCACAACTGAATAAAACAAAATTTTAGTGCCATACTGTCATCTGTCAGGTAGATGACTGAAATGAAGAAAATGATGAGCAACACTCTCAAATCAACAAAAACACCTCAAACATGAAGTTCACACATGAAAAAGAAAAATAAGACGAAATCAGTTTTCAAGAGATACAACAATAAGCGAAAATGGCAACCATTCCGTTAACATTTTCAGAAAATCAACGGCCACAGACGCATTATGCATTGAACATCCAATTATCTCCATTACCAGAAGCTAGCGGCACTAAGAAATATGTTATACACAATAAACAAGATTGCGTTCAACAAGAGAAATTAAGAAAAAATAAGCGACATGTGACACACATGTAGTACACAGAGTCTCATACGCTGACAAAAAATTCGAACACAATTAAGAAACAAACGCAACTCATCCAACGTATCCATAATGTATAGTAAATGCGAATTTCCCTGTTCTAGTCCTGATCCGCCAGTCGGGCCGGACTGACTGTCACAACATCCTCTGCCAGTGAAGTCATTGGATGCCGTATGGATGGACATGTGGTCAGCACACCGCTCTCACGGTCGTGATAGAGTTTCTTGACCTCGAAACTGTTACTAATCGGTCGAGTAGCTTCTCAGTTGGCCTCAACAGGCCGAGTGCTCCTTGGCGGCATCAGGCTCCTTCACACGTCTGTTAGCCGCATGGCCAACTCAATTACGGTGGTGGACATCCTACACCTCCAGAATGCAGGTAATCTCACGAGCCCTAAACCCACAAACACACGTACACAATGTCGACACCACACAGGAATGAAGCACATGGTGCACTATGACTTACACATATAAATTAACACAGAGTGGCAAACATAATAAGACAACACGACCTCCAAGTGTGTACAAACAATACAAACAAATTAAAGCCAATCAAAAGTCAAGAGGAACAAATTCCAGGGATCAGGAACATACAAACGGCAATGTAGAAGTTGTCAGGCAGAATATACAGGCACGAAATACAGGAATTTTAAAGCACGTTACATAGAACACATTCAGGTGTTGGAAATTTGAAACAAACTATTTCACAGTTGCAGAGCACTTAAACTACGATAATCGTCATCCTACTGATATGGAACAAAATATGAAAACAACCAGAATAAACCACATCAACAAATGTCTTATACCAATTCAGGAAAACTACCACATACAGAAAGGCATTGTGGAGAACAGACGCGATAAACGATCAGATATGTATCAAAACCCACTCTCTACTAAATAAAGGAATTGATAAGATAAAAAAAAACGCTTTTTTACATGCATTCATACTAGCACCTATATCCACACCTAACAAATAACAGTTCAAACACACACACACACACACACACACACACACACACACACACACACAAAGAGCGAGAGAGAGAGAGCAAAAGGGGGGGGGGGGGAAGATACTCTCACATACACACATATCACAAAAACACATTTAATAGCTGGCAATAACTTTCGGCACTTGCTAACTCCATCCGAAATATAACATCTAATCGTGAAATATTGTGAAAAAAATTTCAATTCTGAGAAATCAGAGGAAGAGCAGCTATAACAAACGAAAAAGAAATTTGAAGATCAGCATTCACGAAATCTATAGGTTGTACTTGAAATTGTTACTACACCAGTAAAAGTTCTAGAACTAATCGTAATCTCAGAGTACTACATTAGTAAGAGTTCCAGAACTAATTATAACCTCAATGTACAATGCCATAAATGTAAATTAAAGTAATAGCAAAAAAAATTTGTGCATATTCCAGGCCTCTGAATTTGTCTTGCAGATAATAAGGGTAGACGCCTACAGAATAGAAATCGTGCTTTGCTCTCAAAGTAATAATTATCAACGTACCGTAGTATTATACGCAACTGAAGATGAGAAGACTTCAAAAGTTGAAGATTTAAGACAGAGCGTTTCTTAGATGCACGACAATAAATTCCTCAGAACGACATTCAGTAGTTGTTGGGACCCATGCCACAGCGAATACAAGAGTATACAAGAGTTTATTTGATCCCTGTAAGGGGGAGCGCGGGGGGGGGGGGGGGGGGGGGAGGGGGAGGTGCTGGTTAGGGGGGAGGGGGAATTACACCACACACTGATGTTGATGACAGTAATTACTTCCGAATGGAATGATGTTTAGCCATTTAATACCCGTTATGTGGTGAATACCTCCACAAATTCGGCACATGGACCAACATTTTTTCCACATCATCGTAACGAATCGCGCAGTTTGGTGTGCGACGTTAACAGTTATCGACATGGGTTACTGGCACTCATTCCACGGCTCATCAGACTGAAAATGCCACTCACTGGACTCTCAGTGGCAAAACGAAGAGTTTTTAGACAGGCCACTCTTCAATCTGACTGCAGTTTAAGCAGCACGGCAGAAAAACGTGACCGTTGCCTTTCGCCATCTGGACTGCTATGAAATGAACGACGTCCATTTCGTGACGGAATGTTTACATTCATTTCGTGAAAAGGTGTTTACAGACTGAGACGCTAGCCATACTTCAGGGAACTTTATATGCAGTCATTTGGGCGATGCTGTTTTCATAAAAGTTACTATGTAATGTGGGAGGTATGAAAATATTTTATTTATTTATTTGAAGACAGTGAACATATGGATCTACTACCTACAAACTACATCATTTATTATAATAATTGTTCTACAATGTAATTTAATAGCGCATTTCAGGTAAATAAGACTTCACACATAATTCTCTAATCACTATTGTAACATTACCCACTTAGAAAGTACTATATTACCTACTTACTAAATAAGCTATAGGTTTTTACATTTTTGTTAAATACCGTGTAACATCCAACTGCTACGTTAACTATTGTAACAATAATTATTGGCTACTGCTGCATGATTAGTGTCAAAACTGTAAGTAGACTGTACTTCAGAAATTGATTCCTGCGTCCGACACTAGCATGGTGTTTCTAAAATCCACAAGACTTTGACCCGGTTAAAGAGTGAAAATCTCATGGGTTTTAAATGTCCTTAATAGTTTCCACTAACCTGAAATGGTTCCACTTTATTTTTACAGATTTTGTGCTACCGTAATTAGTCTGGGATCGAGGTTCCCAACACGTTATACACTGAACTGACAAAAGTCATCGGGTAGCGATGTACATATACACATGGCGGTAGTACCACGTACACAAGGTATAAAAGGGGAAGAGAATCACAATGTCAAGAGGATGCCGAGAATATAAAATTTTAGTCATTACCTCTCACCATGTATAACTTAGTGCCTGACGGGCTTCTCTTAACGACTGAGAGCAGCGACGTTTGCGTAGAGTTGTCGGTGTTAACACATAAGCGACACTGCGTGAAATAACCACCGAAATCAAAGTGGGACGCACGAAGAACGTATCCGTTAGGACAGTTCGGTAAAAATTTTGCGGTAATGGGCTTTGGCAGCCAATGACCGACACGAGTGCCTTTGATAACAGCACGACATCGCCTGCAGCGCCTCTCCTGGGCTCCTGACCACATCGGTTGGACCCTAGGCTACTGGAAAACCGTGCTATGGACAGATGAATCCAGATTTCAGTTGGTAAGAGCTGATGGTAGGATTTGATGGTAGGATTCGGCTATAGAGGCAGCGTGGCTCAATATTTTTGCAGGGGACTTCCAACTACTTCTTGAGTTCATGCCATGTCGAGTTGTTGCACTACACCGGAAAAAGGAGGTCCAACACGATATTAGGTTTATGACTTTGGTCACCTCAGTGTAGAACGGCGAGCTGTTTCTTGTTTGCTTGGTCGTTGCAACGTGTCACAGAAGGCATGCAAACAAGTTATCGCTCCTTACACTCCCCAACATCTATCGTCGTTTCATAAGTCTTCTATTGGGATTAGGTTTCTTTATATAAGTAAGTATTCCTATCTTGTTACTATGGTATTCTCCTCTAGTTTCCTCGCACATAAATCTGTAGCTCTTTCCTGGATACCTTCTCTGCTACAGCGTTTAACTCATGTCACATTGAACCATCGTGTATAATCTATATCTTCTATACCTATATAAAAATAAAACTGTAAAACCATCGTGTATGTTTGTTTGTCCGTTTGAAAACGCTAATCTCCGGGTGTTTCCATAGATAACTTGGGTATAACCAGCGGCAAAATAAAGGCTTTATTTCATGATATTCGGAACAAGGAAAGGAAAGATGTTGTAATTTAAAGTGTAATCTAAAATTACCTGCTCAGTTTAGTAGTTTGGGTGTTTAATCATCACGACGTAGTACACCAAAGATTCAGTTGATGACGGTGTTAATTTTTCTATTCGGTGACAGGTGTAATTTCGGAAGTTTACATATGTGTCAAAATTAAGTACCGCCATCTTATCTCTATGAAGACAAACTAACAGTTAATGTACTTGGCTGATATCTACGGACTTGCTGATTTTACTTATACTTTTTGCTAGGAAAACCGGAAATTTTAAATTTTCCTTGTGATTTTTGTGTCTACACATTACGTTATGTCTCTGCCTCGTGATGACTGGGTGTTGTGTGATGTCCTTAGGTTAGTTAGGTTTAAGTAGTTCTAAGTTCTAGGGGACTGATGACCATAGATGTTAAGTCCCATAGTGTTGAGATCCAGCCATTACGTTATGATTTCGTTTTGCTTACGAGTAGAAACGCCTTGGAAACGCTTGAGACTTTCGGAATACACCAGAACGGCTAGAAGGTCTCCTGAGTCCAGTAAAGGTCGTGAAGTGCGACATGCTGTGGCTCCAGAATATCAGACTTTAACTAACTTTTTTTTGAAACTCGTTCCGAAAACGAGGCGTGATATAATTCAACTCGAGAGCATCATGCATTAGCTAGCTCCTCAGAACCATTCACTCATTGGGTCATAAAGTTACATATCTCCAACGTATTATCACAGAAGTGGAAATTTTGACGGGGAGTGGTGCAGGCGAGTGGGATTGCATACCGCGAATCCCACTTATTCCGTACAATTTACATTTTCGCTTTAAATGTGTACTATTTCCTTTGAGCTTATGTTATGCGATGATCATAAAAGCACAAGGCCAGACGCTGCGTGTTGTGAGTATGGACGTTACTGTCAGATGCTTTTCTCACCGCCAGATAGTCACGGCTCTATCCCATCTCAGTTAAAAACAATCTCATTGTTTATGTCCCCAGCCACACTGTTGTAAACAAAGAAAGCTTTATAAGTAAAAAAAAAAATGGCTCTGAGCACTATGGGACTCAACATCTTAGGTCATAAGTCCCCTAGAACTTAGAACTACTTAAACCTAACTAACCTAAGGACATCACACACACCCATGCCCGAGGCAGGATTCGAACCTGCGACCGTAGCAGTCCCGCGGTTCCGGACTGCAGCGCCAGAACCGCTAGACCACCGCGGCCGGCCTTTATAAGTCAAAAATACCAGGTGTACTGGTATGAAATGAGCGTTAAGATACAAATGTGTCGATAGGGAACATTTGTTGTGGACGAGCCTTAATTTTTTTTGTTTATTTGGTATGATATCTGTCAAAGATATTTAGTATACATCAAGTCATGGAACCAAGAACATCGTATGTTTTCATCGTGTTAACAATTTCGAATTTTGTACCAGAAAGTGATGATTTGCGGAAAGCATTAATTTTTTGTTTTCATTTGAAAAAAAGTGCTGCAGAGTCGCATCGAATGCTTGTCGAGGCATATGGTGATCATGCTACATCAGAAGCAACATGCAAAAGATGGTTTCAATGGTTCAGAAATAATGATTTTGATGTAATAAATGAAGAACGTGGAAGACCACCAAAAAAGCTCGAAGACGCTGAATTGCAAGCAATATTGGATGAATATGATACTTTGAGTCAGAAGCAAATGGCAGCAATGCTAAATGTTGCACAACAAACAATTTCTGACCGTTTGAAACCAATGGGAAAGATCCAAAAGTGTGGAAAATTGGTGCCACATGAAATGAATGAAAGACAGATGGAAAACCGAAAAACCATTTGTCAAATTTTGCTTCAAAGACATGAAAGAAAATCAATTTTGCATCGAATTGTTGCTGGCGATGAAAAATGGATTTATTTTAAGACTCCTAAACGGCAAAAATCATGGGTTAATCCGGAAGAACCATCAACATAGACTGCAAAACCAGATTGATTCGGCAAGAAGACAATGCTCTGTGTTTGGTGGGATTAGAAAGGTGTGGTGTATCATGAGCTTCTAAAACCCGGTGAAACTGTGAATACTAATCACTACAGACAACAAGTGATCAATTTGAACTATGCATTGATCGAAAAAAGACCAGAATGGGCCAGAAGACATGGCAAAGTATTTTTTTTTTTTTTTACACGACAATGCACCTGCACGCAAAGCAAAACTGGTTCAGGATACAATCAAAACACTTGGCTGGGAAGTGATACCCCACCCGCCGTATTCACCAGACTTGGCTCCTTCCGACTACCATTTGTTTTCATCAATGGGACACGCATCGGCTGAGGAACACTTCGATTCCTACGAAAAAGTCGAAAATTGGGTGTCTGATTGGTTTGCTTCAAAAGACGAACATTTCGATTGGCGTGGTGTCCACAAATTTCCAGAAAGGTGGTCGAAATGTATAGAAAGCAATGGTCAGTACTTTGAATAAAATGTTTTTACTTTTCAATTCAAAATTAGTGTTTCATTTTCACAAAAAAACGCTCATTTCATACCGGTACACCTGGTAAACTCCACGTGTATGATGCTTCGGACACAGCTACAAATAAATACGTGGACAAAATTGGTTTCTCAGCTGGTGGTGTCTATTTTATCACCTACTATCTCATTTGTTTTGTATTCGGTCATTCATGAAGTGATTCAGGACCGAACGACACACTTCAACGTTGCAATTTCTCCACCATTTCATTTACCGTTAAGTCATTGCTCTGTGCAAGGTACTGTAAGAAAATGTATCATTACTAGAAGTCATAGAACCGACGTTAGATATCCAAACCATCCTAGTCTCTCATGATACACGAATTAACTATGGCTAAAAGTGACGCTTCAGTTATCTCTGTGGGTGGACGTGTCGCTACAATATGACCAGTGGTTAAAGCTATCGCCAAACTGTCTGCAGAGGAAGAGGCCGTGGGTGGACACGGCCGAGGCATTTGTTGCGGCTGACGGATTCGCGAATGAAGGTAACAGACGTGGCCATCAGATCCAGCAGGAGCTTCAAGGCAAGGGACAGCACTTCCACCACGCTCAGCAGACTCACTCCCAGGAACAGGCCGGCGATACCTCCCAGAGATACTGCAACATAGAAACAACATAGCGTGTAGGCTTTCACTGCCGGCGTCTTCAGTAATTAAAACTTCCGGGCTAAGAGGCCGTGGTCCAATAGTAGAAATACTTCTCCCTGACGTTAAACGAGCAGATGGGACTCTGGGTCACAAAGTCTACAGAAAAGATACGCATACCGATCGTTATCTTCATAAGCATTCAAACCATCATCCCAGGCAGAAGAGAGGTATTATCAAGACATTGGTGGACAGGGCTAATAAAATCTGTGAGCCAGCTTATTTGCAAGAGGAACTAAACCACTTGCGAACCGATTTCCAGAAAAATGGGTACGCTGGCAAGGAGATAGATAGAGCACTCCATCCCAGAAGAAAAATGTCCGAAAACGTGCAACAACAACAACCATCGGTGGGGAAAGTTTTTCTTCCATTCATCCACAATGTTACGGACCGTATCGGGAAAGTGCTGGCCAAGTTCAGAGTTGAAACAATCTTCAGACCCACCAAGAAGATTAGTGAATGCTTAAGATCGGCGAAAGATGCACGACACCCTCTAGCTACTCCTGGTGTCTATAAGATTCCGTGTAGTTGTGGGGAGGTTTACATTGGAACCACAAAAAGAAGTATCAATACTCGCCTAACTGAACATAAAAGGAACTGTCGACTGGGACACACGGACAAATCGGCTGTAGCGGAACATGTTTTTGAAACGGGTGACCATGAAATAAAATTTAGTGAGACGAGCGTGCTAGCTAAGACATCGCATTATTATGCACGTATGTATAGAGAGGCTGTAGAGATTTTTAAACACCACAATAATTTTAACAGGAAAGCAGAAGGCTTGAAGCTAGATAAGATATGGCGATCGACTCTGTACCAAAGATGTGACAATCGATTACCTTCGATCGAGAGTAATGACGCCAGCCAGAGATAGTTTTACTGTTGACAACACGTGACGAGTGGTGGCGCCCTCTACGCGCTCTATATAAACAGGACCTCCACGGCCTAGCAGCCAGTCGTAGACTCACCTCAGATGATGTTGCCCGCAGCTGGCAACGAAACGTCAGGGAGAAGTATTTCTACTATTGGACCACGGCCTCTTAGCCCGGAAGTTTTAATTACTGACAGAAACAACAGCTATAAGGTGGCAGAGCACAATAAGAATCTCAAGCCTCTTTTACAGTTGTTCTCAAAGGAACAGCTCAAAATACATTCTTTTACATTTCTGTGAATTATCCACTCACATCACGGAATCTCATTCACTGCTTTACAAAAATAATGCCACATACTATGTACTGCAACAGTTGAATTTCGTTAGGTTCATTTACTGCTCTGCAGGTCCTTCCCATTGAAACAGTTTGTTAAGGACTGGAAACTCTATATCGAAATGTGAAACATGAATTATTTCACAGTTTTTATTTCCCAGCTGCATTATTTTTATATGGGTTATTATAAAAGGTATTCCTTATTTGTAGAGGTCGTAGTTTCGATCAAAAGAAGACAAAAGTGTCCAGTAAACACGGGCACTAAAATGCATACCTGAAGAGATGCCTGCACTGTGCATCTGCGCTACTGTGAAACATATCTGCCAGCACTTCGTTATTTCGAAAGATCTATAGAATGGAGTAAACAAATGAGAAAATATTCTTCTGTCATTGTCCACGGATACAACGTGCACTAAACATCTGTTGACGTTGTTCCAGTAAATCATATTCATAGTTCTGTGTAAGTGCAGCACACACATTAGTTCTAATGGAATCAGTTTGTGATATGCACTTACATTATAATTTTATCTTTGCAATTAGCAGCATAATGGAAGCCTATTATTCTATTCGGATTTTGGCACACATGGGATCAACGGCCACTTGCAGTTGCCAGACTATAACAGATAAACTATTATGTGCGTTAGTCTTACCCAGAAAAATGTGTACCGTTCACAGCAACAACACTTACAGATTTTTACTGCCTGCAGCATCCATGGACAATAACAGTGGAGTGCGTCCTTATTTATGTAGTGCATTCCGTAGATCTTTGTAATAGCAAAGATGTTTTTGTACAAGATATGTTTTCACCGTAGCAAAAATAAAAAAGTGTTCATAGCTCTTAAGGTGTGAATATTAGAGAACGCGTTTACTGTATCTTTTTTCCTATTTTAGTCCGTACTACCTCCTCTCAAAATATGGAATACTTTTTTTATAACACCCTGTGTGTTGAGAATGAATTTCTCACTATGTAGCTGATTACACTACGCCATGAAACTTACTGGTACATTAAACCCATGAAGGAAACCGATATTTAAGCGGGACCTTTTCCACCTGCGTGCAATTCATATACGGGGTTCGCAGCCCAATCCGATTCAAAGTTTTAATATTACAGCTGAAAGCCACAAATCACCCTATAGAGAGAACACGTATTTTAATTACACAGCTGAATTACTTCAACAATTGACAGAGTCCTAATACCAATCGAAGTTTCATGTGATGTTCCGTAGACAAAAGATTGCTTCTTTAATTTTTACATCATTCAAGGAAAGAGGTAGAATGACTTTTCTTACTGAAAGAGAGAGGTTAACTATTTCAAAAGGCTGTCCCAGTGATTTACTTATTACTATTCATTATATCTGAATAGAAGAACTCCAATTTTCTCTAAATGAATTACTTCTATAAGTAACAGAACCATAATAGGGTGGGCAGTGTAGTACAATGTTCTACAATTTATAGGTTACGTAGTTAATCATTTAAATACTGCTGGGTAACCATGGAATTATTTTCAACAAGAATTCGCTTTCGCTACTGCCTTTATCCCGCATTGTGCGCAGGGTCGGCAGGGTTAAGGACAGAATTGGCAAGGTTAATTTTAAGGGGTGGCCGGATGCCCTTCCTGCCGCCACCCCATACTCCCCAGGACGGAAGTAGTGTACCCCAGCGGGCTGCGTCTAGTGTAAATCGTAAAATAGTGTGAATGTGTTTCAAATGTCTGCTAGTCGTGGAACTGAGGCGGGACGTGGGGACCAGCCCTGTATTCACCTACTAGGATATGGAAAACCGCCTAATAACCACATCCAGGCTGGCCGGCACACCAGCCGTCGTCGTTAATCCGCAGGGCGGATTCGATCCGGGACCGGCGCGCCTACCCGAGTCCAGGAAGCAGCGCGTTAGCGCTCTCGGCTACCCTGGCGGGTTAATTATTTTCAATAAGAATGAGTGTGATTAATTATTTCTAAGAGATGGACCTGTTTCACAAGGATTTACCAGATTCATTTCAGCTCTCTGTAACTGCTAGAAAGTGAATGAAAGTCGTGGTATGCTTTGGTGTCCGTGCTGTCGCTCAACTAAAGACGCGCTCTCGGAAAATGTTGCATTCGGTTACATTAAAGGAGTGCTACTGGACAGGTACACGGATGCAGCTGCACGACTAGTGATGCCACAGTCGCCGCATTGGAATCACACTTTAACTTCCGGCGTAACACGATGTTTTCACAAACAACTGGACTCGCATTGCCGGCCGAAGTGGCCGTGCGGTTAAAGACGCTGCAGTCTGGAACCGCAAGACCGCTACGGTCGCAGGTTCGAATCCTGCCTCGGGCATGGATGTTTGTGATGTCCTTAGGTTAGTTAGGTTTAACTAGTTCTAAGTTCTAGGAGACTAATGACCTCAGCAGTTGAGTCCCATAGTGCTCAGAGCCATTTGAACCATTTTTTTGACTCGCATTCGGGAGGACGACGGTTCAATCCCGTCTCCAGCCATCCTGATTTAGGTTTTCCGTGATTTCCCTAAATCGTTTCAGGCAAATGCCGCGATGGTTCCTTTGAAAGGGCACGGCCGATTTCCTTCCCAATCCTTCCCTAACCCGAGCTTGCGCTCCGTCTCTAATGACCTCGTTGTCGACGGGACGTTAAACACTAACCACCACCACCACAAACAACTAGTATTCAGGAATAAGAAATCCGCTGCAGAATAATTCCTTACGTACAGAACGTGGATGACGTTAGTAACACCTACTGAGCACGGATGCACAGATATGCCAGTCATTTGTACATTCAAATATGTGCTGCGTTACTTACATGCCAATTATCGTTTGTTTCATGTTGTGAGGGCTTACCGAGCAGCTGCAGCTCGTCCACAGCCGGGGTGCGCACGTACTTGACGGCTGCGCGCGGGCTGTAGTAGACGGCCATGTAGCCCTGGTCGCCGTCCTCTACCGGCTTGCCGGCCTCTGCGAACACCGAGTCCACATCGTAGATGATGCCCGTGCAGGCGGGCAGGCAGCTCTGCATACACTGTAGCAAGTGTTTACTTCCACCTCCGCCCATGACGCGTGCTTCACCTGGAAACAAGTACCTGCTGTTCAGTCATTGTACACTTTTGGACACTGAAATAGCTACACCACGAAGGCGGTCATTCAGAGGAACCGCACAAAGCTGGTGGGAGTAACGCCATTTAAATTCTGTATGTAAGGGAACATTACTCAGCGTGCTCATACAAAACCCTATTTTGAACATAAGCAGATCGTTGGTTGGTTGATTTGGGGGAGGGGACCAAACAACAAGGTCATCGGTTCCATCGGATTAGGGAAGAACGGGGAAGGAAGTCGGTCGTGCCCTTTCAGAGGAACCATCTCGGCATTTGCCTGAAGCGATTTGGGATAATCACAGATAACCTAAATCAGGCTGGCCGGACACGGGTGTGAACCGCCGTCCTCCCGAATGCGAGCCCAGTGTGTGAGCAGATCGTGCCGTGTCTCGTGTAAGCGAGACAAACGTCTGCCAGCATTTGTCCCAATTGGACAGTGGCAGGTTTGTAGCCTATCGAGACGGCTGTGTATCGTTCCACGATATGTGGTAGTTATACAGCATGAACAGCGAAAATATAGCAAGTGACAAAACTCTTTTCATCACTCTGTGGGGTCATCAGCGAGACAATATTTCTCAAGGCTGGCTCTGAGCGCTACGGGACTTTACATCTGAGGTCATCAGTCCCCTAGAACTTAGAACTACTTAAGCCTGACTAACGTAAGGACGTCACACACATCCATACCCGAGGCAGGATTCGAAACTGCGACCGTAGCGGTCGCTCGGTTCCGAACTGAAGTGCCTAGAACCGCTCGGCCACCGGAGCCAGCATATTTCGTAAGGGTTTGAATTTATGTGACAAGTTTTTGCACGGCACTAACTGCTCGTATTCTTAAACACTGTATAACTAAAGTAGGGTATTCGCGTGTCGTGGACTACACTACTTTTTCCAACCCCACCCCAACACCTTTCATAGGTGGGTGGTTCTTACCCCGACAGCTATTCTTTCGAGACAGGAAGTGATAGCTGTAGAATGTTTGGTTGATATAGGTCCAGTGGTTTAGGAGCAGGTATGGAATTCATATATACATACACACATGCATAAATATATATGTACATCCATGTTTTTAATTTGATTGAATCTTCCTACTATAATGTATATTCGCAATAGGTAAAAGTTTGTTATTCCTGGGCTGTCTACCAAAATAAGCAGTGTTCTGAATAAAAAGGAGTGATAAGAAACGTGTTATAACACATAAACAGTATGCGAAAATGTGTTCAACAACAAAAGACAAGCAGTTCGCAATGAATAAAAGTGGAGTCTAGAAGATTAATTGCAGGGATAGAGTCTCATACTTGAAACAATTAGGTCGGTGCAGTATACTTCAAGAATACCACAAAATCAGGAAACTAGAGAAAATGGACTCCACCTTTGTACAACATTGTCTAGTAGCCAGACACAGTAATTTAATGGATGCAAAAATACCGCACCCTGGGCACAGTGGGCAGAAACACTCCCTGTCTGAAATGCTGGAGACGGAGAGGCACTACAAGGGCCGCCCTGAAGAGACATCGTTACTAGCCATTTCTGAATACTTCCAGACCTGGATCATTATCCAACAGAATTACGTTACATCGATTTTACAGATATTTATTTATTTTACTGATCATATTTATTGAAAGTAATTAATTGCTTTGCATTATTTACATTGCTTGCATCATTACATTAAACATCATTGCCAGTAATGACAGATAATGAGATACTAATTGAAAAACTATGTCAAAATTAGTGAAATATGTGTGTTTCCCCTTATAGTAACATTTCGTGAAATCAACACCAAATGTAACTATCTGTTGGAATTGCTACCACACAGCAACAGATAGATCATTTTTTAAACGCTGTATTTTCTTAAATACGAAAACAAAAGTAGCTCGTGTGTAATACAGAATAGTACCTTATTACTCAGACTGAAGGGCAAATATCATTTACCTGGTGATATAGTGCACATATTTTCTGCTAATGTTTATTATTTATTTATAGAGTGACACGCCGCTCTTTGACCCTGAGAAACATTTGACGTCATGTAATCATCTGCTAATGTCGTCAATTGGATGCTGTATTAAGGGATACGAAACCAGCTGTTATCAAACTTTTGTGCTTAAGTAGCTCCACAATTGACTGCTCGAGTCTAACTACATCTGACAAGCATTTGATTTTATTTCATTTGTACTCAGCTGGTTTAAATTCGACATCTACAAGATTAAATATTGAATGTCCCCCCCTCCAACGAATATCCCGAGAGTTACGACAGTGAGACACACTGAGCTCCCAGCGATGCAGAGGAATCCCCTTTAAACAGTAATATATGTTTAACATTTGTTAAAACTGTAATACGAGTGCCCATAAATTTACAGCTGAAGGTGAAGGTGAATATAAGACTGGCAGCTCGTATACCTTTTAATAGTAAACGACAAGCGTAGCAAGATTATTGATATTTCTTTTGTGTTTTGGGTTTTTGTCATGGCCCCGATGCAGTACTCCACGCTAGTCTATGAAGTGCAAGCCTATGGTGTTGGTTGAATGAAAAGCCGCCCCCCCCCCCCCCCCCCCAATGAGGAAAGCATTCAGTATACAGCCACTTATGTACAGGTGTTACATCGATCCGTCAAATCTTGGTCGTTAATAGCTAAAACTGACAGGCATTTTATTTTATTTCATTTGTTCTCAGCTGATTTAAATTCGTCATCTACGAGATTAAAAACTGAATGTTCCATTTAAAAAATTATAACTCGTTGCTATATTTCTCTCCAGACTAACTAAACAAACTGTGTTCATTACTCTGCAGGAAGAGTAACGTTTCTTACGTTTACCGGTGTAAATAAATTTTTCTTTCACTTCTTATTTTGTGAACTACAGACAGAAACACCTTACCTAGAACAAGGTGTATATGAATTTGCAGGAATTACACGCCTGATGCAGAAGATGGCTGGTTGGGTGGTAGAAAAACGTAGTGAAGAGGGAGATTATTTTGTCGTTCTTTTATTGACTTCTACATATTAAATCCCAGCTGCATTATGCTTTGGGTCTACCGTAATTAGCGTGTAGTGAAAAAAATAGTAATATCAGTTGTACAATATGAAGAAGATGTTCTTAAGTCACTTGAGCTCGGACTTTATTTGTCCGTGGAGGAAATATGAAATGGTTTACGGTATAAAACAGACCGTCTAAGACGGAGAACCTGTACAGGCTGAACCAGAACTTCACAGACAAAATTAGTGACGTTGTTTTGGTATATTTTCACAGGATCTGGTATAAGGGGCACGTGGTCTCCATTGGCTCGTTACGGAGTAGTCGTATTTCCTTTGATTTATCATTGTCATTAATCTCTGTATCTGTATTTCAATCTGCATAGCAGTGAAAATATCGACCATATGCACTGTTTGTCTCGCTTAGAAACAAACGAAATCCAGTTACTCAAGACACTTGTTGTCAACTACAATAATGCCCACTTTAGTAATATATAAACGACAGTTCTGGGACCAAATTCAATGTCATGGTGTAATCTGATACGCCGCCCACCCCTATTAGGCACTGGTGTGTGGTTCATTCAAGTTCACAGTGCAACGTGAGACTAGTCACGTGTCCTCCTCTTCCGGCATCCACCTTTGTTGGACAATTGTACATCCCACCCATGTATCTTGAGTAATGAATGAATGAATGTTACCCGTACACTGTATTGGTTCTAGGACAGATAACGACCTAAGACAAGGTCATCCTCCCTCAACTCATCTCGGACAATAGGAAGATGGGGAACCGCAACCATGCTCCATTTCATTCTATACCGACAGGGACACATTAAAATTACGGAGAACACCCTTCAATTTCCCCAACAACACTCGTTTTGTTACTAGAGCGATTGCGAGAATCTCGTCATTCCAGGCCAGTAAGCAGTAGTGAAAAAATAGGATATGTTTGAGATCAAAGAGTGGTTTTTTGTAAATAAAAAAAGAATAAGTATGTCACAAATTAATTTCCAGTGTTACAAATCTTTTTATAATTATTTTTGTTTTTTTATCACCAACAGTTTCAAACTTATTTTACAATACACTTTTGTTCTTCTTTGAACTTTAGTAGATAATTTAATACACTTTTTATACAAGAGGTACTACACTGCGCAACATAATTAAAGGTTCACTTTCTTGAAACACACTATTTGTCTCTCACCGAGAAAGACAAGTTTGATATTTGGCTCTAAGATTCGTACAATCTGCCTCTACTATGATGCAAAAGCGTGCACCCTCCGACGTCACTCTCGGACTCGGCGACTCTTCAAATGGTTCAAATGGCTCTGAGCACTATGCGACTCAACATCTGAGGTCATCAGTTCCATATAGCTTAGAACTACTTAAACCTAACTAACCTAAGGACATCACACACACCCATGCCCGAGGCAGGATTCGAACCTGCGACCGTAGCAGTTGCGCGCTTCCAGACTGAAGCGCCTAGAAACGCTCGGCCACACTGGCCGGCGGCGACTCTTCAAACAGCTAGGTGTCGACGCACATGAAAACAAGGATGAAGCTCAGAAATTCATGTGAGGTGTAAGATGGGTTAATGAAGGCAAGTTGGCACCAAATTTTACCTCAATTCTGCCGAATATCACTGCTGACATATCACACAATGGGAAGGTCGCCACATCCACTCGTACCCCCTAGTTTACTCCTTCACTTTATGCCTCTGTGATGGAGGTCAGAACAGCGACGCCTAGAGTTGAAATCACGTGTTTTGTTATGTGCGGTCGAGCAACACTTTAGGGACGCACTGCGGCTCAAAATCGAAACGAAAAGGCCTCAGGGGCTGGCATAAAGGGCATTAATGATTCCCCACCCCCCCCTTCTCACCATCCCTTTGGACGGTGATTTTCAGACATTTCGCGGTTGAAAACTACAGTTCGCAGTATGAAGAGCAAGAGGATGGCGATCTTGACAACATTCGACATTGCTGGCAACCCCCGGACGGTTCAACACTACCTTAAACACTACATCTACATCTACATTTATACTCCGCAAGCCACCCAACGGTGTGTGGCGGAGGGCACTTTACGTGCCACTGTCATTACCTCCCTTTCCTGTTCCAGTCGCGTATGGTTCGCGGGAAGAACGACTGTCTGAAAGCCTCCGTGCGCGCTCTAATCTCTCTAATTTTACATTCGTGATCTCCTCGGGAGGTATAAGTAGGGGGAAGCAATATATTCGATACCTCTCGAAACCTGGCGAGCAAGCTACACCGCGATGCAGAGCGCCTCTCTTGCAGAGTCTGCCACTTGAGTTTATTAAACATCTCCGTAACGCTATCACGGTTACCAAATAACCCTGTGATGAAACGCGCCACTCTTCTTTGGATCTTCTCTATCTCCGCCGTCAACCCGATCTGGTACGGATCCCACACTGATGAGCAATACTCAAGTATAGGTCGAACGAGTGTTTAGTAAGCCACCTCCTTTGTTGATGGACTACATTTTCTAAGCAGTCTCCCAATGAATCTCAACCTGGTACCCGCCTTACTAACAATTAATTTTATATGATCATTCCACTTCAAATCGTTCCGCACGCATACTCCCAGATATTTTACAGAAGTAACTGCTACCAGTGTTTGTTCCGCTATAATATAATCATACAATAAAGGATCCTTCTTTCTATGTATTCGCAATACATTACATTTGTCTATGTTAAGGGACAGTTGCCACTCCCTGCACCAAGTGCCTGTCCGCTGCAGATCTTCCTGCATTTCGCTACAATTTTCTAAAGCTGCAACTTCTCTGTATACTACAGCATCATCCGCGAAAAGCCGCATGGAACTTCCGACACTATCTACTAGGTCATTTATATATATTGTGAAAAGCAATGGTCCCATAACACTCCCCTGTGGCACGCCAGAGGTTACTTTAACGTCTGTAGACGTCTCTCCATTGATAACAACATGCTGTGTTCTGTTAGCTAAAAACTCTTCAATCCAGCCACACAGCTGATCTGATATTCCGTAGGCTCTTACTTTGTTTATCAGGCGACAGTGCGGAACTGTATCGAACGCCTTCCGGAAGTCAAGAAAAATAGCATCTACCTGGGAGCCTGTATCTAATATTTTCTGGGTCTCATGAACAAATAACGCGAGTTGGGTCTCACACGATCGCAGTTTCCGGAATCCATGTTGATTCCTACATAGTAGATTCTGGGTTTCCAAAAACAACATGATACTCGAGCAAAAAACATGTTCTAAAATTCTACAACAGATCGACGTCAGAGATATAGGTCTATAGTTTTTCGCATCTGCTCGTCGACCCTTCTTGAAGACTGGGACTACCTGTGCTCTTTTCCAATCATTTGGAACCCTCCGTTCCTCTAGAGACTTGCGGTACAAAAAAAATGGCTCTGAGCACTATGGGACTCAACTGCTGTGGTCATCAGTCCCCTAGAACTTAGAACTACTTAAACCTAACTAACCTAAGGACATCACACACATCCATGCCCGAGGCAGGATTCGAACCTGCGACCGTAGCAGTCGCACGGTTCCGGACTGCGCGCCTAGAACCGCGAGACCACCGCGACCGGCACTTGCGGTACACGGCTGTTAGAAGGGGGGCAAGTTCTTTCACGTACTGTGTAGAATCGAATTGGTATCCCGTCAGGTCCAGTGGACTTTCCTCTGTTGAGTGATTCCAGTTGCTTTTCTATTCCTTGGACACTTATTTCGATGTCAGCCATTTTTTCGTTTGTGCGAGGATTTAGAGAAGGAACTGCAGTGCGGTCTTCCTCTGTGAAACAGCTATGGAAAAAGGTGTTTAGTATTTCAGCTTTACGCGTGTCATCCTCTGTTTCAATGCCATCATCATCCCGGAGTGTCTGGATATGCTGTTTCGAGCCACTTACTGATTTAACGTAAGACCAGAACTTCCTAGGATTTTCTGTCAAGTCGGTACATAGAATTTTACTTTCGAATTCACTGAACGCTTCTCGCATAGCCCTCCTTACGCTAACTTTGACATCGCTTAGCTTCTGTTTGTCTGAGAGGTTTTGGCTGCGTTTAAACTTGGAGTGAAGCTCTCTTTGCTTTCGCAGTAGTTTCCTAACTTCGTTGTTGTACCACGGTGGGTTTTTCCCGTCCCTCACAGTTTTACTCGGCACGTGCCTGTCTAAAACGCATTTTACGATTGCCTTGAACTTTTTCCATAAACAATCAACATTGTCAGTGTCGGAACAGAAATTTTCGTTTTGATCTGTTAGGTAGTCTGAAATCTGCCTTCTATTACTCTTGCTAAACAGATAAATATTCCTCCCTTGTTTTGTATTCCTATTAACTTCCATATTCAGGGATGCTGCAGCGGCCTTATGATCACTGATTCCCTGTTCTGCACTTACAGAGTCGAAAAGTTCGGGTCTGTTTGTTATCAGTAGGTCCAAGATGTTATCTCCACGAGTCGGTTCTCTGTTTAATTGCTCGAGGCTGCAAAGGCATTGAATGTGATCAAGTGATCTAACCCTTTTAGGCTGTAGGGTCATTGCACTTTATGCTCTGATATACAGGGTGAAACCCCTAAGGACCGTTAAAAACCTTCCAGCGATATTTGAACGTTATCAGAATCAGTACGGGTTGTTTACCCTTATTAAGCCCTCCTGTTTCGCGCACTGCTGTGGCATCAGCACTGGAGAGTTCAACATTGGTACGAATGCGAATAAAACGGCAAGGGGTCGCTGTCAAGCCAACCCGTTAGGCGACATTCACGATATCATCCATTCACCTTTTTTGCCAACTTTAAAAATTTATCTGTAGAAAGACTTCGACTGAGCTGAATGGTGCACCGTTGATGCTCTAGCGCATGAGGGCAGTCAGTCCCATCTAAGTGATGCCGTAGGGATTGCCTGCCCCAAAGAGCTAGAGCAGCAGCGAGGCGTCACTCATCTGAATGGGTGTTGAAGTCTCCGACATGTACATTTTCAACATGATCACCAAAGGTGCGTGCGAGGCACCGAGGGATTTGCCGGACTGGGATCTTAGTGAGACTGTTTGCCATACTACTCACGGAGGTGTCACTGTTTCAAATCCCTATGATGACGTCACAGGAAGGAACTAAACAGAACTGTTTAATATGTATAAACACCGTTTTCTGCTTCGCATGACTTTCAAATTTCGTCGAACGATTTTAAACGGTCCCTAGTCTTTCCGCCATATACAGGGTGGTCCATTGATAGGGACCGGGCCAAATATCTAACGAAATAAGCATCAAACGAAAAAACTACAAAGAACAAAGCTCGTATAGCTTGAAGGGGGAAACCAGATGGCGCTATGGTTGGCCCGCTAGATGGCGCTGCCATAGGTCAAACGGATATCAACAACGTTTTTTTTAAAAAATAGGAACCCCTTTTTTATTATATATTCGTGTACTACATAAAGAAATATGAATGTTTTAGTTGGACCACTTTTTTCGCTTTGTGATAGATGGCGCTGAAATAGTCAAAAACGTTTAAGTACGTGGTATCACGAAACATCCCGCCAGTGCGGACGGTATTTGCTTCGTGATACATTACCCGTGTTAAAATGGACCGTTTACCAATTGCGTAAATGGTCGATATCGTGTTGATGTTTGGCTATTGTGATCAAAATGCCCAACGGGCCTGTGCTATGTGTGCTGATCGGTATCCTGGACGACATCATCCAAGTGCCCGGACCGTTCGCCAGATAGCTACGTTATTTAAGGAAACAGGAAGTGTTCAGCCACATGTGAAACGTCAGCCACGACCTGCAACAAATGATGATGCCCAAGTAGGTGTTTTAGCTGCTGTCGCGGCTAATCCGCACATCAGTAGCAGACAAACTCCGCGAGAATCGGGAATCTGAAAAACGTCGGTGTTGAGAATGGTACATCAGCATCGATTGCACCCGTACCATATTTCTATGCACCAGGAATTGCATGGCGACGACTTTGAACGTCGTGTACAGTTCTGCCACTGGACACAAGAGAAATTACGGGACGACGACAGATTTGTTGCACGCGTTCTACTTAGCGAGGAAGCGTCATTCACCAACAGCGGTAACTTAAACCGGCATAATATGCACTATTGGGCAACGGAAAATCCACGATGGCTGCGACAAGTGGAACATCAGCGACCTTGGCGGGTTAATGTGTGGAACGGCATTATGGGAGGAAGGATAATTGGCTCCCATTTTATCGGTGGCAATCTAAATGGTGCAATGTATGCTGATTTCCTACGTAATGTTCTACCGATGTTACTACAAGATGTTTCACTGCATGACAGAATGGCGATGTACTTCCAACATGATGGATGTCCGGCACATAGCTCGCGTGCGGTTGAATCGGTATTGAATAGCAGCATATTTCATGACAGGTGGATTGGTCGTCGGAGCACCATACCATTGCCCGCACGTTCGCCGGATCTGACGTCCCCGGATTTCTTTCTGTGGGGAAAGTTGAAGGATATTTGCTATCGTGATCCACCGACAACGCCTGACAACATGCGTCAGCGCATTGTCAATGCATGTGCGAACATTACGGAAGGCGAACTACTCGCTGTTGAGATGAATGCCGTTACACGTATTGCCAAATGCATTGAGGTTGACGGATATCATATTGACCAGTAATTGCATTAATGTGGTATTTACAGGTAACCACGCTGTAACAGCATGCGTTCTCAGAAATGATAACTTCACAAAGGTCCATGTATCACATTGGAACAACCGAAATAAAATGTTCAAACGTACCTACGTTTTGTATTTTAATTTAAAAAACCTACCTGTTAAAAACTGTTGGTCTAAAATTATAAGTCATATGTTTGTGACTGGGCAATGGCCTTGCCGCAGTGGATACACCGGTTCCCGTGAGATCACCGAAGTTAAGCGCTATTGGGCGTGGCCGGCACTTGGATGGGTGACCATCCAGCTACCATGCGCTGTTGCCATTTTTCGAGGTGCACTCAGCCTCGTGATGCAAATTGAGGAGCTACTCGAGCGAATAGTAGCGGCTTCGGTCAAGTATACCCTCATAACGACCGGGAGAGCGGTGTGCTGACCCCACGCCCCTCCTATCCGCATCATCCTCTGAGGATGACACGGCGGTCGGATGGTCCCGGTAGGCCACTCCTGGCCTGACGACGGAGTGCATGTTTGTGACTATTACAGCGCCATCTATCACAAAGCGATAAAAGTGATCCAACTAAAACATTCATATTTCTTTACGTACTACACGAATATGTAATAAAAATGGGGGTTCCTATTTTTAAAAAACGCAGTTGATATCCGTTTGACGTATGGCAGCGCCATCTAGCGGGCCAACCATAGCGCCATCTGGTTTCCCCCTCCAAGCTAGACAAGTTTCGTTCTTTGTAGTTTTTTCGTTTGACGCTTATTTTGTGAGATATTTGGCCTGGTCACGATCAATGGACCACCCTGTATAGCAGATCAAAAGTGGCAGTCGCAGTACATCCCTAAGGTGTCGGATCGCGTTCAAAGAGATTGCATCTCACAATTTTCTTCGTATAGTGTTGAAAGGTTCAGGATGTCTCAGCAATGTCACGCAAGGTTTAGATGGTCGTTCTGTAGCTTATCACATTGGAAACTGTCGTATTCTCCCATGGAATATGTCAGAATCAACACCTTAAGGGAGCTGCTGGTTCTATCGACGCCCTTTATGCCTCTTCCTAAGGGCTTTTCGTGTCAATTCTCAGTGGCGGTGTGTCTGAAATATTTTCCTCGGCCGTCCATATGAAACCCACGTAATTTCCACTTTAGTCGTCACGGTTCGGACTACTATCGCAGAGACGTAAAGCGAAGTGGTGAGCTGTGGGTAAGACCGGCTGTGATGACCTTATCATCTGACACGTCAACAGCTGCGTTGGGCAGAATTTTAGTGAAATTTTGTACTCATGTGACATCAATAACACACCTTACGCCTCACATGACCTTCAGAGTTTTGGCCTTGTTTTCACATGCTTTTGAAACGTCGCCGAGACCGAGGGTGAAGGCACAGGGAACCAAGCTTTTGTACCGCTACAGAATCAGGTTGCAGGCATCATTGAGCTAAATTTCAAACTTCTTCGTCTCAATGGGAGACAATTACTGACTTTCGGAAAAGTACTCCTCTAACTGTGTTGCGCAGTGTACTGGCGTTAATACTAGTAAGGAAAAACTTTTATACTGCATTTCCCACGACAAAATACTTGCAACAATTTTTTTCTAACTGTTTTCGTAAGGATCTTATGTAACGCAATTTTCATTTTACAGCAAAAAATTTTTAATCGATTTATCTTTCTTTTATACAGTTTACTGTCCGCCTGCTTAGCTTGGTGGTAACGTGCTTGCCTAACACGTTGCGGGCCTGGGTTTCGATTTCCGGTCCGGTCAGAGATTATCTCAGCTCGTGGACTGTGTGTTGTGTTGTCCCCATCATCATTTCATATTCATCCCTGGCGTGCAAGTCGCCCAATGTGGCTTCGACTGAAATGAGACTTGCACTCGGCAGCCGAACTTCCCCGAATGGGGCCTCCTGGCCAACAAATGGTTCAAATGGCTCTGAGCACTATGGGACTTAACATCTGAGGCCATCAGTCCCCTAGAAATTAGAACTACTTAAACCTAACTAACCTAAGGACGTCACACACATCCATTCCCGAGGCAGGATTCGAACCTGCGACCATAGCAATCACGCGGTTCCAGACTAAAGCGCCTAGAACCGCTCGGCCACAGCGGCCGGCTCCTGGTCAACAATGCCCTACGATCATTTCATTTTGTATACAGTTTACTCGCATATAGAATCTTCGACATCGGAAGCAAGACATTAAGAATAGTGGATAGCACAACTAGCAAAAAGTGGAGCAAAAACCATACACACACTCAGACACTCAAGGTTTACGCCTCAGGTCTTTCACGACTGCAGCCTAAAAGGTAGTAAAAGGAGTGGCCTATGATCGTCGGACATGTGATAAGCATGCCGCCAATCCCTCGAGCGGTTATCATCCATAGAAGCAAGATGGCACTATTTCTTCAGTAATTCACCATATATATATATACACTCCTGGAAATTGAAATAAGAACACCGTGAATTCATTGTCCCAGGAAGGGGAAACTTTATTGACACATTCCTGGGGTCAGATACATCACATGATCACACTGACAGAACCACAGGCACATAGACACAGGCAACAGAGCATGCACAATGTCGGCACTAGTACAGTGTATATCCACCTTTCGCAGCAATGCAGGCTGCTATTCTCCCATGGAGACGATCGTAGAGATGCTGGATGTAGTCCTGTGGAACGGCTTGCCATGCCATTTCCACCTGGCGCCTCAGTTGGACCAGCGTTCGTGCCGGACGTGCAGACCGCGTGAGACGACGCTTCATCCAGTCCCAAACATGCTCAATGGGGGACAGATCCGGAGATCTTGCTGGCCAGGGTAGTTGACTTACACCTTCTAGAGCACGTTGGGTGGCACGGGATACATGCGGACGTGCATTGTCCTGTTGGAACAGCAAGTTCCCTTGCCGGTCTAGGAATGGTAGAACGATGGGTTCGATGACGGCTTGGATGTACCGTGCACTATTCAGTGTCCCCTCGACGATCACCAGTGGTGTACGGCCAGTGTAAGAGATCGCTCCCCACACCATGATGCCGGGTGTTGGCCCTGTGTGCCTCGGTCGTATGCAGTCCTGATTGTGGCGCTCACCTGCACGGCGCCAAACACGCATACGACCATCATTGGCACCAAGGCAGAAGCGACTCTCATCGCTGAAGACGACACGTCTCCATTCGTCCCTCCATTCACGCCTGTCGCGACACCACTGGAGGCGGGCTGCACGATGTTGGGGCGTGAGCGGAAGACGGCCTAACGGTGTGCGGGACCGTAGCCCAGCTTCATGGAGACGGTTGCGAATGGTCCTCGCCGATACCCCAGGAGCAACAGTGTCCTTAATTTGCTGGGAAGTGGCGGTGCGGTCCCCTACGGCACTGCGTAGGATCCTACGGTCTTGGCGTGCATCCGTGCGTCGCTGCGGTCCGGTCCCAGGTCGACGGGCACGTGCACCTTCCGCCGACCACTGGCGACAACATCGATGTACTGTGGAGACCTCACGCCCCACGTGTTGAGCAATTCGGCGGTACGTCCACCCGGCCTCCCGCATGCCCACTATACGCCCTCGCTCAAAGTCCGTCAACTTCACATACGGTTCACGTCCACGCTGTCGCGGCATGCTACCAGTGTTAAAGACTGCGATGGAGCTCCGTATGCCACGGCAAACTGGCTGACACTGACGGCGGCGGTGCACAAATGCTGCGCAGCTAGCGCCATTCGACGGCCAACACCGCGGTTCCTGGTGTGTCCGCTGTGCCGTGCGTGTGATCATTGCTTGTACAGCCCTCTCGCAGTGTCCGGAGCAAGTATGGTGGGTCTGACACACCGGTGTCAATGTGTTCTTTTTTCCATTTCCAGGAGTGTATATATACATACAGCACTGTCACTTCGGTTGTCATCCGTGGCGTCCGTCCAGCACAGCGATACGTCGACAATATATAATGGTCCACTCTGTTGCCCTTTACGGCAAACCATCCTGGGCTTACATTTCAGCAGGATAACGCTCGCCTGCATACGGCGACAGCTTCTACCGCTTGTCTTTGTGCTTCCCAAACCCCATCTTCGCCAGCAAGGTCGTCGTATGTCCCCCCCCCCCCCCCCCAACTGAGAACATTTGGAGCATTATGGGCAGGGCCCTCCCACCAGCCCGGGATTTCGAAAATCTAAAGCACCGATTGGGCATAATTTGGCACGAAATCCCTTAGGAACCCCTTAACAACTCTATCAGTCAATGCCGAGCTAAATAGCTGCCAGAAGTGAGCCAACATGTTATTGACTTGCTTCATTTGTGAAGACCTTTCTCTTGAATAAATCGTACAATTTTTCTGATACTGTAACCATTTGTTTGTTATTACCTGCCGCATACCTAGGCATGACGAATGCGCTGGGGTGGCACATTGTAACTCCATAACGACTGCAACCTTTCGACCAATAGATGAAACTGACTGTTTCTGTACAATGTGTGTTTGGAGCACTGAAATTCATCATAGCCTTACAGACCAATGGTCTGTTGCGATACAGTATGTACCACTTGGTCTCGTGATGGAATGAATACTAGGTCCACCATATACGGCGGTCGAACAGAAACAATGCCGACACCATCGAGCAATAACAACTGACAACCACTGATACGTGGATCTTTATATCCGTTGAGGCTGCAGGATGCACACCTTTATCTCCAGTTTAGGTAGTGTTTGTGTGTGTATGGCTTGAGACAGTCAAACTCAACAATCGTCAACTCATTCACCTCTTCTTTCATCAGGACGACAATTTTCTCTTTTTGAGAAGGAGTGCGATAAGGATTATCTGCTGCATATACAGACGAGTCGAATTTGTTGGGAGCTTCATACTCTCTCTCACGAGGCAGTGACATCTAGCCTGTTGTACTATTTTGTCTCGCAGGTACATATTAGCAGCTGCACGGCACAAGTTCTTCTGTTGACAATAACTCCCAACACACTCTTACGGGGAATGGACTGCTACTCTCCAAGGTCCTTCCTGTGACTGTTGGCTTTTCTGTGGAAACCCTTAATGCAAGCAGTCATATGGTTCAGCACTCATTTGGGACATGAATACCTATCTGCAAACTACCTGAGAACAGATATTTTGAAACTGAAAGATCTATCCTTGGAAACTTGTTTATCGATTACTCACGCTCATGAACAGACAGTTCTGTCATCTACCACACTCCAGTCGCCGGCACAGATCTTCGCTGCCCACACGCCACGCAGCTGCACATCGCAACAACACCGTCAGTGCCAGGGACCCTTAACAGATACCGTGGCTCCCCCTTCGGGCCATGTTTTTGGTTCCCACCTTCGGCTGCAAAGACAACGTTTGCACTCAAGTAGTCAACGTTCTGTTACGCATCAATGACGAGACTGTCGTTTACAGAGGGTGACCTGCTCATCCTGAGGGACACAGAGTCATAAGGCCGAAGGATGCTGGTCATCGATATTGATGACCAATGGCAACACTTTCACCTCCAAGGTCACCAACCTATATGGGATGGACCTGTTCCACTACCTTGGCCTCGAGCTATAAGATTATGCGTCAGGGATTTTCTCTGCCTCGTGATGACTGGGTGTTGTGTGATGTCCTTAGGTTACATAGGTTTAAGTAGTTCTAAGTTCTAGGGGACTGATGACCATAGATGTTAAGTCCCATAGTGCTCAGAGCCATTTTAAAAGATTCTGCATCTGCTATCAAGACCTTGTCTTTGGACACTCAGCTGCAAGAGCTTCTGGAATCATTCTCAGACATTTTCTGAAACGTCTCCAGGGGTCCTGAAGACCACATCAAACTCCTCCCCTTGACAGTTCTGAAGTTCCGCAAAGCCCTTCCCGTATCGTTTGCACTCCATGATAAGCTGCAGCTGGAGCTTTGGTGCCTGGGAGATGGAGGAGTCCTGACGCCAGTACACCATAGTTGCTGGGTTTCACCCATCGTTGTCATAAAAAATCCGAATGAGTCTCTTCGAGTTTGTGGGGATTTTAAAGCCACTGTCAGTGCACAATACGCTATTGACACCTATCCCATACCAAAGGTTGAGGACATTCTATCAAAAATGGTGGGCGGAAAAGTATTTGCCATGATTAATGTTCACGATACCTACTTACAGCTCTCTTTGCACGAGACATCGAACTCTTTCCTGGCCAGAAATACCCCTTTTCGCCTTTTTCGTTGCAGTCTGCTTCCATTCATTGACACAATTGCCCCAGCCATTATTCAATGCTATTTAGAGACACTGACCACAGACGTTTCTGGGACAGCAAACTACATTGGTGACAACTCAGTCGCTAGCTCTACGGACCAGGAATGGACAGGGAACTTATGTACAATGTTCAGCGTTCTACGGGATAATCACTTACGTTGCAATAAGGGCAATGCCTCTTTTTTTTTTGTGCCTCAGGTAACGTACCTCAGTCGTGTCTTGTGCGCCACAAAACAACTGTGGCCAACAATAGTCCTCAGTTTATGTCTGCTGACTTCACTTTCTTTGGTGCAGCCTCTGGCATCCAGTTAGTCTATACCGCACCGTTGCATCCAATGATTTGGCGGAAAGATTTGTCCACGCATTTGAGACACAGTTGGCCAAACTGTGTCAGCTTCACAACCTGGACGACGCCGTCGCAATTTTCCTTTCCACCTGCTGCTCCAAAGTCCTAGATGGGTTATCCCTGGTCAAAAAACTTCACGGCCACTTTCATCGGTCGGCCCTGTCCATCCTGTTTCCAGTCTCCCCCCCGCCCCCCCCCAAGCCCCCCCAAGCTCAGCACATTCCAGCCACTCTCGTTTTTCGCTGCAGGATCGAGTTTGGGTGAGTTTCTTCACCAGGCACCGTCCCTGGTGTGTTCCACGCATGGTCTCCAAGCTGCTCAGCCGTGCCATGGCGACTGTCATACTCGAAGACTCGAAGATGGCACGGTGTGCCAGAAACCTGGCAACCAGCTCCGCCTCTGGCATGCTTTGGGGCCATCTCTTACGCCATCTCCTCTTCCATGGGACCTCAGGGAAGATCGCTGACTGCTTCCCAGTCCGTTGCCGCTGCTATCACTGCTACCTGCAGAACACCCAGTGGATCCTCTTGCTCCTTCCACTACGCCTATGGAGATGGATCTGGCACCTGATGCCACGCCATAGTTACGGTCAGCGGCTGACCTGCGGCCCGAGGTCGAGATGAGCTTCACCTCACCCCTGGAAGAGGGGGGGGGGGTGGGGGGGGTGGGGAAGGGAGGACTGCAGTGTCCATCCCAGCCGGCTATGACATCGGCATTCTGTAAGACAGAGATGTGGGATGCTTTCATCACACAGAGTGAAACCAAGCAGATGTTTTGGGTACAGCCGAGGCCGCTGAAAGAGCCTGGAACTCATCCTCGTGTCTGAACCACTGGCCGCCAGGGCCAGCTACCCGAGCACTACGGATCGACAGCGGTGCCAGAGACCACAGGTCGACAGCGGTGCCACAGATTGCGATAAAAAAAAAGAAAAAAAAGTGGACTACTTTCCTACGCTACAGACGGGTGGGGTGTTGACGCTTCTTTTTGTTGTGCCTATATAGACCTTTCCACAACTGCACGGAATTTTATAGACACCTGATGTTGCTAGAGGATGTCGTTTATCTTTTGCGAATCTTAAACATTCTTTTATTTTCATGATGGGTCTGAAAACATTTTCCACATCGTACTTGCTTAAAATTTTCCCAATGCGTTCCGTGACCTTACTGATGAATGGTAAGAACACTTTCCCCTTGGGTTGGTATCGATCCTGGTTGTCAGTCTAGGGCGTAGTGCACGATCTATCTCTCTGTTGGAATACCCATTATCCTTGAAAGTTGCTCTAACGTGTTCAATCTCATCATCTAAGTGAGCTGGTTCACATATTTTGTGCGCCCTTTCTATTAATGTTTTAATCACCCCTCTTTTATTTCTTGGGTGGTGGTTAGAATCTTTCTGCAGATAACGGTCAGTGTGTGAGTCTTTTCTGAAAACCTTATAATTCAATGATCCGTCCTCTCGTTTGATTACAGTCACATCTAAGAAGTTCAGGTGACCATCGATTTCCTTTTCCATAGTGAATTGAATTCTTGGATTAATACTATTCAGATGTAACAGGAAAGCATCCAGTTCCTCTTCCCCATGGGTTCATATAACAAATGTATCGTCTAAATAACGATACCATATGGCTGGTCTTTTTCTAGCTGTTTGCAGCGCCCGTTGTTCAAAGTTCTCCATGAACAAGTTAGCCACAGCTGGACTAAGAGGACTTCCCATAGCCACCCCGTCAATCTGTTCAAAAAAAGCATTAAGAAATTGAAAATAAGTTGTTGTTAGGCAATGTCTGAATAATGCCAAAATATCACTAGGAACAATGTCCGCTATACATGTGATAATATCGATGAAGTGATACGAATTTTTAACATGACTGTCAGTTCCACCAAGATGAGATTTCAGCAGCGAGGCAAGGTGTCCAGCTAATTCATGTGTGGGAGACCCTATTGCGCTGACTATAGATCCTTAAGGTACCAGCGGTTTATGGACCTTGGTTACCCAAGGTTGCAGGATTCTAGTGCGAGTCGTTTACGAGATGACGTATTTTGAAAGGTTTTGACGCCCACATTTGCTTGTGCCATTGAATTTACGTAGTTACTAGGTACGATGTTGTTGTGTTTGCTTACAGAGTGCTTAAGTGTTCCTTGAGCGCATTGCTTCTTGATAGTCAGTTAGTATGTGACTGTCCAAGCAGTAGACCGTCTGTGGACGATGGGATTTACCAATGCAGAAAATACCGACATGCCCATGGTGAATGGAGAATTTAGGAAGTATTCAGTTCGTTCTTTTGCGGTGTATGTGGCAAGATATCCCAATAGACGTCAACCCTCTAGGCAATTATTTATCAATCTCTTGAACCAATGACACGAATGTCGTTGTGGAACACCTAGACAACGTAACAGAAGGAAACAAGTGACGACATAAGAGGGGGAAATTAATATTCATGGTGTTGTTGCAGTCGATCCGCACGTTATCTCTCATGCAATCACACGAGGAAGTGGCATGTGTCAGGCAAGTGTCCTACGCCTTTCAAATCAATATAGATTTCATCCTTATCACATCTCTCTCCATCAAGAGCTGCATAGGAACGATTATGAGAATCGTATTAACTTATGTACATGGGAATTACGACAGGACACTCCACATGTATCACGTCTCTTGTTTAGTGACGAAACCATATCCAGCAATTATTGCCAGATAAATCACCGAAACATGTACTATTGATCTCTTGCCAACCTCCGTTGGCTTCGTGAAGTGAAACGTTAGCGCCCATGGTGTGGTATGGGATAGTGAACCATCAGCTCATAAGCCTGTACAAAATGCTTCAAATGGCTCTGAGCACTATGGTACTTAACTTCTGAGATCATCAGTCCCCTAGAACTTAGAACTACTTAAACTTAACTAACCTAAGGACATAACACACATCCATGTCCGAGGCAGAATTCGAACCCGCGACCGTAGCGGTCGCGCGGTTCCAGACTGTAGCGCCTAGAACCGGTCGGCCACCGTGGCCGGCCATAAGCCTGTGTTTCATAGACGGAACACTGAACGTGCGCAAGTATCGCAGCCTCCTAACAGACAATCTTCAACGGATACTTGGAGACGTTCCTCTGCAGACTAGGAGGAACCTGTGGTACCAACATGATGGCTGTCCAGCTCACAGTGCACGAAATACTACAGCATTTCTTCACAAATTATTTGCAAATCGTTGGATTGGACGCAGAGGATCTGTCCCTTGGCAGGCCCATTCCCCAGTTTGACGCCTGTAGACTTTTCCTGTGAGGAAATCTGAAAGACAGAGTCTTCAAGGACATACCAACTACAGCCAATGGTATGCAACGACGTATCAATGCAATCTACTCGGACATCTCAGCTGAAATACTAGCACATGTGAAACAGTCGTTCCATACCAGACTGGGAGCGTGTGTTGCCGCTGCCGGTGGTCATTTTGAACACAACACGTGACGTTCGGTTGTCTCGTTACTGGTCAAAAACCACATAACTAATATATGAACATGTGTTGTTCTTTAGTGTGTGCTACCTAGGTACTGTACGAGTGACGGTGTGCGAAGATTTGAAAATAAGGTATCTTGTGAAAGGCCCGCACTAGAATCGTGCAACAAACACCACTGAAATTCTAACTGACCCTACCTCTTGTATATTCATGTCAATAGGCATTGTTCCATTTAAAAAACTATATGTTTGCCCAAGAACTGCACATTCTAAGTACTGCTACAATCTGTTGACTAACTAACAATACAAGCCTCTGATTACTAGTCCGTTGAGAAAACCGCACATCAATGACAGTTTCCATTTCCTCAATATTTGCGTTGCAAATGTTAGGTGATTCCCTCCGTGTATATAAATGTGTATGTGTTGTGTGTGTGTGTGTGTGTGTGTGTGTGTGTGTGTGTGTGTGAGTGTTTGTGCTATGGTGTAATTTGTACTTTTATGTGTTTTATTAGGTATTTCTGTGTGTGAATGGTTTTGTCCTTCACAAGTGGTTCGTCTACCAGCACTATCGTTACCGTCTAGTTATCCATGTAAACGACCGTTACAGTGTTATTATTCATGAGAGGAAAGGTCATTCGAAGCAAAACATGAGTTCTGAAATGCGTACCTTAAGAGCCATGAAAACTTCTTTACCTTCGATACTGTGAAACAAATACCTTGATTTCCATATTTCGGGTGGAGGTAGAACGGAAAAAAAGTCTGGAAACATGGGTTCTAAAATGCATACCTTAAGAGCTATCAGTACATGTTCAGTGCAAGAGATATGTTTCACAGAGGCGAAAATAAGAAACGTGCTCGTAGCTTTTAAGATACGAACATTAAAGCTCACGTTACTCAAAAACTTTTTCTTGTTTTCGTCCGCACTACCACCTTTTAAAACCTGGAAAGCAAAGGGTTTCGAACAGAAGAGTTTTGTTTCACAGGATCCAAAACATGAAAGTGTAACAAATTACCATTGAAAAAAGAAAACTGAATTGTATAAAGTATTTTAAAAAGCAGAAAGTAACATTAATTTTTTTATCCTGGGAAACTTAGCAAATAGATTCTTTCGATACTAGTATTCGTATACATAGTATCTCTCTTTGTCTATAACAATTATCTCTGAAACTGCTAGTACAGTTTAAAAATGTCTACATGTATACTGGGTGAACATTCATAAAACCGACAACTGCAGGGATGGTTTCCTGACTGGAAATGGAAGAAGAAAGGCCTACGAACAAGTGTCTGGAAATGCATCGTTGCCGCGGTAAATGGCGCTGACGAATGAAAGTTCGTCTGACAACCATTTCTAGCCAGGAATCGTTCCCTGCAGTTTGTCGGTTTTCTTAATGTTCACCCTGTATAACTTTTCTATTGAAGTACAAAGAAGTTAAAAAGACATACGTATATGAATATAAGTTCTGTATTAAATAAGAAGAAATTAACAATAATGTATTGTAAAATCCCTCTAAAAATTTATTAATATAGGAGCAACAAATGTTAGAAATGTACTGTAAAAATTTTGAAAAATCCATGTTAATAAACCAGAAGTTAGTATCTGATATTCCTGTTATTTACAAAAAACATAAATTCTGCTCCCAAATCATTCTTTCACTACGGCATACAGACCTCATATGACGAGTTCTTTGTATTTGCTCTAGTAGTAAAACGGAGGATGGTGTTTCCCACCATTTTAATTTGTCTGTTGGCCTAGAGGTGAAAGACTGTAGGGGAGGTGTTTCTACCTTTCTATTAGCCCAGAGCAGTGGGGGGGGGGGGGGGGGGGGTAGCGTCGTCCTCAGTCCTAGAACCGGTACGGTGGATGGGTAACCTTCATTTTTATATGACACATTTGCCAAAGATGTATGGGGGGGGGGGGGGGGTCATCAGGTTACATGCTGACCTTGAGTACGAATATACGACGTACTATTGCCTTACAAGTAGGGGCAGCAGGATGGGAGGACACGTAAATCGTATTAGGCTACAGGGTGACCTTGAATGTACCACACACTAGTACATGAGAGAGAGCATGGTATCTGGTTACCCTGTGACCTTGAATTTGGATCCAGAACTCTCTCCTTCATATACTACTACTCTTGATTATTTGGTACCATTGGGATCTGTCTCAGTTATTTTTCAGCAAAGTATACTGTACGTTAACCACAATTTAGAGCAGTATGAATGGATTTACGGGTGAGGAATTGGGTACTATGCATTTCGTGTGTGAGTTCATGACGCTATGGAAGAGCAGCACAAAGACTTCATGCTGAAATGTTCTTGCAGTGACGACAATCTCATCACCGTAGTTCTGCATGTTTCCAAATTCAGTGTTTTGTATTGTACATGTTGTTGTCTGCATATGCGTATCTGCAGTTGTGAAATTATTTTCACAGAAGCTGAGGAAGCTGGGTGGCAAATCATATAAATCGCCTTGAGTCCCTAAGACCATAATATACCCAAAAAACTAAGAACTTTGGACAGTTGAGTACGTAATTACCCTGCAGAATCGCTGAAAGGGTCTTCCACTACGCAGCAAGTTGTGTGCAACCATGAAACCTCCTGACATATTAACAGTTTTCATTGACGGACATCGAACCTGGTGCCTTGGAATGCTCTAAGTGAAAGAACCCTCCACTCGTGACTTGTGATCTGTATCCAGTCGTTTAACTCTTCCAGAAAGTCTCTACTGCTCTCCAGTCTCCATGGAGAATCTCGTGCGTACCACGGCGGATTAGGATTCCTAGGATATCAGTAATAGCATTGTCCACCATACACAACGATCCACATCGATTCCTTGTCTGGCATCCACCTTCAGTCTATCAGGAATCCCTTCGAATGCATTATCTGTATTGATACCAATTGGATGAGTTGGCTACTGAAGTCTAGTGATGAAAACTTTTGAGGTGTTGCTTCTTGTTTTGAAGAGGCTGATTTGTAAATTGTGGTAAATCAAAGCAACTGTGGTCTACGTAGTAAATAACCTCTTAGCATAATGTACCTCGTTGAGGAAATCTAAGTTCCATATTCCAGGATCCAGTCTATTGACTTAATGTTTTTAAGCAAACATAGAGTAAACAAATCAAAGGTTTACTTACCACTGTTGTTCATGAGGCAAGGGAGGTCTCTGACGCCACACTGCCGAATATTTTCTGCAAGGTAAATACTTTCTTCTTAATTGCCATATCACTACTTTTGGAAACATACTCATACGTACATGTAAGTACATTAAATGTATTCGCAATTGCGAATATGGAGAACCATCAACATGTATGGATGTCTAAAGGTACACTGCATCGTAATTCGGATTAACAAAGGCGCTGCAGGATCGTATTTATCCGCCGACACCAGGAAAGCGACTTTAAAGTAAAGTGTCTTGCCTGTACGGGAGTGTACATAATGGATCTACATGCTGTAGACACATATGGAAGTTTGGATCTAGATGGGAGTTGTGCACGGATAGCCGAATGCTGCCAGTACGGTAGTTCAGCGTGTTCGGTCAGAGGGTTAGCTGCTCTCTGTAATAAAAGACTGAGTGATTGGATCAACGAGGAACTTGAACAAGAGTCATGGGGCGTCCACCCTGAACAAATACAACGACCAATAACGAACAAAATAAGATAAAGTAAAAAAAAAAAGGTAAGGCAACCGCTCGCGAAAAGCGTGAAATCTGGTTTCTACTTCCGGTCGAGCGTAAATTTTCACTGTCGTCGTTTCATTCTACAACTGGTGGTTCTCCATATTCGCAGATGCGAATACATTTCATGTATTTCATAACAGATGTATTCGCAGCAGTGCCTGTTCCTTTGCACTTATATGCTTGTCCAAAAATACATTGCGTCATACTTCGGAATAAGACAGGCACTGCAGTACCGCATATATGTAAGTAGTACACCAGTGGGTGTTGTTAAAGAGCCTGTAGTGTTGCCAGATTATCCCCCGCCAGCTCTCTCTCATGACATCGTCGATGACATCGTCCAACATGGAAACATGGGAGAATTTCTAGCTCTGTGACATCGGCCAGGGACATTATTTTTAAACTGGCAGGATAGTGAAAAAATGGTGGAAAATTAATACAGGAAAATTGTGCTAAGGTGTTCCTCCGTCCCCCCCCTCCACCCACCCCCCATCCAAAATCCCATGACTTCATTGTGGCAGTTGGTTGTTGCTTTAAGTATAAATTGGTGTGAAACTTTCAAAAGAAAAAAAAACCAGAAAAGTAGATGTGACATAGTGGCCAACGGCCTTGCCGCAGTGATAACACCGGTTCCCATCAGATGACCGAATTTAAGCGCTGTCGAGCTGAGCTACCTCTTGGACGGATGACCATCCGATCTGCCGAGCGCTGTTGGCAAGTGGGGTGCACTCAGCCCTTGTGAGGTAAACTGAAGAGTTACTTGATTGAGTAATAGCGGCTCCAGTCTCGTCAATTGACATTCGGCTGGGAGAGTGGTGTGCTGACCACATGCCCCTCAATATCCACATCCAGTGACGTCTTTGATATGAGACGGCGGCCGGTCGGTCCCGTTGGGCCTTCATGACCTGTTCAGGCGGAGTTTGGTTTCTAGATGGGACATAGTCCTGTTGGTGCGAAATTCAAAAATTCGAAATCTCAGTCCTAGATGGCAGACCTGAGGATACTAGGACAGTTTGTCCCTCCTCCCCATCTCTATGACGTCTGAATTTGATGTGGTGATCCAAGGTGGCGATCTGGGCGCAATAGGACAGTCTTTATGACATAAGAATCCATGTTGCTGATCGGATATTCTGACTTCAACATATTAGGACAGTCTGAATGATAACAAAATCCAAGATGGTGATCTGAGCTGGCGATCCCAAAAGGCGACCTGCACATACTAGGACAGTCCACATGGCTGGCAGGCACATGGATCCAAGACAAAGGACCTGGGTAAACTAAGAAAGCCTGCATGTTTGCCAGATCACAAATCGTAAGTTGAAAACGGTGATAAATTAAGAAATCTTTGGTTTTACCCACGCCTATCGCTCACTCGCAAAAGAGTTTAAGTGCACTTGCACAGTATGTAAATAATTTCCCCTCAGACCTCTGCCGCTGCAGTTTGAACAGGTGTGTTCCCAAGTTTGAAATCCACGCGCTGACCCTTGTCAATTTAGTGTGTGGTAGAACAGAACCGGGAGAGGTATACACTTGCGTCTTTATTAAACATATACCACATGGGGGGGAGAGCCCATCACACTCCACATGACTTGAGTTAAAACGGCTAGAAAATTCGAAAATGTAAGCAGCACCCATTGGCTTTAGGCCATGTTCAGAAATGCAAGCAACTTCAGAATGACCATACATCACGTAGCACCATGTAACTTCAAATGTCTCAGAGGGAAATTGAAAAATTAAGCTCACACCTTCTCTACGGGGCACATGTGCAATGACTCATAGGCCAAAGCAAAGAAAACACTGTTTATTTTAATATTCACCACGAAAAGTTATTGTGTGGCCACTATTAAAGCAGCAGTGACCGGCCACATTGACATCAAAACCACAGTTCTGTCAAACACATAAACCTTATATACACACCTCATGTGTACCAAGCACATTCAGTACTTAACACATGTGTACGTAATGCCAACTCGATTCACGACCATCGAAAACTGCAAAAACACCCATGTTGAGAAGAATGATAATTTTACGAGAGTAATGCCTGTAACATAAGTGTATGTGACATTTTAACAGGAAAAACTAATCAACAATGCTAGGCGCAACACTCTGGCGTCTCCAGTAGGATGAAAAGCGTAGCAGTGTAGGCCAGAACGGTCCATTGACACACAGTAACGTGGCCTGTTCGTAAACATCTGAGTGACGCGTGTGCAACCGATCAAGATGCTCATAGGGGCACATCTCAGGGCTCACCAATGAGGTCACCTATCACAACACAAACAGCAAAATGCTGGCAGTGGTCATAATCATACTAGACGCATGGTTATTAGTTACATGGATGTTAGCAGCTCCTAAGAGATTAAGAGTGTACAAAAGCTAAGAGTGTACAAAAGCTATGACCTATGTACAATTTGAAACGAGTGCAGTGATACTACACTCCGTTTTTTTTTCCCCTTTCTCTTTTGAAATGAAAGTTCTCGGAGAGTGTGATGTTCAGCGCGGCAGTTTTATTATCTACTGCCATGGACATGTAACGCTATGCAGTTTCTAACGATACAACAAAATGAGAACAAAACATTGAGGCAATTCAGAGGTTTGTGAATGCTCTTTTCACGAAACAGGATAGGGAAAGATTACAAAACCAACATTCGCAACAGGTTGCAAAACGATTTACGACCACGAACGTATATCTCACGTAAGGACCTCCAAGAAATGTGAAATTAGGGATCATAAGGAAGCACATAGTCAGTTTATTTGACTTGCTGATGCGTTTTACACAGAGTCTAACGTCCAAATCCCATAGACAGTCAACGTTAGCGATAAGGACGTATAGTTGCGTGCATTAACCGCAAGTGAGTTCATGAAAAAATGGGAAAACTTGTTAAGAGCATGTTGGCCAACCGTTTTTTTTTTCTTTGTTACATGAAATGGACAGGCTCTTGATAGGGTGAAAGGAACTGAAAAGTAATTTTTGAATCTACAGACGATTCAACGTTATTCTTGAGTGAAACATGTTGAGATGAAAATGTTTTCTGTTGAATCCGCTGAATGGACACAAATTGAGTAGCAGTACGCCCAGGCGGGGCGTAAAGCTTTGTGTGATGCACGCACCAAGCGTACAGGAGTGGGCATTCGGCTCCGAAAGCCTACAATGATGATGTTTCGTTGAATGGTTCGCACGCTGACACTTGTTGATGGCCGAGCATTGAAATCTGCAGCAATTTGCGGAAGGGTTGCACTTCTATCACGTTGAACGATTCTCTTCAGTAGTCGTTGGTCCCGTTCTTGCAGGGTCTTTCTCCGGCCGCAGCGATGTCGGAAATTTGATGTTTTACCGGATTCCTGATATTCACGGTATACTCGTGAAATTGTTGTACGGGAAAATCCCCACTTCATCGCTACCTCAGAGATGCTGTGTCACGTCGTTCGTGCGCCGACTATAACACCACGTTCAAAGTCACTTAAATCTTGATAACCTGCCAATGTAGCAGCAGTAGCCGATCTAACAACTGCACCAGACTCATGTTGTCCTATATAGGCGTTGCCTACCGCAGCGCCGTATTCTGCCTATTTACGTATCTCTGCATTTGAGTACGCATGCCTATACCAGTTTCTTTGGCGCTTCAGTGTAAAACATCTGACATTTTCAGTGGACCTGTAAATGATGACAAAGGAGGAAACCAAAGGTGTGCATTATTTGTGATTTGCTCTGACTTTTGTAATCGTTTGATGTGGTTGTAAAAACCACGTTTCAAGAAATAATTATGTGTAATGATTATCTTGGATTCACCTAGTTCAGAAGATTGCTTTTGTTCTGTTTGCTTATCATGTAGCCATGCCTGACAGTAGGATCACGTAGAGAACCAGATTTATTGATTTTCTTTCTTTTTATTTGATATCAGTATCGTATGTTACCCGTTATACATAACTTAATCACAGTTAGCTCTGTGATGTGTGTATCTGTGGTTGATTGGAAGTGCATGTGTGATCGTAGGATCAAAATAACTTTCTTGGTTCTCATAGTAGAAGTGTGGGAATGCCGCTGAATTTTAGCCTCAAAGCCGGCATGCGACATAACTGGTGACACAATAGTTTATCCCGGACTTTTTAGAGGTTCGTCTTCCGATGGGTCTGTCTAGTCTGTGGAATTTAACATTGAACTCATGTGAATATTTTATAAAGAAAACGGGTGCTTGGTTAGAGAAATGGGAGCAGTTTCCTTGAACAGCATGAATGGCTACCAGCCATTTTCGGTGGCAACCGCTAAGTATTTGTTGGGAATATTAGATTTTGCTTTGCTTTGTGAAACTAACTTCAAGTGACTTTCTACCACAGCTTTTTAATCATTACGATTCTGAAGAATTTTGTGTGTTTCGTTTTATTTGCACTGTTACTATAATAACGCCGGCCGGTGTGGCCGAGCGGTTCTAGGCGCTTCAGTCTGGAACCCCGCGACCGCTACAGTCGCAGGTTCGAATCCTGCCTCGGGCATGGATGTGTGTGATGTCCTTAGGTTAGTTAGGTTTAAGTAGTTCTAAGTTCTAGGGCACTGATGACCTCAGATGTTAAGTCCCATAGTGCTCAGAGCCATTTGAACCATTTGAACTATAATAATAAAAATTTTTGTGGTGGACCACTATAGTTAAGATTTCCCCCTGGGTTCTCATGAACTTGTCAGGGTACATAAAAAAAAAAAGAAAATTAAATCACTAAACAGTGATATAATACAATAACAACCAATTCAGCGCGATTTCTTTTCTCGGCACTGGTGTAACGGCAGGCATGTGCCCCAGGCACCTTGCATGAAAGGATTATTTGTAATGCTTAACCTGGCCTCACCTATTTCAGCTAACTGCTTTTCTGCGATTTTCTTGTCATGCAGCATTCTATATCAGCATACAGTGTTCGCCATTATCTACAGCCGGCCGGAGTGGCCGTGCGGTTGTAGGCGCTACATTCTGGAGCCGAGCGACCGGTGCGGCCGCAGGTTCAAATCCTGCCTCGGGCATGGATGTGTGTGATGTCCTTAGGTTAGTTAGGTTTAATTAGTTCTAAGTTCTAGGCGACTGATGACCTAAGAAGTTAAGTCGCATAGTGCTCAGAGCCATTTGAACCATTATCTATAACGGTTACCTCTGTGATGTACCAAGTGAATGTGCAATCGCAGAATTAGAGGAGCTTTGGGGTTTTCATTTTAGAAGTGTGGAAATATCAGCTGGTATTAAGCCCCGAACTTGTGACGTGTCTGGTTGTGACAACAGTTTGTTCCGCTCTCTTTAAAAATTCGTCTTGTGATTGGTCAGTCAGATCAGTGCGTGAACTGTGGAATTATCCGCAGAATGCTTATTCAAAAATCGTACTGTGTACTGATCGCAGGCGTGAGCAATTGCCAATGACATTTTTGGAAGAAGCATTTGGTATTATGAAGTCGTTTTTGGTGATGACTGACCATCTTCCACGCCTACTCAGAGCTGTCGAACCAGACCATAACATCTCGGAAGTTGTAGACAAAAATTTTTGTGGTCAGTTACTAGTCGTCTGTCGATATGGTTAGTTACACGTGCTGTTACTTAGGAAAAACAATTTGTTTGGATTCTAGTTAGACGTTCCGTTTAATAATCTAGTTAATCTGTGAAGTAATTAAATTCTGCTATGAAATGAATAACGTCCCTAAATTGTGTGTGTGTTAACGTTAACGGTTTTCAATTAGTCTTTGTAAGAGTGACATATTTTCAATATCCATCTGCGATAGGATCTTAACAGTGTGCTGTACAAATTTTCTCAAACAGCGTGAACAGTTAACTTACGGTCCAGATTTGCAGATTTGACGGCAACCACGCAGAATTTGTGGGAATTATTAGGACTTTCTTTGCTTGGTGAACTTATCTTGCAGTGATTTCGCTTCCCAGGTGTAGCGAGTGTTTGAATTTTAATGTATTCACAATAGCAATCGTGTTCCATCCCTCCAATGCCACAATCTTTGCTAACAGAATAATGTTCAGAGAGTATATTTCGGTAGCTTTTCGTCTACGTGCATTACACCACTCCCTTAGACCTCCTGTCATTTGTGAGAATAGCTGACCTACTTCAGAAAGGCTCTTTTAAATTGTTACTGAAATTCATTCCTTAATCAGTCGTGATGAAGTAGGTTAGTCATATTCGGTAGCATATTGTAGATAAACCATTGGGCCAAATTTTAGTGTATTCTCTTACCGACGTCAGTTGATATTGCACTTAGTGTAACAAACCAAGACAGTGGCATTTTCTGATCCCAATAAGAAGTACAGGAGCTTCATAAAGTACATTAATTACGTCTTAAGATGTGACTGTATTCTCAATAGTACTAAGGTTCATATTTAAAGATAAGCAGATTGTTGATAGCAACAACTGAAAGGGCAATAACATCTTTCATTTGACAACACCTTCCACTTTTTTTTTTTTTTTCACTGCGTTTCTGATTAGTCGTTACATTCGGTGAAATGTCTAAAGTAGAAAATGTCTCTTGTAGGCGTCACACAATTCTGACTTGCATAAAACTAAATTGTAATCGTTGTTCTACAGTTTTGTGGTTGTATTTTTCTTATATATTTTGGGGTCTTTCATTTATATGTGAAATATCTAGTGCCGAAATCGGCAAAGTCAGTGAAGGCATATTTTTCGATATGGAAGAGAAACCTCTAGAGACATAACAATGTTGGTAACAGACTGTTTTCTACGTGATTTAAAATCAAGTTTCATTATTCTGTGAAATATCATTCACAATGAACCAATTTTTTTGTTAATTTTAGTTTTGACTGCGCCATTTTTGTTGCAATTTGATAAGCAATGAAGTGAAAATACAGTGACAATGTAATTACTTTTTATATCTATTAAAAACATTTCAACGTAAATTGGATAATACCATATGAAGAAGAAAATCAGGAATCTGAGGAGAAAGAAAACAGGGTTTATCTCACTAAAAGTTTGTAGTTAAGTTACTTCCTGAACACAATAAAAAGAAAATAATCTGCAAATAATCAAGCATGTTAATAGAATCATTATTATCATAGACACTTTTCATGCATACTGCGTTATGTTGTTTTAACTCTTCAATTTGCTCTCATGTACACGGAAATATCAATCATTTCACGTCATCGATTGACCTGTGTTGGAACTCTCATTACCAGTGCAAGCAGTTTCAGAAGCTAATAACAGTGCTTTTTAAAGCTGCCATGACTGAAGATCTCCCAGTGTCGGGCCAAAGTGTTTGTACAGGTGATTCTTTAAATGTTTCCTTTCAGAGACAAGAAGAGTAATACCTTTTATCACTGTGTGATGTTTCATTTGAGCCGGGGAATCGCTACGTTTACACAGACTTTTGTACTTCCTAATATCATTTTTATAAAATACCTTGCCTTTTACACAGACAGATTTTTTTGTGCCCTATCCATTTTCTTCATAACAATTCTTTTGGTCTTAGATAATGGAAAATGTTATTGAAAGGAAGGTTACAATACATTAGCAACTGTAATTTTCAGTCACGCTACTTAAAAGCCACAATCAGATGCAAAATAGTGCCATTATTAGATAACATCTTTTAATAATCATCAGGGTGAAAAAGAAGATTTCGCGGAAGTCATAAGAAGGATACCTGAAGCGAGATTATGGCTTACGGATGTGAAGAACGAATTTTATTGATTTTAAATTGCAGTAGCGAATAGAGCGCTGTGCTGATTTTTGAGGTGAGTACCTACAAATGGCTGTAGACCTGAGTTGTATTCCATAGATGTAGTGATGAATTTCCTGTTACAGCAGTGGTGAAATATAGAAATCTGGTGACTAATATTCATGTCGTCTGTGGTGTTGCTTTAGGTGGAGAGAGAATGTGCTACGAGACCATGGGAAGATTACCACGCCCGCAACACCTGAAAACAAGAGAGTTGGTAGTAATCAAGAAGCGGAATTAATACATGAAGTAAAGACGAGAGAATTGAGGGTTTCAAGCTGTGCCAGACTTTTTGGAAAGGTATCAAGGAAGGGCAAGGAGATACATCAAGAGAAAATTAAAATGAAAGAACGATACTTCAGCACTATACAGTCAGTTACATGTTAAAGATGGTTATGTCAATATGGAATTTTTTCGTTGTGTTGAACCGTACTCAAAAATAGACATTCATTCTCATTCATTATACACACTTTTCATAGTTACTTAATTTTTTTTAATTTTTTAAAGAAAATATATATTCATTGATAAATCGTTGTAACATGATTGTTTGACTAGACAATTTTCTGTGCTAATTTCACACTGTCACTAAGAGAGGATGGGAACAAGGCTATTTTTTTATAGTTTTATTTTTACTTTCACTTCATTAGTGTCCCTGGCGTAGCCTTGAAAGCTTCCTTTTCCCTCCATGATCGTTGTCTCAAAAGTACGGGCCGGCAGTCTGAATGCTTTGTAGAGTCTCTTTCCGTATTGTCGCAAGCTGTAGTAGCAACTTTGAAGCTTTACTTCTCACACACATCTTCGATGCTACGAAGAGGTTTGCCTGAAGAAACTCTGGCAGAATTCCGGCGAATCACGATCCATCCCTCTAAGTTCGGGCTACTAACTAGAACAGCATTTAGTTCGCGGAAAAAACTGTGCACTCTGTTTGGCTGCTTTACCTCCCAACGAGCATAGCTCTCCTCTGGAGACAAGGGACGGAGAATTTTCTGATAGCGGGTGGAAGCGAGGTATCGCAGGCATTGGATTGGGATGCATGCGTGTCTTCAGTGAACACCAAATTCGTTTAGTTACGATGCATTCAGAGCGTTAGGGGATCTGATAGTTAGCAAGCATTGGCATTTTCCTTTTTCTTTGCAGTTCTTCGCCGTACATTCAGATTCATAAGCGATTCTGGACTTTTGAGTCTTTGTACGTTAAGCAATTCAAGTGCACAAAGCAAGTCGTTGCAACACCAAGGACGCAGTGTTTATTGCAAATAACCGGATTAACTCGGCACGCTCCCCTGCCGACTCACACTCCCACCCAGACCCACCTATCCGGATTGCTCGTCCATGTCCTCTACCCTCCCTAATTTCAGATTCCTGCTGGAGGTCGAACGTGAATGTCCATCCGCACTGAAGGTTGTGGGTTCATTGCCAATAAGGCGAATCAGTTACGTGAATGCGTGGTGTCCGAAAGAACAGACACCGTGTGGAGTCCGAGGTGCAATACTTATTTCACTTGTCGCTGCTGATTCCGCATAAATTCCCGATGCAACGTTAGTTCCTTCCCTTTCCCTTCCATTTTCCCTCCTCCAACTTCAATTTACATAATACACATCGCAGCTGCGAATTCCGTATAGCGTCTGTTCTTCAGGAAAAGTCTGTTCTTTCAGACATGTTAAGAAGAACAGACACCACGCATTCATGTTATTCATATAACTATATTTCTCAGCCGTGGGAGTGCCACTCCTGACAAAACTCTACCATCTGGCGAGCAAGACGTATGAAACAGGTGAAATACCCTCAGACTCCAAGAAGAATATAATAATTCCAATCCCAAAGAAAGCAGGTGTTGACAGATGTGAAAATTACCGAACTATCAGTTTAATAAGTCACGGCTGCACAATACTAACGCGAATTCTTTACAGAGGAATGGAAAAACTGATAGAAGCCGACCTCGGGTAAGATCAGTTTGGATTCCGTAGAAATGTTGGAGCACGTGAGGCAATACTGACCCTACGACTAATCTTAGAAGATAGGTTAAGGAAAGGCAAACCTACGTTTCTAGCATTTGTAGACATGGAGAAAGCTTTCGACAATGTTGACTGGAATACTCTCTTTCAAATTCTGAAGGTGGCAGGGGTAAAATACAGGGAGCGAAAGGCTATTTACAATTTGTAAAGAAACCAGATGGCAGTTATAAGAGTCGAGGGGCATGAAAGGGAAGCAAAGGTTCGGATGGGATTGAGACAGGGTTGTAACCTATCCCCGATGTTATTCAATCTGCATATTGAGCAAGCAGTAAAGGAAACAAGAAAAATGCGGAGTAGGTATTAAAAACCATGGAGAAGAAATAAAAACTTTGAGGTTCGTCAATGACATTGTAATTCTGTCAGAGACAGCAAAGGACTTGGAAGAGCAGTTTAACGGAATGGACAGTGTCTTGAAAGTAGGATATAAGATGAACATCAACAAAAGCAAAACGAGGATTATTGAATGTAGTCGAATTAAGTCGGGTGATGCTGAGGGAATTAGATTAAGAAATGAGACACTTAAAGAAGTAAAGGAATTTTGCTGTTTGGGGAGCAAAATAACTGATGATGGTCGAAGTAGAGAGGATATAAAATGTAGACTGGCAATGGCAAGGAAAGCGTTTCTGAAGAAGAGAAATTTGTTAACATCGAGTATAGATTTAAGTGTCAGGAAGTCGTTTCTGAAAGTATTTGTATGGAAGTGAAACATGGATGATAAATATTTTGGACAAGAAGAGAATAGAAGCTTTCGATATGTGGTGCTACAGAAGAATGCTGAAGATTAGATGGGTAGATCACATAACTAATGAGGAGGTATTGAATAGAATTGTGGAGAAGAGGAGTTTGTGGCACAACTTGACTAGAAGAAGGGATCGGTTGGTAGGACATGTTCTGAGGCATCAACGGATCACCAATTTAGCATTGGAGGGCAGCGTGGAGGGTAAAAATCGTAGAGGGAGACCAAGAGATGAGTACACTGAGCAGATTCAGAAGGATATGGGTTGCAGTAAGTACTGGGAGATGAAGAAGCTTGCACAGGATAGAGTAGCATGGAGAGCTGCATCAAACCAGTCTCTGGACTGAAGCCCACAACAACAATAATATTTCTCAAACGAAAAACCGTTATATGAATGTCGTTGAGACTTCCTTAATTTGAAGATGGGATGCCATTGTGCCACCATGCGGATTGGCCACGCCAACCGATGTGGCCGAGCGGTTCTAGGCGCTTCAGTCTGGAACCGTGCGACCGCTACGGTCGCAGGCTCGAATCCTGCCTCGGGCATGGATGTGTGTGATGTCCTTAGGTTAGTTAGGTTGATGTAGTTCCTTGTTCTAGGGGACTGATGAGCTCAGATGTTAAGTCCCATAGTGGTCAGAGCCATTTGAACTATTTTGGAATGGCCACGCGGTTTGAGACGTCACGTCACGGACTGCGCGGCACCTCCCGCCGGAGGTTTGAGTCCTCCCTCGGACATGGATGTGTGTGTTGTTCTTAGCAAAAGTTAGTTTAAGTGACCGATGACCTAAGCAGTTTGGTCCCTTAGGAATTCACATACATTTCAACATTTGTCACTGTGCCACTTTATTTGCACCGACATTTTCATCTGTTTATTCTTCATTAGTGACGGTGGCATAATTATAATTTCCTTCTCTTGTTGATCAGTAGAGACCGGATTAAATTCATTATAAAAACCTTAAAATATGCATGCAGATGTGCATGAAAAATGCTTAAAAATGCATGAAAAGTGTCGAAATACGCTAGATCAAATAATAAAAATAAAAAACTGGTAGTTACTGCGTCCGTTATATCTCAAAGTCGAACCTGTTCATATCAGTTAGGAGGAAGAGCGCCAGCCACCGAAAAATCAGTACATTTAGAACGCTGATGTTATTTTCTAGTCCGCAGCTCGTGGTGTTTCTTCCCGCGTGTGGGGTTCCGGGTTCGATTCCCGGTGGAGTCAGGGATTTTCCCTGCCTCAAGATGACTGGATGTTGTTGTGTTGTCTCCATCATCATCATTCATCCCCATTACGGTCGGAGGAAGGCAACAGCAAACCACCTCCACTGAGATCTTGCCTAGTCGGCGGTGCAGGTCTCCCGCATCGTTCCCTCCGCTCCTCGAAGTATACGACCTCATCATCATCATCATCATTTCCTGAATACTTTCTGTAAGAGGGTAGGAAGGTGGCCTTTCTGGGATTATTTTCTAAAAATTTGCAAAATGGGGGCGCATACCGTATTTCAAGAATTTTCCTTCTTTGTATTGTTATTTGTAACAAGCGGAAGCAATGCGAGAAAATCGCAGCGAAACAATCGATATGTACACGACCAAATTCGAGATATATCGCACACAGAGGGGCACGCTCAAAAACTCTGTAGTATTTTATTTAAAACACAACATACAGTCATGAATGTTTTTAACAACATTAACTTTTAACTAATTCTATTGGGCCAAAGCATCATTTACAATTTATTTTACATTTTCCTACTATTGTAAACATAAACTACGAACTACTGTTCCAAATGTTCGTTAGTAAGATTGTGACTTCGATCACTCAAAACATCTTCATAAGCAGGAAAGGACCGTTCTACATCAACTGAGGGAACTGGGCAGTATTTGAATTTGGGTGCTAGGTTGGCACTTACTGTTTCTTGTAAAAGCTCACCCATCCCATTAATAAAATTATCAATTTGGCACAAGGGTTCAAAGCATGGGTTATTGTTTGAAAGGTTTCCAATTTTTTCTTTAACTCTTCTTGGGAATACCTACGGCAATGAGGAGTTCACTACAATATTTTTATTCATTAACTGAATATTCAACGCCAAACCTTGAGTTTCAATTTTTTTAATACTTCTGCGTGCTAATCACAGCAATGTCTTTTTTAATACCGGAATCATTAAAAGCTTCCTTGCACTGGCAAACTGCCAAAGTCTCTGCACTATCGAAGTCGTTTACTACCCCTCTGATGGCATCTAAATGTTCGCTGTAAAACAACACAGCTTTCACCCGCATACCCCGAGTTACCACTGGTTCGGGAGGTAAAGGCCATGTTTGGTAGTTTTTCTGTGTAGGTCTTGATGCGAACAGTAGTCTTTTGAAATACTTCATTTGTGGATTAAATCCGTTTATTTACATTCACAAACGTTGAACGTACTTCTTCAGTTAGGTGATGTACTCCATGAGCAAAGCACGTCACATGAATGACATTGGGATAAAATTCCCGGAGGGCATTTCCTGCTTTGATCATATAGCGAGCAGCATCTGAAATAAACACAAACACGTTTTCATCTGCAGAAGATTCTGGTAAAATTTTTCTGCAACCCTCATTCACAAATCTGTCGATAGTAGAGTGATTTATTTTCTCAAGTTCTTTGCATGCCGCTAAATAGAAAGAAGTAGGCTCTTCTTTTCAAGCACCAACAACTAAATTTTCAATGTAACGGCCACAAGTGTCTGTAGCTTCGTCAGGTGAAATCCAGATAATGTCCTTGCGTTCATTGCGTATTTATTCCAGAACATTTACATAAATTGTCGGTATGTAATTTTTACGCAATGTTGATTCGTCTGGTATATTTTGTTTAAGAAATATTTGCGCAGGAAGCCCTTAACGATCGGGTTTGTAAGTTTGAGAATAGGAATATTGCTTGCAATGAATGCTTCACATATATCCATGATAAACCGACTTTTTTGGTTAACTTTGGACAAATCCCTGCTACTGCAGCTGGCTGTTGTCAGAAGTCGTGGTCCTTTCTTCTGCACTGGTGCGATATGAAGACTTGTCTTGACATATTGGTCTATTTGAAACTGTTTTTTTGCACGAAACGTTTTTCTCTCAAACTCGACAATATAAAACAATTCCAGCATATGTAAATGTTCCAGGGTGGTCAGCCATCCACGAAACGACGTTCATTTTTTTTTTTTCCAGGTGGCATGGCGCACAACATGTTACACACTACATATCGTAAACACGTCCAACTGTGTACAAGTAAATAGAAAGCTAAACTGAAACAATGAACGTGCGAATAAAAGCTTGTGTAGTTTATTTTAATTGTTGCCGACGCGTACGGTATGACAGCGGAGGGGATTAATCGGGGGCGCGGGCGCAGGAGCATTGACTCCGTCTGCCTGGTGCTGCTCCTCTTCTCTAATGATTTCGCTAGGCAGTGGCCTCTCGGTTAGCGATTGCACGCAGTTCTATGTCGCGGTCAATCTGCGACACATCAAAACTAGGTCGAGCTAGAGACCAGTCGTCTAAATTTTTAAAATATCGTAAACATAGGGTCCGCAGCTCGTGGTCGTGCGGTAGCGTTCTCGCTTCCCACGCCCGGGTTCCCGGGTTCGATTCCCGGCGGGGTCAGGGATTTTCTCTGCCTCGTGATGACTGGGTGTTGTGTGCTGTCCTTAGGTTAGTTAGGTTTAAGTAGTTCTAAGTTCTAGGGGACTGATGACCATAGATGTTAAGTCCCATAGTGCTCAGAGCCAATCGTAAAAGCCGGCCGCGGTGGTCTAGCGGTTCTAGGCGCGCAGTCCGGAACCGCGCGACTGCTACGGTCGCAGGTTCGAATCCTGCCTCGGGCATGGATGTGTGTGATGTCCTTAGGTTAGTTAGGTTTAAGTAGTTCTAAGTTCTAGTGGACTGATGACCACAGATGTTAAGTCCCATAGTGCTCAGAGCCATTTTAGAGCCAATCGTAAACATAGAGCAAAAATATGCATCGTCACTAGTTTTTAGTTAAAATATGCAAAAACCAGTGAAAAGGAGCCAAATATGCAAATGCATATGCAACATGCAAATGCATAAAATCCGGTCTCTATTGGGCAGTAACGTACTTGCTTAGTCACAATGATCTGGTTCCACAATTCCTTTCCAGTTACGTTTTTTGTGCCGCTGTGAAGAGGTTAGGATGCTGAGACAGTTGTTTTTCTTCACAAATATCATGTCAAATTATAGGCCTGATTATCGAGAGAATTCTGTGTTTATATTATGCCAAGTTTCCTTTGTTATAGAGTAGGTACGATTACCGAGGTAATTCTGAGTCTGTATAAAACCAAGTTTACTTTGTAATAAAACGTAATGTCGATTTGCATTCCTTGTTTTACTGCAACCTAGTACCACATAAGATAAGTTTCGCAAAACCCCTGTGCATGTTTTTTTATAATTTATATATGTATAATTTTTTATGTGTTTGCAATACGGCAGAACTTGTTTATTGGTTTCACAATTTACGCGCACGGAAGTAAGTAACATGGAGGAAGAAACCAATGTTAGTTGCCTGTTAAACAGCACTGTTAGCCACTGTCTTTATGATGAGCGTCGCTACGCGCTCTGGCACTAGAAAGTTGCCGGATTCCGACAACACTCACGGAGCCATGGGCAAGGGCAGCGTGCCGGGCTGAAAGGCAGTGTAAACGACCGTACCAGTAGTCGACTCAATAAAGTGAGTGGACAGCGACCCATCTCCAGGTGCGAGTGCTGCGCCAGGCCATCTAACCACGCCTCCGCTGCCCCAGGGTAATGTGGTGGCTGCCGACACGGACATTCAGCTCACGCTTGTAGAAACAGAGACCCCTGCAGTGAGGCGCATCCCACTGACAGAACGGAATCACGTGCCTAGGACCAGTCGGCACTGCAGGCATTAACTATGCAGCAACTCGCATGATAGGAAACTGTGATGGACGTACTAAAAACTGCTGGGAAGGGCAGAAGCTCTAAGAGAAAATAGATAACAAGAGCACTAGGCTAGACACATTTACAGTTGAGATCCAGAATGTGACAACAGAACTCCAGAAAGAAGCTGACGATGTAAAAATGGGACTACAGGCCCTAGAAGCAATGAAGGAGGACATCTGCAACCAAGCAAGCGAGGTAACTGAGGGTCAAATAAGTTTCAGCTTTTGGAAGAATGGGTAAATGCTGTCGAAAGTGGATTTGGTGCAGCAACAGCAGAGACGCACAAAACTCACGATGCGATTGTGGATGTTAATAAGGAAAAAACTGCGCTCCAAAAATTGTTGAAACGTGTGTGAAATCTTATGGGACTTACCTGCTAAGGTCATCAGTCCCTAAGCTTATACACTACCTTACCCTAAATTATCCTAATGACAAACACACACACCCATGCCCGAGGGAGGACTCGAACCTCCGCCGGGACCAGCCGTACAGTCCATTACTGCAGCGCCCTAGACCGCTCGGCTAATCCCGCGCGGCAAATTGCGCTCCAACAGGATGGTTCTCAAAAGGATTCTAGTAATGAAGAAGAGGTTAATCGAATCACCGAAAATCTGCAAAATTTGACAACAGCAGTCGAACAGCTGTCCGTGAGGAATAGTGAAGTCTCGGACCGAATTCAGGTGGTAGCATGAGGGATAGTGACGAGGTCCAACTGCTACTACGTTTTAAGAAAGAACAGGCGAAAATTTACGGGGTGTAACAAGAAACATTGCATGAGATGGATAAACTCACGGAGCTTGCAAACATGATGCCGGGAAGGATTGCGGCTGTAAATTAGAAAGGCGGTAACGACGACATGGAGCGTAAATGAGAGTGAATTAAAGGATTTTGTGGAGAGATTATGTTGACTACGAGAATGTATCCGCCTGATGGGTCATGGCACGATGAACTCTTCAGTGAAGTTGAGGAAGATGACAACATAGAGCACTTCCTCTCAGTGCGGAAATACAGTATTTTTCCCGATCCTTCTGTCGAGATTCGTGAGCAGACATTTATTTATCAATTCCAGAGAGCATTTCTGTCATCATGGAGGTCTTCCCTTAAGATAAATTTTGTCTGCGGGCACCTCAGGAACGATGCCGTGGCGCGCATGTGAATTTTAATGCGGCACTGTCATTTTTCTAGTGATTTCCAAAAGACTTACTTTGATGAGTTTCGGCTGAAGAGCGAGCAAGATAGTGCGATATTATGAATCAAGATGACCAAACCGTTCGTGGAGACGAGCCATAAAATCCCCACCACATATTTCAAGGAACTGATACAGCGTAATCAGATCTTGGATGCGCCATATGATGCGTCTGAATTGATCCGTATCTACCTCACAAAGGTCCTTCACTGACTGCAACATGACATTGTAATTACCAGGAAAGTCATGAGGGAGATTAAATCTTTCCAGCTGCTACTGCAGGATCTTGTGTACGAGAGGGGCAGTGAAGTGCGCGGGCCTACACAGACAGACAGGAGCATGCCGGCAGACGCGTACCTTAACGAGAACAGGGACTGTCAAACGCGGCGGCCATCGAAGTCAGACGGCCCGTGGTGGAACCAAGTACTGTGAAAGAATAATTGGACACCCGATTGAGGATGAAGACCAGGCACACAGAAAACTGGTAGGAGCCCGTTCAGGTATTTCTGATATGTATTTAGGAGGGCCCGTGTTATTGTATACAGACTCAGAAAGTGTTAGAAACGACTTATTGCGGGAGCAGCTGAGTGATTCTTTTAGTTCATATCCTGTTTTGACAGCAAATTTTAGGAACATAAGTGTTCAGTGTATCCTCGTCAAAGGTAGCTATGTGTCAGTTATGATAGAGAACGTCATTGAAGCGTGTATCAAAGAGAAAATGAGGCCAATATTGGCCCTTCAGAGGACGATAATCTGATGACTGGGTATTGTGTGATGTCCGTAGGTTAGTTAGGTTTAAGTAGTTCTAAGTTCTAGGGGACTTATGACCATAGATGTTAAGTCCCATAGTGCACAGAGCCATTTGAACCATTTGAGGACGATAATCAGAGGTAGAATAGGAGGCAAACCCTGCCAGCCACGAAGCAGGTACTTGTAGACCTTGCATGCCAATCAATGACACTCAGTGCTAACTTTCTGTCTGTGGCCTCTGTAGTGGACTGACAAGGCAGCCAGTCCACAGTGACGGGTAGCCAAGAGGGCACACGTAAACACACGCCGACTGGCGCGAAGTCTGGAACAGGATTCGTAATGAATGTGATAAAGAAAAGAACGTAGCTACTAGAACACTTAACTTTTATATCGTCCTTTGGTATACAGCATTCTTGATGATACACGTGAGACTATCTTGAGATACATGCAATGGTACAAATGGCGCCTTGCTAGGTCGTAGCCATTAACTTAGCTGAAGGCTATTCTAACTGTCTCTCGGCAAATGAGAGAAAGGCTTCGTCAGTGTAGTCGCTAGCAACGTCGTCGTACAACTGGGGCGAGTGCTAGTACGTCTCTCGAGACCTGCCTTGTGGTGGCGCTCGGTCTGCGATCCTGACAGTGGCGACACGCGGGTCCAACATGTACTAATGGACCGCGGCCGATTTAAGCTACCACCTAGCAAGTGTGGTGTCTGGCGGTGACACCACAGCCTCTCTTTCCGTGGATGCGATACTCGGGCTAGACTTCCTCCATTATCACCGTGCTAGTCGGAATATGGACGGACGTTTTGTGGAGATTAGAGCGGGGTAGCCGCGCGGTCTTGGGCGCCTTTCCACGGTTCGTGTAGCTTCTCCCGTCGGAGGGTCGAGTCCTTCCTCGGGCATGGCTGTGTGTGTTGTCCTTAGCATAAGTCAGTTTAAGCTAGATTAAGTAGAGTGTAAGCCTAGGGACCGATAACCTCAGCAGTTTGGTCCCATAGGGACTTACCACAAATTTCCAAAATTTCCAGAAAAATCCTCGGATGCCCATAACTAGATGTTATATATGGGCCACCACAAGCCTTCAGAGCACACGAAATGACCTTAAATATAGAGAAATGTGTCTGTGAGTGCAGGGAGATAAAGTTCCACAGACATACTGTCTCATCCACAGGAGTCAGACCAGACACAGAAAACTAACAAAGCATACGAGAATATCCCGTCCCCAACACTAAGGAACTGGTTCGCCGGTTCCTCGTGTTAGTTACTTCCACTAAAAATTCACTAAAATATGGTGAAAACTCCCTATCTCTGCTAGCTGACTGGCAAGAACGCTGGCTTGGCATGGAACGAACGATCACAATGAGAGCTTGAGGCTCTGAAAAATGGGCTCATTAATGCACCCATTCCGGCGCACCTGGAACTGGGGAGGGAGTTTTGTCTTTCCTCAGACAACTCCCAGATTGGGAACGGTGTACACCTGTTCCAGAAGAAGGTGCAAGATGGTACTATAGCAAAACACACAGTTCTATTCGCAAGCCGAGTTTCAAACAAGTCAGAGAGGAATTAGTCGGTGACAGAGTTAGAGGCTCTCGCTACTGCGTAGGGGTTCGTTAAACTCAGATCCTTTTCATACGGGCGCACGACTCAAGTCTACACCAATCATAAAGTCCTCCAGGCACTAATGATGGTGAAATTACGCATAAACGACTTGCTCGCTGGGCTACTTACTTGTAGGGATTCCATTTCACCATCCACTATCTACTGGGAAAATTTAGCTGATGCACTGTCTCGGGTGCTGATAGGGTCGCCACGAGGTAGTGATTCAATGTCATGTTCTTGAAGCAGTCCCTTTTGAAAACTATGTGTCGACGGAACTTATCAGTAACAGTGAAAAATACGACAGAAATATGTGTGAAATGACGTAAAGGAAAAGTGGTCGGACAAGTTCTATACGACCAGTGGCGAAGTATTGTTCCACCGAAGGAGTGAAAACGTGGATGTGTGAGTATTGTGTATATCTGAAGTGTTTATCAAGGTTCAAATGGTTCAAATAGCTCTGAGCACCATGGGACTTAACTTCTGAGGTCATCAGTCCCCTATAACTTAGAACTACTTAAACGTAACTAACCTAAGGACGTCACACACATCCATGCCCGAGGCAGGATTCGAACCTGCGACCGTAGTGGTAGCGCGGTTCCAGACTGTAGCGCCTAGAACCGCTCGGCCATTCAGGCCGGCGTTTATCAAGGAGTTAGTGTGCTGCACACATCTTATTTATGCCCATTTCTGGCCCTGCAAGTGCTTTCTGAAATTGAGGCAATCTGCCTATTTCAATTACCTGGAGAAAAGGATACGCTGGATCCTGGCAATCTGTATGACGATCCCGAAGGTGGCAAGACGTGCTACATAGAAGTGAAATAAAGGCAGTAAACACCTGTAACCATCAACCCACCTTCGAATACGAATATATTATTTCATAAATAAAGTGACCGAGCGAGGTGGCGCAGTGGATAGCAAACTGGGCTCGCATTCGGGAGGACGATGTTTCAAATCCGCGTCCGGCCATCCTGATTTAGGTATTCCGTGATTTCCCTAAATCGCTTCAGGCAAATGCTGAGATGGTTCCTTTGAAAGGACACGGCCGACTTCCTTTCCCATCCTTCCCAATCAGATGGGACCGATGACCAAGCTGTTTGATCCCCTCACCCCAAATCAACCAACCATACGTAAAGTGTCGTGGATTGGTTGGTGATATACTTTGGCCTTATCTTAAAGCACGTATTTATGAGTACATATTATCACCTGACGTGTAGGCGTTTTTACAAAGGATTTCCACAAGTTTAATTTTTACAATTATTTGTAATGAGTAGAAACAATTTTATTCTGTAATGTTATTCAGTATATTTTCTGTAAAAATTTCCACTGGTCCGAGCATTCCATAATTTCAGGCTTTTGTATACGTGTATGCAACGTTGTTTACTAGATCAAAATCTTCCTCGTAATCCACACAGAGTCGTGGCGCTCGGCACAAATATCTGTGCTCTTCTCCAGCGCAGGTAGTTCGGCTTGACACTACCATTCTAGTCTTATGGCTGTTTGGTATCTTGTTGGCAATAAGTTTTCAACTGAACACGCTTAAGCTTTAATTGGCGGTACAAGACGGGTATATCAAAGTCGTGTTGTACATATGTACTATATGGTATTTATTAGAGGTTCACAAGTTATTATTCTTGACTGTTGTATTCTTGCAATGACCATCTTGAGATTCTTTTAATATCTACGATATGTAAAAAGAAATTTTGTTTATTTCTCAAGTCATCAAACGATGGGATATCCCGGAACGTGCCATGACAAGAAATAATAAAGAAATTCAGGGAAGTCTGGTGAATATATTTGAGAAACTTGACAGCATTTTTAAAGTATATTTCATAGTTACTGTGGTAATGCTTGCAGTCCTCTTTAAGGATTTTCAATCGAGTTTAGATATATGCTTTCGTCGCATATGCAAGACAATATATTTTTCATGTATTAAAGAGTAAAGCAGTAAGTTGCTAAGATGGCTATTCCACATCTAGTTTCGGTCACTGTGCGGCCTCTTCAGAGCCAAAAGACATGTGAAGAACCAGTTACAATAATGTAACATGGGTGCCGCATTAAATGTACAGCTGCATAAGCTTTCAATGCAAGTCAATCATATAATGTATGCCAGTAAATGTAAGTTAATACATAAAAAACACTAGCATAGGTTCATAGTCCCAATTAGACTATTAGTGTCAGAGTTTGAGTTCACACTGAGGCCAGTGTTTACAATTACAACATAGGTGTACGTGTAATTACAACATTGGTGTACGTCATACCAATCTACAGCGCTCTCCTTACAATAATGGTGCATTGACAACATGTATTAACTTTATTTTACCTTCACAATTCGAATGTTTTATCATTTTATATATTATATTGTACTTTATTAAAACTTGTGTATAAAAAACAATTCAGGTGGTTGTAAGTAAAAACAGTGACTAATATTTTAGAGTTGTAAATGGTAGTAATTGTTTGAACTAGCCAGTGGCGTTAGGTACTGCTGTACCTTCTACAAATGATCATAATTTAATAATACAAAAGCTCTTGGTCATCTACCTAAGTTAAAGAAATTTATTACAATCGTGCTACATACCACGCACAGTTACAGAAATTGTAAGAGATAAGAGTGGTCATAAAAGATGTCAAATCATCAGCAACTTGTCGAAAGGCCAGGAATATTTCTGCTTTAAAATGTCCTGTCTTACGAGTTACGCAAACAAATCCGTTAGAATTTACGCAGTTTGGTGTTAAAAGTAATAAACTGTTGGCTGTGGCACGTAATAATGTGGGAAATGCATTACATGTGTCTCCAGAATCTTCATAGTTAAATGCGATCTAAGAGGAGAGCAGTCATAACTAGATGGGTATAATCAGATAATCTCTTTCTATATCCTCCACCGCACTGATAATACCCTCGTCGTGTCCAGAGGTAAAGTAGCAATTAGCCATTACAGGAACATTCCCTTTCCGCAACAACCCTTACAAAATATTTCCACCGTATGCCTTATCCCCAGCCTGTTCTCCAAAACCCTAACTGTTGCCTGTGCTACTATCTACATCTGACGTAATAATCCCATCCCCTATGATTTCCTCACCCACATCGGCCATATATTTTCCACCTATATTGTAGCCAATGACCTCAGCGTCCATACTAGATTCCCTGGAGTGGCGCTAGTTTACCGACTCTCTCCAAGGTGGCATTGTCCCTGTCCCACAGAACACTCGTCCTGCAGAAACACAACCCTAGATGTCGTCGTAACTTCTCCCAGCCTCCTTGGGCGCCTCACTGCAGAAGTCCTCGATCCAACTGGAAGTGACCACCTACCTGTCCTCCTCACCATAACCTATGCACTAGTCAATCCCCATGTATTCTAGCCCAGTCTCTGTCCAAAGGTTGTCCACGACTACTCCTATGCCAAGTGGAGTGCCTACCAGGAACCACCAGTTTTATAGATGGGAAGTCACCCCCTACCCTTCCAGCAATCCCCCATGCCACAGCCTTCCTGCAACAAACCTTGTGAGATGCTATCTCTGCCTATACCCGCACTAAAGCTATATATTTATATCGCCACTCTCACCCATCACAAGCAGTCCTCCTTGTCTGCGAATCCCGTCACTTATATCACTCCTTCCTCTGGACTTGTGACTAGATACACTCCCACGCCACTTGCTACTACATCAACACATCAGAAGTTTACTCAGTGGCAAAAAACACCGGTACTGGCGCCAGACATGCGCAGACTCAATGCTACTCTTAGAGTTAACTCTTCCAAGTACTGGAAAGCAATTCACCGACTTGCTGGCACCCATCCCCTTCCCCACCACCTGATCATTCACAACAGCCTTCCCTCATCCGGTGACATGAAGTCAATCACTTTGGGTTATATCTCGTCGACGTCTTCTCTGTCACTGACGACCCTCATTTTGGCTGCTCTCAATTCCCTCCTGTCCATGAATGGACAAGTATCGCAGTCCCACCCCTGGCTCTCAGCTTCCATTACTTGAACAACGTACCAGACATAGAATTAAACACTCTAATTATACCAAAGGATATAAAACAAGTACTTCACAGAAATGCAACACAAGTCCTAGCAGGACCGTGCTACCTATCATGATCTCAAAGAATGGCCTGTCTCCTTTCTCTTCACCGTAGAAACACTGTTTAACACTGTCTACTCCACAGGCTACTATCCCGACCTCCATCCCTACGTACTGCATTTAGTATGTAGAACAGTTTTAACCAAATTATACTGACTTAGATTTTGGAACAAGAGGTTTTGCATTTATTAAATAATTTCACTTATAAAATACAGGGTGGTCCACTGATAGTGACCGGGCCAAATATCTCACAAAATAAGTTGTTGTTGTTGTTGTTGTTGTGGTCTTCAGTTCTGAGACTGGTTTGATGCAGCTCTCCATGCTACTCTATCCTGTACAAGCTTCTTCATCTCCCAGTAACTACTGCAACCTACATCCTTCTGAATCTGCTTAGTGTATTCATCTCTTGGTCTCACTCTACGATTTTTACCCTCCACGCTGCCCTCCAATACTAAATTGGTGATCCCTTGATGCCTCAGAACATGTCCTACCAACCGATCCCTTCTTCTAGTCAAGTTGTGCCACAAACTACTCTTCTCCCAATCCTATTCAATACCTCCTCATTAGTTATGTGGTCTACCCATCTAATCTTCAGCATTCTTCTGTAGCACCACATTTCGAAAGCTTCTATTCTCTTCTTGTCCAAACTATTTATCGTCCACGTTTCACTTCCATACATGGCTACACTCCATACAAATACTTTCAGAAACGACTTCCTGACGCTTAAATCTATACTCGATGTTAGCAAATTTCTCTTCTTCAGCAACGCTTTCCTTGCCATTGCCAGTCTACATTTTATATCCTCCCTACTTCGACCATCATCAGTTATTTTGCTCCCGAAATAGCAAACGTCATTTACTACTTTAAGTGTCTCATTTCCTAATCTAATTCCCTCAGCATCACCCGACTTAATATGACTACATTCCATTATTCTCGTTTTCTTTTGTTGATGTTCCACTTACATCCTCCTTTCAAGACACTATCCATTCCGTTCAGCTGCTCTTCCAAGTCCTTTGCTGTCTCTGACAGAATTACAATGTCATTGGCGAACCTCAAAGTTTTTATTTCTTCTCCATGGATTTTAATACCTACTCCAATTTTTTCTTTTGTTTCCTTCACTGTTTGCTCAATATACAGATTGAATAACGTCGGGGAGAGGCTACAACCCTGTCTCACTCCCTTCCCAACCATTACTTCCCTTTCGTGTAACTCGAATCTTATAACTGCCAGCTGCTTTCTGTACAAATTGTAAATAGCCTTTCGCTTCCTGTACTTTTCCCCTGCCACCTTCAGAATTTGAAAGAGAGTATTCCAGTCAACATTGTCAAAAGCTTTCTCTAAGCCTACAAATGCTAGAAACGTAGGTTTGCCTTTCCTTAATCAATTTTCTAAGATAAGTCGTAGGGTCAGTAATGCCTCACGTGTTCCAATATTTCTACGGAATCCAAACTGATCTTCCACGAGGTTGGTTTCTACTAGTTTTTCCATTCGTCTGTAAAGAATTCGCGTTAGTATTTTGAAGCCGTGACTTATTAAACTGATAGTTCGGTAATTTTCGCATCTGTTGTGGTGTAACCGCCACACACCACACTAGCTAGGTGGTAGCCTTTAAATCGGCCGCGGTCCGTTAGTATACGTCGGACACGCGTGTCGCCACTGTCAGTGATTGCAGACCGAGCGCCGCCACACGGCAGGTCTAGTCTAGAGACACTCCCTAGCACTCGCCACAGTTGTACAACCGACTTTGCTAGTGATGGTTCACTGCCTACATACGCTCTCATTTGCAGAGACGACAGTTTAGCATAGCCTTCAGCTACGTCATTTGCTACGACCTAGCAAGCGCCATATTGAGTTACTGTGTCTTCTGAACAGATAATATTGTGACTCATGTACCGTCAAGAGCGACGTTCATCATTAATGGATTAAAGTTAAGTATCGAACTAATTACGTCCGCTTTCTGAATTCTAATTCCTTGTCATGTTCCAGACCTCACGTCAGTATAGTTCTTCCCTCCTCACGCCAGCCTGCGTGAGCTAAAACGCGTGCATTTCGGCCCCCTCTAGTAACACGATGTTGGCTCTTCTGCCAACACAACATCTGTCAACGCCTGCTTTCTTTGGGATTGGAATTATTATATTCTTCTTGAAGTCTAAGGGTATTTCGCCTGTCTCATATATCTTGCTCACCAGATGGTAGAGTTTTGTCAGGACTGGCTCTCCCAAGGCTGTCAGTAGATCTAATGGAATGTTGTCTACTCCCGGGGCCTTGTTTCGACTCAGGTCTTTCAGTGCTCTGTCAAATTCTTCACGCAGTATCATATCTCCAGTTTCATCTTCATCAACATCCTCTTCCATTTCCATAATATTGTCCTCAAGTGCATCGCCCTTGCATAGACGCTCTATATACTCCTTCCATTTTTCTGCTTTCCCTTTTTTGCTTAGAACTGGGTTTCCATCTGAGCTCTTGATATTCATACAAGTGGTTCTCTTTTCTCCAAATGTCTCTTTAATTTTCCTGTAGGCAGTATCTATCTTACCCCTGGTGAGATAAGCCTCTACATCCTTACATTTGTCCTCTAGGCATCCCTGCTTAGCCATTTTGCACTTCCTGTCGATCTCATTTTTGAGACGTTTGTATTCCTTTTTGCCTGCTTCACTTACTGCATTTTTGTATTTTCTCCTTTCATCAATTAAGTTCAATATTTCTTCTGTTACCCAAGGATTTCTACTAGCCCTTGTCTTTTTACCTACTTTATCCTTTGCTGCCTTCACTACTTCATTCCTCAAAGCTACCCATTCTTCATCTACTGTATTTCTTTCCCCAATCCCTGTCAATTGTTCCCTTGTGCTCTCCCTAAAACTCTGTACAACCTCTGGTTCTTTCAATTTATCCAGGTCCCATCTCCTTAAATTCCCACCTTTTTGCAGTTTCTTCAGTTTTAATCTACAGTTCATAACCAATAGATTGTGGTCAGAGTCCACATCTGACCCTGGAAAAGTCTTACAATTAAAAACCTGGTTCCTAAATGTCTGTCTTACCATTATATAATCTATCTGATACCTTTTAATATCTCCAGGATTCTTACATTTATACAGCCTTCTTTGATGATTCTTGAACCAAGTGTTAGCTATGATTAAGCTGAGCTCTGTGCAAAATTCTACCAGACGGCTTCCTCTTTCATTTCTTACCCCCAATCCATATTGACCTACTATGTTTTCTTCTCTCCCTTTTCCTACTCTCGACTCATGACTATTAAATTTTCGTCTCCCTTCACTACCTGAATAATTTCTTTTATCTCATCATACATTTCATCAATTTCTTCATCATCTGCAAAGCTAGTTGGCATATAAACTTGTACTACTGTAGTAGGCGTGGACTTCGTGTCTATCTTGGCCACAGTAATGCTTTCACTATGCTGTTTGTAGTAGCTTACCCGCATTCCTATTTTCCTGTTCATTACTAAACCTACTCCTGCATTACCCCTATTTGATTTTGTATTTATAACCCTGTATTCGCCTGACCAAAAGTTCTGTTCCTCCTGCCACCGAACTTCACTAATTCCCACTATATCTAACTTCAACCTATCCATTTCCCTTTTTAAATTTTCTAACCTACCTGCCCGATTAAGGGATCTGACATTCCACGCTCCGATCCGTAGAATGCCAGTTTTCTTTCTCCTGATAACGACGTCCTCTTGAGTAGTCCCCGCCCGGAGATCCGAATGGGGGACTATTTTACTTCCGGAATATTTTACCCAAGCGGACGCCATCATCATTTAGCCATACAGTAAAGCTGCATGTCCTCGGGAAAAATTACGGCTGTAGTTTACCCTTGCTTTCAGCTGTTTGCAGTACCAGCAAAAAATGGTTCAAATGGCTCTGAGCACTATGGGACTTAACATCTGTGGTCATCAGTCCCCTAGAACTTAGAACTACTTAAACCTAACTAACCTAAGGACATCACACACATCCATGCCCGAGGCAGGATTAGAACCTGCGACCGTAGCAGTCGCGCGGTTCCGGACTGAGCGCCTAGAACCGCTAGACCACCGCGGCCGGCAGTACCAGCACAGCAAAGCCGTTTTGGTTAGTGTTAAAAGGCCAGATCAGTCAGTCATCCACACTGTTGACCCTGCAACTACTGAAAAGGCTGCTGCCCCTCTTCAGGAACCACACGTTTGTCTGGCCTCTCAACAGATACCCCTCCGTTGAGGTTGCACCTACGGTGCGACTATCTGTATCGCTGAGACACGCAAGCCTCCCCACCAACGGCAAGGTCCATGGTTCATGGGGAGGGGGGGGGGGGCGAAGAAATAAGTATCAAACGAAAAATCTACAAAGAACGAAACTCGTCTAGCTTGAAGAAGGAAACCAGATGGCGCTATGGTTGGCCCGCTGGGTAGCGTTGCCATAGGTCAAACGGATGTCAAAAGCGTTTTTTAAATAGGAAGCCCCATTTTTATTACATATTCCCGTAGTACGTAAAGAAATATAAATATTTTAGTTGGAACACTTTTTTCGCTTTGTGATAGATGGCGCTGTAATAGTCACAAACGTATAAGTACGTGTTATCACGTAACATCCGCCAGTGCGGACGGTATTTGCTTCGTGATACATTACCCGTGTTAAAATGGACCGTTTACCAATTGCGGAAAAGGTCGATATCGTGTTGATTTATGGCAATTGTGATCAAAATGCCCAACGGGCGTGTGCTATGTATGCTGCTCGGTATCCTGGACGACTTCATCCAAGTGTCCAGACCGTTCGCCGGATAATTCCGTTATTTAAGCAAACAGGAAGTGTTCAGTCACATGTGAAACGTCAACCACAACCTGCAACAAATGATGATGCCCAAGTAGGTGTTTTAGCTGCTGTCGCGGCTAATCCGCACATCAGTAGCAGACAAATTGCGCGAGAATCGGGAATCTCAAAAACGTCGGTGTTGAGAATGCTACATCAACATCGATTGCACCCGTACCATATTTCTATGCACCAGGAATTGCTTGGCGACGACTTTGAACGTCATGTACAGTTCTGCCACTGCGCACAAGAGAAATTACGGGACGATGACAGATTTTTTGCACGCGTTCTATTTAGCGACGAAGCGTCATTCACTAACAGCGGTAATGTATACCGACATAATATGCACTATTGGGCAACGGAAAATCCGCGATGGATGTGACAAGTGGAACATCAGCGACCTTGGCGGGCATAGCGTCCCCAGTGCTATATTACGAAAAGACTTAAAAAAAAAAACAGTATTTACAAAGAAGAGACATTTCAAAATTGAATAATATATTTTTATTATGTAGCCGTAAAACAATAATTTCTCTGTCGAGAAATGCAAAGAAATGCAATGCAAAGAAATATAACAAAGTGATCTAAAGAGACGACAAGATACGCTCTTTTGTTAATTTTTTAGTCGACTTCACTTCTTTACTTGTCTTGACGATGTACAGACGGACATCTTGCGAGTGCTGGCAAATGTAAGCATATTTGTATAAGTTAAGCATATAATATACTGATTTAATATTATTGTGCACTTTTTATTTGTAGGAGGTGATCCCGATTTCATGTCCGCCTTCCTTGAATTAACCTACATTCAAGTAATTTACAGTTCAACAATCGCAGCGGCCGATGCAGCCAATGACGCCATTACGTGGCGATATTAACTTATGAAAATTAGCGGAAGCGAAATACTCGCTCGCTATTAACATAATATTAATTTTTCTCCACAGCCGCACGAAGTTGCAGAAATACGTAGCGGTAAGATTCTTATTTTCAGTGCCATAGCCGACAGCCAGAGCCAGGACTCCGACTACGTGGCAATGGTTAACGGAGGTAAGAAAAAATACTCTCGCGCGTGTGTGGGCCGCAATTGTAATTAATAACTAAAGATCTTTTGCTTTAAAGTGAGCTGACTAGCCGAGGATATTAATATGAAAAGTTTATTACATTGTTCAACTTGTATGCTCATGTTTTAAGATTCAGCGAGTCTAACATTCATTAACGTAACAAATAATTTGAAATTAATATTGTTAAAAAGGAGAACTTCAGGAAAGCATTTAATCGTAAAATCAAAATTAAATGAAATATCATTTTTATTAAGGCCCACCACATAAGCCGGCAACAATCAAAAAATAATAATAACAATAATAATATATTAAATTACGACGGCCGACGGACGCGAGATTGGATCCGCAACTTTGGGGCTCGATCAGTATGATTCTATTGTAATGAATGTAATTATGTATGTGTCTAATTGTTGCAAAATATTAATGCTTGTATGAAGTCTTTTACATGTACAACAACAAAACCACACCCTGAGGAGAGCTGGAGAAGAAAAAGTGTAGAAAAGAAAAGGGATTACGAGAAAGAAAAATAAGTAAGGTAAGGCCTATTGTGCAAGCATCCTGTGTAGCTCTGTGCGGAATATCGAACCCATGTGCACATGAGATACCTTCGGTGTTTTGTGTATTTATATGTTTATTTTTGGAGGGGATAATTATTCGTGAGTGTATCAGTGTTAAAGATTCGTCAGTGGCTTAAAGTGAATTTATTATGGGTAAGATAGGACAAGCTAAAGCATCTGTACCAAACGAACAAAATTTTGTTAATATGGAAAGTGAGGGTCATTTGCAATACGTAAACGAATCCCAAGCCACCGCCTCGGATAACATAATTTCCGGAGCGGGGGGCGAGGATCTGTGGTCGGTGAATGACGCTCCACAGCAGAATGGGAATAGAGTAACAAATCCACTGCCTGGGCAGGGGGGCCAATCGAGTGCTACATTAAGCGGGGCACCAGTATGCTCACCGATTGCAGACCCTTTTGCAGAATTTCTGCGCAGGTTAGAAGAAAGAGATAGGGAAAAAGAAAGAGACGAAAAACTGGCTCAGATGCTCTATGAGCAAGAGCAACAAAGAGAACAGAAAGAAAGGGAAAAAGAAAGAATGTTAGAACAGAGGGAAAAAGAAAGAGACGAAAACCTGGCTCAGATGCTACGTGAGCAAGAGCAGCGCAATGAAGCGAAACTAGACAGTGTCCGAAGCGAACTTGCCAAGATGCGGGACGCGTGCAAAGAAATACCCGATCTTGTGCAAAGCTTAGCCGGCAAAATGCAAATATTACAGATATCGCAGGCTAGGCTTGAAGACAATGTCCAGACTTTAACCAACAGCGTGGATAATGTGGAGATAGATGCACGGAAAAGTATTGACGCATATTTGGAAGTGCAAGCTCAAAAAGTCGAAAAAGAATTTAATGATTGGCTAGAAGTAAAGGATTGCGAGATATCTGCAAAGATTCAAAGCGACGTAAAAACAGCTGTAGAACAAGCGACTGCGGCCGCGAGTGTAAATATTGACGCTAGCGCTGCCGCACTACATGCCGAATTAACACAGATCAAATCCCGTGTGACAGCGGAGTTGCCAAATTGGCAACAGGAGGTCGCGCAGAGACTGTCTGTGTTGGAAAGCAATGTAAACAGTTGCGGACAGATAATGAATCCGACTCCGCGTACTGATTATTATAATGACGCTGACGGTAGGCAGGGTGCGAGTGCGCAACCGCAACCTAATGCGAATTATGAGTACGAACAACATGCGATACCGTGCAGCGCACATCACGAAGTAATGAAGGTCACAGAATGTAGCAATCAGATGTGCAAAAAGGAGGACAATGTAGTAAAACACAGGACATTCCAACCCTTCAATAGCGAAAAACGAAATGTCCACCCTATTGTATTTATTAAGAGCTTCAGGAATGTGTTTGCCAGGACATGGACGGAAAGACAAAGAATACAGTTCGTGGTCTCCTTTATTCAAGGTGACGCGGCACTGTGGGCCACCGACGTGTCCGAAAAATGTCTAACGATGCAACAGTTTGAAGGTGCTTTCTTGCAAAAATTCTGGTCCGATAGCGTCCAAGAAAGACTACGAAAGGAGTTGTACAGTCCAGAAATGTACAATCCTAAGATGGGAACGTTACGCAAATATTTCGAAAAGTATATAAACAAAACCAGGTACTGGGACGAGCCAATGTCCGATCGTGACATAATCAGATTAATAAAAATGAAGTTGCCCTGTGAAATTAAAAGATATTTCATCAATGTGCCGGAATACGATATAGAACAATTCATGGAAATAGTGGATTGTGTTGACTTATTGATCGAAGATATGAAAACCGAAAACAAGTGGAATCATGCAGGCTGTAATCAACAAAAATCCGATTACAATAGCAGCCACAGTAACGGTAGTAACTTAGTACCAAATGGTAACGGGAATAGGCAAGAGCACCGGCAACAGAATCGAGGCACAAACAGTGGCAATGGTTATAACGGCAACGGTTATAATCGTCAAAATCGAAAGAGACATCATGATGGACGCATGACTAATGGATATAATGGTAACGGCAATCCGCAATGGCAAAACAACCGAAACCAGTGGCGTGGTTGTAATGAACCGACACCACAGTGGCAACAAAACACAGCGCCACAATGGAACGCCAACCCAGGTCCGTCACAGAACATGTCAGGAAGTTACAACCGACCACCGCAAAACCAGGGCCATACACAGTATAAAAATACACCATCAGGGAGGCAGGGTGGCCAACCCAACAGTAGCAACAACAACAACCAGAACCACAATGTGAGGTTAGTGGAAGTGACAGACAACTGTCAACCCACAAATGCTCACCCGTTAAACTAAAGACAGCCACAATACGCTCTCCGTTGTTGGCTGCAGGATGGTGTAGTGAGGGCACATTCACGGATGACAGCCATAAACTTTGTACGCTGAGATACAATGAGGGAATAAAAATAGAAAAGGAACTTGTAGACATACCGCAGAAATGTAACCGAACCGACAAAAGTGTTGTGCAGGCTATATTGCAAGCAGATATGTACGGAGCAGCAATACAGATAATAGTCGATACCGGTGCGTCAACCAATGTCATGAGTGCAAATTTTTACAAGTACTTGAGTCAAAATAATAGAATACCAGTATTGCCAGTGAAGAACTGTCGTGTCACAGGTGCAATAGGTGCACAATCTCATATCATAAAGCACCAGGTGCAAGTCGAGTTTACGGTAGGAAATGAAGCAATGAAAAGCTCGTTCCTAGTGGTTAAGGGATTGGGTGTTGCTTGCATCCTGGAGATGGAATTTTTACGCCAGAGGGACGCAAAAATCGACCTCTTGTGCGGGGAAGTAAGCCTTATGAATGAGGGTAGACGGGTAATGTTTCCGTTGTTGAGGACACGGGAAGTACACGGTAAATATTGCCGGAGCTTTCAGTCCTTATTCGAAGGAATACAGGTAATGAATTTATATTCTGACTTAAGTACAAGACAAGCATGTTATAAAGAGTTTATTACTGAAGACAGAGAGGAAAAAAGGAAACTGATAGCCATGAAAGTCAGGGAGTCAGAACATTTGACTGAAGCACAACAAAACGAATTGACTCAGCTACTTACAGATTATGAGAATGTGTTTTCGGAAAAACCCGGTGTATCGAGGGCTACACCTATAACATCGAAGTGGTACCTCACGATACTTTCTGTCACGCAAACTACACCATCCCGTGGTCAAAGGAGGGGGCAATTACGAAGAAAACAAGAAAAATACACACAAAAACTTAAAGAAGTTCGCTCAGTAGAGCAACGTTTACATATATGAGTAGTAGGTTAAGTTTATAGTGTATTCGTTTGGGAGTAAATGTTCAGATTTTAGTGTAACATTTAAAGACAATGAGGCACACAAGATTAGTGCGATTCAATTTTGTAGATGTTAAGGATTAACAGTATTTTTACGCAATTGCATTTTAAAAAAATGAACGTAGGTTTAAGAATATTTTACAAATTTCATGTTTAAAAATTCTTTTAAAATATTTTTAAAAAAATTCAACAGCATGTAATGATGAAAGAATTTTTCATTAGTGTGTCATGAATATTTTTGAACTGTAGTAGTAACGAAACTTATGAAATTCAATATTATAGAGTATATGTTGTTCCATGCATTTATGTCTATACCGATCTTGAAATATGCTCAATCATAATTTACTAAACAACATGATTGCAGGGTGTACATCACCCAAGGTACCTCATGTGTTGTGTACAAGGTACAAAGCAAATCAGTAAACGCGACTACCGCTAAGCACTGTTAAAATATATTGCCATTTGCTAAGGCAGAGATTTGCACGAATTTGTAGTGTAAACAAAAGTCACAAATCTAACATTAATCTAGGAACTTGCACGCTAGGCCTAGATTATAAAATGTGTACAATAATGCGAGAGGCAAAGTTTTGTAAAGTCGAGCCTGGCTCTGGAGGGCAAGTACGCAATGAGTGGGCAGACATGACATGGGGACTTACCTCAGATGAGACGGAAATACAATTGTATAGTCAAAAAATCTGAAGGCAAGTACCACTCTAAGTGGAAAATGAAAGAGATAATTAGTGTGAGAGACTGGTAAAATCCAGCACGAGCCAAAATCCAGTTCAGACTGAATGAAATACATTAGTGTTTGTGAACTCGAAACAGTTACTTTAAGCAGTGTGAAAAACTGTGAAGGTGAAACTTTGATACGGACAGTGAAGTGCTAGTATTGAACGTTCAACAGCGGTGAAGACGCCAACTCGTGCTTGTATACCTTTGAACACTGCAAAAGTTGCAACCCTAAAAAGAAGCAGCCAAAATGAAACTAATTGTATTCTATGTCCTTTTGTACATGACTGTATACGTAACCAATTGTATATTATATTGTTATATAGATAACTTCATCTGTATTACACTTTGTGTGCAACACACTTCAGTAATTACAACATACGATGTGACATATGTACACTGTGAAAGAAAAATCTGCGTGTGGACACTGTGGACATGAAAGAGGAAATATTTATGTCAAAAACACGAACATTTTTTATGACATAAATATTTCGGGGGGCAATATAGCGTCCCCAGTGCTATATTACGAAAAGACTTAAAAAAACAGTATTTATAAAGAAGAGACATTTCAAAATTGAATAATATATTTTTATCATGTAGCCGTAAAACAATAATTTCTCTGTCGAGAAATGCAAAGAAATGCAATGCAAAGAAATATAACAAAGTGATCTAAAGAGACGACAAGATACGCTCTTTTGTTAATTTTTTAGTCGACTTCACTTCTTCACTTGTCTTGATGATGTACAGACGGACATTTTGCGAGTGCTGGCAAATGTAAGCATATTTGTATGAGTTAAGCATATAATATACTGATTTAATATTATTGTGCACTTTTAATTTGTAAGAGGTGATCCCGATTTCATGTCCGCCTTCCTTGAATTAACATACATTCAAGTAATTTACAGTTCAACAATCGCAGCGGCCGATGCAGCCAACGACGCCATTACGTGGCGATATTAACTTATGAAAATTAGCGGAAGCGAAATACTCGCCTGCTATTAACATAATATTAATTTTTCTTCACAGCCGCACGAAGTTGCAGAAATACGTAGCTGTAAGATTCTTATTTTCAGTGCCATAGCCGACAGCCAGAGCCAGGACTCCGACTACGTGGCAATGGTTAACGGAGGTAAGAAAAAATATTCTCGCGCGTGTGTGGGCCGCAATTGTAATTAATAACTAAAGATCTTTTGCTTTAAAGTGAGCTGACTAGCCGAGGATATTAATATGAAAAGTTGATTACATTGTTCAACTTGTATGCTCATGCTTTAAGATTCAGCGAGTCTAACATTCATTAACGTAACAAATAATTTGAAATTAATATTGTTAAAAAGGAGAACTTCAGGAAAGCATTTAATCGTAAGATCAAAATTAAATGAAATATCATTTTTATTAAGGCCCACCACGTAAGTCGGCAACAATCAAAAAATAATAATAACAATAATAATATATTAAATTACGACGGCCGACGGACGCGAGATTGGACCGTTTACCAATTGCGGAAAAGGTCGATATCGTGTTGATTTATGGCAATTGTGATCAAAATTCCCAACGGGCGTGTGCTATGTATGCTGCTCGGTATCCTGGACGACTTCATCCAAGTGTCCAGACCGTTCGCCGGATAATTCCGTTATTTAAGCAAACAGGAAGTGTTCAGTCACATGTGAACGTCAACCACGACCTGCAATAAATGATGATGCCCAAGTAGGTGTTTTAGCTGCTGTCGCGGCTAATCCGCACATCAGTAGCAGACAAATTGCGTGAGAATCGGGAATCTCAAAAACGTCGGTGTTGAGAATGCTACATCAACATCGAATGCACCCGTACCATATTTCTATGCACCAGGAATTGCTTGGCGACGACTTTGAACGTCATGTACAGTTCTGCCACTGCGCACAAGAGAAATTACGGGACGATGACAGATTTTTTGCACGCGTTCTATTTAGCGACGAAGCGTCATTCACCAACAGCGGTAATGTAAACCGACATAATATGCACTACTGGGCAACGAAAAATCCACGATAGCTGCGACAAGTGGAACATCAGCGACCTTGGCGGGTTAATGTATGGTGCGGCATTATGGGAGGAAGGATAATTGGCCCCCATTTTATCGATGGTAGTCTAAGTGGTGCAATGTATGCTGATTTTCTACGTAATGTTCTGCCAATGTTACTACAAGATTTTTCACTGCATGACACAATGGCGATGTACTTCGTGTGTGTGAAATCTTATGGGACTTAACTGCTAAGGTCATCAGTCCCTGCCGGCCGGAGTGGCCGAACGGTTCTAGGCGCTTTATTCTGGAACCGCGCGATTGCTACGGTCGCAGGTTCGAATCCTGCCTCGTGCATGGATGTGTGTGATGTCCTTAGGTTAGTTACGTTTAAGTAGTTCTAAGTTCTAGGGGACTGATGATCTCAGCAGTTAAGTCCCATAGTGCTCAGAGCCCATTGAACCATCATTAGTCCCTAAGCTTACACACTACTTAACCTAAATTGTCCCGCACTTTCACCGGATCTGACGTCCCCGGATTTCTCTCTGTGGAGAAAGTTGAAGAATATTTACTATCGTGATCCACCGACAACGCCTGATAACATGAGTCAGCGCATTGTCAATGCAGGTGTGAACTTTACGGAAGGCGAACTACTTGAGAGGAATGTCGTTACATGTATTGCCAAATGCATTGAGGTTGACAGACATAATTTTGAGCATCTATTGAATTAATGTGGTATTTACAGGTAATCACGCTGTAGCAGCATGCGTTCTCAGAAATAAGTTCACAAAGGTACATGTATCACATTGGAACAACCGAAATAAAATGTTCAAAGGTACCTATGTGCTGTATTTCAGTTTAAAAAACCTACTGTTACCAACTGTTCGTCTAAAATTGCGAGCCATATGTTTGTGACTATTACAGCGCCATCTATCACAAAGCGAAAAAGTAGTCCAACTAAAACATTCATATTTCTTTACGTACTACACGAATGTGTAATAAAAATGGGGGTTCCTATTTAAAAAAAACTCAGTTGATATCCGTTTGACTTATGGCAGCGCCATCTAGCGGGTAAACCATAGCGCCATCTGGTTTCCCCCTTCAAGCTAGACAAGTTTCGTACTTTGTAGTTTTTTCGTTTGACGCTTATTTCGTTAGATATTTGGCCCGGTCAAGATCAATGGACCACCCTGTATGCAGCAGTAACTAAAGCCACTAGGTAGTTCACACAGTTACCAACACGTACAACTGTAGAACATTAGACCCTTTATCTAATTGCAACCATCTTGTTTGCCTTATGTACACTCTTTGACATAAAACTGCAGAGTCTTAGTCCGCGCCGATCGCGACATGGAACAAACTGACCAATTCGCCACTTCTCTAAGTCCGGCTATCTGCAAAATCTGACAACACTGTAGACTGCGACCCTTCCTGGAGGAAGTCTTGTCCCACGTTAGAGAAAACATACACTGTTTACGTTCGTGGTATGGCGTTACCGTGCGTTGTTTTTGTTTACAATGTCTGTGGGTCGAGACCGGCTGGCGCAATATACACTCCTGGAAATTGAAATAAGAACACCGTGAATTCATTGTCCCAGGAAGGGGAAACTTTATTGACACATTCCTGGGGTCAGATACGTCACATGATCACACTGACAGAACCACAGGCACATAGACACAGGCAACAGAGCATGCACAATGTCGGCACTAGTACAGTGTATATCCACCCTTCGCAGCAATGCAGGCTGCTATTCTCCCATGGAGACGATCGTAGAGATGCTGGATGTAGACCTGTGGAACGGCTTGCCATGCCATTTCCACCTGGCGCCTCAGTTGGACCAGCGTTCGTGCTGGACGTGCAGACCGCGTGAGACGACGCTTCATCCAGTCCCAAACATGCTCAATGGGGGACAGATCCGGAGATCTTGCTGGCCAGGGTAGTTGACTTACACCTTCTAGAGCACGTTGGGTGGCACGGGATACATGCGGACGTGCATTGTCCTGTTGGAACAGCAAGTTCCCTTGCCGGTCTAGGAATGGTAGAACGATGGGTTCGCTGACGGTTTGGATGTACCGTGCACTATTCAGTGTCCCCTCGACGATCACCAGTGGTGTACAGCCAGTGTAGGAGATCGCTCCCCACACCATGATGCCGGGTGTTGGCCCTGTGTGCCTCGGTCGTATGCAGTCCTGATTGTGGCGCTCACCTGCACGGCGCCAAACACGCATACGACCATCATTGGCACCAAGGCAGAAGCGACTCTCATCGCTGAAGACGACACGTCTCCATTCGTCCCTCCATTCACGCCTGTCGCGACACCACTGGAGGCGGGCTGCACGATGTTGGGGCGTGAGCGGAAGACGGCCTAACGGTGTGCGGGACCGTAGCCCAGCTTCATGGAGACGGTTGCGAATGGTCCTCGCCGATACCCCAGGAGCAACAGTGTCCCTAATTTGCTGGGAAGTGGCGGTGCGGTCCCCTACGGCACTGCGTAGGATCCTACGGTCTTGGCGTGCATCCGTGCGTCGCTGCGATCCGGTCCCAGGTCGACGGGCACGTGCACCTTCCGCCGACCACTGGCGACAACATCGATGTACTGTGGAGACCTCACGCCCCACGTGTTGAGCAATTCGGCGGTACGTCCACCCGGCCTCCCGCATGCCCACTATACGCCCTCGCTCAAAGTCCGTCAACTGCACATACGGTTCACGTCCACGCTGTCGCGGCATGCTACCAGTGTTAAAGACTGCGATGGAGCTCCGTATGCCAGGGCAAACTAGCTGACACTGACGGCGGCGGTGCACAAATGCTGCGCAGCTAGCGCCATTCGACGGCCAACACCGCGGGTCCTGGTGTGTCCGCTGTGCCGTGCGTGTGATCATTGCTTGTACAGCCCTCTCGCAGTGTCCGGAGCAAGTATGGTGGGTCTGACACACCGGTGTCAATGTGTTCTTTTTTCCATTTCCAGGAGTGTATATTGATCAACATGTTCACTTCATTAACAACCTCCTGGCATGTTAGACCTATATGATGACCAAAGCTGAAATTCGTATCGTTGACAGTCGGTTTGAATCTTTTCAGAAACTATCTTACAATGAAGCACCTTGGCATTTGCAAAGCAGACATCTATGATATTAACATAATTTACTAAGTCGAAATTGCACGAAGACTTACGTGTAAACGCTATTTTCAGATTTCGTATAAGAATTTTTTACTAGCTGTTTGCAACTCCATTAATTAAAATGGAAAATAAAATGTTGTATTCAGCGGCCTTCACCGATATTGGAACTGCCATCCCATATAGAATCCACCACGCGGAAGCCGTACCACATCGAATGGGTCAATTTGTTTTTATATTGTCCTGATGCGAAAAGGCGTGTAAAAAGCAAAATAACAATGGTTTTTAATTGTCATGAGACTGGCGCAAGACCTGTTCAGTATGAAGTCCACCGTTTTCTCACGTAAGTTGAAATAGAGAAATAGCATGTTCGACAACATATTGGAGTGTGTCCGGGCGTCACGTTCGCAAATCGTTGCGCACTGTGTGCCTTCAATTCAGCTACGCTCGTAACTGAAGCTCTGAACACATCTTTCAGATAACCTTACATCCAGAAGTCACACGGATTAGTATCATGTGACCTGAACGGACAGTCAGTAGGCAAATGACGGCTGATAGTTCAAGAATTTCCAAAATGCCTCTGTACTGGCTGTGCAATGTGAAGAGGATAACCATCTTGCACAGATATGATCCTACCCATACTTCCACGCTGTTGAATGGTTGGAATGATGTTGATGCGCAAAAGACTCTCATAGCGTTTACCAGTCGTGATTACAGGTGAGAGGACCCAGAGGACTCATCTCGTGAAAAAAAAAAAAGCAACGGTCCTATGATAAACTATGCCGTCAATCCGCACCACACAGTCACCTTTGCAGAATGAAGTGGTGCCGGTTGATGGTACGTGCGGATTTTACTTTGTCGAAATTTTGCAATTCTGCCAATTGACAGAACCTTCGACATGTAAACGGGCTTCGCCTTTCCACAGAGTGTTCCATGGACATTCATTGTCCACTTCCATGTGAAATTCCATAGAGAACGTTTGTCTTGCCGGCGGGACAATAGGAAACAACTCCTGAAAGTAGGTGATTTTGTATGGATGGATAGCAATGCAGGACGATACGTAGGATTTTATGTACCGTGCTCGGAGGCATCTCCAACGTTCGAGAAATTTCCCGTGCACTGCATATTTGTACACCAACGCTCGACCCCTCCTGCAGTACTGTGGCCACATCTTCGACAGCCATTGGATCCACTGCTTTCCTCCCTCTGCCACCTGGTACTTCAAAAGTACCTTACATTTCGAATTTAGTAATCGTTTTCTCCAGGCTCTTAGCAGACATGGACTAATGCCGTTCTTCATACCATTGAGTGTCCGGAACTTCCTCAAGGCTACTGGCACACAGGCACCTATCTTGTAAAAGAGCTTTACAAGCAGCGCACTATCTTTCATGAAGACAGACATATTGGGCGTCTCGGACGCATACTGGGGCGTATCCTGTGCCATGTGTCTGTTGCTGTGCGTATTCTGAAGCTTAGAGCGGCATCTATTGGTCAAGTTTTCGTTAAATTTCCTTATTGCTCCATGATATTTCCCCATGCGTCAATAAAATGCTGTTCAAATATCACACACACACACACACAAACACACAAAGACACACACACACACACACACACACAAATCAGATAAAACTAATTGCAGACAAGAAAAATGTCACACTGAGATTCATTACAGGTTCATTTCGTTAAGCGCGAATGCGTCACGTAGATGTTCATTCAGTACCAGAGGTTGTGTATCACGATGTATCTGGCTCTTAAATTCCGATAGCGTACTTCCATAGAAGAGTCAAACGATATGTTGATTCCTCCTATGTATATCTTGCGAAAAGACGATGAAGGTAAAATTAGGGTAATTGGAGCTCACACGGAGGTTTACTACCACTTATTTTTCTCGAGGAAAACGACAGTGGCACCGAAAACACCACAGTATTAACGTAGGTTGCGGAGTGTGGGTGTGGATGTAGATACCAGAGGAAGTATATTACATTTATCCAGAATTAAGATCTACACAAGCATAATATTTGTTACTGACTGCGCATGTTTCGGAAGAGGTAGGGTTCGCAGCTGCAGACATTGACAGTGTGCTGCAGACGGCATTCGAGCATGCAGGTGCTTTGCGAGTAGCCGCCGTACACCATCAGTGGCACCTCGCCGTTGAAGAAGCAGTTTCGCAGCGACGGCCGCACCTAGAACACAAGCCAAACTCTCTCACTACACCACACACTTACACATACGCATTTAATGTCACTGTACATTAAGAATTCACTGATTAAATAAGAACATTGTACAAAACAGTAGGGCCGATTCCTAACAGACATCAATGGTAAGTCATACGACGTCGCTGTCAAACAGAAGTGTATTAACATTAGATGTCACTACTCTTAGCCCATAACAGAACGATGACAGTGAGCTTAACAGATGCTATGTGTGGTACAAAGTCAAAATATCAAAGTTATAGAATTAGCAGTGATATAGTTTATTAATACCCAAAGCAAATTTTAGAAGACATGTCCTTCCTAAAATTTGTATGACAAACTAATGACAAGTAAAATAACATGAACATTTCAAAACATCGACATTTATTTGTCAGCTAAATACAACAATAGAAGTCAACACATAATTTATACAAGGGAATACACAGTGCTTGTTTCGAACGACGTTATCACCCTCTTTCATACTCGTAAAATATATTTCTTTGTGATCGTCTTGTGCTACGAGCTTTTTGGTGTCATCTGCAAAGCAGCGTCACGTTGTCACCACTTTGGCTGTCTTTAGTAATTTATAGCTTTTGACTCGCAACTAAATCAACAATATAAACTTAATGAAAACTACGTTTTCGTGAACGGCACACTCTTAATGAAGTTAAAAGCGTTTGTATCTCTTTGAAAAGTAACTAGGCAGTCTTACTTTGTCCGAATCATTTACTAGACAAACTAGGGGTTCGTTGCGAAATAAATTTATGAACTTCTCTTGCTATCTTCAGCTGCCGTTCCGACAGATGATGTTTTCCACTAAAGATCAGTGGCAGCATATAGCAGTAGGTAAGGATCAATACCAACTCACCTTTTGAACAGGCCTTCCAAAAAAAAAATAGTACTTATTATAAACGGTCGCCACGTGCAGAAGGGGCGATTACTGTATAAGCTAACTTGTTTGCTCCACTTATAACAGTTACTCAATTTAATATTTCATGAATGTTATTCATGTTTGTTATACCAGAATTACATTGATAGACTTTAAATTACTTCGCATTCAAGTATTACTTTAAGAAAGTTGTTAATAAAACTGATAAAGCTGGTCTTTAGTGATAGTCACTTTGATCGTTAACTCTGAGTGACTGTATCTAAGTTAATAAAATTCAGGCAAAGACTGAAACAGTGAGACCCATCATATTTGTGAGTCTCCTTTTCTTACATTAATATACGACACCCTTGCATTAACTGATGAAACTTTCCAGTCAGAAACATGTAACTTAAAGGTATGATTTAAAACAATGAAGTAAGTGCTTAAGCGACGTGTGGACACTTGTTAATTTTTACAGTTGATGTATTAAATTACTTTTCACACCTGTCTGGATTTCCTGCACAATCCCAAATAATAAATCGTCTGTGATTTGCCCTGGCTGATAAAGTGGAAACGATGATTTGTTGCTAGGGTACTTCTGCCTGTTCTTCACGTCTCTAGTAACTTGGGTAGACCGATCTACGATAATGGCTATCGCTGATCAGCATACTTGAAATAATGTGGTGCAACTTTTTCCGCATCTAGTAATGCAGGACAAAGTCTTGCAACGATATAACGGAGACGACTTTTATTTGCAGAAGAGCTAGTTATTACGTACTACGTATGGCCATCACTTGTCCCGATATAAGCACAAATAATCGACGTCTTGTGGAGGCCTGAAGGCCTTCCAGAGAAGATTATCTCGGACAATGGCCCACAATTCACGTCAGCAGATTTTCAACTGTTTTGTGCCACCAATGGCATACACCTTGTGATCACTGTGGCTTTTCAACCACAGTCTAACGGTGAAGCTGAAAGGATTCCTCGAACATTCAGAAGTGACACGGGGAAACTCTGTTCTTCCTGCACATTGGAGCAGCCATGAAAATATATCTGCCCCGTTATAGCTCCTTGTCACGCGGCGGGAAGTCACCTGTAGAATTGCTACACGGTCTAAAATACCGTACTCTGTTGCAACTTCTGCGGTCACAGCGGAAACAATACGTTCAGCAACGTCAGGCAATGTTTCAGCCACGAGATGAAGTTTTTTACAAAGCTTTTGGAAAGAAAAGTCGTTGGAAACTTGGAGCCATAACCAAAGGAATCGGACATTCTTCTCACATCCTTCAAATACGTCTGTAATTCTCCTACAGATTGTTTGTCCAAAGACCCAGCCCGTCGTTTGCGCCTTCACCTGCAGTCACAGCCATATCTCCACCTGTTGTGGGCCCCAGCGTCCATTCTGGTGCTCATGGAGATCGGCGCGCCACAGCCGCCATCGCCACCTCTGATGTCACAGGCACTGGCACCCACCCAGCTGCTGGACCAACATCTGTGGATAAGCCACATCCAGAAGGTTATCATGCCTCTCTAGACGATCCCATTGCCATCTAGCTGATCACATTGTCTGTGTCTTTGAATGCGGGCTTGCTCCCTGCGACTGATATTTTGGCTGATGTCCCTGGTCGCCCACGCGGTGAGTGCTGGGATGTGTGCAGGGAGGCGCCATAATCCGTAATTACCCTTCCTGCCACCTTATCTGAATTCGCACTCTGTTCTTCCCCGCCGTCGTCACATCCATCAACCCTACCGACGATGGTGTGGAGGTCTGTGGGGGAGGAATGTGTTACTGTCGGAAAATAGCGGTGCCACATCATTGTCGGCAACGCTCATAGATACCTCAGAGCCGGCCGCTGTGACCGAGCGGTTCTAGGTGCTTCAGTCTGGAACCACGCTAACGCTACGGTCGCAGGTTCGAATCCTGCCTCGGGCATGGATGTGAGTGATGTCCTTAGGTTAGTTAGGTTTAAGTAGTTCTACGTTCTAGGGGACTGATGACCTCAGATGTTAAGTCCTATAGTGCTCAGAGCCATTTGAACCATTTGATATCGCATACGTTAGGGATGTCTCACTGCGATAGACGACGACGAATGGGAGGTGCTCCAGATGACACGCCCTCTTTCCCAGCATAACAGTGCCATCGCGAGGAGATCGGCATAGAGCCGAGCATGGACCTTCTCTGCTCCAGTTGGTGACCTCTGATGCAACAGTCGACATCATCAAGTTAGGACAACAGTGCTAGTTATGTCTCATATGGAACTGTACTTTTCTAAATGCTGAACTAGTGCTTCGAGTGAAGAGGGTTGTAATTGTGTGCATCAAGTGATGTGTTACTGTTCAAAGACTGCTTTAAATATTCGACGCACTCCTGTGGTAATGAACTGTATAAAATTAAGTAAATCTTTTTATCAGCTTTATAAGAAAGTTTACTAACGTTTTATATTTTGTAGTTTCGATCAGATATCTCCCAGAGCAATCAAAGAACCAATAGTTATGACTGGACGATTGATGGTTCATCAGGTCATAATATAAATAACAATCATTGATAGTCACAAGAGATCAGTAATCTGTCGGACATCTTACTGACGGTAATAACAAATGTTCTATGATTAGCAATGTTGTTTTGTGGGATTGTCCTTTTTTTATTTTTTGCGAAACCTCTTTGCCTGCTAACTGGTAACACACTTATTGCCAGGAACCAAGTAAGAGGTGCACTTTGATTGCCAAGCGTTCCACGCTACAGGCATTCAATTTGTTATGAAAGAAATTGCATTTCAGATGTTGATTGGTGCGCGATGTAGAGTGGTAGCTTCTGTGGTTTTTATCGTGCAGTGGACACGACCAACACATTATAGGCTCAGCGGCTGTCCCATTACAGATGGCGTTGAGTGCTATGTGCCCAGTTATTACACTTGAGCGGCGACTCTTCCTGAAGGGTTTGGAGAAAGTGAAGTGGATTACAGATTAGTTTCAGAATATGATGTCCATAATACTGAGGACAGGACCTACCCCTCACATCCTGCACTCCAAATGAAACTGGCTACTGTTATGTATGAACAGTGACTGGAGAGTTAATTGTGGAATTGTTGGAGCAGTGGTGGCGTCATTGCCATTTGCGGAATTTGCCAGATTACGTCAATGAGGTGAATAGATTTGTTATTAAACAATGAGACAAATGCAACATGTTTGTATGTTAAACTTTATAACTTCAAGCCAGTGAGGAGAAAACGAACCATGTTTCTATTATTGAAGAATGAAATTTAATGTATATTTTATAATAATATCTATATGTAGGGTACTTTTTAGTGTATTTGTTTTTATTTTCTCCCCATTTCTTTACTACGATATTACATATAAAGCAATGTTTTCTAATTCAGTAGCCCACCTAGGTATAAAAGTGAAGCTGTGGATCCAGTATAGTGTGTCTGCCTTGAAATATAACACTTCTATGTATGAGTATTCTCTCACTCGATTGTTCGTGGACTTGTAATTGCATTCTTCCACTTTAGTAGTAGATGTGATATCAGTGTTGTTAAAAGCTAACATTGTTACCAACAGATGTGTGCCTGCTTTTTATAGTAACAGAACTGTCAGTTCAGGAGACGTGTGCAAAATTTGACTCAAGCGTCTACCATTTTAGGAATATAGCTGTACACTCCGTAAACCGGGAGACTTAAATAAATAAGAAAGTAGTTATATGTTTTCTGATATCAATAAAGTATATTATTTAGATTTAAAGTCAGCTGGGTCCATTACGCGTACTTTACCGCTAAAAACATTTTCACACGACCACTGTTTAAGAACTGTAACTACTTTTCACTCCCGTATGAAAATTACATTAGTAGAAACGCCTTCTCGATCTCTAGTTTCACCTATGTCCCCCATTAAGTGTAATTACTTTATTCGTCTTGATTACTGGAAACTTTTCATTTAATGGCCCCTTCTAAAGCTTTGTGAGAGGGTCCGCGTAGCCAGCTCCACTACCGATATTGCAGAGTTTCTGTGAGGAAAGATTCCTAACCTGAAATAAAATTTATATTCACTGTAAAGTTAGTATATAACTCCATAAAAAAATCCATAAACTCAGTTAGACCTTTGAGAACTGATAGTCGATTCGTGTCACCAATCCCTGCAGCTGATAACCACGTTGTTGATTTAACAGAATAACAGGAGAATGGAATGGTTCAAATGGCTCTGAGCACTATGTGACTTAAGATCTGTGGTCATCAGTCCCCTATAACTTAGAACTACTTAAACCTAACTAACCTAAGGACATCACACACATCCATGCCCGAGGCAGGATTCGAACCTGCGACCGTAGCGGGCACGCGGTTCCACACTGGAGCGCCTAGAACCGCACGGCCACACCGGCCGGTAGAATGGAATGGATGGTTGATGAAGTAGGTTACTCTTAACCACTTTTATTTAGAAATCTTAATTGCCCCCAATAGACACTATTAGAAGAAACACATATGAGGAAGTTAGGAGCCATATTGCTAAAAAAATGTTAAAACTGAATTTAAAAAGTTTGACGTCAATGATTAAGTCCAGTGGCCACTTTGCCAAAAAATAGTTCCCAAACATTTTGAAATTTGAATGTGTTTGAGATACATTAGGCACTGTAACAAGAACAATAAATTGGATTCAGTGATTAGGCTTGATGGACACTTAATCCAAACACATTTTAAACATTGAAATTAGCTGAGCACGCAAACCAGCTACTAAAAGACAGGAGGTGCAACATCTAGCTCATATAATCCGAGTCCTCACAGGTTGAAATTTAATTTGTACAATTACAAAACCGAGCGAGGTGGCGCAGTGGTTAGACACTGGACTCGCATTCGGGAGGACGACGGTTCAATCCCGCGTCCGGCCATCCTGATTTAGGTTTTCCGTGATTTCCCTAAATCACTCCAGGCAAATGCCGGGATGGTTCCTTTCAAAGGGCACGGCCGACTTCCTTCCCCATCCTTCCCTAATCCGATGAGACCGATGACCACGCTGTCTGGTCTCCTTCCCCAAGCAACCAACCAACCAACAATTACAAACAGGAAACTTTTATTCAGCACCTGTTTGAAAGGAAAAACGTAGTATTCTTCAGGTTATATCTGTATTGTCGACAGTTGACTCAGGAGCCCTGTTGACGTGTTGCCACACCCACCAATACTTGCAATTTTTGCCAGAGAGGAAGCCATAGCATTCTGCAAGCAGCGGTCACAGTGGGCCAATACAATATTGACCATTTTACTCGATAGCAAGGAAAGTTCTGCCTCCGAATGCCTGACTCCTCCACAGAGCACAGTCATCACTAGCCCTCTAGTACTGAGACGCGGCTTGCCGTCACCACCGTGATCAGCAAGTTAGTGCACGTGGCAGCCACGGAGTGTTTCCGTGTCCGTCACGGCACAGTGGAGACACCTCTCATTATACATAATAGAATAATAATGACACTGCTACTGCCGGTTTGCATATAAACACCAACGTGTGTGTGTGTGAAACTTTTCCAATTCCATATTTCATCAACTTCGCATGTCCTGACAGGCTAAGTACTGCAGAAAAGTGCGAATGCGCAATGGTAATTCATGCTACAGAAGCAGGCAACCAGCCTTTCGTGTGAGTAGTGTACAAAAGCAGTTTCTGGGACACTTTTTGGAACGCCGATTCGAGGAAACATTTTGTAATGTAGATTCTGGGACACTTTTGACTCAACCTCCATCCTCCCAGTCGTCTCTTCCCACCCCCTCCTCATTTATCAGCCAATAGGAGCACACTTCTGATTTGCATGGAAACCCCGTAATATAAGCATACTGGAGCTAACCGGAATTCCATTCCACAACTTCCTGGTTTCGGTAGACTTCCCGACCCCCTTTTGGAAGTACTGGCGTATTTTTTATTGAATTAAAGTCACCTCACTCGCATCTTTTACGGGAGACCCTCCCACCACATCATCATTCTACACTGCATTACCTTGATTGACAGTTGATTTACATATTTCCGGGTAATTGTCGGGGAAAAAAGAGATGTAATTAAACATTACTGTTGCAGGTTCGCATGCGATAAAAATAAATATGTCTATTGTCAGACACCCGTTGCGCCGCTGGCTTGAACTCAGCCTGATATACATGCCGTGTAGCTATGTGCGAAAAATTCGTCACACGAAGCGTAGGCCGCCACTGGCCAGCGATCGCGGTTGTGATTCTCCAGCGCACATCGTTGGGTGCGCCTCACAGCGAGAACTAAGTCACGGGCAAGACGTTTTCGTTGACGTATACTCAGCCATTTAAATACACCGATCCTTTTAGGTAACCTCTGTTGTTAGACACCGGCATTGTGCTGCTCCGTTTTCATAACGTTCAGACAATTTCCATCCCACATTCGACAATGTCATGTGATTCACCTCTTACTCACCATTCTGTTGTCGTTATGTCTCGACATGTGGAATGGATTCCAACAAGTCAATTATAGTAATGAATTTTCGTGACTCTTTTTGGGATAATTGTCACTATGCACTCAGCCTCCTAAGTATACCGGTGCGTTTAGGTCATCTACACATTAGGAACATGTGAATCTGTATTATCATAATTGGTACTGTCCCGCCTTGGCATCCACTGCGCCGCGCTACAGCGGTCTCCATGACGATACCTAGCGGCAGATTCTGCACGCTGTGCAGTCGGTGGGTCCGGAAACCACATCACGCCACCCAGCGAGCAGGGCAGGAACGCGCTGAACCTTCAGGCAGCCAATTCACTTATAGCTTGCTGCCCCGAGCTCCAGGTATGTCGACTCACCTCTCTATTTTTAAGTGTGATCATATTTAATGAAGTGCAAATCCAAGTGTCGATGGGGTGAGGATAATTTCTACGTACATGACCGTCATTTAACACTGACCATATTTCAGCACTAACCTTCAGTCAACACTAACTTCCATTCAGTTCAACCATTTTACTTCATACTTTAAACAATTGGTTCTCTAAGTTTGGATCTGTTCTGGGAATATGAGCACAATAGAGGGTTGCCCAGAAAGTATGTCCCGCATTTTTTTCTTCAACAATTCTGTATTGAACATAATGAGAATTACACACAAGAAAGAATAGTGTTTTGTCTACACACCCTATGTTTCCACGTAACCTCCATCCCGCTCTATAGCCTTCCCCCCAGCGCCAAACAAGATCGTGTATGCCCTGTCGGTAACAGTCCTTGTCCTGCTGCCAGAGCCAGTGCTTCACTGTGTGAATCACCCCCTCATTGCCCTCAAAATGTCTTCTACCAATGGCATCCTTTAATGGCTCAAAGATGTGGAAGTCCGAAGGGGCTAGATCAGGGCCGTCAGGTGTGACATGGTCAGGGTTGTTAGGTGCGACAGCGGTGGATGGTCTCCCCGTCCGTGAAGCAACGCCGAACAGCCTTCTGATGACCACACTCTCCGTGCCCAGCGACTAACTGTACTTCTGTCGACAGCGGATGATCCGTAGACTTTGAACAAGCGTTTGCGAATATTCCCCACAGTTTCTTTCTCTGCAGTGAGAAATTCAATGGCAGCACGTTGCTGATAACGTACACCTACAGACGCCATTTTGAAACTGTCCTGCAGCTACGCTATGAGTCGTAAGTGACAGAAACTTGATGCGCTCACTCAGGAGACTTCAAATAATACGTACGTCACGTTTCGCATACATAGCATTGTTTTCAGGGCACCCCTGGTAGGATTCGATCCAGCAACCTTCCAGTTTCCAAATCCTATTTTACGATTGCAAGTCATGTATCCCCTTCGGAATTCTCAAACGATGTTGCATACCGCGTATTGGGGAAATAATGTTACTCAAATATCTAATACATCTGCTGAGTCTGATAAGATCTCGGGCAAACACCTCCCTCTGACTTGATTCCTGCCATGTGATATGCATGACTCCAAAGAACTAGACGATTAACAGTATTAGATGCGATATTAAACTGTCCACGTTTCTTATTGATCATGTTTGTGCGATATTGTTGTTATGATTCTACAGGATGAAAAGTATTGAAACCGACAAACTCTGGGAGGTTGTAGGGGACATCAAAACAAATATTTTTCCCTAATGTCATTTTTTCCTATGAGGTGTATTTAAACCGGTAGAGGAAGATTTCTCTGGCGGGAAATTAATTAAACCAACAAACAGTTTTCCAGTTTTTTATGACCAAGAGACAAGACGTTAACACAACCCAATTTCAATTACAGTAGATTTTCAAAAATGCCTCCATTGACACGTAAACAGTGGTTACACCGTCGGATCATGTTCTATCCGACACGGGCAAAAACCCCAGAAGTACCTCATCTGTTCCTGCTGCTGCTACTATTCCGGCAACCAGATCCTCTTCTGATGCAACAGGAGTTGCGTAAACAAGGTTGCACATCTCTCCCCACACAAAAAGTCCAGAGGGGACATATCTGGGGATCGAGCAGCTCATGGCACAGGACCACCTCTGCCAATCCACATTTCTGGGAACCGTCGGTCCAGGAACCGACGTACACGACGCCTGAAATGTGCTGGCGCCGCGTCATGTTGGAACCACATGCGTAATCTTGTAGGGAGCGAGACGTCTTCCAGCAATTCTGGCAATGCTCTGGCGAGAAAATTGTAATGGTGCCTGCCATTTAATGGCCTAGGTAGCAGATACGACCCAATTAAACAGTTCCCAACAACACCGACCCACTCATTAACGAAGAACAGCACGTGATGGGCGCTAGTAACTGTGGCATGTGGGTTATCCTCACTCCAAACATGCGAATTGTGCATGTTGAAGACTCCATCACGCCCGAACGTTGCTTCATCGGTAAAGACCACAGAGGATGGAAATGTAGGATGAATTTCACACTGTTCCAGGTACCACTGCGAAAACTGTGCTCTGGGTGGATAATCAACTGGTTCCAGGTTATGGACACGCTGTAAGTGAAATGGACGTAACAATTGCTCTCCAAGGACTGTTCTTACATTCGTCTGATTCATCCCCATGTTACGTGCAATTGCACGAGTGCTGATTGAAGGATCCCGCTCTACATGCTGCAAGACAGCTTCCTCAAATTGCAGCGTTCTTACCGTACGACGGCGTCCCTGTCCAGGTAATCTGCTAAATGACCCGCTCTCACGCAGACGTTGGTACACAGCAGCAAAGGTCGTATGATGCGGGATACGGCGATTAGGATATTGTTGTTAATAAACCCGCTGTGCAGCTCGTCCGTTGTGGTGCGCTACGTAGTACGCACCTACCATATCATTGTACTCACTCCAGGTGTATCGCTCCATTAGTAAACAGAGACAATGCACTGCTACACTGGTGGACAGCAGTTGCCTATAACTGAAGAGCATAACACGCCCTCTGACAACTGAAGATCGTAATACGATCTATAACAACTGAAGAGCGTAATACGGCCTCCACCGGTTTAAATAATCATCATAGGAAAAAATGGCATTAGGGAAAAATATTTGTTTTGATGTCCACTACAACCTCCCAGAGTTTGTCGGTTTAAATACTTTTGACCCTGTATATGAAAATCTTTCCTAAGTTTTAAAAAGAGTATGATGTCTACAGTTTAAGCCCATCTGACAAATTCTGAAAAATTCCCCTATTATGTTAAAGTTTAAACAAACCTCCTCTGATGTAACGCACTTTAAAAAATTGTCATCCCAAATATGTATCTCATTTCCCAATGCTTGAACAACTAGTATGAGGATATTTAAAAAAATTCACTTGCCTAAAAATTTAGAAAACAGTGCGAAATTCTCCAACCATAAGTTTAAAATCATGTGAGGCCTCCTGGTTGTCAGAACTAGAGCACATACCCTAACTTGAAAAATTTGTATAGTCAGTCTGTGTCCTTGGCATCACTCATCAATGCAGTATGTGGATACAAACACACCGTCAGGCCATGCTTCCAAAGTCCTCGCCGTTTCCGCCAGCCTCTCACTCCACAATGACCATGATTACTGATGCCTTCACGCGAGCCACTGCTCGCAGCGCTCTTGGGTCTACCGTTAAACCCCAATAACATCACAGACACCTGCCATCTAGGCTGTTTGTCATGTATTACACTCTAGAACTGTAAGCTGTCGCACAATGCTCTGATAGAACTATTATGTCATCACCGGATCACGTCATAGCATGGACCCACAGGAGACTGCAGCGTCTCCAGCCACCTGTCCAGTCACACACTAGGATGCAGACGTGTGTTACCGAACATTAGTTCTCGCGATAATTATACCTCCAAATCAGGAAGTGTTCTATGTGTTCGAACTAACTACGCAACATACCAGATCTGAGATTTTCTTTTCCTACCTGCAGTACATCCCAATACAGAATCCAGTTGCTGTTAGCTTAGTGGGATGTCGCGAAGCACTTGTTACCGGGTCATATATAACTGTATAGCACACGACCTAACAATAGTACTCATCTGTTGATTATTTTAACTCCATGGATGGCTTCACACATTTACAGAACGGTAGTATTGTCTGTGAGTTCCATGTTTCAGCTCTAAAACATCGTAATCCTTCAACGCAGGTCATGAGGTGTTAATCACAGTGTAATCATCGCTATAATATTACGAGCATACCTATGTGTGCTTGATGTACTGAAAAAATTAAGGAATGCATTTTAATGATACTACTCTATTCTTCACAATATGCATTAACATTGTACAAAAAAGTTACTTATATCAATAGTGTCTCTTGCAACATGGTTGTTTTCGTCAAAAATGCTGTGACTGAATCAGGTCCCTCAAACACAGCACACAAGGAAAGGGTAGGTCCACATTATCGCAAGCAGGTATAAAGTGAAAGAATAGTACTCCTGGAAGCAGATTTTACACATGAGAGCATTGTCAGAAGCTCTCGCAGCCACGTTGTGTTCTTCTGTTGTATTTAGAAGATTTCCTGAAGATCTAGTTGTCAGGACGTGGTTTAATAGCTAAACACCGACCTTTGAAATATGTCAGCCTCGCATCTCTTGTTCTATAATTAGCGTGAGATGACCTAATTTCCCATACGCCAATGTTGAACTACTTAATGATGCTGATTCGGCAGATGATTGTGGATGCACCTCCATTCTGCAGAGGTTACCAGTATCGTACAAAAGAAATAATTCGACCCATCACCAATACACTTTCACAGACATACCTCCGCAACACCCTCAGACATCCACTACGTTACAGAGCGCCCTGCTTTCAAAAGCTTCCATTACATACAGACTATCTGAAAATCCAAGATGCTGACACTTCCACTCACGTGATATAGGCATCACTTCCGGTCATGTATTTTAAATTTGCCTGTAAATGTAGTACAATTGCAAACACCTAGCGCAATTGCCCTATTTTTCTGCATACGTGTGTATAGGTTTCTTTTGGTGGGCCCCCAGACCCTACTCCCGATCTACTACCCGTGAATCCACCTTCAGACACTGCTCCAGACGTACTGCAGGTGGATTCATCTTCGAAACTGTACTGGACGTAACATTTGTTGTATTCACCTTTGAATAGTATCCCAGATCTATCCTGTACAATGGGGGCACCCCTGTGAGAAACAGATATACACATATAGAGAAAAATAGAGCACTTGCGCTAGATATTTACAGCTGAATGACATTGTGGTGTCACTGCCAGACACCACACTTGCTAGGTGGTAGCTTAAATCGGCCGCGGTCCATTAGTACATGTCGGACCCGCGTGTCGCCACTGTGTGATCGCAGACCGAGCGCCACCACACGGCAGGTCTCGAGAGACGTACGAGAACTCACACCCAATTGTACGACGACGTTGCTAGCGACTATACGGACGACGCCATTTCTCTCATTTGCCGAGAGACAGTTAGAATAGCCTTCAGCTAAGTTAATGGCTACGACTTAGCAAGGCGCCATTAGCCTTAAAGAGCTTGTATATAAAGAGTCACTTGTATCGCCACAATCTCCAGATGTCTCATCAAGAACGATGTATACAAGGATGTATTAAAAGTTAAGTATATTCCAAAGATACGTATTTTCTTTATCACATTCATTAAGTCTCCTGTTTCAGACCTCACTCCATCCTTCGTGAGTTAGCGCGTGCATCTTGGCCGCCTCTTTCAATTAGTGTGCGTAGTGTTGGCAAGTCTGCCGACACTACAGACATTTACACTCAAATTTCGAATACGCGACCAGGAGTGACATGGAGACCACATGAGCAGAATAATTAGCATCTTGGATCTTTAGAGTAAGCTATACGTAAGAGGAGCTTTGAAAGCAGATCGCTCTGTATCATAGCGGATGTCTGAGGGTGTTGGGGAAATATATCTGTGAAAGTGTGTCTGTGGTGGGTCGAACTGTTTCCTTTATACAAGAGTTATAATCTGTGTATAATAGAGATACTCCCACAATCATCTCCTGATCTTTGGAGTAGGCAGTTCAGTATATGTTATCTACGAGATTAGATTATCTCATCCTATAGAACATGTAATATATTCTTCAAAGCTTGGTCTTTACCTGTTAATGAACGCCCTGACAAACTAAGTGAAGTTGGATCATTTTGTAATGGTGACGTAGATGAAACCGCGTGTTTCCATTGTTGTGAAGGGTTGAAATATTCGGATGAAATGAGTAACTCATGGGTTGAACATGCTGTGTGGTTTCCCAGCTGCTTGTTTGTGCTTCTTGGGCAAGGCAGGCGTTTTATCGATAGCATATGTCAGAATATGGATACAAAAATTATTACAAAGGGTGTGGCTAATATTAAACCGTCATGAAATGTACTGAATACAGCATCAGAAGACTAAGTGACTTTGAGAATTTCTGACAGTGCTCACGTGTGTAAAATCTCCTTGCAGGATGAAATGGGAGTACAGTTCTTTCCCTGCCGACATGTTGCTACTTGTGTTAAAAGTGAATCTACCCTTTCCTCATGTGTTGTGTGTTAGAGACCTGTTTCAGCCACAGTAAGTGCGTTTTTGAAGACAGAACCGATTTTGCAAGAGATACTGTTATTTAGTAATGTATCTTTTGTGTAAGGTTAATACATATTGTGAAGAATAAAGCATTATCTTTAAAATGTTTCTTTTCTTTTTCTATATCAAGCACACTTAGGTCCGCTCTTAATACGACAGCGGTTATTACGTAGTGAACATAAAACCTCGTGACCTACATTGAAGAACTGCGACTTTTTAATGTCGAAACATAGAACTGACGCAAAATACCACTGTTCTGTTAAGGTATGCAGGCATCCATGGGATTAAAAATATCATTTCGTCCCCCAGCAGAGTATTGTGGTTTGGACCAGTGCCACACAGTCCCACATGATCTGGTAAGAAATTCTTTGCGGCACATACACCGACCTCATGACGTGCTTTGAAGAACCTAGAATTTTTAGTGTCGAAAGACAGAAATGACGGACAATACCACAATCTTCCATGAAGTTAAAAAAAGAATATAATTTCTTTTCCCAGCACAGTACTATTGTTAGGCCCTGTGCTACACAGTTGTATATGATCCGGTAATAGGTGCTTTGCGACACGTACTCCCCATCAAACATGTTGCAACCAGATTTTGTATTGAGGTGCACTGCAAGGGGAAAAGAAAATCTTACTGCTACCAATGGCCATGTGCCATATTAATTCAGTAAAGAGGAATACACAGCAGATTTAATCAGAACAGGCGATAGAAGGTACTTGGTTTCTTCATGTATGCTGCATGTGTTAGATGATGTCATGTATCCGTACTTCTATAGGGGGAAGACTATACACTCTAGAGACATTGTACCATATTCCATTGTCGGTAGCTTGGCGTATATTAGGAGAAATTGGTATGGTTGCAGTAGGAATATAAGAAACCCATCTGAAGTAGAATTGATTGACGTTGAAATGGACCATCTGCCTGTACCACTGCAATGTCATTCTGTAGATGCCTAATAGCATATGAGTTCAGATGAACCATGAAACGTGTGTCGTCAGATATCTCAGGATGAAACCACTGTACAGCTGATTCTTCTGTATACGTAATCTGCCTGCAGTCGTAAACTTGCATGTGTAAATCGTGATATCAGATCTGTGGTCTTAACTTGTATGCAAACGTCTGATTTGGTATGCAACCTGTGGCATACAATCCGACTGTGTACGCTGCTAACACAAATGTTCATTGCTAACGATTTAGAACTCTCATTTGTTGTCTTTGTATATTAAGAGGTGGGAAATTTGCACTTCAGTATAACAGACTATACTATCTTCCAGCAGGGTTGGTTCTGGGGTTTGATACTTCAGAAAGAATCTTCTCCATCACTGCTAACATTCAAAGCAACCTTGACAATCTTATGTGACATTTCTGAGTTAGTATTATAATAATGGCATCCGTCCATCCTTGAGAGATGATGGTGTAGCATGCTTGGTTCAGAGTCTGCAGCGTCTGCTGTGGCTAAAAAGTCCCACTCGAGAGTGGCAGTCCCTACTGCAGTTTGGACATGTGAAATTTGAGGGACTTCGAACAGAAGCCGCTCTGTCTCTTCGCTTTGTCCTCTTCCTGATTTGTTCCTGTGTGCGTTCGTCCTCTGAGAGCTTGACGCCGTTGCGCACAGTTACTCGCCACTTGACACGGTCATCTGCAATGCTTTCCCAGCGACTTGGATTGATTCTGGTCTTGGTCAGGTCTCTCTTGCAGACATCCTTGAAACGAAGATGCGGTCGTCCCACTGGCCTCACACCTTCCTGAAGTTCGCCGTTTAGCAGCTGTTTCGGTATCCGCTCAGGATCCATGCGCCTGACATGTCCCAACCATCTTAGACGTCGATGGCTTAGGAGTGCAAAGGTGCTGGTTGTGCTTGCACGATGAAAGACTTCGGTGTTGGGTACTCTATCTCTCCAAGAGATCTGAAGGATCTTCCGGAGACAGCGGAGATGGAAGCTGTTGAGTCGAGATTCATGCCTAGAAAGAGTTGTCCATGTCTCACAGCTATAGAGAAGGGTGCTTATAACACAAGCATTGTAGACTTTTAATTTAGTTTTTGTGGTAAGCAGTCCGTTGTTCCATACTCTGTTTTTCAATCTAGCCATGACAGATGATGCCTTTGCGATTCTGTTAGTAAGTTCAGTGTCCATGGACAAGTTGCTACATATTGTGGATCCCAAGTAGGTAAAGTCATCAACTATCTGGAGAGGATTGCCATCAATGCTAATGGATGGAAGGTTGGTAGTGCTCTGCGCCATGATCTTAGTCTTTTGAAGGCTGATGAGTAGACCAAACGTTTCACAGGCATTTGATAATTTGTTGATTGTATACTGCAGCTCATCTTCTGTGTTCGCTACTAGAGCTGCATCGTCCGCATATAACAACTCACGGATAACGACTGTATTTACTTTGGCCTTGGCCTTGAGGCGAGCAATGTTGAAAAGATTTCCATCAGACCTCTTATGTAGACCTCCTCACAGTCTTCAAAGGCAAATCTGAGCAGAAGGGAAAAGAAAATCCCAAACAATGTAGGAGCTAACACACACCCCTGTTTCACACCGCTATTAACAGTTAATGCTTCTGATGTTTTACCGTTGAAGCAAATTGTTGCTTGTGTTTTCTCATGGAAAGAGACAATTATCTGCAGTAGTTTAGGTGGGCATCCAATCTTCTGCAACAGTTTGAAAAGCCCATTTCTGCTCACTAAATCAAACGCTTTAACAAGGTCAGTGAAAGCAATATAAAGTGGCCTCTTCTGCTCACGACATTTCTCTTGTAGCTGTCTTAAGGAGAAGGTGATATCTACGGTTGATCGGCCAGGCCTGAAGACACACTGAGATTCTGGGTAGATTCTGGAAGCTAAGATCTGTAATCGCATTAGGATGACTCTTGCATAAGCTTTCCCGGCTACACTTAGTAATGAAATGCCTCGGTAATTGTTACAGTCACTTCTATTCCCTTTCTGTTTATATAGAGTAACTATCCTCGAATTCCGCATACTCATCGGGACATAACCTTCTTCCCAGCTGGTTGTGATAAGTGAATATAAATGTTTGAGAATAACAGACTTGTTATACTTAATAACCTCTGCAGGGATCCCATCTTCACCTGGGGCCTTTCCGTTAGCAAGAGAATCTATTTCTCTACTAAGTTCTTCCATAGTAGGCATTGCATCTAGTTCTTCCATAACTGGCATTTGTTTGATGGTGTCACATGCATCCTTGCAAACTTCATTCTCGACTGCATACAACTCGAGGTAGTGTTCAACCCAGCGTTCCATTTGTTTGCCTTCATCAGTAATGACTTCACCCGTCTTGGACTTCAGAGGAGCTGTTTTTCTGACAGTTGGTCCAATTGCTTTCTTAATACCATCGTACATTGCCTTAGCATTCCCAGAGTCGGCCGCTTTCTGTATACCTACACATAAATTCAGCCAGTAGTTATTTGCGCATCTCCTGGATGTTTGCTGTGCCCTGTTCTTTGCTTTTCGTAGGTCATCTCGAGTTCTTTCATTTGGGTTTTTTTTTGTAAGCAAGAAGGGCTTTCCGTTTAGCCTCAGTGACTGGTTCCATTTATCCAAATTTTGCTCGTACCAGTCCTTAGTTCTTTTTCCTTTTATTCCATAGGCCAATACTGCTGAGTTGTAGATTGCACCCGAGAGTTTTGCCCATTTCTTATCAACATTCCTTTCTGCTTGCACGTTTCCTGGGAAAGCACTTTCAAAATCACTGGCAAAATCCTGCTTTCTTTGTGTGTCATGAACATGATCTGTGTTGATACGGGGATGACCTTTCTTAGGAGTGAGCCTCAATGTGCACGCCACTAGGGCGTGGTCTGTGTTGCAATCAGCACTATGATAACTTCGTGTCAGTAGCACATTTTTGAGACCAGTACGCCTAGCTATGACTAAGTCAAGTTGATGCCAGTGATGAGAGCGCGGGTGTCTCCAAGACACCTTGTGCTGATCCTTAAGCTGTAAATATGTGTTTGTGATTCAGAGTCCATAAAAGCAGCAAACTTCAAGCAGTCTCTGGCCATTTTCATTCATTTTTCCCACCCCATGATGTCCCAGGCAATTCGGCCATATGTCGTTATCTGATCCAACTCTAGCATTAAAGTCCCCTTGAATATACAGTGTCTCGGTGCTAGGTACCTTGGCTATTCTGTCACTGAGTAATTCATAAAACAGATCCTTCTCTTCCATGCTGGATGATAAGGTAGGAGCATACACATTTAGGATGTTGACAGTGCCACTTGAGGAGCATATTTTCAAATCAATAATTCGCTCTGTTCCACCGGATGGTGGCACAGTACAGTCCAGGAGGGCGTTTTTAACAGCAAATCCTACGCCATGAAGTCTTGGCTCGTCTTGAGACTTTCCCTGCCAGAAGAATGTGTAATTACCCTCCCTGATAGAGCCCGCATCTGGAAGCCGCGTCTCCTGCAGTCCCGCAATGTCTACATTCAAACGATGGAGCTCTCTGTCAATTACGGCAGTCTTACGGATGAAATCAACCTCTTGGGCATCGTCAATGTACCTAACATTCCAGGTGGCAATACGAAATAGTGATTTCTTTATTATTTCATTTTTGTTGTTGGTAGGTGTACTATGTCAACCCGCTTGTCGAAGATTACTTCTAAGCTTCACACACCCCGTGAAGCAGGTGGATAGTGGCGGGACAGCACCTTATTGGCTGGGGGCTGCCCAGCTTGAGGCGGGCGGTAGCTGTCCAATGAGATGCAATGATCTCTCCCACCGTCGGAAGTGGCCCCTGGCACTCGAGTCTTACGCCAATCAGACAGAGCTTATAACCGGTAACTGCCTCTTTCCATGTTGTGCCGAAGTCCTTGGACGCCGCTGAAGTGTCCTCTCCAGGATGCTACAAGCCTGAGCGATAAATATGAAGACATGTGAGTTGCCCAATCATCACGGTCTCCCTCTCGACCTAAATGATAATATCCAGAGGAAAGGCAAGCCAATACGTCTGGTATCACTTCGGTTGCAGGAGCTGCCGAAAGGGGACGTAGTACGCCTTCCAACCGCCTTTGGGGCCCCACTCCAGATTTTCTTTCAGGGTTTTCTCCCCTAGCCTTCATCCCTCCCGAGACCAACCACAAGGCAGTGGTGTGTTAAGGTAATTAGAGAAAGAGAAGGAATGGTAACTGAGGAGAGGGTAGGGAATAGTATATATAGGATATAGGATATAAGACGGGTCGTTGTGAGGCACACTTTGGCTCCTCTGCTGAGACCTGCCCGGCTAGGTTGGACCTGCCAGTAGCTACGCTACCGCCGATATAGGCGGTGCGGTGCCTCATGGGAGAGGAGTTAGTATTAATTAAATAATAATACCATCATCCATCAAAAGATTGTGAGATGGGCATGATACTTGTGGCTGGAAATCTACTACTACTACATTTGGTTGGAAGGTATTGTAATCAATAGTTTGCATCTACTGTTAGTACCTAATCGAAATAGCTATGCGATCTACTATTTGAATCTGTGGAATGAATATAGTTCCAATAGCCTGCCAATTTAACTCTGCTAATAACACGAGCTTTTGAACTACTATAGCCCCTTTTCGTGCAGAAACGCCCATAAAACTGACTGTGATTTGAGGATGAACATCGTAATGATGTCTTAGCCGTCAAATTCGTATGCTCTAAATATATCTGGAGTTGTGTATAAACATATTCCATTAAACAGGAATAGTGTGGTATAAGACTCAAATGTGCTAATGAAGCTAACACGTGTGTTCATCATATATGATTTAGAAATCTGCTCGAGCCATTTTATGTCTGTCGTTACGTATATTGAGATGTGGTACATTCCCACTTAACTAAAACGAACTGTGTGTGAGAAATGGCCCTCGTGCCAGCGTTGGCAGTCATGGGCCTGACGGAGTGCGAGGTTGGTGGAAATGGTGAGGACTTTGGAAGCATGACCAGGCACGGAAAAGACCCTCTTGCCTCTGGTATATTTGTATAAATAAAGATGCAAGTGTGTCTCTCTATTATTCCTGCCACACCTAATACTGCAGTAATGGGTGATGGTAAGGATACAGACTGACTAGACAGCTTTCTAAAATTAGGATAAGTGTCCTGGTTCTGACAACCAGACGGCCTCCAATCATTATAGACTTATGGTATGAGGGCTTTAAACTATTTATTAAATTTTTTGGACAAGTGAATTTTTTTGTATGTGCTCTCCCTAGTTGATCAACCATAGTGAAATCCGGATCCAGATTTTGGGTGGCAGTCATTTGATGTGTGTTACACCCCCCCATGAACCATGGACCTTGCCGTTGGTGGGGAGGCTTGCGTGCCTCAGCGATACAGATGGCCGTACCGTAGGTGCAACCACAACGGAGGGGTATCTGTTGAGAGGCCAGACAAACATGTGGTTCCTGAAGAGGGGCAGAAGCCTTTTCAGTAGTTGCAGGGGCAACAGTCTGGATGATTGACTGATCTGGCCTTGTAACATTAACCAAAACGGCCTTGCTGTGCTGGTACTGCGAACGGCTGAAAGCAAGGGGAAACTACAGCCGTAATTTTTCCCGAGGACATGCAGCTCTACTGTATGATTAAATGATGATGGCGTCCTCTTGGGTAAAATATTCCGGAGGTAAAATAGTCCCCCATTCGGATCTCCGGGCGGGGACTACTCAAGAGGACGTCGTTATCAGGAGAAAGAAAACTGGCGTTCTACGGATCGGAGCGTGGAATGTCAGATCACTTAATCGGGCAGGTAGGTTAGAAAATTTAAAAAGGGAAATGGATAGGTTAAAGTTAGATATAGTGGGAATTAGTGAAGTTCGGTGGCAGGAGGAACAAGACTTTTGGTCAGTTGATTACAGGGTTATAAATACAAAATCAAATAGGGGTAATGCAGGAGTAGGTTTAATAATGAATAAAAAAATAGGAGTGCGGGTTAGCTACTACAAACAGCATAGTGAACGCATTATTGTGGCCAAGATAGACACAAAGCCCATGCCTACTACAGTAGTACAAGTTTATATGCCAACTAGCTCTGCAGATGATGAAGAAATAGATGAAATGTATGACGAGATAAAAGAAATTATTCAGGTAGTGAAGGGAGACGAAAATTTAATAGTCATGGGTGACTGGAATTCGTCAGTAGGAAAAGGGAGAGAAGGAAACATAGTAGGTGAATATGGATTGGGGGGAAGGAATGAAAGAGGAAGCCGCCTTGTAGAATTTTGCACAGAGCATAACTTAATCATAGCTAACACTTGGTTCAAGAATCATGAAAGGAGGCTGTATACATGGAAGAAGCCAGGAGATACTGACAGGTTTCAGATAGATTATATAATGGTAAGACAGAGATTTAGGAACCAGGTTTTAAATTGTAAGACATTTCCTGGGGCAGATGTGGATTCTGACCACAATCTATTGGTTATGAACTGCAGATTGAAACTGAAGAAACTGCAAAAAGGTGGGAATTTAAGGAGATGGGACCTGGATAAACTGAAAGAACCAGAGGTTGTAGAGAGTTTCAGGGAGAGCATAAGGGAACAATTGACAGGAATGGGGGAAAGAAATACAGTAGAAGAAGAATGGGTAGCTCTGAGGGATGAAGTGGTGAAGGCAGCAGACGATCAAGTAGGTAAAAAGACGAGGGCTAATAGAAATCCTTGGGTAACAGAAGAAATATTGAATTTAATTGATGAAAGGAGAAAATATAAAAATGCAGTAAATGAAGCAGGCAAAAAGGAATACAAACGTCTCAAAAATGAGATCGACAGAAAGTGCAAAATGGCTAAGCAGGGATGGCTAGAGGACAAATGTAAGGATGTAGAGGCTTGTCTCACTAGGGGTAAGATAGATACTGCCTACAGGAAAATTAAAGAGACCTTTGGAGAGAAGAGAACCACTTGTATGAACATCAAGAGCTCAGATGGAAACCCAGTTCTAAGCAAAGAAGGGAAGGTAGAAAGGTGGAAGGAGTATATAGAGGGTTTATACAAGGGAGATGTACTTGAGGACAATATTATGGAAATGGAAGAGGATGTAGATGAAGACGAAATGGGAGATAAATTACTGCGTGAAGAGTTTGACAGAGCACTGAAAGACCTGAGTCGAAACAAGGCCCCGGGAGTAGACAACATTCCACTAGAACTACTGATGGCCTCGGGAGAGCCAGTCATGACAAAACTCTACCATCTGGTGAGCACGATGTATGAGACAGGCGAAATACCCTCAGACTTCAAGAAGAATATAATAATTCCAATCCCAAAGAAAGCAGGTGTTGACAGATGTGAAAATTACCGAACTATCAGTTTAATAAGTCACAGCTGCAAAATACTAACGCGAATTCTTTACAGACGAATGGAAAAACTGGTAGAAGCCGACCTCGGGGAAGATCAGTTTGGATTCCGTAGGAATGTTGGAACACGTGAGGCAATACTGACCTTACGACTTATCTTGGAAGAAAGATTAAGAAAAGGCAAACCTACGTTTCTAGCATTTGTAGACTTAGAGAAAGCTTTTGACAATGTTGACTGGAATACTCTCTTTCAAATTCTGAAGGTGGCAGGGGTAAAATACAGGGAGCGAAAGGCTATTTACAATTTGTACAGAAACCAGATGGCAGTTATAAGAGTCGAGGGGCATGAAAGGGAAGCAGTGGTTGGGAAAGGAGTGAGACAGGGTTGTAGCCTCTCCCCGATGTTATTCAATCTGTATATTGAGCAAGCAGTAAAGGAAACAAAAGAAAAATTCGGAGTAGGTATTAAAATTCATGGAGAAGAAGTAAGAACTTTGAGGTTCGCCGATGACATTGTAATTCTGTCAGAGACAGCAAAGGACTTGGAAGAGCAGTTGAACAGAATGGACAGTGTCTTGAAAGGAGGATATAAGATGAACATCAACAAAAGCAAAACGAGGATAATGGAATGTAGTCAAATTAAGTCGGGTGATGCTGAGGGAATTAGATTAGGAAATGAGACACTTAAAGTAGTAAAGGAGTTTTGCTATTTAGGGAGTAAAATAACCGATGATGGTCGAAGTAGAGAGGATATAAAATGTAGACTGGCAATGGCAAGGAAAGCGTTTCTGAAGAAGAGAAATTTGTTAACATCGAGTATAGACTTAGGTGTCAGGAAGTCGTTTCTGAAAGTATTTGTATGGAGTGTAGCCATGTATGGAAGTGAGACATGGACGATAACTAGTTTGGACAAGAAGAGAATAGAAGCTTTCGAAATGTGGTGCTACAGAAGAATGCTGAAGATAAGGTGGGTAGATCACGTAACTAATGAGGAGGTATTGAATAGGATTGGAGAGAAGAGAAGTTTGTGGCACAACTTGACTAGAAGAAGGGATCGGTTGGTAGGACATGTTTTGAGGCATCAAGGGATCACAAATTTAGCATTGGAGGGCAGCGTGGAGGGTAAAAATCGTAGAGGGAGACCAAGAGATCAATACACTAAGCAGATTCAGAAGGATGTAGGTTGCAGTAGGTACTGGGAGATGAAGAAGCTTGCACAGGATAGAGTAGCATGGAGAGCTGCATCAAACCAGTCTCAGGACTGAAGACCACAACAACAACAACATTGGAGGACTGTTAAATGTTAATCTCAGAGGGAAATTATTTAAGCTTTCTCAGAGTGGCTTTAACTAAGACGTTATTTTTTAAACTTATGTGTGATTGTGAAACACGAACATCAAAAAAAGTTTTTCATCACTTCGGTCCCCAGTGTTCTGGAACCTGTACAGAAAATTGGAATAGAGATCAACATAAATCTCATTTCCGCCATTTTTATTGCTCATGAAAACCACACACTGCATGTTGTACCACCATACGGTGAGACATTCAGAAGTGGTGGTCCAGATTACTATACACACCGGCACCCCTGATACCTGCATGCCTGTACTCGTCGTGGCATACTATCCACAAGTTCATGATGGCACGCTTGGTCCAGGTTGTCCCACTACTCAACGGCGATTCGCCGTTGCTTGGTGGGTCACGTCGTCCATAAACAGCCCTTTTCAATCTATCCCAGGAATGTTCGATAGGGTACATGTTTGGAGAACATGCTGGCCACTCTAGTCGGGCGATGTCGTTATCCTGAAGGCAGTCATTCACAAGATGTTCATGATGGGGGCGGGAATTGTCGTCCATGAAGAGTCAGACAGCAGTAGCGGGCCGAGACACAAGCAGCAACACGGAAGTAACAGATATTGTGACTTTTACCAGTTCCTAACAAGGAGCGAATTTTATATCATCATCTGTGTGCTTTAATAGTTTAGTTTCTTGAGTTTCTGCGTGTTAATTTAATATCTAATAGCCACAGTTCTCGCGTTCTCGTTTGTGTCGGAAAGTAAACCGATTTTGTGACGTATTGCAAGTTTTTAATCATGGGCGAATTATTTAGTTTCACCTGATTGCTACGGTAGTTGGGTTTTAGAATCTCTGCGTATTAACCTAATTTATTAGAGACAGTTCCTGCGTTTTCGCCAGGGTGTACAGTAGAGTTGCGCAGCGCCTGCCGATAGTCCGTTTATCTACACAGTTTAGCTTTCCACGGTCTTTAGTATGGATAAGGACTGCGATTGTTGTGCGCGGATGCGAGCCGGGTTGGTGCAACTTGGCTCTCAGCTTCAGGCTGTGATAGCTTCGGTTATACAGCTTGAGGCTGCGGTGGATGGGCACCACTGTTGTGGGCCGGCCGTGGGAATCCAACGGACGTCCAGCACGTCAGAGTCCTCCGATCGCTCCTCACCGGTGGCCAGCCCAGTTACTGCTCGCACTGAGGCTGACCCCTCACATCTGGTCCAGTGGGAGGTCGATCTGGGGCGTAGCAGGCGGCCGCACGTAAGGCCTCCCTCCCCGGTTGGTGTGACAAACAGGTTTCAGGTGCTGTCTGTGGCTGACACTGTCGCTGAGCCAGATGCTGTCGACTGTCCTGTTTCAGAGGAAACCTCTCACCTGCAAGATCCTGAAAATCACAGAGGGTGCGGTTATTGATTATTTGGAGCTCCAACGTTAGGCACGTTATGGGGCCCCTTGGGGACATGGCTGCCAAGAAGGGAAAGAAAACCAATGTGCACTCCATGTGCAATCCGGGTGGAGTCATTCCAGATGTGGAACGGGTCCTCCCAGATGGCATGAAGAGCACAGGGTGCCGCCAACTGCAGGTGATTGCTCACGTCGGTACCAATGATGTGTATCACTTTGGATCAGAAGAGATTATCTCTGGTTTGGAGCGGCTAACAGAAGTAGTAAAGGCTGCCAGTCTTGCTTGCAAAATGAGAGCAGAGCTGACCATTTGCAGCATAGTCGACAGGATTGACTGCGGACCTCGCATAGAGCCGAGTGGACGGTCTGAATCAGAGGCTCAGATGGTTCTGCGATCGTGGAGGCTGCAGATTCCTCGACTTGCGCAAAATGGTGGTTGGGTTTCGGGTTCCGCTGAATAGGCAGTAGCTACACAGGTAGCAGGGGCTTTGGGGTGTGGACTGGGTGCTTTTTTAGGTTAGAGGGTCTCGGAAAAACACAAGAAGGGCTTCAGTCACAAAGGGTGCAGGTCTAACACAGGAAGAACGTAGATACAGGAACCATCGGTATAACAGTTGTAAATCGTTGTAGCTGTGTTGGGAAAGTTCCAGAGCTCCAGGCGCTAATAGAAAGCACTGACGCTCAAATCGTTACAGGCACTTAAAGCTGGCTAAAGCCGGAGATAAGCTCAGCCAAAAATTTTGTGAAGAACCTAACGGTGATCCGAAAGGATAGGCTAAACACGGTAGGCGATGGCGTGTTTGTTGCTGTTAGAAGTAGTTTATCTTGTCACGAAATTGATGTAGATAGTTCATGTGAGTTAGTATGGGCAGAGGTCATTGTTGGCAACCGGAATAAAATAAAAATTGGATCATTTTACCGATCTCCCGATTCAGATGATACAGTTGCTGAAAGGTTCAAAGAAAAGAGTTCGATTTCAAACACGTACCCGACTCATACGATTATAGTTGGTAGTGACTTTAACTTACCCTCGATATGTTGGCGAAAACCTATGTTTAATTCCGGAGGTACGCATAAAACATCATCCGAAATTGTGCTAAACGCATTCTCTGAAAATTATTTCGAGCAGTTAGTTCATGAGCCCCCGCGAATAATAAACGGTTGTGAAAAGACACTTGACCTCTTAGCAGCATATAATCCAGAGTTAATAACGAGCATCAAAGCGGATACAGGTATTAGTGAACACAAGGTTGCTGTAGCGAGATTGAATATTGGGACACCCAAATCGTCCAAAAATAAATGCAAAATATACCTATTCAAAAAAGCAGATAAAAATTCACTTGACGCCTTCCTGAGAGATAATCTCCACTCCTTCCAAATTAATAATATAAGTGTAGACCAGATGCGGCTTGAATTCCGAGAAATAGTATCGGCAGCAATTGGGAGATTTATATCTAATAAATTAACAAACGACGGAGATAATCCTCCTTGGTACACAAAACGGGTCAGAACACTGTTACAGAAACCATGAACCAAACATGACAAATTTAAACAGACGCAAAATCCCCTATATTGGCGATCTTTTACAAAAGCTCGAAATGTAGCACGGACTACAATGCGAGATGCTTATAATAGTTTCCACAACGAAACTTTGTCTCGAAACCTGGCAGAAAATCCAAAGAGATTCTGGTCGTATGTGAAGGATGTTAGCGGCAAGAAACAACAATGCCTTCTCTGCGCGATAGCAATGGAGGTATTATCGAAATTAGTGCTGCCAAAGCGGAGTTACTACTGACTGCCTTCCGAAACGCATTCACAAAAGAAGACGAAGTAAATATTCCAGAATTCGAATCAAGAACAGCTGCCAACATGAGTAACGTAGAAGTAATTATCCACGGAGTAGTGAAGCAACATAAATTACTTAATAAAAGCAAGTCTTCTGGTCCTGATTATGTACCAATTACGTTCCTTTCAGAGTATGCTGATGCATTAGCTCCATACTTAACAAGCATATACAACCGTTCGCTCGACGAAAGATCCATACCCAAAGAAAGGAAAGTTGCACAGGTCACACCAATATTCAAGAAAGGTAATAGGAGTAATTCACTTAATTACAGGCCAATATCGTTAACGTCGATATGCAGCAAGATTTTTGAACATATATTGTGTTCTATCATTTTGAATTACCTCGAAGAAAACGGTCTATTGACACACAGTCGCCGGCCGCGGTGGGCAAGCGGTTCTTGGCGCTTCAGTTCGGAACCGCGCTCATGCTACGGTCGCAGGTTCGAATCCTGCCTCGGGCATGGATGTGTGTGATGTCCTTAGGTTAGTTAGGTTTAAGTAGTTCTCAGTTCTAGGGGACTGATGGCCACAGATGTCAAGTCCCATAGTGCTCAGAGCCATTTGAACCATTTTTGAACAGTCAACATGGGTTCAGGAAACATCGTTCTTGTGAAACACAACTAGGTCTTTATTCGCATAAAGTGTTGAGTGCTATTGACAAGGGATTTCAGATCGATTTCATATTTCTGGAAGGCTTTTGACTCTGTACCACACAAGCGGCTAGTAGTGAAACTGCGTGCTTATGAAATATCGTCTCAGTTATGTGACTTGATTTGTGATTTCTTGTTGGAGATGTCACAGTTCGTAGTAATTAACGGAAAGTCATCGAGTACCTGGCGTACCCCAAGGTAGTGTTATGGGCCCTTTGCTTTTCCTTATCTATATAAACGATTTGGGAGGCAATATCAGCACCTGTCTTAGGTTGTTTGCGGATAACTCTGTCTTTATCGACTAAAAAAGTCATCAGAGTATCAGATCAAATTACAAAACGATTTCGAAAAGATATCTGAATGGTGCAAAAGTTGGCAGTTAACCCTAAATAACGAAAAATGTCAGGTCGTACACGTGAGCGCTAAAAGAAATCGTTAAACTTCGGTTACACGATAAAGCAGTCAAATCTAAAGGTCATAAATTCAACTAAATACCTAGGAATTACAATTATGAACAACTTAAATTGGAAGGAACCCATAGAAAATGTTGTGGGGAAGGTAACAAAAGACTGCGATTAACTGGCAGGTCACTTAGAAAATGTAACAGATCTACTAAGGAGACGGCCTAAACGAAGCTTGTCCGTCCTCTTTTAGAATAGTGCTGCGAGGTGTGGGATCCTTACCAGACAGGACAGACGGAGTACATCGAAAAAGTTCAAAAAAGGGCAGCACGTTTTGTATTATCGCGAAATATGGGAGAGAGCGTCACTGAAATGATACAGGATTTGGCCTGGACATCATTTAAAGAAAGGCGTTTTTCGTTGTGACGGAACCTTCTCACGAAATTCCAGTCACCAACCTTCTCCTCCAAATGCCAAAATATTTTGTTGACAACGACCAAGACAGGGAGGAAAGATCACCACGATAAAGTAAGGGAAATCAGAGCACGTACGGAAAGATAGAAGTGTTCGTTCTTTCCGCGCGCTATGCGAGATTGGAACAATGGAGAATTGTGAAGGTGGTTCGATGAACCCTCTGCCAGGCACTTAAATGTGATGTTCAGGGTAGCCATATAGATGTAGATGAATGCCTCGCCAATATACTGCCGATATGGATGCACTGTCGGTTGGTGGATGGCATTCACGTATCGTACAAGACGCTACGGCGTCTTCCATGACCACTAGCGGCGTATGTCGGCCCCACATAATGCCACCACAAAACAACAGGGTTCAAATGGTTCTGAGCACTATGGGACTTAACTTCTGAGGTCATCAGTCCCCTAGAACTTAGAACTACTTAAACCGAACTAGCCTAAGGACATCACACACATCAATGCCCGAGGCAGGATTCGAACCTGTGACCGTAGCGGTCGCGCAGTTCCAGACTGTAGCGCCTAGAACCGCTCGGCCAACCTGGCCAGCAGACATCAGGGAACCTCCACCCTGCTGAACTCGCTGGACAATGTGTCTAAGGCGTTCAGCCTGACTGGGTTGCCTCCAAACACGTCTCCGACGATTGTCTGGGTGAAGGGATATGCGATACTCATCCGTGAAGAGAACGTGATGCCAGTCCTGAACGGTCCATTCGGCATGTTGTTGGGCCCTTCTGTACTGCGCTGCATGGTGTCGTGATTGCAAAGATGGACCTCGCCATGGACGTCGTGAGTGAAGTTGCGCATCATGCAGCCCAATGCGCTCAGTTTGACTCGTAACACGACGTCCTGTGGCTGCACGAAAAGCATTATTCAACCTGGTGGCGTTGCTGTCATGGTTCCTCCTAGCCATAACACATAGGCAGCGGTCATCCACTGCAGTAGTAGCCCTTGGGTGGCCTGAGCGAGGCATGTCATCGACAGTTCCTTTCTCGCTGTATCTCCACCATGTCCGAACAATATCACTTTGGTTCACTCCGAGAAGCCTGGACACTTCCCCTGTTGAGAGCCCTTCCTGGCACAAAGTAACAATGCGGACGCGATTGAACCGCGGTATTGACCATATACGCATTGTTGAACTACAGACAACACGAGCGTGTACCTCCTTCCTGGTGGAATGACTGGAAGTGATCGGCCGTCGGACCCCTTCCCTCTAATAGGCGCTGTTCATATATGCTTGTTTACATCTTCGGGTTTAGTAACAGTCAAAGGGACTGTGTCTGTGATACAATACCCACAGTCAACGTCTATCTTCTGGAGTTCTGAGAACAGGGGTTCCCTACTGCGCCATTGTTTTATAGGAGGAAAATATGGTGCTAAATTTTAGTGTCCATTCTTGTGCAGATAGTCAAGGACATTTTTTTTTCTCTGGGATGAAGCCACAGCTAAAAGGGGGCCAAACGAAACTGCAAGCTGTTTAAAGATATATTTTGAAAAGAATGACATTAAAAGTGAAAAGTTGGTTGCGTTTTCCGACAACTGTGGCGGACAAAACAAGAATTGGACGTTAGTGGCATTTTGGCTATACCTGTTAAAGTTTGGTCGTTTCAGATACATCGAGCATACGTTTCCTTAGGCTGGACATAGCATGCTACCTAGTGACAGAAACTTTGCTCAGGTGGAGAAAAATGTCTCCTCACATTATCAAAGTGTTTATGGAACTGATCATAGTGAAGAAGTTCTGAGAACATCCAAGCGAAAGAAGTCATTCAAGGTAACTCGTATGACTCAAGAGTGTTTTACAGTCTCTCTGCACTGTAACATCTGTTCCACAAACTACAAGCTCAACTTCTCAAAGCAAATTCAGTATTAGAAATTGTGTTCGACTCTCATTTTCTGCTGAGCTACAAAGTCCCACCCCAACATTATTGTTTAGTGATACATACAACGATTGCCTAGAATCAGTTTCCTTATCAAAACTTGGAAGACCTGCAAGCATTTCTTTCCTGACAGAGCTTAAACCGAAATATTCTGGGCCTCTTCCTATTAAACGAGACAAGCTACGAGACATTCTCTGAAGCTTAAAATAGATATCTCCTGTATACCATGACTGGTGCAACTCACTCCAAGCAGAAGGATGTACTGCGCTTCAGCAACAAGAAGACGATGAAGAAAGATACATAATCATGTACTGAGAAAACAATATTTAAAGTAAAATAATAATGTTAAGTAGATGCATTGATAATAAAATGTGTACATGTAAAAGAATGTTAAGTAAGTGTGTTGAGACTACAATGTTTCGAGTAAATAATGTTAATTACGCGTTTCTGAAATTTTGAAAAACGTTTTTCGAGTAGATATTACATACTAAAAATATGTAACTACTGACGCTGTGTAATAAAGCAATGCAGTACCCGAAAAAACTAATATTTTGTATGTATTTCAGATATCTGATTTATGGGAGTTTATTAAAGTATTTGTGGTGCGTTTTCTCAAAATTACTGATTTGTCCCTTACCATTTTTTACTGCCGAGCCATTCAATTATGAGTACACACTGTCTAGGAGTATCCACATCTCAAAACTAGACAGGCCAGAGAAGCTACAGCATCCTTACACACAAACATGGTGACAGTCTCGCGTCACATCGATTCTTTGGTGAGTAATGAAAATTCGTTATACTTCCCGTTCAAGTGTCCCCTATCGTTTTGAAAGGAGCCGCCACTTTTTATTGGTGTTCGCAGTTTCAGCGACGTGATGTGAACATGCTAACATCAAATTTTAAGTGTGCCCAGTGCAGTGGGACAATATCTAATAAAAACCATTAGCGAATTTTTTCTACGGGTGCAGATGTCCAGATAAAAAACTGGAGTTGTAAGTCGAAGCTTAACACATAAATTAGATCAGCTACATGTCTCAAAGCGTGATGCAACATCCTATACAATAGTGCCTCTATTTCGTTGTTAAATAATAAAAACAACAGACAGCCACATATTGACTTGCGTTTGATAAATCCGTTCTTTTCTTTTAAGGCATGCAGGATAATATTGCTTGAAGATGTAGAGGTGATAAACATATATTCCACCTCATGCCTTAATACAACACTTGCACATTGGCAAGGACGCTGGTTTACAGATGGCAGTAGATGGAATGTTCGTCTGTAACAGGTTGGGGCTTGCAGAAGTACTCAGTCAATATTTCGAACAAACAGCAACTCCGTAGAAACGCATGTGTACAGGTGCCGCAAAAATGTGAGTCACCAAATCGACATGTGTGACGAACAATGCCTCCAGCCCATGTGATCGCCAATGCATGTTCACAGCGCCTGATTATTTAATGTAATAGCGCTACACAGTCTCATAATTGAGTGTATAATCGTTGTGTGCTTACAGAAAACATCATTTTTGTAGAATTAAGACACACTGCATTATCAAAGTGTCATAAGTTAATGCTTGGGTAGCTTGTTAGAGCACTTGCCCGCGAAAGGCAAAGGTCCCGAGTTCGAGTCTCGGTCCGGCACAAAGTTTTAATGTGCCAGGAAGTTGCATATATTTTCATCTTTATTTACACATCGATCACTTCTTTCGGCTGGTATATCTGATCAGAGGGTCACTGCAGTTTCTGTCCAGGTACTCGCTGATGTCAGCATCGGCACTTTCTTATGGTCCAGGCCATTCTACGAATCCACCACTCTCAGGCAATTATGGTGGGTACAGTTGGCTAAGATCAGCATTAGCACTTCCTTATCTCCAAGGTCATTCCTGGAACTGTATACAGACACATGCATCATGGCCAGACTGGGAATCCAGACACTGTACCCCTACCCCCAGACTCCAACGCCCTCCTTGGCAGCTAAAGGTTACTAATTTAATTCGAGAAATTATTAATTTTTATGCGTGTTCTCATATGCTGTCCAGCATGAAGCACCGCCTTGCCCCACGTCTGCCCCTGCCTCAGTGCCACCACTCAAATACATACCGAATGGCGATTTCTGTAGCTTCTGAGTTGGAACTCTTCTTGGGAGTGAGATTCGACTGTAGCTCACAAGTGTAGCTCCACACATGTATTTACCATTGATACTTTCGTGGGGGTGAGAGCTGACTGAAACTCACAGGTAAGTGCCACTTGGCAAAGCTGACATGCATATTTGCACATACTGCTGATTACTCAGAATCCGACATCCTCTAGCCATCCACCCTGAGGACCCCTTAGTCGGCAGCCAGTAGCATGCAATGTAGCTCTCCTTCCATTTAATTGTAGCGAGGCTGTGGTCTGCTGACATGACACATATTTTTACTTACAAGCTTGACAACTGGATACATTTCCAGGAGACTCACTGCACAATATTATAACTAATAAGTATGAACAAATTAATTTCTTTCAAATGATCTGGTATTCTTATACCTACGTTACACAAATGCATCACGTCAATATGCATAACTGCTTATGTGAAACACGTAATCCCATTATTTCATCACATCTGTCTGTACATACATCTAGGTTCCATGTGGTCAAAAGATGAAATTCTTGAGCTGAGGAAAGAAGATTTCGACAAATTTATTTTCTGTAAACATCAATCAGAAAAATGTACTTAGAGCTTTCTGTATCACGAGTGGAAGGACATTACAGTGGAGGACTGTGTGACTGGAGGCAGGGGGTAGCTCATTTTGTCAGCACTTTAAACTTTTAATGGATAACGAAAATCATGTTCTTTATGTTAAGGTATCTTTTTAACAGGAAAGTCAAATTACATCGGCAGCACACGAAACTTTTAATGAATAATGACAGATTACATCGCAAACATCTGATGGACTACACGCCACTGTACAATTCTCTCTTATTACCTCTAAACTGAATAGGTCGTTGTATCTGCTGGATGACGTCGATGCATATACGTAACGCCATTGGCCTTGGGTGGGGTGAGGGAAGTGGAGATGGAGGTGTGGACGGAATTCTGGGAAGTGAGCGACGGGAGTGAACCCAGGGAATGCAGATGTCAGAGATTCCTGGAACGCTGATGCTGTTATCAACAACTTTTTGGCTTGGAAATACACTGCTCCATTTCTATCAATTAAAATATTTTTTTAAAATTTTAAGAAAATGGAGGTATGACTAATGTTTCTTGCGTCGTCACATTTCGAAAACCCTGGAGGTCAACTATGCTGCGAGCTGCTCTGCTGCTGCCAGTTCATGAACCTCAATTCTACCTACTGCCAATGTAATGCTATTTAACAAGCCATTTACTGTATGACAAAGAAAGCAGAATTGCTATATCTTTCTTTCTGGTGATCAAAACTCATTGTGAGATGTCTAAATCCATGCCTACATCCGAATAATTTTCGCACGGCGACGCATCGTGATATTACACACTGTCTTATTCCCCATTGTGTTTTGCAAACTGTCGCTTCGTAGTCATTGCGGTATTAATAGTAAAACTTCCGGACAAGTTAAATAATTTTCGTTGTGCAGCGTCGTTTTGTTACTTCATCTCGGCACTCATTTCTGTCCACCAGCCTCCCAAGGGCTACAGTCTCAGGTATACTCCATCTTCATTCCGCTCGTCTTTCTTTACTGCGTAAATTCTGATCGTTTGTCACTTACCTCTTATCAAGAAGCGCTTATTTTTGTAAATATATTCTTGATTTTTATACCTAGTCTACGATTTTAATTTCTGTGCCTTCATGGACTTGTTAGTTATCATACTACAGAGTGTCCCAGAATTGTTACGGCGAACTGCGAGGGTTTGTACGTGGTCTCTTGAGGAGAAAATCGAGGATGGCAACCTGTGTCGGTCCGCAGCTCGTGGTCGTGCGGTAGTGTTCTCGCTTCCCACGCCCGGGTTCCCGGGTTCAATTCCCGGCGGGGTCAGGGATTTTCTCTGCCTCGTGATGACTGGGTGTTGTGTGATGTCCTTAGGTTAGTTAGGTTTCAGTAGTTCTAAGTTCTAGGGAACTGATGACCATAGCTGTTAAGTCCCATAGTGCTCAGAGCTATTTGAACCATTTTTGAACCTGTGTCGCGAAACGTCACCCAACGACACTACAGAGAGTCGAAGTTACAGGCGCCACTAGGTCACCCCTTTTGGCAGCAAACGTGAGTTTGTACGCTGATGGACCGTAGGCGGTCATATCGCAACGACGTTTGTTATTCAGTGATCGCGACTGATAGCCTCAATCGCCACTGGAGAAAATGGAGCTAATAGCTGAGCAGACACACCTTATCTATTATGAATGCGACTATCTGTTGCCTCGGTTTATTTTTCTCCTGGATATCTCTAAAATCTCCAAAGTTTTTCGGTATACAGGAGAAAATTAAACTGAATTTGGAAACACGTGTCCGAAACAGTCATTCACCAAAACAACGGAACATTGCACCCATTGGAGACAAGGCCTGTGTTACGCAGCATCTTCTCCACTGGCAATCGCGGCAATCAGTAGTGACCAATGAATAGCAAATAACAATGCGAGACGTTCCATCTACGGTGCGTTACCGTACAAAGTCAGGTTTTTGGACGAACTGTTGGCCTAATGGCAGGCGTTGGTGCATATAAATCCGACGCACCGTGGCGCCGTTAGATGACGCTCTAGACACGGGTTCCTATCCTCGATGTGTTCCACATGACACCCTGTACAGATCCTCGAAGTTTGTCGCAACATCTCTGGGACACTCTGTATATTATCTGTTAAAACACTTATTTTGTACATACATAGATTTTATCTTACATGTTGTTGTTGTTGTGGTCTTCAGTCCTGAGACTGGTTTGATGCAGCTCTCCATGCTACCCTATCCTGTGCAAGCTTCTTCATCTCCCAGTACCTTCTGAATCTGTTTAGTGTATTCATCTCTTGGTCTCCCTCTACGATTTTTACCCTCCACGCTTCCCTCCTATACTAAATTGGTGATCCCTTGATGCCTCATAACATATCCTACCAACCGATCCCTTCTTCTAGTCAAGTTGTGCCAAAAATTTCTCTTCTCCCCAATCCTATTCAATACCTCCTCATTAGTTATATGATCTACCCATCTAATCTTCAGCATTCTTCTGTAGCACCACATTTCGAAAGCTTCTATTCTCTTCTTGTCCAAACTAGTTATCGTCCATGTTTCACTTCCATACATGGCTACGCTCCATACAAATACTTTCAAAAACGACTTCCTGACACTTAAATCTATACTCGATGTTAACAAATTTCTCTTCTTCAGAAACGCTTTCCTTGCCATTGCCAGTCTACATTTTATATCCTCTCTACTTCGACCATCATCAGTTATTTTGCTTCCCAAATAGCAAAACTCCTTCACTACTTTAAGTGTCTCATTTCCTAATCTAATTCCCTCAGCATCACCCGACTTAATTCGACTACATTCCATTATCCTCGTTTTGCTTTTGTTGATGTTCATCTTATATCCTCCTTTCAAGACACCATCCATTCCGTTCAACTGCTCTTCTAAGTCCTTTGCTGTCTCTGACAGAATTACAATTTATCTTACATAAAATATTATATTTTACATTGTGGGATTTAGGTATGTGACGCTCCGATCAGTCTAATATGTTCAGGCACTGAAACCTGCAGGAATCATTAACGTGCCTTCTGCGAAATTTAGTGTCACCTGATTGGTGCTGCAGGCACGTGATGGGGTAAGGAATGTATTCGCAAGTGGAACAGAGACGAATGTGGAATTGTACCGGATTTCCAAAACTGAAGTTTCAGTTTAAATATGCTGTATAACGAGAACCACAACTCAGAATTCCACATTTGAACAGCATAATATTGACGCAGGGGAAACGTCATGGGGGGAAAATGAAAATCTTACCAATAGATGGCGCTTTAAACGTCAGAATATAAACAGAAACAGATTCGCGGCCCACGGCTGTTCCTCAGTTTGCGACCCAGCTTGTCTGTCTCCATGAAAGATGGCGCGCTTCTGTTGAAGCTCTTTTACAAGAACGACGTCTGTGCGCCAGTAGCCCTGCAGAAGACCCAGACATTCAAGGGTACGATAAAAGGCGCTGGTCTGATGTCTGTTAAGGGTCTGGAGAAAATGACTACAAAATTGGAAAAGACCTTTTCTTAAGTGCAGTGTGCAGAGGGAAGGAAGCTGTTAATCCGACGTGTGTCGAAGAAGTGGCCAAGATGTGGCCATAGCATTGCAGGAGGGATTGAACGGAGATGCGCAGATATGCAGTGCACGGGGAACTGTCCGAACGTTGTACATGGCTGCGATCACGATGCATAAAATCCTACGAAACCTCCTGCATTGCTAGCCGTACGCTCACCCATCTTCTGGAGTTGTTTACTGCTGACCTGCCAGCAAGACAAGCGTTCGCTACGGAATTTCTTGCTCGTATGGACGTGGACAGTGAATAGCTGTGGAACATTCTATGGACAGACGAAACCCATCTCCATCTCAAAGAACATGTCAACACTCAGAATTGCAGAATGTGTGCATCAGAAAAGTCTCACGTACACCAACCGGTATCACTTCATTCTGCAAATACGATTGTGTGGCACAGGCTGACGGTATCATTTATCGAAGGGCCGTACGTATTCAATGAGATGATTCCTGCAGGTCTTGTTATCTGTGCGGTCACTGGTAAACGCTATGAGTCTTTTGCGCACCAACGTCATTGCAACCCTTCAACAACGTAATGTGTGAGCAGGATCATTTTTATGCAAGATGGCGAGACTCTGCACATTGCACAGTAAATGCAAAGGCATTTCAGAAATGCTATAATTATCAGCCGTCATTTCGCTACAGCCTGGCCAGCCAAATCACCTGATCCTGGTCTGAAAAATGTTGTGTTCAGTGTCTCAGTTACGAACGTAGCTGAACCGTAGGCACGCTCTACGCAACGCTTTCTGTATGTGACGCCCGAGACACTCCGATCTGTTATGGAAAATGCTGTTACCCGATTTCAGTTTGTGGTAATAATCGATGGATGGCATAGTGAACATGTCTTGCGCGAGTCTACGAAGAGTTAGGAACTCATGTCATTTTGCTCTTTATGAGGTTTTTGCTCCAGGACAATTAAAAACAGGCGTGATTTTGATTTTTATGTCGTTTTGCTCTCAGGACAATTAAAAATGATTTTACCCATCCGATGTGGTAGGACCTTGGCGTGCTGGATGGTCTTACCTTACAAATAGTGCCACAAGTGTTGACGGCCGAACTTGTGCAATCAAGCACATGACACAGTATGGATGGTGTAATCTGCAACATTATCTATGTGATCGATCCAATTTAGGTTATTTGTAATTGCAATCGCTAAGTAATTAGTTGAATTTACAGCCTTCATATTTGTTTGACTTATCGTGTAATCGAAATTTAGCGGACTTTTTTTAGTACTCCACACTTTTCTTTATTTAGGGCCAATTGCCACTTTTGGCACCATACAGATATCTTATCTAAATCATTTTGCAAATCGTTTTGGTCACCTGATGACTTTACAAGACGGTAAATGACTTTCCGTCTATTACAACGAACTGTGACCTTTCTGACAACAAAACACGAATCCAGTCGCATAACTGAGGCGATATTCCATAGGAACGCAGTTTGCTTAGACGACGCTTGTGAGGAACGGTGTCGAAAGCCTTTTGGAAATCTAAAAACATGGAATCAATTTGACATCCCCTGTCGATAGCACTCATTACTTCATGAGTATAAAGAGCTAGTTGTGTTTCACAAGAACTATATTTTCTGAATCCGTACTGACTATGTGTCTGGGTTAATAATATGCAGTTCAAATTTTACGTCATTCTGAGAAGTGATTCACTTTCTACAGCGTTTTGAAACTGGAACGTTAATTGTGGGCACTTGTGTTAGTGATCATACGGGCTGCAAATGAGGATATTCGCTGACATTACCGACTTCAACAAATAGCAGATAATTGTGGCATGGCGTCAGGTAACGAGCATCTTGGAACAGACGAGGTTGGTCAGCTTTCCCTATACTACTGCCATGAATACGAATGGAAAGTGGTTGAAGGACCACGAATGGATGAGAAGTTGCTGGATGTCCACGCATCATAACATAATGTGGAGATCGGGGTATTGCTCGCTCTAATCTGACTTTTGTATGTAGACTGGGGTGACAAAAGTCGTGCGATAGCGATATGCTTATATACAGATGACGGTAGTATCGCGTACACAAGGTATAAAAGTACAGTGAACTGGCGGAGCTGTTATTTGTACTTAAATGATTGATGTGAAAAGTTTCCGGCGTGGTTATGGCTGCACGATGGCAGTTAACGGACGTTGAACGCGGAATGTTGGAGCCAGGAGCATGGGACAGTCACTTTCTGAAATCGTTATGGAACAGTGTCAAGAATGCGCCGAGAAAATCAAATTTCAGGCATTTTCTCTCGGTGGTCACCGACCTTCACTTAACGACCGAGGATAGCGCCGTTTGCGTAGTGTTGTCAGTGCTAACAGACAAGCAACACAGACGGAAATAACCGCGGAAATCAATGTGGGACTGTACGACAAACATGTCCGTTAGGGCAGTGGGGCGTTAATTGGCTACGTCAGCAGACGACAGACCCAATTGCCTTTCCTAAAAGCACGGCATCGCCTGCAGCGCCTCTACTGGGCTCGTGAGCACATCAGTTGTGCCGTAGACGACTAGAAAACCGTGGCCTGTTCACATGACTCCAGATTTCAGTTGATAAAGGCTGATGGTAGGGTTCGAGGGTGGCGCAGAGCCCACGACGCCTAGGATCCAAGATGTCAATTACGCTCTGTGAAAACTGCAGGTGGCTCCGTAATGGTGTGGACATGTTCGGGTACTTGGGGACCATTTGATATGATTCATGGACTTCATGTTCCTAAACAATGATGAATTTTCATGGATGACGCTGTACCATGTCACTGAGCGACATTTGTTTGCGACTGGTTTGAAAGACATTCTGGATTGTTAGAGCGAATGACTTGGTCACCTAGATCGCCCGACATGAGTCCCATCGAACATTTATGGGGCATAACTTAAAGGTCAGTTTGTGCACAAAATCCAGGACTGGCAGTTCTTTCGCAGTTATGGACGGCTATAGAGGCAACATGGTTCAATATTTCTGCAGGGGACTTCCAACGACTTGTTGAGTCCATGACAGGTCGATTTGCTGCCCTGCGCCGTGAAGAAGGGCTTCGGTGTGATGTTAGGTGGTATCCGACGACTTTTGTCACATCACTATAATGCAGATGCTAGCGCAAGTGTTTCGGTGCACACCGCTCAGCACATAAAGTAGAAGATGGTGTTCCGTAGCAGACGACCCTACCGTATTGAGACGTTGACCCGCAGACATCGTCATTTACGAGTGCATCGCGAACGTCTACTCCAAACACATAGCCGGCCGTAGTGGCCGCGCGGTTCTAGGCGCTACCGTCTGGAACCGCACGACCGCTACGGTCGCAGGTTCGAATCCTGCCTCGGGCATGGATATGTGTGATGTCCTTATGTTAGTTAGGTTTAAGTAGTTCTAAGTTCTAGGGGACTGATGACCTCAGCAGTTAAGTCCCATAGTGCTCAGAGCCATTTGAACCATTTTGAATCCAAATACATATTGCACCATTGACACAGGATGATGGGGCAGCATTAGGCCTTGGGGGGGGGGGGGGGTATTTTTCTGGTTCAAAATGGCTCTGAGCACTATGGGACTTAACATCTGTGGTCATCAGTCCCCTAGAACTTAGAACTACTTAAACCTAACTAACGTAAGGACATCACACACATCCATGCCCGAGGCAGGATTCGAACCTGCGACCGTAGCAGTCGCGCGGTTCCGAACTGAGCGCCTTAACCGCGAGACCACCGCGGCCGGCAGGTATTTTTATGGGATTGAGTGATGTGATAGTAATCGAAGTCATGATGAAAGCTGTGAACTACGCTAACATGATTGCCAACTACCTGCATCCATTCATGCTTTATGTCTTCCCCGCCAGTGATGTTATTTCCCCTCAGGAAAATGTTATTTTTCGAAGGTCATAATCGTGCTTAAGTGGTCTGAGGAGCCTGATAGTGAGAAAACGTTGATGTCTTGGCCACCAAATTCGTTCGAATTAAAGCCAATGGAACACTTCGCTACTCAGCCGCACGTCAGTTTTGCGTTCACTAACAGGCGGAGGGTAATGTACGGATTTATGTCGACATATGTTGACTGATAGCACCGAAAACTTACCAGTGGCTTGCAAATTCGACGGCACTCAGCATGACTACTGAATGCGGCCACATACCTCCTGAAGCCTACCTAGCATTCATCAATTGCGTGTCGCTGAGAATCGCTTCTGTATTGCGTTTCAAGGCGGACCAACACGCTATTAAGCAGTTGGTGATAATCTTTTGGATTATAGGTATATATGGGCACGGGAAGGCCGTCGTGTATTCCGGCTTCTTCCAACATATTATTCCACCGGTACCGCCACTGGTCCTCTCTCCATACGGAAACTGACAAGGTTTCTTCGCAATTAGACAACTTCATTTATTCCTTCCTTCTCTTCTGTTACTTACTTACATTATGATAATTGACAATTAGATGTAGTACTTGGGAAATCCACATACAGTTGTATAATTGATTGTGTCTTATGTGACTGGATTTAGACACGCAAATAAAGTAACTGACTTAAGAATGACCTTCCTGAAATTTATGAGAATTTTAGTATATACGTTTTAATAATGAAGCTATAGAAGTTAATTGGAATCAATAATTCCATCTTTTCAAATAATCCCTTTGGAAAATGTTCTAACCAATCACACTATTTTTCTACTAACCTGTCTGAGTCGTCTACCGCCACTCTCGGTGAAAGCAGGTGACACCTTGATGGTAGCAACTTTCGGCACTCGATCCTGAGCGAACAAATTGTTGCGCCCGTCTGGGAATTCAAAAGGGTTGTGTACTTGGATCTGCAACAAAGAGTGATGACAGTATCAAACTATGTACTTTACTTATACACTGAGGTGACAAAAGTCGTGGAATAGCGATATGCACATAAAGAGATAACGGTAGTATCGCACACACAAGGTATAAAAGGATAGTGCATTGGCAGAGCTGTCATTTGTACTCAGATGTTCATGTGAAAAGGTCTCCGACGTGATTGTGCCCGCACGACGGGAATTAGCAGACTGTCGACGTGGGGTGATAGCTAGACACATGGCACATTCCATTTCGGAAATCGTTATGGAATTCGATATTCAACAATGCACAGTGTCAAGAGTGTGCCGAGAATACCAAATTTCAGGCAATAACTCTCACCACGGACAATACAGCGGCCGATTGCCTCTACTTAACGACCTAGAGCAGCGATGCTCGCGAAGAGCTTGAAACGTCCACTTAGAAAAATTAATGAATTACTGTGTTGATAAACCTCTATGTTATTTGATTTTTCAGACAGCTGAGCAGAACTGAACGTACTCAGACATTTCTCTCTTTACTTATTCTGATCAACAATATTTTTAGCGCAACGCAATCTGACTTTCAAAAATCCCTACAAAAGAATGGCCCTGACTAACAATAACCTATACCATTCATGAATCACTTACCTGAAATGCGCAACGCTACGCGCTGTTCACATCCAACTGCCCAACACTACAATAGCGAATTTCGCAACAATGCCAACCAGCCACAGACTGCAGACAGCACAGTCAGTGATTTTCATACAGAACGCTACGTGGCGTTACCAACATAAAAACCTAAACAGCCTGCTTACAAGCTGTCATTGCTAACAGACAAGCAACACTGAGTGAAATAACTACAGAAATCAATGTGGGACGGGTGATGAACGTAGACATTAGGACAGTGCGGCGAAATTTGACGTTAATTGGCTATAGCAACAGAAGACCGATGAGAGGGCCTTCGCTAACAGCACAATATCGCCTGCAACACCTATCCTCATGACCATATTGGTTGGATCCTACCGTCTAGAAAACTGTGGCCTCCTCACATGAGTCTCAGTTTTAGTTATGTACTGATGGTAGGGTTCGAGTGTGGCGTAGACCTCACGAAGCCATGGACCCAAGTTGTGACCAAGACGCTGTGCACGCTGGTGGCGTCTCAATATTGGCGTGGGCTGGGTTTACACGGAAGGGACTAGATACTCTGGTCTGTTCACTACTTGGAGACCTTTTGCAGCTGTTCGTGGACTTCATGTTCCCAAACAGTGGTGGGATTTTTGTAGATGAAAGTGTGACATGTCAGAACATTCTGGACAATTCGAGCGAATGATTTGGCCACCCAGATCACCTGACATAAATCCCATCGAACAATTATGGGACATAAGCGAGAGGTCAGTCCGTGCACAAATTTCTGCTGCGGAAACACTTTCGCATAGACGTAGCATTGTTCAATATTTCTGAAGGTGACTTCCTAAGACCTGTCGAATCTAAGCAACACCGACTCAAAGGAAGGCCTCGGCGCTTGTTGGTGACGTCACGTCAGCTAAGCACGGCGAACGCCAGGTCTGTTGCAGGCAGAAACGCCTGGGCGTGCTTATCACTATAAATCTATTATTTTTGGACAAAATGTTTGGTATTGTTTTGGATTCTGCAGTTTTATTTAGATGAAAGATTTTCTTACTATCGTAAAGTTACAAATGAAGATCATAGTTCTTTATTACTGAATTCTGTCGAAACAAATGTAGATCAATATGAGAAGATGCTTTGTCCCATTGCAAGCTTCGGAAATTTCACATTCAAGTAACTATATTTACTTGATCCATTTTGTTATCGAAACTTACCCCAACCCCCTTACAATTATTATTTATTTATTTATTTTCGTTTGACATCGTCACTGGAAATGTGAACTAATTTACATGTGTAAATGCCCAACTGTTGCCAGTCATTAGATCCAGCCGTTTTCAACGAAAGGAATTCTAAACAAGACACAAAATAGCTTCATACATCGAAAATACTGCTGAGCTTCAACTTTTTTAAACATGCACATTAGAAAAGATAAATATTCCCCTCTTGCAACTGAAAGGAGAAACTTTATAACATAAAAAATTTTATTTGATAAAACAAGTATCTCTCTTTTGCCTCTTCTACTGTCCCCCACCCTATCCCCCAACGTGTACAATCGCAAGATATTTCATTAACATTCAGTGCTCCTCACCCCATAGTCAACCAAGATACCTAAAGAATGGCACCAATATGTTCACAGTTTCTTGTAAAAGCAACCCAGTACAAACGTAACTTCCTCAGATTTACAAATAAGGTAAAGAAGCACGAATTCTGTTGCTGCTGGCCCATGAAGTTGTTTTTGTATGTCAATCCTTAAAACTGGTGGAAATTGAAGTTCAGGAGTACACTATTTGTTAAGAAGTGTAATGAATTGCACAATTAATTGATTGCAGAAATCTCTCAGAATAATGTGTGTTGGTCAACTACTGCCAATAGTGTCACATTTTCCTGTGTCAGAGTGGGACACACCACCATTATGAGTATGCCTGCAACAGACCTGGCGTTCGCCGTGCCTAGCTGACGTGACGTCACCAGGAAGCGCCGAGGCCTTCCTTTGAGTCGGTGTTGGTCTAAGCCACCTCGAGTTGCTTCACCACGCTGGGCGAAAGGAGGCCCTCTTTTGATGGAGGAGAAGGTGTCTATCACAATTCCGTGGGATTTCCTCTTGGATCTGTGTCTATGCATGGCGAAGTGAACGCTATTGTTCTTGCAGATGTCTAATTGTAATACCTTAATGTCCTTGGAGACATTTACCACTGTTAGAAAATACTGTCATTGTGTATTTCGAACTTGAATTTATGGTGATGTATGTCGAATGGAAACAAAACTTCAGTTTCGAAATAGCTGCATATACTCACGTGCAGACCTGGAGGGAAGGTGGGGTGTGGAGGCAGGAACTCGCTGAGGCGTGCTGGCTTGAGAATGACCTGCAGGCCTGCAGCGGCGCCCGGCCCCACTGCGTGCCGCAGGCTGCAGTCGCCACGCCTGTGCACCCTTCCGGCGCTGCGTGCAAACGAACTGACTGTACCCAAACAATACCGACTAAATACCAAAGATGTTGTGAAATACTTTCACAACAGACATAAAGACCGTAACATACAATAAACATAAGTGTGGTGTGCGTATTGTAAGACCTTCGGCACACACACCATCAGATTATTTGACTTGTCGCTCTAACGAAGTAGGCGAGTGTCAGCAATATGTCTCGTGGTCTTATCGTGGCGTGTTTGCCTTCTGCCGTTAGGTCAGACGATAGAAATGCCACTTGCACGCCTAGAGTAGCAGATTGACGGTGACCAACTTTAAACAGAACTTGATTAATTTTCACACACATTTATTAAAATAATAACAAGCATAAAATTACTTAACTTGGTTCTGGATGCTATTTACAATTGACAATCTGAAGTTCCTTTGGTATTGGTACGTTAATCTTATTCTCACATATATCTCTGATACTTGACAAAAGTGTTGTGGACTGAGAAGACAGCCAGTCCACAGTGACGGGTAACCGAAAGGCACGCGCTTAAAATTACGCAGGTTAGAGAGGTCTGAAACAGGATACGTAATGAATGCTATAAAGAAAAGTACGTAGCTTCTGTAATACTTAACTTTAATCCATCCTTGTTGTACATCGCTCTTGACAATACAAGTGAGACTCTGTATGCTAATTGCGCCTTGCTAGGTCGTAGCCATGGACTTAGCTGAAGGCTATTCTAACTATCTGCTCTGCAAATGAGCGAGGCTTCGACAGTGTGCATCGCTAGCTACGTCGTCCGTACAACTGGGGCGAGTGCTAGTCCGTCTCTCGAGACCTGCCGTGTGGTTGCGCTCGGTCTGCGATCACTGACAGTGGCGACACGCGGGTCCGACATATACTAATGGACCGCGGCCGATTTAAAGCTACCACTTAGCAAGTGTGGTGTCTGGCGGTGACACCACAAAAAGTGTCTATACATTTATCTTCATGGCTATGTACAGCAATATGGTAATCTTATCAGGCGCAGACTGAAGCCTGACTATATACTGGTACAGACAAATGTAGACTGGTACAGACTGATGCAGACTGACTAATCGGAGGTCTGTACACTCGTTAGCTGTTGTTGGCAACACTGCGCCGACGCGGACTCTTCGAGTATTTGCTGCACTAAATAATTATAAAAAGCGTTGTTATTAAGCTATTTTTAAACGTGTACAGGTGTTATAAGATAAGTGTTGTTGAATTAGTGGAAGTGTTAGTGAAGTATAAAATAAGATTAAACGGGGTATGAAGCGTATTTTTCTTCTCGCGCCTGTAGCACGAATCCTAGGCCTAATTTCACGCGCCCGAATCGTAAATAAGCAGTGAATTAAACTTATAGATAAACGTTTCCAGTTGGTATAAATATAATATAAGTGTTGTTACATTAGTGGAAGTGTTAGTGAAGTGTTAAAGAAGATTAAACGGGGTAAGAAGTTTATTTTCCTTCTCGCGCCTGTAGCACGGATTTTAGGCTTAATTTCACGCGCGCGTATCGTAAGTAAACAGTGAGTTATATGTAATCACCAGTTTTTTATTCAGTACTCTTTCAATTTATTTATATCTGCCTGAATAGTTTCTAGGGTCCTTTGTTTACGTTTTAGTCACTACTTAAATCAGCTTATACGATTTCTGTTTTTACCATGAGTGAGAAGTGTGTGACATGCCGTAGGATCGTTAGTTCCGGGGTATGGTGTGACGGGTGCTGTAGTTTCTTTCATTGGGGCGAATGTAGTGGCGTGGGAAATGGGGACATAAATGAGGCTCACCAGTGGTATTGTAGGATCTGCAGTAGAGATAGGAAAATACTGGAACAGGAAGGGAAAATTGCAGCTCTTCAAGCTGACCTAGACAAGGCAAGGGAGGATCTGGACAGGTTAAAGAGGGAGAAGGGTGAACAGAGGTGGGAAGTGGCAACAGGTAATAGGGGGAACAGGCAAAGGAGAGCATCAGACAGCTTTGTCATAAATATTGAAAATAAATTTGACCTGTTGCCTCAGTCAGAATCAGATGAGCCCCATGTAGCTGAAGCTGTAGAAAGGGCACAACAAGATTTCAAGGACTTGAAAAAGGTAGGGAAATTCGTAAAGAGAAAGAAAGTTCTCTTGTTAGGTAGTTCCCATGGTAGAGGTGTTGGCCAACTACTGCAGGAAAATCTAGGTCCAGAGTACCAGGTCACAAACTTTTTCAAGCCTAGTGCAGATCTGGGTCAGGTAACAGAGGATGTAGGTGCTTTATGCAAGGATTTCACAAAGGAGGATGCCGTGGTTATAGTGGGTGGTCCGGGAAATAGCATTGACAGAGACTCTGAATATTCCATAGAGAGTGACCTGGTGAAGATAGCATCAGCAACAAAGCATACGAGTGTGGGATTTGTGTCTGTGTTGAGACGCCATGATCGCCCTCATTTGAACTCTTCCGTAGGGAGGGTGAACTTGGAGTTGGAGTGGCTGCTTAGGACGGATATAGGGTCCCATATTGGTTTGATTCCTGTGGATGCTATCGATAGGTGGGACTACACTAGGCATGGCCTTCACCTCAATAGGAAAGGGAAGGGAAAACTGTCTGGGTTGATTGCAGAAAACTTACGGGGGGACACTGGCACAAGTGGTAAAATACCAGTGGTCACAGGTGTCAGAGGGATGCCTTTTTTAAGATAGGGAAAGGGGAAAGAAAACGAGTTTTAAGAGAGATTGGCAGACACACTCAGTTTGAGAAAACAGATGAACAGGAGTCAGATTGTATCATACAGCCTCCATTTAAACAGTGTTCAACAGAAAGTAATCAGAAACTGCAAGTTCATCTTCGCCAAAGCAGTTACAATCCCATTAGTATGCAGTATCAGTTATCTTTATTACACCAGAACATTCCGGGACTTAGAAATAACGTTGATGAACTACTCATTTGTATCGATGAAATGAATTCATCTAACCAAATTGACTTAATCTGCCTCTCTGAACATCAAGTGACCACTGATATAGATATGTTAGACATTTCAGGATTTAAGCTAGCTTCCTACTTCTGCAGAGTAGATATGGATGGAGGAGGAGTTGCCACATTTATCAAAAACTGCCATAAATTCAAGAACATTGACATTAATAAATTCTGTTTAGAGCAGCATCTAGAAGCATGTGCAACAGAAGTAGAGTTCCATAACAGCTCCTATATAATAATAACTATTTACTGAGCACCTGCAGGAAATTATAATCTATTCTTAGATCATCTAGAAGCTCTTTTGGGTTATTTAACAGGAAGAAACAAAGGAATTTTGATTGCTGGTGACTTTAATACAGATTTTTTAATGAAATCTTCCAGTAAACATTCACTGCAGTTAGTAATGTATCTTTCAATCTAACTCACACTGTAAACTTTCCAACTAGGATCACTAAATCCTCAAGGACAGCCATTGATAACATTTTATAGACAAATCAAAGGAACAAAATCATATCATAAAACCTGTTATAAATGGACTATCAGATCATGACATGCAGCTCCTTGTTTTAGATGTAAATTCTAAGCAGATTATCAAGACTGCTAAATCTGAGTACAGGAGAGTAGTCAATCAACCAAAAATTGAGTGTTCTAGAAAACTGCTCAAAGATATGAACTGGAAAGATGTTTATAGTGCTCATGACATGAATGAAAAATATAACACATTCATGAACAATGTCAGTACCATGTTTGAAAACTGTTTTCCTCTAAAAGTTACTCAAATTAAACAGAAGTCTATAATAAAACCATGGATTACACAAGGAATAAGGGTATCCTGTAAGACAAAAAGGAAAATGTATCTGTCGACCAAGAATAGCTCCAATGCTGATGATTTAGCTAAATACAAGGAATACTGTAAAACATTAAAAAAGTAATTCAGATGTCTAAACAAATGCACTACGAGAATAAGATAGCAATGTCAGGGAACAAAATAAAAACAATATGGGATATAGTGAAAGAGCAGACTGGTAGATCCAGAAAGGAACAGGAGCAAATAGCACTAAGGGTAGATGACACATTAGTAACTGATGGGCATAGTGTGGCAAATCTATTTAACAAGTACTTTATATCCGATACTGATAGAATGGGACTTTCAGGATCAGTAAATAATGCCCTTGAATATCTGAAACTAGCCTTCACAAATAGCTTCAAGTACATGAATATATCACTCACTTCACCAAAAGAAATAACGTCCATAATAAAATCTTTAAAAACAAAGCATTCTAGTGGGTATGATGAAATATCAACAAAGTTAGTTAAGGCATGTTCTTGTGAGTTTAGTACAATTCTAAGTTACTTGTGTAACCAGTCAATTATAACTGGGACATTTCTTGACTGGCTAAAATATGCAGATGTTAAGCCTCTATTCAAGAAAGGGGATAAAGAGATACCATCAAACTACAGACCGATTTCACTTTTGCCAGCATTCTCAAAAATTTTAGAAAAAATAATGTACAGGCAGCTGCTCAACCATCTGACCACAAATAACATATTATCAACAACACAGTTTGGATTTCTGAAGGGTTCTGATATCGAGAAAGCTATTTACACCTACAGTGAAAATGTACTTAATTCATTAAATAACAAATTACAAGCAGCAGGTATTTTCTGTGATTTGTCAAAGGCATTTTATTGTGTGAACCACAACATCCTTTTAAGTAAATTAGAATTCTATGGTGTCATGGGCAGTGCTGCTAAATGGTTCAAGTCATACCTCACTAACAGGAAACAAAGGGTGTCAGTGCAAGGGACTAGTGAATTAAGTCATCAGTCATCATCAGAATGGGAAGAAATTACATGTGGTGTCCCACAAGGATCCATCTTAGGGCCATTGCTTTTTCTTGTGTACATTAATGACCTCTCATCAGTTACACTGCCAGAAGCAGAGTTCGTTTTGTTTGCAGATGACACAAGTATTGCAATAAATAGTATGTCAAGTGTAGTTCTAGAAAGATCTGCTAATGATATTTTCATGGATATTAATAAATGGTTTAAAGCTAACTCACTGACATTAAACTTCGAAAAGACTCACTATATGCAATTCAGAACCTGTAAGAGGTTTTCACCCAGCATATGCATAAAATACGAAGAAGAGCAGATAGAAGAGGTTGACAGTCTTAAATTCCTGGGATTACAACTTCATAATAAATTCAGTTGGGAAGAGCACACCACAGAACTGCAGAAACGCCTTAACAAATCTGTATTTGCAATTCGAGTGTTAGCAGACATAGGCGATATAAAAATGAAAACGCTTGCATACTTTGCCTACTTTCATTCCATAATGTCGTATGGTATAATATTTTGGGGTAACTCTTCAAGTCAAACAAACGTTTTCAGAGTCCAAAAGCGTGTAATACGTATTATTTGTGGAGTAAATTCACAGACGTCCTGTAGAAACCTCTTCAAAGAACTGGGTATACTAACTACTGCCTCTCAGTATATTTACTCATTAATGAAATTTGTCCTAAATAATATATCTCTTTTTCCAACAAACAGCTCAGTTCATACATACAATACCAGGAACAAAAATGATCTGCACAAGGACTTAAAAGCACTTACTTTAGTTCAAAAAGGGGTCCACTACTCAGGAACACACATCTTCAATAATTTGCCACTAAATATAAAAAATTTAGTTACAAATAAAGATCAGTTTAAAAGGAGCCTGAAAGACTTACTAGTGGCCAACTCCTTCTACTCCATTGACGAATTTTTTAATAGAAACAAATGATGTATTGTATATATTCATACTACTAGTATTGTTATTTCAGCTTAAAAAAAAATTGACATGTTCAACATCCACGAGGATCTCCTCAACACGGATCTATGGAACGAAAACTAATCTAATCTAATCTACCTCGCGCGTTCATGTATCACTGCGCGAGTGTGATCCGCGATGAGAAAAGGTTCTACATTAGCAGCAACCTCATTGGCTGCGTTACATATTAATATGCGGATCGGCGGAAGCAGAATTTGGTCCGTCTCTATGGCAGCGCCATCTCGTAGTGCGGAGACGGACGAGCGCTGCGCCTGCGCTGTTGTGCTTAGTGGGAAAGTTGTGTACACGCTGACTACGCGGAACTATGTACACAACAATAAGCAACAGGATAACGGGATGAAACAACCCCCAGGCAAAGTATACACACTATTCAGTTCCAGCATAGAGTCATTGGGCTGCTCTTCCATTTCATTCAGTGAAACCGTACACGAGATGCACATCGCCCAGCTCATCATCGGCACACTTACCCTATATTCCTGGGTATGACTGTCAACGTAAAACCAGAAGCATATTGCTCAGCTCGTTATCGGTATACTTACACCATATTCCTAGGTATCATTGTCAACGTAAAACCATCACTGCCATAAAAACCAACCCGAGACGGGGTTCAACAGTAATGAAAGAAGGCTTGAAGCAAAGAGTAAATTGGGGATTACAATAATCAACAGCAAGTAGCGAGTGATCAAAAAGTCAGTATAAATTTGAAAACTGAAAGTATCATGGAATAATGTAGATAGATAGAGAGGTACAAGTTGACACACATGCTTGGAATAACATGGGGTTTTATTAAAACCAAAAAATACAGAAGTTCAAAAATGTCCGACAGATGGTGCTTCATCTGATCAGAATAGCAATAATTAGCATAACAAAGTAAGACAAAGCAAAGATGATGTTCTTTACAGGAAATGCTCAATATGTCCACAATCATTCCTCAACAATAGCTGTAGTCGAGGAATAATGTTGTGAACAGCACTGTAAAGCATGTCCAGAGTTATGGTGAGGCATTGGTGTCGGATGTTGTCTTTCAGCATCCCTAGACATGTCGGTCGATCACGATACACTTGCCACTTCAGGTAACCCTAAAGCCAATAATCACACGGGCTGAGGTCTGGGGACCTGGGAGGCCAAGCATGACGAAAGTGGTGGCTGAGCACACGATCATCACCAAACGACGCGCGCAAGACATCTTTCACGCGTCTAGCAATATGGGGTGGAGCGCCATCCTGCATAAACATCGTACATTCCAGCAGGTGTTTATCAGCCAGACTGGGGATGATGCGATTCTGTAACATATCGACGTACCTCTCACCAGTCACGGTAGTACTGACGTTTTGCTGTCCAGCGCCATCTGTCGGACATTTTGTGAACTTTGCTTTTTTTTGTTCTAATTAAACCCCATGTCATTCCAAGCATGTGTGTCAATTTGTACCTCTTTATCTACATTATTCTGTGATTTATTCAGTTTTCAAATTTATACTGACTTTTTGATCACCCAGTACTTTGAGTGAATGGAACAAGTTTGTTTCCAAAACAGACACACAGCACATTCCGACGCAATTCACAATATTATACAGATATTTTCAGAGATAGAGCTAGAGTTCTAAATGTGTCCCTCATTCTAAAATACTATACATATCCAGTCTTAAAAGAAAAACTGCACTGCTTATGATGGTTACACCTTACGACTAAGTGTGCACTTGGACATCATAAACGACGTGTCGTGTAATACTGCAGTCATCACTGTAGTGAGTTCAAAAATGTTGAAATGTGTGTGAATTCCTAAGGGACCAAACTTCTGAGGTTATCAGTTCCTAGTCTTACACACTATTTAAATTAACTGAAACCAACTTATGGTAAGAACAACACACACACCCATGCTCGTGGGAGGACTCGAACCTCCGGCGTGAGCGGCAGCGCCGGCCGCGGTGGTCTAGCGGTTCTAGGCGAGGAGTCCGGAACCGCGCGACTGCTACGGTCGCAGGTTCGAATCCTGCCTCGGGCATGGATGTGTGTGATGTCCTTAGGTTAGTTAGGTTTAAGTAGATCTAAGTTCTAGGGGACTGATGACCACAGATGTTAAGTCCCATAGTGCTCAGAACCATTTGAACCATTTTGAGCGGCAGCGCAATACGTGACATGGCTCCTCTAACCGCTCGGCCACTCCTCGAGGCCGTAGTGATTTACGGAAATTTTCAAACACCTTTGGATTTTCTCGTAAGTATAGACCGCACTGCATAAATTCTGCTCCATTTATTTGTCTTGTAACGGGTATTTAATATCAAAAACCATAAAATATCTCGATTTTTTGACAAAATTTTTAATTCATCTCTGTTTATGTTTATGTTATTTTCTACTTCAGCAAATATTTCGCATTTAAAATGTGACGATGCCAATATGGCTGCACTACATTAGGACTTTTAGGACTTTGTTATTATGAAACAGATCTGATGACGGTCATTAAAGACCGAAACCGGTAATCTGTTAAACAAAAAAAATTGTGACCATAGACGTAAATTAAAGGAAGATTATTGCATATACGGGTCATTGTGTTTTTTCGTGACGATGTCGCAGCTTGTGAAATATTTGTGTGATATTTTTATTAAATGAAATTAATAAATGTTATGTCGAAGAAAGTAACTTCGTAAAAACTCATGGAAAGTTGCTCAAGTAGATCGATATAGAATTATATCTATTCGTTAAAATAATAAGGCTGGGGAGCGTGCGAAACCTTAGTGTGCCCGCCACTGTGCGGAAAGGAGCAAAGAGACATTTAGAGCTACGGCGTAGAGTGATTGACATCTCGAGCGAGCGGTCGCATTTAAAATCCATAACTCTGCGAATTTAACTGATAGATTACGTTAAATGTGCGCTATACGGACTCAGTAAATCAGTGAGTAATCAGAAGTTATTTAGTGAATGAAATATAACTTACGTGGCTCAAGTATAGTAATGTATGTCATCGTGTTTGGCTTGTCTACGTAGTGAGTAGAGAAGAAGATCAAGGCGGAGTATTCGAGAAGATTGATATGCCCTAAATTCTATTTGTCAACTTCTAATAAGTATCTCAGATCACGTACTTCAAGAGGAGTGTCTAACCTGAGGATGATCACAGCGAGAGGAATGAGTTTTTTGTATCTGGCTGAAAGCACATAGACCCACATATAAAACATAACGCCTATTTCAACACTTAGGACATCAACCACGGACTTAATAAGGAAAGATGTAACTACCATTTTTTGTTGCTATAAACTTTAACTACAACTGTGAAACGTAATATTTGTTTGTTTCTGCCTGAAAAGCAATTTACAAGTCCTGGTTACTTTGTGCTTGCATGTAAAAAAGTTTATATACCCACTTATGGAACTTAAGTTAGTACCACTGCATAGTACTTGGTAACAATGAACTTTTATAGATTGGGTCTCTTTCAGTTTAGTGCCACGCTTTCACACACCAAAGGTGTTCACTCACACAGTATAATAATTATTGTATAATATCAGTTAAGTCAGAACTAGCTCTTTTGCTTCCATTACGCAAACATCTAGCTAGCTAACAAAGTAAGAAAAGAAGTGTTCTCGCCAATTTGAAGCTCACATTTTCGGGGGGGGGGGGGGGGGGCAGGCTGAAAATATGGTAACATTAATGAAGTACAGTCAACAGTAATTCACGAAAGTAAAATTATTTCATAAAGCAAAAGTAAGCAGACATGAATTACTTGTTAAGTTTGCGTTGTTATGGATGCAACTCAATCTGCCAGGAGCTCAACCTCAGATCTACTGAGAAAAAAGTTGACACATCATGAAACCTTTGTAGCAGCTCTTTGTGCATTTCCGTCCTCTATGGCTCAGGTGCAATTATAGTATTAATCTGCCAAGAATCTAGTACGAGGCAGATACATTCATCTTTTTGTATCACAATATGCATGGGGCTGTTATTAAGTGATATGGCACTTTATATTATTCCATCATTCAACATTTTGTGTAATTTCTGGCAAACTTCCTGTCTATGTGGTAGTGGGATCGAATGTGGTGGAATGAAAGATTTCCAGCATTGTATCACTTCAAATCTATGTTACAAGTCTTTGATTACCCCCAGCATTGGTTGAAATACTTCTACATATGTTGTTTTGTTCCTTAATTCATCCTTCTTCTGGGCCTCGATGTTATGCACTGCATTTCACACCTTAATTGTATCTCCTCTTGCTGAAAGCACCTAAACTAGTATCACTGTGTCTCTTCTTCCTATTTTACGTGCTCTTCCTGCTCTCAACACAACTTTAGGCTTTTCTGTATGGAGCACATTGTGCTCATGTGGGAGCGATCTAGATGCTTGTAAAACAATAAACTGATATCCAAGATCGCAGGAATTCCTTTTTTTCCATGATTACTGGTTTCGGCGAAACTAAAGGCGCCATCATCGGATTGTTTTACAACTTTAGGCAACAGGCTGAAACCTCCTCCCTGGTTGCTTGGTCTTCAAAACGTACCTGCACCACCTTTCCCTTCTGCAACGTGACTATTCCTCACCCAGAATGAATACGGTTCCGTTCTCACTTATGAAATCCGTTCAGGTAATCTAGTCTTCTCTGCTGCTGTGGAGATCAGATCATTCTTGTGGAATGCGTTGCCCAGAATGTAATTTGTAAGCCTCACTCATATGTCCGAAATGACCAAAGATTATTCCTTCCTCTCCTTCACTTTCTTCGTCCAGAATGGACTCCCAGACACTATAGTCTTCTTTCTCCAAATCCTGTCCTTCCATCTCATCTTATTGTTGGTTTGTCATCTCCTCTACTACACGACCTAGTGTGAAAATACAATGACGTGCTGAAAAGGAATGCCCACCAGTTTTTTATTCTTCTTAATATTGATTGAGGTATTACATGCCATGCATATTACTCGGTCGACTTTCCCAGTGCGCTGACGCAATTAGCAACTCTCTACTGCTAAAGGGCTCCAATCTGTAGCGTGTCAAACGGCGATGTATAAGTCGGTATGTGAGAAACAGCATGTTGCAATCGAGTTTCTAACCACAGAAAACCAACCTTCAAGTAAAATGCATGGAGGGGTGAGAGATATGTACGGGGATCATTAAATCGACTTCAGATATCTACAACGTTCCGCTATTTATGTTCGTAATGAAGGAAACGGTGCTGCTAACCTCAACATGTGTGAGTGAGCTCTGAATGGATGACTACATACGGCAAGCGAGAGGACTCATTGGAACTGAGTGGACGAAATCATCAGAGAATATCGTCGGATAACACAGCCACAGCTCAGATGAGAGTGTGGCATATCATGATAGCCTGTAGAGGCCATCATTACAGAGCTGCGGCAGAGGAGATTATGTGTACGGTGAGCGCCTTGAATGCTCATTGCTGACATGTAAAGCAGGTGATTATACATCTGAAAACAACTTCTTTTCCGTTGCGAGGGTGATGGTGAGTGATTCGTTATCGATACTGTGACAAGTGATGAAATCTGGGTTCACTGTATTGACCCCAAAAACAAGATAGCGTCAGTGAAGTTCCACCACAAAAGATTATCGACGCTAAGAAACTTCAAAACTATGTCATCAGCAGGTAAAGTCATGCTCACAGTTTTCACATTGTTCAAGGTGTGGTGCATTTGGATTTCATGGCTAAGACACCACCATCAACTCTGCAAAATACAGCGAGACCCTCAGAAAAATGGTAGCATTTATTCGAAGAGTTCATCTACACATGGAGCATCCCTTTCTTCAGCATGACAATGCTAGACCATACACAAGCGCTGTGACATATTGAACAATTTTATACCTAGGGCTCACTATCAATCATCCTCCATACAGTTGTGCACATCCGATTTTCATCTGTTTCGAAAACCGATAGAACACCTTCCAGGACTTCACTTTGATAGCGAGAAAGCGGTAGAAGCAGATGTGAAATTGTAGTAGGTCAATCAACAAAGTCAAACATTCTGCAGTGACTGTATCAACAAACTGGTCTCTCGTTGGGAGAAATACGTTCATCGCTAGGGTGACAATGTTGATAAATAAATATGTAGACATGGACAGTAGATGTAGACGTGGATGTAGAATGTATTTAAAAATTGTATGGGTGTTCATGTAAAATATCCTGAAGCATTACTCTTCAGAATGCCCTCGTAATTAATCGATCCTCCTCATATTCTCTAATTTGTCCATATTCCGCATAATTAACAGTTTCATTCTGTGCCTCGATGTCATCACTTTCCTGTACCTACTGTAGCAAGGATTCTATCCCATTTACGTACCTTATTAAGTCAGCTTTGCTCAATCTGGTTTCTTTCTCGGGGTCTGTAATAGCCGTTCCAGCATCTCTCACCAGTCATTACTGTGATGAATGTCCCACAAAACTGTTATCAAAAAATGGCTCTGAGCACTATGGGACTCAACTGCCGAGGTCATTAGTCCCCTAGAACTTAGAACTAGTTAAACCTAACTAACCTAAGGACATCACAAACATCCATGCCCGAGGCAGGATTCGAACCTGCGACCGTAGCGGCCTTGCGGTTCCAGACTGCAGCGCCTTTAACCGCACGGCCACTTCGGCCGGCAAACTGTTATCCCTTGGGTTCGATGGTATGATTTCTGCAGTCTCCGCTTGTTACCTATTTCTGTCTATCTCCTCGCAGTTTGTCGTAGAATGTTGTCCATTTGGCCGTGCGGTTAAAGGCGCTGCAGTCTGGAACCGCAAGACCGCTACGGTTGCAGTTTCGAATCCTGCCTCGGGCATGGATGTTTGTGATGTCCTTAGGTTAGTTATGTTTAACTAGTTCTAAGTTCTAGGGGACTAATGACCACAGCAGTTGAGTCCCATAGTGCTCAGAGCCATTTGAACCATTTGTTGTCCATTTTTTGGGTGATAGTAATTCCCTGCTCCTCTATTTGCTGGGCAGTGGTTGAATAGAACGCTCCCGCCTGTCGCTCTATTCTTATTGTTACATCTATGGTTATTCCATTGTGATGTCCAGTGAAAGTTATTGTGACTTATTAGTCTCTTGTTCTCTCTTTCTCTCCCACACTTAACTCTCGTGAACTGTAGATTCTACTTTGCGCAAGTTGGTTTTGAACCCTTCGATATCATCGTTGCATCTGCTCACCAGTACTTGTAGATATCTGCACAGTAATTTCATGTAGCAAAATGTCCTGATTTCACTAGCGGTGTGGAGCACATCTAGGAATTGGATCTTCCTTAGTAATGTGTTGAAAATCTTCACTAGGCTTTCATGTCCTGATGCATCCATATCTTTACATATTGATACCTGTTTTTTAATTCGTTCTTGGATTTTTTTGACCAAATCATCGCAAGGAAAGCTTTCCTAATACCTCTGTACGATGTGCAAGTTAGTGTGATAGTTCTCATCTTTACAGCTCTCCCCCCTCTAAATGTGTACACGAGAGGTTTAATTTATACAGTGTGGAGCGCATTCCCGCAGTCCTTGTGCACCTGAAAACTGTGTATGGAAAGGGAGGGTTTAAAATGAAACGCCTCTTCCTCCACGGTGCACATTCTAGTTGCTATTGGTGACTCTGTATTCTATTTCTCCCATCTTGGAATTACAACAGACTCGTTAATGCAGCTTGCCGTTCCATTAATCCCACTCACGTCTGCTACGTTTTTCTTCCTCTAATATGAGCACTTGCGCCACTTGTTCTGTGAATCCGTCAACATTTTGGTGTGTTCACTCCTGTGTCTTTTTGAATTGGAGTAGTGACTGAACACCTTCTGATAGGCAGTCGAAGTTCAGTTTGAACTGTCTGACCCCGTACCTCCCTGCGTAATTTACTCTCCATCGTTTCTTGATTGCGTTACTCTAAATGTCCTGCAGCTTCGCCCAGTTTGCTCATGATACGGTTTTCAGTGTCCGATCTTCTGTCTTCCCTATCCTTTTCCTCTCCTCTTCCTGCTTATCGATAACCTTCTCAAGGTCTCGTTCCATGACTGGAAATTCATCTAACCGAACATTCGTGTGTGCTTTGTCTCCCCAACCATCCTTTCAGCCACTTGCAACTCTATCCTAGCTTATGTAGCTAAATCGTTTGTTTCCTTTGCTACTTTTTTGATCACTTTCGTATGTGCTGTTGCTCGTATCCATTATTTTCTCATTTCTTTTATAGCTGCTTTAGCTTCCTCACTGGCTTCTTTACTTATTTCGTCTTATCTTGGTTGCATCTCTCTTCTCATTCTATCTGCTACCAGCCTCGCCTCCATACACTCTTCTATTGTTTCTTCAGCCAATGTCCTAGTCTCTTTTGCTTCTCTACTAGTCTTCTCTGCTATTTTTACCTCTTTTCTCCCAAACTCGTCTAATTTTTGTGTCAACTTCCTGAAGACCTATTTCCTACTATTACTGTCCCTCTCATCGATTTATCCAAAAAATTCAAATATGGTGAAATCCGTACCTCCCAGCTCGTCTCATATACTTCGAGTTGACACCGGTCTACTCGATGGAGTATGCATCTGTGATGGCATGTCTGGCTTATCATTCTCCTCTACGTCGTAGTTTGTAATTTTTACTATAACATCAATGTGCTGTGAAGTGACCGTGACATCTTCCTTCCTGTCGCTATCCACAGTGCCTGTTAATTCCATTAGTTTTAGTAGCCCTCTTTCAGTTTTGGATGCACTACGAGCCACACGTTCTGTGGGAAAAGTTATGTGCTGCTCTCCTGAATCTAAACTTGGAAAAAAGACATCGTAATTTAAAATTTTATCTGCATAACTTACAGTTCGCATGTTTAGTCATTATAGCATAGTACAGCAAACAATCAATGGAGTGCGCTGTCAGCTTCGTAATACAGCAAAGAATCATGTAGAAATGGCTCTGAGCACTATGGGACTTAACAGCTATGATCATCAGTCCCCTAGAACATAGAACTACTTAAACCTAACTAACCTAAGGACATCACACAACACCTAGTCATCACGAGGCAGAGAAAATCCCTGACCCCGTCGAGAATCGAACCCGCAAACCCGGGCGCGGGAAGCGAAAACGCTACCGCACGACCACGAGCTGCGGACAGGAATCATGTAGATCTAGATGTAGATGTAGCTGAAGCAATGGATTGCGTTGGAACTGCTGTGTTATACCAAAGACCCAATAGAGAGCGTTCCTAGTGTTTTTACGTCAGTGACAGATAAAGTCTCTGAAGTTTACATCAGCGACAGAATTAAGAGGCCCCTACGATTGCGATTACAAACCAAAACAACTCTACTTGTACACTGCTGGCCACCGTAAATGCAACACCCTGAAGGTAGCATCCGAATCAAGTGAAATTTACACCATGAGTTTGCAGCGATGAGATATGCAACTGATTAGAATTTCAGCGCAGATGCACATCACGCGCGCCTGTGGCGCCACCTCATAGCGCCATTTAAGGCTTGGCGATTTCGACGAGTGTACATTCGGCACGTGTGTTTACCTTGTGGTTGTTTCACAAGACGATCAGTTATGCCTCTTAGACAACAGCGAACATCTTTTGATCAAGTATCCGAGTTCGACAGAGGAAGGATAGTGGCTTACCGAGATTGTGGATTATCATACAGAGAAATCGCTAGTCGTGTTGGACGAAACCAAACAACTGTAATACGGATATGTGACCGTTGGATGCAGGAGGGTACGACGGACCGACGTGGTCGATCGCATTCACCTCGGTGCACCACTGCACGTGCTGATAGGCAAATTGTGCGCATGGCAGTGACGGATCGCTCAGTGACATCCCGAACCATAGCACAGCACATTGCGTCTGTAACGCATCATCCAGTGTCTGCGCGTACCATTCGACGCCGTTTACAGCAGAGTGGTCTGTCCGTAAGACGTCCATTGCTTCGTCTACCATTGACGCAGAACCACAGACGTCTCCGTCGCCAATGGTGTGATGACAGACGGATGTGGACGGCAGAATGGAATGACGTTGTCTTTACTGACGAGGCACGCTTCTGTCTGCAGCACCACGATGGTCGGATTCGAGTGTGGAGACACCGTGGAGAGAGGATGCTGGACAGCTGCATTATGCACCGCCACACTGTTCTTGCACCGGGTATTATGGTATGGGGCGGTATTGGATATTACTCTCACACGCCTCTAGTACGCATTGCCGGTACTTTAAATAGCCGGCGCTACATATCCGAGGTGCTGGAGCCAGTTGTCCTTCCTTACCTTCAGGGCTCGGCCACAGCCATATTTCAACAGGATAATGGGCGACCACACGTGGCACGCATTGTTCAAAGGTTCTTCGTCAATAACCAGATTGAATTGCTTCCCTGGCCGGCTCGCTCTCCGGATATTTCGCCGATAGAAAACATGTGGTCCATGTTTGCTCAACGAGTGACCCAGATTACATCCCCAGCTGCCACACCAGATGATCTTTGGCAACGTGTGGAAGCTGCTTGGGCTGCTGTACCCCAGGAACACATCCAACGTCTCTTTGACTCAATGCCGAGACGTGTGGCAGCGGTGATCTCCAACAATGGCGGCTACTCTGGCTACTGATTCTGGCAGGAACCACATGTCACAGACGTCTGTAAACGTAATCATTTGATACTTGGTCAACATGTTATCTACAAAATAAATTTTGTTGTGCTACCTCTTGTCTTCCTTGGTGTTGCATTTACGGTGGCCAGCAGTGTATAAGACATACAGACTATTGATTTATCAAATGGCTCTGAGCGCTATGGGACTTAACATCTGAGGTCATCAGTCCCTTAGAACTTAGAACTACTTAAACCTAACTAACCTAAGGACATCACACACATCCATGCCCGAGGGAGGATTCGAACCAGCGACCGTAGCGGTCACGCGGTTGAAAGAGGATTATTGTTAATATAGTAAAAGATCCACACAGTGGACACCAAATGAAAAAGCTACTCCTTATGTTTCAGATCTAGACTCCCATAAAAAAATGGGAAGGAACTGTTAATTAGAACTCAGGGGGAAGCTGTTGTGTAATTGACAGACGATTTATTGATCTTAAAGATGACAAGACAACAAAATTATTAAATAAACATCACACAAACATTTTCATTTAACAAACGGCTTACCAACATGGGATCTATGATGGACAAAATGATTTGCTGGGAATCGACACACGACACTAACCAGAACACTACTCGCTCTATCTGACTTCATACACGAGAATTCAGGCATGGCATCAAACTACGCCACCACCAGGCATCTATATCCTACCCTAGAAGAAAAGAAAGAAAAATATGGTTCGAAAGAACAGGGTGCTGAGAAATATATATTATAGTGATAAACCACAGCAGCGAATACTTTACCGTCCTGCTGGTCAAGGCGGCCCACCATGATGCCTTTGGTGAGTGAAGTCATGGACGGCGGCAATCTGTTATTAAATGCGCGTTCCCGAAAAATGCAAGTACACGGTCTCGCGTTCGGTTAATTCAGAACGCTTGTACTTCCCTAAGAGTCTCTGAAACCCCGATGGATTCCAGTGTGCAGGTGAACCCGTTTGCTGGTCTGCCAAACCAATTTGACTCCGTGCCACGACTGTGCGTATCGGAATACGTAAAATGTTTAGTCAGCCGACTCAAGACAAATAAGTACACACACGCGTCACTCGTTGTGACCGTAATGATATAAGCAGTACCCCTGACGGTTCAGAAGGTGACTGGCACAGGCTCTAAGTCGCAACTTAGCAAAGGACACAAGTCTCACCGTTTATGTAGAGACCTGCAGTTCTTTACTAGCGAAGCACCAGTACAAGAGACTTGTACAAGAGTGCCGATCTACTTTGCTCAGTTTCCTCGTCAACTCGGTTCCAAAAGCACATTTCTCTTTTCTGACTTCCCCCACTTACACACAAGCCAATCACGAGCTGGAGCCCGGCATTCTAAGCTCGGAGAATGGTCTTTGCACTACAAACCGATTTGATCAATCAGAGACTTTGAAGTTAATTGGCAGAAAACGGAAAGAAATTCAACTTCGCGGCCTCTTTCCCACACGTTTCCCATGTCTTTTGTTAACACAATACAGGGTGGAAGCACACTCCTCATAAACAGCTTGTTATCTCCCCTGTTGCGTCCATTTCAAAGTTTGCAAAGAATGGCCATAAACTCGCATTGACAGAAACATGTTCTTAAACAGAGTCTGGACGTCTGAGCGCCAGTTTCCCTGTTCCACGGACATTTGGAGAACGTTTACATTTCTTTTGGCAGGTTATTCGCTAACAAGGCCTATAATGCGCTGTCGGCGACTTTGCAGCTCTACGACGAATACCTGGACGTCTGCCCCCTGTCTGGTGCCAAAGCTAACATGTTTTGCACAATGCGACCGCTGCACGTGGCCGTCTGAAAATGTCTCTACATCGTTCCCCAGAAAAAACGCGCTTTGTCAGCCCACCAACGCCGTGCTTATACTGCAGTCGTTTAATTCGGCACCCTGTTCCTTTGAACGCAGGCAAAGCTTACCGTATTTCTTTCAAATGATTCAAATGGCTCTGAACACTATGGGACTTAACAGCTGAGGCAATCAGTCCCCTAGAACTTAGAACTACTTAAACCTAACTAATCTAAGGACATCACACACATCCATGCCAGAGGCAGGATTCGAACCTGCGACCATAGCGGTCGTGATGTTCCAGACTGAAGCGCCTAGAACCGCTCGGCTACCCCAGCTGGCATATTTCTTTCCCTAGACCACGGAAACAGGACCATAAACTGCTGACCACCATTTCATCGCAATGTATGAAGTCAAATCGCCGTAGATCGTATACCTTACACAGAAGTGAGAGTGCCCTTCAATCTCTCACGGTTCCAGACTGAAGTGCCTAGAACCGTTCGGCCACAACGGCCGGCACTGATTTATCATTATGAATTAAAAACACAACACAATTGCTTTGTTTCTTATCGTATATGTTACTTTCATTTAAGTTCTTTTCAAGGAAAGTTGTTTACTTCAATGAAAAAAATATTTTCGGAAGTATATATGAGTGGTAGGATCATGTGCCTCAAACTTACGTTTACAAATGCAAACTGATACTGCATTTACTTCATTAGGCTTTAGGGATTTATTGATTTCGCTTTGTGCATGAAGAGCTTAACGACGTTACTTTGCTCCTTTCGATATGTTTTCTTTGTATCATTTGGTACGAAAAACGAATTTATTAGGTCTAGTTTTATCATTTTTGTGCCTAATCTTTAACTCTTTCGCTACCATGTGCGTGTACACACGTCCTGGTATGCCGGTCCAGAGGTGTTGTGGAGATGCATATGCGTACCGATTGGATTTTTCTACAGTAATCCACTCCAGAGTATGAGCTCAAATCAACCATTCGCTAAGTTTACGCAGTTCGTTTCTACCTCTGCAATATCTTTAATATTTCGTGTCATGTTGTGGTGTCACCGCCAGACACCACACTTGCTAGGTGGTAGCCTTTAAATCGGCCGCGGTCCGTTAGTATACGTCGGACCCGCGTGTCGCCACTATCAGTGATTGCAGACCGAGCGCCGCCACACGGCAGGTCTAGTCTAAAGAGACTCCCTAGCACTCGCCCAGTTGTACAGCCCACTTCGCTAGCGATGGTTCACTGCCTACATACGCTCTCATTTGCAGAGACGACAGTTTAGCACAGCGTTCAGCTACGTCATTTGCTACGACCTAGCAAGGCACCATATTTAGTTACTATAATGACTATCTTCAAGATTGTATTCTGAACAGATCATATTGTGAATCATGTACCGTCAAGAGCGACGTTCATCATTAATCGATTAAAGTTAAGTATCAAACTAATTACGTCCGCTTTCTGAATTCTCATTCCTTGTCATGTTCCAGACCTCACGTCAGTATAGTTCTTCCCTCCTCACGCTAGCCTGCTTGAGCTAAATCGCGTGGATTTCGGCCTCCACACGTACACGGTGTTGGCTCTTCTGCTAACACAAAACATGTTTTACTTAATTTGATGCAGCACCGTAAGTGTGGCATGTAACGAAAAGAAATACATTCACTTATGAAGCAAAGATACCTGACCGTAAGATGTGCAAAAACCAAATTTTTGTCAGCGGACGGAACTGGTTTGCACTCGACCGTCCATCAGATATGAAATACAATAAGTTGTGAACGAAATAAGATATCGTTCTGCTCTCATTTTATAAGATATTTCGATATGCTATCTACATTTCATTCACTGAAATATATGAACTCAAATCAATCCTACCAAAATTTTACACAGTGCGGTTTTTACCTCTGCAAACTCTTTAGAACGTCTTTCAGTGCTTTACTCAATGTGACGCAGTGCAGTAAGTATAACGGATAACGAAAAGAAATTCAGTTCTTGATCGAGTGAAGCTAACAGAATGTACGAGGTGCATTCAAGTTCTAAGGCCTCCGATTTTTTTTCTAATTAACTACTCACCCGAAATCGATGAAACTGGCGTTACTTCTCGACGTAATCGCCCTGCAGACGTACACATTTTTCACAACGCTGACGCCATGATTCCATGGCAGCGGCGAAGACTTCTTTAGGAGTCTGTTTTGACCACTGGAAAATCGCTGAGGCAATAGCAGCACGGCTGGTGAATGTGCGGCCACGGAGAGTGTCTTTCATTGTTGTAAAAAGCCAAAAGTCACTAGGAGCCAGGTCAGGTGAGTAGGGAGCATGAGGAATCACTTCAAAGTTGTTATCACGAAGAAACTGTTGCGTAACGTTAGCTCGATGTGCGGGTGCGTTGTCTTGGTGAAACAGCACACGCGCAGCCCTTCCCGGACGTTTTTGTTGCAGCGCAGGAAGGAATTTGTTCTTCAAAACATTTTCGTAGGATGCACCTGTTACCGTAATGCCCTTTGGAACGCCCTCGCTGTCCCAGAACATGGGCACCATCATTTTTTCAGCACTGGCGGTTACCCGAAATTTTTTTGGTGGCGGTGAATCTGTGTGCTTCCATTGAGCTGACTGGCGCTTTGTTTCTGGATTGAAAAATGGCATCCACGTCTCATCCATTGTCACAACCGACGAAAAGAAAGTCCCATTCATGCTGTCGTTGCGCGTCAACATTGCTTGGCAGCATGCCACACGGGCAGCCATGTGGTCGTCCGTCAGCATTCGTGGCACCCACCTGGATGACACTTTTCGCATTTTCAGGTCGTCATGCAGGATTGTGTGCACAGAACCCACAGAAATGCCAACTCTGGAGGCGATCTGTTCAACAGTCATTCGGCGATCCCCCAAAACAATTCTCTCCACTTTCTCGATCATGTCGTCAGACCGGCTTGTGCGAGCCTGAGGTTGTTTCGGTTTGTTGTCACACGATGTTCTGCCTTCATTAAACTCTCGCACCCACGAACGCACTTTCGACACATCCATAACTCCATCACCACATGTCTCCTTCAACTGTCGATGAATTTCAATTGGTTTCACACCACGCAAATTCAGAAAACGAATGATTGCACGCTGTTTAAGTAAGGAAAACGTCGCCATTTTAAGTATTTAAAACAGTTCTCATTCTCGCCGCTGGCGGTAAAATTCCATCTGCCGTACGGTGCTGCCATCTCTGGGACGTATTGACAATGAACGCGGCCTCATTTTAAAACAATGCGCATGTTTCTATCTCTTTCCAGTCCGGAGAAAAAAAATCGGAGGCCTTAGAACTTGAATGCGCCTCGTAAGATGTGAAAAGATCAAATTGTTTCACCAAATCTCTTTCGAAAAATTGGAACGTAAGTATTTTTTATCGGTCTGAACGCCATCTGTTAGCACAGGCACCAGCATCTGGTGAGCAGTACAGCCAAAAAAAATTTAAAAAAATAAAAAAAAACTACCTCAGCATTGATCGCAATGAGCATGTCTGTAGCAGCGAAAGGGTTAAATTTTGTTTCCGAATGCAAATGGATAGAAAAGGGTCATATCTACTGAATGCAAATTAACGGCTAATAGACAGAGGACTATGCAGTCTCAACAATCGAAATGCGAGACTTGCTGTGGCTCGAAAACATCGAGCTTTATCTCGCTCTCCGAAAATTTCTTCCGAAAGCTAGGTGCAACTGAATTCTGATCGAGAGCGTCCAGCATTACCTTGCTCCTCAGAGCCCTTCGTTCACAGGGACATAAAGTCCTTTCTCTCTAACGAAACAACAGAAAAGCGGAAGATTTGATGGGAATTCCACAGGCGAATGAGCACTTTTACACTGTATCAAACTTATACCTAACAATTTAACACTTCACTTTAACCGAGCTCACTTTAACCCTGCTACCTTCCTTAAAAAAGTTGTACACAACCAGGGTTTTTCCGTAAGTGCGTACAAAAATTTAACAGAACATAGAGGATGCTCCTCTGAACAATTTGAGGTAGGGAACATGGAGTCGGAGAAGCCAGCTTAAGGAGATAATAGGAAAAAAGTCACAGTACTGAGCACTTTTTTATTTGCATTAGTTACAGTTAGCTGCAAATACCATCACTGACACAATGAACGTTCCAATTTGTACCGTATCTTAAGCAATATGTTGAAATTGACGGCCATCATCGTCAATGCAAGCCTGACATCGGAGAACAACATTGTGACGCTCCTGACAAATATTCCTCGTGTGTTTCGAATCACATCACAGGCAGATATAGTTTTGGCAACTAATTCCAACTCCGTATCAAAATGGTTCAAATGGCTCTGAGCACTATGGGACTTAACATCTGTGGTCATCAGTCCCCTAGAACTTAGAACTACTTAAACGTAACTAACCTAAGGACATCACACACATCCATGCCCGAGGCAGGATTCGAACCTGCGACCGTAGCGGTCACGCGGTTCCAGACTGAAGCGCCTAGAACCGCACGGCCACACCGGCCGGCAACTCCGTATCCACTGGGCTCTCATACACAAGTGCTTTTAGATATCCCCATAGGAAATAATCAAATGGATTCAGGTCAGGTGACTTCGCAGCTCATGGAATAGGACCTCCTCTTCCAATCCAGTGGCCAGAAAATACTTCCTAGCGATCGGGCTTGTCCTCTTCGTTTCATTGCAGGATATAAAGAATGTACATGTAAATAAACAGCACAGAATGTGTAAACCTGTACGCATGTTAGCTGTAAATAAGCTGGAAAACTGTAATGCTAGACAAAGCGGTAGACATATTTACTTCCAAATCTCGTTAGCTGGCTTCTCTGATCCCAGGTTCCCTACCTCAAATTGCCCAACAGTGCATTCTCTATGTCCTGTTACATTTTTGCACGCTCTTACGGAAACACACTGTATGTTTTTTCGGGTCATAATGATTCAGTATTGTATCTAAAGGGCACGATAATTCTAAATTGTTAAAAATTATTATAATTCTAATGTAAGTTTATTTTTTACCATGTAAGGAAATTTTATGGTATTGCATGCCCCCAATCTCAACAATGATGTAAGCTCTGACCCTCAGTGGGCTGCTGCACAATAGAGTTTAACTTAGCGTATAAACTGTCAATCACAGGAACTTTTAGAATAGAGCTTTACCTAGAATTCCACTATTTGGGCAGTGATATCCAACATAATGATTCAGTATTATATCTAAAGGGCACGATAATTCTAAATTGTTAAAAATTATTATAATTCTAATGTAAGTTTATTTTTTACCATATAAGGAAATTTTATGGTATTGCATGCCCCCAATCTCAACAATGATGTAAGCTCTGACCCTCAGTGGGCTGCTGCACAATAGAGTTTAACTTAGCGTATAAACTGTCAATCACAGGAACTTTTAGAATAGAGCTTTACCTAGAATTCCACTATTTGGGCAGTGATATCCCACATGAGCTTTACAAACATGTTTGTTACAATTTGAGCACTTCATTGGCGTCTTTTTGTGACAACCTGATGGGCAGAATTTGCATCAGGTATGTTTGCAGTTTTGATTGCCGTCGATGGAGCTTGGTGTTGATGGACTTCCTATTTGCATTCTTCTAACAATGGCCACTGACCGTTCGTTCTGCGGCATTGTTTGCCTATCTTCAATGTAAGGAGTAACTAGGAGTCTTCCCAATTCTCGAGAAATATTCATCTTTTGTAAAGAACATTATTTCCCACGCTGGATTTACTTCTGTCCACAGCACAAAGGCATTGTAGGCAGAAGTATTAATAATATTGTAGAAGGTGATCATTGGACAGTGGTTGGTTTTGCTCTTGCATGTGTAGGTGCCAATATGCTGAGCCAATGTGTCAACCGCTCGCTTACTAACATTGTAGTCCACTATCACTTTTGGTGTCTTGTCTTCTCTGTTACTTATTTCCTCACTGTTGTGCATTGTGCTCATCAGGACAAACAGCGTGTTCTTCCATGGAACGTAATATACGACTGAGGTATCCTTAGTAAAAATCAACTTTCAAATGTGAACAAGTTCTTTGCTTGATACATTATTAGGGCGTTCAGGCTTATTTTTTCTCACCGACTCCACAGCATTGTAAAATGTCTTTTAAGACGTCCTTGGCCTAAAGTATATAATGTGAAGTAAATGTCACACATGACATTTTGTCCTTTTAGCTCATGTGTCAGATCCATGACAACCCTCAAATTTTGGTTATTCTTAGGTGCTTGACCACGTAATTTTCCTGAACAGATTTCTGTCTTCAAAACATAAGAAGTACCAATATCACACAATGTCAATATATTAATCCCATATTTTAACGTTTTGCTCGGTATATATTCTTTATATGGAAAACTTCCTAGGAAAGCCACAAATTGCTCATCCACGGTTACATTTTTGCCGGGATTATGTGGTTTTGAAGATATTTCCACCTGTTTATCGTACAGAATTCTTATAGGTGCCAACCTGTCATTTATTCTCCGTGCTTTTCGATCAGACTTCTGATCTAAACTTAATGACGTGAGATGCAACAGAACTGTTTCAGCGACATTACGGCAGGAAAGATTGCTTCAGCTGTCTCTGGATCCCACAGACTCTTCCTTGATTCACCACATGATTTATACACATCAGCCAGTAGTAATGGGCCAATATAGGATTCAAGTGTAATTTCATCGAATGCTTTCCGGTTATCCCCACAAACTCTTCGACCCTCAGTATTAGTCATTTCCACCATAACACACGGAGTATTATCGCTCATCATGACTGGAAAAGATGATTTTATATCACTAACACTGGCGATAGCGTATGTTGTCGGATCAAGAGTCTGTGTTATAATATTTGCACCAGATGCACTTCCAGTCTGCGGAACAGGTTGTAAGCTCCACGTGATATTTTTGTCTTTAGACTCAATCAATTGTCATTTGAGGTATCAGTATCTGAAATGTTCTCTGAGTCAGATGAAGGATGAATGTTGTCATCACTGATGTGATTTTCTTCTTCAGAAATAGTCTCCTCGCTCCTTGCGAATAGCGTTAATAGCAAAGAAGTAATAAATTAAAAAGTCGTGCATGATGAGGCAGCTCCTTTTCTCACATGTCAGTATTTGACGTAATATCTCTTGAACTATGCGTCGTACAACGATATATTTTTGCAGGTACATTCAGCGGCTTATGTGGATACGATCTGTGGAATATGTTGCGGTCACACTCAGTAGCAATGTAGTAATAAATTCAAAAGTCTTGCATGAAGCGGTAGTATGTCACGTATTCAATATTTATGACACAGTAGATCCTGGACTAAGTGTCCTACAATGATGTAATCTTTCTGGTACATGTGAATACTGTCTGCAAAAGGTGTTATGAATAACGTTGGTAGTAAAGAAGTAACAAATTAAAACGCCATGCTTCAGGTGGCAGTTTTACTGCATTAATAGCGAAAATGTAGTAAGAAACAGCTGTATCCTTTCATCATTTTTTGGGAATAATCACCAGGGAAAGGTTTCATGATGGTTTGACATTGTGTCTCAAGTCTCTAAGTGCTCTCATTCTCAAGTACTGAATGACTAAAACATGGATATTCTAGGCTGCTGGGATACACAGCTTTTCATCCCAAGCCTTACCCTTCCTATATGCGGGTCTCACCCCCACGGTGATTACTTTTAGGCAGAAAATGGCAGGTGTACCAAGTTTGGCTGAAATGAGTCGAGTGGTTTAGGGGGAGACGTGGAACATATATACCTGTACATACACATTTATAATCTGTATGAATTAGTCTTTCTCTAATATTCTAATTTGTGAGAAATCTGCGGCTTCCTGTCTTAGCCACTACACTGCAGTCAGAGAATTTTCACGATACCGATGCCTCAATAGCTGTGTACTACCGCATCTGTAGCCATGGATAGTAATCACACTGGAAGTATATTGCCATTTAGTTACTTTTCCACCTCCTCTACTATAAATTAAAACGACCAAGATGAAATTAAGTAATGCAATCGTAAGAAAACTTTGACTTCATAGTGCAGTGTTGTCTAGATAAAAAAAACACATTTTTCATAATCAGTAGATTATCCGTCTAACTATGACCATCGTTAAAGGAAAGTAGTTGTACTCTGATTTCATGAATCAGAAGTGTATGGATATTTCCTGCAATACTACAATGCTATAGAAACTTCGACTGTATGAAGCCATTAATGGGTAAGTTCCTATTACTGGCACTGATATGTGGCGCACTACATAGAAAACCAGCACCACACTCAGCTTTGTGAAAGTCGTTTTATTTCGGGTTAGCTGTGTCTTATGCACACTACAAGTTGTAAAGCTTCTCACCAAAGACAATTTTCGCTTTTATTGATGAAGCATCAGCAGCAATTATATTTTAGTCATTACGAGTAGATGGTACTTGCCATTCCTTCAGTGACAGTTTTTCTTAATGGACACCTACACCAGGTATGACTGTCTGTGTTTTGTGTGCCTTGTTCCACGCTCTGATGATCACTACTTCTTTTTTCATGTTATCGGAAGCTGGAATCAAGCTTCAATTCAAGAATTCACAGGTTTTATTCTCTCTATGGCTTCTTTGTGCTGTCCGAGCATGATATACTTTTGTGATTTGGAACTTTATGTTGCTTTTAGCTGTGGCCGTGCCGTTCTAAGCGCTACAGTCTGGAACCGAGTGACCGCTACGGTCGCAGGTTCGAATCCTGCCTCGGGCATGGATGTGTGTGATGTCCTTGCGACTGATGACCTCAGAAGTTAAGTCGCATAATGCTCAGAGCCATTTGAACCTTTTTTTTTTTTGCTCACAAAGCTTCTCTGCTGAAGTTCACATATTGCAATCAATACTAAGTTGTCTTCTTTTTCATTTGTGTTCCTCTGTTTTGGTGATAGTGACCGTGACTTTCATGTCTTGGTCATTATAAGGCGGCAGGGGCAAAATGTACTATAGTCGATCCCCACTACAATGAAAGAACGCTTCCACTGGTAACACACCAATGGACAGTTCACCATTCAAACATGAAATACAAAAAATAAAAACCACGTCTGGAGTTCTCCCAATAGTTCAAATTGGTCTCTTGATCTCCTAGGTTAGTGTCCGTTCCATATCCTATTGTCTTCTGGATGACATTCATGCTAGTATCTGGGCTCATGTCAGGCTCGGTCGGTTGCAGGTAGGTCAGTGTGTTGCTCAGACGCCCAGACTGCGATGGATCAAAGCCCAGTCAGAGGTCGAGACAGCTGTGAAGAGTGGCCCTGATGGTTGTTACAGATGGGTGAGCTACAAGAAGCAGCGGAATTTAGCCCGAAATGGGAGCGAGTGGTAGCAGCTAGTGGTCGAGCAGCGTATTAAGTAACCCAGTGGTAGGATTCCCCTGAGGCCCACATGAGATGTGGTGCGTGTCACGTGCTGCTCGGGCGAAATGTAGTGCCACTTTTGGAGCGCCACGGTCGGCTGCGCGGGCTTCTGACAGGCGATGCTGGCGCCTCTCTTGGAGCCGGCTGGAGTCTGGCGTGTACACAGAACAATATTAACGTTTCTGTTGTCCTGTCGCAAATGCACACCAGGATATGTCTCTCTTGTCGTCTGGCATGTACACACAGCTGGCTGCGCGACCAGACTTGAGATTTACAAGTTTGTCTAGCATCAGCATAGGAGGCGTAGGCTATAGTAACTCGCCGGCTGCACTTGTGTTCCGTGGTGGTATACCACCAGACGAGTGGCCATATACTACAGTGACAATGTTCTCAAGAAAAATATTTTCTAGGGCAATTATGATCAGCAGATCTGTTGCCTCCTAATAATAATTTACAGTGCGTCCACTGGAGAAGCTCCAAAAATTTGAATCGCATCTGGTGAATCAGTTTTTCAGTTTTCAAAATGCTTAAGAGATATACATTGGTTTATGATGGTTGGTTGGCAGCTGGTGCAGCTAGCTGTTATCCGTAACTATGGTCTAGTCTGTAAACATAATTACAAGAATAAAAATAAAACTCAGTATCATATGAACTGTTATTCCAGATCCCTTGGGCATCTTGCTTGTGGCAAGAGCTGAGGGTCACTTCTGACTTCCCTCAAGGAGAAAACTGGTTGGAGAAAGGCTTTTCCTGCTTGTCGTATAACCGTGTCATGGCAACAATACAGAAGATGTTTGACGATTTTGTGACTGTCAAGTTGTTTTCCAGATGACAAAAAAGTAAACTACTTAGATGACTTGATATTTTCATCTCATTTCCGCTAAATAATCTGAGTGAACTTCACTTTCGGAGTGACACTAAAGTGTCTGTTTATGGTTTTGAGTCCAGGTAGAACACCACACGTGGAAATCGTAAATATTCTCGTTTTTTACATTGTGATCTAGATGCCCCAGCCGCCACTGGGGTAATAAGGAGGAGAGGACTGGCGCAGGTCTTCGGTAGGTCTGAGGTAATGTGGTCCCTCGATTAGATTAAGCTTCAGTAGCTCTCAGTTCCAGTCTCAATGGAGGCCAGTTTTTTAACTAATCTGCATCAAGCAGCCAGATCCAAAATCAATAAGGAAAACTTAAGAAAACTTCTACATCTTAAGTCCTCTTGCTACTTCCAGTATCTTGTTGTGTAAAACTTATTATACTACAGTTCTATAAGGCATTTTTCTACATCTGCGGAAATGGTTTTTGGCTTATGTAAGAATATAATTTTATTTATGAAATTGTGGCCTTCAATAATTTGTTAAATCTTCTTCTTCCGTGGATGTACTCAAACTGCTACATAGTCAAGCTACTTCACAGAATGTAACCACAGACAATTTAGATGTCTGAAGTACATAATATTTCACTAATCTGTGCCGATTTAGGCAAGCTCCTGTTACAGATACTTTAGGTTTTATTAAAGTGGACTTTCTTTGGAAGGTTTTGTTTCATCTTTAGAAATACTGTGAGTATTTTAAACAGTATTTTTTCATTAAGTTACTGGACACAACACTAAAAATAAGAGAGAAATATATCATCAACAATATATCCTCTAAGATTATTTGAAACAGTGCAATACTCCGGTAGTTTACCAACATCATACCTCTAAGGAGCTAGTCATTCAGAGATAAATATGTCGTCAATTCACGTTTGAAGTGTGTTTTCGTCCAAAAAGAAATTTTCTTGGCGGTTGGTCGATAGCAAGTGGGAGAGGTAGAAGTTTGATGCCCACAATCTCACCTAAATCAATTCATGAGTAATAATTCCCCTACGCAGCTTCCCTTATGAAATCAGCAGAATGAAAATGTCACACGAGCGTTAAATGCTTGCAAGTCATTACATATGTCAATTATAGAGACTTCCTGAATGTGGAAAAGTCGTTCATACTAGAAAGAGCTTTCTTGAAACAAGAAAATCCGATTCTCACATGGTTGTTCGATAACACTCACCCCAAAAATGACAGAGATGTTTCGATACGCTTTCATCTCATTCAAGCATGTCAAAACCAATACCCAAGTGCGAGAGGAATACCATAATACAAGCGAAGAAAATAACATTTGAAGAATACACCTATAGTATCCTAATGTTTCGCGCGACTGTACGGTGGTCAGTCGATTTATCGAAATTATTTCCGGCGGAAAATCAAAATACAAAAAGAAACATTTTATGGTTACCAATGCGAGAGCAGTTACATGCCCAAAGTGGGCAGCTCCACTCTGGACTGCACCACGATCACGGGGTCGGATAGCTGATTGATTCACGCGGTCAGGCGGCAGTGGTGACCGTAGCGCGAAGAAACTCTCGAGCATTGCATTATCTGGACGTAGACAAGTTTGAGTAAATTTGTATGGGAAGTATTGCTATTAGCCGTGGGTTAGGTAGTATGCGACTATTAGAGAAATGTTTCTGAAAGGTTCTGCTACTACTGGTGGTATACAAAATGAAGATGAATACCTGAGGTACCACGAGAATGACACTTCAGGAGAAAGCCGGAATGACGTTTAAAACTTTAAGGAAGAAGTGGACACAAGCTCGAGATCTTGTGTCCTACATTGCGTGACATTTACCACTAGACCAGCAGCAGATACAGCCCTGTAGCATCTCGAGCGGAGGACAACACTTCATCCAGAAAACTCTGCTTCAAACAGTTTCTTCCAAATCGAGCAGTTTACTTGACTTAGAGTTTTCAATAGTTGCCAAATTTATTCGTGCCTTAAGCGAACGATTCGACTTGGTCTCTGAGGCCAGGTTTTATCTATAAGACTGAACACAATTATATGAATGCACGTTACAGATATTTGTTCGGTATACATGTAAATGGACTGAAGTATCTTCGCAGGGAGCGAATCTAGTCCTTCTTAATAAAAGCGGCAGTTGATTTTTAAGACCGCTTAATAAAGTTTTTTAGCACATTTAAAGGATGTTATCTGTTAATTACTTGGAATATTTCTTCAAAAAATGGTTCAAATGGCCAAATGGCTCTAAGCACCATGGGATTAAATATCTAAGGTCATCAGTCCCCTAGACTTAGAACAACTTAAACCTAATCAACCTAAGGACATCACACAACACACATCCATGCCCGAGGCAGTATTCGCACCAGCGACTGTAGCAGCAGAGCGGCTCCGGACTGAAGCGCCTAGAACCGCTCGGTCACAACAGCCGGCCCGGTATGTGTCGTGGTAATTGATGCTTCCATGCTTCCCCATAAGATGAAAGTCGTCCCTATATCAATATCTACATTTTTCTTTCTTTTTTTTTTTTTTTGCTGTATGGAATACTGAGCTAGAAACACATTGTAACCTTCTTTGATATATACTGAAATACTGATAATATCTTACCAGTGATGGGTTCTCTCTGAGGTGAGGGAGTTGAACGAATAGCAGAATCCAGACTCGCAGCGCTGTATGTCGAATATTTTGCAGCAGTTGTAGGTTCGTCCCTCCCAGAGGCACTCTTGAAAGATATCTTCACATCTGGTGGAAACCTACAACAAAGCAGGGAATTTATAACACAATATGTTGTTTGTACTCAGTGTGAACTAATGAAAAAAATGTTAGGACACTTGTGTGAAAGGAGAACTTGTATGTCAAATAGCGGATGAAGAAGACTGCTATTGACAGAACATATAGAGTCTGTTCTTGCTACCATTGTTATCATTCCACATGATATCAAGAGATGTACTGTTAGAGAATGCTAGATAGTTCAGACGAGTGTGATTCACATCTTGCAGCGGGATCAAAGGCCAACTCTCTAATTTTCCTTCCATGTCAGTTTGGAAAACAGCCGTCAAGAGCGTCACAGACTGCAGTTGCTGAAACTGGTGACGAACTTGGAACAGAAAGCATTTTGGGTGAAGAACACCCCCGTTGCATACAGAGAATCCGTACTGAAGTTTCGTACACATCCAAGGTTCCGATAAAGTTATTGTGTTCTGTGCCCTGTCAAACAAGACAATCTATGAACCCATCCTATTCAGTGACAGTTTGTCATCGTCCAGGGATCGCGCAGCCACAGCAAATTCGGCAACTTATATCGTTTTCCACAGGCGTTAGCGAGGTCTCGGTGCAATGTGCAAAGATATATGAGAAGATATGCCTCATTCTCTTTGCAGCAGCGCCCTCATGCTGAGCTCAATATAGTGTCGAGCTTGCAAGAGGTCCCCCATAGTTCGTGAGTTCATCTGAAGGAGTTAACATCATTGTGTAGCATCAACGCGCTGTTCGATGTTTCTGATGAAATTTACTATCGTGTATGTGGCACTTTGCACTCCAAGAGAACTTTTTGTTAATAAGCTCATCAAGTGATATGTTGCTAGTCAGTGATGGTTGTGAATTATCCAGCAATCCAGCAGCAAAGAAGAATGTTAAAGTTAAGTATATCTTTTAATCATTTATGTAATAAAGTGAACTAATATTTCATGTGTTCTAATGTGATGAGCCTTCTCCCAGAGTAATCACCAAACCCACAATTATAGCAAGGCGAAAGTAGTTTCCTCTGGACACAACTGAGAAAACTTTAAACAGCTATCTCAATAATTAGCGGCTTAAGGAGATAGCTAGACACACTAAACATCAAGCTAACGTCAGTATTAGCAATTTCATACCATGCAGGGAATTCTACCATGCTCATGGAATTGTGCTTGTTAGATATCACTGACATCAGGATCGTTGTAACCACACAAATGCCAGTGCCATGGACATGCGGCGAGGGGAGGCACCCACACATCACCCACCAAAAGCGTCCCCAACTCGGCTACTAAATACTATAAGGTATCAGAATTGAACATAATACCGAAAAATTTGTGAAATAAGTTTGCATTACTGACTGCCTATATTTCATTTACGGGCTGGCTCACCAGTCCCGTTGGCAAATTTCACTTGAAGCGATACAGTATTTGCCATGGAATATTGGAACAAGTAGATAGCATATTTCTCCACAAATCATTAAAAAGCAACATTTCCTTATAAAGTATAAATAACGAAATAGAAATTCATGTTTATCGAAAACGAGTTCTACTTTAAATTGTATTCCTGAAACCCTGAAACTGCGAAATACAATGAAGTCCTATTTCAAATCCTAATTTCACAGGTCACCTGCAGATGGCTGCCTTGCAGAAAACTAGTGATCCTGTTACCAGCAAGTGGACGCACTGTAAAAAAAAGTGGATAATTCAGTCTTTGTACCATAATCTTCTTTGAGGTTATTACTGTCGCCAAGAGAGAGCTTCACCACTAATAGCACAACAGAGTCGAAATTAATTATTTTGCACATCTGAGATGATACACTATTCCAATACCTACAAAAACACGGCTGCAGCGTAGGAAAGTGCAACTTAGTTCCCACATACACACATACTCGCCAAATTTGTGCCCAAAATTCTGAAGTATGTACTCCAATGCTAGTTTCCCATGCCTAATAACAGTTGACATTTTAGAAAGTAAACCTATTAAATGTATGTCGTAGAAATACCCTGCGTGAAAATATATATTAGCTACAATACTATACTGAGCAGGCAGGTAAGACAGCAGACTGGCAGTTTGAATGTAAATAATTAGTCCTACTCTTGATTTAAGCTACAATAAATCCTCAAAGTACATATATACTCATTTCTGTTATACTTTCACCATTTTAGGGGGACACAGATACTATTACACACTAGATAATGTAGTAGTTGATACTAATTGCTAATTATTGCCATTATTACAAATGGCATAGCCCTACTTTCAATGAAGATTGAAACGTCGTGAACTATAGTGCCAAGCCCGTATAAATGATTTGTAGACTGTCCTAATTTCCACAACTAAGATTCCATAATATTCGAAAATGTCTGCATAATACGTCGGCAATGCGAAGAGTGCGAAGGTACATTAAATATCTAGAAGCTTGTGAAGGTTAAGTACAGGAAAGGTGCTAAATAAATACGTTATCCCACCTATCATGTCAAAATATTCTAAAAATGACTCGGAAATACGAGCGTTGGAACTTTAATATTAGCAACTATATATTTACAGCTCGTACAAAATAGATACGGGTTTCGAAGCGGTGCTGACCTTCAGAGTAGTCACCAGCATTGTGTATAACCCGTTGCCAGCGATGTGGAAGTCGTAGGAAACTCTTAGCAGTGCCAGTTGTGTTGACAGTTCGAGCGGCGCGGTCTACGGCCCGGCGAATTTGTAGCAGTACTGAAGCGAATGCCTTGAAGTGTTTCCTTCAGTTTAGAAATCGAGTTGAACTTACGACGGCTTAAGTCAAGGGAGTGCAGTACGTGATATAGCACTTAGCAGCCCCATCAGTCAAACAAATCAGTAACAGGTGTCACTATACGTGCTTCAGCATTGTTCGTCAAAATGATGGTCAGGTCCTGCAGTAAGTGTCATCACTTCTGTCTCTAAGCTGGTCGTAGGTTGTGTTCCAAAAATGAACAGCATAGAGACAGAAGCGATGACTCTTTCTGCAGGATATGACAGTCATTTTGCAGGACATCGTTCAAGCACGTATAGTGAAAGCTGTTACTGATTTTTTTGTCTGATGGGGCTGCTAAGTGCTATACCACCTACTGTACTCCCCTGACTTAAGCCCTCGTAAGTTCAACTCGACTTCTAAACTGAAGGAAACACTTCACGGCATTTGCTTCAGAACTGCTACAAATTCGTCGGGCAGTAGGCCGCGCCGCTCGAACTGCCAACACAATTGGCACTGTTAAGAATATCCTATGACTTCCACATCGCTAGCAACGGGTTATACACAATGCAACGCTACTGTCTTTTTAGGGGAGAAAGGGATAAGGTGCTTTAGTACGATAAACCACGTAACAGCAGAAACAAAGGAAATGTTTATAAACACCTGACGAAAGGCGGTAAAAATGGTTCAAATGGCTCTGAGCACTATGGGACTCAACTGCTGAGGTCATTAGTCCCCTAGAACTTAGAACTAGCTAAACCTAACTAACCTAAGGACATCACAAACATCCATGCCCGAGGCAGGATTCGAACCTGCGACCGTAGCGGTCTTGCGGTTCCAGACTGCAGCGCCTTTAACCGCACGGCCACTTCGACCGGCTGAAAGGCGGTAAAATGAGAGACATATCTCAATGCATCGTCAGACTCGATATCATAGAAGTAAATAAAATTACCTACGATTTAATGTGAGAAATGTAAATATAATACATTTAATATTCGTACCTAGTATATACACTCCTGGAAATGGAAAAAAGAACACATTGACACCGGTGTGTCAGACCCACCATACTTGCTCCGGACACTGCGAGAGGGCTGTACAAGCAATGATCACACGCACGGCACAGCGGACACACCAGGAACTGCGGTGTTGGCCGTCGAACGGCGCTAGCTGCGCAGCATTTGTGCACCGCCGTCGTCAGTGTCAGCCAGTTTGCCGTGGCACACGGAGCTCCATCGCAGTCTTTAACACTGGTAGCATGCCGCGACAGCGTGCACGTGAACCGTATGTGCAGTTGACGGACTTTGAGCGAGGGCGTATAGTGGGCATGCGGGAGGCCGGGTGGACGTACCGCCGAATTGCTCAACACGTGGGGCGTGAGGTCTCCACAGTACATCGATGTTGTCGCCAGTGGTCGGCGGAAGGTGCACGTGCCCGTCGACCTGGGACCGGACCGCAGCGACGCACGGATGCACGCCAAGACCGTAGGATCCTACGCAGTGCCGTAGGGGACCGCACCGCCACTTCCCAGCAAATTAGGGACACTGTTGCTCCTGGGGTATCGGCGAGGACCATTCGCAACCGTCTCCATGAAGCTGGGCTACGGTCTCGCACACCGTTAGGCCGTCTTCCGCTCACGCCCCAACATCGTGCAGCCCGCCTCCAGTGGTGTCGCGACAGGCGTGAATGGAGGGACGAATGGAGACGTTTCGTCTTCAGCGATGAGAGTCGCTTCTGCCTTGGTGCCAATGATGGTCGTATGCGTGTTTGGCGCCGTGCAGGTGAGCGCCACAATCAGGACTGCATACGACCGAGGCACACAGGGCCAACACCCGGCATCATGGTGTGGGGAGCGATCTCCTACACTGGCCGTACACCACTGGTGATCGTCGAGGGGACACTGAATAGTGCACGGTACATCCAAACCGTCATCGAACCCATCGTTCTACCATTCCTAGACCGGCAAGGGAACTTGCTGTTCCAACAGGACAATGCACGTCCGCATGTATCCCGTGCCACCCAACGTGCTCTAGAAGGTGTAAGTCAACTACCCTGGCCAGCAAGATCTCCGGATCTGTCCCCCATTGAGCATGTTTGGGGCTGGATGAAGCGTCGTCTCACGCGGTCTGCACGTCCAGCACGAACGCTGGTCCAACTGAGGCGCCAGGTGGAAATGGCATGGCAAGCCGTTCCACAGGACTACATCCAGCATCTCTACGATCGTCTCCATGGGAGAATAGCAGCCTGCATTGCTGCGAAAGGTGGATATACACTGTACTAGTGCCGACATTGTGCATGCTCTGTTGCCTGTGTCTATGTGCCTGTGGTTCTGTCAGTGTGATCATGTGATGTATCTGACCCCAGGAATGTGTCAATAAAGTTTCCCCTTCCTGGGACAATGAATTCACGGTGTTCTTATTTCAATTTCCAGGAGTGTATATTCTGACGTTTAAAACAGTTTGTGCAATAATGTAATAAGGTTACATTTCGAAATAAGAAATTTACATACGTTTTCCACGTAAGCATTGAGGTGTGTATAACAATACAATTACTTATCAAAAGAAGATTTAAAAAAAAAAGTGTGACTATGGCCTCCCGTCGGGTATAAACCGTTAGCCGGGCACAAGTCTTTCGATTTGACTCCACTTCGGAGACTTGCGGGTGGATAGGGATGAAATGATGATGATTAGGACAACACAACACCCAGTCCCTGGGCGGAGGAAATGTCCGAACCAGCCGGGAATGGAACGCGGGCCCTTAGGATCGACAGTCTATAGCGTTGACCACTCAGCTGCCGGGGGCAGACATTATTAGAACATGAAATGTATATTTGAAAACAACGACCTAACTAATAAGCATATACAAGCAGTAATTTAGTGACTTAAGTGCAAACAAAACTGAAATAAAGAACATATTATTGGACAACACAGTTTACACTTACGTCTTTCAGATGAGCTACACATGTCCAGTTGTTGCATATAGTGAACTATCTACGATTTGTTTTATTTCGTGCTCTTCGAAATATATAATATCTTCCACGTGATCCATTGATTTTTGTGGCTATTCCACAATTTCTTGAGTGCCTAACAGTAATTTAGCCCTCCAACGAATTTCATATGGAAGGCTTCCAGTAAGAGAACGTCGTTCTATTTGAGGCTTTGCTAGTCCCAAGCTGATTTTTTCTATAGAAAAAAAAATGGTTCAAATGGCTCTGAGCACTACGGGACTTAACATCTGAGGTCATCAGTCCCATAGAACTTAGAACTACTTCAACCTAACTAACCTAAGGACATTACACACATCCATGCCCGAGGCAGAATTCGAACCTGCGACCGTAGCAGTCTCGCGGTTCCGGACTGAAGCGACTAGAACCGCTCGGCCACCGCGGCCGGTTTTTTCTATAGAATTGACCTTTTTTTACAACCTGATTCGAAGCCACGTAGGGGTTTATTTTGTTCCCCTGTTGAGCGATCTATGGCGTCATCGAAATGCATACTTGACACCAACACTGTTCTTTTTTTCTTTGGACAGTATGAGAGGAATGTACAGTGCTGTTGAAATCCAAAGATAGATGATTTGGGCTCCCTTTCTCTTTTTGATAGAAATTCTTTCGGCACTTCTCTCTTGCTTTTTCGTACTGCTGCGATGTTTTTCACTTTCTTCGCCTGAAGTTTCTTGACTAAAGACAAACTGGTAAACCAGTTGTCACCAGTAATATTTCTGCTTATATCTTTTATTGGTTCGGCCATTTGAAGGACAATATCTTCAGCTGGATTACTACCATCATATGGCCCCTCTAGTTTCTTACCGACGTACAGTTCTAAATTCAAAGCGTAAGCTGTTCTTACATCAACCAAAGTAAACACTTTTACCCATACTTTGCAGGTTTGCTAGGAATATATTGCCTGAATGGACAGTTTCCTCTAAATGGCAAAAGCTGTTCATTAACAGTAAGATATTCACCAGGTGAAAAATATTTTTGGCAACTGTTCTTTAATAGTTCAAGTACGTCTCTAATAGCAGCCAACTTGTCAGTCGCTCTGCAAACACCTCTATCACGGATATTATCAAACTTCAGACATCTCAACAGAAACCTGAATTGGTTAGCACTCATGCATAAATAACATGATTCAAGTCAGTTTCCGTTTGAGTTATCCCACAATTTCGGTATACTCTTGCCAGAACATCTCAAAGAACCACACAGATATAACAAAACAATGAAAGCTTTGATCTCTATCGCATCTGTTTCTTTAGCATCCCTTTCCCTAGAGAAGTTACCACGAACTTCATTGATGTATATAACAGTGCATGTTGCGATATTGCTTATTATGTTTTCATCCAAGAACAAATTCAGAATTTCGATTTCTGTCTTTCTTATATGAGCTTGATTTTTTTGGTCCAGGCAAGTGTGTAATAATATTACAAGATCCCCTTCTAACATTGGTAGGACATTTATTTTTCTTCCATTTAGTTATTCCATCTTTACCTAAAAAAATGCATCCTCTTGAGTTATTTCTTCCTGTGACCAATATTCATAATTTATTGACACTTCTTGCTCTGTTCCTGAATCATGACCGCTTTCCTGAACACAGTTGTCAGTCTCTGAGTCATGCTCTATCACTGTGAGCATCTTCGTCACCCAGCTCATTGAACCATTCCAGCCATACATTAGGATCTCAACTAAACTCTGCCAGAGCTTTTTTTTTTTAGATTTACTTTGTTTCAGATTGTGGCAGCAGAGCTCGGGCGAATGACAAGTGTCCTCCAGACTATAATAATGTTTCATAAACAATTTATCTTTCGTAACTGAAAGCCAACAATGACTGGAACTAACAGCTGGAGAGTTAACAGAAAGGTACTGAAAATGGCGCGAACTCAATTCGGCCCTGTCAGACAAAATTGAGCGGGAAAGTCATGTGGATGACGAGTGTCATTCGCGCTAGCAACGGAGGAATTTGCATACCTTGCAAAGGTAATGAAGCACCAAATACGCCTAGCGCAAGACATTATATGAGCACTCTCCATTGCTATAAATGCTAAAAAAACTTCCTGAATACATATTAAAGTGATGTCTATAACGTAGAGATCTGTAGATGCAGACGCGGAACTAGTTGTGTTCCAAAATTTAGAGGGTTACAACCGGAAATGATGTCAGGGATTCTACCACCCTTGATGCTGCTACGTCTGAAATACATGCATTGTTCCTGTTCAGAATAGTGAATCCCAACCGTCTCATCATATATTATACCCCAAGATGTCGTTTTATATGAGAGATGTCAAATCCAGTCAAAAATTACGCTACACTTGAGAAACTTTATTGATTACGGACGGAATTATGCTGATTCCTACGACTGCTGCATGGTAGTGAAAACCCATAGAAAGCATATCAGATCCGTTAATGATGATTCACAGTGTAATTTCGTGAGGCAGAGTGGCATGTGCACCCCATGTGTGGTGTGTGCAAATGTGCAAATGTGTGTGAAATCTTATGGGACTTAACTGCTAAGGTCATCAGTCCCTAAGCTTACACACTACTTAACCAGCCGGCCGAGGTGGCCGAGCGGTTCTAGGCACTACAGTCTGGAACCGCGCGACCGCTTCGGTCGCAGGTTCGAATCCTGCCTTGGGCATGGGTGTGTGTGATGTCCTTAGGTTAGTTAGGTTTAAGTAGTTCTAAGTTCTAGGGGACTGATGACCTCAGAAGTAAAGTCCCATAGTGCTCAGAGCCATTTGAACCATTTGAACTACTTAACCTAAATTATCCCAAGGACAAACACACACACCCATGCCCGAAGGAGGACTCGAACCTCCGCCGGGACCAGCCGCACAGTCCATGACTGCAGCGCCTAAGACCGCTCGGCTAAACCCGCGCAGCATGTGTGGTGTGTATAAATTAAAGATGTCGTATCATATTCGGCAAAATGGCAGCGAATAATAACGTAACGGAATAATTTAATGGTAACTCCGCGAGTTATGCGTGTGGCAGTGCACCAAATCGTGACCGACAGACTGTACCGCCGGTAATATTGCGGAGAACACTGTTTCCCTTGTTTTAATATAGCACTACTGTGTCGTATTTAACGAAGTCAGAGTAGCGTATTGAAGGGGTACGCAGATAGAATAGTTAATTGTTTACCTGTACTCCACTAGACAAACAGCAGGAACGTTGTTAATCACCACACATAGGCTGTTCTCTAAGTTATTCATTAAGTGAAACCTCATGGAAGCAATTTTCAGAAAAATGGCTCTGAGCACTATGGGACTCAACTGCTGAGGTCATTAGTCCCCTAGAACTTAGAACTAGTTAAACCTAACTAACCTAAGGACATCACAAACATCCATGCCCGAGGCAGGATTCGAACCTGCGACCGTAGCGGTCCTGCGGTTCCAGACTGCAGCGCCTTTAACCGCACGGCCACTTCGGCCGGCGCAATTTTCAGAGAATAGAGTTGAGCACATCTTAAATATTTTCTGATGGTGTTCACTACATGTAAGGAGTTGGAGCCTTACCCAAGATCAAAACATACAATTCATACTGTTTCCAACTCTAAGATACACACAACCACAAGACTACTTGTTGCTATGTATAAGGAGATACATCATCAACAAGCAGGCACTATTTATAGTCATAGACCCTGAGAGCCTCTCAGGGTCCAAGATACACCCCGTTAGCCTATCCCTGGGTAACACCCGTATCTACACGGTATGCATACATCATCAATCTGAGACCTATAAACTCCACAGTCTGCCAGCCTTTCGCCTCGTCTGTTGTCAGGCCAATGCTATGAGATGTCATGCAGTAAGGATTATAGGTCGCATATCTAGACATGTCGCATTCCTCTGGACAGTACCAAATTACTTCATATTGATTACAGCCTTTCACGTGGTAGATGAAACTATCTGTAAACATGCAAATTAATTGATATCAGCGATGTTTTAGGAGGTGTAGTGTGTCTGCATTTTGCTAAATTGAGGAGAGAAGCATCTATGTGTATGTGTGTGTGTGTGTGTGTGTGTGTGTGTGTGTGTGTGTGTGTGTGTGTGAGTGTGTGTGTGTGTGTGTGTGTGTGTGTGTGTGTGTACTGTGTTAGGCAACTGACACATGAAGACGTATTGAGTAGATCTAGGTCACCTCACGTTCCTTTAAGGACAATTATGTGTATCTTAGCTTCACATTAATCGTTACTGTGACATATTGCCACAATCTCTGTCGTTAGAGGTTTTAACCTCTAGATGTTGACAGTGACAGCTCTAGTAGGAATTTCTGTAGACTGTGTCCATTGGTCAGGTGTTGTGAGTTTCACTGTCCAGCAGTATACACATTATACGTGTAATATTAACATAAAAAGGAATCGTAGTATTTCATTGTTCAACATAAAGATGTATTTTAACATAAAGAAGCATAAAGAAAATTGCATTCCAACCATACAGAGCGACGACCACACCACCAATGTTCCACACTTTGAAATTACTCTGTAATCATTGGTTCATTTTTGGCAGCACACATTTTCAATCGGATCGCAGGGAGTGAGGGACACCACTAGATACAATATTCTGGTAAAGAGTCGTTAAATCTCTTTATTTAATCCAAGACCTTCAAAATGGCACATGACTTGAATGGAGCCGGCCGATGTGGCCGAGCGGTTCTAGGCGCTTCAGTCTGGAACCGCGCGACCACTACGGTCGCAGGTTCGAATCCTGCCTCGGGCATGGATGTGTGTGATGTCCTTAGGTTAGTTAGGTTTAAGTAGTTCTAAGTTCTAGCGGACTGATGACCTTCGATGTTAAGTCCCATAGTGCTCAGAGCCATTTGAACCATTTTTTGAACTTGAATGGAATAACTGGGCGTATACTAATGAACACCATCCCCGAAGGGATACTAACTGATCCCCTACTGTGCCGGTGACGATTCACCATTAACCATTCTACGGAACCTACGTCAAAATCACAGCGGGGCACTGCTAACACCAGAATAAATCACCGTAAGCTTTCACACTACATCGAGCACCCTCCAGCATCCGAGATTCTAGCTCGCTTGGGACAAAGCAGATTTTACAGTCGTCCAGGGCTTAACCGATACGGTTACTAACCCAGGAGAGGCGCTGCAGGCGATGTCGCGTTGTTAGCAAAGGCACTCGCGTCGGTCGTTTGCTGCTATAGCCCATTAACGCCAAATTTCGGCGCACTGTCCTAACGGATACGATCGTTGTACGTCCCACATTGATTTGTGAGGTTATTTCAAGTAGTGTTGATTGTCTGTTAGCACTGAGAACTCTATGCAAACGCCTCTGCTCTTTGTCGTTAAGTGAAGGCCGTCGGCTACTGCGTTGTCCGTGGTGAGAGTTAATGCCTGAAATGGGGCATTATCGGCGCACTCTTGACACTGCTGATCTTGGAATATTGAATTCCCTAACGATTTCGGAAATAGAATATCCCATGTGTTTAGCTGAAACTAGCAGTTCGCTTTCAGTGTCTGTTAATTCCCATCGCGAGGCCACAATCACGTCGGAAATTTCTTCACATTTATCACTTGAGTACAAATGAGGGCTCCACCAATGCACTGCCCTTTTGTACCTCATGTACGTGATATTTCCGTCACCTATACATGTGCATGTCGCTGTCCCATAGCTTTTGTCACCTCTGTGACACTGCCCTCCATAAGTTTGGAAACACCGTGCTGCGTATTACAACGGAGCAAGATGGAAGTGATCTATGTGAGTTATTGGTTAAAATACGGAATAGCAGACTCTGATAACGGTTAATAATGACACCTACAGTAGTGTACACTTAACCATTGTATATATACATACATACATACATACATACTGGAACATACTAGTATTGCTCTGTTTTATGTAAACCCACCTTACCTGTCCAAGCAGTTCTAGTAAACACGCCAGGTGGCGCGAGTAGACCGCATGGCTATGTAGAGATACGTTGTTTGCATTTGTGTTCACTTGTAGTTGCGCTTGCATAAAGGTATAACACGCCGCGAAAGTAATTGAAAATGGCCCCAGAGTGCCAGATTCCTCATGAATCACGGGTAATAATAACCACTTTGCACCAAGAAGGCAATAGCGTTCGACAAATAGCAAAGAAACTGATGATTTCCATCAGCGGAGTTGTCAAAACCATACACCGGCATTGAGAAACAGGCTCCTATGGAGATCGTCCTCACTCAGGAGCACCTAGGAAAATATCAGAACGCCAGGAAAATTATTTGATAGTGAGCAGTAAACGTAACAGATTAAGAACTGTTCGTGAATTGACTGCTGAACTAAACGCAATGAGGGATACATCGGTGAGTCAACAGCGAGACGACGCCTGGCAGACAACAACCTCCGAGGTTATGTAGCAACAAGGAAACCACTGTTGCGCCCTGTTAACAAGAAGAAAATGTTTCAGTAAGACACACCAATATTCGACAACGGGGGATTGGGAAATAGTCTTATTTACTGATGAATCCAAGTTCGAAATATTTGGAAGTAAAGCATGGAGGGTGTTCTGTGATGGTGTGGGGATCCTTTGGAGGGAATAAAGTCGGATATTTGGTGAAAATAGATGGAAAAATGAACCAAAAGGATTATCATGCCATTGTCCAGCGATATGCTAAGAAATCTGGATTGCGTCTGATTGGGAAAGGGTTTGTTTTGCAGCAAGACAACGACCCGAAACATACCTCTCGCTTGCGTCAGAACTATGTGAAGTCTCTAGAGGTTCGCAAAATATTGAAAAACATGGAATGGCCGCCCCCAATCCCCTGATTGTAACCCAATCGAGCTGCTATGGGATAAATTGGATAGGAAGATCCGTAAACGGGAAATCATGAGTGGGTCACAATTGTGGGAGGTCCTGCAGCGAGAATGGAGATTAATTCCAACTGAAACCTTGGCAAAACTGACGCAGCGGATGCCGATAATGTGCAAGGCAGCGATCAAGCAAAGGGTAGTTATTTTGAGGAATCGAAAATTTAACTGTTTCATCTTCCTGTGTATTATTTGAGCTTAATAAACATTTGGAAAACAACAAAATGCTTTTTTATGCTGTATTTTCCATTGTCTATAATTACTAGGTGTTTCCAAACTTATGAAGGGTAGTGTATGTTTACCAATGTTTGTCATTCCATAAGCAAGTTACAGAACGCTGCTTATAACGGGTGGCATGCCTTTTCAGTTTTATGGTTCAAAACTTCACACTCATGCAGAAGAAACATAGAATTTTGAGCACCTAAAGGACATTGTCCTGTTTGTATTAAGCGTAATAGAAAATGTTGATGTATTATTTATTAAACGACCCTTGTTTATATATTTAAATATATTGCGCGATAGCTTGGCCCTTACTATGTACAGCATATTTGTCAGGCGTAGATAGTAACCACCTATAACATATCACAACTATGACTGAAATAAATAAGCAACAATACATGGAGAACCTTCACCTGCAACCTTCCAAGGTGAATCCTGTACGTTTGGAACATTCGGTAAACATGTTATTACCGCTGGCAACACACACGAACTGTTCGACGGAGGAGATTGGAGCGGGACGACCGTTGGTAGGTCGTTCTGTTGGTCATTTCATCGGCCGACGTATGGTCCTTTCACCGTTTCCATTTGCAGGAGGAGAACCCCCGAGCGAGTTGACAAAATGGTCAGATGCGTATTATCATCTCTCAGTTTTTGCGCCGAAGAGTTTTGCAGTTGCTTCAAAAAGGACATTGGGGTGTAATGAGAACTAAGCTACTCACCCGTTAGGATTGCTCTTGGACCGGCATCGATCGAGACATAGAACGCATGGCTGGACGGTATCGCACCTGTGCTGAGAACCAGACAGCGCCCAAGCAGCCGTTCTTCAGCTGGCCGAAACCTTCAGCGCCATGGCAACGCGTTCACGTCGATTTTCTGGGTCCCTTCCTGAACACCCGATGGCTTCTGCTCGCCTACCTCTTCAGTCGATTTCTTTTCATCCTTCCGATGTCATCAACGACGAGCTCATCCAGAACTTACAGGAAATGAAGGACTTCCAGAAACTTTGGTCAGTGACAATGGCCCACAGGTCACGTTCGCCGAGTTTCGTCAGGTTTGTTAAGCCAACGGGGTTACGCACATAACGATTGCTCCCCACAGTCAAACGGCGAGGCCGAAAAATTTGTTCGAACATTCAAGAATGAGATGACCAAGCGTCTTTAGACGATATCCAGCGAGCAAGCACTCATTACCTTCCTTGGCTCCTTCCGTTCCCTTCCTGCCGTCGGTAAATCTCCGGCCGAGTTACTCCATGGGTGGCCCACCGCATGCTACTTCATTTGCTGTCGCCGCGTTCCCCACAGTACGTTCCAGGGCACCGTTCACAGAGCTGCGGACTAGAGGATCAAGTCTTCTTCCGTTCCTTCCACGGTCGTCGTCCAGCATGTCTTCCTGGTACTGCAGTATGTGAGGAAAGCCGTGCGCAGTATGTCGTTCACGGATCCGACGGTCACTTCCACCGTCACGTTTATCAGCTTCTTTCGGTATTCTGCTGTCGGCCCTTTTCTCGAAGACTCAACCGCGATCCGGGTTTCGTGGAGGTGCGGTAGCACCCCATCCGCCTCTGCACTCCGCCCCGACGGTCTTGCATTCCATCCCGGACCTAGTCGGCAGTGCGGACAACTCCGTTCCGGTAGCGGTGCATCGGGCGGCAGCCGCTTTGGTTGGCCAGTCACATCCCCAGTCTCAGCCACCGGGGGCATCCTGTGTCAACCGTCTATGGAGCCGATGGATGACTCCGAGAGTCCCGCCACCGGTATCGTCGTTCCTGCTGGTGGACATCCTGAACGTCGTTTTGGTACGGCTCCTTCCTCTCGCCGCATCCGTGGACTCCCTTATTCTACGGCGCCCAGAAGGTTCGGGGTGGAGGGTTGTTGTGCCGCTCTTTCATACAGTGGGGTCGCCTTCTCGAGCACCGTGTGCCAACACTCCAGTGGCAGCCGCGCGACGTACTTCAAAGTGCTCACAGTGGGGGCGCCACAAGAGAGGCAGCAGTCATCTACATCTACATCTACATGATTACTCTGCAATTCACATTTAAGTGCTTGGCAGATGGTTCATCGAACCACAATCATACTATCTCTCTCCCATTCCACTCCCGAACAGCGCGCGGAAAAAACGAACACCTAAACCTTTCTGTTCGAGCTCTGATTTCTCTTATTTTATTTTGATGATCATTCCTACCTATGTAGGCTGGGCTCAACAAAATATTTTCGCATTCGGAAGTGAAAGTTGGAGACTGAAATTTCGTAAATAGACCTCGCCGCAACGAAAAACGTCTTTGCTTTAATGATTACCACCCCAACTCGCGTATCATATCTGCCACACTCTCTCCCCTATTACGCGATAATACAAAACGAGCTGCCCTTCTTTCCACCCTTTCGATGTCCTCCGTCAATCCCACCTGGTAAGGATCCCACACCGCGCAGCAATAGTCTAACAGAGGACGAACGAGTGTAGTGTAAGCTGTCTCTTTAGTGGACTTGTTGCATCTTCTAAGTGTCCTGCCAATGAAACGCAACCTTTGGCTCGCCTTCCCCACAATATGATCTATGTGGTCTTTCCAACTGAAGTTGTTCTTAATTTTAACACCCAGGTACTTAGTTGAATTGACAGCCTTGAGAATTGTACTATTTATCGAGTAATCGAATTCCAACGGATTTCTTTTGGAACTCATGTGGATCACCTCTCACTTTTCGTTATTTAGCGTCAACTGCCACCTGCCACACCATACAACAATCTTTTCTAAATCGCTTTGCAACTGATACTGGTCTTCGGATGACCTTACTAGACGGTAAATTACAGCATCATCTGCGAACAACCTAAGAGAACTGCTCAGATTGTCACCCAGGTCATTTATATAGATCAGGAACAGCAGAGGTCCCAGGACGCTTCCCTGGGGAACACCTAATATCACTTCAGTTTTACTCGATGATTTGCCGTCTATTACTACGAACTGCGACCTTCCTGACAGGAAATCACGAATCCAGTCGCACAACTGAGACGATACCCCATAGGCCCGCAGCTTGATTAGAAGTCGCTTGTGAGGAACGGTGTCAAAAGCTTTCCGGAAATCTAGAAATACGGAATCAACTTGAGATCCCCTGTCGATAGCGGCCATTACTTCGTGCGAATAAAGAGCTAGCTGCGTTGCACAAGAACGATGTTTTCTGAAACCATGCTGATTACGTATCAATAGATCGTTCCCTTCGAGGTGATTCGTAATGTTTGAATACAGTATATGCTCCAAAACCCTACTGCAAACTGACGCCAATGATATAGGTCTGTAGTTCGATGGATTACTCCTACTACTCTTCTTAAACACTGGTGCGACCTGCGCAGTTTTCCAATCTGTAGGTACAGATCTATCGGTGAGCGAGCGGCTGTATATGATTGCTAAGTAGGGAGCTATTGTATCAGCGTAATCTGAAAGGAACCTAATCGGTATACAATCTGGACCTGAAGACTTGCCCGTATCAAGCGATTTGAGTTGCTTCGCAACCCCTAAGGTATCTACTTCTAATAACCTCATACTAGCAGCTGTTCGTGTTTCAAATTCTGGAATATTCCATTCGTCTTCCCTCGTGAAGGAATTTCGGAAAACTGCGTTCAATAACTCCGCTTTAGCGGCACAGTCGTCGGTAACAGTACCATCGGCACTGCGCAGCGAAGGTATTGACTGCGTCTTGCCGCTTGTGCACTTTACATACGACCAGAATTTCTTCGGATTTTCTACTAAATTTCGAGACAATGTTTCGTTGTGGAACCTACTAAGGCATCTCGCATTGAAGTCCGTGCCAAATTTCGCGCGTCTGTAAATTTTAGCCAATCTTCGGGATTTCGCGTTCTTCTGAACTTCGCATGCTTTTTCCGTTGCCTCTGCAACAGCGTTCGGACCTGTCTTGTGTACCATGGGGGATCAGTTCCATCTCTTACCAATTTATGAGGTATGAATCTCTCAATTGCTGTTGCTACTATATCTTTGAATTTGAGCCACATCTCGTCTGCATTTGCATAGTCAGTTCGGAAGGAATGGAAATTGTCTCTTAGGAAGGCTTCTAGTGACACTTTATCCGCTTTTTTAAATAAAATTATTTTGCTTTTGTTTCTGGTGGATTTGGAAGAAACTACTTAAACCTAACTAACCTCAGGACATCACACACATCCATGCCCGAGGCAGGATTCGAACCTGCGACCGTAGCGGTCACGCGGTTCCAGACTGTAGCGCCTAGAACCTCACGGCTGACCATTAACGGTTACTTTCGCCGCAGTGCCGTGAAACATGGGAAAGAGCTATACTACCGTCAGGGGTGAAATGAATAACTCCAACACACGCACCTAATAGCTATACGAATGGTGAGGTGCCTTGTTAAAATTAAGAAGAGCGAGGGCACAGTGAACGTCACTGATTACGGCAACTGAAATCATATCCCAGCACTACGTATCTGGACTCACAGTTGAGCGACCAGGAAGACAAGTCTGATAGTCTCCAATTACGTTCGTCAGAGTAGAAGATAAACTGCTACTTATTCCCCTCGCGATAGTTTTATACGAGGGTAACTCCAAAAGTAAGGTCTCCTATTTTTGATAAGTACATAGACCTGTTTATTTCTACAGTGGTTTACATCATTTTACAGCTTGAACATTTAGTTATTTTTCGACATAATCACCATTTCTGTCGATGCTATATTGTAGACGGTGTGGCAGTTTTTGTATGCCCCTGTCATACCAGCTCGCCGCCATACTGTTCTGAAAGTTATGAACCTCTTCTTTCACCTCGTCGGCGGAGCTGAATCGCTGGCACCACAATTAACGCTGACAGGTACTATGAGACTCTGAAAACCTCGAACTGGCAATTCAGAACCGGAGAAGAGGAATGTTGAGCAAGGGTGACAACGCTCTCCCACACACCGCTCGGCAAACCGTTGCTCCCCTGCAACAGTTTCAGTGGAACATAATCACCTACCGATCCTATAGTCCTGACTTGGCGCCTAGTTCCCTAGGTTAAAAGAACATTTGGTCGTAAAGCGATTCAGCTCCGAAGACGTAGTGAAAGAAGAGGTTCATAACTTTCTGAACAGCATGGCGGCGAGCTGGTATGACATGGGCACGCAAAAACTGCCACAGTGTCTACAAAAATGCGTCGACAGAAAATGGTGATTATGTCGAAAAATAGCTAGCTGTTCAATCTGTAAACTGATGTAAACTATTGTAGAAATAAACTGATCTATGTACTTATAAAAAAAATACGAGACCTTACTTTTGGGATTACCCTAGTAATCAAAATTAAGCCAAGAGAGACGACGTAAAGTACCTACAGTGATACGGCCAGAGGGTTTCGGTATTAATACTATTTTACGCTCCTTAAAGACTGCTCACACACTATTCCCATCCACAATCGCATTTAACATCACCGTAAACGTCGCACTCAAGAGGGGCCAAAAGCAGACGTAATACTCTTTAGAAACGGTTTCTCATGCCGCCGTTCTAGGTTTACAGTGGTCGCCACAACAAATTGGTCGGAAAAGAAAACGAGTATAGCGTGAACCTCAATAACCCTCTTACATAAACTATCATACAAGTAAAGTCTGCCGAGACGTCTGCAAGAAGTGTCTCTAAAACACGTGTACCTAACCAAGATGGGATATTTGTGCTTCCACACGTCACGCATACGCATCGAATAGACCAATTATCTTAAATCACAACAAAAGTTATAATGTTGGGACTGGTCCCTAGGGCGTAAAACACAGTTAAAACCGCAACCTAACAAGAAACACCGACGGCCGTTGCGCAAATGATAGACAATCTTCTCTTTGTAAGGCTGTGAACGTACCACTGTATGAGCTGAACCATACGGTGCATATAAAGGAACTTAAGTGACTCCAAAAGGACGACACCCTATACCTCTACCAGAATCAAGTATTCCAATATCGCCAATTGAGATGCCACCGAGAAAGAAAATTTCGGAACCCGCCGCTCATTCAGGGGGCACATTAGAACATTCTCAAATCCAGAGAGAACAAAAGTCGTGAACAAAAGCCTTGTAACAGCACAATATTAGTGCATTAATCGAAAATAAGCTGCAGTAACAAAGCTAAACTTAGATCTAATTCATTTCTATAACATTTAGGGAAATGAAGGTGTAAGCTTCGATCATCAATCAAAATAAAAGGTAGGTGAAAACGGCAACAAAGAAACACAACTTGTAGCACTCTTCGACCGCCACAATCCATCGCCGCATTCATCGACAAATGTGAAGGAGGGGGCTGGTGTCACGTGGTGGTGAAACTTAATGCTTCTGTTATTTCTTTGCAACAGCTCCATCCGGCTGGATCAGTTGTTTAACCCCCCGCCCCCTCTGGCGAGATCGGTGGTTCGTTCACCACATCCAAGTCAGTCATTGCCAGGCCTGAAACGGAAGCCTTCTGCACAGGAGGAACTCCCAGCGAAAGCGGCCGACCCACGTCAACAAGAAAATCAAATGGCAGACCGGGTGTCACAGAAGACAACACATGTGAAACAACCCCCTAGTCCTGTCTCTCAAAGGGCAAGGAATTAGAGCAGCCGTTTGGAGTACTATACAAAGGACCATAGATATGCTACATCTCAACTTGTGGAACGAATATAACAGATGACAAGGGAATCGACACCAAGTGTTCCGACTGCTGGGGAGTATCAGAGGAAACACACACACAAGTCGAAGGTGCATCAGAACCCTCCATCTCAACTTCCGGTCCATCAGTCCTGAGTCCATCCCCACCATCGAGAGGATCAGAAGATGGACGAGAATTATGGGGCATGGGGGAAGGACATGGACAACAACAACAGTATACCCATCCTGTTTACGGCGCCTCTTGTTTTGGATCCCTTGAGCGTCTGTGCATGGGGCAATCACATCAGAACCCGTCTTTGGTCGTAACGGCGAAAAATCACCAGCAGTGAATTCAAATCCCACCGTTGGGCGGCACTAGCAGGAGACTGCCCGGCCACTTATTCATCGCCATTGGAGACAAGGTCCACCACATTTAACTGTTCCAGAGAACATCAAAATCCCTTAGCGAGCAATCGGTGCGAAAACGACCACTATTGTTACACAAAAAGCTCATCTGCACTAGGCCAGTGTATGTGTAACGTATATTTGCATACTCGTAAATGAGACGGAATAATCTGGTTTACCAACGTTTCTACGGAACGGATCCCACTGTTACACTGAAGCCTGTGCTAACTGGACTGTCGTTCAAGGCAAATATATTTGTCCTCATTATACTTAAGCGATACGTCCTGAAGGCAAACATTATCTGCCTCTGGAGGCCGGCTGAACACGCGGACATACGTGTATTCAACGTTAGTTTTGTAAGGAAGACTGTACTAACTGAGTCATATCTGTTACGGGAAAGAATCTGATAACCATTTTTAAGCAGTAACTTTCGAATTATAAGGGATTCACAAATTCAACAATGAAAACATAAAGTTCGGTTTCAAAATACACTTTATGTTCCCGGTCCGACGTCAAACTGAAAGTATCTACTATCCGATAGTAGATTTCCAGAGAAGGTGGCTGCATGTGACCGGTCGACTAATCAAAAGAAAAACTCACTGTCCCTTTACGTGAAAGAAACTTGGGCGCCATGGGAAAAAAGAGACGGACATCGCAGCTACCAAGATTGCACTTAAACGAACACAAAGACGAATTCGACGTAGGCTATACACTCACAAAGAACACAACACCACGTCAATACCAAATTCTCAATACTCATAGGGCTGTGACGGAGCGGAAGTGGAAATGATGCACCACTAGACTAGCACACAGGATATGAGTTTGATTCTGCTTGCACGTCATCGATGCGCTGTTGCCCTATCGAGATAGGGCAGCTGTTCACTGGGTGACAGTGGCATCGCCTTTAAAATTTCAGTTTAATTCATAATAATTCAGCCAATTTGTACAAAATACAGATAAAATACGTACAGAATCTTGCTAGTGTTCAGCGAATCTATTAGTCAAAACCGGATGAAAACTCCTGCAGTTCGAGAGATTATTCTGCATATACTCGTGTAAGTGGACGTGAACAAGCGACTACAATATAGTGAGATTAAAATTGCTACCATCCGTAAGACTTTCGTAAGCGGGTTTTGGTTTAAAAACTCACTACAGCAATGCGAGAAACTGAATTTAGCAGATACACTAACTGAAAATCTTTCAGCTGGAGATGTTCAGCCACGTCCATCCAGAATCAAGCAAAACTCTGATACATTATGTGAGAAAAACTTTCCGCCGCTGGCTAGCAAATCCCATGTGGAACAATCTACAGCAAAAACTTTACGATAGTGACAGTTATGAGGTTCGTTCAATAAGTGATGCCCCACAATTTTTTCTCAGAACATACACTATGTGAGCAAAAGAATCCGGAGCCCCCCAAATCATAAAATTTTCGCATTAGGTGCATTGTGCTGCCACCTACTGCCAAGTACTCCATACCAGCCACGTCAATAGTCATTAGACATCGTGATAGCAGAATGAGGCGCTCTGCATAACTCACGCACTTCGAACGTGATCAGGTCATTGGATGTCACTTATGTCATACGTCTCTACATGAGATTTCCACACTTCTAAACATCCATAGGTGCACTGATTCCGATGTGATAGTGAAATGGAAACGTGAAGGGACACATAAAGCACAAAAGTATACAGGCCGACCTCGTCTGTTGACTGACAGAGACCGCCGACAGATGAAGAGGGCCGTAATGTGTAATTGGCAGACATCTATCCAGGACATCACACAGGAATTCCAAACTGCTTCAGGATTCACTGCAAGTAGTATGACAGTTAGGCGGGAGATGACAAAACATGGATCTCATGGTCGAGCGGCTGCTCATATGCCACACATCACTCCGATAAATGCCAAACGACACCTCGCTTTGTGTAAGGAGCGTAACCACTGGATGACTGAACAGTGGAAAAACGTTGTGTGGACTAACGAATCACGGTACACAACGTGGCGATCCGATGACAGGGTGTGGGTACTGACAATGCCCGGCGAACATCTTCCAACAGCGTGCGTAGTGCCAACAGTAAAATGCGGAGGGGGTGGTGTTATGGTGTGGTGGTGTTTTTCATGAAGGAGGCTTGCACCCCTTGTTGTTTTGCGTGGAGCTATCACAACACAGGCCTGAAATTGTGTTTTCAGCACCTGCTTGCTTCCCACTGTTGAAGAGCAATTTGGGGATGGCGACAGCATCTTTCAGCACAATCGAGCACCTGTTCATAATGAACGGCCTGTGGCGGAGTGGTTACACCACATAATATCCCTGTAATCGAATGGCCTGCACAGAGTCCTGTTCTGAATCCTACAGAACACCTTTGGGATGTTCTGGATTGCCGACGTCGTGGCAGACCTCACAGACTGACATCGATACCTCTCGCCAAAGCAACACTCCGTGAAGAATGGGCAGCCGTTTCCCAAAAAACCTTCCAGCACCTGGTTGAACGTATGCCTGCGAAACTGGAAGCTGTCATCAAGGCTAACGGTAGACCAACACAGACATTGCGTCGCTATTAAATACTAAAAGACCCATGCCAACTTCTCCCAAAGAACGTAACGCGGCTACAATAAATGGTTCAAATGGCTCTGAGCACTATGGGACTTAACTGCTGTGGTCATCAGTCCCCTAGAACTTAGAACTACTTAAACCTAACTAACCTAAGGACATCACACACATCCATGCCCGAGGCAGGATTCGAACCTGCGACCGTAGCGGTCACGCTGTTCCAGACCGCAGCGCCTAGAACAACGCGGCTACAGTCAACGTACGAATGAAGTGCCCCTTTTCAGAGACTCCACTACTAGTTTACTGTATCCTTCACACCGACGATTTAACAAAGAAATTGCGTCGCAATTAAATAACAAAGGTTCCATGCCGACTTCTATCAAAGCCAGTAACACTGTTACTCTTACCGTATGTTTCTTCTCCTGAGAGTCAAGTATCTTTATTCCGAGGTACCACTGCTAGTTTGCTGTATCCCTCGCACCTTTACATTGACGATTTAACACAGAAATTGCGTCTCTACTAAATGTTAAATGATCCCCAAGCGAGTAACGCAGCTACGGTCAACGTATGTATCTTCTCCCAGGAGTAAAGTATCTATTTTCCGATGCACCACTGCCAGTTTAGTGTAACCCTCGCACCCTCCATACATGTCTAACATAGAAATTGCGTCGCAACTTCTCCACAAGCGAGTAACTAAGTTTCTGTCACGAATGGAACTTCTCCTGTGAATCAAGTGTCTTTTTTTCGATACACCACTGTCAGTATACTGTATCCTTCGCACCCTCCCATTGAAGATTTAACACAGAAACTGCGTCTCTATTCAATACTAAAGGATCCATGCAACCTCCTTCCCAAGCCAGCAACGTGGCTACAGTCAATGTATGGATTTTCTCCATGGAGGAGAGCATCTATTTTCCGATGCACCTCTGCCAATTTGATGTTACCCTTGCACCCTCACATTCGCTAATTAATTCAGAAATTGCGTCTAAATTAAGTACTAAAGGATCGATGCCGATTTTTCCACAAGCGAGTAACGCGACTACTGTCAACGAATTGACCTTCTCCTGGCACTCAAGTATCTTTTTCCGATGCACGACTGCAAGTTTATTGTATCATCGCACCCTCAAATTGACAGGTTAACACAGAAATTGCGTTGCTATTAAATACCAAAGGTTCCAAGCCTTCTCCCCTATGGAGTAACGTGGCACATTGACCATTTAACACAGAAATATCGTTGCATTTAAATACTAAATGTCCAAGCCCACTTCTCCCCAAGCGAGTAACGCCGCTACGGTCAACATAAGGCTCTTCTCCTGGGAGTCAAGTATATTTCTCCCATACACGACTGCCAGTTGATTGTTACCCTCGCACCCCCACATTGACAATTTAACATAGAAATAGCGTCGCTATTAAATACTAAAAGGATCCATGCCGACTTCTCCCCAAGCAAGTAACACGGTTATGGTCAAAGTGTGGATCTTCTCCTTGGAGTCAAGTACCTTTTATAATATGCACAACTGTAGGTTTACAGTATCCTCGAACCCTCAGTTGACGATTTAACACAGAAATAGCGTCGCTATTAAATACTAAAGGTTCCAAGCCTTTTCCCAAAGGGAGTAATGAGGCTGAGGTCAGTGTATGAATTTTCTGTAGGGAGTCAGATATCTTATTTCCGATGAACCACTGCCAGTGTACTGTAACCCTCGAACCCTGACATTACCGATTAAAAACAGAAATTGCATCTCTATTAAATACAAAAGGATCCATGCTGATTTCACCCCAAGCCAGTAACGCTGCTACGCCAACGTATGGATCTTCTCCTGGGAGTCAAGAATTTTCCTTCCGATGCACCATTGCCAGTTTAATGTAACCCTCGCACCTTTCCATTGAGGATTTAACACAGAAATTGCGTCGCTATTAAATATTAAAGGATCCATGCCGACTTCGCCCGAAGCGAGTAACGCAGCTGCGGTCAACGTATGTATCTTCTGCTGGAAGTCAAGTATATTTTTTCTTATGCGTCACTACCAGTTTACTGTATCCCTCGTCATCTCACATTGACGATTTAACAAAGATTGCGTCGCTATTAAATATTAAAGTATCCATGGCGACTTCTTCCCAAGGGAGTTAACACGGCTACGGTCAACGTATGGATCTTTTGCTGGAAGTCAAGTACCTTATTTCCAGCGCAACACTGCCAGTTTATTGTATCCCTTCCACACCCAAATTGGCGATTTCTAAAAAAGATGCGTCGCTATTAAATATCAAAGCATCCATGCTGACTTATCCACAAGCGAGTAACGCGGCTACGGTCACTGCAAAGATCTTCTCCTGGGTGTCAGGTATCTTTTTCCCGATGCACCACTGCTAGTTTACTGTAATCATCACACTCTCACATTGATGTTTTAACACAGAAATTTCATCACTATTAAATAGTAAAGGATTAATGACGACTTCTCCCCAAGCGAGTAACTCGGCTATGGTCCACTTATGGATTTTTTCCTGCGAGCCAAGTAACTTTTTTCGGATGCACCACTGCTTGTTTAATGTAACTGTCACACCCTCATATTGACGAATTAACACAGAAATTGCATAGCTATTAAAAAACAAAAAAATCCATGACGACTTCACCTTATGCGACTATCACGGCTACGGTCATTCTATGGATTTTCTCCTGGGAGTTAAGGATCTATTTTCCGTTGCACCACTGCCATTTTACTGAAACCCTCTCCATTCAGGTTATAACACAGAAATTGCGTCGCTATTAAATAATACAAATTCCATTTCGACCTCTCCCCAAGGGAGTTATGTGGCTACAATAAACGTGTGTATCTTCTGCTGGATGTCACGAATATTTTTTCTGATGCATCACTAACAGTTCACTCTATCCCTCGCACCATCACATTGACGATTTAACACAGAAATTGCGTCGCTATTAAATGCTAGATATCGTTGCCGACTTCTCCCCAAAGGAGTTACGTGGCTACAGTCAACGTATGCATCTTCGTCTGGGAGTCAAGTATCTTTTCTTCCGATGCACCACTGCGTGTTTACTGTATCCCTCGCACCCTCACATTGACGATTTATTACAGAAATTGCTTCGATGTTAAATGCTAATGGACCATTTTGTATTTAATTGCGATACTATATCTGTGTTGAATCGTCAATGTGAGGGTATGATGGATGCAGCATACTGGCAGTGGTGCATCAGAAAAAAGAAATTTGGCAACCAGGATTAGATCCATGCATTGAACGTAGCTGCATTACTCGCTTGAGGAGACGTGGTAAGGATAATTTGGTATTTAATAGCGATGTAATTTCTGTGTTAATTCGGCAGTGGGAGAATGTGAGTGTTACAGTAAACTGATAGTGTTGCATCCAAAAAAGGACACTTGACTGCAAGGAGAAGATCCATAGGTTGAACGTAGCCACGTTACTCGCTTGGGGAGAAGTCAACATGGATCCCTTAGTATTTAGCAGCGACACATTTTCTGTGTTACATCGTGAATGTGAGGGTGCGAGGGATACAAAAAATTGGCATTGGTGTATCCAAAAAAATTTATTTGACTCCAAGGAGAAGATCCGCACAATGACTGTAGCCGCGTCACTCTCTTGGGGAGAAAACAGCATGGACTTTTTGGTCTATAATAGCGACGCCAGTTATGTGTTAAATCGTCAATGACAGAGATTACGAAGGATACATTAATTTTTCAGTTGTACATCGGAAAAAGGGTACTTGATTCCCAGGAGAAGATATATACATTGACCGAAGCCACGTTACTCGTCTGGGGAGAAGTGGGAAAGGATGTTCTAGTTCTTAATAGCGACGCAATTCCTATGTTAAATGGTCAATGTGAGGGTGCGAAGGTTACACTAAAATGGAAGTGGTGTTTTCTAAAGAAGTTAGTTTACTAACAGGAGGAGATCCATACGTTGACCGTAGCAGCGTTACCGATTGGGGAGAAGTCAGTATAGATCCTTTAGTACTTTATAGCGACGCAGTTGCTGTATTAAATCGTCAGTGTGGGAGTACGAGAATTACAGTACGCTGCCAATAGTGCATCGGAAAATGGATATTTGACTTGCAGGAAAAGATCCCTACATTGACCGTAGCCGCATTACTCGCTTGTAGAGAAGTCAGCATGAATCCTTTAGGTCCGCAGCTCGTGGTCGTGCGGTAGCGTTCTCGCTTCCCACGCCCGGGTTCCCGGGTTCGATTCCCGGCGGGGTCAGGGATTTTCTCTGCCTCGTGTTGACTGGGTGTTGTGTTCTGTCCTTAGGTTAGTAAGGTTTAAGTAGTTCTAGGGGACTGATGGCCATAGATGTTAAGTCCCATAGTGCTCAGAGCCATTTTTTTAATCCTTTAGTATTTAATAGCAACACAAATTATGTGTTAATTCTTCGATGTGAGGGAGCGAGGGATACAGAATTCTAGCAGTTGTGCATCGGAAAAAAGATTCTTGACTTCGAGCAAAAGATCCATACGTTGACTGTGGCCACATTACTCTCTTGGGGAGAAGTCGGCATGGATCGAACAGTATTTAATAGCGACGCAATTTCTGTGTTTCATCAGCAATGTGAGCAATCGAGAATTCTATGTTAAATCGTCATTGAGAGGGTGCGAGTATTACAATAATCTGGCAGTGGTGCAACGTAAAAATGTACTTGTGTCCCAGGAGAAGATCCATACATAGACTACAGGCGCGTTACTCGCTTGGGGAGACTTCTCCCGAAGCGCGTAGCTTGGCTACGATCAATGTCCGGATCTTTTCCTGGGAGTCAAGCACCTTTTTTCTGATTTACCACTGCCTGTTTATTGTAACTGTCGCACCCTCACGTTGACGAATTAACACAGAAATTGCGTAGATATTAAGTACTAAAGTATTCATATGACTTCTCCGCAAACGAGTAAAGCGGCTACGGTCAATTTATGGATCTTCTGTTGGGAGCCAGGTACCTTATTTCCGATGCACCAATGCCAGTTTACTGTATTCCTCGTACCCTCACAGTCACAATTAACACTGAAATTGTGTCACTGTTAAATACTAAAGGATCCACGCCGACTTCTCCCCAAGCGAGTATCTCGGCTATGGTCAATCTATGGATTTCCTCCTGGGAGTCAAGTATCTTTATCCTGATGCAACACTGCTACTTCACTGTAACCCTCGTAGCCTAACATTGACGAGTAAACACAGACATTGTGTCGCTATTAAATACCATAAGATCCATGCCGACTTCTACACAAGCGAGTGACGCATCTACCGTTAACAAATGGATCTTTTCCTAGTCAAGTATCTTTTCTCTGATGCAACCACTGCCAGTTTACTTTATCCCTCACACTGTAACTTTGACGATTTAACACAGAAATTGCGTCGCTATCAAACAGTAAAGTATCCCTGCCGATTTCTCTCCAAGCAGGAAACGCGGTTACAGTCAATATATGGATCTTCTCCTGGCAGTCAAGTATCTTTCTTCCGTTGCATCACTGACGTTTTACTGTAACCCTCGCACTGCCACATTGACGATTTCACACCGAAAGAGCGTCGATATTAAATACTAAATATCCATGCCAACTTCTCACCAAGCGGGTAACTCGCCTATGGTCAACGTAGGGATTTTCTCCTCGGAGTCAATTGTCTGTTTCCGACACTCCACTGCTAGTTTACTGTATCCCTCACAACCTCACATTGACGATTTAACACAGAAAATGCGACTTTTCCACATGCGAGTAACTCGGTTACTGTGAACGAATGGATCTCCTCCTGCGAGTCAAGTATCTTTTCCGATACACTACTGGTAGTTTACTGGATCCCTCGCACCCTCAAATTGATGGTTTAACACTGAAATTGCCTCTCTATTAAGTACTAAAAAATTTATGCTGACTTTCCCCCATGCGAGGCACGCAGCTATGGTAACGTATGGAGCTTCCGCTAGGAGTCAATTATCCTTTTTCCCATGCCGCACTGCTAGTTTAATGTAACCCTCGCAACTTTCCATTTACGATTTAACACAAAAACGCATCGCTATTAAATACTAAAAGATCCATGATGACTTCTCCCCAAGTGGTTAACGCACCTACGCTCAGTGTACGGATTTTCTCCTTGGAGTCAAACGTCTTTTTTCCGACACTCCACTGATAGTTTACTATTTCCCTCGCACCCTCACATTGACGATTTACCACATATATTGCATCGTTATTAAATACCATAGGATCCATGCTGTTGAAGCGAATAACACGGCTACAGTCAGCGTGTGGATCTTCTCATGGGACACAAGTATGTTTTTTCCTATGTATCGCCGGCCGGTGTGGCCTAGCGGTTCTAGGCGCTTCAGTCTGGAACCGCGCGACCGCTACGGTCGCAGGTTCGAATCCTGCCTCGGGCATGCATGTGTGTGATGTCCTTGGGTTAGTTAGGTACAAGTAGTTCTAAGTTCTAGGGGACTGATGACCTCAGATGTTGAGTCGCATTGTGCTCAGAGGCATTTGAACCATTCCTATGTATCACTGCCAGTTTACTGTATCAGTAGCACGCTCACATTGACGATGTAACACAGAAATTACAAAGCTATTAAATACTAAATTGTTCATGCCGACTTTTCCACAAGCGACTACCACAGCTACGATAAACATATGGATCTAGTCATAGCGGTAAGTACCTTTTTCCTGATGCACCACTGTTGGTTTACTGTAACACTCCCACCCTCAAATTGACGGACTAACGCAGAAAATGCTTCTTTATTAAATACCAAAGGATCCGACATCTCCATAACCATGTAACGTGGCTACAGTCAACGTATGGATCATACATTGGGACTCAAGTGTCTTTCTTCCGATGAACCAACACTAGTTTACTGTATCCCATGCTCCCTCACATTGTTGATTTAACACAGAATTTGCGTCCCTATTTTATACTAAATTATGCATAAGAACTTCTCCCTTAGCGAGTTATATGACTGTGGTCTACGTATGAAACTTCTGCTGTGTTCAAAATGGTTCAAATGGCTCTGAGCACTATGGGACTTCACATCTATGGTCATCAGTCGCCTAGAACTGAGAACTACTTAAGCCTAACTAACCTAAGGACGTCACACACATCCATGCCCGAGGCAGGATTCGAACCTGCGACCGTAGCGGCCACGCGGTTCCAGACTGAAGCGCCTAGAACCGCACGGCCACACCGGCCGGCCTTCTGCTGGGAATCAAGTAACTTTCTTCCGATGATCCACCGCCCGTTTACTGCAACCCTCGCACCATCACATAGACCAAATTACACAGAAATTGCGTCGTTATTAAAAACCAAAGGATCCAAGACAACTTCTCCCCAAGTGCGTTACGTGGCTACGGTCAGTGTATCGATTTTCAACTGGGAGTCAAGTATCTTTTACCGATGCACGACTGCCAGTTTACTGAATCCCACGCACCGCCACATTGACGATTTAACACAGAAATTGCGTCGCTATTAAATACTAAAGGATACATTCCGACTCTTTCCCAAGAGAGTATCGCGGGTATGGTCAACGTTTGAATCTTCTGGTGGGAGTCAAGTCCCTTTCTCCGGTGCACCACTGCTAGTTTTCTCTAATCCTCGCACCTTCACATTCACGATGTAACACAGAAATTGCGTCGTTATCAAAAACCAAAGGATCCATCCTGACTTCTGCCCAAGCGAGTAACGTCGCTACAGTCAACGTATGGATCTTCTCCTGGGAGTCAAGAATCTTGTTTCCGATGCACCACTGCGAGTTTACTGTTTCCCTCGTTCCCTCACAACGACGAATTAACACAGCAATGCGTCGCTATTAATATTATAGGATCCATGACTAATTTTAACTAAGTGAGTAACGTGGCTACCGTCAGTGTATGTATCTTCTCCTGGGAGTCAAGTATCCTTCTTTTGATGCGCAACTGAAAGTTTCCTGTATCCCTCGCACCATCACATTGATGAAATAACACAGAAATTGCGTCGTTATTAAAAACTAAATGATCCATGACAATTTCTCCGCAAGCGAATAACGCGGCTACGGTCAATGTATGGATCTTCTCCTGGGAGTCAAGTATCTTGTTTCCGATGCACCACTGCGATTTAACTGTATCCCTCGCTCCCTCACATCGACGAATTAACACACAAATGCGTCGCTATTAAATACTAGAGAATCGGTGACAAATTCTAACCAAGCGACTAACGTGGCTACGGTCAATAAATGGATCTTCTCCTTGGCGTCAAATATCCTTCTTCTGATGCACAACTGAAAGTTTCCTGCATACCTGGCACCATCACATTGACGATTTAACACAGATACTGTGTCGCTATTAAATACAAAAGGATCCATTCCGACTTCTTCCCAAGCGACCAACGCGGCTATGGTCACCGAATGAATCTTCTGCTGGGAGTCAAGTGTCTTGTTTCCGCTGCACCACTGCCAGTTTACTGTATCTCTCGCACCCAGTCAATGACGATTTAACACAGAAATTGCGTCGCTATTAAATAGTAAAGGATCCATGCCGGCTTCTCCTGAAGCAAGTAATGCGGCTATGGTCAACGTATGGATCTTCTGCTGGGAGTCAATATATTTTTCCGACGCACCAATGATGCTTTACTGGAGTCTTATCACCCTCATATTGACTATGTAACACAGAAATTCCGTTGCTATTAAATACTAGAGGATTCATGCCGACTTCTTCCCAGGCGACTAATGTGGCTATGTTCAACGTATGGATCTGCCCCTGGAAGTCAAGTACTTTTCTCCCATGCTCCACTGCCCGATTACTGCAAACCTCGCACCATCAAATTGACGGAATAACACCGAAATTGCGTCGTTATTGAAAATCAAAGGATCCATGACAACTTTTGCCAAGCGAGTTACATGGCTACGGTCAACGCATCTATCTTTTGCTGGGAGTCAAGTATCTTTTTTCCGATGCACGACTGCCAGTTTACTGAATCCCACGCACCCCCACATTGACGACTTAACACAGAAATTGCGTCACTATTAAATACTAAAGGATCCATTCTGACTTCTTCCCAAGTGAGTAACGTGGCTACGGTCAACGTATGGATCTTCTCCTGTGAGTCAAGTATCTTGTTTCGGATGGACCACTGCGACTTTACTCTATTCCTCGCTCCCTCCCACCGACGAATTAACACAGAAATGCATCGCTATTAAATACTAGAGGATCCATGACCAATTCTAAACAAGCGTGTAATGTTGCTACAGTCAATATATGGATCTTCTCCTGAGAGTCTAGCATCCTTCTTCCGATGCACAACTGAAAGTTTAGCGTATTACTCGCACCATCACATTGAAAATTTAACACAGAAACTGCGTCGCTATTAAATACTGAAGGTTCTATTCCGACTTCTTATCACGCGACCAACGCGGCTATGGTCAAAGAATGAATCTTCTGCTGGGAGTCAAGTACGTACTTATGATGTACCACTGCTAGTATACTGTGATCCTCGGACCCTCACATTGAGGATGTAACACAGAAATTGCGTCGCTAGTAAGTACTAGTGGATCCATGCCGACTTCTCCCCAAGCGGGTAACGTGGCTAAGCTCAATGTATGGATCTTTTCCTTCCAGTCAAATATCCTTTATCAAATGTACAACTGCAGGTTTACTGTATCACTCGCTCCGTTACATCGACTAATTAACACATAAATTGTGTCGCTATTAAATACTGAAGGATCCATGCCAAATTCTCTCCGTGCGAGTAACGCTAGTACAGTCAACGTATAGATCTTCTCCTATTAGTCAAGTATCTTCTTTCCAAAACACCACTTCCATTTTATTGTAACCCTCGCTCCATAACATGGACGATTTATCGCAGAAATTTTGGTGCTGTAAAATACGTAAAAATCCATGTCTACTTCTCCCCAAGCAAGTAAAGCGGTTGTGGTCAACGTATGGATCTTATGTTTGGAATCAAGTATCTGCTTTCCCATGCACCACTGCCAGTTAACTGAATTCCTCTCACCCTCATATTGACGATTTATCACAGAAAATGCGTCGCTATTAAATACTTAAGTATCCATGCCGACTTCTCCCCAAGCGAGAAACACCGCTACAGGCAACGTATGGATCTTCACCTGGTGGTCAAGTGTCTTTATTCCGATGCACCACTGCCAGTTTACTGTAATCATCGAACGCTCACATTGCTGATGTAACACAGAAATTGCGATGCCATTAAATACTATTGGATCCATGCGACTTCTCCCCAAGAGAGTAATGTGGCCACAGTCAACGAATGGATCTTCCCCATGGCGTCAAGAATCCTTTTTCCGACGCACAACTGACAGTTTACTGTATCCCTCGCACCCCTTATCAACGAATTAGCACAGAATTTGCACTGATATTGAATACTAAAGGATCCGTGCCGACTTATCTCCATGTGAGTAACGCGGCTACGGTCAAAGTATGTATGTTCTCTTGTGAGTCAAATATCTCTTTCGATGCACCACCACTGCTACTTTACTGAATTACACGCACCCTCGCCGGCTGGAGTGGCGATCGTTTGTAGGCGCTTCTCTCTGGAACTGCGCGACCGCTACGGTGGCAGGTTCCAATCCTGCCTCGGGCATGGATGTGTGTGGTGTCCTTAGGTTAGTTAGGTTTCAGTAGTTATAAGTTCTAGGGGACTGATGACCTGCGATGGTAAGTCCAATAGTGCTCAGAGCCATTTGAACCATTTGAACACGCACCCTCACACTGGCGATTTAACACAGAAACTGCGTCGCTATTAAATACTAAAGGATCCATGTTATCTTCTCCCCGAGCAAGTAACGCTGCTACGGTCAACGTATGGATCTTCCCCTGGGAGTCAAGTGTCTTCTTTAGGATACACCACTGTCAGTGTACTGTGTCCCTTGCACACTCACGTTGATGATGTAACATAAAAAATTGCGTCCCTATTAAATACTAAGGGAGCCATGATGACATCTCCCAAGCAAATAACGCAGTTACAGTCAACGTATGGATCTTCTTCTGGGTGTCAAACATCTTTCTTCCGACGCACAACTGCCAGAATACTGTATCCCTCACTCCCTCACATAGACGATTAAACACAGAAATTGCGTCGCTATTAAATACTAAACGATCCCTGTTAACTAATCCCCAAGCGAGTAACGCGGCAACTGTCAATATATGGATCTTCTTCTTGGAGTCAAGTATCTTTTTTCCGATGCACCACTGCTAGGTTATTATATCCCTAGCACCCTCACATTGACGATTTAACATAGAAATTGCGTCGACAATAAGTACCAAAGAATCCATGCCGACTTCTAGCCAATGCTTTGATCTGATTTTTGAATCAAGTATCTTTTTCTGATGGACCACTGCTAGTTTTCTGTAATCCTCGCACCCTCACATTAACGATGTAACACAGAAATTGCGTCGCTATCAAGAACTACAGCATCCTTCCCCACTTCTCCCAAAACGAGTAACGTGGCTACGATCAATGGATGTATCTTGTATGGGAGTCAAGTATCGTTTTTCCGATGCACAACTGAATGATTACTGTATACTTCGCAATCTCTCATAGACGAATTAACACATAAATTGCGTCGCTATTATATACCAAAAAGGCCATGCAGACTTCTCCTCAAGCGAGTAACGTGGCTACAGTCATTGCACGGGTCTTCTCCTTGGATTCAAATAATTTCTTTTAAATACACCACAGCCAAGTTTTTGTATCCCTCGCACCATCACATTGACGATGTAACACAGAAATTGCGTAGCTATTAAATACTAAGGGATCCATGATGACATCTCGCAAGGAAATCACGCAGCTACAGTCAACGTATGGATCTCCTCTGGTTGTCAAATTTCCTTTTTCCGATGCACCACTGCCAGAATACTGTATCCTGCGTTCCCTCACATTGACGATTTAACATACAAACCGCTTCTCTATTAAATACTAAATGATCCATGCTGACTTCTCGCCAAACGAGTATCGCAGCTATCGTCAACATATTGATCTTCTCCTGTGAGTCAAGTATATTCTTTCCGATGCACCACTGCCAGTTTACTGTAAAACTCGCTCCTTTCCATTGACAATTTAACACAGGAAATGCGTAGCTTTTAATTTCTAATGAATCCATGCCGACTTCTCTCCAAGTGAAAAACGCGGCTACGGTCAAGATATGGATCTTCCCCTGGGGGTCAAGCACTTTTTTACGTTGCACCACTGCCAGATTACTGTAACACTCGCACCTTGTCATTAACGATTTAACGCAGAAATAGCGTAGATATTAAATACTTAAGGATCCATGCTAACTTCTCCACAAACGACTAACGCTGCTACGGTCAAGGTACGTATCTTCTCCTCAGAATCAAATATCTCTTTTCCAAAACACCACTTCCATTTTTGTATTTCCCACGCACCCTCACATTGATGATTTAACACAGAAATTTCGTCGTTAAATACTAAAGGTTCCATGCTACTTTTCCCCAAGCAAGTAACACGGCTAAAGTCAATGTATGAATCTTCTCATGGTAGTCAAATATGATTTTTCCGATGCACCACTGCCATGTTACTGAATCTAACGCACTATCACTCAGACGATTTAACACAGAAACTGCGTCGCTATTAAATACTAGAGGTTCCATGAATATTTCTTCCCAAGCGAGTATTGCGGCTATGGTCAACATATGGATCTTCGAATGGGAGTCAAGTACCTTTTTTCCGACGCACCACTGCCAGTGTACTGTATCCCTCGCACCCTCACATTGATGATGCAAGACAGAAATTGTGTCGATATTAAATACTAAAATATCCAAGCTAACTTCTCCCCAAGCGACTAACGCTGCTACGGTCAATGTATAGATCGTCTCATTGGAGTCAAGTATCTTCTTTCCGATACAACACTTCCATTTTACTGTAACAGTAGCACCCTAAACTCAATGATTTAACACAGAAACTGCGTCGCTATTGATTACGAAGTGATTCATGCCGACTTCTTCTCAAGTGAGAAACGTAGCTACTGTCAATGTGTGGATCTTCTGCTGCAAGTCAGGTATCTTTTTTCCAATGCATCAATGTCAGTTTACTGTATAACTCGCACACCCACATTGATGATTTAACACGGAAATTGAGTCACTATTTAATACTAAAGATTCCATGCCAGCTTCTCCCCAGTAATTAACGTGGCTATGGTCAATTTATCGATCTTCTCCTGGGAGTCAAGTATCTTCTTTCCGATACACCACTTCCATTTTACTGAAACCGTCGCACCCTAAAATCGAAGATTTAACACAGAAACTACATCGCTATTGAATACTAAAGGATCCATGCCGACTTCTTCCCAAGCGAGAAATGCGGCTACAATCATTGTATGGAACTTCTACTGAGAGTCAAGTCTCTTTTTTCCGTTACACCACTAACGGTTTACTGTAACCCTCGCACTGTCACATTGACGAATATTCACAGAAATGGCGTCGTCATTAAATACCAACTTATCCATGTAGACTTCTCCCAAGCGAGTATCACAGATACTGTCATGCATGGATTTTTTCCTGGGAGTCAAGTATCTTTTTTCTGATACTCCACTGCCAGATTACTGTACCCCTCGCACCTTTCCACTGACGATGCAATGCAGTAATTGCGTCGCTACTCAGTACATTGGGATCCGTGTTGAGTTCTCCCCAAGTGTGTAACGCAGCTACAGTCGACGTCTAGATCACCTGCTGTAAGTCAAGTATCTTTTTTCCAATGCACCACTGTCACTTTGCCGGCCGAAGTGGCCGTGCGGTTAAAGGCGCTGCAGTCTGGAACCGAAAGACCGCTACGGTCGCAGGTTCGAATCCTGCCTCGGGCATGGATGTTTGTGATGTCCTTAGGTTAGTTAGGTTTAACTAGTTCTAAGTTCTAGGGGACTAATGGCCTCAGCAGTTGAGTCCCATAGTGCTCAGAGCCATTTGAACCATTTTGAACCACTGTCACTTTACTGTATGCCTCGCACATTCACATTGACGATTTAACACAGAAATTGTGTCGCTATTAAGTACTAGAGGTTCCATGCCCAATTCTAACCTAGTATGTCACGTGGCTACGGTCAATATATGGATCTTATCCTGGGATTCAAGTGTCCTTCTTCCGATGCGCAATTGAAAGTTCCCTGTATCCCTATCAATCTCACACCGCCGAATTAACACTCAAATTGCGTTGCTATTAAATAGTAAAGATCAATACCGAATTCCTCCAAGCGCATAACGCTACTACAGTTAGCGTATGGATCTTCTACTGGGAGTCAAATATCTTTTTAACGATGCAACACTGGCAGTTTACTGAATCCCACAGACTCTCACATTGACGATGTAACACAGAAACTGCGTCGCTATTAAATACTAAAGGATCCATGCTAACTTATCTCCAAGGGACACCAAATTAAGCAATTAGTTATGTCTTTCCACCATTTTCGGGTACACTTTTCGAATGTCACGAATGTCACATGCGTTTGAATGCCATTTCTGGTGCTTTCTTCTGTGTCACCCACGATCGTAAGCTATTGTACTGCGTTTTACATAAAAATTATGCGAATTAACCTAGTGTTCTGCACTTAACCTGCTGTTATGATCCATGTCATCCACTCTCCCACACCCTCCCCTTAATTATTGTACCAATAACACCACACTGATATAAAAAATTTATGCAGATTAATTAAATCGGAATTCTTCACATGTATGGGGTAGTTTTCCTTCACTTGCATCATCCTATTGACGGTGAAATCGATGGGCTATAGTTTAAACTAAAGTTGGCTAGTAAAAATACATCCAGCCACACGACCCCCAACACTGATGCTGGAACCCGGGTGCATTAGCGGGCCCCACGAAGTGGCGATGCGGGTGTCAGCTGCCTAGTGATTCACAGGTGTCCGTTCTGGTTCTGCAAGCATGAGGTGGTGGCATCCCTTTCATACTTGACACTTGAGAAGTTCCTCTGTTCACCTAGGCACAGTTGCTGGCGCCATGACACATAACTACGGTGCACATCCTGCGCCAAGAGACATTTTCCAATGCCTCCCAAAATAGCTCAGGGTGCATTGTTCCTAGTGATCCTAACGGGGTAGCCTGTTCATCACTGAATTTACCAGCCAAATTGCAGCTGCTGCCGGTGTGGGAGCACCATCTGCCATTGTTTTCTGCAGACGAGACTTTTACTGGTAAAATTAAAAAAAAAATGGTTCAAATGGCTCTGAGCACTATGGGACTTAACAACGATGGTCATCAGTCCCCTAGACCTTAGAACTACTTAAATCTAACTAACCTAAGGACATCACACAACACCCAGCTATCACGAGGCAGAGAAAATCCCTGACCCCGCCGGGAATCGAACCCGGGAACCCGAGCGTGGGAAGCGAGAACGCTACCGCACGACCACGAGATGAGAACTGGTAAAATTATTTTGCGCATATCACTACATTGCACTGACAGTTAAACCCCGCTAACTTGTCTACAGATCATGAAATACATACAAGACTCACAAGAATAATGAGAGCCAGGATCATACTTACCTGTGTAACTACAATTAAATAGTACGATTGCTGCTGCAGTCTGACACCGATTGTTGTAAAGGTAATGTCTCCTCTTGACGGCTGTGGTTCTGGAATGAATCTCAGTATCTATAGTGAACATAATGTTCCACATAAAAATCTGTCTCACACTCTCACGGTTATTCATGCGCTGAATACTATATGTCCCTCAGGATAGGATACAAACTCTTTTCTCTGGTCATGCCGCAACATAAGCCACAGTAACATTACATTACAATTTATATACACATTTTATACAAACAGTGCTGTTATCTTTTATATCTGCACAGCGCCCGAAAAAATTATGGTATGCCTACACTCAAACCGGCTATATGTCTCGATTCTCCTCAGTCCAAGGAAATTATTTGACAAAGTCTTCGAATCAGCGCTTCTGGAAGGTGCTGCATCCTGCAAACAGTCTCTCAAACAAGTGTTCTGAAGGACTTGCGTCCGGCACTATGTGAAAGTGAATACCGCACCTGCGGACATAATGCTTCGAAAACCATCACGGACACATGTTTGTGTACTGTAATCGACATCACTATCGATAGAACAACAAGGAAAATGCGAGGGTACGCTTAGGGGTGCCGATGACTTCAGCCGTATTGCTTGTCCCGTTTGTTCCGTATTGATGGTCGAATTGAACAGTTGCATTGATATATTGTGCAGCTGTTCATAAATGAATCTATCACCACTTACGGTCGGATATACTCCTCAGTGGATTGAAATCACAATTCGTCATGTCCATTCTATCCTTCCATGACGGCTAGACAAACGTAATCCAGTGAAATTTTTTTAAGTGCTTTATCTGAAAACTACCTTGAGCAGTTAAACAGAGAACCGACTCGTGGCGATAACATATTAGACCTTCTGGTGACAAACAGACCCGAACTATTTGAAACAGTTAACGCAGAACAAGGAATCAGTGATCATAAAGCGGTTACGGCATCGATGATTTCAGCCGTAAATAGAAATATTAAAAAAGGTAGGAAGATTTTTCTGTTTAGCAAAAGTGACAAAAAGCAGATTACGGAGTACCTGACGGCTCAACACAAAAGTTTTGTCTCAAGTACAGATAGTGTTGAGGATCAGTGGACAAAGTTCAAAACCATCGCACAATATGCGTTAGATGAGTATGTGCCAAGCAAGATCGTAAGAGATGGAAAAGAGCCACCGTGGTACAACAACCAAGTTAGAAAACTGCTGCGGACGCAAAGGAAACTTCACAGCAAACATAAACATAGCCAAAGCCTTGCAGACAAACAAAAATTACGCGAAGCGAAATGTAGTGTGAGGAGGGCTATGCGAGAGGCGTTCAATGAATTCGAAAGTAAAGTTCTATGTACTGACTTGGCAGAAAATCCTAAGAAATTCTGGTCTTATGTCAAAGCGGTAGGTGGATCAAAACAAAATGTCCAGACACTCTGTGACCAAAATGGTACTGAAACAGAGGATGACAGACTAAAGGCAGAAATACTAAATGTCTTTTTCCAAAGCTGATTCACAGAGGAAGACTACACTGTAGTTCCTTCTCTAGATTGTCGCACAGATGACAAAATGGTAGATATCGAAATAGACGACAGAGGGATAGAGAAACAATTAAAATCGCTCAAAAGAGGAAAGGCCACTGGACCTGATGGGATACCAGTTCTATTTTACACAGCGTACGCGAAGGAACTTGCCCCCCTTCTTGCAGCGGTGTATCGTAGGTCTCTAGAAGAGCGTAGCGTTCCAAAGGATTGGAAAAGGGCACAGGTCATCCCCGTTTTCAAGAAGGGACGTCGAACATATGTGCAGAACTATAGACCTATATCTCTAACGTCGATCAGTCGTAGAATTTTGGAACACGTATTATGTTCGAGTATAATGACTTTCCTGGAGACTAGAAATCTACTCTTTAGGAATCAGCATGGGTTTCAAAAAAGACGGTCGTGTGAAACCCAGCTTGCACTATTCGTCCACGAGACTCAGAGGGCCATAGACACGGGTTCACAGGTAGATGCAGTGTTTCTTGACTTCCGCAAGGCGTTCGATACAGTTCCCCACAGTCGTTTAATGAACAAAGTAAGAGCATATGGATTATCAGACCAATTGTGTGATTGGATTGAGGAGTTCCTAGATAACAGAACGCAGCATGTCATTCTCAATGGAGAGAAGTCTTCCGAAGTAAGAGTGATTTCAGGTGTGCCACAGGGGAGTGTCATGGGACCGTTGCTGTTCACAATATACATAAATTACCTGGTGGATGACATCAGAAGTTCACTGAGGCTTTTTGCAGATGATGCTGTGGTGTATCGAGAGGTTGTAACAATGGAAAATTGTACTGAAATGCAGGAAGATCTGCAGCGAATTGACGCATTGTGCAGGGAATGGCAATTGAATCTCAATGTAGACAAGTGTAATGTGCTGCGAATACATAGAAAGATAGATCCCTTATCATTTAGCTACAATATAGCAGGTCAGCAACTGGAAGCAGTTAATTCCATAAATTATCTGGGAGTACGCATTAGGAGTGATTTAAAATGGAATGATCATATAAAGTTGATCGTCGGTAAAGCAGATGCCAGACTGAGATTCATTGGAAGAATCCTAAGGAAATGCAATCCGAAAACAAAGGAAGTAGGTTACAGTACGCTTGTTCGCCCACTGATTGAATACTGCTCAGCGGTGTGGAATCCGTACCAGATATGGTTGATAGAAGAGATACAGAAGATCCAACGGAGAGCAGCGCGCTTCATTACAGGATCATTTAGTAATCGCGAAAGCGTTACGGAGAAGATAGATAAACTCTAGTGGAAGACTCTGCAGGAGAGACGCTCAGTAGCTCGGTACGGGCTTTTGTTAAAGTTTCGAGAACATACCGTCACCGAAGAGTCCAGCAGTATATTGCTCCCTCCTACGTATATCTCGCGAAGAGACCATGAGGATAAAATCAGTGAGATTAGAGCCCACACAGAAGCATACCGACAATCCTTATTTCCACGAACAATACGAGACTGGAATAGAAGGGAGAACCGATAGAGGTACTCAGGGTACCCTCCGCCACACACCGTCATGTTGCTTGCGGAGTATGGATGTAGATGTAGATGTAATTTTTTTTTCTTTTTTTTTTTACGTGAATAGTACTTTGATTACTTCCCAGAACCGTATGTCGGAACATTAGCTATAGTACCTTTACATTAAAGCAGCAGCATGTTCACCGACAATTAAACCTTAGAAAGTGGCCTACAGATCATCAAATATGGAAAGGCTCTTACTCAATTACACTGCTCGGCCAGTGAGGATTAGAGCTAGAATATTAGGGCATTAAACCTTTTTCCAACCCAGCAATATATCACCGCGTACTGTGTCGATGTAGTAAACATATCATACGTATCGAACACAATATAAAAATCACCCCTTTTACATCATTCGTGTGGCTATCGACCACCAGACATCCGTACATATACCGCCAAAACAACGAGCGAGGTTGCGCAGTGGTTAGCACACTGGACTCGCATTCGGGAGGACGACGGTTCAATCCCGTCACCGGCCATCCTGATTTAGGTTTTCCGTGATTTCCCTAAATCGTTTCAGGCAAATGCCGGGATAGTTCCTTTGAAAGTGCACGGCCGCTTTCCTTCCCAATTCTTCCCTAACCCGAGCTTGCGCTCCGCCTCTAATGACCTCGTTGTCGACGGGACGTTAAATACTAACCACCACCGCCGCCGCCAAAACAGCAGCGTATATAAACCTCGCAGCACTAGATATTTTTCCGAAGCCGACGGTCACAAGTCATCCACTCCCGTAGCGTGACCAGAGCGCGCTCAACCGACCGAAGTCACTCTCAGAATTGTTGTCTTTCTGGTCTGGACCTGCTTGCTTGGTTTTCTATACCCACCTCCAGACTCTCGAATGAGAAGAACTCCCGTATTTTCGCAAAATTTGCAATAATATTATACCAATTTCGTGGTCCTTCTCGATATCAAGCGCAAAGCAGTATCCTTTCGATAGGTCACCCAACATAACTCCGAAGATATAGACTGGAAGTTATTTCTCTACAAATCCGAAACTGTAGCGAGGTGGAGCGTGCTGTAAACCACTGATTAACTAGAAACGTATCCCGTCTGCGAAGACCTTTACGTGACAACTCAAAAAAAAGTAGAGGAAACTCATATTTCCACTCGCAAACACAGATGTCGGTGATGTAACAGATTCCAAACAATCCCTATAATTTACAAAGTCAACTAAGGTGTTTCTTGTGTCTAAAGAACTAGCAAACGTGTCTACCCGTCTTTCACCTGCTAGATGCACGCACCACAATCGATGTTCCCTCAAATAAATAAAGGCGCAAAATGTGCAGAAGCAGTCAACCGAGAAATTTACATGGGAGGGAATAACGGTCCAGCGCAAACACACGTCCATATTGAATCTTCTCAATTTTCCATGCCATCACGAAAGCTATCCAACACATACTAAGTATTAGTTCGCTATTCGGCCGTCTAGAGGACAACATGGTTAAGTCAGCTACATTCCTACACTCCAACGGGCCTCTGCATTCGGACGACCCCTATCATTAATGGGAAATGTGAATCATTCCCGCCACAGGTCACCGGCGCTGCACGCCAAGCACGCATAGACAGAATCACACTAGGAAAAAAGCTGGCCTCATATATAATTTATCCCTGTACTTACAACTAAATGTTACGATTGCGGTCTGAGTTGAATGACATTTGACAGTGAGCGAAGTATCGGGAATACACCCTGCTGACGGCTGTGGCTCTGGAAGTAGAAATGTCGATACCACTCTTATAACTTTACACCCTCTCCCCATTGCTACGACAGTACTCCACCTCAAATCCGTACCTTCCTTACGATTGGACATAGTCATTTCCTTTGAACATGTCGGAACACAAACACATGCATTATAAGCGTGATGCTCAAGGTGAAAATATCACGTACCCCCTACTACTAAGTATAGTATTTCGTCAGTGTCTGATTACTGATGAAAAGAAATAGCATTGACCTAAAATCAACGATGTGCGGACATGTCTCTTAAGTTTTCCTTGCGAGTGCTACCATTGTGTCTTACAAAGAGAGTCGTAGTAGTCTTACAAACGGCTATATGTTAAAAAAAACACACCCATATTACATCTACATCTACATATATACTCCGCAGATAGCGCGAGGGAAAAACGACTGTCTGAACGCCTCAGTACGAGCTCTAATTTCCCTCATCTTTGAATGGAGATCATTGCTCGATTAGAAAGCTGGTGGTAATAATATATGCTCTACATCCAAGGCGAAGATCGGATTTCGGAAATTAGTGAGCAGCCTCTTCTGTTTAGCGCGTCGTCTACCTGCAAGTGTGTCCCACTTCAAACTTTCTATGAGATTTGTAATGCTCTCGCCATGGCTAAGTGGACCAGTCACGATTCTTGCCCCTCTTCTTAGGACCTTCTCAATCACTTGAATCAGACCCAACTGGTAAGGGTCCCACACAGACAAACAATACTCTAAGACTGGATGAACTGACGTATTGTAAGCAATTTCCTTAGTTGAAGGACTGCATCGCTTTAGGATTCTACCAATAAACCCCAATCTAGAGTTCACCTTGCCCAATACTTGTGTAATCTTATCGTTCCATTTGAGATCATTTCGAATAGTCACACACAAACCGCTCCCAAGGACTGTGCATTTATTTTGTACTCGTACATTAATGGGGATTCACGCCTTGTCATACGCAGTAGTTTACACTTACTAATATTGAGAGATAACTGTTAGCCATTACACCACGCATTTATTTTCTGCAAATCCTCATTGATTTGATTACAACTTTCGTGTTATACTACTTTCCTGTAGACTACAGCATCATCGGCAAACAGTCTAATGCCGCTGTCAATATCATCAACCAGAGCGTTTATGTAAATCGTAAAAAGCAGCGGACCTATTACGCTACCCTGGCACACACCTGAAGTTAAGCTTGTTTCTGTTGAAGTCACCCCATTCAGTACGACATACTGCTCTGTTTCTGCTAGAAAACTTTCTATTCAACCGCATATGTCACCGGATAGACCGTAAGCGCGCACTTTTTGGAGCAAGCGGCAGTGCGGAACTGAGTCGAACGCCTTTCGAAAGTCGAGAAATATGGCATCAACCTGGGAGCCGGTGTCTAGAGCCTGTTGTATATCATGCACAAAGAGGGCCACCTGTGTCGCGCATGACCGCTGTTTCCTGAAACCGTGCTGGTTTCTGCAGATGAGCTTCTCAGATTCTAGAAACGTCATTATGTCCGAACACAAAATATGTTCCACGATTCTACAACAAATCGATGGCAGTGAAATTGGACAATAATTAAGTGCATCCGATTTTCACCCCTGTTTATAGATTGCTGTGACCTAGGATTTCTTCCAGTCCGGAGGAACTTTCCGCTGTTCCAATGATCTCTGATAGATGATGGATAAGAATGGTGCGATATTTGTAGCACTCTCAACATATAATCTTACGGGAATTCCGTCTGGGCCAGATGCCTTCCTGGTGTTTAAGGATCTTAACTGTTTTACAATCACAGATACACTAAACACTATGTCAGCCATCTTTGCTCCATAAATGAAAGGGGGAATGGTTGTGCAGTCCTCTACCGTAAACGAGTTTCTGAAAGCTAGGTTTAGAATTTCGGCCTTCTGTTTATCATCGACCGTTACATTACCCGTACTGTCAGCAAGAGAAGATATTGAACTATATATAGCGTTCATAGATTTTACGTACGACCAAAATGTCTGAGGGTTATTTTTAGAATCTGCAGAAAAGTATTGCTTTCAAATTCGTTAAAAGAATCTCTCATTGACCTTTTGACAGATGTTTTCATTTCGCATAACTTCTGTTTGTCAGCGGGGCAGTGACTACGTTTAAAACTACTGTGCAAAATTCTCTGCTTTCTCAGCAACTTGCTAATATGTTTGTGTACCAAGGTGGATCCTTTCCTTCTCCTATATTTTTGCTAGACACATACTTCTCTAGCACGTGGTCGACAATACTTTTAAATTCCGACCAAAGATGCTCAATATCTTTGTATCCCACGGTGAATGCTTGGAGCTGACTATGAAGATATTCATTAATGACACTTTTATTTGCTTTCCCAAGCAAGAAAACTCTACGCTGTTTTTTTTATTTTATTTTATTTTTTGCTAGTTCCACTGACATAGAAGTCACAACAACATTATGGTCGCTAATACCTTCTTCGAGATTAACTTCCTAAATAGATTAGGTCTGTTGGTCACCAAGATATGTAATATGTTTCCATCTCCAGTTGGTTTTCTAACCACTTGCTCAAGGTTCTATACTGAGAGCGCTCCTAGAATAACTTCACACGAGTCTTTGCTTCTGCCCCCTGTGATAAACGTGTTATTTTCCCGGTCAAAGGATTAAAGTCTCCACCTATAACAAATTGATAACTTGGATATTTATTTCCTATGTACTCAAGACTTTCCCTGAAACGTTTTGCGACGTTTGTTGCGGATTCTGGTGGTCTATAGAAACATCCTAATACAATTGTCAATCCTTGTCTGATTGACAGCTTTATCCAGACTATTTCACAGTCCGACCCAGTATCGCTCTCACCTGCGTTTAAACAGCTTTTAACTGCAATGAACACACCACCTTTCATAGCATCAGTACTATCCTTCCTAAACTTTGTTCAAAATTTCACTTCTATTTATGACTGGTTTGAACCAGCTTTCGGTACCTAATACAATATTGGCATTGTTAGTGTTTATTTCGGAGAGTAACTCGGGGGTCTTGCTACAGACACTTGGACAATTTACTAACATGAGATGTAGCATATTTAAATCCTTTGGAATGACCTGTTTAGGCGAACGAACAATTTTTACAGTTGTCACCGACATCAGTGTCAATAACTGGCAATTTTCAGGCCAACGGCGTGTTTCCTGTGGGGAGGAACCTAATCTAAAAAGAACCCAGATGCACGCCACAATTACTGTGCTACCCATGTAGCTGCTTCCTGTGTGTAGAGCACCCCTGATCTATCGAAGGGCATCCTACAACCTTCCACCCCATAGCGTAGGTCGAGGAATCTACAACCATTTTCGTCACAGAGTCGACATAGCCTCTGGCTTAGATTCTCCACTCGACTCCAAACCTGAGGACCCCGGTCCACCCTGGGTACGATGCTGCAGATCGCCAGCTTGGCTTCCACTCCTCGAAAGATGGAGGCCGCCTTCGCCAATTCAGCCAGCCTTCGAAATGACCCAAGGATTTTCTCGGAACCCCGACGACAGGCATCGTTGGTGCCGACATGTGCAACAATCTGCAGCTGGCAGCACTCCACACGCTCGATAGCCGCCGGAAGAGCCTCTTCCACATCCCGGACAAGGCCCCCTGGCAAGCACACCGAGTGAACGTTGGATTTCTTCCCCGCCCTAGCCGCTGTGTTCCTGAGGGGCTCCATCACAAGCGGTCTTGGTTTTACAGGTGCACACAAGTATCCATGTTAAAAGCTATGCCATCTTTATAAACCCACATATGGCATTACCTACGAATGACTTGGTTTTTCCAGACAAGTACCGTGACATTGAATATAGACAGTGATCGCCGGAGTGTATATTATCACACCAGCAGTGCGGTTACACGTCGCCGACGGTGTACCCTCGTAAAAAATTACCGAAGTTTGGAAATGATTCGACTCAGGAGCGTGGTATGAAACTGGTATTCGCAGCTCCCTCATGCCGCCGCCACTAGATATTTCTCCAGTATTTGTAATGCATTCTGTCTCGATGCCATGTCAGAGATTCTGCGATATATCCACTGAGTTATATGCAATTTTAGAACACGGAACGTGAGGGTATGTCATGATCGCGTGGGTAGAACTGACATAATAAAATCCTTACAATTGCGGAAAATACGTGTATATTGATGGAATATACACCGAAATGCGAGGAAATTGAGGAAGTACTTGCATGTCTTCTGCTTGGCGCGGAACAATTTTTACATGGGAACAAGCGTGTGACAGCAAGAGGTATCCGAGAAAACATCGACATCGAATCGAAGGGAACCAGGGAAACAGTCACTTTTTTCCGTCGAGGCAGCATTCTACTGCATGTCTATTGAGGTAAGAGTGATACACGCGAGTTGACTACTGTATTTGACGCTTTTCCGGAAAACAGAGAACCATCTCCCTCTAAACTTAGTTGCATCTGCGTTAAAGGATGACATAGAATTGATGGATTGGTCAGTTGAGATGAAGTTGTAACGAGGTCATTTAATGGCAGACTTATGATGCATTCTAGAGAGAGAGAGATGGAGAGGGAGAAGTTTCTGCAGGTCATTTGACCATTTTTTTCCCTAATGTTCCGGCAGGACGCATCAGTTGTGTGACATAGCCTGCATTCGGCTCATATACAACCGCTTGTTCTGTGTGGGTCTTATAGCAGTGTCTACTTGGTATCGTTAACAGTAAACCTCTTGGTTATCAGAAGACTTCCATCTCACATGTGATGAAACGTGACACTTTCCTTTAAACAAACGAAGATTTAAGCGATGTACTCCGTTCCCCTGTCGCATCTTAAGTGTAAAATCGATACTTCAGTTTCATAACTAAGTTAGCGATAGGTGTTTGTGAGACGGTTCAATCCCCTGTGTATACATCTGCTTGACAGATGTGCTGTTTACAGAGTTAGTGGCGGCATGACATGTAATTTCGCATATCGGACGCCGCTACCATATCTGTTTCCTTGTAAGAGGTATTCTCCGTTACTAACGATCATTTTATATAGGACTGATGTGGGCATAGTATAATTTCTGAACCGTGATCAGATGTGGACAGTGGACGCTATACATCTCTGGAAAGCTATATTGTGCATGTATCACATAGAGCCACTGTTTTAAGGAAGCAGTTTTCTCATTTGACGGTTCGGTACCATAATTTATCGTATAGAAACCTGCAAGAAGGATGTATGTCATGCGCTTCAAATATATTTCTTACATTGGAATAATAACAGCACTGCATTCAACATGATTGATAGGTCGGAAGCTCAAGCGATCTAACATTATAGCCTGTTTTAAGTGCGGAACTTTGTAGCCTTAGGAGTACGTGTGTTTATGTTCTCTCTCAACAATATCTTCTAGGTACTGATCCTAGACTCTAGAACAATATTTTAGAGTTGATAGCGTAGTTGATTTGCGTAAAATGCTTCGAACTCCATCCGTCTGTAGCTCCATCATGCATAAAAATCACCCTTTCTTGTTCTTCTTAACTGTCTACTATTACATCACAACACATTCAAATCTATTTCTATACACTGACAAGGGGTGGTAATCTTCTCGACATGGGTGCATCTGGAGAAGTCTTGTATACTTCGATGGGCAAGGACTCGGCTGACTCCATTCATTCACGAGACGTGAAATGTAGTGGTGGTTTCAGATTAAATCGGTAACGGTACTGCAGGGCAGGTTAGTCAATGACAGTGTGAGGGAGTCTTTCAGTCTCTAATTATAACCCTAAGACTGCGAGAATGCTCTGTGACTCCTGTCAGCATAGCGATAAATTGTAAATTCAGCACTATGCTCGTGGTGTTAGAAATATGTAGAGCACTGTCTGGCATACTTCGATGATGTATGTGTTCGACAATTAACAATGAATCGACGTACTGCACAGTCATCTAGCTACATTCGCAATGATACTCGCAAACTAGAGAGGGGGCGATTTAGCTATGATAATGAAACTGGAAAACATGCTGTCACAGCATTGCTCGGTGTTGAAATTACTGTAAAATTGCTAAAATTGTTCGAACTATCAACCATGATGCTTATTATTAGAGTACATCGATGGTGTCTTTTCGACCCCATCTGTCCACTGGTACGCTGTTGGTTACCACATAATGATTGACTGGCATTGCCTGTTTGAGTTGGAGAAAGAGTTTTGGTGGAGGGACAACACCTTCTGGCAATGGATAATACCAAAACAGTGATGGCGTACATGACTGCAATATGAGGAATCAGTCGACAAGAAATTCAGAGCCATCAGCTATTGCATCATTGTGACAGATGAGTTTAAATGTAGAGGTCGTCAATCACATTCGGACAGCAGTTTGGAAACTCTCCACATGCTGCAAAACACTACCAGTTTCCTTATGTTGTAACTGTCTTTTATTTAAAATCATCCAGTGTATGTGGCGTGTTATGGTATCTGTAGTAACAACACGATTTACGCCATGTGAGGTCTAGTTTTCTACGAGAGGCAATGGATCAAAACGTGTTAATGTCAGTTTAGAACCTGACACAGACCATGAAGTCGTGGCGGAAAAACTAAATGTATGGCAGTGTACAAAGCATGTTACAGGAAAAAAAAAGTTTCAAACAACGACACAGGGCACAGGGTCACAGGGAGCGTCTCTTGCGACTTAGAATATAGTCTGTGCCATACGGTCATCCTCCTACATTACAGGCGATGAAACTTTAAATTGATCTGTGCAGTGGATCAATACCTGTATATTTAATAGGGTCGTCACAGGTGCTCGATGTCGGCATGGATGCGGTATTTGTTTTCGATATATGGGAGGAGAGAGATGCGGTAAAAATCTTATCTAGTTCTCTATCGTATGAAGTTAGTGGGGCTTTTATAGTTCGTAATAGTTCTCTGGTGGATGGAACAGAATAATGATGATAGAATGTTGGGTTGATAGATGTGAATGGGCCCTGAGGGAAGTGGATCTATATTACCTACTTGTAGTTTGGAAAAGCACCACAATGCAGTAGCAAAATCCATGTCCTTCCCCCAGTTCCCTTACTGTCTTTTATACTACCTTCTGTTGGAGGAGCAGGCTTCGTTTCCGTCGAATGGTCAAAACACAGTTCTGTCGCAGTAACTCAGCTTCGACTGTTTCTATACAGGTTGCAGAAGGTGGTAGATATCACTTTCTCTGACTTCTACTCAGTTCTGACTTACATTGGAACAACCACATGCGCAAAGCTGCAGGGACGGTAGCGCAGAGTATGAGGGGTAGATGCAAGATGCATAGGGGCTACCGAAAACCATGCTGGAATTTTATTGTAGCAGATAGGTTCGAGAAAGGTGGCACTATTCGAAATATGAGAGTGCCAGAAATATGATTCACTAGTGGCTGTAATCATTAAGGGACTTCTCCATGGGATCAAACAATGGTATGTAGGTGAATGGAAAGACTTGATTCCAAATCTAGACATCAATTGTTCCTCAAGTGTAGCACGAGATATCTGAAAAGCTAGAGCACATTTCTTATAACCTCAATCATAAGGAACACCATCTACTACTGCATGTGATCCTTCTCAATCAATCATCGCCTATAACTCAGTGGATGTATCGCACAACCTCTGACAAGGCATCGAGACAGAATGCATTACAAATACTGGGGAAATATCTAGTTGCGGGGGCGTGAGGGAGTTTTGAATACTGGTTTCATACCAAGCTCCTTAGCCAAATAAATTCCAAACTTCGGTAATTTTATTATGAGGGTGCACCATTGGTGACGTGTAACCGCACTGCTGGTGTGATAATATACACTCCAACCAACACTGTCTATATTCAGTCACGGTATTTGTCTGGAGAAACCACATCATTCGTAGGCAATGTCATACATGGATTTATAAAGCTGGTATGGCTTTTAACATGGGTACTTATGTGCACCTGTAGAACCAAGACCGCTTGTGATGCTAATATATATATATATATATATATATATATATATATATATATATATATATATATATATATATATATATATATAGCGGTTTGTATGACGACTACATTAGTCTTCCTAAGTTACGCTAGCACTCGCTAGAAAAACTTATGAGACATGTTCACACATCGTTGATTTTAGGTCAGTATTATTTCTTATCGCGAGCAATCAGTTATTGATGAAGTAGTATACTTAGTAGTAGGGGGTGCATGATAGTTTCGCCTTGAGCATTAGGTTTATTTTTGTTTGTGTTCCGACATGTGCAAAGGAAATGATCGTGTAAAGTCGTAAGGAAGGTATGGATTTGACGTGGAGTACTGTGGTAGCAATGGGGAGAGACCGTCAAGTTATAAGAATGGTATCGATATTTCTACTTACAGAGTCACAGCCGTCAGCAGGGTGTATTTCTGATACTTCGCTCATTGTCGAATGTCGTTCAACTCAGACTGCAATCGTAACATTTAGCTGTAATTTATATGAGGCCAGTTTTTTCCTAGTGTGATTCTGTCTATGCGTGCTTGGCGTGCAGCGCTGATGATCAGTGGCGGGAATGATCCACATTTCCCATTAACGGTAGAGGTCTTCCGAACGCAGAGGCCTGTTGGAATGTAGGAAAGTAGCTGACTTAACCGTGTTGTCCTCTAGACGGCCGAATAGAGAACTAATACTTAGTATGTGTTGGATAGCTTTCGTGATGGCATGGAAAATTGAGAAGATTCAATATGGACGTGTGTTTGCGCTGGACCGTTATTCCCTCCCATGTAAATTTCTCGGTTGACTGCTTCTGCACATTTTGCGCCTTTATTTATTTGAGGGAACATCGATTGTGGTGTGTGCATCCAGCAGACATGTTTGCTGGTTCTCTAGACATGAGAAACACCTTAGTCAACTTTCTAAATTATAGGGATGATTTGGAATCTGTTACATCACCGACATCGGTATTGGCGAGTGGAAATATTGAAACGTCCCCTTTTGAACAATTATACATAAGACTGTGCTTTGAACTGACACACAATATTTTTAGCGCAACGCAATCTGACTTTCAGAAATCCCTACAAAAGAATGGCCCTGACTAACATTAACCTATGCGTTTCACAAATCACTTACCTCACAAAAATCTTGGTTACTCGAGCTACTGCAATAAAGCCAGCGCCACTACTGCCAGCTAAATAAAAGATTCAACTTACTGAAGGCACTAACTACTGATAGGCATAGTTAGCAAATGAAAGATTTTAATAGAGAACAAACAATGTATTTACCTTAATAGTCATAATATATATAGCAGTTCATGAAAAATTACAAAACTCCGCCATCTCTCTCCCCACATCCACCACTGCTGGCGGCTCACCTCCAACTGCGCAACGCTACGCGCTGTTCACAGCCAGCTGCCTAACACTACAATGGCGAGTATTACAACAATGCAAAGCAGCCACAGACTGCACACAGCACAGCCAGTGATTTTCATACAGAGGTGGCGTTACCAATAAAAAAACCTAAACAGCCTACTTGCATAGCCCCCATGCTCCCCACAAAAAATTTTACAAATTGTTTTGGGCACTTGGCAATACATATTTGTTAAAATTTTTCATAATCGTAATTACAATAACAAAGAAATCAAATGCACACACTTATTGATACAATGTTGGTCAAAAGCTAAAATTTTCTCTCAGTCCATAAAGATAGTCCTGATCATTCATCATAATAGTAATTACAGTTTTTTTTCACAAAGTCTCATTAGTAAAAGAAATTGCACACAGAAGTAGTGGATTTCCATGCAGTCTTGAAGAAGTAGTGTTGTCCTTCCAACGGAAAGACAGTGCTGAATGTTGACATGCTGACAGGTAATGGGCCACAACAGAGCAAACCCACAGTGGAGTCTGACTCTTGACATGCTGACAGGTAATGGGCCACAACAGAGCAAACCCACAGCGGAGTCAATCGAAGTTTTGAAGAATATCGTTTGGTAGGTCATCACAGAGCAGACCCACTGTAGTCCATGTAGAGACGGCCAGCAGCCATCTGTTTCAACTGTGCAGGTGCACAATCACCATCGAAGAGTCTTGCGGACAATATAGCAAGTCCATAAACCACCACTTGTGCACTCACAAAGTTTTTGGAATTGTCCTCAGAACCAGCAATGCTGTTATCCAGTCCCTTGCTGAATTATTAACACACGTGCAAACACTAACAGTCCCTACTTCTCACATATTGTCCATATGCTATGACCAACAGAAATGTGTGCAGTGAAATGGAACTTACAAGTTACTTAATTTCATGAACTGGTGTCAAGTACAATTTTATAACATAAGAACACAATAACAAAGGTACAGAACACATCATTAAAAACATAATAATAGAGATAACATTTGTAGTAATAGGGCTTTACAAAAGAATAGAAATAAACATATACATCAGTGTTATATGTAAGTAGGCTGTTTAGGTTTTTTTATTGGTAACGCCACCTCTGTATGAAAATCACTGGCTGTGCTGTGTGCAGTCTGTGGCTGCTTTGCATTGTTGTAATACTCGCCATTGTAGTGTTAGGCAGCTGGCTGTGAACAGCGCGTAGCGTTGCGCAGTTGGAGGTGAGCCGCCAGCAGTGGTGGATGTGGGGAGAGAGATGGCAGAGTTTTGTAATTTTTCATGAACTGCTATATATATTATGACTATTAAGGTAAATACATTGTTTGTTCTCTATTAAAATCTTTCATTTGCTAACTATGCCTATCAGTAGTTAGTGCCTTCAGTAAGTTGAATCTTTTATTTAGCTGGCAGTAGTGGCGCTGGCTTTATTGCAGTAGCTCGAGTAACCAAGATTTTTGTGAGGTAAGTGATTTGTGAAACGCATAGGTTAATGTTAGTCAGGGCCATTCTTTTGTAGGGATTTCTGAAAGTCAGATTGCGTTGCGCTAAAAATATTGTGTGTCAGTTCAAAGCACAGTCTTATGTATAATTGTTCAAAAGGGGACGTTTCAATATCAGTTTTTACTCTATTTTTTTTCGAGTTGTCACGTAAATGTCTTCGCAGACGGGATAAGTTTCTAGTTACTCAGTGGTTTTCAGCACGCTCCACCTCATTAAAGTTTCGGGTTTGTAGAGAAATAACTTCCAGTCTATATCTTCGGAATTATGTTGGACGAGTGATCGGAAGGATACTGCTGTGCGCTTGATGACGAGAAGTACCACGAAAATGGTACAATATTATTGCAAACCAAGCGAAAATACATTTGTTCATGTCATCCCAGTGTCTAGAGATGGGTGTAGAAAAGCAAGCAAGCAGGTTCAGACCGGAAACAGCAATGCATTTGTGCCGAGAGGAAATGAGACTGAATTTGTAGAACAATTCTGAGAGTGAATTCGGTCCACTGAGGGCGCTCTGGTCACGTGTGAGGAGTGGATGACTTGTGACTGTCAGCTGCGGAGAAAATATCTAGTGCTGCGAGGAGTATATACAGTGCTGTCTCTCTTCGCGGTATATGTACGCCTGTCTGGATGTCGATAACTATATGAATGACATAAAAGCTGCTGTTTTTGTATGACGCAGGTTACGAATTTTATGTTTACTACATCGACGCAGTATGTGGTGATATATTTCCGGGTTGGAGACCGGTTTCACGGTCTAATATCCAAGCTCCTGTCCTAAGTGGCAGATCAGTGTAGTTGAGTAAGAGAATTTCAGTTTATGATGATCTGTAGGCCACTTGGCAAGATTTAATTGTCAGTGTGCATGCTGCTGCTCGAATGTGAAGGTACTGTGGCTTATGTACGTTTGTGGAAAGTAATCAAACCACTATTCACGTAAAAGCAAAAAAAAAAAAAAATACTTTTGTCTAGTCGACATAGAAGCATAGATTGGACATGGTGAATTATGATTTCAGTGCACTGAGGGGTATATCCGAACGTAAGTAGTGATAGATTTATTTCCTAAACAGCTTCAAAATATAGCAATGCAACTATTCCATCGGACCCTCTATGGTGTACAAACTGGAAGGGCAATATGGTTGTAACAATATGTCCCCTCACCAGCACCCCTAAGTGTACCCTCGCATTTTCCTTGTTCTTCTATCTATAATGATGTTGATTACAGTACACCAACACATGTGCGTGATGTCTTTCCAAGCATTGTGTTTGCTGGTGCGGTATTCACTGTCACATACTTTCGCGATGCCTGTCCTTCATAACACTTGTTTGAGAGAATCTTGGCAGGATGCAGCACCTTGCAGAAGCGCTAATTCGAAGACTTTGTCAAATAATTTCCTAGGACTGAGGAGAATCGAAACATAAAGGCGGTGTGAGTGTAGGCATATCATAATTTTTTTGGGCACGGTACAGATATAAAAGATAACTGAATTGATAATGTAATATATATATATATATATATATATATATATATATATATATATATATATATATCGCAGTGTAATGTTACTGTTGCGTATGTGTGGCATGACCAGAGAAAATGAGTGTGTGTCCTATTGCAAGGGACGTATAGATTCAGAGCATTAATAACCGTGAGGGTGTGAGGAAAATTTTTACTTCGATAATTATGTTCACTATAGATACTGAGATTCGTTCCAGAACGACAGCCGTCAAGTGGAGACGTTACCTTTACATCGATCGGTGTCAGACTGCAGCAGCAATCGTAATATTTAACTGTAGTTACACTGTTAAATTTGTTCCTGCCTCCCAATTTTCTTGTGAGTCTTGTATGTATTTGATGATATGTAGACAAGTTTAGCGAGGTTTAACTGTCAGTGCAATGTAGCGATCTATGCAAAGTAACTTCGTCATTGAAAGTCTCGTCTGCAGATAATAATGGCGGACGGTGCTCCCACACTGGCAGCAGCAGCAGTTTGACGGGTAAATTCAGTGACGAATGGGCTACCCTGTTAGGATCACCAGGAACAATGCACCCTGTGCTATTCTGAGAAGCATTGGAACATCTCTCTTGTCGCTGGACCTGCACCGCAGCTATGTGTCATGGCGCCAGTAACGGTGCCTAGGTGAACATGTATTTCGACTGGAATTTCTCAGGTGTCAAATATGGAAGGGATGCCACCGCCTCATGCTTGCCGAACCATAACGGACACCTATGCATCGCTATGCAGCTTTCGGCCTCGTCGCCACTTTGCAGGGCCTACCAATGCCCCTGGACTCCAGCATCGGCGTCAGGCGTCGTTTGGCTGGAAGTGTTTTTTACTAGCCACCTTTTGTTTGAACTATAGTCCATTGATTTCACTGACCAATAGAATGCTGCGAATGAATGAAAACTACCCCATACATGTGAAGAATACTGATTTAATTAATTTGCATAATTTTTTTTAATATGAGCATGGTGTTGGCGGTACAATAGTTAAGGGGAGGGTGTGTGTAAGTGGGTGACATGGAGCAAAACAACAGGTTATGTGCAGAACACTAGGTTAATTTGCATAATTTTTATGTAAAACGCAGCACAATGTTTGAAGTGGGTGAGTGACAAAGGAGAATGCGCCAGAAATGGTGTTCAAAAGCATGTGAAATTCGAAAAGTGCACCAGAAAATGGTGGAAGGACATAACTAATTACTTAATTTGGTATCAAAGGCGGTACAATACTTCAAGGAAAAGGGGGTGACATGGAAAACCATTTAACAGAACAATAAGTTAAGTGCTGATAAAGTCCCAAACATTAGGTTAAGACACACAGAGTACAGTGCCAAACATTAGGTTATGCAGCATGTTTGCTCCATGTAACTGTTTCTTACAAGACCTATATGTTTCCAAATAGCAGAGAATGATGAGCAAGAGAAATCCAACCCCACAAACTGAATTTTTTTATAAATAAACAATGTACCCTTGAATTTCCTGTTATGAGATCCTTCCTCACCACCATCTTGGATTACGTCACGGAAGGGACGACAGTGCCCTCTGTAGCAATACTTTTACTAAGCCAGTTGGACTCTGGACCTTGGGGTGAACACACTTGATGGCGGTACTGCCTCTAATTGTTTAAATGAAGACTTATGTCCAGCACAGGCAGAGTCCTTTTCCCACCAAACCCTAGGAGGAGGTGGCTGTCAGATGAGTTTGGTTAGTGGAGGTAGCCAAAGTGTCCTTTTATCCCGCCATTTTCTTAGGTTAGTGCAGGTGGCTGTGGTGTGTTGCATTGTCCTGATGGAATTTGAACTTCCCGCTATTTTCTAGGGATGATAGAGGAGGGGGGAGGGGAGGGGTTTTACCAGTGAGTGAGAGGTTAATTAAGTGATCAATTTAATTAAGTAGTCAATCAAACTGATAATAGTGAGAGGGGCGTATTCCAAGGGGTTGGGGGAGGGGGAGGGGGTGAGGGAACAGTAGGTTAAGTGCCTGTCAATCAAAACGAAGGATCCTCTTGGCAGAACAATAGGTTAAGTACCTGTCACTCAAAGGAGAACAATGTGTTTACCCCTGAGTGCATAGCTGCCCCTGATGCAGGCAACCCACACTAACAAAATGCACCACAACGAACTTTGTCCCTCTAGTACCAGTTACTCAACCATACAGAAGTACAAAACAAGGAAAACGTCACTATAAAAAATAAAGAATTTGCTTTATATGTATTCATATGGGCCAGCTGCCTCGTATATATCATGTATATCATATACCACATAAGGAAGTTATATATTAGTATTATGCTATGAGAGCATGATGCTGCTATGTTAGATAATATTGTTTATTGCGTTAGGCCCCTCTCGGTGACATTGCCATCTTCAGGTTATCTATGGGTTGTACATAGTCTGGTACAATATTTCAAACGTTGATGTAGATAATTTAACGTATTACTGATTTATGGTTTGTTACATACATCAAGTGGTCTTGATATCCGTATGACATCTTTGTCTCAATTGCTGTCGCACTACTGTATTAAAGGAGCAAACTTATTATGTAGTGTGACAGCAACCGAGACATCGACGTCATATGGATATCGAGACCACCTCATGTGTGTAAACCATATTTCTATAACACGTTAAGTTATCTACCTTAGGAATTGAAATACTGTACCAAACTATGTGCTTTCCTTAGATAACCTGAAGATGGCAATCACGAAATAGGCCTGTCGTAATAAACAACATAATCGATCACAGCAGCATCTAGTTCCATAGCATAATAAATAAGGAACTCAGATTAAACACCCAAAGCTTAAGATACAGAACGTCACGAATCGGATACTGCGAAATACACACAAATGGAATGGTCTGGAGACATAAAATAATCCGATGGGATGGAAAACAAGCTAGTTAAGTAATATCATAGGCATTCACAGTTCTTACCCTTAAGGTTAATACAGTCACGTCTGATTTAAAAGTGAGGCTGACGCCAACATTATCCTCTTGCAGGAAGAGACACAAACTAACTTAAAAGGGTCCCTACGTCTCAAACAGTCATGAACTTTACTCTTAAAGAAACAGCGGGTATTTGTGACGGTATCCGAGTCAGAGATATTGATAAACTAGAACCCTGTTTATGTGCAAAATTTGCGACGTCACCTTTCGTTTTTGGCCCCATCAGGTAGCAGCATGAAGGTGGGACAAGCTGCCTTCCTCAAACACAAAATAATTTATTTTCTAACACAAAATCTACTAATAGGAGGTGATTTTAGCTGTGTACTGAATGCGAAACACCACTGGCCCAATAATAACTACTGTAAAGAATTACACCACCTCGTGAAGAATTCGTGGCTAAAGGTAACATGGCAATTAATATTACTCATATTTGTAAAACATATTTTACTGCGATCGATTTCAGCTAGCCAAGCTGGTAGACCGTAGGTACTATGGAGCATACGTCAAAGAGTGCTCACTACAGATGTCTGCCTCGCATCATCTTCCGATCACTGGACATTATTTTTACCATAAAACCTAGACAAACAGCCTGAAAAAACGCATAGCGTTTACTGGACGTTAAACGTCTCCCACCTAGATGACGAAGACTACATGATGCTGTCAGAACCACACAGCCCGACTGTGTATTTTCACTTGACAATTTCATATCAAAACAGTACACAGGGTGGAGAGTTGCTTAAAGACGCTTAGTAATATATCTATTATTCATGGATCAAACCAACGAAGTAAAGCGAGCCGTGGAATTCGGCGTCTGATACTTTGACAAGCCGACTGATTGTCATCTGGAGGCATTCCTTATTAGTGATTATCTCTAGGCGCCACCTGCATATCCAGTCTTCACCATCCACAAGCACCATCCAGTCGTCTCCATGTGAAGAAATGGCACAAAATAGGGGAAGTTTGTTATCGGTGAACGATCCCATGTTCTCAGTTGCATTGTTGTCAGCGCAGTGTTCTCTGCCACTGGAGGACAATACGTCCTCGTCTTATTCAATTGCCATGACGGGAGCTGATAGCAATGTAGACTGTCGATGTGCTTTGATCGTGTTACAGCTGGATCCTAGGTCTTGCTTTATTGAAAACTGCTGCTTTGTTTGTTAGTTCTTCTTGAAGAGGGCTATCTACAGCCTCTTTTAGGCAACAATGGGATTGTGCAGTATGATCAACGTTAGTAACTGGTAAAATTTCAGCGTAACCACAGAAATGAGTAGTAGCTATAAATGTATAACAAGAAAATATTTTTCTAAGGATACCTTATAGATATGACGACGTGATCAGTACCTGTAGCAAGAATTCTGTGATATTAAGGCCCCACAGCCTCCGCAGCACGATGGCAGCCAGACGCAGGTGGCGCTGACGTGCAGCTGGCGCCTGAAAGTTGTAGAAAGTGAGCGCATGGACTGCTGCCACCAGCTGCTCGTCCGGCACAGTGGAGTCGTTCAGCAACCTGTGACAACAGCAACACACACAGCTGTAGACTGATGACTGTGAGATATGAGAGAGAGCACCACAACCAACACCTGTCGCTCTGACATTGCAGGGAAACTCACTGCCGCGCGGAGTGGCAGGGCGGTTTAGGGCGTCATATCACGGACTGCGCAGCCACTCCCACCGGAGGTTCGAGTCCTCCTTCGGACATGGGTGTGTGTGTTGTTCTTAACATAAGTAAGTTTAAGATAGTTTAAGTAGTGTGTAAGTCTAGGGACCGATGCACTAAGCAGTTTGGTCCCTTAGGAATCCACATACATTTAAATACTTTGGAAATTCACCCAGTAACTACCCACGAATGAGGACGGTGGTTAGTCAGGTTTAGTGCTGGCACAGAGCTTGTGCATGGAAGTTGTAGAAAGTGAGTGTAGTGTCCGTCAGTGTAACGAGTTGGATTGGCGCTTTAAAACACGTCGAACACTATGGAATGGTTAAAACCACAATATATTCAGTATGAAGCATACTTAAGTTTGTATCCTGTACTCTTGCTCTCTGTCTCTGTCTCTCTCTCTCTCTCTCTCTCTGTCTATATATATACAAGGTTATTACAAATGATTGAAGCGATTTCACAGCTCTGCAATAGCTTTATTATTTGAGATATTTTCACAATGCTTTGCACTCACATACAAAAACTCAAAAAGTTGTTTTAGGCATTCACAAATGTTCGATATGTGCCCCTTTAGTGATTCGGCAGACATCAAGCCGATAATGAAGTTCCTCCCACACTCGGCGCAGCATGTCCCCATCAATGAGTTCGAAAGCATCGTTGATGCGAGCTGGCAGTTCTGCCACGTTTCTTGGTAGAGGAGGTTTAAACACTGAATCTTTCACATAACCCCACAGAAAGAAATCGCATGGCGTTAAGTCGGGAGAGCGTGGAGGCCATGACATGAATTGCTGATCATGATCTCCACCACGACCGATCCATCGGTTTTCCAATCTCCTGTTTAAGAAATGCCGAACATCATGATGGAAGTGCGGTGGAGCACCATCCTGTTGAAAGATGAAGTCGGCGCTGTCGGTCTCCAGTTGTGGCATGAGCAAATTTTCCAGCATGTCCAGATACATGTGTCCTGTAACGTTTTTTTCGCAGAAGAAAAAGGGGCCGTAAACTTTAAACTGTGAGATTGCACAAAACACGTTAACTTTTGGTGAATTGCGAATTTGCTGCACGAATGCGTCAGTATTCTCTACCGCCCAGATTCGCACATTGTGTCTGTTCACTTCACCATTAAGAAAAAATGTTGCTTCATCACTGAAAACAAGTTTCGCACTGAACGCATCCTCTTCCATGAGCTGTTGCAACCGCGCCGAAAATTCAAAGCGTTTGACTTTGTCATCGGGTGTCAGGGCTTGTAGCAATTGTAAACGGTAAGGCTTCTGCTTTAGCCTTTTCCGTAAGATTTTCCAAACTGTCGGCTGTGGTACGTTTAGCTCCCTGCTTGCTTTATTCGTCGACTTCCGCGCGCTACGCGTGAAACTTGCCCGCACGCGTTCAACGGTTTCTTCGCTCACTGCAGGCCGACCCGTTGATTTCCCCTTACAGAGGCATCCAGAAGCTTTAAACTGCGCATACCATCGCCGAATGGAGTTAGCAGTTGGTGGATCTTTGTTGAACTTCGTCCTGAAGTGTCGTTGCACTATTATGACTGACTGATGTGAGTGCATTTCAAGCACGACATACGCTTTCTCGGCTCCTGTCGCCATTTTGTCTCACTGCGCTTTCGAGCGCTCTGGCGGCAGAAACCTGAAGTGCGGCTTCAGCCGAACAAAACTTTATGAGTTTTTCTACGTATCTGTAGTGTGTCGTGACCATATGTCAATGAATGGAGCTACAGTGAATTTATGAAATCGCTTCAATCATTTGTAATAGCCCTGTATATATATAGACAGAGAGAGAGAGAGAGAATGCAGATATATATATCACTGCATTCTTGTCAGCACACTCAATGTGATGTGGGAGCATTCGGAGAATACTCTCAAGTAATCTCAAGATATTCTGAGGTGGAGCTCTCCATGCGGAGGTTTAAAAAGACGCGTGGAACTAACAAAATTGGAGAAGGTGAGATGAGGCAAATTCGGCGTCCTCTGTTAGCGTGTGTACCGCTTCTTCGCCACGTATGGCGAGCCCTCTATAGCAGCGGCTAGTTTAAATGTTTCTTCTGTGCAGGTGTGAGTTGCGCGGGACGCTCCAAGTGCGTTCGACATGGCACTAACCAATGTGTGCCCAAGGTTTGTCTTGTGAACCACCAGGGACCCATGCCTAAAACGAGAGTTAGTACTTCAATGCAACGGCACACCTGTCTGCAGTATTGATACTGCTGTGGACGCCGAAGGCTTAATGGCCGATGACAACTTCGTGTATATGACAGACGTCGATGTGAACGGCGACGAATGCTGCGGCTGCTGCAGCGATAGTGGAGGCGGCAACGGCTGCGTGTGTGGGCAGGGATTCTCCTCTGTCGCAGAGCCATTTCAAGACCCATGTACACGAGCGTCAGGAATCGGCAACGGCTGCTTTAAGGTAACAGCCTGGTATGTAGCCAGCGTTTCTGAAAGATTCACAGATTCACAGTAATCACGAAAACGTAGTTGATTTTGATTCCATTTTGCAGCGAACGGTATATAGAGCTTGATCAATCAACTGAGCGAAGGTATTGGCATGTAATACTTCTCCTGGCGAAGCGTCGCAAAGTGTCAGAGTGCGACAGGTGCTGACAACTAACTACAAAGCACTTTACGTCGAGTACTAAGAACGAAATTTGAACGTTTGAGCCTGGAAAGTGCAAATAAAACGGTCGGCTTCACCGTTCGCTTGAGGATAGATTGGTGGCAGTCAGATATGATGAACTCCATTTCGCTAGCAAAATATTTCAAATTTCATCTCAGAAACCGTGGACCACCGTCTGAAACGATTGTCTGTGGTGTGCGTGGTGAGCAGACGGACCGAGTGGAATGATTTTATGGAACCATTCTTTCTGTAGTTTTCTTTAGATTTTTGGTATAAAGCGCTTTACAGTCGAGCTGTGGCTGTACATGGTCTGGTGCGACACCGAATGTTTCTAGATACAGCAGCTACCCTCATTCATCCCAAGTGAACAGCATTCCCATGACTGGGACTGCAGACAGTAGACGCTACTCGAAAGCATACGGTTGGAGGGACACATCCGAAGTACCATCTGCCAGCCAATCAGAGGAATGAGAACGGTCACGTGGGAGACGTGGAGCGGGCTGGCGAGAGGGCATCGGTACAATGGGTTCGCTCTCTTGTCCGCCTGCTCTCGTCCCGACTAGACGTGGTCTCCTGTTGTCTTTCCAGGCAGTGTGGCCCTCAGGATGGATGTGACAGCCTCCTGCCACGCTGCGCTCTATAACTTCGTGTCAAGTTTAAAAGCAGATGATGGGGAAATTTACCCTTCTCCGTGAATCAGACACTATTGGTGTTACCTTTTCGGCAAATTTTCTGACACTCCCCGATGCCCACATATCTCTGTCCATGGATGCACATCTTGTGTCAGCCGCGGGGTTACAATTGACCGTTTGGTTCGAAATGGCTCTGAGCACTATGCGACTTAACTTCTGAGGTCATCAGTCGCCTAGAACTTAGAACTAATTAAACCTAACTAACCTAAAGACATCACACACATCCATGCCCGAGGCAGGATTGGAACCTGCGACCGTAGCGGTCACGCGGTTCCAGACTGTAGCGCCTAGTGACCGTTTGGCCCCGGTTATTGGCTGTACTCTGTTAGCTCATAGTTTGGCTGCATTTGACTGGGCAATGTAATAGTCCGAATTCTTTTGGCGTCAATTTCACCTAGAACACATAACGCCGCGTGGGAACGCACTAGCAGCATGTTCGGCCGTGAACTGCCCTTTTCTTCAAGCCGCCTTGCTGCCACGCCGCCTTCACGCTGCCTCCGAGCTGATGTGCCTGGCGTGAGCTGCCTGCTACGCCGTTGCCCGTGTCCGACCCTGACCGCCACGACGCCGTGGATCGATGCCGACGCCGACGCCAACGCTTCCGTCTTCATCGTCGCCTCGCGCTGCGCCGTGCTTCCGACCTCGTTGACACCGCCATCTTCGCATCGCTTCGACCGACAGCAGAAAAGCTGAAGTAAGCTTTGCTGCCATGCATACCTGCTCCTTGATGCAGTCTTCATGAGAGCTGCTGCGGTTGCAATTGGTTGCGGTTGGGTTTTAATGTTCATTTAAATGTTGAGACTTTTTTAAAAGTCTTCCAGTCTTTAGATATTCTGTCCTAGAGCTTGTAACCGTGCCTGGCACACGCTCCCGTGGCTTACCAGAACAACAAGACGCAGCAGATGCAGGAAATCCTGAGGTACACAACACTGCTGAACCTAAAGAGCGCCGGACGGGGTGCCGAGCGGTTCTAGGCGCTACAGTCTGGAACCGCGCGACCGCTACGGTCGCAGGTTTGAATCCTGCCTTGGGCATGGATGTGTGTCTTGCCCTTAGGTTAGTTAGGTTTAAGTAGTTCTAAGGGACTGATGACCTCAGAAGTTAAGTCCCATAGTGCTCAGAGCCATTTGAACCATTTGAACATAAAGATCAGATTAATGCATTATTGCTACAAACAATGAAGTTACAGAAGACAAGATGCTGACATAATACAACAACGTGATCATGGAATTAGGCATGCATCAGGCCAAACTGCTGCAAGCACGTCTAGAGCTTCTGCGGTGGATGCAGTAACTTCTGTACCATATTTTGCTAGTCCCAATGGTGCAGCCTCTTTTGCTCCCTCCTTGGCGAGAATGTTACCACCTTTTTGCAGAATGTCCGACACCTAGGACGCCCTAGCTCCTGGCTGGATAGCTTTCTGCTAAACATAACAACACTACATCCCTTAGGTGACATGTGCAATAAAGTGGAATCAGTGGATGCCTTGCACTATTCACAACATTTGATATCCTTGTAAAGAGAGCGCTACTCCGACAAAAGAAGTGTCATTTACGACAGATATCGTTCGTCCACTTTGCGCCGTATAAACTATAAATACTTCTGGCTTTCGTTTATCGGATATGAGCTGTCTTGTCGAACATACACTGCTGGCCACCGTAAATGCAACACCCTGAAGGAAGCATCCGAATCAAGTGAAATTTACACCATGGGTTTGCAGCGATGAGATATGCAACTGATTAGAATCTCAGCGCAGACGCACATCACGCGCGCCTGTGGCGCCACCTCATAGCGCCATTTAAGGCTTGGCGATTTCGACGAGTGTACGTTCGGCACGTGTGTTTACCTTGTGGTTGTTTCACAAGACGATCAGTTATGCCTCGTAGACAACAGCGAACATCGTTTGATCAAGTATCCGAGTTCGACAGAGGAAGGATAGTGGCTTACCGAGATTGTGGATTATCATACAGAGAAATCGCTAGTCGTGTTAGATGAAACCAAACAACTGTAATGCGGATATGTGACCGTTGGATGTAGGAGGGTACGACGGACCGACGTGGTCGATCGCATTCACCTCGGTGCACCACTGCACGTGCTGATAGGCAAATTGTGCGCATGGCAGTGACGGATCGCTCAGTGACATCCCGAACCATAGCACAGCACATTGCGTTTGTAACGCATCATCCAGTGTCTGCGCGTACCATTCGACGCCGTTTACAGCAGAGTGGTCTGTCCGCAAGACGTCCATTGCTTCGTCTACCATTGACGCAGAACCACAGACGTCTCCGTCGCCAATGGTGTGATGACAGACGGATGTGGACGGCAGAATGGAATGACGTTGTCTTTACTGACGAGGCACGCTTCTGTCTGCAGCACCACGATGGTCGGATTCGAGTGTGGAGACACCGTGGAGAGAGGATGCTGGACAGCTGCATTATGCACCGCCACACTGGTCTTGCACCGGGTATTATGGTATGGGGCGGTATTGGATATTACTCTCGCACGCCTCTAGTACGCATTGCCGGTACTTTAAATAGCCGGCGCTACATATCCGAGGTGCTGGAGCCAGTTGTCCTTCCTTACCTTCAGGGCTCGGCCACAACCATATTTCAACAGGATAATGCGCGACCACACGTGGCACGCATTGTCCAAAGGTTCTTCGTCAATAACCAAATTGAAGTGCTTCCCTGGCCGGCTCGCTCTCCGGATCTTTCGCCGATAAAAAACATGTGGTCCGTGGTTGCTCAACGAGTGACCCAGATTACATCCCCAGCTGCCACACCAGATGATCTTTGCCAACGTGTGGAAGCTGCTTGGGCTGCTGTACCCCAGGAACACATCCAACGTCTCTTTGACTCAATGCCGAGACGTGTGGCAGCGGTGATCTCCAACAATGGCGGCTACTCTGGCTACTGATTCTGGCAGGAACCACATGTCACAGACGTCTGTAAACGTAATCATTTGATACTTGGTCAACATGTTATCTACAAAATAAATTTTGTCGTGCTACCTCTTGTCTTTCTTGGTGTTGCATTTACGGTGGCCAGCAGTGTATGTCCTGGGCAGGGATGCCACGAACAATGCGGTTCTAATTGAGAAGTTGAGGCCAGAGTTATTGGTGTATTCATTTGCAGAATAAATCCACAGATTGGGATTGAGGTTAAAACGGCTTCCCCAACTTCATTACACGGTGCCGTCAGATTGGCTGTTTCACGTGAGGCAGCGACACGCTTTGTTTCTACTTCTGCGTGAAACAACGAATCCCGAAACGTTTTGTAAATGACTCAAACTGACAATTGTATGGAAAACCGAATCACATGGCACAGCATTGCCATGAACGGTGTTGTATGACATGTCATACAATAGAGCTGTAGGGGTTGCCCACTGCTGGACTGGTAACCCAAACTGTTTTGTTAGGATACTGACTGAGGACAAGTCTGGCGTCGTTTGATGAAATTAATCAGTATCCTTTTTTACTCAGAATACAAGTTGTTGCGTTGTCTCCCACTATGGCGGTTAGCTATGTAATCTACAGACGAATCTGCTGTATCCAGCAGCGGACTCAAGGCTGCCAAGGACGCTACATCAGCTCTGAATGGAGGTTTATGACATCCTTAGTAGTAAGGCACTGCAGGTGTGGTGCCATATTACAGCTAAAACAACTGCGAATATCATATTTCACTGACATCAGCATTAGCACTTCCTTATCTCCAAGGGCATATCAGGAACCATGTGCCAGTGTCTATTAATTGCAGTGAACATAAAATCATAAGACTGAAATCTGTTAATATGCTTAAATATATTGGTGACAAACCATCAAAATTTGAGGGATATAAATTAACTATTGTTGGAAAAGAATATGAAGGTACAGGACAATTAATGAATCAGTTAACCAAAAAACAGGTTACTGTGTATGGTGTGGGAGAAAAATTTCATGCTGTTAATTTACCACATTACACAGATATATTATTCAATTCAGGATAAAATAAGATGAAGTAAAGGCACAAAATGTAAAAGTTTGATAAAAGAAATTGCTACAGATTATTCTCAAAATGAAGACAACCTCTTACAAGTACAGGTTTTTTAGATGCACAAAAGTGAAGGGTTAATAAAAAAATACTGAAGAACCATATAGATTTGGGTGAATATTGTTAGAGATTTACTCAATAGATTAGCAGTTCTTCATGGAGACGAATTAGCTGGAAATAAAAATTATTACAATGAAACGTTGGAATAACACAGATGTTAACAAATGAATTTAATGATTTTTAATCAACAATCCAAAAGGAATTCCATATTTCATTGGATTTTTGAGTAACTTAACACACAGAGCGGGAAACTTATTAAGTGATTAAACTGGACTTTAAATAATTTGCTATTGCCAAAGGTACATCTCCAAGGATATTCATACTGCGGACCATTCACTAAACTAGATCAATGACTAACACTGATAAGGGTGTAAGTTTCTTGGATTAAACCTGCAAAAAGCATCATACTGCATATAGAGATAGTAATGGCTTTAGAAAAAGCAAATAAACAACTTCATTTAGCTGCAAAATAAAGAATGCATGTTTCTGATGCTTCATTTGGAGAAAAATAAGCTACAGGTGCAGTTAGAAAAATAATGTATGGAAGAGAAAGTTGGGAATGGGTTGTGACGTTGCGTCAGCTGAAGCATACTTTAGATGGCATCTTGATGTAATGGTTTGTGAGTATAAAAAACATTAATCCATATAAACATTCTTATCTCCATAAATGAATAACTTCAGCAGTGATTATGTTTTGGTACCCAGATCAACTAAATTAAACTCAATAATGAAAAATTAAATAGAAATGATTATTTTTAAATGAGATACAAAATAAAAAAGACATAAAAATTGGTGGCAATTTACTCATAACACTAGGTACACCTGTTGAAGAAAAACTATTGAATATCTAACAAAAAGGAATAAAGATTCAGGACCAACAAAACATGAAGGGGAATTTATTCCTTTATTATTGACAACACCACCACATCTAGCTACTATTGATTCACTTGCTGGTGGAGCAGCTGCTATCCCAACAGCAGTAATGGGAAAAATAGCGATAAAGAGGTAGAAGAATGAAAAAGTCGTAAATTAACAGTTGAGCAGACAGCTGGCGTTGGAATAAAAAAAAATGGAAATAGTAATCCATATGTTCCTAATGCATTAAGTATTTTTGACATACAAAAATATGCTGAACAATTAAAAAGCCAGTATTTTCATGGTGTCTCTATTTTGAATCTGAAATGCTTAATTTTGATACATCTGACCATGGTGGTAATCATCAGATACGCTATTATGAAAATAAAGAAAAAAATTGAGTTTGATTCATTTTGAGGAAATGTTCCATAAGAACTTGTTAAATATCATGTGTCAAGTGAGTTTTTTTTCTAATGGACAGCGAATAGAGAATTTTAATAAAGTAATTTGTGGTGATTTGTGTATATTTTATTTATAACTAATGTTAGATATTTATAAGCTTAACGAAATTTTGAGTCTAGTAATTTGACAAATTTGCATATAAGCAGGCACCTAAAGGTGGCATGAGTAACAGAAAATTACACTAAAATGAATTTGATCCTAAAATATAAAATAAAGTCAAACAATTTAAAAAGAGTTCTGTTGCATTATTGAAGTAATGAAAGGATATGTTGACTTATTAAAATGTGTATGGTACAAAACCTTGAATGTACAGTATTCTAACATTTTGTAATAACTTTCACTAGAACACATCCTAATGAAAAAATAACCAACTTTGTAACGATTACTACAACAGTATAGCAAATTACTTTACAAAAAAAAGTAGGAGAGATTTTACAGATTATTTCTCAAAGTCAGATTTAACACTGTACTTAACCACTTAAATAATTTCCTAGTGACAATGTCTAGAAAACATAAACAGGAATTTAATTTTGTCATGGGTGATGAAGTATTAAGGTACACATTTCGATATTACGTGAAAATAAAGGTAATTATGTTATTTTGAGCAAACGCAAATAGTGACCTGGCATCTTCTGATTTTAAAATAGAGATAAAAGATAAAATATCGATTAACTGCAAATTTTGTATCCAACATAATCCAGTAATCTATCACTTGAAATGAAAATGAAAGTTGAAATACTTGTATCTTTAACTCAGTCTGTCAGAACTTTACCTGTTTCAGGTGTATTACTCTTGTTTGGTTAATTGTTTTTATAAACAAATGGTGGTAATAGAATGGAGAAATACATTTAAATCTTATTAAATATTTCATGTTTATAAATAGATATCCATATCTTGTGCTTATGAGTAAAAACTAAAAATGGAAGATAGACAATCGAAGGTCTTTGCATAATATGCAATACTAAAAAGAGTAAGTTTGATGAAAAGTTTGTAAGTTTGTTCGTGAAGAAATTGTTGGTCAATTATATAAAGTAAGGTAAAAAAATTTTAAAATACTGAAATAAAATTTACCAATAAAATTAAAAATCAATATGGTACTGTACCATAATTTTCTAGAACTCTTATTTTATCGTACTGCAATGAGAATTGTTTGTTAACTGTTCTTTTTATAAAATTTTTAGTGTTTAAATTTATAGTTATTCATTTGTACCCTAATTGTATCTTTATTTTCACTTCATCCTTATTTTCATATCATAAATTCACATTTCAGCTTTGCAACCTCCTTATAATTTAAAGTGAATCCCTTATTTTCATCTCTGTAGTTCTCAAAGTAATCCACTTCAAACCTAATCAGTAATTCATTTATTTGTTAATTCATCAGTTCATTCACCCTGCATACAGACTGTTTCCACAGTATTTTTACCATTGTTAGTATATACTGTTCTGTCCATATCAAAATATGTGACTGTCTTTCCTTTCTTATCTACCTTATCATTTAATGTTAGTGTTGCATTTGATGTAGTGAATACTGTTAGAAAATTATTTGTAGCTGTGTTATTTTCTACATAATAATCCTTGAATCAGTACTTCATCTGAACCATAGACTCACTTATTAAATTTATATCTATATTTGCTAATCGATCAGCCAGTAGCATCTCAATTTTTGTAAAACAGTAATATAGTAAGTGTTACACATTTTCTGATGTTGTTCATATTTTTCGGAAAATGAATTCAGACATACCTCAGCAATAGCTCGTTTTGCTGGGTCTACTTTTATTCTGTCTACATGTAAGTCATTAACCATTTCAGACATACCTCAGCAACAGCTCGTTTTGCTGGGTCTACTTTTATTCTGTCTACATGTAAGTCATTAACCATTTCTCCATTTATATAATTTATATACATTTACTAGTTCCAAACTTATGTTGGCTGGTTCTACTTTTACTTTCATTAAGTCTTTCAAACAAAATATTGCTTTTATTTCTAAAATTCATCACTTCATAGACATCTAACAATTTATATATCCTTTTTCTATGGCTTTGTTTGCCGCGCGGGATTAGCCGAGCGGTCTAGGGAGCTGCAGCCATGGACTATGCGGCTGGTCCCGGCTGAGTTTCGAGTCCTCCCTCGGGGATGGGTGTGTGTGTTTGTCCTCAGGTTAAGTAGTGTGTCAGCTTAGGGACTGGTGACCTTAGCAAATAAGTCCCATAAGACTTCACACACATTTGAACATCTATAGCTTTGTTTACTTCATCAGTTGTTCATTGTTCCATTAAAACTTCTTGTGCGATTACAGTGATTATATTTATTTACTACCGTGTGAGGTGGCATAGTGGTTAGAACACTGGACGCGTATTCGGGACAACAGCGGTCCAATCCCGCGTCCGGCGGTCCTGATTTAGGTTTTCCGTGATATCCCTAAATCACTTCAGGCAAATGGCGGAATGGTTCCTAATCCGATGAGACCGATGACCTTGCGGTTCTGTCTCCTCCCCCAAATGAATTCCAACACATTTATTTATTCCCTTTCTGCACATTTTACACATAAAGGGAAAAAAACAGTTTTTCATTTTTATGTCTTCACTCGTACAGGTAAAGTAGGATTATACAATCCTTTTTACATTTTAAAAACCCATACAACTTTTTAGAATAACATCTTGACTCATGTATTTTTGTAGGATGACCTACAGGGTAATAATCATAATATTGTGCAGCTGGAGAGAGACTACAGACATCATATATCTTATTTTTGTGTTAACACTTTTTACTGTAACTGTGGTGTCACCGCTAGACACCACACTTACTAGGTGGTAACTTAAATCGGCCGCGGTCCTGTAGTACATGTCGGACCCGCGTGTCGCCACTGTGTGATCGCAAACCTAGCGCCACCACATGTCAGGTCTCGAGAGACTGAGGAGACCTCGACCCAGTTGTACGGACAACCTAGCTAGCGATTGGACGTGCTAAGCCTTGCTCTCATTTGCCGAGAGATAGACAGTAGAATAGCCCTCTGCTAAGTTAACTGGCGACCACCTAGCAAGGCGCCATTTGTCTCAGTGCCTATAGCTTACTAATATTCAAGAGAGATGTATTCCAAGGACTAATTAAAAGTTAAGTAACAAGCATCTACGTACTTTTCTTCTTATTCATTTATAAGTTCTCATGTTCCAGACTTCACGCCCGTCTGCGTTAGCATTGCGTGCCCTATCGGCTACAGCATTGTGTCTAGGCTGTATGGTCTAGACACAACAGTAACTCTTTATGTTACTGTCTTCGTACGACTAGTATAAACAGCATCTGTTTGATTCAGTGGTTCAGTAGCTGCAGATAACTGTTTCATTTTCTTAAGTTTTTTATAGACTGTTGAGTTAATCCAATTACATTCCCACATCTCTACTAAACTATATACTGGACTTTTTATTTCTGTACTTCCTGTTAATGTCTTTCGATGTAAACCATTCACTAATGCTCGAGATCAGGTGTTATTTGTTTCAGTTTCGAATACTTTTTTACTACAATGCCAAAAACAGCCATGATATTGATAAATAGTATTTGTTTACTTATGAAAACCATCTCATTTTGCTCCATTTATATTTACTTCACCAGCGTATTTAAAGTTATTATTGTTTAATCTATTTAACCAAGCTTTAGATTATTTACTATAAATTTCCTTTTTTCCTTAACCAGACCATAAATTCTACTGTTATGTAAGAACTTACATCAGTATGTAGCATACAAATTCCAGAAGTTGTTAAATGACAAAATGAATCTATATCAGCTATTTCTAGGAATTTTATTCCTATGTAATTTTGATTTTCTCATGTATTGAATAAATTTTGAAAGGACTCTTTCTTTGATTGTCTCAAATTTAATGTTCCTGTATATTTACTAATTTTACCTTGTCTAAAATTGCTGCTGTCTATAATTTTTACACCTAAATGTTTTATATCCGATAACATTACTCTATTTCCTGTGTAGATAGTATACTGATTTATTGTATTTTCAGAAGGCACTGATGTCCAAGCAGTTCGGTCACTTTCCCCCCTTTTAAACAAACCAACAGACCAACCTTTATTGTATTTTCAACACAGTACTTCAGAATACATTGTGAATCATAAACTTTACCATAATGAGCTATAAATGTATAAAGATTATGTTTATTAGATATCATTCACCTACAGAATTTTGGCCACATGGTTAGAGGCGCGATGTCACTGATTGCGCAGCCTCTCCCGCCAGAGATTCGAGTCCTCCCTCGGGCATGGGTAGTGTGTGTGTGTGTGTGTGTGTGTGTGTGTGTGTGCGTGCGCGTGTGTTGTTCTTAGCATTAGTTAGTTTTAGTTAGATTAAGTAATGGGTAAACTTAGGGACCAGTGACCTCAGCAATTTGGTCCCCTAGAAATTCACACACATTTGAATATTTTTGAACCTACAGAATTCATCATTTCCTTTACACTTATAATCAGTATACCATGATAATTTTGAACTCTTATGAGACTTGGAACATGTATTCCTGTTTCTTGTTGAGCTTCATAATCACACCCAATTTATTTATCTGTATATGAGCAAGGAATTCTCTTCGGGAATTCTTTTTTACAACACTTAAACTGTTTTACTGTAACTATATCACTGCATTTCAAACATTAAAAAATATGATACGTTTTATATTCTCCAGTAGCACAATAGCCGTTTTTACTACATTTTTGGCAACCATCCACTACATATTCTTCAACAAATTTCCTTACATATGCACCGCAATTTCGTATTTTGTATTACATGTAGCATTTATGACGTTAATTTCTACTTCTAGACCTCAGTTTCTACGTATTTGCCCCGCAACCACCTGTGCAGTTTCAACGTCCTAATTTACGATGTTTTTATTTCCTATAGTTCAATAATTGTCACCCTCTAGGTGCGTAAGTGAAAGTAACGATAAAAGTAATCTCAGGAAAAGGTATAATTTTTCCCTCCATGTCATGTACTGAGCTTATTTTTATAGTGCAGAATCTGTAGTTTAATGTAACAATAGGGTATGAGCAGAAGTTTCTTGACTTATTCCCCATGTAAGAAATGTGTCACATGCATCTGTGTCTGAGAATTAACGTTTAGAAACTTTTAGTTTTATTTTGTAAACTTTCTTGTCCGCTAATCTTACTAACAATCAAATATTTTGTCAGATAGTGTCCTTTGACACAATCTTTAGTGTGGATGAATAAATTAATAGTCTTGAAGAATTGAACCAGTTTAAAAAATCACCTATCCCTTCCACCATTTGTTTGATTACGACACGTAGTGCTCTTTCAATGGCACAATTTCATTTGCTGCTGAGATAGTGATATCACCATTGTCCTTCTTGTCGCTTTCAGTTAGCAGTGTCTCTGACATTACCCAGCTATTTTCAGTTGTGCCCCGTCCATTTCCTACCCTCTTCCTGTGTTGTAGAAGCTATCCATACTTTCTTCTTCCGCTGGCGGATGGTAGTGCATGATAACCCTTCTGGCAGTACAGTTTAAGCCTGGCAATACCAACGTATGTTCCGTAGCGCATCCTCCCCAGATGGTGAGGGGTGGGGTGGGATGTAGACTATGTCCAAGGAAAAAATATCTTTTACCACAATCTTACCAGTATTAGCAAATTTTCCGTAACCTGTACACCGAAGAGTTGTGCTTTATGACCAATTTGAACTAATTTTATAAATACAGATTTCATTAACTATAGCTGAGTTTTGTTCACAACACACTTTTGAAAGATATATAAATGTGCAAGAAGGTTTGCGAATTTATGAATGAGACCACAACATTTCTTGCGAAGAGACACATCTACTAATAAGGCATAAATTTTTGGGTTACGTTTTACTTAACAAGTCAAGACGATTATGGAAGCTGCTATGAGACATCATTAAAAAATAGAATAAGTGGTTTTTGAATTTAAAATATAAAGTACAATTTTAGATAACAATATTTTCAGAAGGTGGACTTAAAGTTCACTTCCACTTTTGTATTGCTAGGATTAAATCGATGAATTTCAGGCATTCCGCCGTTCTTGTTGCAGCTTGGGGTTCCGACGTCAGTAGCGAAATTCAGTTAATTTTTCTTGTGCGTAAGTAGCATTCAGCTGCTTTGCTTACCAATGACTGCATATTTTCTAAGCCTTTTGTGTGGGTCTGCACTTAACTTTTGTAGTTTCGTTTATGGGGAAACTTCCTGATACATTGGAGCTCCGTGCAGTACCGAGACTCGAACGCGGGGCCTTTGCCTTTTACGAGCAAGTGCTCTACCAGATGAGTCACCCAAGTTCGACTCACGATTCACCCTCACTACTCGTTTCTTCCAGAAGTGCTACTCCTCCAAGCTTCGCAGGAGAACTTCTTTGAAGTTTGAAAGGTAAAAGATACAGTACTGACCGATGTAAAGGTGTGTGGAGGTGTCCTGAGTCGTGCTTGGGTAGCTCAGGTGGTAGAGTATTTCCTCGCAAAAGGTGAAGTTCCCGAGCTCGAGTCTCGTTGTGGCACACAGTTTTATCCTGTCAGGAAGTTCCATATCAGTGTATACTTAGCTGCAAAGTGAAAATTTCATTAACGTTAACTATAGCTCAATGAAGTCATTATTAATGACTCCTTAGAATTATCGGATAATACCTCTCCAACCGTAATCACATGTGTCAACACGAAGTTGGTTATTACAGTTACAGTTCATTTTGAGAATAGATGTGCTAGTTAAATAAATCTGGGCTTAGATTTAGAGTAAGAAATTTATGAATGTATTCATTCAACTCACTTCGTTTTACGTGGATTGTTTGTTACATGTTCAACAGGAATATGCCAGGGTGGTCATACACACCCTATAAAGCTTGTAACACTCTTGCTGGGTAGGTTGGGTAGGTTGGGATGAGAAATAATTTTTAAGAAAAAATTATACGTTGTGCCGTTGTCGAGTTAATTAGCACTGAAATTAGCCAATCAGGCCGTTACACGCGCAAATTCAGGAGGCCCGCCAGAGATGGCTTCACTAAACGTGTCCTCCGTTTCGTTTCCTAAAAGCTAACAAGAGGTTGATTGAAAAAGTGGACACGGGGCGATAGTAAACACCGAACCCGAGCGAAGGCTGAGCAATTTCTTGTGCTGTCATCATGCTATGAAAACAACTGATGCTAATGGTATCTGGCAGGGCGCTAGATTTTCCACGCGCAGCGGCCTGGTTGGCTAAGTTCAATGCCAGTTAACTTGGAATCAGCGCAACATACCGAATTCTTTTCTTAAAAGTAATTTCTCAGCTCAGCCTACCCTCCAATACCCTTCCAAGCTTTTGAGAGTGTTCCTGACCACCCCTGCATATCAGAATATTTCTGTATCAAGAAAGGAAAATTTCTACTGTCCTATTTAGGCATGACAAAATCTATGAAAGTTTATGTATATTACATATTCTGAAATATTTCTGAAATTTCTTTCTGAATAGAGGTTTTTTGAGCTGTACCATGATATATTCCAACAACGTATACCAACCAAATTTGTGTTACCCTTAAGAATAGATACCTATGTACAACACTACGAGCAAACAGATGCAATATAACTCTCCTATAGCCTTTAAGCTTCCTATCTGGGCAACCTGCCTTCTGAAGAAACATATGGCACCATGTTGTAATCATCGTAAGCCACCAATTTTAGCGAAAGGGCGTAGGGTGGAAGTATTTACACGATAGTCAGCCAGTCTGGAAATATTTAGGACTTTTGCAAAATTTTATTTCAGACTTCATTTACCACTGAATTTTTCCAGCACTCTCTCAGTATAAGTTCTCCACTGTGTATATGTTAAGTCTGCTTGTCTTTCCAGACGCAAGCAGTTCACACCCTTAAAAGCCGCTGACAGGAGACACCTCCAGAGCTCTTCAGAATGTGCTGCAAGCTTCACCCAACCGAGTTTACCAATATGGAACGTGGGAGGCGGGTCATGTTTATTGTTGCTGGAAGGTCTTGGAGGGCAGTGAGCAGTTCCTTCGGTCTCTTCTTCATACCTATCATAGAGGGCAGATGCTCTTCTGATTGAGTCTTCATACACAACAATCAGCCTCATGACGTCCGCCTCTGTTTCTGCTCGCCTGCACTAACCACCAGTCTTACAAATGATACTCTCTTATTTCATAGTCTGTTCATTTCTTTTCTGAAGCTCCTACACTGGAAGGCGACCACTTCCTCGACTCCCAGTACTGTCCGTTTTTGTAAACTGAGGATACATGTCAAGAGATCTTTAATTAATTCATTTTTTCTCTGTCACCCACCTCCCGAAGTTCCCTACCACACTCGTCATTCTGCCCAAACCCCCGTAGTCCGATCGTGCTACATCCGAGTACAGCAACGCCAAACGAGTGTGTGTTAATAGGGGTAGGTCCGGTAGTATCGCTAACGTAAGTTTTTTTTTTATATAATCGTATTTTCTGAATGTTATATTCAAACAATCTTTACAGTAAATAGTAGTATGGTACGGTACTTAATAAAATGCCTGGCAAAAAAGTGTCACATCCAGAAAGGGAGGAGAAAATTAAATGAAAACCACCAGCTTGAAAGGGTATGTTGTGTTCCTTCAATTATTACAACACAGAGACAAGGGTAAAATGAATTTGGCAGTATGACCCGAGTTATCACTATGACGATCTAGTCCCTCTGAACTCGAAGCATGCGGTGATTTGATTGCAAAGGGACTGTAATATCATTTCATTCTCTGCTGAGGCACGTTTCCCCACGACGTTTATAAGTAATCATCGATAACATGGTTAATAGGACTGGGGCAAAGTTAGCGTGTGATCTGGTTCCTCACATATCGTATCGGGTCGGATCTGGGGATCTTCCTCGCCACAGGAGTACCTCAAAATTACCCACACAGTTCATAGGCGTCGTGTAGTTTGTTGATGATCATTGTCCGCTGAAACATGGCACCAAGATCCTGTCACATTGAAGCTAAAACACGAGGACGCAATATGTCGATGACGTAATGCTGTGCCGTCAGTGTTCCCTCAATCAACGCTAATCATGACCTGAAGTCATACCTAATGGCTGCCCTCATCATGATACCAGGAGCAACACCGTTGGCCCTCAACAAAACATTGGAGGAATGGATCCTCTCCCCATGTGCGCCATACTCGTCGACGATTGTCATCTGTGGGTGTGCAGAAGCGCGATTCGTTGCTGAATACATTGTCACGCAATGTATCAACTGTCAATGATTCATGGTCATGGCACCACTGCAAACGAAACCATATGTGCTGCGGAGTTAATGCCAGCCTACGTCTGGGACGGTAAATCCCTGGTCTGGCAGCTGCTAGTCCATGGTCAATGGTGTTGGATGACACAGAGTATTGGAGGGGTCCATTACTTGTTGTTGGCTGGCAAGTACAGATATGAAGCGGTTACGATTGGCTTGGTGGACACTGTGACAATCCCTCGTTGTAGAATCAGATTTTGTTGACAGTTTTCGTTTACTGTAACCAAGACGTTGAGCACGTGTGGCCTCGTGTTCCCATTCACTCCACCATCGGGCCACAGCCACATACGAATGCCTCACAAAACTGAATACTGCAAGATTGGACCAACTGGTCAAATGGAGGCCCACAATGATTCCACTCTCAAACTCCGTGTGTTGTTAATAAGTATGTCTCACAAGACTACAGGGCATTTCTGTAGCCTATACAGTGGTCAGTCAACACCTGACGCTATTCACGCCTCTTATATGCGTAACAAAGTCTGATAATAACATTAACCACGATCGACATTAACCCATTCTTGTGTCCATTCTACCTGTCATTGAGGATTTCGACTCTAATCGTTTATATGACTGGCATACATAATTTCTTCCAGGTGCTTCATTTATTTTGTCAAGCAGCGTGGAATTATTAAACCCAATGCGATAAGAGTGTGACTTGATAGGTTTATTTGTATTTTTCAACACTATCAGCACTGTCGTCCATTGAATATTTGAGAGTTGTATTGTAAAAGAAATTTCAGTACGTAAAACAGACTTTTTTCTTCCAGAAATGTTTTAATCTGATCGCGCAATATAATAAACCTTGTCCTGTCCATCATCTCACCTATTTCTTTAAAGAATTTTTGAACTTGATTCTCCCTAAAAACTGCTGTTCCCTGCAAAGGTCGCGGATGCAGCTGTCCTCAACCTTAATTCTTCTTGTCGTTTCATAAAACCATAGAAAAATACTTTAACAGATTTAATCTTTGTCTCACTGTACCGATGTTTTATTTTCAGAAGCAGTGCATATTTTTTACAGTAAATTTAAGAACGTGGCTTTTCGCAGAGGCGTATGCTGGCTGTCTAAAATTTTAATATGTTTGTACTGTACCGTTTCTTGTTCGACACTTTATCTTTATCATTAAAATATACCTCTTTGTTTCGCTGTAAAATTTTAATTTCCTTACCAAAAGTACCCCTCGGAGCTCAAAATTTCTAAGTCTTTTCCGTGATTGATATTTTAAGAAGTCTGATTTTATCTACCGCATCCTTTTAGTTCCATCCAAATTATATTTTGAATTCTCCATCTTTGCACTGTTAAAGAAGTATTAAAGTTTCTATGGGCTCCGTTTTGTCCGGTTCAACCCGAATTTGGTTTGTCCGATACAACCCTATTGTCTCGCTGTGATAATTCAACACCCTCATTGCTTTTACACTGGTTAGATATCCTCACAGCCTACAAGAAATAGAATAATATCGGTCGTATATGTAGACAGACTGAAAATGTAATATTACTTAATAGCACTCAAAACAAAACATCGCAAAGTTAAGTTTGTGCACAAGGAAAATAAGTAAGATCAGATAACTTGTTGCCAGTCCGAAAAGCATAGCACGTCAGGTGCGGCCACTAGTGTTGCAGTTTATAAACAGTTCCTGTTCAATAACATCCACTGCTCGAGATTACCCGACATCCCCGTATTCGTCACAGTACAGGTACTTGTAAAAGCACAAGCCTACCATCATATAAACACACCGTAATTTTAACCACTGCTCGAGATTACCCGACATCCCCGTATTCGTCACAGTACAGGTACTTGTAAAAGCACAAGCCTACCATCATATAAACACACCGTAATTTTAAGTAGCACCGCAAATGATACCCACCTGCGAAGACTGCGAATGGCGACGGACTTGCGGACGCACATGGAGGGGCAGATGGTGACGCTGGGGAACGGCAGACGGGACAGTGGGTATACCGTCGACTCCACAGAGGTCACGATGGGGCTGTCCGCGAACTTGCGCCACGCCTGCCAGCTCAGGGACACTGCGCCAGCTGCGCATGCGCACACGGCCAGCGCCCATACCAGACTGCACACACATCAGTAAAAACTCTGGTTTCACATTAGTGAGTACGAAATTCTTATTTCTTTACTTACAAGGTTCAATATTAAAATTACAACACAGGGAAACGAATATTTACTTATTGTAGATACACGGTATACTAGGAAAGGTATGTCACTGATTATTCTTCCGTGATTTGAGAGTCTGGAAATGAAGTCCCATATTGCTTGACAGAGCGTAGGGGAACGATGCAGGAGAAAACTCACCGCCGTACTAGGCAAGGTCCTAATGGAGGTGGTGTGGCGTTGCCTTCCTCCGACCGTAATGAGGATGAATGATGATGATGATGAAGACGACACAACGACACCCATTCATCTCGGGGTGGATGAAATCCCTGACCCCACCGGGAATCGAACTCGAGATCCCGTGCTCGGGAAGCGAGAACGCTGCCGCGACACCACGAGCTGCAGACGATTTGAGGGTCTAGAGAGTACAAAATATGATACAATGGCCACATCTTACAACTACGATGGCTCTAACAAGGCTGGACGTCCATTCGACGTGACCTCTAAGCAGACAGTGGATCGTCACTGCAAGTAGTATGATAGTACCATTTGTGGTGATTTTTTGTCTAATTTACGGCTAGATTCCTGATAAGATAACAGATTAATTAACTAATCTCTAATTCGTGTCTTAAGTAATAGCGTTCTCTGTCTACTCTGCTCTTATTCACTCCTTCCCCCCACCCCCGCACCCCACCCCCTGGCCTAGCGTTTTTGTGTCCAATAGCGTTTGAGTATCGACGCCTTTTGGCCAATGGGCTCTTGAGCCCAGGAACTCGGTGTAGTAGCATTTCATACAACTTATTGGATGTGCAGCACCAGCACTACTTGCGTCCAGTACTCCAAGTAGTAATCATGATGAAAGGAACCTGGCGGCAGCGAGTAGCCGGGAAGGATAATAAGAAAACAGCATTTGAAAGGAAGTACATACTCCTTCCTCTTCTTCTTTTTTTGTTTATGCATATACCCCGTAGTTGCGCAGGGTCAGCGTGGTTAGGATCGGATGTGGCAAGGTTAATGTTAAGGGGTGGCTGGATTCCCTTCCTGCCGCCACCCCATACCCGCCGGGATGGAATTAGTGTACTTCAGCTGTCCCCATCTATTGTAATACGTGGAATAGTGGGAATGCGTTCAAATGTCTGCAAGTCGTATAACTGAGGCGGGACGTAGGGAGCAGACCGGTATTCACCTAGAGGGATGTGGAAAAACGCCTAAAAACCACACCCACGCTTGCCAGCACAACGGCTCTCGTCGTTAACCCGCCAGGCGGATTCGATCCGGGGCCGACGCGCCTACCCGAGTCCAGAAAGCAACGCATTAGTGCTCTAGGTTAACCTGGTGGTTGATAGGAAGTACATACTGATTATTATTACAGTTGTTATTGCTGCTGTTATTATATGTGAGCTTATATATACTTAGGCTATTGTTTTATTGTTAGTGCAGACGTGCATGACTCCACACAGCCGTCAACAGTGGCAGCGGTAGCAGCAGCATTAGCAGCTGAGCTCCCTGACCCGTTGGCGTTCGAGCAGCACCAATAACAGCAACAGCAGCAGTCTGCATATGAGCTCTCGTAACTTCAGACGTTCGATCGACCACAGCCAGCAACATAGAAACTCCGATAGAGTGCTACTACTAGCAGAGTGCTGTCACTGTTCTTCCCTAGTACAGACAATTTAACAGCAAGTAGTTCAGACCTTGTGCATGTCCAGATAGAGACATCGATGTGGTCATCGACACACTGAATGTGCAGCGAATTGGCACTAAAGTGCGCTATACGTGGGTGGAAACAGGGTACCTGAGTGGTACGATCGAGTTGTTGTTGTTGTTGTGGTCTTCAGTCCTGAGCCTGGTTTGATGCAGCTCTCCATGCTACTCTATCCTGTGCAAGCTTCTTCATCTCCCAGTGCTTACTGCAACCTACATCCTTCTGAATCTTCTTAGTGTATTTATCTCTTGGTCTCCCTCTACGATTTTTACCCTCCACGCTGCCCTCCAATGCTAAATTTGTGATCCCTTGATGCCTCAGAACATGTCCTACCAACCGATCCCTTCTTCTTGTCAAGTTGTACCACAAACTCCTCTTCTCCCCAGTTCTATTCAATACCTCCTCATTAGTTATGTGATATACCCTTCTAATCTTTAGCGTTCTTCTGTAGCACCACATTTCGAAAGCTTCTATTCTCTTCTTGTCCAAACTATTTATCGTCCACGTTTCACTTCCATACATGGCAACACTCCATACAAATACTTTCAGAAACGACTTCCTGATATTTAAATCTATACACGATGTTAACAAATTTCTCTTCTCCAGAAACGCTTTCCTTGCCATTGCCAGTCTACATTTTATATCCTCTCTACATCGACCATCATCAGTTATTTTGCTCCCCAAATAGCAAAACTCCTTTACTACTTTAAGTTTCTCATTTCCTAATCTAATTCCCTAAGCATCACCCCACTTAATTCGACTACATTCCATTATCATCGTTTTGCTTTTGTTGATGTTCGTCTTATATCCTCCTTTAAAGACACTGTCTATTCCGTTCAACTGCTCTTCCAAGTCCTTTGCTGTCTCTGACAGAATTACAATGTCATCGGCGAACCTCAAAGTTTTTATTTCTTCTCCATTGATTTTAATACCTACTCCGAATTTTTCTTTTGTTTCCTTCACTGCTTGCTCAATATACAGATTGAATAACATCCGTTAGAGGCTACAACCCTGTCTCACTCCCTTCCCAACCACTGCTTCCGTTTCATGCCCCTCGACTCATATAACTGCCATCTGGTCTCTGTACAAATGGTAAATAGCCTTTCGCTCCCTGTATTTTACCCCTGCCACCTTAAGAATTTGAAAGAGAGTATTCCAGTCAACATTGTCAAAAGCTTTCTCTAAGTCTAAAAGTGCTAGAAACGTAGGTTTGCCTTTCCTTAATCTATCTTCTAAGATAAGTCGTAGGGTCAGTATTCCCTCATGTGTTCCAACATTTCTACGGAATCCAAACTGATCTTCCCCGAGGTCGGCTTCTACCAGTTTTTCCATTCGTCTGTAAAGAATTCGCGTTAGTATTTTGCAGCTGTGACTTATGAAACTGATAGTACGGTAATTTTCACATCTGTCAACACCTGCTTTCTTTGGGATTGGAATTATTATATTCTTCTTTAAGTCTGAGGGTATGTCTCATACATCTCACCAGATGGTAGAGTTTTGTCATGACTGGCTCTCCCGAGGCCGTCAGTAGCTCTAATGGAATGTTGTCTAGTCCCGGGGCCTTGTTTCGACTCAGGTCTTTCAGTGCTCTGTCAAACTCTACACGCAGTATCGTATCTCCCATTTCATCTTCATCTACATCCTCTTCCATTTCCATAATACTGTTCTCAAGTACAGACCAAATCACACACCAGACACTTGCCGTTGCACAAAGCAGACTGGAACAAATTAACGGAAATTATCCAACGACACGATCTAGAAAACATCAATGGAAGTATCGATTATAGGGTACACAAGTTAACACAGGTGATACAACATGCACAAAACACTTCAATACCGACAGCAAAGAACACAAATTGCTCACAAGTACCATGGACCAACGAACTTACGAGACTCAAACAAGACGCAAGACGCAAACGAAAATTATATCAAAGGGCGATAGCAGATAGGGACAGACGAATAAGACTTGAAGCATATACGCATGCACAAGACTTATATAGACAGACCCTATACAACACGCGTAGACAACAATGGGAGCTATTTGTAACAACACAAACACAGCAAAATATATGGGGGGAACCATACAAAATACTGACAGAGAAGATAAAAACCCCACTAGTTCTGGGAACGCTAAGGCAGGATGACGGCACGATGACGAGGGGATGGAGGAATACAGCGGAGTTTCTGCTGTATAAACTGCTCCCTGACGACGTTATCGATACAGACACACAATATCATGCAACACTAAGAGAAAACCTACACACACCATACAACACTGCAACTGTCAACTGTCCTTTTGCGCAAGAAGAGGTTGCGCTAGCAATATCAGAGCTCAAAAACAAAAAAGCACCTGGACCAGATGGTATCCACTCGGAAACACTGAAAAAACTAGCACCGCAGATCACCCCGTTCCTAACAACGTTACTGAACCATGCCTTACGGCTGGGCAGGGTACCTACAGTATGGAAAACCTCCAAAGCAGTCATTATTAAGAAATCAGCGGACAGGGATCCTTCATATCCAAAGACTTACAGGCCAATATGCCTAATAAACACCCTAGCAAAGATTCAGGAGAAGCTACTGTGTAAGCGCCTGCAAACACACAGAGCTCTCAGGGGTATGAGCCAACACCAGTTCGGCTTCAGATCTGTCAGATCAATAGATGATGCCATCAACCAGGCCCTGCACATAGTTAACACCACAAAACAGCAATACGCCATGACAATAATGATTGACATTGCTGGAGCATTTGATAATCTTTGGTGGCCAGCACTGTTTCAGAGGCTAAGACATCCGGAGGTACCGAAATCACTGTACAACAGTTTTCTAGACTACTGTAAAGACCGAGATGGACAGCCGGAAAGTAATTAAAAGAATTACCAAAGGCTGTCCTCAAGGGTCGATCTGCGGCCCCATCTTCTGGGACATAACAATCGAACCCCTCCTACAGCTTCTGGATGTTGATGACAGGTCAGACGGAATTGTCACCTACGCAGATGACCTATTAGTTGTAGTCACTGCAAACAACAGAGCCCAGTTAGAAGAGAAAGCCAGTGGATTACTACAAACAATTACTCAGTGGTGTCACAACAACAAACTCAGGATAGCCGAAAACAAAACAACATACACTTTACTGAAAGGATCACTTCAAAGGAATCCTTCGGTTAAAATTGGGGGCACAAACATCAAACGAGCACGCATTACGCGCTATCTTGGGGTACACATAGACGAAAAATTGAATTTCCACGAACACATAAGGCTAACAACAGACAAAGCAGAAAAAATACTCCACAAACTGGTGAGGCTAAATTCAAAACAGTACAGACTACCTCTACATCTGTGCGCTCTTCGAATCAGTACTCAGCTTTGCAGCTAGCACGTGGGCACATAGACTGAACGTGGTCACCAACAAAGCATCCGTCAGACGAGGGCAGAGAAGTGTCCTACTTAGGCTATCTGGAGCCTTCGGTACCACCTCAGCGGATGCACTGTGTGTGGTGCTCGGAATATGCCCCATAGATATCACGATCAAATACAGAGCTACAAGGTACTGGTTAAAGGTGGGGAGACTAGATAAGGTACACACAATAACCGGTGTGCCCATAGAGACGATACGTCACCTTTAAAGTTAGCGTTTGGATGTATGGCAAGGTGAGTGGGATGTAAGTGATAAGGGACGTAGACTACACGACTTCCTCCCTGACATAAGGAAGCGGTTGACAATGAGACATATCGATCCCAGCCGCGGTATGGTACATTTCTTAACCGGGCACGGACCTTATCCCACGCACTTAAACCGCGTGAGTCTGAGGTATACACCTACATGCACATGCGGGGAAGAAGGTTCTCCAGAACACACTGTCTTTTTCTGCGGGCAATACGCGAACAATAGACATACACTAAACTTAGATTACACAGATACAGACATAGATATATACACAGCAATAAGAGACGTAGAACAATGGGCACAATTAAACGCACTGACAAACAGTATTTCAAAAACAACATATTAAGAGTATATGCGGACACTACATCACAGACATGCCTACATGCAGCGTAACAGAAATCTCCAGAAGATGGACAGCAATACACACAGTGACAACGAAAATAGTGACAATGAGGAGGAACAGGAGGAGGAAGCTGAGATGTGATAGTAAATAAGCAAATTGCTGGCAATCTAGCCAAGAAAACATCAAATGTTGTACATGGATGCGCACCTAAAGTAGTTAATACATAGGATTAGTAACAAATAGGATAAGCAACATTATTTCTCTACTAATAACCATTTGTGTGAATGTGTGTGACTAGCGGTCAACGGCTCGAAGAAACCATTCCGAGGTATTCACCGTCAGTCACACTCGGTGATGGTACTAACAAATCTCTCATCTATCCTATCTTCTTTTTATATTCTTCTTAAAAAACAACAAAATTTTATTTATATTTCAACATTAAATTATTGTTATTTTGAAAAGTATCATTCTTTGTAAATGTTGTAGATAAAACAAAACGAAAGAAAACTGTAAAAAGATGAAAAACGAAAATTGTAAGATGTACGACCTGTTTTAAACATCAGGTAACAGGTCTGTAATTTGGCAATAAATAAATAAAATGTCCTCAAGTACATCGCCCTTGTATAGACCCTCTATATACTCCTTCCACCTTTCTGCTTTCCCTTCTTTGCTTAGAACTGGGTTTCCATCTGAGCTCTTGTTATTCATACAAGTGGTTCTCTTTTCTCCAAAGGACTCTTTAATTTTCCTGTAGGCAGTATCTCTTATCCCTAGTGAGATAAGCCTCTAGATACATTTGTGCTCTAGCATCCCTGCCTAGCCATTTTGCACTTCCTGTCGATCTCATTTTTGAGACGTTTGTACTCCTTTTTGCCTCCTTCATTTACTGCGTTTTTATATTTTCTCCTTTCATCAATTAAATTCAATATTTCTTCTGTTACCCAAGGGTTTCTACTAGCCCTCGTCTTTTTACCTACTTGATCCTCTGATGCCTTCACATCCCTCAGAGCTACCCATTCTTCTTCTACTGTATTTCTTCCCCCATTCCTGTCAATTGTTTCCCTTATGCTCTCCCTGAAACTCTGTGCAACCTCTGGTTTAGTCAGTTTATCCAGATCCCATCTCCTTAAATTCCCACATTTTTGCAGTTTCTTCAGTTTTAATCTACAGTTCATAACCAATAGATTGTGGTCAGAGTCCACATCTGCCCCTGAAAATGTCTTACAATTTAAAACCTGGTTCCTAAATCTCTGTCTTACCATTATATAATCTATCTGATACCTTCTAGTATCTCCAGGCTGCTTCCATGTATACAACCTTCTTTTATGATTCTTGAGCCAAGTGATTAAGTTATGCTCCGTGCAAAATTCTACCAGACGGCTTCCTCTTTCATTTCTTAGCCCCAATCCATATTCACCCACTGTGTTTCCTTCTCTCCCTTTTCCTACTCTCGAATTCCAGTCACCCATCACCCATCACCCCCTCACAATCGAGTATATTGAAATAAAAATGGCTGACGAGTCTAGCCCACTGCTTACATCAATTAATGTCGGAATGTTAAATGGTGAAGCAAAAGTAGTGATCATTTATGGAGAGGCAATGGTGAAGCCAAGAGGTGATGGTCCAGCTATATTCATCAGATAATCAAGTTCAATGCATTTATGTGTCAGACAAACTGTTGCTGGCAGCAATATGTTACATCAATATTCCTTGAATTTTTTACATACCAGATTAGCGCCTGCTGCTTCGCTCACGTTGAATGAATGCTCTGCACAGATTTTTTTGTTTCCCCTTACTTGAATTTTAAGGTTGTTCACAAACTGCAACACCTTGTAAGCTTTGCACGCTAATTAGGTCCATAAAAGTAGAGTCTTTTTCCAGATGTACTTCTGACCAAAAAGCAATTTTAGCAGCTAAAGTCGGAGGTGTTTCTGAATCCTGCCATGTAGGTTCTTGTTGTGAAATTTCTACAGAAACTTCCATTCCATAACAAGTATTTCTTTAGAAGTCAATCATAAATTATCATACACTTAGCTTTAAATAAGTTTTAACATAACGAAATATTTTCATAAAATTTCTCATCCCATATTTCACCCATCTCAGGGTTTGATTCCTAAAAACAATGAAACGCTTATTTTGTCCTAACGAAGGAGCCAAATACCAATTTTCTTAGATTCAGCTTCCAAGGATCTTTCACAGTGAAATATTTTCATAAAAATTTCCATCACGTATTTCACCCCTTTAGTGGCTGAATTTCAAAAAACACTGAATCATGTATTTCTTTTTATATCTAACAAAGAAGTCATATACCACTTCATATAGCTTTAAAAATGCTTTATTAGTATATTAATAATGATTTATATTAAAAATTTCGCACACAATTTTTTCCACTTGGTGGCTGAATTTCCAAATTTCTGAAATACGTATTTCGTTATATGTGACTGAGAAACCAGATACCTGTATTTGTACTTCTAGCATATAGGTTGCCTTAATAGTGACATTTTTCCAATATCCCCTCATCCTTTACGGCTGTCCATAAGGGACGGATTTAGAGCAAACTTTTGCTAAATGACACCTGCAGAGTAAGAGCAACACATTCTCTAAATTTCTGGTTTGTATCTTTAGCGGTCTGGGCTGGCTGAAGATGAGTCAGTGAATTAACGAGACCATATTTCACTCCCTTAGACGTTTTGAATTTCCCAAATCACTCGAACATATATTTTTTTCCAACCTAGAAATAAATTGTCAGAATATATATTTGTAACTTAGAAATACTTTATTAGGAATTCAATGAATAATGATTTATTTTCCAAAAAAGATTTAACTCACTATTTTACCTCCTTAGTTTTTGAATCTCCAAAAAATACTGAAGCATATACCTTAATTTTTTATAGAGAATTCACATACCATTTTTTTTGTTCCAGCTTCATAATTGCCTTAACAGCTAATTATTTTCAAAAACATACCTTTCGTCCTTTACTTCACCTACTTAGGGGTGGAATTTCCATCAATCCCTTACTAAACAGCTCTTACATTATAAGATCAACACTCTCAAAATTTCACGTTTCTCTCTTTAGTGGTTTGGCTGAGTGATGATGAGTCTATGAATCAATCAGCCCCTATTTAACCCAATTAGAGCTTCAGTTTCCAAAACCACATGTTGTTTGTTATTTCTAATCGAGAAGTCATACATCAATTTTCCTAGATGCAATTTAGAAATGCTTATTAGCTCTTGAATAATGAATTGCTTTCAAAAAAATATCACCAACTATTTCATCTCAATAGAGGATAAATTTTCAAAGATGCTGAAGCAGAGACTTCTTTATTTCTGACCAAGAAACCAAATACCAATTTTCGTTGTGCTAACATCAAAGTTGCATCAGTAGCAAACATACTATCAAAAAAATTGTCATCCCTTATTTCACCGTATTAGGAGTGGTATTTCGAAAAATCCATTCTTAAACGATGCCTAGAGTATAAGATCCTCACTCTCTCCAAATTTCCAGTTTTTGTCCTTAGTAGTTACGGCTGGGCGATGGTCTGTCAGTCGGTCACAAGACATTGCATTTTATATATAGAGATCGGCATACCAACAAAATGAAGGAAAATCTAGATCACCGTATTCTTAACTGTATTCCACGTGCGCTGCAATCCATAAATCTCATCTTGTTAGTGTGGACGCTGAAAATGTTTAGGGGATACCAATGTATGTGATTGCCCCAATAGAATTAAATGCAGTGCAATCCAAATTCAAGGTGTATGGACAGGAACACCTTCGGCAGCACTGTAAATAAATATGTATGCATATATGAGAACTACTAATAAAATATAATGTTCAATCTTTTTCATTTCTGGCTCCTAGCATCAACATAAAAAGTTACAGGCTGAGAGGGAGAGTATTTGATAAATGAAGACCAACAATTTTATGAAAAAATTCATAGTTTTTATTGTATGTATTTCACCATTTTTAATTTCATCTTTGCTGCATATATTTTTGTTAGTAATTCTTTAATTTGCAATATATGTTCTCGCAAGAAAATTCTTTGGTACTTTTTTTATTTACGATATGTATGCGGAAACATATATGAAACAAGCACTTATTACTAATACAGAGACAGTAGTGAATTTTTATTTACAACAGCAACAGCAGCATCAGAAGGAAAGAATCACACATACACATGCACAGGTATTTTATAAATACGCACATACAATGTTAATGTAAAAATGTATTTACATACACATTCGCTAATACTTATGACTAGTACTTGTTGCTACTATTACGAGTATTTCACATATACACACTTCCTTCTCTATTTACAAATAAATACCTCATCCACATACACAGACATTCAATCGAGTTCTCGTGGATAGTGCGAGAATGGTCGAGTTCAAATCTCGTCGTCACAAAAGAATCGCTTGTCGTCACGATGTGACAATCCACCTTTCAGTCCCGATGCGGTGTGTACCACCTGAAACTGCGACTGAAAGTCTAGTTGTCACACCATATGCGATGAATTATGGAAAGCACCATCAACGCCAACTAAAAGGCACGTCTTGTAGTCCTCTATCGTTAGATACATTGAAACCACACGCTGCACTTCCTGAAACCATCTTTGGGTGGGACGAGTATCTGTATCATACGGGTACATCTTTGATCGAAGCCCCACAAACTCTACAGCTTGCGAGCCATTCGCCTCGTCTTTCATCAGACCGATAACCTTATTTTATTGTGGTGTTATACCATAGGACTACTGGCTGCGAATCCAGATGTGCGAATTCCTCTGGATGGCTCATATAACGAGAAGGTGGCCTTTGGTAATATTTTTCTCTCTAATGGACATTGCTGGTATCAACGCCAACATCCTTTTTTACTCAAATGGACAAAATCGAATGGTTGCGAGAAGAGTATTTCTGAATAACCTGGCTTATGACCTCATGAAATCACATCTAAGAGAAAGAGTTAAAATTCAGTGCCTTCCCAAGGAAATATTCAAAAGGTACCGTACAACATTCGGCTAAGAAATGGGGACACTGTTTCACTTGTGGAAGGGTCAAGAATATTAACACAACAATAAGGTGTGATGCCAGAATGAGATTTTCACTCTGCAGCGGAATGTGCGCTGATATGAAACTTCCTGGCAGATTAAAACTGTGTGCCCGACCGAGTTCGAGTCTCGGTCGGGCACACAGTTTTAATCTGCCAGGAAGTTTCAATAAGGTGTGATTCTTGCAACAATTTTGTTTGCAGGAAGCATACGAATGTTAGCTACACCTGTGAAAAGTTACAGGTTACACCTGCAGACTCAGATGACTAGTAATTTGGACCTTGACATCTCTTAAATTACCAAGTGGTGCACATGGCCTGTCTGTAAGTTGTTATAATATGGTTTCCGTAGGCATTCAGTACGAATACATATATTAATTTTCAGTACTGAGAGTGAAATATAGATTTTTTAGAACTATGTCATTTATGAGTTCAGATGTATATCAACTTTTCTACGTAAAGTATAATTAACAGCCATGTTAAATAACGAAACATTCTTTACCACTATAAGTGAGCAGCAGTGTATAGACATTTCTTGGCTAGATATGTAACAATATTTCTTAGTACTTTCCACTGTGCCTATAATAAATTATTTGTATTAATTGCACAATAAAATTTGTTATTTCGAAATTATTAATATCATTTTTAGTGATACTATATCTACCCTTAAAAACAATAAACTAATTAATATCAGTACTAAGGTGAGAGTATATGAAAATAATTATAGAGCTGAGCAGCGAAAGTGGTGCACAGAATGCGCCTCCCGACTGCTCGTGCAATAAAAAAAGGCGCGCCTGCTGGAGGGTTAAATACTCGAAAGCAATTACTCTTGCGAGTCTTACGTTAACAAGGAATTTTGCATCTTTTTCTGTTTATATTAGTTTATTGTAATAACAAGGGACTGAGAATGATGGAACAGAAAATGTCCTGAAAAGTGCTAGGAATAGCGAACAAATTATGTGACAGAATTACAGGGATTATCTATCTCAGATACCTAAACATATCCTAACTGCAGGTCCAGATTATCATTGTGTTGTGCAGGCAACTGCCCATGTGCCCCGTATCGGCCTGAAAATGTTCCTTCGTGTGGATATTAAATTTGAAGGTTTTTATGTAACGAACCCTTAATGACATTATTAATGGTTAGATTTTTCTGTATATTACATCGTCATACTTCACTTCGGAACGCATTTCAAAATATTATTGAATAATACTGTATTTTATTGATGCAGTCTTAATGTTGAATAATCAGACTACGGCATGATAAGAGTACCTTTTTTAACGCAACACGCTTCAAAAGCTCTGCATTGTGAATGCATACTTACTGTGATATGTATTTAATTTATTCTATGGCCACATCACTTCCATAAGGTTGAGCGTACTGGTTAGCGTGACGAAAAGCACTGCTGTAGTCCCCGATTCGTTGACTACACATGTTGTATCATAACTAAAAGTTTCGAAGAACTTTCAGTTATATAACATTCATATTGTTCTGTAATTGCGATAAGCGAGTTTTGCGACTGTGAATTAAAACTGAAAAGTTTTACTGGGGTCTATGTTTCAAAACTTACAAATTTGGGAAAGAATTCTACATTTATAAAGTCTGCAAGTGTTTCGACAAAATCGGCGAGACGACCAGTGTAATTAACTGAAATTACATTTAGCATACCACACAATTTTGATTACGCTATGTCATTTTATATACTTATTTCATGTAATGTTATAGAATTTAATAAGTGCGAAGCACTGAAAGTGGCTTATGTAGATATTATAGAAAGTGTTACTATTTCATCCTATGCCGTTCTTCATTCTCTCTCCGTTCGCCTAGTATCAAGGAAAGTAGTAATAAATGACACAACGATAAAAATATAGGCGACAGGTAAGTACTTAGGTTCAGTTAATGCTATTTAAATAGGTATGTTAGTGCTTACTTTTTAAATGTTATTTGTAAATTTCAGATCCGCACTCTAATCACACGATTATTTACCTTTTCTTTCAGAAACAAAATGTCGGAGTTACTCGTGAAGAAAAAACACATAGTGGTTCGGAAAAACATGAAAAGCGGCAAGAGCAACACGAAAATCATGATGAACAATTAAGGAACATAAAAAACATTTTTCAAATCGGATTTAGTCGCCAATTAACGAAAATTCAAGCTTATGCGTACTAAGTACATCTACCAGCCGCACGATCGTGGTGGACCCAATAGAGATTCCATGCTATTGTTCGGAACAGATAGTCAGGATCAACAATCAGCAACTTTAGAGTGTGCAGAAGAGAGTCAGACAAAGAGTGAGGTCCAATTACTGTATCAGGATATAATGCGCATGGGAGTAGAATATCAGAATGGCATTGGCTTATGACAAAATACTGCCGACGAAATACAAGATTTTTGATGTACTGGAGATCCTAACGAAATACTTTGAGTGTGAGTTTTCTGCTTCAGTCCGACAATACGATAGTGGCAATTTTTTCATTAATTTATGTTTCTTTCGGAAATATATACTTAGTGGTAGAATCAAAACAGAGTGGCTCATGTATTCTCCGCCTACTACAGAAGTATACTATTTTTCATGTGTTCCCGTTGGTGAAGCGTAAAGCCAATCACAATTTCAAGCGCTGTTTACCGATTGGAAAAATTTGTCGCACCAAATTCAGTTGCGTGAGAATAACGCAAGGCACCGAGTATGTGTACAGACACTTACTAGTAGACGATGTATTTACGGTGGAATCGACACCTCATTGGGAATCACATTCAGCAAAGAAAGAGAATATTGAATGAATGTTTCAGTAAGAGTGGTCTCAATGATTTTTATCGTCCCGTGGGTTATCATTTCGTGGTGACAAATATATTCTTGGTTCTCAACATAATAGCAACTATTTGGGAATTTTACAGTTAATTGCAGAGTACTACTCGTTCCTTAGTTCTAATTTAGCCAAATATCGTAATTTAGGCAATGGAAAACAATTATATTTGTCTCCTACGATTTGCAAGTAACGTATTTACAAAATTCATTGTTAATGAAGTAACGGAAGCCAAATATTTCTCAGTAAGTGTCAATTCGACATGAGACATATCTCACACTGGTCAGGTGACAAACGGAGAAGTTGGAGATCGTTTTCTTACGTGTATTCCAATAGAAAGTCACAAATGAGAAGAACTAGCCACCACAATTTTAAATTTTTTATACCAATTCAACACTGATGTAAACATTTGAGAGGCGAGACTTACGATAACACATCAAGCATTTCTGATTATTACAATGGTCTACGGGCGCATTTTAAGAAAATAAATCACTTCGCACACCGCTGACCACAAGTTTCTCCTAACAGCGAGAAAATTAGCAAATCTCACGAATCTCAGTGATAAAGCAAGCCCCACCGGCTCAGTGTACACAAACGAAGATGAAGATATTTTATTGAACATGATTCTACCAGATCCGATTTCAATAGCAAAATCTCGCATCTCAGTCAAGACCTGTGACGGCCCTGTCTTGTAAATACAAGGGGCCACTGCAAAGCAGTGAGCAACGGGTTCCAGTACTACACCATTCCACAACAGCTGATTGTTAAGCATGGTAGACTACGCTGCACTAAAGCCGTCATACGATGAAGTGCGTGACTACTTCCATCGTTTGGGCTACTGGTGGGGTGCAGCGTACCTCCACCAGAGAATCCACCAGAAACGGTCGCCTGTTTGCTTTGAGAGCCGAAGCCCTATGACAGCCTCACGTGCAGAAGAAAACCGTTCACGATAACCAAAACGTACTCTCCATCACCGAAATGCTTGAAATTTCGATACGGGAGTAGAGAATGCCAGAGGACCTCTAGGAAGAGACGCAGTCCTTCAGTTACGAAAATTTTTGGGCATGTGATGAAGCACAACACAAAGAGCACTCTGTGCGTGAAATGTTCCCGCAAGAGCACCAGGCCGCAATAATGGCAGGCTCAAATGCAGCAGAAGCGAGGAACAACTGTCTTGATGTGCAAACTGTGGCAACAACCTAGAAGCCAGCTGGTTAAGTTGTGCTCCAGCGAAGAAATCTGGAAGTGCCAAGTCGAGAAATAAGTAGAAGAATCGCTATCAGATAACAGTGAGAACTAGTGGTCACCATATGCCAGACCCACTGACGGCCAACGGTGACCAGCCCCACTCTGGCCAATGACAGCGTCTGGGGTGAGGGGCTTGCTGCAGCTGGATAGTGGCAATCACAGTCGGCGCACCAGAGCTGAATCGCCTTCGTCAACTCTGACAAGAGCAGATATGACCAAACGGATGCAGATATCGGACGAAGCCTCACCGCTACAAGCTACAGTGAAGGCGGTCATTAGAGAGCTAGTCACTGTCATAAGACATGCTTTGTTAACTGCAGTAATCAATATGACAGTCGCACTCAAAGCAGCTGGATAAGGTGGTTACAACAGCAGCTCCTACCAGCGTTTCTGAAGGTCTCCGCTGGTTGTACGGCCAATACTAGAAGTATCCCACAGATCTTTCAGGAAACATCTTTCCTCTCCACAAATAAACGAAGAGTGCCAAAGCATATTTAAATCTGCTGGCATGGTTATACTTCCTAAAGAAGAACATACACTCAGATTTTTAAAAAAAGTTGAAAGTGCAATGAATGACAGCTGTGGGCGCATGCAATACATTACTGTAGCGATGCGTCATAGCACACAATAGCTAATAGAGGGAAAATATGAAACTGCACAGATCACAGGAGCACGTACAGATTGGAACATGAATTTCAAAAAGGATAAAACAAACGTTGGGCATGACACGAAAAATGGGAGAAGTTTACAGCCAGACCTGCGGCTTGTTTGCGAGTTGTGTTGGAGGACATGCATGTGTTAACCATAGCAATAACGCACATGGTTAGGCACATTCATTCAAAGGGGTGGACCATAAATTTTCCTGTCCTTGAGGAAACTAATCATATTTAGCTCAGAATAAAAAAAATGTTTACAAATACAGAGGAACTGGAGACCCTACTTGACGTCGTCTTTAAGAGGAGCATTTTCACAAGCGATTGGAGATTAAACATGGCCGAATTTGCATGGATATACATTAGAATGGCCCCAAATCTATGTCCTCGCTAGTTTCCCGTTGCATTCGCATGCAGTCAACTCGTACGCCATCGACAGTGGGACACAGACAAATAATTAAAGTAGGCCAGATAAACGTGAAGCGCAGTGTCATGGTAATGCAAGAAAGGTGATAGTGCAGGTGGAGCTACACACATTACGTATGCAGGAACCATATTCCAGAAACGGGTCGATATCACACTTTTCAGTTACCGCACAAGTCATAACACCTGGTCATCATCCAATGGATGCCATTGTCTTGGCAGCTAAGTACAGAAGAGTGACAGATACATCAACTGTGTGACGATCAGACAATGATTACAGAAATAATGGCAGCCTCGGGAAAAAATTACGTAACTAATACATATTTTAGATGCAGTAAGGAGATACATACATTCAACTTAAAAGGAGAAACAATACTGCATCGGCACGACAGACACGTTTTCGTAATGGGCGTCAATGCTTAATCAACACTGCGGCATAGGAAAGTAAGTGATAAAAGAGTGCAACGTACGGGGGGTTTTATTGTAAAATTATCGAGATATGGAAAAATATCTACTGGTAGTCTTAGTCGACCTTGAGATGCTGTCTGACATAAGTTGGCTCTGTTTAAACGCGCGGATATGCCCCAGTATTGTTTGCATCCAAATTATCATTATAACCTAATTATTAAACAAAACTATGGTGATTGCAAGCTACGAAATCAACAATGCGGTAGTTAGCATATGATACCAAATTAACATTTATTCAGAAACAGGATGAGCAATATCTTTAACCTAACATGACAATCCAATACACTCGCTAACTTAACTAGCCTATCATTGGCACAATGTATCCTCTTTTCCTAACTACTTAAGTCAACACTGGACCCGCAAGTCACTCTGGTGAAGTTCTGCCTGAACGGACGCAGAGCTAGTGGAACACGAACTCATTTAGGAATACAGTGCCCTACTTTGGCTGATGACTGCTAATATCACCGTAATTCTCCGTGCTGATTACGACGGTCTGCCCAGCCAACGTCGTGATGCCGTCTTTCCCGTGAGCGAGCTTGGCTTTAATCTCAAACGTGGACGTGATTTGCATCCGTAAACTCCTGTATGCAAGTGTTCTGTTGCGGAGTCCGTCACGAGTCAATACTCAAACTACTTGCACATACGCCAAAAGTAGTTGGTCGACTCAAGTGCGCGGCAGCAAAGGTACACTTCAGATTGCACATGAACACCATAAGTTAGCACAAATTTGTTTCTCTCCTCAGAGGAACAGATAACGCTACGTGTTTGGAGTCGTATGCTCTACACTATTCAGACTTGGAGAGTAACCACTGAACTCAATGCTGGTAATTTCTCCAACCTACTTCTCTCCACGCTCTCCAAGCAGGCCGGGATGGTTCCTCTGAAAGGGCACGGCCGACTTCCTTCCCCATCCTTCCCTAATCCGATGAGACCGATGACCACGCTGTCTGGTCTCCTTCCCCAACCAACAAACAAACAATCTCCAAGCAGGGCAGTCAGACACCGCGACTGCTCTAGGCCACTGCCGACCCCAGAGTCCTCATTCAGATCTTTTGCAAACCTGACCGGTCTTCGCCGCATGGATCCGTGCGCGTTGGTAGCCAATCACGACACAGACTTCCATGTATTCGTGCGCGTTTGTACCCAACCACGACACAGAATTCTCCCGCGGTTACTGTTGCCGCCAAACTTTTAACACGTATCTCTACGCACTCTGCGCTAATCCCGCCACAGTCTTCCGCAAATTTTCCACTGTGGCACGAAATCGTCTTTCTCTCTTTCGCATATAGCTCCTTCTCACTTCTTGTTGTGATGGCCCAGCCTCTCCCAACGTCTTTGGTGGTCTGAAGTGCCAGCCGACAAAGGGGTCCGGCCGCGGCCATCCCGTTAGTTTGACAAACACACACAACTTCCTTTTCTGTGTCCATTCTCTCCTACCGGTGGACCAATTATCTCGTTTTGTTAAATGGCTGTCTCTGTGTATTCGGTGTATTAGTACTGATTTAGCAACATGTAAAGTGCAAAATGTGCTACCTTGCATAACATTCCCCTTAGCGAACAAATTTCGACTTTTATCTGTCAAATACTGGTGGTGTTGACTGAACCACATTGAAATTACTCTATCCTGCCTTGCATTGTGCCAATGTGCCACATTCATTCAGATTTGTATGGGGACTACCCATCAATATTTTACATTTAAATTAAAACTGTGGTCATCAATTACGTGACTACTGGTCATCTCTTTCTAGAACTACTCATCATGAGTACATAACTAATCAGATGACCCAGTGAGCAATAAAAAAGCATAATTAATGCAATACATAACAGATAAATATTAACCGTGTTGCTGTCTGCCTGTACCTCATGGTAGCCCCTCCCCCTCTACTTATTTGAGGCCTCAGACGTACCTCCTACATAGTTAACACACCCATTCACTTACTTATTAACTGTGGCCGCCCATTCTATACAAGATTATGAAATGCAACGATGAAGCATGACCGATGTCTAATCTTACAATTTCGTTACTGTTGCTTTCCCTGATTAACATGAAATGGAACTAATGAGAATACGAGAGAAGTGGCAGTCTGATGACTTATCAAATTCTTGTGACCTGCACATTTACTGTTAATGTCCAAGACATGAAACTTTAAAGTCATACTGGCAGTATCACTTCTGCTGACTTACAAACCATGATTCTATGGTGATCTGCGTATTTTTAGCGGTATTTGATCGACAAACAAGCACATCACAAGCAGGTAACAACTTCACATGTGGTTTTATTACTTGATGTGCGTTTAAATTTAATGGATTATTGAAAATGTTATGTGACTTGCAGCAGTATCACCAGCAAACATCCTATCTGAGCACATTCGCGCTACAAGTATTGTCATTTAGTATATGGACTTCAACTGTTCAACATTTAATTCTAACATCGCAGCATAAAAATAAAGTGGTTAACATGCACTGAACGGCATAAAAGACAAAAATGTACAAAGATATTTGTATACATGAAATAGTTTGCATAAACAAAAGTAGGTGGACATAGAATGACAGATATCATTATTGTTTTGTTTAATATCATATGAAAGTGGTAACATGTAAGACATTTTGTGGAAATATACCGTGTAAACAAAAGTAGACGGACATACTTAAAATGGTTTGCATAAACAAAAGAAGATGGACATAGAATTATAGATACCATTTTTACAATGGCAACTCGTGCTCACACTCTATAAAAAAAGTTATCCCTTAGAATCATCTAATTAATAATGACAACATGTGCCCTATTTTACAAGATAGTGGCAACTCGTGTCCAAAACAAACATATCTTTGAAGACCTATAGACTTTCTACGCAAAATACCCTAGATTTGAAGATTAATAATGGCAATGTGTGCCCAAATTGTTCATTGGGGTAGTGGCAATTAGTGCCCAAACAAAAGCAATATAATCTTACTGATAAATATGCACAACAAGGTGAGGATCCTCCATTATCTCATTGACACATGTGTTAATGGGTTAGTGTTCTTTTCCAATAAAGTCATGCACTCAAACTACTGGTTAGTCATGTTTGAAAAATAAAAGGAATTCCTGTATGACTCTCTTGCTTTCTGATGTGCTGCTACTCCGCTGTTCAGAATAGCTGTCTCATCTCTTTACTCTATTTACCCAGAATGCGAGGACGTATCTTGCCTGATAAATGAAGAGATATTAATTGGCGAATTTGGTGCTGCATTACATATGTACAGGTATGTCCCTGAAACATCTGAAACATCTAATTAGTGAAAATTACGCTTTCGCGCAATGCGGTAAGCCCCCTTACACACATTCCTACAATATCCTGGTTGTCTTGACCGGGTCTTGGCATTGAGACGAACCGGAACCTCGCTCTAGCTTCTACACAGAGCCCACCTACTTTCATTAAGCTACCTTGTACCGGGTCTTGCAAGTACAGGTACCTTTTAATAATACATAAAATTAAAAACTACGCAAATCGCTGACTTGCCCCCAAGGCACACCAAACATCTATCAATAGCCCGTATACTTCGTACTGAAGCGAAACTGTATTTTTCGGGGCTTACCATCCATCCTCATTGTACCATACCAAAAATAGAGATCTACTCAAGACTGCAAAAGAGAAATACTCATACGCAACCCAGCGTCCCCACACAAAACAAAAATATGAATTTACACTTTAGAACAAACACAAAACCCCAAAATTCTGACTTGAATAGCTGACCAACATTACACCATTTCCCTTAAAAGAAATTTCATTCCACATTTACATTACTACAAAACGAAAATGACATTTTTAAAGAGAGAATAACTTACTGCTGAAACAAAAAATAACTTCAGTGTTTACATTATAACAGTTACTGAAAAGGAAATTACACTTTATTTACTACTACATTTATCTGACTGCAAAAAGAGAAATTAATTACTAACGTTACATTCGTGCTGAAAGAAAACATAACTTCATTTCTTCTTGCTGAAATAAAAATTGACTCCATCTCTTACGTTTCACTACAAAAAGAGTAAATAACATTTTCAAAGAGAAAATACACTCCTGCTGAGAGAAAAAATTACTTTACATTCATTGAAAACAGAGGAAATTACTGACTTCTTTACTAGTACACATATTATTAATCGAGTCTACATATATCTTTACGTGGGTCATATGATGCACCCCAAGGGATTTGCCAGACTTCAGGCTTTCCATTTCAACCGAATTCGCATGGGCGATCCTCCGTACACGTACGTGTCCGTAGTATGCCGCAAATAATTTTTGACAAAGTCGTTTCTGTCGGTTAGACAGACGGTGGGATGTCTCTAGGACTTTCTGCTGTCCTACCCGAAATTCCCTGACCGTTGCCTTTTTATCAGCTCTTTCCTTTCGCCTTTGAACTGCTATCTTTATGTTCTGGAGCGCCTGTCGTACAATTTCCTTGTGCCTAAGTCTGGGTCTTGGTGGGAAGTCTACCATGTCCCGTATTAATTCTGGTGGGTGCTTATTGTTTTGCACTGTGACCGGAGGATAACCTGTCTTGCAAACCTGGACGTTAACTCCATAACCACCATTATGTAGGTATACCCTCGTGCCGTTCTAGGCAGGGGTCCCATGAGATCTGTCGCCGCTGTTTCCCGTAATTTGAAGGTGCCTGCGTGGGTACTGTGAGAGTCTTTGCCCTCTGACAATGTTAGCACACGCCCAGTACTTTACGAATTCTCCTCTCCATGTTTCGGAAATAGCACAAGTTCTTTAACTTTAGGTAGCACATTCTTGGGCCACAGTGAGCGCTACTGAGGTGCGTGTACCAGATTACTTTGTTAATAATGTCCTCTGGCACACACACTACCCAGACTGTGGTGTGCACGCTACGCCTGTAGAAAAGTACTCCCTTCCTCAGCAGGTAACGATGCCTGATCTGCGGCTGTGTCTTATCTCTATATCTTTCTGTAACCTTGAGGAGGTGTGGATCTTTATCCTGATCTGTCTGTATGTTACTCATCGACGCCATTAAACAATTCTCGAATGCCACCTTTTTCATGTAATAAATCGAGAAGGCTTCGTCCTCAGCAAATCTACCCTTTCGAGTTGTGCCTCCCATGGGAGAACGAGACAGTGCGTCCGCAATGATGTTAGTGGGACCTGGGATGTAGATCGGTGTAAACTCATACTCCTGGAGTATGGAAATCCACCGGCCCAGTCTCCCTGTCGTTAACTTCGCCGTCATTAAAAATTCCAGTGCCTTATGGTCCGTGTACACTCGCGTTTTTCTTCCAAATAGGAAGTACCTATATTTCTGGAATGCCCATACCACGGCCAGAGCTTCTAGCTCAATCTCGGGATAATTTCGTTCGCACTTCGAGAGCAATCTGCTTCCGAAGGCGATGGTTTTGTGTGTCATCCTCTCATTCTCCACGTATTCTTGGAAGATGACAGCACCGAGACCTGTTTGTGAGCTGTCTGTGGGCAGCAGAAATCTTCTGACAAGTTCAGTTGTGACAAGATCGGGGCCGCAACCAAAGCTACCTTTAAACTATTACACTCTCGGTCCACGATCTCGTCCTACACAAATGGCGTTTTCTTGCCGGTCGTGGCACACAGTTTTGGGGTGGCTAATTGTTATGAACTTTTTAAAAATATTAACCACACCCAAAAATCCAAGGAGGTCTTTTCTTGTCTGGGGTATCCCGAATTCGGCTATCGCCGCTAACTTTTCTGGGTCTGGGGACATACCATCACCTGAAATTATATGGCCCAAAAAAAATACCTGATGGCTCCCTGTACACGACTTCTAATATTAACTGTTGTGGCGTAACAAGCTAGTCACGCCACACTGAGGAGGAAGCCGAAAGGCACGCGTACACACACGCCGACTGGCGTCAAGTCTGGAACAGGATACGTATTGAATACTATAAAGAAAATACGTAGCTTTGGAATATACTTAACTTTTAATGCTTCCTTTGGTACATCTCTCTTGACTATACAAATGAGACTCGTAAGATACATGCACTGATACAATTGGCGCCTTGCTAAGTTGTAGCCATTACTTAGCTGAAGGCTATTCTGTCTCTCGGCAAATGAGAGCAAAGGCTTCGTCAGTATAGTCGCTAGCAACGTCGTCGTACAACTGGGGCGAGTTCTCGTACGTCTCTCGAGACCTGCCGTGTGGTGGCGCTCGGTCTGCGATCACACAGTGGCGACACGCGGGTCCGACATGTACTAATGGACCGCGGCCGATTTAAGCTACCACCTAGCAAGTGTGGTGTCTGGCAGTGACACCACATTCCTCCCCCGCAAATCGGCGAACGGCCGTGTTATAAGGCTTCCGCCCGCCGTGGGGAGGACCCCATGTTGACGTATGCGATGAGGTGGGGAGCCTAACAACAGGCGAGGCTGTGCCACCCGCACCCGGCCATTCGGTCCGAGGGGAGCTAGGAAACGCCTGAAAACCTAGTCCAGGGTGCACGTCAACATGCGGTGTATGCGGCCGTAGAGAGACAGGAGGGGCCGAAGGGTCGACATCCATGTGGTCGGGGCACCCGACGGGCGAAGACGACATCTGGTCCGGAGCGGGCAAGAGGTCCATGGTGGAGGACAGCCGGTCACGGGAAGCGAGCGGCGGCGCGTGACCCAGGGAGGCGCCAGGCGGATGCAGCGACGCGTCCACTGCAGGCGGCGCCGGCGGCGGCGCGTCGCCATGAGGCAAAATGGAAGGCAGCGTCGGTAACACCTGGGGATGAGGCGAGCCAGTAGATGGGTCCCCAGGGCGCTGACCGGACGGCACCGTCGCTGAAAGCAGACGGGGAGCGGCAGAACCCAGGCGACGACAGAGGCGCAGCCGATTGAGATGCCGACGCACCTCACCAGAGGCCCCCAAAACCAAATACATCGCGCGGCCGAGGCAGCGAAGAATGCGCCCTGCGAGCCAACGCCGTGAACCGCGATAGTTGCGATAGAAAACAACGTCGCCAGGAGCAAAAGCAGTAGTCTGCCGCTGCACTGGAACCTGATGCGGCGGATGCAGCAAAGACATCAAGGTTCGATGAGGACGACCATGGAGCAACTCAGGCGGCGAGCGACCATCGCGGGGCTGAGAGCGATACGAAGACAAAAAGAGCAACAATGCGTCCTCCCTAGAATGCGACTCTTTCAACTTCAACATCTGTGACTTGAAAGTCCGGACCAACCGTTCAGCGGCACCGTTTGACTGAGGCGAAAACGTCGCGGATGTCAGATGTTGAATACCATTGGCCTTGCAGAATGACTGAAATTCTGCGGACATGAATTGTGGGCCATTGTCGGAAACAATAGTCTGGGGAAGACCTTCAATGCAAAAAATAGCGGACAACGCGTGGATGGTGGCAGATGACGTCGTGGAAGACATCCGGACAACAAAAGGAAAATTACTGAAGGAATCCACCACAACCAACCATCGAGCATTCCAGAATGGACCAGTAAAATCGATGTGCAAGCGTTGCCAAGGGGAAGTGGCTGTCGGCCATGCAAAGAATTTCCGCGGCGGGGCGGAATGTTGTTCGGCACACGCCACGCAAGAAGAGCACATATTCGTAATCGCAGCATCGATTCCGAACCAAGTACAGTGCTGACGAGCAAGTTGTTTCGTACGCACTATACCCCAATGTCCTTGGTGAAGAAGCCGTAAGACAGAGGACTGTAACGAACGTGGGACCACGACTCTGGATTGATCATTATCCGAACGCAACAACAAAACACCACGTCGTACAAAAAGTCTCTCCTTGTGAGCAAAAAATCGGCGAACCAGCGGATCCTCGATCCGTGACTTTGACAAGGGCCATTGCGTAGCAACAAAACGCAAAACATTAGCAAGGACAGGGTCAGCAGCTGTGGCTGTAGCGACACGACGAAAATCAATCGGAAACGATTCGACCACGTCATCGGTTTCCGAATCAATGAACATGCAAGCAAGTTCGGAAGAATCGAATGCTCTATCCTCAGCAACAGGCAAACGGGACAACGCATCAGCGTTTCCGTGCTTAGCAGTGGACCGATACAAGATATCGTAGCGGTACTGCGAGAGGAAAAGAGACCAGCGAATGAATTTCTGCGCTGTACGTGGAGGTACAGGCTTGTTCGGATGAAAAAGCGATGTCAAAGGTTTGTGGTCTGTGATGATGGTAAAGTGACGACCATACAAGAAATCATGGAACTTAGTAACACCAAACACGAGAGCTAAAGCTTCTTTCTCTATCTGGGAATAATTGCGTTGCGCAGACGAGAGTAATTTTGAAGCAAAGGCAATAGGACGATCATGCGATCCATCTTTGTGCGCAAGCACAGCACCGATCCCGAAATCTGATGCATCTACCATCAACAAAAGGGGTTTCTGGGGATCGAATGGCGTAAGGCAAGTATTTGAAAGCAACGCCGATTTCAACTGGCGAAAGGCGCGTTCGCATTCCGTCGTCCAGACGAACGGAACACCTTTACGGCGTAAGCGATGAAGCGGAGCTGAAATGGAAGAAGCGCGCGGCACAAACCTGGCATAGTAGTTAATTTTTCCCAACACACTCTGGAGCTGTTTCAAGTTCTGTGGCGAAGGTAACTCCTGTATGGCACGGAGGTGCTCTGGACTCGGATGTATGCCTTGTGCATTTATGACATGGCCCAGATATGGTAAGTCACGAGCAAAAAACACACATTTGTCCTTCCTCAAGCGAAGACCATTTTGTCGCAAGACCTGAAATAACGTTCGTAGGTTGGCTAAATGTTCAGCTTCCGTCTTTCCGGAGATCACAATATCGTCCAGATAGGTCGCAGCAGTAGGGACCGACGCACAAACAGTTTGTAAATATTGCTGAAACAATGCAGGGGCGGATGCACACCCGAATGGCAGTCTTTTGAATTGGTACAATCCAAGATGCGTGTTAACCACCAAGACGCGCTGGGATTCTGCGTCCACTGGTATTTGCAAAAGTATTTACCCGGGCACAGTTTATGAAAAAGATCTTCCGGGCGGGGCAAAGGAAAAGTTGCAGTCACAAGTTGTGGATTCACAGTTGCCTTGAAGTCCACGCAAAGTCTCAATTTTCCGGAAGGTTTTGGCAAAATTACTAAGGGTGAGGCCCAGAGAGAAGCCTGCAGACGTTCAATTACACCCTGAGATTCTAAATCGTTTAATGCTCTTGCGACCTCATCACGCAATGCGTGGGGAACATTGCGCGCTCTGAAAAATTTCGGTTGCGCGTCCACTTTGAGTTCCAAATGTGCTTCATAGTTCTTAGCGCAACCAAGGCCCGGTGCAAAAATGTCTGCAAATTCTTCACAAAGACGAGAAACACTGGCGGAAGGCACAGTCTGGTTCACGGAGAGGACCTGATTTACGATTGACATGTTAAACAACTGAAATAAATCTAAACCAAACAAGTTCACTGCAGTAGAAGAACGAAGAACGTAAAATGACACAAGTTTTGTTTGTCCCTTGTATGTGGCAAGAAGGCTGCACTGTCCTAACACAGGTATCTGCTGTCCTAAGTAACTATTGAGCTGAACATTTGCGGCACGCAACGGAGGTTTGCCCAGTTGTTTGTACGTGTCGTGATTGAGCAATGAAACTGCAGCTCCGGTATCGAGCTGGAATGGTATCACTTTGCCTCCAAAGTCTAAGTCTACAAAAAGTTTATTGTCCTGCTGACGACAAGAGCGACTTTCACGTGCAATTTGAACTGATACAGGTACAGAAGCACTGGCGCCTTTACTGGATTTCCGGCGACGTCGACGCACGCGTTGTGTGGGACGAACACAGTCACTGTTAGATAAAGTGGCACTGGACGGGGTGGAAGTAACGACATGAATGTCCATGGGCGAAGGTCCACGAGCCTGATCGTCCCTGGTTCGATTCCGTCGTGAAGCAAAGGGCCTGGAATCGTTGTGATTGTCTGATCGTAGCTTTTTCTGGCAAACACTTTGAACATGGCCTTTCTTATGACAGTAAAAGCAAATAGCTTGGCGTGACGGGCAATTTTCACGCGAATGTCTAGTCGCACACCGCGGGCATGATTTTAGAACTTCATTGGTATGCTTATGCGGCTGGACTCGTGTTTGCGAGCTAGGCTGCAGCTGCGCGGACGTGCGCGAGGGCCGGTTAACGTCCCGTGCTGCGCGCCCGGCGGGCCGGTCAATGCGACACACTGCTGGCGAAGTTTCAAATGATTCCTGAGCAAAGTCAAGTGTGTCTTGCCTGTCTAATATGTTGATCACTTGTTGAAGGGAGGGATTAACTAGTTTCAAAATCTGTTCCCGTATGCGAACATCAGAAATGTTCTGTGCGATTGCATAACGCACCATAGTATTTGAATACGGAAGTCCACATTCACATGCAAAATCACAATCCCTAGTAAGTCCTTGCAAAGTTGCAACCCACTCTCTATTAGTCTGACCGGCCGTACGTTTGGTACGAAAGAACGTATACCGTTTTGCAACGACATTGACTGTTTCCTTGAAATAGGCATCTAAAGCTGACAAATTTCTTTGTATGACAGAGTTGCTACGTCGCGCCGGGGAAACAATTTCACTATCACACGGTAGGTGGACACACCGACACAAGAAAGCAAAAACGGCTGCCGCTCATTACCTTGAATTCTGTAGGCGGCTAGATGGAATCCGAATTGTTGGGACCATTCAGTCCACGACTCGTGGGTTGCTTCAAAGCTACGAAACGGAGGTGCAACTGCATGTTGAGGCTGCGGTAGTGATGAAGCGGCGGCGGCCGCATCGTTTTGCAGCGCACGTTGACCCTGGACGAGCTGTCCCAGGGCATCCAATAACGCCTGCGTCTGCTGATTCTGCAAGCGATAAAATTCGGACAGTACATCTGGAGAATGTGGCGAAGCCATGACACAAATAATTCAGAGCAAGGTAAGTAGAAAGAACACGATCCTGTAATCCTCATCGTCAATCTGTTGTGGCGTAACAAGCTAGTGACGCCACACTGAGGAGGAAGCCGAAAGGCACGCGTACACACACGCCGACTGGCGTCAAGTCTGGAACAGGATACGTATTGAATACTATAAAGAAAATACGTAGCTTTGGAATATACTTAACTTTTAATGCTTCCTTTGGTACATCTCTCTTGACTATACAAATGAGACTCGTAAGATACATGCACTGATACAATTGGCGCCTTGCTAAGTTGTAGCCATTACTTAGCTGAAGGCTATTCTGTCTCTCGGCAAATGAGAGCAAAGGCTTCGTCAGTATAGTCGCTAGCAACGTCGTCGTACAACTGGGGCGAGTTCTCGTACGTCTCTCGAGACCTGCCGTGTGGTGGCGCTCGGTCTGCGATCACACAGTGGCGACACGCGGGTCCGACATGTACTAATGGACCGCGGCCGATTTAAGCTACCACCTAGCAAGTGTGGTGTCTGGCAGTGACACCACATTAACCGTCACCCCATGTGCTTTCATCTTGTCTAGCAGTGCACCAAGTACCTCGTTGTGCCTTCTCCAATTGCATTCCCCTATCAGAATATCGTCCACAAAGCAGGTTATCTGCTCCCGAAGATTATGGTCCAAAATCGTCCCAGACCGCGAATGAACGCTGCCGAGGACACATTTAGGCCGAATGGGTAGGCGTCTGAATTGGTTAATAACGACCAAACGCAATGAAGGCTGTGTACTTCCGACATTCCGGTGCCAGCTCGATTTGCCAGAAACTGCTCCGAAGTTCGATGGATGTAAATACTGACACGCCATGAAAACGCTGCAACAGCTCCTCCAATTGCTCTGTCCGGTCAGTCTCCTCTACAATAATGGTATGAATCTGGCGTGAGTCGAGGACAAGGCGAATACTCCCATCTCGCATATCCACGACACGCACCGGGTTATTATACGTTGATGTCGTGTATTCAATTATTGCGTTGTCTATCATCTTCTTCAGTTCTAGCTGTAACTTCTTTCGATAGGCCAAAGGAATAGCGTAGCACGGTACTCGAAATGGTTGGTGTTCTTTCACCTGAAAGCAGTACTGAAATCCTTTCAGGGACCCAGGTTTCGGTAGAAATACTTCGGCGTTGCGCCTGAGTATCTTCTCTAAGTCTGCCCTCTTGCTCTCCCCTACTTCCGTTAAGTTATTCAGTTTTATATTAATGGCCTCACGTACTTCATACATAAACGTATCTTCCTGGTCATTGCTACTCAGCCCTCGGTTGTAGCGTGAATGTTCGTCATTTGACTGATTCTCATTTTCTAATCTCAAGCAGTTGTACAGGATCTGCCCTTTGGCGACTTCCTCGTCGAACCGGATACGGATACCCCCACCTTTTCCTAATAGAACAATTCCGCGACCCACGTCCATAACTGCCTTTTGCTCCGTCAGAAAGTCCATTCCAAGGAGGACGCCGGTGGTCAAGTTAGGCACGACAAATGGATTTGCCACGAGAGGATTACCCTGGCACATAAACTCTATTCTTATTTGCCGCGTTATTTCCGTGCTTCTGCCCGAGATTGCCCCTCGAATTCTTGTTTTCTGAATTTTCAACGTTGGTGCATTTGTACATGCGCCACTATCCAGGATCGCATTGACTTTCACGTTCCCGATTATTATCTCTACTATTGGGTATAAATCATGCTTTTGTCTGTTTCCCGCTTCTTCCATGAGTGGGTCTCCTACATCATCGTAATCCAGCATTCTAATGTGGCCACTACCAAGTTGGTATACGGGAGGGGGGGGGGGGAGGGGTGGTGGTCACATCTGCTATCGGTCTTTGTCAAGTGTGTGTGCTATTTTGGTGTTGCGCTCGTCCTGGTTTTGTGGCTTTGGCGGGCGGATCTCAATAACCTGCACCGCTCTCTTGTGCTCGGTGCGGTGGGTAACTATTTTGAAAGAGGTTCCCGTGTTCACGGTTACCTTTCCAACTTCCGTTTTGTTCGTTTTGACTATTATAAGTACTGTTTCGGTGCTGGGTATGGTATCTCCGGTTACCTTTCCAATTCCCGTTTTGCCCATTTTGTCTGTTAAACAACTGCCCGTTAAACTGCTGTCTATTGTCGTTACCGCGCCAATTATTTGGGCCACGGCGCCTGTTATTTACAGGATTATTCTGTGGATGATCACTTTTCCACTGCTCGCCGCTATTCTCCTTCTCTTTTAGCCTCATCTTTGTCTGTTCTTCCGTTATTACAAATTCTACCTCTCGTAATATCGCTCGAAAACCCTCGAAGTCTTCTCCACATTTACCTGCAAGAACCTGTTGGTACGCTGGTGGCAGCTTCATAAAATATAAGCGAACTATCTCACTGTCACTGCAAGGCATGTCTAAATAATGATTTTTCTTCACCATTTGGTCAAAGAATTTTATCGCGCTCTTAAAACCTGACCCTTCCATGTCTCTTAGCATCATCAACTCTTGCTTGATTCTGTCCTGTGTTACTCTAGACCAGAACCGATTCAAGAAAGCACTACGAAATTCCTTATATGTTTTGCACGATTGTGCTGTCTTTCTCATGGTTTCTGCGACCATCCCTTCTAAGTGTGCGCATACGAAGTCCATCTTCTTTTGCTCCGGCCAATACGGCGCTATTGCTTCCGTGAAATGTTTCATGAAGCTTCGAGGATGGAGCGCATTGCCTTCCTCCTTGAAGTGATGGAATTTACGGATCGTGAGATACTGTTCGTGATTGAATATGTTTTCTGCTTCTTTCCTTTCGCGGCTAATCGTGTGTGGTGAGCTCGCACCTGTAACGTGGGAGTCACAACGTCGTAGTGGCATGCAGTTGGAAATTTGCTGCTTCACTGGTTCTCTATTCATTTCGACTGTCTGCCGGCTTCCCGTACAATGTACGGTGCTTTGTAATGTCGTTTCACTCCAACTCGGTACCGACATCGGTCGCGTACTACCTTCGCACTGCCTACCGTCTGTGTGCATATGTACGGGCTCTTGCGTACGTGCACCCGCCGACACCGGTATTGGTGTTTGTCTTAACCTTGTTTCTTCGCCTACCTCTGTATTTACCCGTGTTGACGGTGACCGCTCTGTCTGTTCGGCGATTCAACGACAGCTTTGTGTCGCGCCTGTCCTCACTTTGTTTTTGTGCTTCTGCCCGTGAACCGGTGGGCGCGTCTTTTCTTTCTTACAGAAGCCTCTCCTCTAAACTTTTCTCTATTTCTTTGTATTTAGCTTCCTGACTTTCGGCAGACAATTCCGAAGTATGTGTCTTCTCGTCCTCTAATTTCCGAATACGTGTGTTCAATTTGGTCAGTACTCTTTTGCATAATTTGGGAGTCGTGAGAGTCTCCGACAATTTGTTTTGCATTACGCGCTACTATTTTAGCTTCTTGCGCCCGTTTCTGCGCTTTAGCAACTTCCGCTTTCATTTCCGTACGGTAACTTTTCATTTGGTTTTCGATACCTTCCATCTTCGTTTTCAATTCGAGACATGTTTTGTCTCATTTGTTGTGAGTTTTAGTTATTTCAGCTTGTAATTCACTTCGTGTTTTGGCTAATTCACTGTGAGTTTTATCTGCTTTGTTCACTAGTTTGTTTAGGTAACTTAAAATGCACGCCATCCCACTATTTTGCTCTAGGGTCTCGTCATTTCTCGTCCCCTCTAAATTAACAGGTGAGAAACGATCCTCTCTTTGTTCCCATTTATCATTCTCTGATACCGTACGCCTATACATGTCCTTAGGACTGGTACATTGCGCTCGGCATATTTCTGGTCTACTGATACAACGTCTCTGTGACGGTGGACTCGCGGTCCCAAACTACTGCGCTAATGTATCCGGCTCAAGATGCTGCTGTGTTGATTCGTGGGTCCCCGACGGACAGCCCACGAACTCACCGTATTCGCTATTCTCTCCTATTTGAAGCAGTTCACTGTCAATTTCAACAACTATTCCTTCCCGCTCTCCCCTTTGTTCCGTCATGGTAACAGTAACTGAGTATACGGTTCTTACTCCCGTGCTCTTCTCTCTAACCTTGCTTCGCGTAATCATCTACGTCACAAATCAATTACCCAACGCAAAACATATACAGTCTACTTTAATCCTAATACACTACATGAAATAAATTAAACACAAAACCAACACAAAAGCAACAGCAACACAAACCACAACAAAATCACGAGTTATTACAACGCCGTTATGCACAATACCAGTGAGGGCGGAACTCACTTTTACAACACAAATCCTGAAAGAAAAGCAACTAGTTCTGTTCCACACATTTAGATATTTAATTACGCACTCTGAGATCTGTTTGTCGTTACACAACATATCAGAAGATTCCTATTTCTGCTCAATCCCTGATCAGGGTCGCCACGTGTAACGTACGGGGATTTTTTTGTATAATTATCGATATATTGAAAAATATCTATTGGTAGTCTTAGTCGACCATGAGTTGCTATCTGACTTCAGTTGGCTCTGTTTAAACGCGCGGTTATGCCCCCAGTATCATTTGCATCGAAATTACCATTACACTCTAATTATTATACGAAAATATAGTGATTGCTAGCTACGAAATCAATAATGCGGTTATTAGCATATGATACCAAATTATGATTTATTCAGAAAACAGGATGAACAATATTTCTAGCCTAACATGACAATCCAATACACTCGCTAACCTAACTAGCCTATCATTGGCACAATGTATCCTCTTTTCCTAACTACTTAACTCAACACTGAACCCGCAAGTGACTCTATTGAAGTTCTGCCTGAACGGACACAGACTCAGAGCGCCAGTTCAAATGGTGCAAATGGTTCTGAGCACTATGGGACTTAACATCTAAGGTCATCAGTCCCCTAGACTTAGAACTACTTAAACCTAACTAACCTAAGGACATCACACACATCCATGCCCGAGGCAGGATTCGAACCTGCGACCGTAGCAGCAGCGCGGTTCCAGACTGAAGCGCCTAGAACCGCTCGGCCACCGCGGCCGGCGAGAGCGCCAGTCAAAGAGCTAGTGGAACACGAACTAATTTAGAGTTACAGTGCCCTACTTCGGCTGATGATTGCTAATATCACCGTAATTCTCCGTGATGATTACGACAGTCGGCCCAGCCAACGTCGTGATGCCGTCTTTCCCGTGAGCGAGCTTGGCTTTAATCTCCAACGTGGACATGGTTTGCGTCCGTAAACTCCTGTACGCAAGTGTTCAATTGCGGAGTCCGTCACTGGTCAATACTCAAGCTACTTGCACATATGCCAAGAGTAGTTGGTCGACTCAAGTGCGCGGCAGCAAAAGGTACACTTCAGATTGTATATGAACACCACAAGTTAGCACAAATCTCGTTTCTCTTCTCAGAGGAACAGATAATGATACGTGTATGGAATCGTATGCTCTACACTATTCAGACTTGGAGAGTAACCACTGAACTCAATGCTGGTAATTTCTGCAACCCACTTCTCTCCACGCTCTCCAAGCAGGGCAGCCAGACACCGCGACTGCTCTAGTCCACTGCCGACCCCCAAGTCCTCCTTCAGAGTTTTTGCAAACCTGGCCGTTCTTCGCCGCATGGATCCGTGCGCGTTGGTAGCCAATCACGACACAGACTTCCATGTATTCGTGCGCGTTTGTACCCAACCACGACACAGAATTCTCCCACGGTTACTGTTGCCGCCAAACTTTTAATATGTATCTCTACGCACTCTGCGCCAATCCGGCCACAGTCTTCCGCAAATTTTCCACTGTGGCACGAAATCATCTTTCTCTCTTTCGCATATAGCTCCTTCTCACTTCTTGTTGTGATGGCCCAGCCTCTCCCAACGTCTTTGGTGGTCTGAAGTGCCAGCCGACAAAGGGGTCCGGCCGAGGCGATCCTGTTAGTTTGACATGACACACACAACTTCCTTTTCTGTGTCCATTCTCTCCTACCGGTGGGCCAATTATCAATTACTATTCGGTGTATTAGTACTGATTTAGCATCATGTAAGGTGCAAAATCTGCTACCTTACAAACTTCTAGAGATGTTGTCCAAACAGAACCTTTCTTTCCTTAATGACACAGGGGAACCCAGCATGGACCACTTAATGACTTAGATGATAGCCACACAGAAGGCGCAAATGAGATAACAACTGTTGCAGCATATAAGACAATAACGGGAAGACCGACGTCAAGTAACAGTGACTTTGATTATTGCAATTCATAACGCTGTAGTGACACTGATTTTACTTCGTTTAGCCTTTATGTATCTGAGACGATGACCATTTAGAGACCTTATCCAGGGACGATTCAAGTTCGCGTGGATCTGACACCTGGAGGGAGAGATGGAGAATGCATTGTTAATGGTTCAAATGGCTCTGAGCACTATGGGACTTAACTTCTGAGGTCATCAGTACCCTAGAACTTAGAACTACTTAAACCTATCTAACCTAAGGACATCACACACACACCCATGCCCGAGGCAGGATTCGAACCTGCGACCGTAGCGGTCGCGCGGTTCCAGATTGTATCGCCTGGCCGATCCGTGTGGCCGAGCGGTTCTAGGCGCTTCAGTCTGGAACCGCGCGACCGCTACGGTCGCAGGTTCGAATCCTGCCTCGGGCATGGATGTCTGTGATGTCCTTAGGTTAAAGTACTTCTAAGTTCTAGGGGACTGATGACCTCAGATGTTAAGTCCCATAGCGCTCAGAGCCATTTTTGTAGCGCCTAGAACCGCTCGGTCACCCCGGCCGGCAATGCATTGTTAGTTCCAACATTAATATGGTAATTGTATAGTAAGCATGAATAACCGGTAATTGAATTTGTTCCGGGATTAAGGGGTAAGTAATGTTAGTAGGAAATCGGGTCGATGTAAGAGATGGAAGGCAAGGTCTTATCCGTGGATGAGGGCAGTGTAACGTCACTATTCAGTTTTTAGCTAAAAATGAGAAACAGTGAGAAGCCGCTAGGAAGCACTGCATTATCAGCCGTGGTCTGGTAGTCACATGTGTAGCTACATGTGGCTCAAAATAACAAACACTTAAGGGAATTTGCAGACGAGGCTGTCTGCACTCCGCAGTAGTAACGACTAGCAGGCGGGTCGATGCCATCACACCACGACAAGTCTCTTGTTATCGGAAATGTGACGAGGGACGAGGTATTAGCGAAACAAATATGTCTCAGAGAGATATAAATATGTCTGAAGTTTGAGGCAGAAAGCATTTTCTTGTTGCCAGGATTCTGCAGCACCATTACGAAGCCAAGAGTCACACTGGGCAGTGAGATGTCTGGGCATCGCTATCAGCAGCCATTGGTTAGAGACTTGGCTGCGCCTTCTGCTGCCAGCACTAATTTCCCCAGAGGACTCGGTGCCACAACTACGTTAAACTGCTGTCCATTCCTGTTGTCATCGGCACTGAGTTCGTAGTGGGACTTAGTGCCACAGTACCAGCTACCGTCCAACGCCTGCCTGAGGACAAAAAGTTAAAGACCGTGCGCAGCCGTCTCCATGCACCATTATGGAAAACATGTGCAGAACAAAGGGCCTATGAGAGATGTGTGCGAATTCCTACGGGACCAAACTGCTGAGGTCATCGGTCCCTAGACTTACACACTACTTGGACTACCTTAAAATAACTTACGCTAAGAACAACACACACACATGCCCGAGGGCGGACTCAAGCCACCGGCGGGAGGGGCCGCGCAATCCGTGACATGGCACCTCTAACCACGCGGCCGCTCCACGGGGCCCCGTGAGAGCTCCACGCCGTTGAAGAAAGTATCACAGGGCGCCTATGCAGCATCCAGGGCAGAATCCGCTGTCCATATGTCAGCGCTGGCCAGGGACAAAAGAGTGAGGCGTGTTTCTCTCATAGAGCCACGATGCACCATGTATTAGAAATATATAAAGGCATTCCACATTATCAACAGTATTTCGACTATGCCTACCGGCCTGTCACCACGACTCACTTACCATCCTGAGAGCTACAGCTATTTTCAATTTCCTCTTTCATTTTAATAGTGGCTAAAATATAATTGTAATTTGCTCTTTCCTTTTAATAGTGGCTAAAATATTAGTCTGATTGGAGGAGAGCAGAGAGAGTTGTGTGTGTTTAAATTTATCTCTCAACATCATCTTAAATTTCTTTACTAAATTTCTCACGATGTTTCAGTAACCCTAATACACCTCTGATGACGTCAAAAGAAAAGGGGATTCACTTGGAAGAATCGAAACTACTCAGAAGTCCTCGGAACGTGATTAGAAATTCTCGAGAATTCCCTCCCCAGCGCGTCCTGTTTCGGCAGATTTTTCGGAAATACTCGTACGTATTCCTAGGGAAGACAATAGATTCAAATGAACTCTCTCTCTCTCTCTCTCTCTCTCTCTGTGTGTGTGTGTGTGTGTGTGTGTATGTATGTATGTATGTGTGTGTGTGTGTGTGTGTGTGTGTGTGTGTAAAATTTATGGCCCTTCTCCGAATTTTTCGGAAGTATTCGGGACAAAAGAAGAAAGTTTCGGAATTCTCTGTGGTGATGTCATCTCAAGCTCACAGACCTAGGGCGTATCATGTTACAAATGTAAACAAAGTGGGCCAGAATCTAGTTCAAGGTGATTAGCCTAAATCAGAAACGTAAACAAACTGCGCTGTGAGCCCCATAACTAAGCTACTTAAGAAAATATACGATTCAAGACTAATCAAAATACAGGTCTCATCAAAATATCTCCTTTTTTCCTTCCTAAAATAGTATTAGGTCAGTTCGTTTGTCTGTGGCAATGTTGGGTCTGTGGCTATGTTGGCTGTTTTTTACATGTTTTATTGAGATGAATAACGACTAGGTTATTCGTACTATTTCATAGTTGTTCATGGGAAGATCAATCTGCAATCATTTTACAGAACCTTGGCTCCGAAGTTCCGATTTTAAAATACTTCTGCCTTACTGAAAAGGAGTTTCTTGACATAAGTCGAGTAGACCTGAATCATTTGTAATAAAAAGTAGTAATGCCTAGTTAATATCAGAGGTTACATTTTTTAGTATAGAAGTGCTACATCAGAGTACAGATTTTGTCAAAACACCTTCTTCTCTTCTTCCTAAAATAGTTCTAGGTCAGGTCATTCGGTTTTTGCCATGTTGTGTGTTTTTACCTGCCTCATTCTGAAGAATTACGATTAGGTTCTTGATATTATTTAGTAGATGTTTATAGGATATAATCCTCAAATCGTTTTAGAGAGCCTTGGCACCCAATTTATGATTTTAATCCAGCCCTTAACCCGAGTAGACCTGAGTAATTTGTAATAAAACCAGTAATTCTAGTTAATATCAGTGTTTACATTTTTGTACTGTAAAAATAATGCTTTATGTTCTTCCCTCCTAAAATGGTGATTGGTAAGGTGAAACATTACTGAAAAACTTATAAAAATTTCTGGTGAAGGGAGTTCGTTCTATGTACCAGATTCAAAGTAGCCTCAGACTGAAACACCATGACCCATTACTTAACGTAGATGTGGAGAAAGGATTGTGACCCTGGGCAAGCATCAGAGAAAAATTCAGTCTTAGAAATATTTAATTTGGGGATCCATTGCGCTTTTCATGAAGAGTAGACCTACAGAATGGAATTAGTTATCTTCTTTAGTAGCTTGCAGTAATTCAGGCTACCTACCTGTTTGTTTTCTTGCCACTTAGAGTAGTATTTTATTCAAATTCTAATTCGTGTTGTTATAAGCTTAGTCAGGTTAGTTTCGCTACATCTCCTCATTTAGGCCTAACATGAAATGTCAACTGTCACTTCAGCATTTTATTTTTTCCACAATTTTTAGTAACTAGTTATACACAAAAATAGAGTTAAAGCTTTTAATTTGGGGTTTTGCATTCGCGTTTTAGACATCACTATCGACAGATGTGTGTGTGTGTGTGTGTGTGTGTGTGTGTGTGTGTATAGAAAATAGCATTGTGACCCCAGACATAAACGTTGTATTTTGTTGTTTTGCTCACACACTTTTGGTAAAATTTTGGACCTTGGAAGATCATTGTGACACTCGACAAGCATCAAAGAAAAATTTAGATGAGGAAAACACTTAATTTGAGGATCCGTTGTGTCTTGCACTAAGCCTGGTACGATGTTCGCACTTTGGAGTGGCTATATGATGTTTCATTTTAATGGTTTGTAAAATACTGGGATGTGATTTGATGTTTCGCTATAATGTCCGCCGCCATTCCAATAAATTAAAGAGGGCTTCTTGGAATGTGAAAGATGTTACAGATAAGAGGCCCGTTGCTTGTCACATCATGATAATGAGTGCGTCGATATCGTGGGTGTTGTTTTGGTATCACAGCTAGAACAATGACCTGCTTAATTCACGTAACAGATGTAAAGAAAGTTTGCTAGACTGTATGTTGCTACACTGCCACGGAATGTTTACCTTCGCGTCCATGGAAGCTGGTACACACCAAAACACCATATCATTTGTGGAATATCTGAACATTATTGCATTTCTTTATGGCAGATGTCTTATCGACAGGCATGACACTCTCGACCTAGATAAAATGTCCTTTTCACAAGGTCAGAGTCATGGTACAGTGGTTTGATAAAAATTATAGTCGTTGTGTCGGTTGCTGTGGGAATCGGCTCCGACATAACAAGGAAGGAGAGAAGTTGCGATGGCCGGTGACAGTCATCCAAAACACTTTCAAATTAACAGGACAATATATTTCTAAAAAGGAAAGAAAGATATGAGGCAGCTTGGTGTGCTTCCTACACCTTCTACATGCAATCACTTTACTCGCGATTACTACTCGCAAAACGCAGGCGAAGTATCGTATTAGCTGCTGATAAACCTCGCTGGATGTGAGGTCGTGGTCCAAGAAACTCTTCCGTTCCTGACGTTTCGTCCAGGACTGCGCTGAACATCTTCAGAGGCGCTCCTCCGCTGAGTCTTGCCGACTGACTGGTCGGACGTCCGAGAGCCACATATATACTATAGGAAAGGGAGCGTGGTCGAAGTAGCACGTGATAAGCAGAGATAATCCTTGTCAAAGATAAAACTTAACTATCGATTGTCGTCTAAAAATGGTTCAAATGGCTCTGAGCACTATGGGACTCAACTGCTGAGGTCATTAGTCCCCTAGAACTTAGAACTAGTTAAACCTAACTAATCTAAGGACATCACAAACATCCATGCCCGAGGCAGGATTCGAACCTGCGACCGTAGCGCCTTTAACCGCACGGCGATTGTCGTCTTGTCAAACATAAAATTGTCTAGCAATTCTGCAGAGTTACTGTCCATATGCCGCCAAGTTTCATTGCCTCTTCTTTGCTATTAAAATTATCCTGACGCTTATAAATTTCAATGGCTTCTCTACATAGTCGTGGATAATAATCTGACGTTGTAGATAAAATTTCTGTTTCAGAAAACTTCACTTCGTAGTTTCCTGACTTAAGAGCATGCTCTGCTACAGCTGATTTCTCAATTTTTCCTAGTCGGCAAAAACTTTTGTGCTCTTTTAGCCGTGTATTTACGCTCCTTTAGGTAGTTCCGGTATAAGCTTTACCACACGTACACGGAATTTTGTATACACCACATGCCGACTGAGGAGGGCGTTTATCCTTCACAGATCGGAGTACTTGACTTATTTACTTTATTGGTCTAAGGACCGGTCTGATGTCATGTTTCTGTAAAATCTTACCTATCTGATCCGTTACTTTTTTAATAAAAGGGAGATAAACTGTATTTTTCCGTCGTTGTGAGTCATCCTTGTCCTTCTGTCTTCCGTTCCTTAACCGACTAAGAAAAACTGAGATATCATCTGTAACAGAACATGCTCTTCATTCAGGAAACTACGAAGTGAAGTTTGCTGAAACAGAAATTTTATCTACAACGTCAAATTATTATACGCGACTATGTAGAGAAGCCATTGAAATTTGTAAGCATCACGATAATTTTAATAGAAAAGAGGAGGCAATGAAACTATGGACAGTAGCTCTGCAGAATCGCTAGACAGTTTTATCTTTCACAAGACGACAATCGATAGTTAAGTTTTATGTTTGACAAGGATTATCTCTACTCATCACGTGTTACTTGGACCAACACCCCCTTTCTTGCAGTATATATGTCGCTCTCGGACGTCCAACCAGTCAGTCGGCAAGACTCAGTTGAGGAGCGCCTCTGAAGATGTCCAGCGCAGTCCTGGGCGAAATGTCAGGAACGCAAGAGTTTCTTGGACCACGACCTCACATCCCGAAAGGTTTACCAGCAGCTATGTCACCCGGTCGTGAAGGCCTTCATTCTATGTACCATCGTATTTCTGTTACAGAGCACTGATGCTCTCGATGTCAGCGATCTACCTCAGACCGACTAGCGACGGGCGGCTGGTAAAGTCAACGTTGATAGGGAGCGCTGGTATAGCCGGCCGAAGTGGCCGTGCGGTTAAAGGCGCTGCAGTCTGGAACCGCAAGACCGCTACGGTCGCAGGTTCGAATCCTGCCTCGGGCATGGATGTTTGTGATGTCCTTAGGTTAGTTAGGTTTAACTAGTTCTAAGTTCTAGGGGACTAATAACCTCAGCAGTTGAGTCCCATAGTGCTCAGAGCCATTTGAACCATTTTTAGGGAGCGCTGAACGCGTTCCTGGAGACGTGGCGCTGCCCTCTCTTTCCATTGGAGCGGGCGTCATTGCTTTCTTGATGCCGTTTCGAGGCATTGCGCTGGTCGGTGTGCAGTCGATGCTTTAGGACTGCACAATAATGAACTCGTATTGAGGTCTCAGCTACCATTTTCGTCTGATCTGAACCCACTGTAAAACATCTCGGACGCTATAGAACGCCTGTTCCACGCCCAATATCCACTGGTCCGTAATTTACGGTAATTGCGTCACCTGAGTGTAGAGATCTGGCACTACATGTCTCCAAAAATATACCAGGAGCTTGTCGAATCCATGACATACTTAATCGCTCATGTACTGTGGTTCAAATGGTTCAAATGGCTCTGAGCACTATGGGACTTAACTTCGGAGGTCATCAGTCCCCTAGAACTTAGAACTACTTAAACCTAACTAACCTAAGGACATCACACACATCCATGCCCGAGGCAGGATTCGAACCTGCCACCGTAGCGGTCGCGCGGTTCCAGACTGTAGCGCCTAGAACCGCAGGCCACTCCGGCCGGCTGATGTACTGGGTTTTGAAGCTGGAAAAATTGTTCAAATGTGTGTGAAATCTTATGGGACTTAACTGATAAGGTCATCAGTCCCTAAACTTACACACTACGTAACCTAAATTATCCTAAGGACACACACACCCATGCCCGAGGGAGGACTCGAACCTCCGCCGGGACCAGCCGCACAGTCCACGACTGCAGCGCCATAGACCGCTCGGCTAATCCCGCGCGGCTTGAAGGTAGACCAAGACAGTACAAAGGAAGGGTCATGATGTTTTGTCTCATCAAAATATACCCTGTTTTATTCGCCGGGGCACACCAAATATTACTTCGATGTCTGTTAAGGCTTCGCCTTCCAAAATTATCAGTTGTGTCCTGTACGCATTCTGTAACCATTTCCGTACGTTAAAAACTATTTTAAGAAAGAAAGGGAAGGAAGATTAAGATTTATCGTAAACATTTTTAACGGAGCGTGGCGGAGGGTAGTTGTGGTACCACTGTCTCTTTCCCCATTTGTTGTTCCATTCACCAACGCCGCATGTAAAGAATGATTGCCAGTAAACCTTCAAATTAGGTACTATTCTATTCCTGTAAAGATGCGCTGAAACTCGTTAATCTTAATAATTTGCCTATAAAAGTAAGTACATAGTAACGTTGCGCAACTAACCGTTCAAATAGCGACATGCGACCTTTGGTGATGTACCGCACGCCATGAAGAGTCGTCTCCCTGGAGAACTCGTGTAGGATCCTCAGCAGGCGCTCCCCTCTGCTCTTGCTCCTGCCCTTCTCTCGTCTGTAATTGAGTACAAGCCCAGCTCAGAATGTTGCTATAAAATCATGGTGCATGGAAATTACCTAGACTTTTTTGTATGAAAAATTTTTTCCATGTTTTTGAAACTACGTTAACCTACGGGAATTTCTACTATTTCTCCGTCGTAATATAATTTATCATTTGTGGTGTAACATTTGAAATTAAACAGTTTGTATAAAACCAACTAGTGAAACATTGCTATAACTTTCTCGTAGAACCACAATCAACATTTTCTTGAGAACCTGCCACTCAACTGAAATAATACACTCAGTTTCATTAGCAAAAGTTACTTTCATTAAATGAAAACTGATTGGGAAACAAAAATAAAGTTCCAAAGAAGAAATCAAACGATGAACATGGTAAGCTCTTACCAAATTCTATTCGATGCGCAACCATAGGAACAAATGGATATGGAAAAACTGCATTAATGACTGATGATTATATTGTGGCTCCAGAAAGGTTGAATTGGAATAAAATCAATTACATGTACGTTTATTCAAAACGTTCAGATCAACTGAAATACTTGCAATTTATAAGAAAGTGCAAAAAATTTGAAAATAAAAATAATAAGAAATTGTTAATTTTTAGAAAATAATGATGACATTATGCTGCTAGATGAATGTGAAGATAATTCAGCTGTTATATTTCACGATTTCATTCCTGAAAATCAAGATGTTGTTAGCGAGTATTTTAGTACAGTAATTTTAAACATAAATGTAGTAAATGTTCGAATGAGGACTAATTCGGTTTCTGTACAATAGACATGACTAGGAAGCTTAAAGAAGGAAATTGCAGACATGAGTGAATAACTTTCTTAATTAACTAATTGTTTACCTTCAATAAATTCTTGCCCAATATAAACCAGAGGCTGTTAATATGCTAGATGAAATAGAAAGATGAAGAAACGAAAGAGGAATTTAAAAACTGGAAGAAACTACTTAGAACAGAGTGTGAAAAATTAAAAAAAAATCAACCTGTTATTGATGATATCGAAAAAGTTAAAGAAGGAATTGAAGGATTTGGTAATAATGCGTTGAAAGCTATTGAAAAAAAACAGACACGTTCAAAAACAGATGGTTCCTTATCGCTATTTCAATGAGGCCGACGATATACCACCAGTTAAATACTGTGAAAGTCCAATGCAAGATTATGCTTTAAGCCAATCAGAAATACAAGATGTATTGACTAAACATGAAGAAGAGGTTAAAAACTGAATAGCTCAGAAAAAAATAAACAAGGGTGATGTTTAAAAAGCAGATGTAAATATAAGTGAAAGGATGTTCGAATTTATCAGCCATAGTGAAGATAAAGTTTTTTGGTTAAGACCTGCCGATACATTTAAATATAGGGTGTTTCAAAAAAGACTTTACAATTTTAAAAATTCATATGAATTTATTGAACGAAGATATAGAGCTGGGATTAGTTTTATTTTGTAGGGAAGCACATTAAGGTTTTTTTTACCTTAAGCTAAAGGTGTTGTATTTCTCTTCCGTTGGTTATCCTGCACAAATCCCATCACCAATCTATTTCTTCCCAGCCTCGCTGTAGCACAGCAGGAGTACCTTGCTCAGTGACGGCGTAAATTCTTGCTGTAATTTCAGGTAGACAAGCCGGCACAAGGGGTACAAACACGATATTCTTGATAAATCCTCATAAAAATAATCAAGTGGTGTCAGATCTGGGGAACGTGTGGGCCACGCAATTGGCACAGTTTCACTGCTAATCCATTGTCCTGGAAAGCGGTCACTGAGAAAATCCCAGACATCAGCCAGGTAGTGTGGTGGTGCACCATCTTTCATGAAGTAAAACTTTCGTTCTTGGTCACAGTCATCGATCTGTGGTATCAAAAACTGTTGCACCATATCCAGGTATATTATCTCGTAGATGGATCTTTCATGGAAAGAAAAGGGGCCGTAAACTTTGTTCTTGATCAGTGCACAAAAATATTCAGTTTTGGACTATCACGAACATGTCTCAATGTTTAATGTGGATTTTCACTGCCCCAAAAACCACAGGTGTTAACCTTGCCATTTAAGCGAAAAGTTGACTCCTCAGAAAATATGATTTTGTCCTGGAAATTTTCATCCCCACGTAAACGATTTAACGTACCTGCACAGAAGTTCTTGTGAGCAATTTTATCAGTGTCTTTTATTGTTTGTACGATCGTCAGTCCGTACGGTTTCAAATACAAACAGTTTCTCAACACATGCAAAACAGTCGTTTGTGAGATTTAGAGTTTGCGAGATGCACGCCGGGTCGATTTCGTAGGGCTGGTGACAAAATATTTTCTCACCCGCTCAATGACGTCGTCAGATGTGCTAGAACGACCTGATGATTTGCCAAGTCTTACCGAGCACGCTGTTTCTACAAAGCGTTTATGCCACTCATAGATTGTAGGCCGAGTAGGGGGATTTTTAACGTACTTGGTACCGAAGTTACGCTGAACTGTTGTCGCCGACTTCGAGTCTTCAAACCAAATCACACAGCTAGCAAGTTCGGGTCCAGGGAAGACAGCCATCTTTAACACAACTGCTGCTAGCGCTCCCTCTGGTGCGATTTGCCACGAACTATGCGGGACTAAACTTGATATATTTCCCTACAAATTATCACTACAATCACCTCTGTAGGTAGTTCTAAATTCCTTTTAGAAACATCCTGTATATTGGCAATAAACCAGTAAAATTTGATGGAGATAAATTAGCAGTTGGTGATAAGAGATGTGAAGGTACAAATCGACTGATTAATTTTTTCACTACAAAACAAATCACTATGGAAGATATCAGCACAACATTTAATGCTGCTCATTTATAAATTTATGCACGTATTTTTAACCATTCAAGAACATTATACTCTGAAAATGATCAAAACAAAATAAAGCCAAGTGCAGATATTAAATATAATAAATTCAGAAAAGAAATTGTCGATGTCTATTTCCCAAAATCAATTTTGGTGGAGGCTTCATAAAGAACTGTACAGAAAAAGCAGTTGAATATCTTTGGTGATTGACATTTGTCAATGAATCGAGATATTAGCAATAATTCATGGCAAAGAATTAGCTGGAAATAAAAATTATCACAGCAAAAATGTCAGAATAATGAAAAAGTTAACAAATCAATTTATGGACTTCATTACCAATAATACTAAACGAATCCCATATTTGACCAGAATTTTGAATAATTTACCACACACATTTTGAAGAACTGTAAAGTATGGGAAAGGATTAGTATAATTTACCATTGCCAGAGATGTATATATCAGACTACATGTACTGTGGACCATTTGACAAACTAGATAAAATATTAGCTACAGTAGATCAAGGAATAAGTCCATCAATGAAGCTTGTAGAAAGCATAGTATTGGATATAGGGAAAATAAAGATTTCTAATCTAGATCTCAGGCCAACAAAAAACTTCAGTTAGCTACGAAATAGAAAATGTATGCTAACGATGCATTGCTTGGCGGAAACGGAGCAGCTACAGCAAAAATAGGAATAATGTATGGATAAAGAAAAATGAATATGGGCCTTGATGAAAATAGTTGGGATTGTAAAAATATTAATTTTCATAAAATTTGTACATATAGGAATGAATAACTTCACCACTGATTGTACTTTGCTATCTAATCGCAAAACTAAAGAATACTCAATTAAAATTGAACTCAGTAATAATTAATTACATAGCAGTGATAATTTATTAATTGATGAACAAAAAGGAAAAAGGGATAAGAAGGCAGGAGGAAATTTACTCATAACATTAGGTATACGTGTTGTGAAATTACTATCGAACAGCTAACAAAAAGGAAAGAAGTTTCGGGACTAAAAACCATGGAGATAGTTTTCTTCCATTACTATCGGCTGTGTTACCATATCTAGCAACTATTGGTACAGTAGCAGGTAGAGCAGCTGATATTGCAAAACCAGTAAGGGACAAGAAAAAAGGTGATTCAGAATTAGAAAAAGAAAAGAGACATAATTTAGCAATGGAGAAGAAAGGGACTAGAACAAAAAGTTTCCAAAAATTAATCTATAGGTATCCCAATGCGTTAAGTAATTTTGATATAGAAAAACTAGCTACACAATTAAAAATCAACTACTTTCGTAGTGTTTTTATAGTTGATGAGTTATCTACCCATCCTAGAGTACATGAATCTGGAATAGTTATTTAGAATACATATTATCATGTTGTTACTCATCTGATATGCTGCTATGAGAATAACGATAAAAAATTGTGTTTGATTCATTTGCTGGTACTATACAAAAAGAACTCGTTAACTATTTGGCAAAATTTTGAATCTAGTATGCTCATGTTCTGAAACAAAGTGCAGCCCAGCAACTGAAAGATGACTGTGAAATACAATTACTTACAAAAAATCAAAAAAAGATTACAATCAAAGACCAAAGATTTGCTCCCAATATTAAAAAAGAAAACAGAAACTCTAGTTAAACTGCTCAACAACAATCTAACTGATGTTTATAATACTAGTGCAGAACTAAAATCATTCATAGAACCAAAAATAGAGAATGTAATTAAGCAATTTTAAAATAAATTTTGTAACATTTTTAAAGCATCTAAAGTTATATAGGTTTTAAAGGTAGAAGACTGGTAGACATAAAAAACCTATAAATGGTTTGATGCGCTTAACAAACAGTATTTAGAAAATTATTTAGCTAATCTTGTTACAAAACCTGCATACACCAAGATTCTCACAGATTTTAGCCAAAGAAATGGGATTTATGATAGCATCATAGAACATCATAATAAAGAAACAGATAACATGAAAACAAGCCTCCATCATGCATTAGATAAGATAGATTTACTGGAATGTCAACTTAAGTCATCTAATCAGCTGCCTGACTTTTTATTATTGGATCATGTCAAGCTACAGAATACCTGAAAAATGGAGAAAACGAAGTTTTTCCTCAGGAGATGTGGAATATTAACCCCCCACAGAATAATTTTCTCAAAGCATATGATGCATTTCTCGATTTTAAATGTTTTACACTACTAACAGGAGACGCTGACTTAAGTCAATTTAATTTCGAAATGAACTAGCCTATTTATTTAATCAATATATCTCAAAGAAAAAATATTATGCCAACTCAGAAGACAAGAAAGAGATTAGTTGCAACTTTAGTGAAAACATTTATGTAGGTTCTTTCGCATACACAGTTATATATGGCAAAAAGAACCTCATTTACGATGCTCAACACAGAATTTTAACAGAGAATGTTTAAAATGAAAACGTGGGTGTGTCTAATTAAATCCAGTTTTATTCTTGTAGACTACTTCAGCATTTTCAATTTTTAAAATCAGTTAATATTTGGCTGATTAATTAACGAAAATCGACTATTCAGTAGACCTGCTGACAGAAAATACTTCTTAGCTCCTGTTTCTAGAGCAGTTCGTGAATGACTGAGTATTTATCGCTAAGCGCCGCAGCGAAGCTCACACTGTACTATCAGTCCACTCTTTCCTGGATGGCTGCAGCAACTCAGCTGGTTCAGGAAACTGCTAACACAGGGCTCATTTTTGTTCCCGAATCAACTTCGTTCCTCAAGTACCAACTACATATTTAATTTGTGAAAGTTACAGCCTTTCCCTGTTGGACACAGATGATTTGCTATAAAATTGGACTGGCTGGCCAGTACTATTGTAATTTGCTGTCGTCGTCCTCTGCTCGAACCCAACAAGAAGAAGACGAAGACGACTGCCAGAAGCAGCTCTTCCAGTGCATACCAATATCCACTGGCTAAGGCGCAGCAGAAGAAGATGCGTGGACGATGGTTATATTCCAAGTCGCAGTCCAACAGCGACGGTCAGAAAAAAAGATAGGGTGAAATGAAATAAAGAGAGTGACATCAGAAAAAAATCCGCCTAGTTTTCTTTTAGAAGGTGCCGAAAAGTTTTGATGAAATTTTGTATAACCCAGAGTCTCAAATAACTTTTTTAAAATTAATTCTAGTGTGCTCAAAGCGCCCATTATTTTCAACTAAAATTACATTTCATTCTATATAGATTTTAGTTAGGAATGAAAAATCTTCTCTAATTTTTTAAAATTAATTATAGCGTGCCCAAAATGCGCAATATTTGCTCTCAATGTACCCACTTACTACTCTTGTCAGTTACTTCACAACTAAGAAGAAGTTTAATTTAAAGGAATAACAAAAAAATAATTAGCACATCAGGTGATATTGCTTTGTTAGTTATTTCCTTCACTTTTCCAATAGAAATATTATGTTTTAACAAGCAAGATAGAGGGCATAGAAAGAAGGCTTAGAGGGCAACTAAAAGTAAGCGAATGGTACGGCGATAGGTAGAAAGAAAGGCTACGTCAGTCGATAGAGCATGAATGACAAAGGCCTGAGTTAAATTTTCAGTCTGGCAACAGTTTTAATCTGAGAGAAAAAATCGATTTACTTCACATTTTTGCACAATGAGCTAGTAAACATTCAGACAGACATAGGCTACATGTTTCTTTTAATATATGTAATTATAAATAGGTATATGGTATAAAAAGAGGAAATGTTGTTAACAAAAATATCAAAAATACCTTGACGTTCCAATAGGAATATTCTACATGTTTTAACATATGCATTTTATAAATATGTATACGTATTTTATAGTGCTATGTGAAAACAAGTCATATATCGTTGTTATCAAAATTCGCGAAGAAGTCTTCACATATTTACTTCAGGCTGTTACTTGTTGCTCTAATAAACATTTTCACAAACACAGACTATAAATTTTCAATTTATATTATACATAAATATGTGTATAAAATATGCAAAGGGGAAGCTTTTTTCTCAGTAACCTCATAAACTTCTTCATTATTTACTTCAGAGTTTTATACGTTTTTCTAATAAACATCGGATGAACATAGGCTGCATATAAGTATTTCTTAAATATATGGTACGTAAATACATATATAGTGCATAAAGGGGAAGTTTTAGCAAAAATCTCAAAAAATACTGACCAGTTTGCTTTAGAACCTTACACAATATTCTCGTAAATATTTATACAGGTGCAGGCTATAGTATATTGTTAGCAAAAATCTCGACAAAATTTTTACTGATTACCTTCACATTTTTACACTGTGGTCTAATAAACATTCACATGTACATAGGATATATTTCTTTGAGCAACAATTTACAGGTGTTGTGTTAAAACCAATAAGAAATAAAATGCCCTTCTGTGGTATGAAAATGTGTGTTTTTTTTTTTTCTTCCTCGCAGTCAGTTTTAAGTTCAATAGCAGAGTATTTAAACCACTAGACAAATCATTTCTGCCCTAGATATTCTTTCTCCTTGTATATAGTCTTTTTAACAAAAATTGTAAACACAGCAATGTGCTGTTCTGTTTTCTTCCTCATAGATGTTTTTAACAGATAGCGAGTAAGTTTTATTTATGGCTCACTCTGTAATCCTACCTATTTACAGCTTAGAGATGTCTGAAATCATGTAACTGAAGTTACAGATATAACAGCTGCAGAGTTCCTATTCATACCAGCAATGACTTCATTTGAATTACCTATTGATTTAAAGCGGTTTCATTTCGCAATCAAGGTTTTGTTTGCAATAACAAAAAACATATCTCAGTGTCAGAGAGATGGGGAGAAGGGGGGGTGGAGGCGGAAGGTGGCGGGGGGAGGGAGGAACTGAATTGACATAGAGAGGGGAAAGGAGGATATGTACAAAGAGAGGGGAAGGAGTAGATGAAGACAGAGATGTAGAAGAATACGATTACGACGTTCATCCAGATCCCATATACCGTACACTTAGCCATTGCAAAGCATGGCGTTGTTCGCTAGTAATTTACATATTTGAAAACGTTACCCAACTGTCTGACGCCCAACCATCAGATGAAACTGAAAATGGCTTGACTACTGCAAAGGAAATGTCAGCTGGACAGACGGTACTCAGTAACAACATGTACTGTGCACTCACAGCGCATTTTACATATTAGAAGACTCAACCAAAGTCGTAATATTTCAAATTGGATAAAGGCTGCTACTACCAAATATGATACCAAGTTTAAAATCAATGTCATAATAACGGACAGCGCTTCAGGCATGAAATCATTGGTCATTCTTCTGAACCTTTCACGTGTCCAGTGTTTTGCATATTCATTAAATCTCTTTGTGTAACATATAGTACAAAACTCAACAAATGATGTCAAAAGAGCAGTTATGTTATCCAAAAGAAGTCGATCTTCTTCAGGCAAACTGGTGAAATACATGTTGATCAAAGATAAGACTAATTACTAACAAATCGACGCCATGATGTGCGGGAATTTTTCAGTTTGTGGGGACTTCAATGATACCATCATTGAGCTCCAAGGAACCCGTGAACTAGACATCTATTACTATGTTGACTGTAGACGACAACTACAGAAGAGTAGTTTAATACATAATGCCCTAAAATTTTATATCAGAACTAGCTCAGGACATGGCGTAGCACAGATACGTATTTATTCCGATTTTTCGTTATTCTGTATCCTCCTTCCCCTCTATCAGTACATCTCCACTTCTCCCTCTCTAAGCATCTCCTCCTAACAGCTCTATATCCCTCTCCTCCCCCCACCCCCCTCAGTCCATCTCATCATGCATTCTCTGTCCATCTCTCCATACCTTCTCTTTCCCCATCTTCACCTCCGCCCATTTTCTCGTCGCAACTCACTTTGTTTATCACCTCCACCCCCTCCTCTCTCTATCTGTCGCCTACTATCACCTCACTGTGTGCATCTGCTCCTACCTCTTACTGTCTCTATTTTCTCTTATTTTCTTCCTCTGTCAGTCTGTTACTCTTCCATCTCTCTGTCTCTCTCCTACTCTCTCCAGTCTCCGTCCATCTGTTTCTTTCCCCTCTCCCCCTCTCCAGCTCTCCCCCCTAAGTTGGGTTGGGTTGTTGTGGGGGAGGAGACCATACAGTGAGGTCATCGGTCTCATCGGGTTAGGGAAGGATGGGGAAGGAAGTTGGCCATGCCCTTTCAAAAGAACCATCCCAGCATTTACCTGGAGCGATTTAGGGAAATCATGGAAAACCTAAATCAGGATGGCCAGGCGCGGGTTTGAACCGTCGTCCTCTCGAATGCGAGTCCAGTGTTCCCCTCTAAGTTCATCCCCTCCTGCCCCTCTCTAAGACCATCTTCTCCTTCCACATATCTCTGTCCATTACGTCACCACCCTCCCCATCACCTCGTCCCACTCTCTCCGTTAGTCTGCACTTTCCCCCTCTCTTCATCCATTTCCTCATCCCATTCTCTCTTTACATCTCCTACTTCCCTGTCTCTCTTTCTATTTCCCCTTCCCTTCACTCTCACCATCCCCTCCTCCCCACTAACTATGTCAATCACCTCTTTACCCTACTCTGCCACTCTGCCTCTTCCCACTCCTTTATTTCTCTAAGTTATCACCCCTACTTACCTGTACAGGAGGTGCTTAGCCCACGAACACACATGTCACACGTATTTAACATTACACATATTTAACATTACACATAGTTTACATCTATCTCTACCGGATTTCAAACTGTGGCTGCATTTACATGCATCTCAATGCTTTTGACGTCATATTTCCTGAAATATGTGCTGTAAAATGGTATAATTTTGTAGGTGTAGTCAGTGGCATATGTGAATACCGACTGAGAAGTGTGTTGAGAATAGAATTAGTAGTAAAGAAATAAATTTAAAGGTCTTGCATGATGCTGCAGTTTTCCACACTTCGCAGTGTTTATGACGTCCCCTCCTAGATGGTGTGTTGCACAATGATATAATTTTCCAGGTAAATGGAACATGTTTATACTACCTACAAAATTTGTCGTGAATGCAGTTAGTGATCAAGAAGTAATAAATCAGAATATTGTGTCTGATGAGGCGGCAGTTTTACGGCATCAAGAGCGAAAATATAGTAAGCGATAGACTTCTTTCAGTTTATCATTTTATTAGCAAGGAAAGTTTCGTGCAGTATATAAATTGTATGTAAAGTTTGATTCAAGTTGCTACGTGCTCACATTTTCAGACACTGGGTGACTTGAGCATGGGTTTTGCGAATCTAGGGCTACACTATGGTTTCACCCGAAAACATACTCCTTTGATAGTTAACTGATTCTTACATCACAGCGATCCTTTCCAGGCAGTAAGTGATATTTGTACCAAGTTTGGCTCAAATCCATCAAGTTATGTACGAGGACATGTGGAATCTTAGAAAGCAAAGGTACAAGATGCACCTCAAAGTAAATTAAATATCTAAAATGTACGAGTTGGGCGGGAATCCGTGATGTGATTTACAGAGACAGTAACAAATGACTACAATGATTAAAACTTCAGAAAAATTAAATTATTTATTCAACGGAAAGACCATCATAAATTAAGGACGTTAATAACGCATTGCTCCACCTGTGGCCCTTATGTAAGAAGAATTTCGACTAGTCATTGATTGATACAATTGTTGGGTGTTCTCCTGAGGCATATCGTGCCAAATTCTGTCCAATTGGTGCGTTAAATCATCAAAATTCCGTGCTGGTTAGAGGGCATTGCCGATAATGACCCAAACGTCCTCAGTTGGGGAGAGATCTGCCTACCTTGCTGACCAAGGCAGGGTTTGGCAAGCAACAAAGGTAAGCAATGGAAACTCATGTCATCTATAGGTGTACGTTATCATGCTGAAACTTAACATCAAAATGGCTTGCTATGAAATGGAACTGAACATGGTGTACAATATCGTCAGCGTATCACTGTACTGTCAGCGTGCCGCGTATGGTAACCAAAGCAGTCCTGCTACCAAATGATACGCCATCACTCTTGGCTGCCAGCTCCTTTGGCGGGTAACGGTTTTGTATCTCACTGCAGTCCAGGGCATCACCAGATAGGTCTTTCTTGTCATCAGGGCTCATTTCCAAGCGGGACGCATCAGTCTTCAGGCCACTTTGATGATTCACTTTCGCTCTTGTATCAGTGTGAACTATTCTATATATCGGAGGTGTGCAGAAAAAGTCATGTTATGATCAACCTATTATATAGCTGTGAAAATAAAGCCCTAATTCTACAGAATGCAAATTAGTTAACTTGAAATATATCGCCCTATCCTATGACTACAGTCCCAATTCAGTAGATAGTATATTTCATTTGAAGTCATCCAGTATCAATAATGTGACTGGTACTCGATGTACTCCTTCTTAATCCACCTATATCACGTTATCTTTTGTCAGTGACATGTTACAAACTGTGGCTGTGACAGGAGCCAGCCCTCCATAGTGTCCTTTAGTTTATCATCCCAGCTGCAGCGCTTCCCTTTGAGATGTTTTTTGAGCGGAACCAAACACGTGGAAGTCACAGTGTAAAATGTCCGGGCTATAGACCGGGTGTTCTAGCTTCTTCCACTTGAAGTGGGCCATTTCACTAAGTGTGACCTTAGACTGCAGGCTTTCAAATAAAATGAAATGATGTGGTGTGGTTGCCCTCAACTACGTACCCACAGACTCAGAGTTGAAATATTTAAAGTTTTGGCTTGTTTCGTTGTCTAGGGGCTAGGATATGTAGCTGCCGTATTACAAACCAAATACTGCTGAGTCTACTGTATACAGTGCTCCTACGCCAACTCCGAAGTTAGAAAATTTTCAGGACGCCACAATTCGTCCGTTACCTCACAACACGCGTTGGAGGGCGTTATCCTCGATCAGAACCACTCCTCTGTGAGTAGCTCAGAGCGTTTACTCTTTGTGGACCTGCATAGGCTATGGAGTGTCTGACAGTACACATTACTGTTAATGGTTTTCCCTGCTCGAGGATATAGGCAGTGAGCATTACCTTGCCTGCTGAGGGCACAGCTTTGAATTTTTGAGTGTGAAGTGACGCATGCGCACAACAGTTCAGGGCACTACATTCTCGTTCCTAGATGTCTCACAACAATATCCTAAAGCAATATATGCAAATTTCAACCAGTCTACTTGTTACGACTTTTCGTACCTTCTCATTTGAACTATATCTTTAATTTGTCTAGAACAGGATTCGATTTCCGCTGTGATACATGTCTCTGATCCCGAACTGTTCTTCACATCGCATATTGTCGTTGTTTCGTAAGTTTCTTTCTTGATTCTGAATCCGACGCTTACACAGATTTAATTTCTTATCAATGTTGTAAATTGACGCCTAAAACGATTAGCGCCTGAATAAATTTCTAGATGAAAGATAAAAATCAAAAGTTATGGTGCTTCAGAGGTACCCAAACCACTGAGGAGAACGCAGCTATTGTCAGAACTGTTGGTAGCTTCACGAAGAATGGGCTTCTACATGCACTAGCATTCAAAAACCGTTCACCTTTTATTAATTGGTACAGTATTGGTATAATGCGAATTCGTGATACTCGGCATTAAGGGGTTAGCTTAGAGGTTTCCACTTGTCATTTCAGGCTTTCCTGTGTCCATATCTGACGCCTGCGGTTTTCGCTCGCATGCAATTACACCGATGGCTTTTAAATGTGTCTAATCCGGTTTCCGTTGTTCAAAGCAACTGAATCACTTTACTTGTCACCTTTAGCTTAACTATCTTGTTGCTCGACGACAGATAGGTTCACGAGTAAATTGTTATTTAATTAGACTGATGTTACTTATTACAGATAATCTGATGATGCGCTAACCTCACAAAACGCATCATTAGTAATGAAACATTTACAACAAAACCAGTTTTCTATTTTTTTTTAATGGTTGAAATGCATCCAGAGGTTTAGGAGGCGCTTTTTACCCATGCCTCAACATTTTGACCAAATCCTTAATAACTTGTTTGTATGTGATTCTTGAGTTTCTCCCGGCGTATTTGATAATCAAAATATCCACGGGTGTACTGCCGGTCTACAGTGTCCAACGGGCACAATATTTCGGCGATCGTACATGTCGCCATCATCAGGTGAACTGACGGACTGAGCTCCTGTGAACGTGCCGGCACGGAGATCCGTACACTATGGCTGCTCAGGTGGAACTGGGTTCGGTCGCGGCGGCGGCGGATTTAAATACCCTCCGCCCGCGGCGCGCTCACTCCGCCGTCCGCGCCCCGCGCCACGGTCGCGCGGTGGAACAGATTGCGACGGCGTCTGAGATGACGTCGGTGTGATGGCTCCGTCCGCCGTGGTCGTCACAACTATACATTTGCTCGATTTACTCTTGATTAACCGAATCGCTGGTTCCCAAGCCTTGCTAAGATTATAGCCACAGTCACGATTTATGAGGTCGTCATTGGTGCGAATTTCGATGGCCTCTCTAACAACGCTGTCCCAGTATCTCGACGTCTGTACCAGAATCCTCGTGCGTTCATACTCCACAGCGTGATTTTCCGACAAACAATGTTCAGCGACCGCCGACTTGCTCGGATACATCAGTCGAGTGTGCCTCTGGTGTTCACGGCATCGATCCTCGACGGTACGCATCGTCTGACCAATATACGACTTGCCACATTGACACGGAATCTGGTACACGCCGGCCTTCCTCAAACCGAGGTCATCTTTGGCGCTCCCCACCAGTGCACGAGTTTTATTCGGAGGACAAAACACCGTTCCGACCCGGTGTTTCTTCAAAATGCGGGCGATCTTTCCCGAGAGTGCGCCTGTATATGGGATAAACGCAGTGCCTACCTCCTCCCTCGTGATTTCATCCATATCCACAGGTTGTGCTATAGTGGTTGGGCGGAGAGCACGTTGAATCTGCCACTGTGAGTACCCATTTTTTCGAAATACAGTTCTCAGATGTTCCAATTCCTGCGGTAGACTCTCTGCGTCAGAGATGGTGCGCGCCCTATGTACTAGAGTTTTAAGTACCCCATTCCTCTGTGAAGGGTGGTGGCAGCTGTCTGCGCGGGCGGAGGGTATTTAAATCCACCGCCGCCGCGACCGAACCCAGTTCCACCTGAGCAGCCATAGTGTACGGATCTCCGTGCCGGCACGTTCACAGGAGCTCAGTCCGTCAGTTCACCTGATGATGGCGACATGTACGATCGCCGAAATATTGTGCCCGTTGGACACTGTAGACCGGCAGTACACCCGTGGATATTTTGATTAACTTGTTTGTATGTTTCTGGAACGAAATGCGTTTATTATTTGTTTTTTTGTAATTCAAATGTATACACACACACATTATATATAATTCCCGGCAATCAGTTGCAACAATTATGCATATAATAAGTTGTTGAAAGTCGTTTGTCGTGGAAAAATAATACTTGAAATGAAACACAATATCACAAATAATATTCAAGTGGATACAATTTATTGAAAAGTTCGGTATACACTCGCACATCATGAACAATTAGTGACCAGAAGTAGCTGGAGTATCGCACAAACCAGAGTGATAGTTATCATAGAAACATGGAAAACAGAAAACAGCACGACATCGAGCACATCTGATAAACGATGCGTTTTTACAAGAACAATTGTTTTTTAAATTACCTGTTGGGAAACACACCTGATTGACATTCTGAAAAATTGTTCTATCGTTCGTCAGGTTTGATGCATACCACGCGTATCGTATCATATCGGCAAAAATCGGAGAAGACAATTGGTGGTGGACGATGGATTGGATTTTTATACAATCGTCTCTGGAGTTGATGTCACGGTTTCGCTCGATTAAAAAAAGCGCAATTTTGAAGGCGCTTGATCAAATTTTTTACCTGCCGGTAAAAATAAACGTCACACGGTTGGACGAGAGGAGTGCACTTTGGAGGAATGACTTTTATAGTGCACGTTGGTAACTTCTTATCGTCCTGGAACGTCTCATCGTATAACGCCGAGTTCGTTTGCCCACTCCAACAGTCGATCAGAAGGAGAAACTCTTTCTTTTGTACGTATGGTTGCAAAGCATTACGCAAGAAGTCCATGAACAAACCCGTTGTTAGTTTACCGGATTTGGAGGGTGTAATAACAACGTTGGTATACTTCTTGGCGTACTCGTCGACTGTCTTCTGTACTCTGGGTCCAAACGTACCTGTGGACTCTTGGAGGCATACGAAAACAAGAGGCAAGACTCGTCCAGACATCGTGATTGAATATTGTGCCGTATACGAATGCGTCACCTTGTTCATGTCGTGTCGGGTTAGCAGGACAGCCTTTGACCCTTTTTCGGCGAGAGTTCTGTTGAACGTGGACTGGTACTGGCACCCTGACAAACAAAATATAAAAATATAGTTTATATAAGAAATATACGAAATCTGTGTTGTCAATCATATATCAGATTATCAAATTCTATCATCATGTCATATGACATTTGTGAACAGCTCTTTACGTACCTGTTTGATCAGTATTAATTACGAAATCTTTGTCGAAGTTAGTTATCAACGTTCGCGTCTGGATCCGAAATGTGTCCGCTGCGGCCAAAATTTCGTCTTGGGTAGCCGTCTCTTTCCGGGAAACAAATTTTGTGATTTTCCGTTGCCGAATACCATGCTTCTTTTTAAATTCGGTGACCCATGTTTTTGAAGCTTTGAAGTTGAAATCTGGGAACTGACTTGCAGCGCCCAAGGCCCACTGCTGCAGGTTTCTGGTAGTAACTTGCTGGAAGTTTTGTCGAGCTTCTACGAAGCGATCATGCACCCATGAATCGATGGTACAATATATATCAAATTTGCTACCGCCACGTTTGATTTGCTCTTCCCACCTGGATAAATAGCCCATATTTGTCAAACGAGAGCACCCCTTTTTTTGTAGAGTTTTGAGACTCCAGCCTGGATGTTCTTTGGCCAGATTTACAGCTCTAATTTAGTAGTCCAGAGAAATATAATCGTACCCTTTTTTTTTTCTTCTCGTCCGGCTCGTATTCGTCTCATGATTCTTTGGCAATGGGACTCGTTTCAACGACTTCGTAGGCATTATTATCGTCAATTTCATTAATGTCTATCAGTTCCTCATCATGAACGAGGGTTTTTTCGGCGAGCATTTGCAACGTATTCTGGAACATTTCTTCCCCAATTACCATGGCTTCTTCGTTGATTGATGATGCGGTTCTGCTGCGATGCGATTACTGTTACGAAGGAGGCTTTCAAAATACACCAACGCATCTTTCAATAGTTGTTTCGCCACTTCACTGTGTATAGAATCTTCTTCGATCACATTACTTTCATGCGAAGGGCCCGGATCGCTCTCCAATTGTGCCGTCTCCATTTTTCCGTTTGTTCAACAGGATGTACCAAAGCTCTCACGTACGCACTGATTTTCGACGATGTTATAAGTTGCGCTAGGGACCGCATCTACCTTCTTTCGAAGTTAGCAGGCAACTACGCTGTTATGCGGCGGCTCGTTTCGGCCCATTCAACATCTGTCCTTCAAGTGCAGCGAGCGAGTAACGGAGTTTATATTTCATACCTGCCACAGCAAATTTTTGTTCGTGGGGTCTCTGTTCTAATTCGAACGTTTGACTTACAATATACGTATTCGTTTCGGAATATCGTTTCTACGTCTTCTTTCAACAACTTATTATATGCATAATTGTTGCAACTGATTGCCGGGAATTATATATAATGTGTGTGTGTGTGTGTATACATTTGAATTACAAAAAAACAAATAATAAAAAAAGTTGAATTACAAAAAAACAAATAATAAAAAGAAGTTGCATAGCGCGGGATTCGATCCGGCGACCTTCGGATTACGAACCCGAGCGCTTACCGCTGCGCCACAACGCTGTATAGAATTATTAATCGTAGAGAGTATTTCACCGCAGCAGCAGCGCAGCGGCAGCGCAGCGACAGTTAAATGTCGATTTTCTCAACAACGGCTGAGAAGTGCATCTTGGTGCTTTGCCACATTACACCTCTGGCCATGAGCTTTTATTATGCGCAGTATGAATCGAATCTGAATTTCACAATTGGCGGCCTCCCCTTGTAAGTGGAATTACCTGTTTAGGCATAGGTCATGTAATGCGAGTAAGGGGCCGCTGATTTGTGTAAGCGGTTTTGGCGTCTGATAGTGGCCTAGATGGCTTTCGTAAGATTGGTTGGTTGGTTTGGGGGATCAAAGGGACCAGACTGCTACGGTCATCGGTCCCAGACGTAAGATTCATACCAAGTGAATTGGTCGCAAAGACATCAACTTGAGTTTGGTATAATTCTCGTCATACCACTGTAGCACGGTTCTGTTCTGAGACACGAATAATTATACTGCTGAAAGATGATATCACCGCCTGGGAAGCTATCAAGGGTGAAGGGTTGCAAGTGGCTCGCAGCAGTCAGTGTGTCTTACATTACTACCACAGGTCCCACTCAATCGCAGGAGAATGTTTCCCATAGCATAACACAGTTCCCACCAGCCTGCGTCCGTGGCGTGCTGCAGGTTTCGAGCCGCCGTTTACCTCGAAGACGGCGTTTGTTGAGACGACCATCGACCTAGTGTAGCAAAAGTGTGATTCACGTGAAGAGCCGACAGGTTCCCATTGATCGACGGTCGAATCCCGATGGTCCCATGCCCACTGCAATCGTCATTGGAGATGTCGTTGGGTCAACATGTGAATACGTGGGGGTGGTGTGCAATGGAGCTCCATGTTCAACTATGTACATTGTGCACCGAAACACTTGTGCGTGCTGCAGTATTGTTCTCTTTCGACAGACATGCCACAGATCACCATCGATTCTACTGTACAGAGCAGACAAGTCTTAGAACCCTACGTTCTGTGTGTAGTCGTGGACGTCCTACCATTTAGCGCCTAGTAGTCCTTCTACCTCTTTCTGTAGATGCTCACAAGAGTACCACGTGGATACACTACCAGATAATCGTTCACAGGCTCTGAGTAATAATAATCTACCCTTTGTCAAAGTTGCTAACCTATATGGCTTTCCCCATTTGCAGCCCTGAAACCGCACATACTTTTGTTAATGCGTCGCGTGCCCGTAACGCCACCAGGTGGCATCCAAAGTCGCAGTGGGCAGCGGTCATAATGTTTATGCTTATCAGTTTATATCACATCAATTTGCAATATGTCAAAGTTTCACCTGTAACCCTAGAGAATTTCGCCGTGCTGTTTCTTTCTTATACAGCTCATTCTTTATGACGTCATATCTCCTTAACTGTGGGTCTTATTGTGATATTACATTGTAAAAAGTTGCAATCACCGCCTCTGGCAACGCGGACCGCCTCAAGACGTGCAGGACGAGAGTGAATGAGCTCCTAGAAGGTACCGGCAGGGATGTGGAACCATGCCGACTCCACTGCCGTGACCAGCTGTGCTAGGTTTCACAGTGGAGTATCCATGGCGTGAGCAGCCCAATCCAGGTGGTCCAACAGATTCTTGATTGCCTTTAAATCCTCAGAGTTTGGTGGGCTAGGGTGTACAGCAAAGTCTCCCTGGTGCTCCTCGAACCATACGTGTGTGTTATGAGCTGTGTGACATGCTGCATATTCCTGCTGGTAGACACCTCAGTGCCGAGGAAAAACGATTTATATAGGAGTCCGCAGCTCGTGACCTCGCGGTAGCGTTCTCGATTCCCGAGCACGGGGTCCCGGGTTCGTTTCCTGACGGGGTCAGGTATTTTCACCTACCTGGAGATGACTAGGTGTTGTTGTGTCGCCTTCACCATCATCATTCATCCCCATTAATGTCGGAGGAAGGCAATGGCAAACCACCTCCACTAGGACCTTGCCTAGTACGGCGGTGCGGGTCTTCCGCATCATTTCCCTACGCTCTGTCAAAGAGTATGGGACTTCATCATCATCATAGGAGCTGACATAATCTCTAAGATTAGATGCATACTTTTATAGATCCATTGTGTCTTACAGACTGACGAGATCACTCAGCGAATTCTCTCTGCCCTGGATGCTTCCGACGATTATTGCTGGCTTTTTGTTTTCAGAAGTTTCACACCGTACACACCATCGCCCATCTGTTCGATGGAGCATCAACGTGATTCATCTGAAAAAACGACCTGTCCTCAGGCAGTGAACGTGCTGGAGCATTAATGGTGTGCAAATTCCAGCCTTCGTCTGCAGTGAACAACAGTCAGAACGGGTGCATGAACCAGGTGCCATCTGCGGAGGCCCATACGCAGCGATGTTCGCTGAACGGTCGTTGAGGAGACACTGCTACTATCCTCTTTGTTCATTTGGATGGTCAGTTGATCAAAGCTTGCGCGTTTATTCGTCCGTGCACATCTCCGCAACCGCCATTCAACGATTTCATTTATAGCCCGTGGTATGCCACAACTGGCTGAGTACCGTTGTTGGAAACAGCCATTTGGTGATGCCCAGAGTACTTTAACCACGGAGGCACGCTAACAGTTTACTATCTTAGCCGTTTCGTAAATGCTTCCATCCTTGGCCAGAAAGCCAATGATCATACCCATTTTTACGTCAGATAAATCACTCCATTTCCATATTATGACAAAGACGGCACTTTTTGCCGAATCCCCCTGACACGCTTTACACAGCCTCCATTGCTCGTATAATCACCTGCCGTCTGCGAGTGGTTACTGCACGTTGAAGTCGAACGTAGGCAGTGGTCACATTAATGTGATTGTGCCATATACTTTTCAGGTAAAACCAGTGGTATATGAGGATGCTGTCACCGAAATGTGTTGTAGACAGTATTAGTACTAAAGAAATAATAAATTAAAATTTCATGCTTAATGCGGCTGTTTTCCACGCAACTTAATGTAAGAACTATGTGTCGTAGAAAAATATATTTTTGTAACTGTAAGGGGCTATCAAAAATTTTCTGTTTGAGGACGTTGCTGCAGCGTATACGTAACCCAGAATGACGATGTTGCGGGTACATAAGCACCGACATGTAACCAAGGGGTTAATGTACCATACGACCGTAGTTGTTTTGACCCGCTCTTATATACTCATTGGAATAAGCGAATGTTGACTGGAAACTCTATTGCGAATAGAGTTATTAGTACAGAAGTAATAAATAAAAATCTGTTTTCTACGCCTCTAAGTGTTTATGGCGTCATATTTCTTGACCTACGTGTCCTACACTAATATGTTTTAGCAACCACATTCGGTGAAAACAGTCTGCAAAATGTGTTGCAAATAGAGTTCGTAATACACTGACGTGACAAAAGTCCGAGGATACCTCCTAATATAGTGTCGGGCCTCATTTCGTCTGGCGTAGTGCAGCAGCTCGAGGTGGCATAGACTGAACAAGTTGTTGGAAGTCCCCTGTAGAAATATTGAGCCATGCTGTCTGTATAGCCGTCCATAATTGTGAAAGTGTTGCCAGTGCAATATTTTGTGCACCAACTGACGCTTAGATTATGTCCCATAAATGTTCGTTGGGATTGATACCGGGAGATCTGGGTGGCCAAGTCACTCGCTCTAATTGTTCGGAACGTTGTTGTAACAATTATGGGCCAGTGACATGGCGCACTGTCATCCATAAAAATTCCGTCCTTGTTTGGCTCAAAATGGTCTCCAAGTTCCAGTCAACGATCTGTTCAGCTGAACCAGAGGACCCAGTCAATTCCATATAAACACAGCCTCCATCATTATGGAGTCACCACAAGGTTGCACAATGCTTTGATGGCAAACTTGGGTCACTGGCATCGTAGGGTCAACGTCACACTCCACCCCTACTATCAGCTCTTACTAACAGTAATCAGGACTCATCTAACCAGGCCACGGGCTTCCACTCGTCTACGGTCCATTCGTTACGGTCACGAGCCCAGAAGTGGTACTACAGGCGATGTTGTGGGGTTAACAAAAGCACTCACCTCGTTCGCCTGATGCTGCAGCCCATTAACGCCAAATTTTTCCATACAGTCCTAACGGATTGCATTCGTAGCACGTCCCACACTGGTTTCTGCTGTTAATTTCACGCAGTGCTGCTTTTCTGTTATCACTGCCAACTCTATGAAAACGCTGGTGCTCTTGGTCGTTAAGTGAAGCCCTTCTGGCACTGTGTTACCAAAATGTAATGTCCGATGCATCTAGCTCCAGCTACCATTCCACATTCAAAGTCTGTTAATTCCCGTCGTGCGGCCATAATCACGTGAGATATCATTTCACAAAAGCGCACCACAGCATCATCAGCAAACAGCCGCACATTGCTATCCACCCTATCCAAAAGATCATTTATGTAGATAGAAAACAACAGCGGACCTTCCACACTTCCCTGGGGCACTCCAGATGATGCCCTCACCTCCGTGACCATCGAGGACATTGTACTGGGTTCTATTACTTAAGAAGTCTTCGAGCCACTCACATACTTGGGAACCAATCCCATATGCTCGTACCTTAGGTGTCTGCAGTGGGGCACCGAGTCAAACGCTTTCCGGAAGTCAAGGAAGGGCGATTTGCGTTTCGCAGGAGCGATGCTTTCTAAAAACGTGCTGATGCATGGACAGCAACTTCTCTGTCTCAAGGAAATTCATTATATTCGAACTAAGAATATGTTCGAGAATCCTGCAACAAACCGATGTTAAGGATATTGGTCTGTAATTTTGAGGATTCGTCTTTCAACCCTTATTATATACAGGCGTCACCTGCGCTTTTTTCCAGTCGCTCGGGACTTCACGTTGCGCAAGAGATTCGCGATAGATGCAAGCTAAGTAAGGAGCCAATGCAGTAGAGTTCTCTCTGTAAAACCGAATTGGAATCCCATCAGGATCTGGTGATTTATTTATTTTCAACCCATTCAGATGCTTCACAACCCCAGGGATATCTATCACTACGTCCTCCATACGGGAACCTGTACGAGACTCAAACGGCGGTATGTTTGTACGATCCTCCTGCGTGAAAGATTTCTCAAATGCTAAATTTAAAATTTCAGCTTTCGTTTTGCTGTCTTCCGTTGCCAGGCCAGATTATCAGTGAGTGACTGGATGGATGCCTTCGATCCGCTTACCGATTTTACGTATGACCACAATTTCGTTGGGTTTTCAGCAAGATCTCTTGCTAAGGTATGACGGTGGTAGTGGTTGAATGCTTCGCGCATCGCTCTTTTTACAGCAGCACGAATCTCTACTAACTTTTGCCTGTCCTCATTCTCCCGATCTTTCTTGTACCGCGAGTGAAACTGCCTTTGCTTCCTGAGCATTCTCCGAATTGCGCTGTTAAACCACGGTGGGTCTTTTCCGTCCGTAACCCACTTTTTCGGCACATACTTGTCCAATGCGTGATTTACAATGTGTTTAAAATTTTCCCATAATTCTTCCACGTCCATCGTACCGGAAGTAAATGAAGTCGATTCATTTACTAAGTGGGATGCTAACAACTGCTTCTCTACTCTTTCTAGTAAGAATACTCTCCTAGCCTTCTTGACCGACTTTTTAACTTTCGTAACCATAGTCGTAATGACAATATCATGATCACTAATCCCTGTCTCAACACTGACACCGTCGATGAGGTCTGGTCTGTTCGTGGCTACCAGATCTAAAATATTTCCATTGCGCGTTGGCTGTCGATTTAGCTGCTCAAAACAGTTTTCGGATAATGTGTTCAAAAGTTATTAATTCGACGGCTTGTCTGTACCACCTGTAATGAATCCATAGACATCCCAGTCTATACTAAGTAGGTTAAAGTCGCCTCCGACTAATATAGCATGACCCGGGTACTTATGCGATACAGAGTGTAGACTCCCTTTGCATGATTATAGAAATGTCACGGTGGAACATGGTGGCCGGTAATAACACCCCAAAATTAACTTTATTTCCCCTAGCCCTGTTAAACGTGTCCAGATAACTTCACAATCACACTCTACTTCGACCTCAGTAGACACAATATTTTTGTCAACTGCAATGAACACACCACCTCCTACGGTGTCTAATCTGTCTTTCCGATACACGTTCCAACCCTCACTAAATATTTCAGAACTTCCTATCTCAGGGTTCAGCCAGGTCTCAGTCCCGAGAATAATTTTCGCCCCACACGCTTCCTGGAGGGCAGTAAATTCAGGAACTTTATTCCGAACACTCTGAAAATTTACTGCTATTATCTTGACAGATGAAGTGTCTTTACACTGAGCGCGTCCTGATTTCCTGCCTGCACGTCGACTGGTGAGTGTTCATCAGGACACCTCGCACTACTGCCTAGCCTAAAAAACCCCCATGTGCACGCCACAAGTACTCTGCTACCCGAGTAGACGCTTCCTTTGTGTAGTGCAAAGTTGGTTCCGAGTCACAAAGTGCTATCATCCTCAAATACTGAATTAATATATTCTGGTTATTTGCGTGTACTGTTCTACTTTGATTTCTCCTCTCAAACCCACTTGAAAGGTAGATGGTTCTTTACTCCACGGTGGTTCTCTTCAGACAGTAAGTGATGTGTGTACAGAGTTTTCTTCAAAGCAATTTAGTGGTTTTGCAGGAGATGTCGAACATACATAAATACATACATACGACCACATTTTTCAGATGTATAGACTTTGTTCTGAAAAAAAAAACACGAAAATTTTACGAGAGCGAGTTTTATTTTCATAAATGCTCAACTTGATTATAAAACCTTCCTTTCATTTCTTTTGTGAATGAATGACAAATAGTGAGTAATGAAAAGTGATAGTTTATTGCAATGAATGAGCGGTTGAGATTCGTTTTTGCCCGTATTTAGTTGCAAGTAATGCAAAAGATGTTGTTAAATAAACAGTGACTAAATATAAAGTAGTTGTCATAAGTGTATGTGTTAAAGTGGTGGTTGGCTGGCGAATTGTTGCACTAACTATGAAAATTTGCGAAGGGGGTGTAACTGTATAGGGAATTTAGCCTTAATTTAGGAGTTTTAACATAGAAAAAGGATTATACTTTTGAAAAGATTGCCAGCTCTGTAACGTACACATACCGTAACAGTTATCGCGTATAAAACAAAGCCTACGCACACCCAATCTCATAAATGAAAGCGATAATGAACCATTAGTAATTATATCAACAGACTTACTTTAAAGACACCATCCGCCTGTTCGGCCAGTAGAGAACTTCGAAATCGTACATGGTGCTCTACATTCACTGGTAATGGTACGAGCGCCCTTATAACAATAGGGGAGCATACATTTTTTATGCGCGAAACTGCGAAGTAGCAGTTGAAGCGCGATAAGCGCTTCCAACTTCGCGGTTTATATTGTTTCGGAGCAAACATCATTTCATTTCCTGATAGATGTCTTGTAGCATACGCTGCGATTTGTTCCAAGTACGATTGTTGTGGCTACACGGAGTTACGTATATCAATCTTCAATTCTTTTTTGAAACAGTATTTTGTTTTATTTGACATAATTTTATGTTACTTATCATAACTGTTTTTATATTTTATGTATCCTGTGGAAATAGTTCAGCTCGTATGTGCGTTGTCATGATGGACAATGTTTGTTTCTCAATGCACAGAGGTCCTTTTAACTGCAAGTCCCACAATACAGTCTACCGACGAATAAATCCCAACAAACTAAAGCATTGTGTTTTCTGAGTCGAATGCGGACACAGCCTGCGCTCACTCTAAGAGAAATGTTGAACTTCCGGCCGATATTGTGGACTTGCTTGTAATTACACTACTGGTCATTAAAATTGCTACACCACGAAGATGACGTTCTACAGACGCGAAATTTAACCGACATGAAGAAGATTCTGTGATATGCAAATGATTAGCTTTTCAGAGCATTCACACAAGGTTGGCGCAGGTGGTGACACCAACAACGTGCTGACATGAGGAAAGTTTACAACCGATTTCTTATACACAAAAAGCAGTTAACAGGCGTTGCCTGGTGAAACGTTGTTGTGATGCCTCGTGTAAGGAGGAGAAATGCGTACCGTCACGTTTCCGACTTTGATAAAGGTCGGATTGTAGCCTATCGCGATTGCGGTTTATGGTATCGCGACATTGCTGCTCGCGTTGGTCGAGATCCAATGACTGTTAGCAGAATATGGACTCGGTGGGTTCAGGAGTGTAATGCGGAATGCCGTGCTGGATCCCTACGGCCTCGTATCACTAGCAGTCGAGATGACAGGCATCTTATCCTCATGGCTGTAACGGATCGTGGAGCCACGTCTCGATTCCTGAGTCAACAAATGGGGACGTTTGTAAGACAACAACCATCTGCACGAACAGTTCGACGACGTTTGCAGCAGCATGGACTATCAGCTCGGAGACCATGGCTGCGGTTACCCTTGACGCTGCATCACAGACAGGAGCGCCTGCGATTGTGTACTCAACGATGAACCTGGATGCACGAATGGCAAAACGTCATTTTTTTTATGAATGCAGGTTCTGTTTTCATAATGATGTTCGCATCCGTGTTTGTCGACATCGCGGTGAACGCACATTGGAAGCGTGTATTCGTCATCGCCATACTCGCGTATCACCCAGCGTGGTGGTATGGGGTGCCATTGGTTACACGTGTCGGTCACCTCTTGTTGGCATTGACGGCACTTTGAACAGTGGACGTTGCATTTCAGATGTGTTACGACCCGTAGCTCTACCCTTCATTCGATCCCTGCGAAACCCTAGATTTCAGCAGGATAATGCAAGACCGCATGTTGCAGGTCCAGTACGGGCCTTTCTGGATACGGAAAATATTCGACTGCTGCCCTGGCCAGCACATTCTCCATATCTCTCACCTATTGAAAACGTGTGGTCAATGGTGGCCGAGCAATTGGCTCGTCACAAAACGCCAGTCGCTACTCTTGATGAACTGTGGTATCGTGTTGAAGCTGCATGGGCAGCTGTACCTGTACACGCCATCCAAGCTCTGTTTAACTCAATGCCTGGGCGTATCAAGGCCGTTATTACAGCCAGAGGTGGCTGTTCTGGGTACTTACTTCTCAGGATCTATGCACCTAAATTGCGTGAAAATGTAATCACATGTCAGTTCTAGTATAATATATTTGTCCAATGAATACCCGTTTATCATCTGCATTTCTGCTTGGTGTAACAATTTTAATGGTCATTAGTGTAACGTTCCTATGGTAGTTTGTAAACTTTATAAAACCGAGTAATAATGCAGATATGTCAATAACCCAACAAGAAAGGAGTTCGAATTTGACAGCGTATCTACTTGAAGGTTATTAGAGAAATGAAAATACTGTTTAGCAAAGGGAGCTAAGACAGCGTCATTCCGAGTTAGACGTGAGATAATCCATTTTGCACTTTGATTTTCTGTGCATCACTTTTTTTTTTTTTTGTCCAATGGGTGACATTACCAGGCAAGAGACAGTTTATTTATCAGCAAAAAATCTCAGTCGTTGTTGAGAAAGACCAGTTTCAACGAGTGTAGGAACTAAACTCAACAAGATACTAATTTGTTATGGGAAATATTATGTTAGTCATTGAAGGACTTCTTGTGACATTCCTCAGCTTGTAACTTCACTACTGCTAACAACGTTGGTTATGGTTGGCAGAAGTCAATTTTCTACGCTGATCGCTTGGTCAGACTTCAGCTATTGCTTAATGTTCCACTACAAGAGGAATTTCTGGTGGGCGCTTGCCCAGGCTCAAAATACTATTTGACGTTCCACTTCAAAATGAGTATCTGATTGTTATCTGGATGACCTCCAGCTCTTACCGGACATTCTGCTGCATATTGGTGATGTTGCTTCATGAGTGGACTTCGAGAGACTGAAATATCAGCATCATGTACAAATGAAGTGATTCATAGTGACTGAGTAAAATTATGGACTGTTAAGATACTAGTTGTGATAGGAATTTATATGGACCGCAGTGCCATTCATTCTGCAATAACACTTTAGTGTGACGATAAAGTGTTTCATTTGTGTGCATGATCAGAACTTAGCAGTATTCCGTGTCCAGACTTTTATCGAAAACCCAAAAGTTCAATTTCAGTACGTACAAGTTTTCAATTTATATGTTTTTATAAAATTTTCTGTATTTATGTTTTAAAATTTGAAGGTTGGTTAAGTTCGCGAGAAGAAGCGATCAGCCGCCTATGTTTCCTGCATAATGATTGTTTTAGATGCTCAACTGATTCTGTTGACGGTAATACAGCTTATCATTGTACACACAACGACAGTTACGATCAGGCAATCAATTTAAGTATACTAATTCAACAAAAATTGAGGAAGCTGAAAATTGTGATGAACTGAGAGAAAAGGGCTTGGCGAAATTTTACAAGAACATGCGGCAGTGTTTACGCAGTGATGAGGCACCATCAAGGGATTTTAGTACCGGTTTCAGGTATTAAGAGCACAACAAATTCTATGTAAGACCTTATGTAATACGGACTTATTACCGAGAAAAGATGAAGGCTGATATACAGTCGATGTTAGAAAACAGTGTTATTGAGCTAGTTGATAGCTCCTACAACAGTCCAATGCACGTCGTCGAAAAAAGAGATGATTCAATTAGGTTGGTCTTGTACATTCATACTACCAAAGACACAGACCCTAGACGTTTGACGAATTTTTACAAAATTTCTATGGCGCCCAGTATTGTCATCTGTAGATATACTTTCGACTTTGTGGCAGAGTTACATCCTGACTGCAGGATGCGTTTTATGCTTTGGTCACATGTTACCAGTTCTGTAAATTGCCTTTAGTTTCAACATTTCATCAGCAGCATTTTTTCGTGGACTAAAGACAATTCTTCCAAACCATCTAAAGAGGAACATCGCCACTTACGTCAATGATATTTTGATAGCAGGTCGAACTTGGTCAATACAAAACAGAATCTTGGAAAATTTGTTGGTCATTTTTGAAAATTCAAGTTTAACAGGAGACTTAGAAAAATCACATTTGGTAAGACGAGTGCAAAATTTTTGGGTCATATCATTTCACCTGAACGTATTGCACCTGACCCTGAAAAACAAGAAGCAGTTAGAGAAGTCCCACCACCTACTACTAAACGACAAGTCAGAAGCTTTTTAGGAATAGTAAACTTTTACTGTAGATTTTTGAAATTAAAATTTTGACAATATTAACACCATATTGTGTGACAGAAAAAAACACAATTTGGCACTGGAATGATGAAGCACAATCAGAATTCAATACGCTGAAAGAGGCGCTGCTCATCCCACCTGTTTTAGCTCATCCTGATCTCTCAGAAGATTTATACTTATCTACAGATTCTTCCAAAATATTACTCGGAGCTCATTTTTCCCAAGAGCACATTGAGAATGGAATCACTGTCCAAAAGATTACTACATTTTTCAGTAGAGTGTTAAGTAAATCGGAAAAAAATTACTCAGTTACAGAATTAGAGATCTGAGTCATTGTATGGCCCTTCACGAAACTTAGTTACTATTTACTTGGCAACCATACGAAAGTTTATCTAGAACATAAGCCATAAATGTTTTAATGATCTCCAAGTTAAACCATGGAAGATGATATAATTGGATGTTGGCCTTGCAGGAATATAATTTCACTACCTGTTGCATGACAGGAAGAGGCGACATCATTGCTGATGGTTTATCTCCTCCTCAACTGGTTTGGCTGATAACATCAGATACTTTACAGTACACACATTTCAGCTTGCTTTATCTATAAAAATTACCTTTCGAAAATTTTATCTCAAATTCAGTCTCGACATAACAGAATAACAAAATAAAGATCCCACCTGGAATGATGTTAAAGAAATGGAAATACAGAAGAAATACAGCGATCAGGCAGTTTTATTTGGCTAGAAACGGTATCCCCTTTAAACGTAGGAGTGTGAGTGGTACACTTTGGGTGGTGTGTATTCTAAAGGAATTTGCCAATAGGTTGATATGGTACATGCACTTGAGCAACGTACATTTCGGTCCATGGAAGTGTTTCCATAAATTACGGATGACGTGCTATTTTAACGACATATAGAATAGAATACGAAAAGTACTTGCGAAGTGTAAACTCTGTTAAAAGGCAAACCCTCTACCGTCTCCCGTTGTGCACCACTGTTTCCAATCATGCCATCCAAGCTAAAAGAATTAGCAGCCGTAGATATATTAGGACGACTTGTAAGATCCAGAAATGGTTCCCCTTACGTTTTCTTCGCAGTGGCGATGACGTCAAAATTTGCATCGCTCACTTCTGTTGGTAGGTATACCGATAAGCCGCGAGAAGCGGTCGCATGGTTGGAGGCGCCCTTCCTGCCGGAGGTTCGGGTCCTGCCTCAGGCATGGGTGTATGTGTTGTCTTAGAGTTAGTTTAAGTCAGTTTAAGTAGTGTGTAAGTCAAGGGACCGATGACCTCAGCAGTTTGGTCCCTTAGAAATTCACACACATTTGAATATTTTATATAGCTAAAACTGTGTCCAAAGCTTTCCTTAAGAACTTTTTACACCATGTTGACATGCTGCCAAATTCATATCCCATAACAATCCTCACTTTCGATCCAGTAGTTGATTAGGTACATTAAAGAGGTACAAGAACCAGCCAATATTTACTTCATTATTTTTCCACATTCAAACAAATCAGAATGTATATTGGAAGAGACTAATAAATTGTGCAGAGTCTATTGCCACCGCCGACACAGAAACTGTGACAGATATGTCACTTTATTTCAAGATATCTTAAATGAGCTTCCTCACAACTCAACTTCTTGGCCACTAGTCTCAGTGTTAAAGAATCAACAGCCTGCAGACAAAATCAGAATAACTTATAGAGTTTCCTCACACAAGAAAATTACCACATAACGACATCATACAACTAGTCATAACAATTATTGAATACACAGCTGAAAAACCCAGGAAATCTCATAAAATGAAGGTACAAGTCAGGAAATTCCACGTAGAACAAAAAAATGTTGGGCTTTTTTAATCTTATATTGAGTAAAAGCAAGTATCTCAATCAGAGAGTCTTCCTTCTTTACATTGGACCCTGCAGAATTAAGAGAATGGTGCACGAGAATGCAGTCGAAGTTGAAACAATAAGTAAATGGAAATCCAAAGGAATGCACCACATATCACACATAAAGCGATTGGATGAGTCAATACTTTGTTGCAGACAGTAATATGTATGGAATTTTATGTAACTCATTAGGCATACAATTAAATTTAGTTTTCTACTAAGTTGGTACATGGTAAACAAGTATACTGAGAGTTGTATTCAGTTCCATGAAGTACATAAGGTAACAGCAGAAAACATAATTCAAGTTTATTGATACTAAGTGAAGAATCGAAGTAGTACTATAAGTGATTATTCATAGTAAGCATCAATCGATGTAGTTTTTCCTGTCTGCCAGTTTTCAAAATCTAAGCAATGAATAAGCGTTGTGTTGGAAAAGTAATGAAGTTTAGTGAGATATGAGGTTATTTGTGCACTGAAACCGCTGGTGGTATATTTTTATAGTTACATGTAATGAAATTTATTATGAGTATTATGATGATATATGCTGATGATATTTGAGGTAATGATGAATAGGAATTGGTTAGGGACTCTGTTTTCTGTTGTTACATGATGTTGGAAGAAATATACATTTAGTAGGTTGCAAGCTAAAAAGTGGTAAGTATTGCTGTGATATGTAATGATAGATATCTTCAAATGATATAAAATGCTTTACGCACTCTGTATGAAAATTTTCGCTTGAACACCTGAAAGATCTGTTATACTACTTAGAAAAATGTTAGATGGAATACATTTTGCCACCTAGTTGTTTTTACTGGCCAAGAGTGCCACATTTATTTTGCATGATATTTTTTGTTAATGACTGCAGTATTTCTTGCAAATATTCTTTAGATAATATTGCAAACTTAAAAACAGTTTTCCACTTTGCACTAATCTAAAACCTTTCCTGTTCATCAGACCTCTAGAAAGTTCATGGTGAGAAATTTTACTGGAAAATTGTTACATTGTGAAAGATCATTGGGAGAGACTTACTCAAAAAACTATGAGAAATGAGAAAGGAAATCATCACAAAGAAAAGACTGTTAGTAGTTACTAACAGTCTTTTCCAGCAAATACTTTCATCTTACCATATAATACATATTTACTATAAGCAGTACCATGGTACACTAATTTAAGTAAGCTGGTGTAGATAGTCATATATTCGTTCTTGATTTACATTTCAATGTCGTCTTTCTTCACTTGAAAGGTAGATTTATTTATTTTTCTATGCAATAAATTTTATACAGCTTATACAAATTTTTGCTAGGATGTCAACATTGATGCAGGCGCTATGACAACATACTTTTCTGCGATTTCGTGTTTTCGATGTTTCTTTGTATGCAAGTGCATAATTTGTAATGGTTTTGAAAGTGCCAGAGTAACACAATTAGTGCACACTTTCGTCAGATTACATATAACTTTCTGGTTGGTTAGTGAATGAAGAACTATGTCGTTATCTGCACTGTGATTTTGTGTGTATCACTTAGTTTTTTTCTCCAGTGTGTGACATTAACAGGCAAGAGACTGTTTATTTGTCAGCAACAAACCTCAGTCGTTACTGAGATAGAAAATTTTCAATAAAGGTTGCATTTAAATTGAATTAATTGTTGTGGAAAACATTATGTTGGTCATTGAAGGACTTCCTGTGACATTCGTGATCTTGAAACTTCACTGCTGCTAACAATGTTGTTAGCAGGTATATGTTGCCTCAGTCCTGCTCTCGTTTGAGGGATACTAGTTACTACTTCACAAATAGATTTCGTGGCACATACAGCAGTGTGTCGACTATGCAACGTGTGCCTGTGGAATTCTATGGATCAGTCGAAGTTGCATACCATGCGGGACTGTATTTAATTACGAACCTAGTTTCAAAAGCATGACGGTTGGAGGGAGGAAGTGAGGAGTATGTTTCTAGTCTTCTATTCCAGAAATAAAAGGTGATGGGGAGGTACGTGCCACGTGCTTACACTGTTAGCAGAGTTTATCTTCAAAGGATTCGACAAATTACAGCAGAATTTGCTCTGGTTGGACGTCATCTCCCTGGTCGACTGAACGTCATTTGTGACAGCTACTAGGTCGGAGGTGATTACACATACACTGTAAAATTTCTCTACCGCTTCTGGGAAGATGGTCTGCTGCAGTGTTACACATGTGGTGCGCTCCCAATGAGATCCTGGTGTCCGCGGTCGTACAAGGAGCTCTAGTCCGTATCGGTGTTATCCGGCTATTACAGGGGAGGAGATCTTCATAATATATGTGGGTACCAGTCGTTGATATTTCTACTTATGACTTGAATCTTTTTACTGTTATTGCAGCAAGCGGTAGATGTGTTAGCCAGCAATGTTTAACACCAATCACATCTTTGTCTGCAGTTGCTCAGCACTTTGTCTGCAATCATCCACGTTTGCTGCTACACACACACATGTCGGAGTCTGAAGGGGTGATCTACCATCCAGAAGTCGAAATGATTTTCGCTGGGGTTGGTGCCGATACAGGACGAAACTTTTCAGAGATGTGTTGCAGATACACTATCTTTGGCTGGAGGCATCAAGATTTTACTATGACGTCATACAATCTAGTAATGTACTGTGGTATTCGTTATACAATATCTCTGGCACATAGAATTTTCTATGATGCCGCTATTTCTACCAATGTGGTCGTTTCTAACACTATGGCGTTACACCCTAGTAATGATACATAAACTGTGACCGTGCCAAAAGCATCATGACGTCGACGCAACGCAACGTGCCGTTGTAATCCGAAATTACAGGACGCGACATTCTGACGTGACATCGTGACACGAAATAACCCAGTATTGACACAAAACTAGCGTAATGGGATACAACGTGAAAAATTGTGGAACACAGAGTTCCTACGTATTCTCTGTCCAGATGTGAAGTCTGCTGGTGCTTCGAAATATTAATCAAATAGAGTCAGCCCGTAACTACACCACCCAGCTCCAGAGCGTCCCTATTACAAAAGATGGAGTTGAGGAAGTACGCCTCAGTATTGGTGATACCTTATTCTCTATTGTCATTCCCTGAGAGAGTATTAAGAGGTCGATGAGGCGTCGAGAAAAGTCTTATTTCATTGGACAAAATACGTAAAATAGTGGAAAAGGGGGTAAAATACTTAAAACTAAGGAATATACGAAGAAACATGTAAAACTGAGAGTAATTACGTACCTGCCTAGTAGAGGTCTATGCTGGAGCCCCGTAATATATCAAGTAGACCTAGAGTGACGTAGTTTGCTACTAACAAATAGACACAGCCTCTCCCCATGTTTTAGTGTACATCCAGTTAGAAAATTGGAAAATGTGTGAAAAATACGTAAAATTGGGAAAAATACTAAAAATATTTAAAAATTAGAGTACTTACATATCTGTCTGGGTGCCTCTGCTGGTGTCACATAGTACTGGCACTAACTAATAGAACCCAAGTGACGCGACTTAACGTAATTTGTTATTACCAAATAGACAAATCCTGTCCCTATATTGTCCAGCTGCAGAGAAATTCGTGCCACATTAGTTTCCCAGTTATAGAAGACGGTGTGGAGGGAGTGAATGATGATCATTGGACAATAGGGGTTCTCGTCATTTTTATGTCACGTGACAATTGCCTAGGTGACTCCCCTGAGTGATCATCAATTCCTGGTGGTTCCCGAGGGGAGGACGAGAGGGGAAAGCACGGAGCTCAAGTATGTCACGTGATGCTGGATGGTCTTATCAGCAACCTTGGGATAAGATCGTCATCTGCATCTGCATGGGCCCTGTGTTCCTATTCCTAATATCTAGCTAACGCATGATGTTTCTGGTAGGCTCGTTTAATTAAATTAGACTTTTTCTTAATGGTATTGATGTGTTTCACGTGCATTACAACATAGCAACGTTTTGTACCGTTTCTAGTAGATTTATTCACTATGCCCGAAATACATAATAGAGGAATTATCCTACCGTTCCATTAAATAAATCAGTCTGACGATGCTCAGGCAGCTTTTGGATTCGACTCCTGTAGAATGCTACTGGTTTGGAGATAATGATGTCGTCAATCCAAGTTTGAAGCCTAGAAAGAAATTTTCTTTATAAGTATTCGATAAGGATCGGGGATGATAATCAGGGCGCTAGATCAGAAGAAAGAAACGCGACAGGTTTTTTTTATCCAAGTTCATGGACATGTTGTTTTGTGAAATCAGCAGAGTATAGACAGGCGTTTTCGTACAGCGGCAATACTACTTTGCTTCCTTGGGCATTTTTCGTACGTAGTTAGCGCGAAGCGCCTCAGTTGTTGAAACAGACCCCAGCTGCGATGGACACATCTCTGTGATGCAGTTCTTATCACAAAACATCCTCTTGTGTCATTAGACACTAATCGTTACATTTTGAGGACTCACACTGGCCCATGCTCCTGTTTTTTCCATTTGTTATTCGTCCTTATGTCTGTGTGCCTGTTATGACCTCTTTTCTTCAGGAACTTGTAGCGGTATCCAGTTGAAATTTATGTTGAACATTAATGCCTACGGTCTCTTAGTGGTGTAAAAATTTTAAGGTTATATGTCAGCCTAATCAAAAGATACGGCAGTCTCTAAATATTCCTTGTTCTCATTAAATGGTTGAGGTATCAAGTTCTAACTGATGTCAGATTCTAATGTATGCAGTCTCCGTAAATCAGCTTCTTAATCAATGCAGTCAAGTGATACGGCAGTCTATGTCACCTATCAAAATACACGTTAACATAGGCATGAAATGCAATTGACGAAGAGTCTATATACATGTCTGTCCTGATGGTCCAGCAATGTCATTCCTGCTTCGCGTGTCGGGGAAGTAGTTTGCCCTAGTCTTGCGTCTTACCGTAGCCTCCCGTGTGTTACTTGCTTCTGTTCAGTGTTGTGTAGTTTCTCATGTGGGTCGCATTGCTGTTTGTCATCTAGTGTCTGGTGTTTGTGCAGCCTTTACTGACATGGCGTTGTCTTGCGCCGTGACGTCCAACATGCTCCCCAGGTCCATTCCACGTACATGTATTGTCAGATTCAGTTTTGATAAATGCACACGGCATGTGTAGCCCAGCTCTTTAGATATACATGACTGGTTGGTGGACAAGATCAGGGTTACAAAGTTACTATAGATCAAGTGCATACTGTGCACTTTGATTCGAATTATATGTGTTTCTTGGTAAATTTCTTGATCAGCTTCAGGATGACAAGATGTTATTACATAACGCTACTCAGGTCCTTTTTACTCATCATGATGGTTCCACAAGCACAGTCATTTTGGCGAATGCAGAAGTGGTCTATACAAATGTTCGGTTAGATGAGTTATTTGAAGTCCATCCCACCCGCTTATGGGGATATACGACATATTTAAAGGAAATGCTGGTCTGCCCAACACCGTTTACGGGTCTGTAGTGGTGTTCGGTCGGTATCTTTGAGAGGTAATGCTATTGAATTTCCTCCACTGCCCACGTATAGGGTCATTAATATCGTCACTCCCGCGGTACCAGCCCAGGTTAATCAAAACAAGCGTTGCAGAATGCGAGACGATGATGGAGTTGAGGAGTCTTCCCTTTGGCTCGCCATTTGGATAACCCTACCACTGGACCACCCCTTTCTCTGGCCTGAGCTTATGGACGAGAAAGCCATGGGTACTTCTGTACCAGATCAGCTGGTTGCTGATGTCATCTAGCGATTACCCTGTCATCCAGGCCGCCTCGTTGGCGTTACCTATTAAAGAATACGTTTCAGGACCCCACTTGACTTCCTCGACTATCGGATACCTCTCCTGTTGTCTGAGCTCCCAAACTACTTCTGCACCTTCTGTCGCAGCGTCCACGTCACGAAGTCTTGGTGAGCATAATGTGATTGAGCCCGCCGTTACTGAACGAATCTCTATACGCGATCCCCTATCCGTCGACGAGTGGAGTGTAAGGGTCTGTGCGTCTCAGTCTGAAACTGAGTTTTTAAGTGATACACCCACACAACAGCATGAGGTAGCGGTAATTCCGGAGTACCGCAGTGAACAACGCATCCACGCAGAGAGTCGTATCATCTAAGAAGGAAGAACAGCTGGGAGATTGGGGAGATGTTCACACTACTTCTCCCTCCGTTTCGTTCATTGATTCGACCATGGATACGGGCACATAGCTCCGTTCGATGACAGTTTTGTAATTTTATAGTTTTTGTTCCGGTTCAAGTGCTTACGCAAGCATATACTTTTCTAAAAATGGTTCAAATGGCTCTGAGCACTATGGGACTCGACATCTTAGGTCATAAGTCCCCTGGAACTTAGAACTACTTAAACCTAACTAACCTAAGGACATCACACACACCCATGCCCGAGGCAGGATTCGAACCTGAGACCGCATCAGTCCCGCGGTTCCGGACTGCAGCGCCAGAACCGCTCGACCACCGCGGCCGGCATATACTTTTCTCACTTCGAATATAACAGGATTGGTTCCGAACCACGGCTTGCCGTTTTGCGACAGTTATAAATGACTCTGGTGCAGACGCTACTTTTTTACAGGAAGTCTTATTTGACCAGTTTTCAATTCCTGGGTTCTCGGTCTTTCTTAATGTGGCTTCCGAACTTTCTACCGACACTGCCTTGCTTTATAAGAAAACAATTCCATAACAGGAAGTATTATTTCGCCAGTTTTCAATTCCTGGGTTCTCGGTCTCTCTTAATGTGGCTTCAGAACTTTCTGCGGCACTGCCTTGCTTTATAAGAAAAGAATTCCATACGGGACTTCGAAGTTCTCATTGATGTTAGGTGTATAAGATGTACCTTTCGTGATCTCACTTTACCTCTTCTCTACGCCCCTTGTGGCTCTAGTCGTTATATGGAACGTTAGCGTTTCTGCAAAGAGGAAATCATTTACCTACTTCGTAAAGGTTCTGTTTGGTGGTAATTTTAATTGTGTTCTCCGGCTGGTGGATCGGTTCCTAATTTTAATTTCACTAAAGAAATTGATAAGATGTTAGCTCCTTGCACCTACGTGATGCATGGGTTTGTCGGTATCCTACACTTGTCAGACACACTCATTTCACTGCCACTTCTAACAGTCGAGTTGATCGCTTTTCACCAATTATTGTGTTGTAGCCGTCACATTTATACACATGCAGCAGCCAGTAAAACATTATCGTCTTCCCTGGCTGGTCAATACACCTATCTTGGTGTTGTCATTCAGGAAGATTGAACTCGTTGCTCTCCTGAATGGTACTTGTCTATTATGGAATGCAGGACTCTGCATGCGAAGCCACAGGTGCGTTTTGGTGCCGTAAGAGCGGCACACGCTCATCGGACACAAGAAGTTTATTACTCCGTGTTACGTCAACTTTAACATAGCGCTAAGCAAGTTCCTCTACCAATTACAGACGTACGGCGAATTAAAGTCAAATTGCTACAGTTAAAATAATTTCAGAAGGGAGGTCTCCGGTCCACGTTCCGTTTACAGGATGAACTAACTTCTTACCTGTAAGTGGGTGCGCAGGAAACGTGATTGAATTGCATCCCCCGCTAAGACCGATGGTTGAGTGTCAACAACCAACCGTGACATTTTCAGTGTAATATTCAACTATTTTGCTAAACTGTATGATTCCCACGTTCCATTTGGAAATTTCCCTGACGATTTTTCTCCCTTGCTCGACTGCATCGTTATCCCTGAATTTAGCGATGTTTTCATTTCATCCGTACACTTCGACTATAAAATTGTCTCTCGAGCTATAAACACTCATCCTCTTTAAGTTGCTCGACAAAATCAGTGTTGGGCTGTACGTAGAATGCTGACTGTTATGGAATGTTGAGATGCCGTTTCGGTGATTGCGGTCACTAATATCTCGAGGACCTTGCTTTTTCTCGACTTCTGCAAGGAATTCTAGGTGTCAGTCACAGTTTTTTAAGTAGTGTGTTAGCCGCTTTGGGTTTTACTCATAAGGCATATCAGTTCCTATCCAATCTTTTCACTGGTTTCCATGCCTGTGATGTTGTAAACGATCACCTTACTCCCAGATTTTGATCCCACGGGGTCTACCCCAGGAACGTCCTTTACCCATGTAGTTCTTTGTTTAGAACCCTTGTTCCGGCGTATTGCCATGCAACTACGTGGCTGGACTGTATTGGAAAGACGGTTCTCGGTCCGCACTTACGCCGATGACGTCATGGTGTTAGTACGAAACGGCGACAAGATTTCCAGGCTCAAGGATTCCTTGGATTTCATTTGTCGCCTTGCTGGTGTCCACATCAATGATCGCAAATGCAGGTGCGTACAGTTGGGTGGCTTTAACGAAGTGGTAATTCATTGGGCGAGTGTGGTCGATCCCCATAAGACTTTAGCAGATCGCCACCCGACGAAAGTGCCGGTACTTAACTGGCGAGAGATTACGACTCGTGTTCAGGGAACGATTCTCGAACATGAACGCCGTTCCCTTAGCCTCCTTACCAAGTGCGAATCTTAAGCATCTTTATACCTATATTTTCAGTAAAGTGTATTACATTTCACAGATCTTCCCGCTTAGCCCGATGATGGCCCGCGAACAAACAACTACCCAGTCGGTTAGTGTGGTGACAATACATTTCTGAGTTCAGCATGAAGTGCTGGCCAGGCCACGAAAGCCCGGAGGATTAGGTTTTCCTGATATTAAAGTGAAGGCGCCCATCTTGTTTGTACGATACAATGTGTTAACATATACACCGGCTCGGTATTCCATCACATCTCGTTTATTTTCCTGTCTCCAGCCGGTCAGAGTGACTCCTTAATTGATATTTGACGGATTGAACCTAAATTGCGACGTACCAGTTAATATTTTATAACTGTCAGGTTCTTAGGTGCTGATAGCCTGTCAGAGAATCACCTCACTAACAGAAATTTATCCCCCCACTGCGGTCAACCATCGCGCTCTCCCATGTTGAAACAGTCTGTCAACACCCCGGAAAACTGTCTTGTCTCATCTAAGTCTTCCTAGACACTGAGGTGACAAAAGCCATGGGCTACCCCCAAATACCCTGTCGGATCTCCTATTGCCAGGCATAGTTCAGTAACTCTACATGGCATGGACGTAACAAGTAGTTGGAAGCCCCTGCAGAAATACTGAGATATGCTGCCTCTAAAGTCGTCTGTAATTGCGAAAGTTTTGACGGTGCAGGATTTTGTACACGAACTTATCTTTCGATTTTGTCCCACAGATGTTCGGTGGCACTCATGTCAGGCAGTCTGGATGGCCAAATCAATCGCTTGAATTGGCCAGAGTGTTCTGATATGGAGCGCTGCCATCCGTAAAAATTCTTTTGTTGTTCGGGAACATGAAGTCCATGAATGGCTGTAAATGGTCTCCAAGCAGCCAAACAAACCATTTCCAGTCAATAATTGGTTCATCTGGACGAGATGATCCAGTCCATTCCATGCAAACACAGCCCACACTATTATGGAGCCACCACCAGCTTTCACAGTGCCTTGTTGACGACTTGGGTCCATGACTTCGTGGCGCCTGCGCCACATTCTAAGCCTACCATCAGCTGTTACCAACTGAAATCGGGAATCATCTGTCCAGGCCACGGTTTTCCAGTCTAGACGAAACGGCCAGGAGCTGAGGTGAGGCGCTGTAGGCGATGTCGTGCTGTTAACAAAGGAACTCGCGTCGGCCGTCTGATGATGTAGGCCATTAACACCAGATTTCGCCCCACATTTATCTCTACGGTTATATCAGGTAGTATTGCTTGTCTGTTAGCACTGACAACCCCACGCAAACGCCGCTGCACTAGGTCGTTAACTGATGGTCGTCTGCCACCGCGATGTCTGTGGTGAGAGGTAATTTCGGTCATTTGGTATTCTCTGGCACATTCCTGACACTGGATCTCGGAATGTTGAATTCCTTAATAATTTCCGAAGCGGAACGTCCCATGCGTCTAGTTCTATCTACTACTCCTCATTAAAATCTTAGTAATTCCCGTCGTGTGACCATAACCAAGTCGGAAACCCTTTCACATAAATCACATGTGTACAAATGACAGCTCAGGCAATGAATTGTTCAGTTATACTTCATGTTCGCAACTCTACCGCCATCTGTACATGTGCGACTCACTGTCCCACGACTTTTGTCATCTCACAAGGGGAGGCCGCCAATTGTGAAATTCAGATTCGATTCATACTGCGCATAATAAAAGCTCATGGCCAGAGGTGTGATGTGGCAAAGCACCAAGATGCACTCAGCCGTTGTTGAGAAAATCGACAGTTAAAAGAAACCGTTGCGGTGAAATACTCTCTACGATTAATGACTTTCTACAGCGTCGTGGCGCAGCGGTAAGCGCTCGGGTTCGTTCGCCGGATCGAATGTCGCGCCATGCAATTTCTTTTATTATTATTTTTTTGCAATATATATATATATATATATATATATATACCACCTCCATTTTTCCGTTTGTTTAACAGGGTGTACCAAAGCTCTCCCGTCCGCACTGATTTTCGACGATGTTATAAGTTGCGCTAGGGACCGCATCTACCTTCTTTCGAAGTTAGCAGGCAACTACGCTGTTATGCGGCGGCTCGTTTCGGCCCATTCAACATCTGTCCTTCAAGTGTAACGAGCGAGTAACGGAGTTTATATTTCATACCTGCCACAGCAAGTTTGTGTTCGTGGGGTCTCTATTCTAATTCGAACGTTTGACTTACGCTATACGTATTCGTTTCGGAATATCGTTTCTACGTCTTCCGTTAACTACACGTGGTTAACATTATGAAGACAATTAATAACGTTTGTGAAATACAACTTTGTTTGCGGAAAACATAATGATGTTTGAAGTCGCCAGTTTTTCCACGACAAACGACTTTCAACAACTTATTATAGGCATAATTGTTGCAACTGATTGCCGGGAATTTTGTATATAAGAGGGCTATTCCGAAAGTAAGGTCCGATCGGTCACGAAATGGAAACGACTATGAAAATCCGATAAAGCTTTGCACAGATGTGTTGGGTAGTGTCTCTAGTATAACCCCAGTTAGCACCACGTCGCTCTTCTCATTTCTGAGCTCGCAGTGAGTGCGTAAAGATGTCTAGAAAACAGTGTCTGCCGCCAAGTACGGGGGCCTGGTGAGAAATTTCCCCTGAAGCTATGCAGCTAACATTACATAACTGTCGTGCTGTTTCGTCTTCAAGACAATTCTCAGCCGCATTCTGCAGGGGCAATGAAGATGCTCCTGCATCGTTTTCAAATGGAAATGTGAGATTACCCACAATACAGCCCGTAATTGTCTCCCTCTGAGTTTCAGCTCAGGTCACATGAACCGCTGGTTATGAAGACAACATTTCGGCACAAGACAACGAGCCGTAGGCCAGCGTAGAGAATTGGCGGAGAGCACTGGCGGCTGCCTTCTATAGCGAGGGTATGGGAAAGTTGGTACAACGCTACGATACACGTCTAAGTCGGGTCGGCGACTATGGAGATAAGTAGCTGCAAGGTGTATCTAACTGTTGCAAATAAAACATTTTTGATTTTTACCGTGGTTTCCATTTCGCGACCTATCGGACCTTACTTTCGGAATAGCCCTCGTATATTGGTCGCCGGATCGAATCTCGCGATCGGCGACCTTCGGATTACGAACCCGAGCGCTTACCGCTGCACCACGACGCTGTAGAAAATTACCAATCGTAGAGAGTATTTCACCGCAACGGTTTCTTTTAACTGTCGATTTTCTCGACAACGGCTGAGAAGTGCATCTTGGTGCTTTGCCACGTTACACCTCTGGCCATGAGCTTTTATTTTGCGCAGTGTGAATCGAATCTGAATTTCACAATTGGCGGCCTCCCCTTGTCAGTATATTACCGATGGAAATAGCGTCGTGGTGGTATAGGGTCATTCACCGTTTGGTATCAACTGTCGACCAACTTATTCGCATAGGCCTTCGTCTGACTGATCAGTGTGACAAATGTAATCACACTTATACCTTAACTCAAAGGTTGGTTTGTTGTCGACGGGTCATTGGCTCTGGAATTGTCGACTGTTGGCTTTTCTTTCCCGAGGACTTGAATCCGCTTTTACGGATGAATTTATTATTCGTTCGGGAGTATACTTTTTTCCTAAAAAATAAACAAATAAGAGTAATCGTCAATAGGCTCTGAGTTAGTTTCCTGGTTACTCAATCTTTTTCTCTTGTTTTGTTAATAATAATGACATGTTTCCTCAACTTGATGCTGTTATTACGTGATTATTTGACAATGGTCGCCTGAATGAGCCCAGACCAAATGGTGGTAACAATATCGGAAGAAATGAAGGGAAAAAAACAATACTGCGCGTAGCTGGAAACCGAGGTCGTGGGATCGATTCTCGATCGGATCATCGATTTTTCAGTCTTCCTTTTAACTTCATCTTGACGTCTCGACGATGCGATGAGTCACCAGAAACAACACGTGGTTCGAATTTCATGTAAAACTATAAATCCCTTTTTCCCAGATGGTGAATTCATGGAGGTTGGGAATACGCAAGTCGCCGAAGTGGCGCCCAATAGAAAGACCGGCACCAGGGCATTGAGTCACACGTAATTATTAATATTGTATATTAATCAATATATATATATATATTAGAAACACACGTGGAAAGCAACATTTCCAGCATAAAATTCCGCATCCTATCATGTTGTCAGTTCGTCGAGCTGGCTGTCATGTGATTTTATTTCAGTAATTACAAAACCAAGTCAAAAGCACTCATGTTGGCAAAGCATATAATGAATATCTGTGTAGACAAACAAAGAAATGAATTTGTCCACGAGTTTGTAACAAACACTTAAGCAGATGCGTATTCTACTTGCACTTGTCCGGTTGTTTTAGGTAAATTTTGCCTGGGTGGGTTACATACATCCGCACCCTTCGCAAAATATGCTGCATGAGAAGAACTCACGACGCCCTTACCTATATACTTATATGGGACGAAAAGTGGTTTAAAACAAAGATGAGAGGCCGTTCGATATCTGGCCTTGAGTTAAGCTATGCCTTTCTTATATGTAGACCATTAATACAGTGTATACATCAGCACAGAATCACACGTGGAAAGCAACATTTCCAGCATAAAATTCCGCATCCTATCATGTTGCCAGTTCGTCGAGCTGGCTGTCATGTGATTTTATTTCAGTAATTACAAAACCAAGTCAAAAGCACTCATGTTGGCAAAGCATATAATGAATATCTGTGTAGACAAACAAAGAAATGAATTTGTCCACCAGTTTGTAACGAACCTACAGGGAATCGCAGTTCCCTTTCAGTATTGAGCATCTGCATTTACGATACCATCAGACGCCAATGCACTGCGTAGTTTGGTGGTCTGTTGGAATGTTTGTACGAGGGTGGTTTGAAAAGGGAATCACCACGAGAGGTCAGCGCTAGCGCAACGTGCTATTCACGTGATATTCACTGGACGGTTGCCTATAAGCACGTGCCACGTCACTGCTCTTGGAAGAGAGCTATGGCGGTGACGGGACTCTGTTGTGTATGAAGATGGTACCTGTTCTTTCGGACATGTCCGAAAGAACAGATATTATCTTCATATAGATAAGGCTTACTGGCCAATGAAGTAATACGTGCTACCGACAGGGGATGTCAAATTGATTCCATATTTTTATATTTCCAGACGGCTTTCGACACCGTTCCTCACAAGCGTCTTCTAACCAAACTGCGTGCCTACGGAGTATCGCCTCAGTTGTGCGACTGGTTTCGTGATTTCCTGTCAGAAAGGTTACAGTTCGTAGTAATAGACGGAAAGTCATCGAGTAAAACAGAAGTAATATCCGGCATTCCCCAAGGAAGTGTTAGAGGCCTTCTGTTGTTGCTGATCTATATTAACGACATAGGAGACAATCTGAGTAGCCGTCTTAGATTGTTTGCAGGTGAGGCTGTCATTTACCGTCTTGTAAGGTCATCAGATGATCAAAACGACTTGCAAAATGATTTAAATAAGATATCTGTATGGTGCGAAAATTGCAATTCACCCTGAATAAAGAAAAGTGTGAAGTTATTCACATGAATACTAAAGGAAATCAGATAAATTTCGATTACGCGATAAGTCACACAAATCTGAAGGCTGTAAAATCCGCTAAATGCTTAGGGATTACAAATACCAATAACCTAAATTGGAACGATCACACAGATAATATTGTGGGTAGAACAAACCAAAGACTGCGATTCATTATCAGAACACTTAGAAGGTGCAACAGGTCTACTAAAGAGACTGCTTACACCACACTTGCCCGCCCTATTCTGGAGTATTGCTGTGCGGTGTGGGATCCGCATCAGGTGGGACTGACGGATGACATCGAAAAAGTACAAAGAAGGGCAGATTGTTTTGTATTATCACGAAATGGGGGAGATAGTGTCATAGACATGATACGTGAATTGGAGTGACAATCATTAAAACAAGGACGTTTTTCGTTGCAATGGGATCTCCTCATGAAATTTCTATCACCAGTTTTCTCCTCCGATTGCGAAAACATTCTGTTGGCACCCACCTACACAGGGACAAATGATCATCACGATAAAGTAAGAGAAATCAGGGCTCGCACAGAAAAATTTAAGTGCTCGTTTTTCCCGCGTGCCGTTCGAGAGTGGAACGTTAGAGAGGCAGCCTGAAGATGGTTCATTGAACCGTCTGCCAAGAACTTTGTTGTGAATAGCAGAGTAATCACTTAGATGTAGATGTAGATCTTCTACAGTGCGGATGCACTCTCATTGCTCAAACTCTTACGGGAATGGGTAGATTCACTGCAGCGAGTAATGCGTATAGTGGGCAGGGGCACTACAAATTTAGTGTGTGGACATAAGTTGAAAATGTAGGTCTCACGGGGAGCGTGCCAGAGATAAGTCCCTGCAGTCGCCGTCGATGGCTCAGTCAGATGGAGCGTTTGTCGTGTAAGCAGGAGACCCAGGGTTCGAGTCCCAGTCGGGACACACATTTTCAACTTTCCCCGTTGATATTTATCAAATCCTATAAGCAGCTAACAGTCTGGATTTCATTGTAATTTCACATGCCTCTGTTGATGTTCCCGCGTAGTGATTTGCGAAGATGGAAAAAATCGAGATTCCAGCAGTGATTAAGTACTTCGTAAAGAAAGGCATGAAAGCAAAGGACATTCATGCCGATATCCGGAATACACTGGGGGACTCTGCTCTTTCATATTCAACTGTTGCCAAGTGGACAAATGAGTTTAAATTTGATTGGGAGAACTTAGTTGATAATCCGCGCAGTAGTCGGTCAAGATGTGTCGCTACTACAGAAATCATTGCAAAAGTACACCAAATAGTCATGGAGGAAAGTCGATTGAAAGTGCGTGAAATTTCCCACGCTTGCCAGATGTCAACTGAAAGGGTATATCACATTTCAACTGAAGAATTAGAAAAGAAAAAATTATCTACAAGATGGGTGCCGCTACTCTTAACGCTGGATCAAAAGCGCATGAGAATGGACATATCGGAACAATGTTTGGCCCGGTTTAGGAGAAACGGACAAGATACTTTGCGCCGGTTTGTGACCACAGATGAAAATTGGGTACACTACTATACCCCAGAGACGAAGGAACAGTCAAACCAGTGGAAACATGCTGATTCTCCGCCATCAAAGAAAGAAAAGACAATTCCTTCGGCGGGAAATGTCATGGCATCAGTGTTCTGCTATGCGAAGGGGATTCTGTTTGTGGATTATGTCCCCACTCGGCAAACAATTACTGGAGAATACTATGCTAATCTCCTGGACAAATTACAACAAAAGATACGAGAAAAAAGGCCAGGTTTAGCAAGGAAGAAAGTCATCTTCCATCAAGAGAACGCGCGCCCTTATACATGTGCCGTCGTCATGGCAAAATTACACGAACTAAAGGGATGAATTATTGCCACACCCACCTTATTCACCTGATATGGCTCTTCTCATAACTGGGAATTTTTCACTTCAAACGAAGAACTGATAGTTGGAGTTGACCACTTTTTTGCAGGCCTGGAGGAAACTCATTTTCGAGATAGAATCAAGGCACTGGAACATCGTAGGACCAAGTGAATAAATCTATATGGGGACTACATTGAAATATAAAAACGTTTCAGTGATGTAAGTACTCTTTCTCTATCCCGTTCCGAGAACTTTTCAAAGCACCCTGCAATCTACGTATGCTTAAGGTTTTGGTTCGATTCACAAATATGGAACCAATTTTGGAAAGCTCAAACCGATCCACTTCACCACCGGTAATTCAGGTTAAACAATGTGGGGTTGCACCGCCGTTCCAAACCCACAGTAAACATGACGTGCCTTCGCTATCTACTTTAGCAAACTCGCTGTAGATAGGGCCTTGAGAGAGGCGGAAGTCACGCCAGTTTGAGACTGTCACCAGTAAGCTGCGTTAGTTGAGAGGTTTTTATTTATTAATGAACCAATCTTCATTTAAGGTAACAGGGCCTTATTTATATTTGTTTTTGAGCTATATATGTTGAAAATACTTGTGTTGGACTGGGATTCGAACTCAGACCTCTCCTTTTGTCTGGTTTGACCACTTTAAGTTCATACAGTTCTACCGTTTCGTTGTTTCCCCAAGACTCCAAAGTTCTTAAGTAGCGTGCCTGAGTTCGAAGCCTGGTCTGGAACAAAAAATAACACAATGCATTTTAGTTTGCTGCATGCGCACACCAAACCACAGGTGACAAACTGTTAACACCTCTGCGTTTCGACTCCCAGTTAGAAATAACTTTCCATCATATCAGTTCATGTTCACACGTACCACTTTTTTCTTACTGGCGAAAGATAATTCGATTGTGAACGGCCGGCCGCTGGTGGCCGAGCGGTTCTGGCGTTACAGTCTGGAACCGCACGACCGCTACGGTCGCAGGTTCGAATCCTGCCTCGGGCATGGATGTGTGTGTTGTCCTTATGTTAGTTAGGTTTAAGTAGTTCTAAGTTCTAGGGGACTTATGACCTCAGCCGTTGAGTCCCATAGTGCTCAGAGCCATTTGAACCATTTGATTGTGAACGTCTCTGTGTGTAGTCAACAACGACTCCCTGTCAGCACAGAACTTTACGTCTTCTTTTTTTCACCTCACACAACGGCACATCTCGCAACTGTTGAAACAAATAGATTTTTAACGTCTACAAGCCTACGACGATAGATGCTACGTTCGAACTCCTGTAAGCAAAAGTCTTTAGTCTCGTCATTTCAGTTTGAATAATCTCGCTATTGGTGAAATATTACGATTTCTGACATTTAGTTGTGCTCTATTAATGTGATTAGGAGCTGGGTTCGAATCGTGGTCAAACATGAAATTCTATGCCAAGAATAGTTGCGGATTGGAGTCTCGATTACCAACACAGTAAAAAATTTTCGTAATACAAATTCAAGTTGAAAGTTGCTTTTTGAAATGTAATTTATTATAATGAATTAGAGTTTACAAGTGTAACGACTGTATCATATCTAATAACATGTGTGGTGATATTTGAATTATCGTGATACTAATTTACATCTGCATTGTAAGCCAGAGAGGACACTTATCTCTTGTGTATCTTGTAATAACCGTTTTGTGTAGTCAGATGACTGTACCGAATAGAGAGCAGAGGGCCTGCAAGCCACGTTATACGCGTTTTATGAAAATCAGGCGAAATAGCAGTTCAGGGCGTTCGGACACTTATTTTTGAGCATGACAGTACACACAAAATATAAACATCAAAATAAGATAAAAACTACAGTTCTACAAAAATTTATTTTTTTCGGCATTTTTAGTGGTGGCAAGATGTTTTCACAAAAATATCGATCATCTTCCTCCTAATATGAAGTATATTTTTGATCCCAGCTGCATAGGGAAAAGGACCATCGTGATATAATACGGGAAATAAGTGTTCGCACGGATGATCACGCGAAGCGAAATGTAGTGTGAGGAGGGCTATGCGAGAGGCGTTCAATGAATTTGAAAGTAAAGTTCTATGTACTGATTTGGCAGAAAATCCTAAGAAATTTTGGTATTATTTCAAAGCGGTAGGTGGATCAAAACAAAATGTCCAGACACTCTGTGACCAAAATGGTACTGAAACAGAGGATGACAGACTATAGGCCGAAATACTAAATGTCTTTTTCCAAAGCTGTTTCACAGAGGAAGACTGCGCTGTAGTTCCTTCTCTAGATTGTCACACAGATGATAAAATGGTAGATATCGAAATAGACGACAGAGGGATAGAGAAACAATTAAAATCGCTCAAAAGAGGAAAGGCCGCTGGACCTGATGGAATACCAGTTCGATTTTACACAGAGTACACGAAGGACTTTGCCCCACTTCTTGCAGCGGTGTACCGTAGGTCTCCAGAAGAGGGTAGCGTTCCAAAGGATTGGGAAAGGGCACAGGTCATCCCCGTTTTCAAGAAGGGACGTCGAACAGATGTGCAGAACTATAGACCTATATCTCTAACGTCTATCAGTTGTACAATTTTGGAACACGTATTATGTTCGAGTATAATGACTTTTCTGGAGACTAGAAATCTACTCTGTAGGAATCAGCATGGGTTCGAAAAAGACGATCGTGTGAAACCCAGCTCGCGCTATTCGTCCACGAGACTCAGAGGGCCATAGACACGGGTTCACAGGTAGATGCCGTGTTTCTTGACTTCCACAAGGCGTTCGATACAGTTCCCCACAGTCGTATAATGAACAAAGTAAGAGCATATGGTCTATCAGACCAATTGTGTGATTGGATTGAAGAGTTCCTAGATAGCAGAACGCAGCATGTCATTCACAATGGAAAGAAGTCTTCCGAAGTAACAGTGATTTCAGGTGTGCCGCAGGGGAGTGTCGTAGGACCGTTGCTATTCACAATATACATAAATGACCTTGTGGATGACATCGGAAGTTCACTGAGGCTTTTTACGGATGATGCTGTGGTATATCGAGAGGATGTAACAATGGAAAATTGTACTGAAATTCAGGAGGATCTGCAGCGAATTGACGCATGGTGCAGGGAATGCCAATTGAATATTAATGTAGACAAGTGTAATGTGCTGCGAATACATAGAAAGAAAGATCCCTTATCATTTAGCTACAATATAGCAGGTCAGCAACTGGAAGCAGTTAATTCCATAAATTATCTCGGAGTACGCATTAGGAGTGATTTAAAATGGAATGATCATATAAAGTTGATCGTCGGTAAAGCAGATGCCAGACTGAGATTCATTGGAAGAATCCTAAGGAAATTCAATCCGAAAACAAAGGAAGTAGGTTACAGTACGCTTGTTCGCCCACTGATAGAATACTGCTCAGCAGTGTGGGATCCGTACCAGATAGGGTTGATAGAAGAGATAGAGACGATCCAACGGAGAGCAGCGCGCTTCGTTACAGGGCCATTTAGTAATCGCGAAAGCGTTACGGAGATGATAAACTCCAGTGGAAGACTCTGCAGGAGAGACGATCAGTAGTTCGGTACGACCTTTTGTTGAAGTTTCGTGAACATACCTTCACCGGGGACTCAAGCAGTATATTGCTCCCTCCTACGTATATCTCGCGAAGAGACCATGAGGATAAAATCGGAGAGATTAGAGCCCACACAGAGGCATACCGACAATCCTTCTTTCCACGAACAATACGAGACTGGAATAGAAGGGAGAACCGATAGAGGTGCTCAAGGTACACTCCGCCACACACCGTCATGTGGCTTGTGGAGTATGGATGTAGATGTAGATGTAGATTTAGGTGTTCACTTTTCCCGTGTGCTGTTAGACATAGGAACGGTCAACAAATAGTTTGAAAGTGGTTCAAAAATGGTTCAAATGGCTCTGAGCACTATGGGACTTAACATCTATGGTCATCAGTCCCCTAGAACTTAGAACTACTTAAACCTAACTAACCTAAGGACATCACACAACACCCAGTCATCACGAGGCAGAGAAAATCCCTGACCCCGCCAGGAATCGAACCCGGGAACCCGTGTGTGGGAAGCGAGAACGCTACCGCACGACCACGAGCTGCGGACAAAGTGGTTCTACGAACCCTCGGCCAAGAAGTGTGTATTTTCTTCATGTTTTGCGGTTTTCGCTCATTCGTCTTCTGAAACGCTGCAGGTACTTTGGAATAAGCCTGCAGATGTAGGCTGACCCAGAAAGGAGGCGATAAAACGTGGCAGGCGGCCAGGTCGGGGAAGGCGATCAATAGCGACGGGGGCGCTGGCGCCGGAGCCGCAGTCGGCCAGAAGCTGAGCTGTCCCAAGTGCTCGAGCAGCCGGCAGCTCGTGTGGTCCCAGAAGCTCAGCCCGCCCGTGTGTGTTCCGCGCGCGCGTGCTCTTCTCCCTCTGACACACCAGCCCCTCCTCGTGACGTCAGCGGGGTCTCCGTCCGTGTCTTGTGCCTCTCTGTCCGGTATTTACACTTCCGAGGTCTGAAACCGTTTCCGTAGGATTGAATAGTCAAAATATCAAACAACAACTCAAGTATATGTAAGTCTGACCATGGAAGTTTCCAGAACCATCTTTTCTTAGCTGCCATCACAGTCACTTAGAGTATCGCAAAATTAGCTGCTTAAATATTTATACACTTTCTTAATAAGCATGTACGTACTAAATTCGTTTTAAATATGCTATATGACTTATTTTCACTCTACTCGCTTCCGTATATTTACGAATGTACTATCGAATATACATTTCTTGGGAAATTAATCGATACGTCTATTCTCCTACTTGATATTGCTAGACATTAAAGTTAACGATGACTTGAAGCTTTCTTCTACAGTCGATCGGATAATCAGAAAGCATGACTTTTTTATATTATTAATACAATAGATGCTCTTTACTTTTGCTCCAAGGAGATACCAGACGCGTCCGCTTCGTGCATTGCGTGCAAAAATATTATCACACTGCACTTACAAAAATGCTTCTAACGAATGGACAGACGAGTGAAAAAATATAAGAGCGCAGTTGATGCTACGCAAGCAGCAAGAGCTAATAGTATCTGAAGATAGTGATATGCTTAATCAAGAGTCTGCATGTTTTCAGCTGCTGATAAACCTAAGCTTCGCCTCGCAGATGCCTAGCGCCAGAGCGAAATGTATTTTACTGACTTATTGGTGCACTTATAAGAAAAACTACATTTCAGCTATCTCACACATGGATATTGCGAGACAAATACATCTAGAAGCTCTAATAGTTTCACGTAAAAATATATAATTTGTTGTTCAAGAGGTCTATGTTATGTATATATGTCATCACAGATGCCCGAAAGGAACACGACATCGTAGCTTTGCGAAAGTTGTAGAAAATCTACCGTGGATAGTCTTCTCCGCATTTGATACATTGTGAGGAGACGTGGAATATGAAAAATTATCTCATTAATGCATTGTTTCCGAAGGACCACCACAGTTCACTTAATACCGTTTTTAAGTACACAGCTAACTGAAGAATTAATACGGCATTTTATAGACGTATGTGAGTTTAGTAGTTTAAGGAATACTCTCGAGGGGCAACTGCAGAGAACACACACTTTTCTTCCTGTGATATTTCATTCCGATAGGAGAACGCACCGTCTTCCAGCCACTTTGCGTTAGTTTCAGCAAGTCGATTAAGCAGTATTCTTGTAATGTGCTATGGTCGTGGCTAGCACCTGATAACGAACCTTCAGGTGTCGAGATCGATCTGACCTTAGGTAACTTCATAAACCCGTCGACGTGACAGAGTAATATATCTTTGTGGCCTGTCACGTGATCTGTGTAGCAATCACAATGCGTTAATTCATACTGTTTTATTTTAATTCAATTAATTACATTCTACTCTCTTTACTATCTCAGTGTTTATACATCTTCATTGTCTTTTTTTTATGCATTAACTGTATCCATCCCGAAATGGAAAGAAAATTAATCACAAAGAGAACTGTCTGTTTTTTGAACTCTTAATAAAATTCACGTATGTAACGTAATACAAGTGAAATACGTAATGGGCTGTATTACCTGTTATATTATGTTAATCCGTTGTCGACAACTAGAAATAGTACGAGCTCGTTGATGTGTATTAGCTAAGATCTGACTCCATGGTTAACTTGTCGGCGTAGCATGGCATACGCGTGTGTCAAGTCACATTAACAGCCGATATAATAGATTTTCACTTGGTTGTTATCCGTGCCTAGCGTGCATCAGAGAACCCCTTAAATGCGAGTTACATCGAGGAGATAGTGGAGGAGAAAGAAACAGGAAGAGACGATGGAGTAATTGCTACAGTCGTGTGGCATGATAAATGAACAACTGTACCGTACTTAGATTTGACAACTCTTTACTAAAGTCTCATAGCCATGGTCTCCGACCAACTTCGTTACAGGAGTGACACCGACGCTATCCACAGTCAACTACCAGCCCTCAATTAGACAGATCCTGCTGTGTGTCTTCCAAACGTGAAAGAACGGCTCGCGGGTGTTGTCTTTACACGCCAGTCCAAGAACGTGCAAAAATGAAATTCTTCACCTTGTCAAGAAATATTAAGGCAGATATATCACGACGTGTGTATTAATACATAGACAGATGAGAGTTATTTGAAACATATCACGTTAGTGTAGTGACTATTCTTTTCTGAAACTATCAGGTCTAATTCTCTGAAAATTCGTCACAGATTTCGGTTCTTACCAATTACATTTAGTAACTTCATGTTGACTACATAGCTAGCATTCGAACTATAAAGTAAAGGCTCTGGTTACGATGTGTTTTCATTCCGAAATGTTTATTTTATTTCGACGCAAAGTCACTGTGACAGAGTTTACGTGTGCTAGGCCTTTGTACCAGTTCTTAGCATACAACTACCTACCCCATAAAAAGGTGTTTGACACGTTTAGAATTTCGGTGGATGATGAAGGCATTACATCAGTACAATACCACGCCTAAAATAATATTGTTCTTCAAATTACCTTTCTGAGAGATGAATGTGTAGCTTCTCTTCAACAATATTTCTTAATATTTTGCACTGTACGCTGAATACATCAAACATCCAGGTAACATTTGAAACTGCCTGTTTTTAAAATCTAACGCCATCATCAGAAAAAGCATTGAGAGTATTCAGTTGATATGTGGTCACATCATATTGGCGAAGCTATTAAGGATTATCTGTTATGCAGAATGCTATAGTTCCATACTATAGTACCACTAGAAGAAATGTCGCGTGACTCAGCCTGTGTGGCTAGTTCTTTGAATACGACAGATTGTTAAATGGAACAACGGACCATCGCTCATCGAGGCACACCACATGTATGGACAACTTGGTACTTCTGACGAGGGCCCCAATTGCTTCCAAACAGATCTGACACCACCGCTCCAGACAGAATAAGAAGAAAGCCAAACTGAAATGTAAGTATTATCAACCCATCCAGTTCCCTCATCATTATTATTGGATGTGTTTTCACAAAAACGTACAAATTTTCCTCTTTTCCACAGCACAACATCCTCTCCCCTCTCGACCCTTCTTCCCCCTCCCTCCATCGCCCTACCCCCCTCTCTCTGACTCTAGTTGATACATTCACTATATCGTCGAGTCTCGCAGATATTTCAGATCAAGTAACACAACCGTTTCCTACAACACCAGCACCTCCTTTCGGACCTCAGATTAGTGCTCCTACTGTACAACTATACGTCACTGCATATAAAATGATTGCCACTGGTTCGAAACGTGTAAATATAGGTATATAAGCAGACAGTGGCTGTGATGTGATAGAAATCGATGTTATTAAAAATAGTGTTAAAAGTGCTGTTTACAGAGACCGTAGGGGAAGAGTTACGTCGTGTGATGCAGTGTAACAGTTGTTAGAGGACACACACCCAGTTCACTGTTTTGATACTGCCTATCGTATATATGTATTAAGTTGCAGCACTCGAGGTAACATAAGAAGTCTCGTTCATTAATTAAGGCATTCAAGTTTTCCGAATTTACATGACTTAGGAGGTGCATTATGGATTGTGTTCGACAGACGGACTGGATGAAAATATATGTACAGGCTGTGTTCAGTGACCTTGTGTATTATCTGCACAGCACCACAACGTGAAGGTGACTTAGATCCATGTTTACAATCATATGTCCATGCAGTGCCAAAGTCGGTTGCTATTAAATCCACAAAAGCGGGATATACAGACGGATTTTGTTGCTGTGATCTGTTTGACTGGGATACAGGCAGAATTTACCATGTATAAGAAACAGTTGTTTGGGAAATACAGCACATCTGCTGATGTGATAAAACAAAAATCAGCAGATTTTTTTTTCTTTAAAGATGCTTCACCGAACGTACGGTTTATATTGATGTATCAAGATACATAATGAATAATAATGTTTTCTTACAAATTCGTCATTTTTTTCCTTACCCTATCCTCTCAATTTAAATTTAAGATTATAAAGACGAGCAGCCACGATATGTCGGTCAGAAGGTTATTTATTTCTTCAGCAGGGCCTTATACAGAAACAGAGAAGACCCACCACCACCTTCAACCAAAAAATGTGTTATTCAAACATTGTGCAATGAATCCTACGTCTAAACAACTAACGGCCGACTATGTTGTTGGAAATTAATACTTAACGTGGTTTAGTACCATACGAACCTGTGGCTTAGGCGCGTAATAAAACCAGTGGACTACATACTTTGACTTCACCTGAGCGAAGGAGTCACACAACGGAATTACTGTGTACTTGTAAAATAATGATAGAAACTACACTCTGTGATCAAAAGTATCATGACACCCCCAATAAACATGTTTTTCATATTAAGTGCATTGTGCTGCCAACTACTGCCAGGTACTCCATATCAGCGACCTCAGTAGTCATTAGACATCGTCAGAGAGCAGAATGGGACGCTCCGCGGAACTCACGAACTTCGAACGTGGTCAGGTGATTGGGTGTACACGAGATTTCCACACTCCTAAACATCCCTAGGTCCACTGTTTCCGATGTGATAGTGCAGTGGAAACGTGAAGGGACACGTACAGCACAAAAACGTACAGGCCGACCTCGTCCGTTGACTGACAGAGACCGCCGACAGTTCAAGGGTGTCGTAATGTGTAATAGGCAGACATCTATCCAGACCATCACACAGGAATTCCAAACTTCATGAGGATCCACTACAAATACTACGACAGTTAGGCAGGGGGTGAGAAAACTTGGATTTAAGGGTCGAGCGGCCGCTCATAAGCCACAAATCATACCGATAAATGCCAAATGTGCCAATGGAAACCTCGCTTGGTGTAAGGAGCGTACACATTGGCCGATAGAACAGTGGCAAAACGTTGTGTGGAATGACGAATCACGGAACAGAATCTGGCGATCCGATGGCAGGGTGTGGGTATGACGAATGCCCGGTGAATGTCATCTGCCAGCACGTGTAGTGCCAACAGCAAAATTCGGAGGCGGTGGCGTTTTGGTGTGGTCGTGTTTTTCATGGAGGGGGCTTGTAGCCCTTGATGTTTTGCGTGGCACTATCATAGCACAGACCTACATTGATGTTTTAAGCACCTTCTTGCTTCCCACTGTTGAAGAGCAATTCGGGAATGGCGATTGCATCTTTCAACACGATCGAGCACCTGTTCATAACGCATGGCCTGTGGCGGAGTGGTTACACGACAGTAACATCCCTGTAATGGACTGGCTTGCACAGAATCCTGACCTGAATTCAATAGAATACCTTTGGGATGTTTTGGGACGCCGACTTCATGCCAGGCCTCACCGACCGACATCGGTACCTCTCCTCAGTGCAGCACTCCGTCAAGAATGGGTTGCCATTCCCCAACAAACCTTCCAGTACCTGATTGAACGTGTGCCTGCGAGAGTGGAAGCTGTCATCAAGGCTAATGGTCTTCCAATGCCATATTGAATTCCAGCATTATCGATAGAGGGTGCCACAAGTCATTTTCAGCCAGGTGTCCGGATACTTTTGATCACATAGTGTAGTTTTAAATGTTATGTTATCACGTGACTTTGGAAGCAGCTATGTCACACGCTGCAGGTCACAAACACACAACTCATCACCGTTCAGTGGGATTGGAATGGAGAAGGAGAACCCTGAGGAGGAGGTACGCACTAAAAGAAAATTTCCGTGCGCGATCTCTACGGAGCCTGACTGGTGTGCCACCACGAGCGCTCAGCCAGTATGGCAGCTAGAAGCCGCAACCCGGCTCCGTCTCCCGACTCCGAGGTAACCTCGGCTCCCGTTGTCTATGTAGCCTACAATTACAAATCGCAATCACAACGGGTCATGCGTAAGCTAACTCCCACTGCCGGATAAAAGACGAGTCCTTACAAACCAGCATCATCATAAGGAGATCATAAGCAGAGGATTCCTCATTGACCTTAACGCTAATTATGAAACGTATTATTGGCGCGAATATTCCAGTGTTTTAGCGGTGCGTAGCCTACATAATGAAAAAAAGTAACCGAACACCAACTAGTAGTTTTAATAACTTCCAGCTTGATTTTTAAGATGCAACTTAACTCTATATCCCAAACCTCAGATTCTTTCCTCAGCCAGTAATGACGATAAAGCGAATAAAATCACTGCATCAATATAGCATCTTTGGTGTATTCTTATGGTTTTAGTGGGCATAGAGCAGAACGCAATTGAAAATTAGAATGTATGGTTTTATATGTAGGTAATTCGACGGCGTACAGAGTGCGATTATGCGAGCACACAGTTAAAACTATACTTAAGTGAAGTTTATGGTATTCCATTAATTCAAAAAATGGCTCTGAGCACTATGGGGCTTAACTTCTGAGGTCATCAGTCCCCTAGAACTACTTAAACCTAACTAACCTAAGGACCTCACACACATCCACGCCCGAGGCAGGATTCGAACCTGCGACCGTAGCGGTCACGCGGTTCCAGACTGTAGCGCCTAGAACCGCTCGGCCACTCCGGCCGGCCGATTAATTCAGTATGTGATATAAGACATTACGTAAAATCCGAGCCAAATGCCCTAACTACCATAACGCTTTACTGACCCATGATACAGTTCGTTCTTATAACCATTTAGGCACACACGGTCATCGGACCATCTATGTGTGTTGGTCAGTCTGCCACTGGTCTGTATTCTATGCAGTGTTATGTGTCAGTTATCACGTGACTTTGGAAGCAGTAGAGGAATGTGGATGTGTGACAGTTTAACTTACTACAAAATGGATTCGCATTTTGCGAATCCGGATTGCCGTCAGCTCTTTGTGCCAAATCAAACTTTGTGCAGGACTAGAACTCGAACCCAGGATTTCCGTTTACTGCGAGCGGTCTCATTGACGACTTCAGCTGTCGGAGCATGCCTCCGGGACCGACCCACACTCTCATAGTTGTGTTGCGGAGTCTACAAGCCTAACGCTCACTGATTTCATTATTCCCACGCAGTGAGAGACTATTATTTTATCTTCAGTTTAGTCTGAAGAGTCATGGATACATCAGTGAGGGTTACAACGTCTGTGCTTATACGGTGTCCGTCTCTTCATCTGACTATGTCCTCCAGACATTGTCACGATTTCAGTTGTCTTAATTTCGAGGGTTTGAACTTCAATAGTGGCTACTATTTATTCACAATCGATACAAAAGAGTTACATGTTTGCACCTGTTACTGTCCTTCAAATTAGTCACCAGCGTTGTGTAGAACCCGTTGCTAGCGATTTGAAAGGCTTAATATAGCATTAGCAGAGCCTGTTCTGTTGATGGTGGGAATGGAGCGGTCTAAAGTCATGGTGATTCTCGTGTACGACTGTGATGGTGTTATCCTAACGCATTATGTTCCTCCACGGCAGACCGTCAGTGCAGAATATTACTGTTCGTTTTTGGAGCATCACCTGCGACCAGCTTTGCGAAAGAAGCGGCGACACTTTCCGTGCAACCCAACCATCATTTTGCACGACAAAGCGCGAGCGCATACAGCGCAAGCTGTGGTTGCTCTGTTCGGTCGATGGGACTGGGAAGTACTGTACCATCCACCATACTCCCCGGACTTAAGTCCTTTTGACTTTGATTTGATTCCGAAGATGAAGGAGCCATTTCGTGGCATTTGCTTCAGAACTGTTCCCGAGATTCGACAGGCAGTCGACCGCTCCATTTGCACCATCAACAGAACAGGCTCTGCTAACGGTATACTACGCCTTCCACATCGTGGAAATGGGTTCTACACAACGCTGGTAACTACTTTTAGGGAAAGTAACAGGTGCGAACATGTAACTATTTTGTATCGGTTGTGAATAAACAGTTGCCACTATTTCAGTTCCAACACTCGTATTAAAAAACGATTAGGATTTACGTGAGATGTTTGTGACAAATGAAAATTTGTTTCAGACAGGGACTCGAACCCGGAATTCTGCACCCATGTCATGACTCTGAAATTCACATTCAAATGCCTAACAGAAGGTTCATCGACCCACCCTCACGATATTTCTCTACAGTTCCACTCTCTAAAAGCCCGCAGGAAAAACGAACACCTAATTCTTTTCATGTGAGTTCTTATTTTATTATGATGGTTACTTCTTCCAATTTTCGTGGACGCCAACAGAAAGATTTTCGCATCCGATGGAGACAGTTGGTAACCGAATTATCATAAGATTCTGCCGCAACGAAAAACGCTTTTGTATTAATGATTGCTATCGCAAATCGCTTATTATATCCGTGCCGCTCTCTCCTCCATTTCGTGGTAACACAAAACAAGTAACCCTTCTTCGAACTTTTTCGAAGTCCTCCGTCAATCCTATCTGGTGCGGTTCCCATTCCACACTGCAGTACTCTAGAGGAGAACGGACAGATGTAGTGCAGGCACTCATTTTAGTAGACCTGTTACATTTTCTGAATGTTCTGGCAATAAATGGCAGTCTTTGATTCGTTTAACCCAGTACATTACGTACGTGAACGCTCCAATTTGAGTTATTCTTAATTATATTCCCTAAATATTTAGCTGAGTTCACAGTTTTTAGACAAGTGTAATTTATCGTGTAACAGAAATATATCGTACACCTTTTGTTTCTCGTGGAGGATGACCTCAAACTTTTCATTCCTTGGAGTGACTTTCTACATGTCGCACCATGCATATATCTTGTCTAAATCGTTTTGCAGTGGTTTTGATCATCTGGTGACTTTAAAAGAGCATCATCTACAAACAATCTAAGAGGCCTGCTCAGATTGTCTCATAAAGCGTTTATGTAGATTAGGAACAGCAGAGGGCCTATAACATTTCCTTGGAGAACGCTAGCGTGGTGGACGTGAACCTTAGACGCTGCGCTAAGCTCGCATGGTCGCAACATCACTAATGTATTGTTTATATGTTGATGCCACCTTTGCACGCAGGGTGAAATGACGGAAATACCTTAGTGCTGGTAAGTTAGGACAAAAGGTCCTAGACAGAAAGCAACTGGACTTTTAGAAAAACGATTTATTTACAAGCGAAGTTACAAACAATTTCTCATGAGCAACAGTTATTATGAAACTGTCCCAGAAGTGAAATTTATGTGGATTACTCCACCGCAACAATTACTTCGACAATATTAACATATACTGAACAATAAATTAACTTACAGACACTAGCTCACGAACTGTTATTTATTTTTTATTCTTTAAGAAACACCAGCTAAGAACTACAAGGGCTACCCCAATGTAGCCATTATTCTTTATTAAACAAAATACGTTGAGTATTAAACACTTTAAAATATTAAAATATTGAGACTAACATCAAGATGCAATTTGTGGGCACTTTCTTGAAGAGAATGTACTGAACTTCCAACTATCTTACAGGCAACATTTCACTGGAACAGTTTCCTTCAAAGAAGGAACCGCTGTATACAGCCCGTGCAAAATGTCCGTCCATTAGCGGTGTGTGACATACCTTGACAAGAAGCAAAATTCAACTGCATTTATGAAGGCTACAGCCTGGGGCAGTCACGATCAAAGCACTAACAGTTTTATATAGTGCTTATCAAATGAGCTTACTACCTATAACGGATAGAAGTACGTATTCTCTAACTTGACACGCATTCAGATACATTTATGGACGCTAACACCCAGTGGCAATTACTGCCAAATAGAAACGGTTTGTACTAGCCATTCCAATTAACATTTCCGCCATTCACACACTGTGACATTTATACTTTAACTTGAAACACATAATCAAGTGCATTCATGCGCGCTAACATACTGTGGCAATTGCTCTCAGAACAGACACAGTTTTATACTGGCTATCAAGTGATATTTTCAGCCACGAAACACTATGACAGCCATTCATTAACTTGCAAGAAATTTTCAAATATATTTACGCGCTCTAACATACTGTGGCAATTAATCTCAAACCGATACAGTTTTGTAATGCCTTTACAAATAAAATTTTTGGACACTAAAAGCTGTGACGGTTACTAAACCAAAATCAACGAGACAAACCAACGAAGAAGCATGGGAAGCCTCCGAACCGTGTAACCAGCTTTCAACTGGACAGTGAAAGATACATAACTCAGTAATTCTCCAACTGTCCTTGGCTGGTAGCAAGTTGTGCCAGGGTCCTGCGTCATCAATCCAATTGCACCTGACGCCTGTGACGGCCACCGCCGCTTCTTTTCTGTCGCTTCACACACCAGACCGTAATCGATATCATGTTGTACTTCAAATAGGTGGGTCCATCAGCTCGTCGGTCGCACACGCGACTGCTTCGACTTCCCTTCGCCAACCAACTAACGCTATCGCCACTCACGGATGTTATCACCAAGGCCCGTTTCCTAACCGGCGCGAGAAAACTTCTCTGATACGCGTCGAAATTAGCGACGTATCGACAGACATGCATCATATGTGGTAGTCATAAGACTTCTACATCGACTTTCTGCTAAACTGGGAGCCACCGCATTAAAAGCTGTTAGCCAGGCACTTAGGATAGGTCACTTTGTATCATATTTAAGACGCATAAAAACCCTTGAATTACAAGCTACATGAATACTCTGCAATTCACAATTAAGTATCTGGCAGGGGCTTCGTCGAAGAACCTTCAAGTTATTTCTTCACCACTGAGCTCTTGAATCACACATGGTTAAAGATTACACTTAAATATTCCTGTACGTTCTCTGATTCCTCTCATTTTATTATCATGATCATTTTTACCTCTGGAGGTAGGCGCCAACAAAATATTTTCACATTCCTAGGAGAAAGTTAGGGATTCAAATATTATGAAAATATTTTGCCGCAAGGATAAATCCCTTTGATTAGTGACTGCCGCACCAATTCGTCTATCACATCTGTGACACTCTCTACCCTATTTCACAACAATAGAAAAGGAGCTGCCTTTCTTTAAACTTTCCGATGTCCTTCGCCAATTCTGATGCGGATCCCATACGGCACAGCAATACCCCATAAGATGGCAAGAAAGCATAATGCATGCGGTCTCTTTGGTATACCAACGGTATTTTATAAGCGTTGTGCCACCAAACCCCAGGATTTGGTTTACTTTCTCCACAATATTCTCTATCTCATTGTTCCAACTGAAGTTCTTCGTAACTGTAATCCTTCAGTATTTAGCTGAGTCTACAGCCATTACATGCGCCATCATCTGCCGTTGGCGGCACCCTGTGCTCTTCATGGCGTCTGGAAGCACACGTTCCACACCTCGAATTGCTCATCCCGGTATGCACAGAGGGTGCACACTGTATTTCTTCCCTTAAGAGGGAGTCATATAATTAATGGGTCCCATTACCTACCTAATGTTGGAGCTCCCAACTACCAGTAATGCCACCCTCCGTGATTGACCAGATACTGCAGGTCGTCAGGCATCACCTGAAACAGGGCAAGCGACTGAATCTGGGTCAGGACGTTTGTCAGTCACAATCAGCGGCTGATACCTGTTCTTCAGACTTGGGAGGCCCTCCAATTGTCCTCCTCCCCCCAGAAACAAAGTCTTTCGCTGTCTGCCGCACCTTGGAACAACCTCCCAATCGACCACAGGTAACATATCAACCTCACTGTGGGCATTACTCAAAGGAGTCAAAGTAGTTGACCCATCAGGGGACATGTGAGATGTGCTGGACGTCCCTAGGGTTCCCAACTCTGACTCCCCAAAGTGATGACCATTGGCAACAGCCAAAACGTCCGTGACGCAGTCCAGCAACACCTTGAGGTATGTGTGAAAGGTCACTAACTCGACTTCCATCTGATCACGGCAGTCACAGTTCCTACAAATACTAAAGACGGCAGAACTACACTACTGGCCATTAAAATTGCTACACCAAAAAGAAATGCAGATGATAAACGGGTATTCATTGGACAAATATATTGTACTAGAACTGACATGTGATTACATTTTCACGCAATTTGGGTGCATACATCCTGAGAAATCAATACTCAGAACAACCACCTCTGGCCGTAATAAAGGCATTGATACGCCTGGGCTTGAGTCAAACGGAGCTTGGATGGCGTGTACAGGTACAGCTGCCCATGCAGCTTCAACGCGATACCACAGTTCATCAAGAGTATTGACTGGTGTATTGTGACGAGCCAGTTGCTCGGCCACCATTGACCAGACGTTTTCAATTGGTGAAAGATCTAGAGATTCTGCTGACCATGGCAGCAGTCGAACTTTTTCTGTATCCAGAAAGGCCCGTAAAGGACCTGCAACATGCGGTCTTGCATTATCCTGCTGAAATCTAGGGTTTCACAGGGATCGAATGAAGGGTAGAGCCACGGATCGTAACACATCTGTAATGTAACGTTCACTGTTCAAAGTGCCGTCAATGCGAACAAGAGGTGACCGAGACGTGTAACCAATGGCACCCCATACCACCACGCTGGGTGATACGCGAGTATGGCGATGACGAATACACGCTTCCAATGTGCGTTCACCGCGATGTCGTCGAACACGGATGCGACCATCATGATGCTATAAACAGAACCTGGATTCATCCGAAAAAATGACGTTTTGCCATTCGTGCACCCAGATTCGTCGTTGAGTACACCATCGCAGGCGCTCCTGTCTGTGATGCAGCGTCAAGGGTAACCGCAGCCATGGTCTCCGAGCTGATACTCCATGCTGCTGCAAACGTCGTAGAAATGTTCGTGCAGATGGTTGGTGTCTGGCAAACGTCCCCAACTGCTGAGTCAGGGATCGAGACGTGGCTGCACGGTCCGTTACAGCCATGCGGATAAGATGCCTGTCATCTCGACTGCTAGTGATACGAGGCCGTTGGGATCCAGCACGGCGTTCCGTATTACCCTCCTGAACCCACCGATTCCATATTCTGCTAACAGTCATTGGACCTCGACCAACGCGAGCAGCAATGTCGTGATACGATAAACTGCAATCGCGATAGGCTACAATCCGACCTTTATCAAAGTCGGAAACGTGATGGTACGCATTTCTCCTGCTTCCACGAGGCATCACAACAACGTTTAACTAGGCAACGCCGGTCAACTGCTGTTTGTGTATTTGTGTATGAGAAATCGGTTGGAAACTTTCCTCATGTCAGCACGTTATAGGTGTCGCCACCGGCGGAAACCTTGTGTGAATGCTCTGAAAAGCTAATCATTAACATATCACAGCATCTTCTTCCTGTCGGTTAAACTTCGCGTCTGTAGTACGTCATCTTCGTGGTGTAGCAATTTTAATGGCCAGTAGTGTATAACTTAGGGAGTTATTGCACTGAGGTGACAAAACTCACGGCAAACCAGCTAATATCCTGTCGGACCTCCGTTTGCTCGGACGTAGTGCAGCAGTTCGACGTGGCGTGCGCTCAGCAAGTCGTTGGACGTCCCTGCAAAAATAATGAGCCTTGCTGTCTCTACAGCCATCCATTATTGAGGCGCTATGGTCGGTTCAGGATTTTGAGCGCAAACTGGCCTCTCGATTATCTGCCATAAATGTTCGATGCGATTCATGTCGGGTGATTTGGATGGCTAAATCTTTCGCTCGAATAGTCTAGAATGTTCCTCAAACCAATCGGGAACAATTCTGGCCTAGTAAAATGGTGCATTGTCATCCATAAAAATTCTATCGTTGTTTGGGAACATGAAGTCCATGAATGGCTCCCAATGGTCTCCACATAGTCAGTCATAACCATTTCCGGTCATTGATCGGTTCAATTTGACTTCATGACCAACTTCATTCCGTGTAAACACAGCCCATAGCATTATGGAGTCAATACCAGCTTGCACAGTGTCTTGTTGACAACTTTGGTCCGTGGCCTCCTCAGGTCTGCGACACACTCGAAGCCTACCAACGGAAATCGGGACTCATAGTATCTAGGATCCACCCAGATATGACCACGAGCCGAGAAGAGGTGCTGCAGGCAATGTGGTGCGGTTAGCAAAGGCATTCACGTCGGTCGTCTGATGCCATAGAACATTAATGGCAGATTTCGCCGCACTGTTCTAATAGATACGTTCGTCGTACGCCCCACATTGATTTCTGCGGTTATTTCACGCAGTGTTGCTTGTCTTTTAGCACCGACAACTGTACGCAAACGCCGCTGCTCTGGCTCATTAAGAGATGGCCGTCGACCACTATGGTGTCCGTGGTGAGAGGTACTGCCTGAAATTTGGTATTCCCGGCACAGTTTAAATACTGTGGATCTCGACAAATTGAATTTCCTAATGATTTCCGAAATTGAATATCACATGCGTCTAACTCCTACTGGCATTCCGCCTTCATTGTCGGTTGATTCCCGTCGTGCGGCCACAATCACATTGAATACCTTTTCACATGAATCACCTGAGTCCAGATGAGGGCTCGCCAATGCACTGCCCTTCCATACCTTGTGTACGCGATACTACCGCCATCTCTACAGGGTGTTACAAAAAGGTACGGCCAAACTTTCAGGACTCACGGACAAAGACATGTGTCTCGAAACGCTTACTTTCCTTGTTAGAGCTCATTTTATTACTTCTCTTCAAATCACATTAATCATGGAATGGAAACACACAGCAACAGAACGTACCAGCGTGACTTCAAACACTTTGTTACAGGAAATGTCCTCCGTTAGCGAGGATACATGCATCCACCCTCCGTCGCATGGAATCCCTGATGCGCTGATGCAGCCCTGGAGAATGGCGTATTGTATCACAGCCGTCCACAATACGAGCACGAAGAGTCTCTACATTTGGTACCGGGGTTGCGTAGACAAGAGCTTTCAAATGGCCCCATAAATGAAAGTCAAGAGGGTTGAGGCCAGGAGGGCGTGGAGGCCATGGAATTAGTCCGCCTCTACCAATCCATCGGTCACCGAATCTGTTGTTGAGAAGCGTACGAACACTTCGACTGAAATGTGCAGGAGCTCCACCGTGCATGAACCACATGTTGTGTCGTACCTGTAAAGGCACATGTTCTAGCAGCACAGGTAGAGTATCCCGTATGAAATCATGATAACGTGCTCCATTGAGCGTAGGTGGACGAAAGTAGAATGAGCTCTAACATGGAAATTAAGCTTTTCCGGACACATGTCCACATAACATCTTTTCTTTATTTGCGTGTGAGGAATGTTTCCTGAAAGTTTGGCCGTACCTTTTTGTAACACCCTGTATATGTCCATATCACTGTCAAATGGTTCAAATGGCTCTGAGCACTATGGGAGTTAAGTGCTGTGGTCATCAATCCCCTAGAACTTAGAACTACTTACACCTAACTAACATAAGGACAACACACACATCCATGCCCGAGGCAGGATTAGAACCTGCGACCGTAGTGGTCACGCGGTTCCAGACTGTAGCGCCTAGAACCGCTCAGACACTCCGGCCGGCCATATCACTGTCACGCGACTTTCGTCACCTCAGGGTCTCACGATCAACTCTGCCTGATAAATATACTAGCAGGCGTGGAATTTAGGTTTCTAAACTAATCAACCAGGGAAAATTAAAAAATAAGTTGCTTTTTGTGGGAAGCTGTGTCAACTCACAAATTAAACGATGTACTTCTATGCACTACTCCAGTTACGAAAGATATCTCTCACCTCAAGGATCTAACAACTGGAAGTGTATCTTCAGACACAAAATGTGGTACACACCACTTCTAACCAACACCGAACAACGCGCTCCAGTACGCGGCCGCCAAATACATCGCTGGCCGCACTTCACTGGGCGGCCCGCTGCTTCCATCGCTGGTCGTCTTCACACGCACGCTCCCTTACATGGCCGAGAAATACATCGCTGGCCGCACTTCTCCGGGCGGCTCGCGGCTACCATCGCTGGCCGCCTTCGCGCACGCGCATTTGTCAGCACCCAGCAATTGGCTACGCCAGGAAACATTGCGATTGGTTTTCCCTGGAAAACAGCGACCCCAGCCGATGGCTCCATTAACTAGCAAGCCTTATATAAACCCGGCCGCCGCCGCAAACGACAGTTCTCATCGGGAAGTGCAGTACGCCGTGTTCCAGTTGCTTGTGGATGACTCGCCGCACCACTCGAGGTTACCTGGCTGCTCGGCGGAAATGTTGCGACTTCACTTGGAGAGACTGAACTTCACTGGACTTGGGAATAAATACCGGACGTGCACCCCACCATGCACATTTGGACATTGGTATAACCAAACTTTAATTATGCATTACTTCTGAGTGTGAGCCTGGGTAGACGCTTGGCTAACATAATTGTTAAATAGTGATTTGTGATTTAATAAACCAGACTGAAGAGGTTATTGTGTTATTCCTGGTTATAGCACAAAAGAAATGCTTGTCCTAGTTCCCCTATTACCAAACAGGAGCACAATGCACTAAATAGTTATTAGAATGCGTAAATGTGCAATATAAATATACAAAAAATTAAGAAATTTAGGAGTTTAAACTAAAGAGCACAGAGGAAATTCACATTAAGTCGCTTCTAATAATAGGTTGTGTCACCTCACAAATGAAGCATTGTACGTAATGGTGTACTTCGATGTACTGCAGCAGATACGAAAGCTACGACTCGACTGGAAGATCTAACAACTGCAAGTGCCTCCTCAAACACAGAACAAATGCCTGATACTTATCGCTAGGTGACGCCTTAACGACTTTAGCAATCTGAGCACGCCTGCAGGACTGATCCAAACATCCGAATGTTATAGAATCCACAACTCTGATGCACGCACTTATCTCTGTTCCTCACAGGAAGAGAAAAATGTTTTATCTTCGTTTTAGCCCATCGAGGCGTGCTTACATCAATGACAGTTACAATATCTGCGCTTATACAGTGTCATTATCTTCATGTTAAAATCTTCTTCATGCATGCATGCATCTTCCATTAAAAGACGTTGTTCTGACGATTACAGCTGCGATAATCATCATGTAATGGATTCGCATTTCGCAAATGGGATTGACATCAGCTGCTTGTGACAAATGAAATGTTTTGCCGCATCTTGAATCGTACACGAATTTCGTGCTTATCAAGAGCAGTCGCCTTAATCAATTCGTCTATCCGAGCATGCAAACTACCATACATCACGCAGTCCACAACTCTTACGCTCGCACATTTCATGATTCCATTATAGGGAGAGAGAAAAATAGGGAGCAATGAAAAAGTACATTTAAAAGCTGTACGGTCCGGAATGCATGTGTGTCTGAAGGACATTGTAATGTGAAGGTACAGACACTGTGTAGACACAGACATTTTAACCATCATTGATGATCAACACGAAGCCAAAATCAAAGCGTCGGTTCACCCTGTCCCGTCCAAACTACTAAAAACTGAAGCAATGGATTTAATATTTGAGGAGAATAATACCGAAGTAACTAAAAGAAAGAAGAAAATAAGAAAGTACAATTTCACATTGTAATACAGGAATTTGTTTTAAGGTATATAGAAAACAATAGTGTGAAATCTGGGTCCCAGTATGATCTATTCATCATATTTCAATGTGTTATATACTTATTACAAAAGTAATATCAGTTTACATTAAAATTACAAAAACCGCTTTTAATCATCAAAACAGTCAAATTACTGGCTTGTCACGACTGTGTCACCAGTAATTTCTTATTATGAAATGAACAGCACAAAGATACGTTGTTTTTTGTCCTATGTGGGCATAGATAAAGAAGAGGTACATAGACATCCAGGTTTGGCTGTGGCAATGATAAAAGAACTGGAGGGAGTTGGCAGGACATCTGCACACACAGGTCACATAATTCCAGTAAATACCAGAGAGGGGGCGATGAGCTCTGACACCATGTTCAATCACATTCCAGATGTGTTCGATTGGGTTCAGATATGGTGAGTTGCGGGACCAGTAGATCAGTTGGAACTCACCACTATTTTCCTTCAACCACTCCCATAATAATGTCGTGTGACTAGGGACTCCTGTCGGGTAGACCGTTCGCCGGGTGCAAGTCTTTCGATTTGACGCCACTTCGGCGACTTGCGCGTCGATGATAATTAGGACAATACAACATCCAGTCCCTGAGCAGAGAAAATTTCCGACCCAGCCGGGAATCGAACCCGGGCCCTTAGGATTTACATTCTGTCGCGCTGACCACTCAGCTACCGGGGGCGGACAACCACTCCTATCACACTCATAGTCTTGTGACATGGTGCATTATCTTGTTGAAAAATGCCAATGCCGTCAGGAAATATGATCGTCATGAAGGGCTGTAAGTGGTCTGCAACGACTGTACAATGCTCCTTGCCCGTCATAGTGCCTTGCACGAGCTCCACTGGACCCAGTGATGGCTATGTGAATGTTTCACAGAGCATAATGGGGCCACTGCCAGCATGCCTCTGTCCCACAGTACAGGCATCAAGAAGCTGTTCCCTGGAAGACGAAGCATCTCACGCCCTCATATCAGCATGATGAAGAAGGTGCCAGGCCGTATTCGTCAGGTCATGGAGTACTCTGCCACTGCGCCATATCCAGTGCCTATGGTCGTCGGCTGCGGAGGCTCATTGTTAGGAGTGTTCAGTGCACTATGTGTTCAGATACACATGTACTGAGTCCAGCACTGAAGTCTGGTGTTATTTCCTCCACAGCTCGCCCCTGTCCTGTTTTACCAGTCTGCCTAGCCTACGACATCTGACAGCTGTAATGGGAGTGACCGTCCAACGCCACGACATCTGTATGTGGTTTCTTCTTGGTTTTGTCATGTGTTGAAGATACTCACCACAGCATTCCTCAAACACTCAACAAGTCAAGCAGTTTCCAAAAAGCTCGTTAAAGGCCTCTGGGGCATCACAATCTTCCCTCGGTCAAATTCAAATAGACTGTGTGCCTTCCTCATCCCACACATGGACGGCACACTCAATGGCACCACATGCACCATGCAAGTGTCTGACTAGCAGTCGTTCCTCGTCAGGTGACGCTGCTATCGCCTGGAAAGGTATGTATCGATAGTAGGTCTGTGGACATAACGTTCTGGCTGCTCAGTGTATGTGTGTGTGTGTGTGTGTGTGTGTGTATACCAATGTAACAATGTGTTCATCAGAAGCGCTTGTGTAGAACATTCAAAGAACTGTGCTCTGCCTTACACCAGTATGAGTGTCTCTGCTACATTGGTTTGATGGCGTTATATATAGTTAACTGTAATGACAGTAAGTTAACTATACGCTGCAGCAACGCTTGCGGATCAATGTGTGAGGGAATCACCTCCTTTTGGTTCTCATAATACTGGTGCACTGCATATGCCAAATTTCCACCAAGGATCATGGTTTTGTCACACTGGTCAGTGAGGTGTGTATAGATAAAAGTGAGATGTGTGGTATAAACAACAACGAGCTGTGAAAAAGCAGCAAATTATCATTGGCAATGGTTAAAACCAAAAGCAATTTGGAAATACGTAAAATCTGTGTATTTGGAGTAGGTAAGTGGTTACTATTGATTAGTATTCCCTGTTTTTAACAATGGAAAGTAGAAATGGATGTAATGTATGCGAGGCTGTGCTGAAGAAATCACAATACTAGCCTATGGTCTGTCAACTAACATGAACTAATTTATCCTGTAAACTTCCACACTAAGTGCGACCTGACAGATGAAACTTGCAATCTTCTAGCAAGTAATCTGAAACAATTTCGATTGTAAAGACAAATTGGTTTAATGCTAAGTGAAAGTAAATAGTATGGTATTAAACTCTGTTAAGTCAAATATACCACCAGGCAAATGGAACGATAAAAATAAGTGAGATGGACGTAAATATATGCTGAAACTGACAAAAATTTCAATTTATTGCAGTTTAATTTTACATACAAAATTCTCTGACATAGTGACAAATTTTAACATACATATTACAGCTTTATAACATAGTCATTCTTCTCATTCATTACACATCAGTCCCAATAGCCATCCATAATATTCCTCCAGTAATGTCTGTTTGTTTGCTTTGAATTCTGCATATTTGGATTCAAGCATACCGGAATGGGTCTACTACCCCGCAATGAACTTCTGGTACCTTGCTCAACATCACTATAGAGAGCTATACGTTCCAATCACAGTTTAGAATACCATCAAAAAACATTTTAACATGGACTCACCTTTGACTTCGTCTTTCCGCTGCAACACGTCACATTCCATAAACCACGTATGTTCGTAACACTTTGCTGCTTTAAGTATATGCTCTACAATCACTCTTGACCTGATACATTTAACATACCACCATCAAGTATAATGACTACTGATACACTGAACCTGTTGCTGCAGAGAAAGAATAAAGTGAACTTTATTTTAATTCAGTTGTTGCAAGGAAGAAGCGTACATTTTCACAGAAACATCGGATGCAGCTCTCTATAAGAACTACCCTTAGACAATAGCAAATTGTTGGGAGACACGAAGTTCACATTGGATGTAGCAGTCACAGAGAAAGTAATCCCGACTTGTTGAACTACACTGTTAGTGGATGCAGTAGTTACTGTAAAATTCACACCAAGAGAAAAAGAAAAAGAAAACTATGCCCCAAGAAGGAATTATCCGAATGGGACAGAAATCGGTAGATGTGATGTACATGTACAGCCAAAAAATTTGATGAGCTGTTCAGTGGAAAGAACTTCACAAACTGAGCAACGTGTTGGTCCATTTCTGGCCCTTATGCAGGCAATTATTCTTCTTGACATTGACAGATAGTTGTTGGAGCTCCTCCTAAGGGACAGCGTGCGTAATTCTGTCGAATTGGCTAGTTTGATTGACAGTCTCACCTGGGCGAGTAAACTCTGAATGAACCAGACCCTTGGCATCAGAAAAGCAAATCAGCATTGTTTCGATGTTTGATTTAAATTGACGACATTTTTTCTTGGATGACTGTTGCATTGTTTCTTGGTCGTAAGCCCAACAGCATGACTCATCACCAGCGATGATCTTTGACGGAAAATCTGGATCAATTTCAAGCTGTTGCTTCAAAACCCGACATGTTTCTGTAGGGGACTGTTAAGGCAGCCAGTCCACAGTGAAGTAGCCAAATGGGCACACGTACACACACGCCGACTGGCGCGAAGTCTGGAACAGGATTCGTAATGAATGTGATAAAGAAAAGAACGTAGCTACTAGAACACTTAACTTTTATATCGTCCTTTGGTATACAGCATTCTTGATGATACAAGTGAGACTATCTTGAGATACATGCAAAGGTACAAATGGCCCCTTGTTAGGTCGTAGCCATTAACTTAGCTGAAGGCTATTCTAACTGTCTCTCGGCAAATGAGAGAAGGCTTCGTCAGTGTAGTCGCTACCAACTTCGTCGTACAACTGGGCGAGTGCTAGTACGTCTCTCGAGACCTGCCATGTGGTGGCGCTCGGTCTGCGATCCCGACAGTGGCGACACGCGGGTCCGATATGTACTAATGGACCGCGGCCGATTTAAGCTACCACCTAGCAAGTGTGGTGTCTGGCGGTGACACCACATTGCTCCCCTGCAAATCGGCGAACGGTCGTGTGATAAGGCTTCCGCCCGCCGTGGGGAGGACCCCATGTTGACGTATGCGATGGGGTTGGGAGCCTAACAACAGGCGAGGCCGTGCCACCCGCACCCTGCCATTCGGTCCGAGGGGAGCTAGGAAACGCCTGAAAACCCAGTCCAGGGTGCACGTCAACATGCGGTGTATGCGCCCGTAATGAGACAGGAGGGGCCGAAGGGTCGACCTCCATTGCGTCGGGGGATCCGACGCGCGATGACGACATCAGGGCCGGAGCGGGCAAGAGTTCCATGGCGGAGGACAGCTGGTCACGGGAAGCGGACGGCGGCGCGTGACCCAGGGCGGTGCTTGGCGGCTGCAGCGACGCGTCCACTGCGGGCGGCGCCGGCGGCGGCTGCGGCGGCTGCGGCGGCGGCGCGACGCCATGGGGCAAAATGGAAGGCATCGTCGGTAACACCTGGGGATGAGGCGAGCCAATAGATGGGTCCCCAGGGCGCTGACCGGACGGCACCGTCGCTGAAAGCAGACGGGGAGCGGCAGAACCCGGGCGACGACAGAGGCGCAGCTGATTGAGATGCCGACGCACCTCACCAGAGGCCCCCAAAACCAAATACATCACGCGGCCGAGGCAGCGAAGAATGCGCCCTGCGAGCCAACGCCGTGAACCTCGATAGTTGCGATAGAAGACAACGTCGCCAGGAGCAAAAGCAGGAGTCTGCCGCTGCACAGAAACCTGATGCGGCGGATGCAGCAAAGTCATCAAGGTTCGATGAGGACGACCATGGAGCAACTCAGCCGGCGAGCGACCATCGCGGGGCTGAGAGCGATACGAAGACAAAAAGAGCAATAACGCGTCCTCCCGAGAATGCGACTCTTTCAACTTCAACATCTGTGACTTGAAAGTCCGGACCAATCGTTCAGCGGCACCGTTTGACTGTGGCGAAAACGGCGCGGATGTCAGATGTTGAATACCATTGGCCTTGCAGAATGACTGAAATTCGGCAGACATGAATTGTGGGCCATTGTCAGAAACAATAGTCTGCGGAAGACCTTCAACGCAAAAAATAGCGGATAACGCCTGTATGGTGGCAGATAACGTCGTGGAAGACATCCGGACAACAAAAGGAAAATTACGGAAAGAATCGACCACAACCAACCATCGAGCATTCCAGAATGGACCGGCAAAATCTATGTGCAAGCGTTGCCAAGGGGAAGTGGCTTTCGGCCATGCAAAGAATTTCCGTGGTGGGGCGGACTGTTGTTCGGCACACGCCATGCAAGAAGAGCACATATTCGTAATCGCAGCATCGATTCCGAACCAAGTACAGTGCTGACGAGCAAGTTGTTTCGTGCGCACTATACCCCAATGTCCTTGGTGAAGGAGCCGTAAGACAGAGGACTGTAACGAACGTGGGACCACTACTCTGGACTGATCATTATCAGAACGCAACAACAAAACACCACGTCGTACAAAAAGTCTCTCCTTGTGAGCAAAAAATCGGCGAACCAACGGATCCTCGATCCGTGACTTCGACAAGGGCCATTGCGTAGCAACAAAACGCAAAACAGGAGCAAGGACAGGGTCAGAAGCTGTGGCTGTAGCCACACGACGAAAATCAATCGGAAACGATTCGACCACGTCATCGGTTTCCGCTTCAATGAACATGCAAGCAAGTTCGGAAGAATCGAATGCTTTATCCGCAGCAACAGGCAAACGGGACAACGCATCAGCGTTGCCGTGCTTAGCAGTGGGCCGATACAAGATATCGTAGCGGTACTGCGAGAGAAAAAGAGACCAGCGAATGAATTTCTGCGCTGTACGTGGAGGTACAGGCTTGTTCGGATGAAAAAGTGATGTCAAAGGTTTGTGGTCTGTGATGATGGTAAAGTGACGACCATACAAGAAATCGTGAAACTTCGTAACACCAAACACGAGATCCAAAGCTTCTTTCTCTATTTGTGAATAATTCCTTTGCGCAGACGAAAGCAATTTGGACGCAAAGGCAATAGGGCGATCATGCGATCCATCTTTGTGCGCAAGCACAGCACCGATCCCGAAATCCGACGCATCTACCATCAACAAAAGGGGTTTCTGGGGATCGAATGGCGTAAGGCAAGTATGTGAAAGCAACGCCGATTTCAACTGGCGAAAGGCGCGTTCGCATTCCGTCGTCCAGACGAACGGAACACCTTTACGGCGTAAGCGATGAAGCGGAGCTGAAATGGAAGAGGCATGGGGAACATATTTATGGTAGTAATTCATTTTTCCCAACACACTCTGTAGCTGCTTCACATTCTGTGGCGAAGGCAATTCTTGTATGGCACGGAGGTGCTCTGGACTCGGATGTATGCCTTGGGCATTGATGACATGTCCCAAATAGGGTAAGTCACGAGCAAAAAACACACATTTGTCCTTCCGCAAGCGAAGACCATTTTGTCGCAAGACCTGAAATAATGTGCGGAGGTTTGCTAAATTTTCGGCTTCTGTCTTTCCGGAGATCACAATATCGTCCAGAGAGTTCGCAGCAGTAGGGACCGGCGCACAAACAGTTTGTAAATATTGCTGAAACAATGCAGAGGCGGAGGCACACCCGAATGGCAGTCTTTTGAAGCGATACAACCCAAGATGCGTGTTAACCACCAAGACGCGCCGGGATTCTGCGTCCACAGGTATTTGCAAGTACGCATCTGCTAGGTCCAACTTGGAAAAATATTTTCCCGGGCACAGTTTGTCAAAAAGATCTTCCGGGCGGGGCAAAGGAAAAGTAGCAGTCACAAGTTGTGGATTCACAGTTGCCTTGAAGTCCACGCAAAGTCTCAGTTTTCCGGAAGGTTTTTTCAAAATTACTAAGGGTGAGGCCCAGAGAGAAGCCTGCACACGTTCAATGACACCTTGTGATTCTAAATCGTTTAATGTTCTGGCGACCTCATCACGCAATGCGTGGGGAACATTGCGCGCTCTGAAAAATTTCGGTTGCGCGTTTACTTTCAGTTCCAAATGAGCTTCATAGTTCTTAGCGCAACCAAGACCCGGTGCAAAAATGTCTGCAAATTCTTCACATAGACGAGAAACACTGGCGGAAGGCACAGTCTGATTCACTGATAGGACCTGATTGACGATAGACAAGTTAAACAATTGAAATAAATCTAAACCAAACAAGTTCACTGCCGAAGAAGAACGAAGAACGTAAAAAGACACAAGTTTTGTTTGTCCCTTGTATGTGGCAAGAAGAGTGCACTGTCCTAATACAGGGATAGCTTGTCCGGAATAACTCGTGAGCTGAACATTTGCGGCACGCAACGGAGGTTTGCCCAGTTGTTTGTACGTGTCGTGATTGAGTAATGAAACTGCAGCTCCGGTATCGAGCTGGAACGGTATCACTTGTCCGGCAAAGTCCAAATCTACAAAAAGTTTATTGTCCTGCTGACGACAAAAGCGACTGTTTTGTGCAACGTGAACAGACACTGGTACAGAATCACGTGCGACGTGACGGGATTTGCGTCGACGTCGACGCACACTTTTTGTGGGACGAACACAGTCACTGTTAGCGAGAGGAACACTGGGCGGAGTGGAATTAACTACATGAATGTCCATGGGCGAAGGTTCCCGAGCCTGTGTGTCCTCGATTCGATTCCGGCGCGAAGCAAAGGGCCTGGAATGGTTGTGAGTGTCTGATCTGAGCTTGTTCTGGCAAACACTTTGAACATGTCCTTTCTTATTACAGAAAAAGCAAATAGCCTGGCGTGACGGGCAATTCTCACGCGAATGTCTAGTTGCACACCGCGGGCATGATTTCACTGCATTTGCTTGCTTGCGCGGCACACGTGGCGGTGCGGACGTGCGCGAAGGCTGTTTACAGGTCCGCGCAGCGCGCCCGGCAGGCCGGTTAATGCGACACACTGCTGGCGAAGTTTCAAATGATTCCTGAGCAAAGTCAAGTGTGTCTTGCCTATCCAATATGTCTATCACTTGTTGAAGGGAGGGATTAACTAGTTTCAAAATCTGTTCCCTTATGCGAACATCTGAAACGTTCTGTGCAATTGCATCACGCACCATAGTATCTGAATACGGGAGTCCACAGTCACATTCAAATGCACAGTCCCTAGTAAGTCCTTGCAAAGTTGCAACCCACTCCCTATTAGTTTGACCGGCCGTACGTTTTGTACGAAAGAACGTATACCGTTTTGCAACGACATTGACTGTTTCCTTGAAATAGGCATCTAAAGCTGACAAAATTTCTTCGTATGACAGAGTCACTACGTCGCGTCGGGGAAACAATTTCACTATCACACGGTAGGTGGACACACCTACACACGAAAGCAAAAACGGCTGCCGCTCATTACCTTGAATTCTGTAGGCGGCGAGATGAAATCCAAACTGTCGGGACCATTCCGGCCATGTCTCGTTGGCCGCCTCGTAGGGCCTAAATTGAGGTGCAACAGCATGGTGTGGCTGCGGTAGCGATGAAGCGGCGGCGGCCGCATCGTTTTGCAGCGCACGTTGACCCTGGACGAGCTGTCCAAGGGCATCCAACAAGGCCTGCGTCTGCTGATTCTGCAAGCGATAAAATTCGGACAGTACATCTGGAGAATGTGGCGAAGCCATGACACAAGCAAATGTAAGCAATGAGAAAGAACAAGATCCTGATTAATCCGCGTCGCCAATGTAGTGGACTGTTAAGGCAGCCAGTCCACAGTGAAGTAGCCGAAAGGGCACACGTACACACACGCCGACTGGCGCGAAGTCTGGAACAGGATTCGTAATGAATGTGATAAAGAAAAGAACGTAGCTACTAGAACACTTAACTTTTATATCGTCCTTTGGTATACAGCATTCTTGATGATACAAGTGAGACTATCTTGAGATACATGCAAAGGTACAAATGGCCCCTTGTTAGGTCGTAGCCATTAACTTAGCTGAAGGCTATTCTAACTGTCTCTCGGCAAATGAGAGAAGGCTTCGTCAGTGTAGTCGCTAGCAACGTCGTCGTACAACTGGGCGAGTGCTAGTACGTCTCTCGAGACCTGCCATGTGCTGGCGCTCGGTCTGCGATCCCGACAGTGGCGACACGCGGGTCCGATATGTACTAATGGACCGCGGCCGATTTAAGCTACCACCTAGCAAGTGTGGTGTCTGGCGGTGACACCACAGTTTCTACTTGAAGTTCCTTTTGATTGTCAGTCAGGACCCTAGGAACAAACTTAACAGCAACCCTTTTCATTCCCAAATCTTCCGTCAAAATTCGCTGAACCGAACTCCAAGATAACCCGCTAATCTCTGATAATTGATCAGTTGTCTGACGATCGTCTATGAGCACAAGCTCTCGAGTGCTTACAATATTTTCTTCGATTCGGGCAGTTTATAGACGACCAGAACGAGGTTTGACATCAATCGACGTGTCGACATTTTTAAATCGAGCAAACCACTCTTCCACTTGAGTTGTTCGCATAGCGTCATCTTCATAAGCTGTTTTCAACATTAAAACCGTTTCAGGAGGATTTTTTCCAAGTAGGAAAGAAAATTTCACAGCTGCAAGCTGTTCACTTAAATTTTCCATTATAAAAAACGAAACAAGAACAATACAGCGTTAGAAAACAATCACTGCCGATGAACAGAACAAGCCACGTCCTCAACACAGGTGGCATTGAACAGGCAATGAGTACCGCTATACACGCCTAGCGGCGGAATTGCATACTACACAAGCTCCACGGCAATGTTATTCTGGTGTTCGTATTGTGTATTAAACCGGGGACCTAGGAACGACGGAGAGGCTTCGTCCCGCCGTAGCCGTCAGTGGTTCACAACCCCACAACAGGCCACAGCAGTCCACCCACCCCACTGCCACCCCACACCAAACCCAGGGCTATAATTTATTATAATTTACTGGATTACTCCTACTGGCTTTCTTGAATACTGGTATGACCCACATAACTTTCCAATCTTTGCGTACATATCTTTCGTCGAGATAGCTGTTGTACTGTATATGATTGTTAAGTATGGAGCTACCGCATCAGCAGTAACCTAATTGGCATACAGTCTGGACCGGAAGACTTGCTTTTACTCAGTGATTTAAGCTGCTTCACTGCTCACAGGATATAAGCTTCTAAGTCACTCATGTTGGCAGCTGCTCTTGATTGTAATCCTGGAATATTTATTTTTTCTTCTTTAGTGAAGAAATTTCGGAAGGCTGAGTTTAGTAACTATGCTTTAGCAGCACTGTCATCGATAGTATTTGCATTGATATAGGGCAGAGAAAGCATTGATTGTGTCTTGCCACTAGAATATTTCACATACAACTAGAATCTCTTTGGATTTTCTGCCACGTTTCGAGACAAAGTTTCGTTGTGTAAACTATTATAAGCATGAAGCATAACAGTTCGCTCTACATTTCCAACTTCTGTAGAAGATCGCCAGTCTTGTGGATTTTGTATTCGTTTAAAACTGACATGCTTTTTTTGTTGTTTATGCAACAGTGTTCTGACGTGTCTTGTGCACCATGGTGGATCAGCGCCGTAGTTTGTTCGTTTATTTGGTATAAATCTCATTCCTCTCAATACTATTCCTTTAAATTCAGACAACATCTAGTCAACACTACACTGTTAATTCTTAAGGAGTGAAGATTGTCTCTCAGCAAGGCGTCAAGCAGATATTTATCTCCTGTTTAGAAGAGATATACACTCCTGCAAATGGAAAAAAGAACACATTGACACCGGTGTGTCAGACCCACCATACTTGCTCCGGACACTGCGAGAGGGCTGTACAAGCAATGATCACACGCACGGCACAGCGGACACACCAGGAACCGCGGTGTTGGCCGTCGAATGGCGCTAGCTGCGCAGCATTTGTGCACCGCCGCCGTCAGTGTCAGCCAGTTTGCCGTGGCATACGGAGCTCCATCGCAGTCTTTAACACTGGTAGCATGCCGCGACAGCGTGGACGTGAACCGTATGTGCAGTTGACGGACTTTGAGCGAGGGCGTATAGTGGGCATGCGGGAGGCCGGGTGGACGTACCGCCGAATTGCTCAACACGTGGGGCGTGAGGTCTCCACAGTACATCGATGTTGTCGCCAGTGGTCGGCGGAAGGTGCACGTGCCCGTCGACCTGGGACCGGACCGCAGCGACGCACGGATGCACGCCAAGACCGTAGGATCCTACGCAGTGCCGTAGGGGACCGCACCGCCACTTCCCAGCAAATTAGGGACACTGTTGCTCCTGGGGTATCGGCGAGGACCATTCGCAACCGTCTCCATGAAGCTGGGCTACGGTCCCGCACACCGTTAGGCCGTCTTCCGCTCACGCCCCAACATCGTGCAGCCCGCCTCCAGTGGTGTCGCGACAGGCGTGAATGGAGGGACGAATGGAGACGTGTCGTCTTCAGCGATGAGAGTCGCTTCTGCCTTGGTGCCAATGATGGTCGTATGCGTGTTTGGCGCCGTGCAGGTGAGCGCCACAATCAGGACTGCATACGACCGAGGCACACAGGGCCAACACCCGGCATCATGGTGTGGGGAGCGATCTCCTACACTGGCCGTACACCACTGGTGATCGTCGAGGGGACACTGAATAGTGCACGGTACATCCAAACCGTCATCGAACCCATCGTTCTACCATTCCTAGACCGGCAAGGGAACTTGCTGTTCCAACAGGACAATGCACGTCCGCATGTATCCCGTGCCACCCAACGTGCTCTAGAAGGTGTAAGTCAACTACCCTGGCCAGCAAGATCTCCGGATCTGTCCCCCATTGAGCATGTTTGGGACTGGATGAAGCGTCGTCTCACGCGGTCTGCACGTCCAGCACGAACGCTGGTCCAACTGAGGCGCCAGGTGGAAATGGCATGGCAAGCCGTTCCACAGGACTACATCCAGCATCTCTACGATCGTCTCCATGGGAGAATAGCAGCCTGCATTGCTGCGAAAGGTGGATATACACTGTACTAGTGCCGACATTGTGCATGCTCTGTTGCCTGTGTCTATGTGCCTGTGGTTCTGTCAGTGTGATCATGTGATGTATCTGACCCCAGGAATGTGTCAATAAAGTTTCCCCTTCCTGGGACAATGAATTCACGGGGTTCTTATTTCAATTTCCAGGAGTGTATTTTTAGTTTACTTTTGGAGGCTTTTGGAGCTAAGGTATTCAGTCTCACTACGACAACCCTGTATTCACTAATACCTGTATCAGTTTTGATGCTCGTTTTTAGCTGAGAATTATTTGTTGCTAAGAAGAGGTCAAGTGTGTTTTCACAACTGTTTACTGCTAGAATGGGCTCATGAAATAATTTTCAGAGAACGCGTTTAGCGCAATTCCGGATGATGGTGTATGTGTACCGCAGGATTTAAATATATATTTTTGCCAACGTAAAGAGTAAATTGAACTACCACCAACTACAATTGAATGAGTTGGGCTCGAGTTTGAAGTTAGACCACTACCCATACTAACTCATAGAAACTTTCTACTTCATTTTCGGTACAAGATAAACTGCATATAACAGAAACAAACACTCCACCACTAATTATATTTAGCCTATCCTCTCTGAACATCTTTAAGTCTTTCGCCAAAATTTCGGCTGAACTTACCTCCGACCTTAGCCAGCTTTCAGTGCGTATAACGATTTGAACATTGGTGCCCCCTATTAGTACTTGGAGGTCTGGTACTTCCCCAACACAGTTAAGACAATTTACAACTGTTATACCGATGGTTCCTGGATCTATGTTCGACTTGCACCATTTGAGACGGGAGCCCTCTCTGTATTTCCCCGAGACCCTCTTACCTAAAAAACCGTCCAGCCCGCTCCACACAGGCCTCGCTACCCATGTGGCCGTATCCTGCGCGTAATGGACTCCTAACCTATTTAGCGGAACCCGAAACTACTCCACCCTATCGAGCAAGGCGAGGAATCTGTAGCCTACACGATCGCAGAACCGTCAGAACTCCTGATTTATACCATCTACTTGGTTCTGCACCAGAGGTCCGCACTCGGTCCTGTCGACTACGCTGCAAAATGTGAGCTCTGCCTTCATCTCACATGCAGCAGGGACAGCCCTTACCACTTTCGATAGTCACTTGAAACCAGAGAGAATTTCTTCCTATCAAAAGTGACACCCTGGTTCTGCCTTGGTGTCAGTCATGTCCATGTGTCGGTTAGAAGGAGGCAGTTGAGGATCTGCAGTTAACCTGTCTGCATGCAACGCACACTGGACCTACACCAGCAGTTATCGTCTGGGGTTCTATTTCATGTGACAGGAGGAGCACTCTAGTGGTTATTCCACCCACCGTGATTGCAAATCTATACATCAGTCCGGTGATTCACTATGTTGTGTGCCATTCATGAACAATGTTTCTGGGGATGTTTTCCAACAGGACACCGCTCACCTACACACTGCTGTCGTAAGCCATCATTCCTTACAGAGTGTTGAGATGTTGCCTTGGCCTGCTCTGTCACCAGATCTGTCTCCAATCGAGCACATATGGGGCATCATCGGAATACAACTCCAACGTCATTCACTAACAGCATTAACAGAGCCTGCATTGACTGATCAAGTGCAACAGGAATGGAACTCCATCCTACTAATTGGCATCCTGCACCTCTACAACATAATGCATGCTTGACTGGATGCTTGAATCCTACATTCTTTCACTTATACAAGCTTATGAATGTACGTGTATTTTGCATTTGCTTTGGCTTTTCTCTCGCTTACATTAGTCTGTGATCTTCCAAGTGTTAATCATTTAAAAATGTTGCCATCAAAAATATATTCCACAAATTTCATTACTCTATATTAATTTTTTTTCATTTTTTTCTGGCAGTGTGGGTTGGGTTGGATTTTGGGTGTTGAAGGGACCAGACTAGAAAGGCCATCAGTCCCTCTGGCAATGTAAGAAAGTACTATGTGTACACTCCTTATGTACCGCTACATACACAACAATTATGTCGGCAGATAGTTGCACATCAAATAATGAAAAGGCTAGAGAGACATTAACACAACTATTAACTCTTTCCAGGCCAAATTTTATGTTGTATTAGAAAAAAATTAAAGGAAAATGTCGGAGTTCCAAATTCTTCTAGCCATGCATTGAAGACTATTTTAATTTTATTTTGAATTTGTTCATTCTTTTTTTTATGGGTGCATACGGTCCCAGTACTTATTGTCCTGTTGCTGCTGCCATCTAGAATGCAATGGTGCGATGTGAGACCAGTGGGTTTTCGTGGATATTGCAGAAATATCTAAAACCTGTAATGGCAGGAAAGGGTTAACTATCCAAGTACAGAGTTCTATCACTCACAACGGAATGCACACCAGCACAAAGATTTCCTGACTCGAGAACGTTTGTTTGCGATGGAGAAGATGCAAGTGGATGAAACCCCCCTGGCAGTGGGTTCACTGCTTCTCGTCCCACTTCTGGTGACAGATACAAATGCTGTAGTGCTGGACCGAGCAGGCACTGCCGCAGAAAAACCTTATGTTAAGCACCGTATGTGAACATAAATAATTTTTGGTACAATAAGAAGTAATAATCATGTATCTGCTTCTCAATGGCACAATGACATCCTCCATGAGTTGCAACTCGAAAATGGGGCTAGGGCCCCTAGCAGTTTGGTGGCTATGTTATCATCAATTGCATCTAAATTAAATGTGAGAAAATCTCTTTGAGTGGTGACATTCCCCATGAGCCCTGACTAGAAAATGATATCTTGACCTGTGGTGACCCAATGTGAGCAGTAGGTATAGGAAAATCAATAAGAGCACTTAAGCACTGAATGTCAGCACGAGAAAAACTTAAGATGCATACTAACACTTATATCTGTTTACTTACTTTCACCCTCCTTCGAAACACCGAAACACATTAAGAAAGCTGTAGCATCATCACCAAATTGTAGTGACACCATGTTACTGTCCTGCTCACATGTATGAATGTGAGCATTCAGATTACAGATATGTTACAGATATTGTCTAAAGTGTTTTTTTTAAATTGTACATTACACATAAAAGTATATATTTACATTCCTTGAGGAAAGCCATACTACATTCCACAAAGAGAAGTGACGGTATGGTATCATCACTTGGTAAATGTGGATGCTTACTGTCTTATTGTCTGTCACAACCTGCTCTTGCTGATAATAAAATCGTCAGCTTGTGGATATCACTGATATGTCCACATTCCATCACCTCGACACGTACTGCAACCAAAAAAAAAAAAAGCGTATCGCTGGGTCGTGGTATTTTTGTGGTACAGAAGGAGTCTGCATGTATGCATTATTCCAGGAACTCAGTTCAGGCCACATCATTCTTCTTCGTTCTGATGAGACTGGTGTCTATTCAGTATTGACACTTGTGTACATACAGATTATTTTGGAAACTCTATCATATTGTGGTGCTCTCATGCAAATTTTCAAACTGCTTCAGTATCACACATGGAAGCAGGACTCCCTGGCTGCAGTTGTCCATCGGCATCTGTGATGTGCACAGTTCACATGTGTGTACAGGCCTGTCAGTGCAGAGAATGGAGAAATGGGTTTATTTTTCGGATTACACCTATATGTCGATTCATGTATTGGACGATTAAAATTTTTCCATATACAGACATGCCTGCAATGAACATTAGAGAGCATATGTGACTGATAATTCGTATTCACTGCACCACCATATTTAATGTGAATGCATTACAGTCTCCATTATTTGTGGAAAACCTACAGATACTCTCCAACACTTTGCTGCTGAGTACGAACGGCATTGAGTATGCTCATATTGGCTACCGTGTTTTGGTTTTCCGCCCACCATCGGAGATTGCGGACCTTGTGGGGTCAGTTAAGGACAATCTGTTACTACGAAAGGCCGGAATTTACAAGATACCGTGCCAATGTGGTATGGCTTACATAGGTCAAACCACACGCACCTTGAAAGAACGCTGCACTGAACATCAACGTTACACCCGCCTTTTGCAGCCAAGCAAGTCCGCTATTGCTGAACATTGAATTTCTACTGGACATTCAATGGAGTATGAGAAAACAATTATTTTGTCCACAGCAACGTCTTTCTGGGACTCCATTATTAAAGAATCCGTAGAAATACGACTGGCGGAAAATCTGTTAAACCGTGACAGTGGCTACCAGCTGGACAGTACATGGAATCCCATGATCTCTGTAGTGTTGGCAGAAGAACCAACACCGTGTTGCTAGAGGAGGCCGAAATGCACGCGTTTAATTACACGCAGACTGGCGTGAGGTCTGGAACAGGTCAGAGAAATAAGACTAGCAAAACAGGAGGTACTGGTAGAATACTTAACTTTAATCCACAATCGGTGTACATCTCTCTTGACTGTACATAATTTCCCTTTCAATATACACTGGTAATGGCGCCTTGCTAGGTCGTAGCAAATAACGTAGCTGAAGGCTATGCTAACTATCGTCTCGGCAAATGAGAGCGTGATTGTCAGTGAACCATTCCTAGCAACGTCGGCTGTACAACTGGGGCGAGTGCCAGGACGTCTCTCTAGACCTGCCGTGTGGTGGCGCTCGGTCTGCAAACACTGACAGTGGCGACACGCGGGTCCGACGTATACTAGCGGACCGCGGCCGATTTAAAGGCTACCACCTAGCAAGTGTGGTGTCTGGCAGTGACACCACAATCTCCACGACAGAGTGTGCCGACGGCCGCGGCAAACAGCAACGCAGAAGGCGACTGAGTTCCGCTATTCCACCAGCGAGGGCGCTACCGGTGGGCAGTGTGGTTCATCTATCAAGTTTTCAACGCATGAGCAGAATAGTTACAGTACGCTATATATTGCGGAACGGAGGACGTTTTCGCCAGTCTGCGACGGCTCACCTGAAGATGACTGGCAGGTGCCCAGTTAAAATATCGTGCGAAGTATTCAACGACGACTGGCTGCAAGCCCGAAATTTGTTTGTACACCATATTTTAGGTTCAGTCACACACATGATTTGCCTAAAAGATGACATAGCAAGTAGAATTCACACACACTATACTGTCAAAGCATCTCATGTTAATATACCGCCATTTTGCGGAATATGCAATGATGTCACATACACTGCTGTGGCAAAGTATCTCACCTCACCATTTATTTTACTCACAATGCATTGACTCTTTGGAGGGTTGTATCTTTATTTCTAGTGGAGGCAGTGTCACTCATCGTGTTAAAGGCATCATGCAAAAACTCAAATGGACATACGATATCTTAACTTCAGGAAGCAAATTCTACCAATTTCTTTACACTTGCATTTTTCTGTCTTACACCACTTTTTATGGCTGATTACACTTCACAAAGGCGATATGTGGAAATACTAACGTCATTTTCGATGCACCCTCACTGCGGTAGTACAGTATCTTCTTCTTCCTATGTGTGTGGGCTAAATATTGCAGTCGGAAATGGAAGTTCAACCCACGAAATAAGTAAACCATATGCTGCTAGCGATGATAAAAGAGTGTCCAAACTTCCTCATTAAGTCATTAGAACTATTGACAAGTAGGCAACAGTTTATGTCTGATACACTGGTTCTTTATTTCATAAGATCTGCTGTTTTAATGTACACTTCTGTAGTGGCATTTCGATGTATAATTCAGTTCGACCAGTAGACAGAGTATTGACCCTGACAAGCTGGGGTTTGGAAAATTACCTGGCCGACTCTTTCAGCAACCACCAACACAGTATAAATGCATGTACGTTGGGACAACAAAAACGCCATCTTTCTTATACAGGTATCCCATTAAACGAAGATTCTAAGGTACCCAATCACTAATCCATACTCATAGCACGCGAATATTTAATGTAACTACGTTATTCAGTCTCGATATTTATGGACTACCTACAGAATAACGACAGTACTTTCCTGGTAGATAGATAAGGCATTAATTATGCTAATATTGGTCCACATTTTTAGGTTTAGTCACTCATGCAATTCGCCTAGAGAGCTAACACATTATTTAGAATTCACACACATATTAATGTCAAAGTACCTTACATCAATATTTACTATAATTTTTTAGAATATGTTGTGATGTCACGCACAATGCGGTGCCGACGTATCTCACCCCAACTATTTTTTATTTTTTATTTTTTTAATGCTAGACCTTGTTACAGTACATCTGGATGGGAGTGTTCCAGCTATCATTAAAGGAAAGTCTTCAAAAGTTCTTTTCATGTACATCGACAATTGTAAGAATGGATGTATTTACACATCAGCCAAACCATTTTTTGACTTCTAGATACGCATTTTGCTTTATGATACCGTTTCTGCCAATTTCTAGTTTGGCCTTGTGCTAAACTGCCAGATTTATAGCCCTTCTCCAGATATGGCACTATTCGACTAACATTTTGCAGACTGTTCTGTGGTGCCATTATTTTGTACTGAATTACTCTACTGTGGCATATGTACAGTCTTAGACATAAAAACTGACCGCCGGCCGGCCGCCTCAGAGACCAAGTCCGAGTCGTTCACTTAAGGTGGCCAATAAAACTGACCGCCCGTGACAACTCTAAGTCCGGCCATCTGCACAATCTGGCAACACTGTAAGATGGGGAAGTGTTATCTACTTCCAAGGCGATATGGATGAAGTGAGCCCGTAGTCTTGCGGTAATCGTAGTGCATTCTAAACTTAAAGTCACATGTTCGCGTCCAACAATGTTTTTTTTTTTTTTCTTTACCACATTCGGTCTAAAGTTATGAGTCTGATTAAACATCGAAGACAATTCGCTTAACATTCTACCCACCCCACAATAACAAATATTCCAGAAACAATTCCACAGGACAGCTCGTGGCTGCGTCGCGATCATAACAGCTTTCGCTCGAGCGTTTCCTCGCGCTGCAGCGGCTACCGGCCACCGGCCAGACGCCACCCGCCGCCTGAAATCCGGCGCCGCCCATGTCAAGGCGGCGCCACGCTGTCAGTGTATGTATCAATGCCATTTTCGAATTTGAAGTTCTAGTTATTATCTTGCAGTTAAACATTGGATTTTGCATACTTCAATATCATGAACTACAGTTAAGCATTGTAAAATCTAGTCGCAAGTGGAAAAAGGTGTAACATCTGCAACACAACATTTACTTTGGTATAACAGAGGGGTGAATGTAGAGGAGGCAGCTGTAAAGATTTTAACTGTGTTTGGAGCGAGTGCTTTTGGGAAAAATACGCCAGAAAAAGATATTCTTGTTTCAACAAAGATCGTTCTGGCATGAATGATTTTCCACATTAAGGAAGTCTCGACTACTAATATATGTGACAGATTACCATTTTACCATCATGCGACATTTGCATTCAACAGGCAAAGTTCAGAAGTCTGGTGTAGGAGTACTGCATGCTCTAATTCGAAACAACAAAAATCAACGGAGTGACTATTATTAAACGTCATCAGGTCGCTCATTGAGCATTCCTATGCAGTTCTGTTACTGGTGACGTGTTATGATGCCTTTATCGTTAACTTCCTAAGAAGAAATGAAAGGCTGAGCCCCACTAAAAGACGTAGACTAGAGTAAAGTGTAGCGTGAACATAATATTTTACATCTGATAACTCCAAAAGTGTGTTTTGAACTACGAATTCTGCCCCAAGGGGTGTGTGCAACACATCTGGAATTTGTTGTCAACAACTGAGACACCTTTCGGTCGCAGTGTGAGAAAGTCGAGCAACAGAACTACATCACCTATGCTAGTGCATGATAACTCACTCTGTTGATTTGAGAAACAAAACTATCCAGGAGATTGATAGGAAAGTCGTCTCTCGGGCACTTGTATTGATAGGGAAGTCCTCTCTCAAGCACTTGTCCCTCTCGTTATATATTCGTAAAATTTTACCTTTCCCGCTCTTGATCGATCAACCGTCAAGGCAATTTATTTCTAGACGAAAATACTCTTAAAACTACTGTGGTTTAATGACATCGTTAGAACCAGTGGGTTTCTACAGGCGTAGAATTTGCAAACAATTTTAGCATAGTCAGATTGTTGTAGATATCGTGAAAGAAAATTCAGCTGCTGATTAATTTCTCTTTGATGATTACTGTTGCGCTTAGTAAACTAATGGAAAATGCAAATAAAATATTTACTTTACTAATACAAATTAAATTCAGCTTACTACAGAAACATCACGACGGCAGTCTATCTTAATAAAGCATTAAGTTCAAAAATGGTTCAAAGGTCTCTGACCACAATGGGATTTAACTTCTGAGGTCATCAGTCCCCTAGAACATAGAACTAGTTAAACCTAACTAACCTAAAGACATCACACACATCCATGCCTGAGGCAGGATTCGAATCTGCAACCGTAGTGGTCGCGCGGTTCCAGACTGTAGCGAAGCATTAAGTGTCTGTAAGACGATTGATCCTATTTTAACACGAATTAGTAGGATGTTACCGACTTTTGACTTCGAAAAGATCTGTATTTACTTCATTTCCTGTATCATTCGCAAGTATTATGAAAATGTGGCGTTTCATAGTTAAAATTATGTATTCACAACAGCAACAAATATGTCGGCAGAAAACAAAAGTGGCTTCATGAAATTGGCAGTACCGTAAGGTTTCCGCTCTGACACTAAGAGTTACTGTAAGTAGCAAGCCGAATTTCGCTCGAGCGTTTTCTTACGATTCCTTTATTGAGTTTGTATCTGCCTGCTTGTAACTAAGCTACAAAAGAATTAAAAATCTGGCTTTCAGCGAGTCTTGAAAGGCGAACGAAAGCAGCTGGCACCTGATAGCCAGGCATGTTATCTGGGAACTGGTTTTTTCTAAAGTGGGAAGACGTCCTTTTGTGGTTGAATTGTTGGCAAATATCAGTCAGACGTGTGCCGTTGGTCTAAGCGTTTCGGTGTGTTGAATTTGTACCAATGATTTTTGTACAGGTTTTTTCTGTCCCTAATAGAGTGTTGAGGTCTGCCTTTAGTATTTTCACGTCATCTTGGTGAATTTTGCTCATAGTATTTTCGAGTGTGTTCCAGAATTTTTGGACATTTTTGGTGTTTCTCTTATTTTCGATGTTGGTGGGGGCACGTGCATTGATGAGTGTATATTTTTTACTAGGGCTCTGAATGAGCATGGTCATAAGTCGATTGTTGATGGATGTGATTTCTTTGACAGAGCTGATGATAGATCTGTGTTCGAGAAAAGCAATGCCGAAGATTGGTACGCCTTTCGCTACCTTTTGTTGTATTTTGAAGATGCAATGGTTTCCGTAATGCAAGGTTTCACTGTCAGTTAGTCGTGGTTCGTGAAGAGCAAGGATGAAAAATTTTTTTTGGTCGATTTCTTTTGTGAGATTATTTAGTTTTCGTGCTTGGAACAATGTACCGATGTTTAGTTTTAAAATGCATGTTTTCTGCTTGTAGGGAAATTTACCAGAGATCTTCGATATTCTCTGCCGTGCTAACCTGGCCTCCCCAGAATCCGAAGTTCCAACTGCCGCCTGTCGACAGTTTGCACAATTCATGTTTGTTTGTGTTTCATTGGTCTGGCCTGGGTGATTGCAGGACCGGCCAGGACCAGAGGGTGTTCAGAAGATATATAGTTGGCTGAGTGAGACAACGTACAGGAAGCTTGATAAGACCCTACTCGGAAAGTAGAAAGGAAAACGTCAGAGTTGCTAAACTCCTCTTCTCTGCCGCAAGATGTTGTCAAAAGATTGAGACCTCACAGTTCTGTTCCACCGAGGTTATATGGTCTTCCAAAGATCCATAAGGATAATGTGCCCTTACGCCCCATAGTGAGCAATGTCGGTGCTCCAACATATGATTTATCTAGTCATTTGGCTTCGCTACTGAGACCTTTTGTTGGCAAATTTACGCACCATATTCGCAACTCTGCGGACTTTATCAATAGACTGAGAACACTACATCTGAAGGATTCGGACTTGTTAGTAAGTTTCGATGTCGTTTCACTCTTCACGAGGGTCCCTCTTTTGGATTCATTGTCACTTATCGGCAATAAGTTTACGGCCGATATAACGGCGCTGTTTCACCATGCCCTGTCCTCTACTTACTTTCTATTTAATAATGAATATTTTGAGCAACTTGACGGTGTTGCCATGGGCAGTCCTCTGTCCCCTCTGGTAGCCAACTTTTATATGGAAGACTTTGAGGAGAGGGCTCTCGATTCGGCGATGTTGAAACCAACAGTCTTCTGGCGGTAGGTGGACGATACCTTTGTAGTGTGGCCTCACGGTGAGGAAGAGCTTTCACGGTTTTTACATCATCTGAATTCCATCCACACAAACATTCAGTTTACGATGGAAGTTGAAAAGGATGGTTGCCTACCATTTCTGGACGTCATGGTTAAACGCAGGGTGGATGGGTCATTGGGGCATTCTGTCTATCGAAAACCCACGCATACAGACCTGTACCTGCAGGCGTCAAGCTGTCATCACCCGTCACAAACTATGGGTGCCGGCCGGATTGGCCGAGCGGTTAAAGGCGCTACAGTCTGGAACCGCACGACCGTTACGGTCGCAGGTTCGAATCCTGCCTCGGGCATGGATGTGTGTGATGTCCTTAGGTTAGTTAGGTTTAAGTAGTTCTAAGTTCTAGGGGACTTATGACCACAGCAGTTGAGTCCCATAGTGCTCAGAGCCATTTGAACCATTTGAAACTATGGGCGTCCTTCGAACGTTGGTGTATAGGGCACATGTCGTGTCTGATAAAGACAGCCTTGCAGACGAATTAGAACACTTGAAATCGGTATTTCAACATAATGGATATTCTGCACATCAGGTCAGTACTGCTTTAAGGAGGAAAAAATGTGACCACCCACGAGATCAAGAGGATAAGGAGGTGTTTAAGTCCAGAGCATTTCTCCCATATGTCGGGAACATTTCATCGAAAGTAGGCAGAATTTTAAAGAAACATCGTGTGAAAGCAATCTTCCGGCCACCTACAAAGACTCGTGCTCTTCTGGGCTCAGCCAAGGATGATCTGGGATTACGAAAGGCTGGAATTTATAAAATACCTTGCGAGTGTGGTAAAGCCTACATTGGTCAGACCACACGCACAGTACACGACCGCTGCGTTGAACATGAGCGCCACACTCGCCTTTTACAGCCCAGTAAGTCGGCCATAGCCGAACATTGTATTTCCACAGGACATACTATGGATTATTTGGCTACGAAAATCTTGGCCCCATCGAGATCCTTCTGGGATTCAGTTGTGAAGGAAACCGTGGAAATACGTTTAGCGGAAAATCTCATTAATCGTGATGGCGGCTTTTTATTTAATAAGGCCTGGGACCCGTTGACTTCTTTAATTTCAACCAAAAGAAAACTTTTTATGGCTTCTGACATGTCGAGCGACAAGTAATTTTAATTTTAATATTGAAATTTTGCATTTTATTGTTTTGGACACGTCTGCGTGCATGTTTTACTTTTTTCACGCATTCATTTGCGCTCCATAGATGCAGTAATATTGTAGAGGGCCTTGGAATCGACAGGTGGCGCGCATGCTACGGTAACTTGCGCATGCGAGCCTGCGGCACTTTTACGTATAAATAGAGCGACTTGCACTAGCAATCTCCTCTCCTCCCTCCTTGTTTTTCCCCCTCCTGCAGGTCCCCCCCCCCCCCCCCCATCTGCCTTTGGCTCGGGAGTGTCATCTTTGTGCTGCCACTTTCGTGCAGTGTTCTCCAGTGAGTGTTCTACAGTGCGTGTTTTACAGTGAGTGTTCCGTGTTGTGTTTTTTGGGACTTGTTGCGAACGGCCATCATACTGTCGCTGGGTGTGCCTTTTATCTCTTGCGAACAGAAACCAGACTGTCGCCGTGTTTTTTACTTGTGTGTCTACTATGTTACTTGTCTGATTCCAATGTATTTTATCTACATTGCCAACCCCTTTTGCTTTCTGTTTTAACTTTCCGCATTTTTACGCCATTTTACACTTTAAATCACCATTTTATCGCCTGTTTTACTTTGTTTCTTTCTTCTTCCTTTATATAAAAAAAGTCTGTAGGCTGTAGAGCAGCGTAGTAAGCTGCTGCCAGCCCGCCCCCTTCGGGGGGAATTGAAAATCAATAAAGAAAAAAAACTAGCAATCTCCAGTGTCAAACACTCGCCTGAAGATGGCTGTAAGGTTGTCAGCCGAAATATCGTGGAAAGAAGTCGATGAGATCCGGCTGCAATCCCGAAATCTTGTGGTATAATACAATGTGCTTATTACTAATATTTTATTTAAATATAAATATGTGAACGAACGAGATAACAGTTTATTTACAGGAGCAGAGCCCCATCCATCATAGCAGAGTAGTGCGAGATTGGTTTCAGGGCCAAGAGAGGATAAAGGTGTTGCTGTTTGTTCCACGATCACCGAACATCAACCAGATAGAGAATATGTGGGCAGAGGTAACAAGGTCATTGCCATGTGGACCTACAAATGCAAGCGACCTTTGGACGAATATAGAAAACGTATGGTGGGAAGTAAACCATCACGCTACACTGTCGACGACTTAATGAAAACAATGCCCCCACGCCTTTGAGAAATCTTACGTAATGACCGTGGGTGGGTTGGTTACTAAAAGAATACTCGTCCACAAAACCTATGTGGACAATTACCTGATAGTCGGTCAAGCTTTCATTTGTCGCAGCTCTTTAGATACAAGTCCATTTACTTTCAGTCTCCTCCTTACAATTCTTGCAATGCAAGGTAATTGAAAAATCTCATCCACTGGACGTCAACTGAGGAATTGACTGGTGCATGTGCTGTTCAACACACAGTAGCTGTCACCATCAATGGAATCAATGAATGTTTGTGTGTGTGTGTTTGTGTGTGTGTGTGTATGTGTGTGTGTGTGTGTATGTGTGTGTGTGTGTGTGTGTGTGTGTGTGTGTGTGTGGTTTCGTGTTCACACACAATCTGAATCAATACTATTAACCTTAGAGAGACAACCAACAATAAATATTGCATCAAATATGACTTAAAGTATTTTAATGCGATTGGAAGCTACAAACTGAATTTTTACCCAACCCACGACCTGCATATTACGTTACGTTAAGAAAGATGTATTAACTCCATAGTATCGTTAGCAGAGACCGTGCACCCTTGTTGTCGAGGCTCGCGGCAAGTGCAGCGATTAGCAGTGCCCAGTGCCTCCGCGATTTGTTTATGTTGGCTGAGCGTGGACACTGCAGCAGACGCTTCGCCGTAAACAGAATCAAATCACCTTGGCTCTGAGTGCAGTGAGCGGATATTCATGCCTGCCTGTTCTTGTAGTAACCAACGTGAGACTCTACTCACAGGTGCCATGGGGCAATTGCAACGGGTATCATGTCATTAGTCATCAGAATATTAACTAGTGATGAAATGTCCACTCTATTTGAATCCCAAGAAAATAGGAACCTTCTCACAAAGGAATGTGAGGTGATATCAAAATTTATCCAACATACAAAACTTAACTGCAGGGCTTTCATGTATGCAGTAGTAGCACACAAGGAAATACGTCTTGGAAGCGTATATTTCATTTCCTCTTCTCATATTAACGCCCTTGTTTTAGTATGAAGTGAGAAAAATAAAACATGAAATACTAAAGTTCCTGACAAGCATATCAGTCATTTCCTCTTCTCATATCATAACTTTTATTTTAGTATGAAGTAAAAAAAACAAACAGTTTAAGTTTGTGAAGCATAATATGACACAAGATTCTTATCGTAGGCGCTACCGGAAACGCAAAAAGCAGGGAGCTGTCCATTCTTTTGTCCAACAGTCTGTCTCCTTTCATGCATTACTCCCGCTGGGAGATTCTTATTTAAGGACTTGTGGGCATCAAGTTCTTCAGCAGAACAAGCCTTATGTTATTGTGCCAATTACGGTATGGAAAAAATGCCACGAAGACGATTTCCCCTAAAGTAGTGTGGATATCTGTATTCAGCAATGACTGCCAGCTGCCATAACACTTCACAGAATCCATGCGACAGGCAACACAACTGTGCGTGCACTTCAGACTTCATTCAGTAAGACGTCAGGAGATGGATGGAAACGTCAAATTAACGTCGCTTTCCGAGTAGTATTCAATCCAGAATGAGGTGTTATTAAGGTAGTTGAGCGTTCTAGCAATTACACTTTTATAATTCCCATATGAGTATTCCGATAGCCAAAAGAACCCGTTAGTGTGAAACTATCGGGAACTGCATTAATATCAAACTGCAAGAACTTGAGACAATACGTGGACTCTTCGCTGGGTGACCTATTACTGTTATTTAGGATTCTTTCCGTCCTAGGCGTAATTCAAATGGAAGTTCAGAGGCGCTTTCCGCTATTCTTGACAAACATCAGCAACTTGTAATCACTGCGAATTACAACTGCGTGATGATATGGCTCAGGTTGTCAGTAGTAGTGGTGGTGTTATGCTGACAACCTGCTTACAGGAACGTTAATGGCGGCACACATAATTTAGCGCTGACTACATACTTAAGTAAAGATAGTGTTGTGGCGTCGTCGCTTCTCTTTATTTGGCCTCAGCTTGAGTAATCCGATTTAACGAACATTGTACTCCATTCGCGGGCTGCTAATGATACAGTAAGACTACAGAGATCATCGAGCGGGTATTACATTAATTCTGCAATTAATTGCTTAACAAATATTACCCTCAGCTATGCTGCTGGAATGACTCATTACATAGGTACTCTATGTTGCACTTGGTTAAGGGATCAGTTCGCTGCAATCCTGCTTCTACTGTTCGTAATTACTTGTATACTTCATAAATGGTTCAAATGGCTCTGAGCACTATGGGACTTAACTTCTGAGGTCATCAGTCCACTAGAACTAAGAACTACTTAAACCTAACTAACCTAATGGCATCAGACACATCCACGCCCGAGACAGGATTCGAACCTGCGACCGTAGCGGTCGCGCGGTTCCAGACTGTAGCGCCTAGAACCGCTCGGCCAGCCCGGCCGGCATACTTGCATACTGACCATTCGTTATTTGACTAAATGAGAACTACAGTCTGATTCGCATATATATGACATGGGTTAGCGCCGGCACAAAGCAATGCCTAAGGGTTGGATGCCGTTGAAGTCCCGTTACACTGATGGCAAGACAAATGTTCGCAAATCACCTCTATTGCCTCAAAAAACAATTGCATCTTAAACATCGAAGGACCGACGTCCACACTGTCACGGCGCGTTGAAATACAGCCAAGACGGCAGATGAATATTTGTGACCGACTGGGCTTCAAACCTGGGCCTCCTGCTTACTAGACAGACATGCTGATCACTGCACTATTATTTTTTTAAAAAAGTTTGAGAAGACTTTCAGCACCAGGTAGGCGGAGGCAAAGAGGGCAGGGGTCGAAGATCCTAGGCCTTGCCTCATTGCCTCCCCCATACCTATCACTGAGCAGCTGCATTATTCCCATGTATTCAATGTTTGCACCCATATATACCTTTAAATTGTGGAACAAAATTGAAGTAGTAATTAAGGTAAAATAAATTACAGAATGCCGCCTCCAATGGCGTGCATTCCTTGTAGAACATAAATTATAACAGTGAAAAGGGTGACGAAAAAATACATAACAAACATTCACTCAGAAATATATTCACAATTTAAGTTATTATGCTCTTAATCACAATCCGAGTTGGAGTCTCTCTTCAGTTACAGCTAACCAGTGCGCACCTATTGCACTATTGTAAGAACCGAGATGCAGTATTTTGGATTTAAAATTTTGTAAATTCGTTGTAAGAACTTATGAGACCAATCTGCTTAGGTCATCGGTCCCTAAGCTTACACACTGCTTAATCTAACTTAAACTAACTTACGCTATGGACAACACACACACCCATGCCGTAGGGAGGACTCGAACATCTGACGGTGGGCACTGTCGGGACGCAGCAGCCAACCTCTTTTCAGCACCTGTATACACACGCTCCTCGTCAGACGCGAATTCCCATCTTTGCCGCATACCACATGCGCGGCTCTTTCGGTAATGTCCGAAAGGAAAGACACTACGAATCCGGGTTCGAACCTGATCAGGCAAAAATTTTCAACCTGACGCCGTTGTTCTATTTTAATGCGCATGACAGCCTGGACATCTGTCTTTCAATCTTTAATTGATTAACAAGTCTGTCTATTTAGATTCGTAGTGTCTCTTCTTTCGGAAATGTCCGAAAGAACAGACACACACACACACACACACACACACACACACACACACATACACACACACACACACAATTTTATCTTAAGTGCTATTCGGAAAATGTTTGGCAACTCAGTGATATTGCCGGACTGGAGCTGCATCAACCTACTCATTTCGCTAGATATAATTGTAATTTTCTGAACAATTCCTGTTTAATAAATGACAGCGACAGTGTCACTCATCGTTTACTTTGTCGGAAACCTGCTCCTCTCTGCCCTAGCCTATACTATAGCAATGAGTGATTGCTCACATTCTTGATACCTCACTGGACGTGCCACTGCAACTGTAGCCAAAGATTCAAATCCAGATGGAAAAGTATGTTTCAAGTCAGATGGTTTTGCTCCTCCCGTAATGTCATTGAAAACGATCACAACGAAATTAAGTATAGGTATCCTATGAAACCCTTGAGTTCATACTGTGGTGCTGTGGAGATGAAAAAAGTAGTTTTTCGCAATTATCAGATGACAGATGGAATTTGTTAGATTCCACTAATTATGATTGCATTATTATCTGTTGATTCACAGGCGCTTTTCTGCCGCTTATTGTAACTGTTATTTGAATGTTAGAGCTGGAAGAATAGAAACATCAAATTTTCGCCATATGGAATGTTCGAATTCACCCTAAGTCTTCACGTTTCGAACAAAGGCAGAATATCCGTCAGGAAAGCTGATAACAATAAGCCAGGCCATGCCTGTCTTCTGGTGGATGTGCCAATGACAGTGATCTCAATAACAATATTGTACAGTAAATATACATTGCCAACTCAACCACTGGAGAAGTTCCAGAACTGTGAATCGCGTCTGGTGAATATGCTTTCAAGGTTTCTGTCCGATTAAGTCAGTAAAACACAAATTATTGCCGCAGTTATTATTTTATGACATTTAGTTTGCATTCAGTGCATCGATGTATTACAAGTAATTGCACTCTAGCCCCTAAACCTAGTTATAGAATGCGAATAAGACTCATAGACACATAATGAGGATCTTGCGGCCCTTGCCACCCGCAGCTTTGAAACGAAGCTATAGTCACTTCCGAGGTCACTCACAGAACACACCAGCTGGTATCCTTCAACTTCAAATTCGAAAATGGCATTGATACATACACTGACAGCGTGGCGCCGCCTTGACATGGGCGGCGCCGGATTTCAGGCAGCGGCTGGCGTCTGGCCGGTGGCCGGTAGCCGCTGCAGCGCGAGGAAACGCTCGAGCGTAAGCTGTTATGATCGCGACGCAGCCACGAGCTGTGCTGCGGAATTGTTTCTGGAATACTTGTTATTGCGGGTGGGTAGAATGTTAAGCGAATTGTCTTCGATGTTCAATCAGACTCATAACTTTAGACCGAATGTGGTAAAGAAAAAAAAAGACGCATTTGGACGCGAAAATGCGACTTCAAGTTTACAATTCACGACGATTACCGCAACCCCATCTTACAATGTTGCCAGATTGTGCAGATGGCCGGACTTGGAGTTGTCAGGGGCGGTCAGTTTTATTGGCCACGACTCGGACTTGGTCTGTGAGGCGGCCGGCCGGCGGTCAGTTTTTATGTCTAAGACTGTACGTCGTATGTATGGCATTCTTATGGTCAAAATATGGTGCGTACATGGCGTATTTATTGCATAACTGGTGTATGTGCGACCCAAATGTGGCTTAATTGTGGCGTACACATCAATGTATCACGTTACGTCAATGTAAAACTGCGGTTCCGTCTATGCTGTGCTATCACAACATCCTTCATCTGCATTAAAGAAATTATTTTTTTTATAACAAATACCAGAGCACTGAGCTAGAATCGAGACTATATTGTTCGAAAGTAAAGGGGGCCCTGTCATGCTCATTATTCACACATGGTCCTGATTTTAAAGGCTGTGCCACGACAACATTACATTTTATGCTGTCCAAGTAAATTACCTCAGTGACTATATCTATCTACGAGTGTCTAATGACCAACAAAACCAGTATTTACAATTAGCAGTTACCTGGGGCAGCACTCACTTATCAGTAGTTTTGTGATGATTTGTGATGGTAAGTAAGTAAGCTATTTGATGTGCAACAGTGTCAACTGGCCCTCAGTTGGCTTGTTGTTTCCCATAAATGTCCCAACACATGATATGGCAGCATCTGTAGCGTCGCTGACAAGCTGTGCATACAGGTGGAAGGGGTAGGTGTTTGCATGTATGCATCGTGCTATTCAAGAAGCTGTAGACTGTACAGCGTGCACATTATGCAAAATATTTAATAATTTATACGGTGGTTTTTGTTCACTAATGTAAAAACAGATGTTCCATCCCCTACTTTACCTTCTTAGGAGTAATTGTTTCTTACTTTCTAAAGTAGCCTGTGTTCTCCGAAGTCGGTTCGATAGTTTAGTTCTGAAAATGTAACAGACACAGATACTTTCGCATTTAACAATATAAGATACAAGTATAGATTAAACACTTTCAGGATTGTATAACCACTGTATTAATTTTATTGAATCATATTGTGTAGTACATATCAATCTATAAAAGCATTTTTACCAACACAGAGTTCAAAAGTGAAAGAGTAAATAGCATTCTGAAGGAGTAAATATCTTCCTATAATGTATGTAATATTGTTCAAATCATTTAATACCTTGTACTACACTTTCTAAAGCAACCTATGTCTATTGTTAGCATAGATATAGATACAGAATAGATATTTGTGCGTATATGTCACTTGTAACTTAGCGAATTTCGCCCTAGAGTTTTATTTTCACGCAGCTCAATGTTCATAATATCATATCTCTTCAACTTTGTGTTACATTTTTCTGGGTCCATACAGCAGCATATTTGACTACTGTTCATTCAATGGCATATGTGGATAGAGCCTGCTAAATTTACTGCGAATAGAGCTAATGACAAATAAGTCACGTATAACACAACTGTTTTCTACCCATCTCAGGGATTATGACGCCATCTCTTTGGAACTATGTGTCGTATAATGATACTATGTAGCTGGCAAATTCAGTGGCGTATGTGAATGCTGTCTGCAAAATTTGTCGCCAATACAGTTCACAGTAAAGAAGTAGTAAAGTAAAACGTCATGCCTGATGCGATAACTTTACTGCATGAACAGCGGCAATGTAAGCGATAAACGTTTTCCTTACTTAATTTTTTGGAGGTTGTCAGTGACAAAAAGTTTCGTAAAAATTGTACATTTTGTGTAAAGTTCCTTGGAAGTTGCTTGCAAGTGTTCTCATTCTCAAATACTGGATGAATAAAGTCTGGATATTCGCACATCGTGCGGTTCTTACACCCACAACCATTGTTTCCAAAGAGTAAGTTTGGTTGGGATTACTCAAGTAGTTTCGGAGGAGATGTGGAACAAATACACATACATTCATACCTAAAACATGTGTGTTTATTTTCTTTCCGTGATCTGGTGTTGATGAAATAAAGACTATACGTTTTCCCGAGTTACGCTATGGTTATGGGTGACAAATAGATAGACACGACGACCTTTTTACTGTGTTATGTAGTGGTGCAAATTATATTACATTCTCCAACAAAGACGAGCAGGAGTATGATCAGCGGCCATGTCATCACCACAATAGTAGCAGCTCTGAAAATAAATATGGCGTACGCATAAGGTATGAGCTTTTAACATCGGCAAGTTGTCTTGCTACTAGTAACACAGTACTTTATAATTCTTTAATCGATACCAACTTCTACTGTGTAAGTCCCCCAGAAGAAACAATTCATGGTGTGGAGAAGCTGTTTCAATCATATCCCTAAGGCGGTCAAAATTTTCCTCTTTTTCAACAATTTCAGCATCGTCACAGAGAGAATATGCTGAATGGTGTTCTCAAACGTAAGGATATCCATGAGAATTCATTGATTTAGCCAACTAAGAATTTAGGTCAATAATATACACTCCTGGAAATTGAAATAAGAACACCGTGAATTCATTGTCCCAGGAAGGGGAAACTTTATTGACACATTCCTGGGGTCAGATACATCACATGATCACACTGACAGAACCACAGGCACATACACACAGGCAACAGAGCATGCACAATGTCGGCACTAGTACAGTGTATATCCACCTTTCGCAGCAATGCAGGCTGCTATTCTCCCATGGAGACGATCGTAGAGATGCTGGATGTAGTCCTGTGGAACGGCTTGCCATGCCATTTCCACCTGGCGCCTCAGTTGGACCAGCGTTCGTGCTGGACGTGCAGACCGCGTGAGACGACGCTTCATCCAGTCCCAAACATGCTCAATGGGGGACAGATCCGGAGATCTTGCTGGCCAGGGTAGTTGACTTACACCTTCTAGAGCACGTTGGGTGGCACGGGATACATGCGGACGTGCATTGTCCTGTTGGAACAGCAAGTTCCCTTGCCGGTCTAGGAATGGTAGAACGATGGGTTCGATGACGGTTTGGATGTACCGTGCACTATTCAGTGTCCCCTCGACGATCACCAGTGGTGTACGGCCAGTGTAGGAGATCGCTCCCCACACAATGATGCCGGGTGTTGGCCCTGTGTGCCTCGGTCGTATGCAGTCCTGATTGTGGCGCTCACCTGCACGGCGCCAAACACGCATACGACCATCATTGGCACCAAGGCAGAAGCGACTCTCATCGCTGAAGACGACACGTCTCCATTCGTCCCTCCATTCACGCCTGTCGCGACACCACTGGAGGGGGGCTGCACGATGTTGGGGCGTGAGCGGAAGACGGCCTAACGGTGTGCGGGACCGTAGCCCAGCTTCATGGAGACGGTTGCGAATGGTCCTCGCCGATACCCCAGGAGCAACAGTGTCCCTAATTTGCTGGGAAGTGGCGGTGCGGTCCCCTACGGCACTGCGTGGGATCCTACGGTCTTGGCGTGCATCCGTGCGTCGCTGCGGTCCGGTCCCAGGTCGACGGGCACGTGCACCTTCCGCCGACCACTGGCGACAACATCGATGTACTGTGGAGACCTCACGCCCCACGTGTTGAGCAATTCGGCGGTACGTCCACCCGGCCTCCCGCATGCCCACTATACGCCCTCGCTCAAAGTCCGTCAACTGCACATACGGTTCACGTCCACGCTGTCGCGGCATGCTACCAGTGTTAAAGACTGCGATGGAGCTCCGTATGCCACGGCAAACTGGCTGACACTGACGGCGGCGGTGCACAAATGCTGCGCAGCTAGCGCCATTCGACGGCCAACACCGCGGTTCCTGGTGTGTCCGCTGTGCCGTGCGTGTGATCATTGCTTGTACAGCCCTCTCGCAGTGTCCGGAGCAAGTATGGTGGGTCTGACACACCGGTGTCAATGTGTTCTTTTTTCCATTTCCAGGAGTGTAGTTAGTCATTGCCAAGCAGGATACAGCATTGGTAGTTCTGGATGTAAGAGTTTCGAGGGTAGAATGCGGAGCAGATCACCATATGATATTCGGAAGAGTTGTAATCTCCCTAAGATCCAAAGAGGTAGAGGGGAAATAGGAAGATGAATTCAGTATGGAAATGCTACGGCCAAAGATATGCCTTCTGTAGTATTGGAGAATACAAGATCTCTACCAGAGACGAATTGCACAGAAACTCATATTGGATAAAGATGGAACTGCAACATCACTGTACGAGGAGGATTTAAGATCATGTTTACTCGGAGCTGTTGAGAGGTCTTCTAGAAGAGACGGAGGAAGAAGAAGGGGTGCTCAGTGGATGACTCAGACCTTAAGAAAAAGGACTGAAGAATAGATTACTTCTTACCAGTTATGCTTAAGCTCTAAAAGGAGGAAGATAGGGATCACTAAATCATAATTATTAGAGAAATAAAAAAGTATGGTTTTCACAACTAACGAGGAGCTGTGAAAGAAAGAATGTGCTGAACATTTAGTCTGATATAACAGGGCACCAGAACCTTTGCGATTTACATATCAAGTGAGAGCTCCTGCTATAATTAGAAATCCCGCGTCCGTCCATCCTGATTTAGGTTTTCCGTGATTTCCCTAAATCGCTCAAGGCAAATGCCGGGATGGTTCCTTTGAAAGGGCACGGCCGACTTCCTTCCCCATCCTTCCCTAATCCGATAAGACCGATGACCTCGCTGTCTGGTCTCCTTCCCCAAACAACCCAACCTTATAATTAGAAGAAGATCTATAATGACTGCTTTTTCTGAGTGGAAGACATATTTTAAAGGTCTTCGTACAGAGGACAGGGAAGAGTTTGGAGAAGTGACGAATGAAGGATGGTTTTTCCTGTAGAAGAGGTGGCGGAAAATGATGTTTATCAATTCATTTACAAAAATAGAAATGCAGCCTCTCCTGGAGGTGTAGAAATTGAATTACTGATGTACGAAAGACCTAATGTAATAGTAGCACTAGTAACTATTTTTAACAATGTGGTCCAAGGAGATGTATTATCCCAAGAATGGAAGATATCATACATTACCACCATGTATAGAATGGGAGCAGTAGAGATCCAACTAATAACAGGGGAATAAGTGTAATTGATTGGGTGAGTAGGCTTTCAGTAGTATATTAAGGAACAGATTGGAGAAGCTTGCACAGATTCTTGTATCGTAAGAAAATTCGGGTCTTAATTCTGGGGAAAGCTATGTTGATAGCTTCATTTGTGTACGACAGATGTGTCACAAAAAATCGCAAAAAATCGAAATCTACAATTTGGGTTTCGTGATTAGGAAAGCCTATGATTCTGTGCCAAGTAGTTTCTACAGACAGAACTGTGAAAGGTTGGACTGGATGGTGCATAAAGAGAGTTGGTGAAAAGGGTATACCACCAATGCGAGGCAGTTGCGAAGGTTGGTTGTAAGATATTGGAACGATTTACAACAAGTAAAGGATTAAGACAAGGATGTTCCATGTCGCCCACCTTATTTAAGTGTATTCAAAAGTTTTTCTTGATTACTCTAATAGACACCGCAGATATCTCAGTGTGACGGCACCAGAGTTTACATTCGCTACTGTCTGCCAACAATCAAGTACTTATGGTTCTGGAAAAGTATGATGCCATCAATCAAATGAGAATGTTAGTGGATACTTATGAACAATGGGGACTAGCAGTCGATATGGATAAAACAGAACATCATGTTGTTGGAAGTGGGCAAGGTGAGGATTAGGATTTTGAGTTTGGTCAGGTAAGCAATGTGGAAGTGTTCTAGTACCGGGTTCACTAATCAGTAAGACTGGACAATGAGATGTGAATATATTCCACAGGAGGGGGAGAGGCTATTATATTGTTAAATGGAGTTGGGGTTGCCACATATCCAGACGAACAAAGAAATTAGTGCTACCTGCGGCAGTTGAAAGCGTTCGGACACAAGTCTCAAAGTGTTGGACATTGAACGAGAGACAAAGGGGAAAACGGAATCTGTGAAAATGAAAGTGTCACAGTGGAGCATGGGAGCGATCTGCTTGGACCAACTGAGGAATGAATATGTAAGAATGCAGTTGGATGGGATGGAGATAGGATTTATGTTCTGGCACTGAGGTGGTATGGACACTTCCGATGGAACAACGGTGGCCACAGTGTTTGCTCAGCTAGTCTCTGCCATGGAGAAGGAGCTGAGGGAGCCCAAGGGCAACGTGGCGTGAAGTGTAGCCAAAGCGGTGGAAAGGAGAGATCTGTCGGAAGAAGATTCATATGACTGAAGCTTGTGTTATCTGAGAATGGGCAATTACTGCTAGGTGGAAACACGTGCTAAGGTAAATGGAAATATATATTTATTTTGGTTCATTTACATACATAAAACTATTTACAATCATTTCATTGCTACGCAGTATTTCGCGAAAACTTGTCTTCCATAAACGATAAATTCAGCCTGCACTGCACTAAGTCCAAGAGATGTTAAGAGCCACTGGAATACCATTTGTGAACTCAGCCTCTACAGACTTGATAGGTTCGACACTTAGAAACTTTCGTGTAGGAGGAAAACATGCATTAATGCATTGCTCCATTTGGTCAAAATTTAAGCTGTTGTTGTATGAATACTCAACAAATGCATAGTGCAACCCTCTTATGTATGAGTGCCAGTGCCACAATCTGACTGTGGTAATTGATACTGCACCATACAGGGGTAGAAGTTTAACGACATTTAAATGTTCTAGATATGTTTTTGTGTCCTATGAAATTAAATCTAGCGTTGCCTCACTATACATTTTTACTATAGACAAATTAAAACAAAGTATGTGAATGTCAATTACAGTATGAGGTTTACTCATCCGTCATCTTTCTCCCTCTGTAATTCGTCATACCATAAATATGGCCCCACTTATACATCGAATATTGAAAATTGGCATCAACGCCTTTTGTGGTTTCCACTTCTATTCACACGTCAAAGTCACAGTCCTGTGACGGACCCACATTAACATATTTAGATCCACTCGCTGTCATGTTTTATGTATTAGCAAAAATCAGTACTCTAGTGGGCAAGCCCGGAGCTCAGTGAGCTGTGATGGTTTAGGTTGCTGCTGTGACGTTTACTAGTTCAATGACAATAGGTACAATATGTGTAAAAGTCGTCCTGTGACTATTGTTTGCTGCTGTGCTTCGGCCATGAACATCTGTATGTACTCATCTGTAACGATAAGAACGCCCTAAGTTTAGTGAAAGACACCCACACAATAATAATAGTAATAATAATTAGAGACAGACGAATGTTTACTAAATGTCTCCCTCTTCCCAGATGATCGGTGCTATTGCTGCCAGCGGCGCTTCGTATTGGACAGACGTAAAAGTGGTAAATTGACAGTGAGCACGCAATAGAACAATAAAAATGTTAATTGCTCGAAGGTTTGGCGCCAAGCATGAATGCCATTAATACCCCAGTGGTCCCGACGCAATTATCAGACAACATGATGTCATCGATGAGCGTACATGGTGTCATTGTACCAGGTGGAGGAGGAACAGTATAAATCTCTGGGAATAATACCAATGCCATTACGCCGGATGCTGGGGTCAGCGATTCCAGAGAAGCTGCTGTAAATGTCATCAGCTCCAGAAATGCTGATGGTGATGTCAGCGACTTTATGCCCAGATCTCACACTGCTCTTCTGCTTACGTGAACACAGATATATAGTTGCGGTGTTCGTTTTAAATATCGTAAAATAATATGTGAGGGATGTTCAAAACGAAAGGTATGAAACAACACTATGGATATAATACCAGTCTGTACTCAAAAGTGATCACCAAACGCCAGAACACAACTAGCCCACTGTTTCATGAACCGATGGGTTCTCTGTTCCCAGACGTCCTGTGGCTATGATAGGAGCCGAGCCTCCACTGTGCCCTTCAGTTCATCATCTGAGCTGTACCTCTTCCCTTTCAGATGCGGGCGGACCAAACACCTGGACGTCGCAGGACGGTATGTCCAGGCTATAGAGCGGATGTTCACGCTGATCCCATTTGAACTTGGCCATTACACTTTTTGTGACTTAGGAGACGTGTCAAGCTCTGAATTCTGTGTAGGAGGTGACGAATTTACATTCGCGTCCCTTGATGTCTCACTACGTTGTACAAAGCGGAATAAGGAAATTTAAACCAGTTTGGTTGTTACAACATTCTGCACCTTTCTGTTGTTCCTTTGGACATGCCTGCATATCCAGAGGAATGTAGCATCCCACTTCTGAAGGAAATAGACACTGGTATATCGTATATAATTTGAGATGACAGCAATGCCCTCTAAACCTTTTACAAGTAGAAAGAAGAAAGTCTGTCAAAGTTGCTCACTTTTCTTTTAACTATTATGAGCACATTCAGTCCAGCAGCATCTGGTCTGTTCCTCTAAACTAAAGATTTCGGAATAATACCTTTCTGAAGAGGATTAGTTTCAGAAGCCTATTTGTGTGGTTAGTTGTTGATACCTGACAGCGGGGCACCCGTTAGGCTAGGAGGTGACGGGATAAGGTTTCACGGTTATTCTCGGTTTCACACGAAGCTGGAGAAATAAGATTCGGCCATGACGGAGTCCCCCTTGCCTGTGTAAGCATTAAACAACTTATGTGCGGCAGCTTCGCCAGTGATTATCTGCTAGCGAGTGTTCCACTTCAACTGCTATGCGTCTAACCAGCAGACGGCACACCTTCCGACTGAGGGGCTTTTTCAGACGTTTAAAAGATACTTACAGTATGGGCTATTAAGCTAAGATCCTCGTTCTCTGCGACACACACAACGTTCCACCGCCGCGCTGCAAGGTTCTCGATGAAGTATGCACAGACCTGTCTTTCAGAAGATTGGCGGTGCTTACCAGTTCCCATAACAGGAAACCTGGGTTTCTCCAAGATCGTATGCTGCTTACCAAATAGAACGACCCAGGCAGAACGTCTAGCGTTATCGAAATTACGTTGGTGTGCAAAAATTAAAAATGTAAATAACTTCCTCAGTATGTGTCACCGCCAAATAAAGTAGGTAGACGTAACTTGTCAACATCCGCAGGAAGAAATGTTGCAGTGCTGTAGAGTACAGAAAATAACTGAAATAAGTAGCAATGAGACGAACAGAAACGCAACATTATGCATTTATTCAAAGACAATAACTACACTGAAACCACCACCATTTACAACAGTAATATGGACATTACGAAAGGAGGTACATGGATCATCACATGGTGTGTAATCACTCTAGAAGATAGTGTGCTCTAGAACGTGCTCCCATGTTTTCCACAAGGTTGGTAATGAGTTCCCTTAGAGTGATCCATTCTTTCACAAGCGTGTTTAGCAACTGTAGGATGGTCGTTAGTGCAAGTGCACATGCTACAATACGACTCTCAAACGTATTCCCCGAATGCTGCATGAGCTTTAAGTCTGGAGAAAAGTCCAGCAATTAGATTCTCCGAATATCTTCTCCTTCCAAGCTCTCATGCACCTGCGCAGTTCGATGAGCTCAGGAATTCTCATGCAGAAAAATTAAGTCAGGGCTGAATGCATCCCTCAACAGATTCACATAGAAAAGGAGTACAGTGTCAGTGCAACGGAGATCGGAGAGTGTAACGTAGTAAACGATTTGGAGGTCAGAACGTCCTTGGAACATGATGCGTCATCACAACATAACACGAGGACAACCAAAATAATCATCTTTTACAATATTCCTGCGTGCATTGTGTGTTCCTATCTCTTGCCAAATCCTCGCCGTTGTCTCAGTACGTCCAGCATTGTCGGACATGACCGTTTTGGTGGTCTAGGAGTACCATACGCGCAGGCATAATGCTGCATAAGCGTACTGATCTACAAATGTCTGAACACGGAGAAATCTTCATGTTTTCTCTTCTGGCACGAAAATTTAACGTAAATTACGTCTGTCAGTTATGTAACGTGGTTGAAATGGGTGTCACTGACGTAGGTAGAATGAAATGTTACTGTTTAGTCAAATGGGCCATAAATCAGTCCGAGATTTGGTCATTGCCTCTGTATTCCCCATCTGGTCAGATTCTTGGTGTGCTACATTGATAATGAGGATCAGCGAACAAATTTTAGATTACATACAAATAATCAAATGTCGAGCAATGGGAATTATTTCTAGAGACCAAGTGGCAAAATGTGATCTGAAGGGATAGTTACGATTTACATCAGTCATGGGAGACTTGCATCAATTTCAAATGATACACTATGTGATCAAAAGTATCCGGACACATACCTGAAAATGACTTACAAGGTCGTGGCGCCCTCCATCGATAGCGCTAGAATTCAATATGCTGTTGGCCCACCCTTAGCCTTGATGACAGCTTCCACTCTCGCAGGCATACGTTCAATAAGGAGCTGGAAGGTTTCTTGGGGAATGGCAGCCCATTCTTCAAGGAGTGCTGCACTGAGGAGAGGTATCGATATCGATCGGTGAGGCCTGGCCCGAAGTCGGCGTTCCAAAACATCACAGAGGTGTTCTATAGGATTCAGATCAGGACTCTGTGCAGGCCAGTCCATTACAAGGACGTTATTGTCGTGTAACCACTCCGCCACAGACCGTGCATTATGAACAGGTGCTCGATCGTGTTGAAAGATGCGATCGCCATCCCCGAAATGCTCTTCAACAATGGGAAGCAAGAAGGTGCTTAAAACATCAGTATAGGCCTGTGCTGTAATAGTGCCTCGCAAAATAAGGGCAGCAAGCCCCCTCCATGAAAAACACGACCACGCCAAAACACCACCGCCTCCGAATTTTACTGTTGGCACTGCACATGCTGCCAGATGACGTACACCGGGCATTCGCCATACCCACACCCTGCCATCAGATCGCCACATTGTGTACCGTGATTCGTCACTCCACACAACGTTTCTCCACTGTTCTATCGTCGAATGTGTACGCTCCTTACACCAAGCAAGGCATGGTTTGGCATCTACCGGCATGATGTGTGGCTTATGAGTAGCCACTCGACCATGAAATACAAGTTATCTCGCCTCCCACCTAACTGTCATAGTACTTGCAGTGGATCCTAATGCAGTTTGGAATTTCTGTGTGATGGTCTGGATAGATGTCTGCCTATTACACATTACGACCCTCTTCAGCTGTCGGCGGTCTCTGTCAGTCAACGGATGAGGACGGCCTGTACGCTTTTGCGCTGTACGTGTCCCTTCACGTTTCCACTTCGCTATCACATCGGAAACAGTGGACCTAGGGATGTCTAGAAGTGTGGAAATCTAGCACACAGACGTATGACGCAAATGACACCCAATTACCTGACCACGTTCGAAGTCCGTGAGTTCCGTGGAGCGCTCCATTCTGTTCTCTGGCGATGTGTAATGGCTACTGAGGTCACTGATAGGGAGATCCTTGCAGTAGGTGGCAGCACAATGCACCTAGTATGAAGAAACGTATGTTTCTGGGGGTATCCGAATACTTTTGATCACATAGTGTATCTGTTTCTCAGGACCCGAAAACTAGCTGAAATTGCACCTGATCTGCCAACAGATGTTCAAAATCAAGGGTGACAATCAAAATTTTACACAGCATGGAATGGTCCCTCTATCACACTATTTCAAAATATCGGCAACATCCTAGTGTGGAAAAGAAATCAGAATATTGTTACATACACGAAGAGGAAAATACTATTGTATCTCATGTATTGAACGTTCACTTAACAACTAGGGTTTCCTGCATAGGCTTTCCTGCTAAGTATCTCCCAATATTATGGTCGAATGTACCCGAGTCAGGAAATAAATAGCACAGTAAAATGGAAATGCCGTGTGGCTGGGGCCTCCCGTCTGGTAGACCGTTCGCCTGGTGCAAGTCTTTCGAGTTGACGCCAGTTCGGCGACTTGCGAGTCGATGGGGATGAAATGATGATGATACGGACAACACAACACCCAGCCCCTGAGCGGAGACAATCTCCGACCCAGCCCGTTAGGTATGACATTCTGATGCGCTGACCACTCAGTTTCCAGGGGCGGACAATAGCATTGTGAGGAGCTGACAATCGGTAGTACTTTTGTTGAATCCAAAGTTATTATCAGAACTGCAGATGACCACAAACGTCTCACTGATTTGATTGAAACAAGTATGTAAGAAACGGAAACGACAGTAATGCGATGTAACATGGCCTAAATTCAGTCCTACCATGAACCGTATATCTCCCCCAACCTCTGTGGCGCACACAGCGCCAGCGATCCCGTGCCGTGCTAGCGCTTCTTGTCTGTCAGTTCCCCGCACATAAAGCTACGGAAGCACTCACGCAGTTCAACTAATACATAGAAGAGGGGCAAAGGATAATGCATTATATACGAAAGTGACCAGTCATGCTCTCTCTCTCCAGTTATAATTATCCCATCTTTACCTGGAACTCTACCATACTCTGTCGCTTGCCACCCCCACTCTTTCGTGGGTGAGTGAGGGTGTAGGAGGTCCATTATATTTTTAAAAAAAACTATTATATAATGGTTTAAGAACCGCAAGGCAAGCTTTTGCCACACTCGAAGTGACGTTGGGCTGACGAAGATTTCGTTAACTTTTGAAAAAACAAACAACTTTTACTACCCGTCCCGGACTCCCTCCTCCTCTGCAACAGTGATATCTCACATTTAAATTAATCACATAATCACCCATCTACAATTTCACATGGCATGTATTCTATCTGTTATGTATAAATTCAAGTCAGTTTATCTTGTCTGTCTGTATCAGGAGGCTAAGCTCAGGAACATTCTGTAGGGATTTTCTTCGTGATATCACTAACATGTAAACTGCTTCACAACAAATATTGTTGTATATAATGTATAAATATTTCATGCAAATTGTCGGAATATTGATGAATTAAAGTTAAGTGATGGAGATGTTGCCACTGCCACCTTTCGAACACCCACCATAACTCAAGAGAGCAGCAGTGGCTCGAGGCAGCAGTAAGTCCGAATAAATTCTCATGTGGTGTAATGGTTCAGTCACAATAACTGTGGTTTCCAAATACCGGCACTCGCCGTCGCTGCAGAGCTCCGACTCTACGGAAACGCCCTGGAACATATTACCGATATTACCGAAGGGTACGTACAACTCCAAGCCGATACTATTTTAAATGGTGTCGGGCAGGTTTGTATTGATCTCCAGAGTCGCGTTCTTTTCTACCTTCATATCTGAGGTTGTGCCATCATAATGTATGATGGTCAGCCCGACACCTGTTCTGGTTGTGGGAAGGAGGGCCATTTGACATCTGCCTGCAACCAACGACGTGTCATGCAGGTCCCATTTTCAGAAGCGTCCGTGCCACCTACACTGAGTATCCTACCAGTAACTCATGCGGTCGTCCTCGCCCAGCCTGCCACATGGTCTTCAAAAAATGGTTCAAATGGCTCTGAGCACTGTGGGACTTAACATCTGAGGTCATCAGTCCCCTAGAACTTAGAACTACTTAAACCTAACTAACCTAAGGACATCTCACACATCCACGCCCGAGGCAGGCTTCGAACCTGCGACCGTAGCGGTCGCGCGGTTCCGGACTGAAGCGCCTAGAACCGCATGGCCACACCGGTCGCCCCCACATGGTCTCTCCAATTGTCACGTCCCATCATCCTACCACCCTTTGGATGGTGCAGTCGCTTAAAATGATGACACAGCCGCCACCCAGACTCCCGCGACCTACGCCACGAAGATGGGTACCCCTCCACAATACCTGTTTGATTCCTTCATTTGAGCAACTGAGGTCTTCGAACCAGGTAGATACTCCTCTTTGCCGTCGTGTGACACTGAACAACACATGCACAAACAAAGCTGTCGCTCTGCTTAAACGCTGTCACTGCTCGTTCTAGGTTCTCCACGACACTCTCACCAAAGCCAATGGAGACGCCGCCCAAGCAGCCATTGCTCCCATGCAGATGTCAGGAGACTGCACTAACGATGTCCAACACACTTTGAAAAAAGGCAACCAGATGAGGCAGCCAAGAACATACAGGGGGACAATTGTTGAACTATATGAAATAAAATCGTCTTAAGCTCTGCACAGTTGGCCGCAGGGCATGATGGGAATTAGTATGCTTAGTATGGTTTGGTTTAGCGACGAAGCCCACTTTTATTTGGATGTAATCGTCAATAAGCAAAATTGGCGCATTTTGGGGGACTGGGAATCCGCATTTCGTGATATAGAAGTCTCTTCACCCTCAATGGGTCACTGTATAGTGTGCGATCTCCAGTCACGGAATAGTCGGTGCGATATTCCATGATGGCACGGTGACTACAGAACGGTACTTGAAGGTTTTGGAATATGATTTCATCCCCATTATCCAAAGTGACCCTGATTTCCACAAGATGTGGTTCATGCAAGACGGAGCTCGACCCAATCGAAGAAGGAGAGTGGTTGATGTCCTGGGGACCGCATTCTGGCTCTGTGTTACCCAGGGGCCACTGGCTTGGGCCTCGATTGGCTGCCATATTCTCCAGATATGATCACATTCGACCCCTTTTTGTGGGGCTACATTAAAGACAAGGTGTACAGCAATAACCCCAAAAACCATTGCTGAGCAGCCATGCAGGGTAGCTGCACGGCCTTGGGCAACCTACAACGGTTTACTCGGCTTCCCCCGTCGGAGGTTCGAGTTTTCCCTGAGGCGTGGGTGTGTGTGTTGTCCTTGGCGTAAGTTAGTTTAAGATAGATTAAGTAGTGTGTAAGTCTAGGGACCGATGACCTCAGCAATTTGGCCTCATAGGATCTTACCACCACCACTACCATTGCTGAGCTGAAAATTGACATTCAGGTGGTCATCGACAGCATCGATGTTTCGATACTTCAGCGGGTGATCCAGAATTTGGTTCATCGACTGAGCCACATCATCGGCAATGAAGGCAGGCAAATCGAACATGTCATAACCTAAATCCGAATATCTGTAGTGACGTTTACATGTTGAAAAAAGTGCACGCCGTAGTTTATAACTTATTTACGTTTTTCTTCATATAATTCAGTAACCAACTGTTGCGCAGGTTGAGATGCCTGATCCGTGCCAACACCTCTTGATTTCTCTCACCAAGACGATATTCATATGGATATTCGAGAGACAGTCGGTACAGGGGCGTTGGGTGACGACGTGGAAGACGAAATGCCTCCTCCACATGACCGTTTACAATCCTCCGGCACTTGACGAGGTTGTTTGTTAATACCGGATTCGACACACAGCTGCCATTCGGATGGGTCATCTTTGCGGTCCCCTCCCGAAACCACCCCTGGCGATGGCAGACGCACATCCACCATAGCTGGCACAGATGTATTGGTTCACCACACTGAACATCAGCATTATCAGTACCACACCTAAGCTGCAGCTCCTCTGTGATACGTTTCAGGCCTCTCGATGTCGTCCTGCTTCAGGATGTTCATGTTGCCATACCACCACCAGTTTATGACTGTGACTCATACATACCCGTAGGCGATCACTCGGGTTACAGTGTGGCGTTTTACATACGCAAAGGTATCCTGGTCAGAGAAATGACACTCCTCGTATCGGGCTGGGGCATGGGTATAACCATCTTGTGCGTCATCAATGTCTGCATTCTGTCTGGCACCATGAATCGTAAGCAGAGGTGCACGTTCTATACAGACGATGTGGGCCCCTCTTCTCTCTGTACGATATGATGGCTTCATTGTGGGCGGCAATTTAAGCTGCGTCCTTCACCTGAAGGGCCAGACACCTAGTTACTCATCATACCCAACGCTGCGTACCTTTGTCGAAACCTTTCATCTCACTGACGATTGGATGAAGCCCTAAGGCGACGTCCTTTGTTACACCAAGTACACAGTACATTTTCCGAGTAGTCAAGACCGCTTTTATGTCTCCATCCTCCTTGGAAATGAAGTCTCCCAAGCAAAAAAATGGTCCCTTGTATTTTCGGCCCTTTGCACCATCATCTGCACGCTCAGTATACCACTTTAGTCGGTCTGGGACAGGAAAGGGTTAACATTTCCATATTTAGAGACCCACACTGATGACAATGTATTAGCACTATATTTGCATCCTGCGAAAAGTGTCTCACATCACCACCTCCGATGAGCTACACAACGCAGGCGATGGTGGTGTCTGCCTTCGCCGACCATTGCCGCCACTCTTACGACGACGATCCGATGGCGGCGCCAGTCCGTGACGTTCACTATTGCAGAGCTGACACCAATGATGTCTGCGATCATCACGGATGAGGTTGCGAGCGCGATCGACAAGGGGGTTAAGAACAAGTCGCCAGGATCAGATGGTGTTCCAGTGGAGTTCTACCGGTGGTTCATGAGCATAATGTTCCGTCGCTGGACGGAGATGCTTCGAAACTATTCACTCCATCCTTCCCGATACTACCCGAATTTGTTACTGGTGCTCCTTTGCCGGCGCCTAAACCATCGGGAGTGACAAATGTCTCAGCATGTATCCACCTTTTATTGATGAACGCAGATTACAAAAAGAATTCAAATCAATTCAGATAGTCATAGCACATATGATGTGGCACCTAGCTGTTTGTAAATTTTATGAAACTGATTTTTCCTACGCTTTTAACGATTAGCAAAATAATTTGTTCTGAAGGGGTGAGTCTGACATTTCTACGTCTTCTAGTGTTAACTATTAAATGTGGCAGTAAGTCAGTACAGCAACGTCAATAATATTACTTGTATTTTACTTTATTTTACTCCTAAGCAATATTTTAAATGTTATTAGAGACCATAACTGCTTTACCCTGAAGATTATATATGATGTGACTCATACAGAGGGCGCCACACAGCCAACCGATGTGTTCTCTGCAAAGCCTACCTCCATTGCACAGTAGTCTTTAATGAACTATTACTAGAGCTTGAACAACAGGTCTAGACGTGTTACGGCATGTACAGTAACTCTGAAATACTGATAGGTAATTTAATGTACTGTGAACAGTTCAGTGACCGGGTTGTTCTAATCAGAATCGACAGCAGACCAACACCGACAACGATAGTTCAGGTATACATGCCGACGTCGCAAGCTGAAGATGAACAGATAGTGAAAGTGTATGAGAATATTTAAAGGGTAATGCAGTATGTAAAGGGGGACGAAAATCTAATAGTCATGGGCGACTGGAATGCAGTTGTAGGGGAAGGAGTAGAAGAAAAGGTTACAGGAGAATATGGGCTTGGGACGAGGAATGAAAGAGGAGAAAGACTAATTGAGTTCTGTAACAAGTTCCAGCTACTAATATCGAATACCCTGTTCAAGAATCACAAGAGGAGGAGGTATACTTGGAAAAGGCCGGGAGATACGGGAAGATTTCAATAAGATTAGATCATGGTCAGTCAGAGATTCCGAAATCAGATACTGGATTGTAAGGTGTACCCAGGAGCAGATATAGACTCAGATCACAATATAGTAGTGATCAAGAGTAGGCTGAATTTCAAGACATTAGTCAGGAAGAATTAATACGCAAAGAAGTGGGATACGGAAGTACTAAGGAATGACGAGATACGTTTGAAGTTCTCTAACGCTATAGATACAGCAATAAGGAATAGCGCAGTAGGCAGTACAGTTGAAGAGGAATGGACATATCTAAAAAGGGCCATCACAGAAGTTGGGAAGGAAAACATAGGTACAAAGAAGGTAGCTGCGAAGAAACCATGGGTAACAGAAGAAATACTTCAGTTGATTGATGAAAGGAGGAAGTACAAACATGTCCCGGGAAAATCAGGAATACAGAAATACAAGTCGCTGAGAAATGAAATAAATAGGAAGTGCAGGGAAGCTAAGACGAAATGGCTGCAGGAAAAATGTGAAGACATCGAAAATGATATGATTGTCGGAAGGACAGACTCAGCATACAGGAAAGTCAAAACAACCTTCGGCGACATTAAAAGCAACGGTGGTAACATTAAGAGTGAAACGGGAATTCCACTGTTAAATGCGGAGGAGAGAGCAGATAGGTGGAAAGAATACATTGAAAGCCTCTATGAGGGTGAAGATTTGTCTGATGTGATAGAAGAAGAAACAGGAGTCGATTTAGAAGAGATAGGGGATCCAGTATTAGAATCGGAATTTAAAGGAGCTTTGGAGGACTTACGGTCAAATAAGGAAGAAGGGATAGATAACATTCCATCAGAATTTCTAAAATCATTGGGGCAAGTGGCAACAAAACGACTATTCACGTTGGTCTGTAGAATATATGAGTCTGGCGACATACCATCTGACTTTCGGAAAAGCATCATTCACACAATTCCGAAGACGGCAAGAGCTGACAAGTGCTAGAATTATCGCACCATCAGCTTAACAGCTCATGCATCGAAGCTGCTTACAAGAATAATATACAGAAGAATGGAAAAGAAAATTGAGAACGCGCTAGGTGACGATCAGTTTGGCTTTAGGAAAAGTAAAGGGACGAAGGAGGCAATTCTGACGTTACGGCTAATAATGGAAGCAAGGCTAAAGAAAAATCAAGACACTTTCATAGGATTTGTCGACCTGGAAAAAGCGTTCGACAATATAAAATAGTGCAAGCTGTTCGAGATTCTGAAAAAAGTAGAGGTAAGCTATAGGGAGAGACGGTCATATACAATATGTACAACAACCAAGAGGGAATAATAAGAGTGGACGATCAAGAACGAAGTGCTCGTATTAAGAAGGGTGTAAGACAAGGCTGTAGCCTTTCGCCCCTACTCTTCAATCCGTACATCGAGGAAGCAATGATGGAAATAAAAGAAAGGTTCAGGAGTGGAATTAAAATACAAGGTGAAAGGATATCAATGATACGATTCGCTGATGACATTGCTATCCTGAGTGAAAGTGAAGAAGAATTAAATGATCTGCTGAACGGAATGAACAGTCTAATGAGTACACAGTATGGTTTGAGAGTAAATCGGAGAAAGACGAAGGTAATGAGAAGTAGTAGAAATGAGAACAGCGAGAAACTTGACATCAGGATTGATGGTCACGAAGTCAATGAAGTTAAAGAATTCTGCTACCTAGGCAGTAAAATAACCAATGACGGACGGAGCAAGGAGGACATCAAAAGCAGACTCGCTATGGCAAAAAAGGCATTTCTGGCCAAGAGAAGTCTACTAATATCAAATACCGGCCTTAATTTGAGGAATAAATTTCTGAGGATGTACGTCTGGAGTAGAGCATTGTATGGTAGTGAAACATGGACTGTGGGAAAACCGGAACAGAAGAGAATCGAAGCATTTGAGATGTGGTGCTATAGACGAATGTTGAAAATTAGGTGGACTGATAAGGTAAGGAATGAGGAGGTTCTACGCAGAATCGGAGAGGAAAGGAATATGTGGAAAACACTGATAAGGAGAAGGGACAGGATGATAGGACATCTGCTAAGACATGAGGGAATGACTTCCATGGTACTAGAGGGCAAAAACTGTAGAGGAAGACAGAGGTTGGAATACGTCAAGCAAATAATTGAGGACGTAGGTTGCAAGTGCTGCTCTGAGATGAAGAGGTTAGCAAAGGAAAGGAATTCGTGGCGGGCTGCATCAAACCAGTCAGTAGACTGATGACCAAAAAAAAAAAAAATTTAATGTACAAACGTTACGTCGAGAGTTGGAATTTTTGACCACTCTTTGAACGGCATTCGCCAGTTAATGCTTTCCACTATCTTCATGGTCCAGGTCACAAGGGGCTTCTTAGGTCGATTGCTATACGTCGCTCTGTGTTTCAAGGTTGCCCCATGACCACACTATTGTATGCCAACGTGCTGGAGCCTCTCGTTGCCTGTCTTACAACTTGCCTACTGCATCTCACCTTGCACAGTCATACCGATCGCTGCAGGGCCTATGGAGATGGTCTCCTACTTTACAGCCATCACAGTTCACTTATGTCATCCACTGTATCGTACTGTAGGGACTTAATTCAGATAGCATCTTTATCATCCTCAAGTCGATGATAAAGCGTATCAGGCATGGACTGCAGTTTGAGACGTCAGATCTGATCCCCACTGGTAGCACTTTTCATTACTTAGTAATCGACGTTGTGGGCTCCACACACCACACTGCTGCATTGGCTTTCTGTCGGCTTGTACAGACCATACGGCATCATGTTTGTTGCCACGTTCACCGTAACTTGGACCCAACTACAACGTGTCCTATGTCAACATGTATGTGGCCTGTAAGCTGGTACATATTGCCCAGATCCTATGGATGCTGTTACTCATTGGTCGCCAGTTTCAGTCGGTCTTCGGAAACTATGTGTCAACAGGGGCTGTTTTCCAGGTCCCCTACAACGCTCTTACATCATCCCTTCTAAAAGGTAGCATCAGATATGTCAACGTGCGAGCGCGATCCACCACGCTCTTTATGCATACACCGGCCGCGGTGGCCGAGTGGTTCTAGGCGCTTCAGTCCGGAACCGCGCAACAGCTACGGTCGCAGGTTCTAATCCTTCCTCGTGCATGGATGTGTGTGATGTCCTTAGGTTAGTTAGGTTTAAGTAGTTCTAAGTTCTAGGGGACTGATGACCTCAGATGTTAAGTCCCATAGTGCTCAGATCCATTTCAATCATTTTATGAACATCATACTGTGGAACTGGCGGGACTCCCCCCATCTTTATCACAAAATCTCTTTGATATCCTCTGACCAGCTTCTCTCCTTCCAGTGATCGACATAGCATATATATCCACATTATTGTATCATATCGTAACTTATTTAATAGAAATTAGCTACGTTGGCAACAATATCCTTGTTATTTACCCTCCTTGTGTGAAATACTTTTATCTGTTTATAATGTCCACTCTCGCAACCCCATGGAGTTGGAGCACCCAGAGTTATCTAACGGACGTTCTGTTGGCGCGCCCATGCACCCTTCTTGTCGTCGAATGTGTCTGCGGTCTGGTATGTCGCTGTCATCAGTAAATTCCTGACCAATACTCAACTGCATCATATAGGACTGCCTGCTTCACCAATTTCCTCTGACTGCCAGCTCGATGATACCAACGAGTATCGTCTTACATGCCACCTGAAATGGCATGTTTGGCTCCTCATCCAATACCGTTACCTGCGTGACGTGCCTACGACAGTTACTCCGGAGTACGTAATGTTGCCCTAGACGTCACGCTACTTTCTTGCAAAACACCATGCACTCATCTGATTTTGAGGACAGGCCTTAGAATCCAGAATGTGATTTTCACTCTGCAGCGGAGTGTGCGCTGATATGAAACTTCCTGGCAGATTAAAACCGTGTGCCGGACCGAGACTCGAACTCGGGACCTTTGCCTTTCGCGGACAAGTGCTCTACCAACTGAACTACCCAAGCACGACTCACTCCCCGTCCTCACAGCTTTACTTCTGCCAGTACCTCGTCTACTACCTTTCAAACTTTACAGAAGCTCTCCTGCGAACCTTGCAGAACTAGCACTCCTGAAAGAAAGGATATTGCGGAAACATGGCTTAGCCACAGCCTAGGGGATGTTTCCAGAATGAGATTTTCACTCTGCAGCGGAGTTTGCGCTGATATGAAACTTCCTGGCAGATTAAAACTTTGTGCCGGACCGAGACTCGAACTCGGGACCTTTGCCTTTCGCGGGCAAGCGCTCTACCAACTTAGTTACCCAAGCACGACTCACGCCCCGTCCTCACAGCTTTACTTCTGCCAGTACCTCGTCTACTACCTTCCAAACTTTACAGAAGCTCTCCTGCGAACCTTGCAGAACTAGCACTCCTAAAAGAAAGGATATTGCGGTCCGGCACACAGTTTTAATCTGCCAGGAAGTTTCATATCAGCGCACACTCCGCTGCAGAGTGAAAATCTCATTCTGGAAACATCCCCTAGGCTGTGGCTAAGCCATGTCTCCGCAATATCCTTTCTTTCAGGCGTGCTAGTTCTGCAAGGTTCGCATGAGAGCTTCTGTAAAGTTTGGAAGGTAGGAGACGAGGTACTGGCAGAAGTAAAGCTGTGAGGACGGGGCGTGAGTCGTGCTTGGGCAGCTCAGTTGGTAGAGCACTTGCCCGCGAAAGGCAAAAGTCACGGGTTTGAGTCTCGGTCCGGCACACAGTTTTAATCTGCCAGGAAGTTTCAGGCCTTAGAATACCTCTTTCACAATGCTCCAAACATTGTCCTTCACTTCTGGAATCGGGTGGCGATCGCGCACGGTATGTTCACCTGGTCGCCTCTGTACCGACGAACCTTCGCAGGATACCTCCACAGCGTATTTATTGACCCCCCCCCCCAAAAAAAAAGTTGGAGTGTTCCCTACCTCCTCATTCATTCCGTGATTACTTTCCAGCGTAATATGCACCAACACATACAGGAAAACGAACAGTTACAAAACGAAAAAAATTAAAACATAATAAAAAATAGAAAATAATTAAAAAAACCTTGTGTCATGGTTATTTCGATATCCTACCCCTCATTCCTCTCGCCCTTAAGGCTTGCCGCTCTAACGATTGCCCCTTTTAGTTTCCGTAGGGGAGGTGGTTTAGGTGTAGTTACAATGGTAACGCCTGAATTGCGATCACTTTAATTTTTTTGGTAGGGTCACAAGTGTCGGCGGTCTCTAAGGTTAGTCTTGGTTTATTTTTGTTTTCTTTAGAGAGGTACCCTTAACGCACCAATAAAAAAAGTGGTACAGGGTCTGGCTAGAAAACGAATGTCGTAGCAGCGAATACTGGCTGCATCACTCTTCCTTACTCTGCCCTTCAACCAACGATTCATGTGCCAATGATGTGCACATTACACAGGAACGAAAAATGTCTCGGATTCATGTTACACTGCAGCTCCCCTTTCTCTGGTTCGCAAACTGGTGAGGGACCTACAAGTCGCTTGAGTGACATTCAGTTGATTGCAGTCGTTTGAGAACAACAGTTTAGCGAAAAAGCGTGCAACTCTAATACCTGCGTATTTCTGTTGTTAATGCATAGAGTAAAACACAGCATGGGATACAGTGTTACTTTGTCTGTATAAAGTAAGTTTGTAGCAACGCAGCAGATGACCTAACTTTCATCTCTCTTTGACACAAAAATAGATGTGAACACGATTCTCTTCGTGATGGGTGTCAGATATAATTTGTTTGAACACATTCAAATTATACAGAAGACTGGTAAACGAATTTGTAGTGGCTAGAAAGAGCTTCAGGCCTAATAAAGGTCATAAAGACATGGGTACGATCATCTTAAATGGGATTCATTAATATCTTGAAGATGAATACACAACATTTCGAAATATATCTGCAGAGGGACGCACTTAGGAACATGACGAGAACTTCAGACTACCAATTTCTGCTGCCCTCAATTCACCAGTTTCAATTAGCACCTTTAATTCACCGCTCGTTCTTGGAAGAACCGGCAGTGAGCTACTCAGCTTTGAAGTATCATAATAAATATCACCGATAACAAAAAGATTACCACGTCATCTTCAGGCTGTGGCGTGAGATTTATAATTTGAACTAATCAAATATTTTAAAGAATAGTCTCCTCGCAATAATGTGAGAACAATTTCGTAGCGAATAACATTTGAATCCAAAATTTTAGTGTTTTATTTTTTTATGCAATATGTAAAGCGATTTCCGTAAAACTACTTCAGCAAGTTTGATTCGTGTGAGTACGTACTTTCTCTTAGCAATGGAGCGTGTATCTGAACTCTGCCTTTCTTGAATCAAACCTGGATCTGGATACGATTCTTTGTGTAGTACAGTGAAGAAGTCTGCCTTAAAGTGTCCATGACACAGAACTGCAGCAGTGAGTATCAACAGTTCATCGTAGGAGGTAGTAAACTTCAAAGCGAGTGATGTCAAACTTGATAAAATCCAGATCATTCGTATTTTCTTTTCCTTTTTTTTTTTTCAAGCATATGGTTCGTGTTTTCCTCTTTTTTTGTAACAGTCTCCAACATATGAACTCACTCACCCATGATTGGCATACAATACTTACATCACGACTTGCTCCCGTTACTGCAATGAAGACACTCGAAACTTCAATATAGAAAACATAATATTCACCCCTCCAGCCAACGTTCTTGGTGTGTGCTGCATACGTAACGAGAGTTATATGAAACTGACGGCATTCACTTACTTAACGTTGATCTCTGAATATTGTCGGCGACCCAAGAACAAAAGACGCTACGGCTGTCAATTAATCTGGCTGTAGATACTTAATGCTACCAATGCGAAGCCGGGGTGTGTCTCTGGTACATTTATAAATTGAAGTCACTAGCTCACATCTGGCTGGACATGCTGGCTAATCTCGTGAACTACTGTAGGGGTGTTGATCTGATTTTTACTAAAAGACGCACTGATTCGTGAGGAAGATTTCTGCATATAGTTTGTAAATGTTTCGCAAAAATTTTCTGAATTACGATGAACTTAAGTTGTATTGGGAAAACGATGCCATTTCCACCCAGTGAAGAGCCACCTCACCTCGAGAGAAGAGCGGTGCCTCGATAATGCAGCAAATGGGATTTAATGTGCATCGTTTGTGGTGGTCTAGTGCTAGAGTGTATGGCTCCAAACTAAAAGATTCTGTTGTATAATCCCAACTGGCTCACTGTTTTCAGTCTGTCTTTTAAGTCGTTTGAGAACACTTGCATAGCGAAAATATATGCGAATCAAAAATATGTGGTGATTCATTTTTTATGCTACCAGTAAAATTTCTCGAAAAAACTACTTCAGCAAGTTCTGCAACTTTCCTTCGTTTACATACAGTATGTTCTTTTCGCAGCACAACAGATGACTCAACTTTCAGCTGTCTGCCGTTGTTGAATCAAACGTAGATGTTGACATGATAATTCACGTGGCACAGCGAAGTGTTTTGCCATAAATATTGTATGACAAAGATTTGTGGCACTGAGTCTCAACATTGCATCACAGCGCACACTGAACTTCACTAGAGTACTGCCTTAGCTCTAGCTAACCATGTACATTAGGTGTGATTTTTCTTACTTTTTTCTTTTATTTCTGTCACCTCAGCCAGCTTCTAAGACATATTGAATCTACCATACACAGGCACGTGTATCCATGGTACTCACATAGGTTGCACACATATTACTTATATCATGATGTGCCCCTATCCATGCCATGAAATGTCACACCAAACGCCAACGCAGTATGGAATGCAAAACATTTCCGCATCCAGACAACTTTCCAGCAAAGTACAGCTTACTTCATGTAATTTATTTTTATCCTGTGATATTCGGTTACTTAAAGTGGTTCTGTGAAATTTATTCTCAACTGTACACAGTGGCCCACAAGCAAAATACACTGTGCCACACTAGTTTTCTGGATATTGATACTTAGTGCTATCCATGAGAAGTTTGCTAAGTCCCAAGTACGGTATAATGGAATACCAATCAAAAAAAAAAAAAAAAAAAAAAAACGTGTAACATGTCCCGTGCCCCTTCCAAGATGATCCAGTATATTCTTCACAAAGTAAGATTCCAGCATGACAGACTCTATACAGTGTCACCATCATGAGCATAGATGACGCACTTCGTCAGTATACACGAAATGAACCATTAGTCACCTTTCATTTCCTGTCTCTTCTGGAAAAAAGATAGCTGAGAGTAAGTTTATGATAGAAATTCAGTCTCAAACATTGTCTTCATAGCTAGCGAGAAAATGGATTCATATACTGCTCAACTAACGTAATTATGCATCGATATATGAAAGGTAAAGTAAGACAGAATAAAATACCAAATGTGCCTGAGGTTGCCTTCAATTTTAGTGGAAACCAGTATTTTGTGTAACAGACAAAGCAGTAGATGCAGAACACAATACAAAAGAAAAAAACATTACAATTATCGTTATAAAACTAATGTACTGATTTCGCACTGAATGGTATAATACAAGAATGGAATGACAGCAACATAAAACATATGAAACTTGTACTCAGTTTGGATGTGGAACACTCCGAGTATGATGAATAAAGGTTTCGAGAAATAGCTGCAGCCAGGAGCCTTTTGTGATTCTTCAGTTTTTATTCACCGTGACCAGTTCGGATTTGCCTAGCGATTCATCATCGGATGGTACAAATTTAATGAGTATTTCGGCATTATGGGGGTCGTGTAGCTGCGACAACAGGGAGAAACGAAATAGGTCAGCACTGAATGTGGTGAGAATTATTTATGTTACGAGATCCACATAAAGGCATAATTTAAAGTTATTAGCACCTGATAGTTCATTCCTAGTGCACAAAGTATGTTTTCCAGTAACCTTTAATTTATTGCATTCATACAAACTTTGCCACAGTTACCAACTTCCACATGCTTTACACAATGTCAATAAACCAAAGAGTGTGGCTAATGTTATGTTCAAAAAATTTGTGTTGGGACAAAAAGTTTGTTTCCCCATCACTCATACAGTTTATTGGTGTCAGTAAGCATGTATATACTGACTTCATATTACATTCATTATTACAACAGTAAGTGCATTGAAATTGCGAGACTGAAATGTGCTACTTACAAAGCCTATCAAACTAAGAGCTTAGGAAGATCTAGTATACAGTACTAATATAGTGCAAAAAATGGTGCCCCAACACAGATATCGATTGTGAAACGCAAGACACTCACACATACTACAAATGGAGTGTAAACATCATGCATTTTAACAGTAATAGCACCTTCCATGGGAGATGCCAGGGTTGACCGTAAAGCTCTTCCATCTGGTCACCAGCACAGCCAGTGGCTGAATAAAGCTGCAGCACTGTGCACAGCATATATGTAATGTTAGTGCGCCATACGGCTGTCTCTCTCCACAGCGGCCTGCTTGAGACTGCATGCCTCAGCTGTCAAGCGGCTGGTGGGATAGCTGATGCTTGCATGCCAGCTGTCACAAACTTGAGAGACGTGCGCTATGGCGTGAGGACTGTTGTATCATGGGCCACACCGCCAGCAATAAAAAAATCCCTAAGAACTCGCACAGGTTACCTTCTGGGGCGAGTGGTCTATTGTTTGCACGAACTGCCCTGACAAGCTACTGTGCAATACATAAACCTCGGGATATGCGTACTTGTGGCAACTTGCTTCGTATCCGTTGGTGGTCTCCAGAACTGGTGGGAAACACCAGATCACTTCTAGTGGAGTCGTTAAGTGCTTTATGTGTGTGTGTGGTCCTAAATATGTGAAGAATAACAAGATATGTACCTGCAGGCTTGCCCATCCAAGGTGTGTGTGAGCCTGCAGACATGGGTTTTCTCCAGGATTCCATCCTGTAGATTGGTTGATCATAATGACTCTTAAGTGTCACCTGGAACACCCCCACAGAGAGTAAAGTGATTACTGGAACACATGCGCACTTAGAAGACACAGGCCAAGAGTGAAGGGATTCCCAGAACACGTACAAACTTGAAAGACCCTGAAAAAGAGTAAAGTGGTTCCTGAAAAACTTGCAGACAGTTGAAAGAGGCCAACAAAGAACAAATTGATTCCTGGAACACATGCAGTCTTGAAAAACACTGAAAAAATGAGAAGGTATTCCCACTTAAAAAACGAAACTACCTGAGTTTTATTTTACAGATATTACAAAATAGCTGACTACTCCGTCCCAAACATGTATAAACCTGCTGACAATGCTTTCCCTCAAAACACCCTCCTGTAGAATGAGGGTAGTTCAAAGACATTCCTCAGCTTGACAAACGTTGTACTCATATTGGAGCGCCAGGGAACTTATGTGTCACTGGGCAGGACGTTGAACAATATGCTTCCTCTTTTCCTACCTTTGCTTTTTAATTTTACCAGAAGCCTTATTGCTTTTGTACAACATGAGTCAGCCCCCCCGATGATCATTTTTTTTAGATTTCCTCACATTTTACTTTCCTACAGCCATATCGCCTTAGCTGCACAGCCCTTCTTATTTATGTCGTGTCTAAGGTGTTTATATAGCATTATTACAGTCTTGCCGTCAACATTTTTATACTTTCATTATTAGTTTGTCGATCAGTTGAGATACAGTCACTAATTTTCCCATTGCAGTGCATCGGACTAATATGTTTGCTGACAACAATTAGAAGAAGCGGTAAAGAGCTCACCACTCAGCCTCCCTTTTGTCAGAGTATCGCGTACCCCCCATATTGACACAAATTGTCAAGTCTTTGATATGCAGCGACATATACCCCCTTCCAAGTCACCGGCCCCCTGATAACTCTCTCGAAATCCCAACATGCTGAGACAGAACTGTTCTATTAGGTAGAAGACTGTTGAGCCCTCTACCCTCTCTGGCTATATAGAGTGGTATCACAACGACAAAAAATTTAACAATGGAAAATTGTACTGAAATGCAGGATGATCTGCAGCGAATAGACGCATGGTGCAGGGAGTGGCAATTGAGTCCCAATGTAGACAAGTGTAATGTGCTGAGAATACATAGAAAGATAGTTCCCTTATCATTTAACTACAAAATAGCAGGTCAGCAACTGGAAGCAGTTAATTCCATAAATTATCTGGGAGTAGGCATTAGGAGTGATTTAAAATGGAATGATCATATAAAGTTGATCGTCGGTAAAGCGGATGCCAGACTGAGATTCATTGGAAGAATCCTAAGGAAATTCAATCCGAAAACAAAGGAAGTAGGTTACAGTACGCTTGTTCGCCCACTGATTGAATACTGCTCAGCAGTGTGGGATCCGTACCAGATAGGATTGATAGAAGAGATAGAGAAGATCCAACGGAGAGCAGCGCGATTCGTTACAGGATCATTTAATAATCGCGAAAGCGTTACGGAGATGATAGATAAACTCCAGTGGAAGACTCTGCAGGAGAGACGCTCAGTAGCTCGGTACGGGCTTTTGTTGAAGTTTCGAGAACATACCTTCACCGAAGAGTCATGCAGTAAATTGCTCCCTCCTACGTATATCTCGCGAAGAGACCATGAGGATAAAATCAGAAAGATTAGAGCCCACACAGAAGCATACCGACAATCCTTCTTTCCACGAACAATACGAGACTGGAATAGAAGGGAGAACCGATAGAGGTGCTCAGGGCACCCTCCGCCACACACGGTCAGGTGGCTTGCGGAGTATGGATGTAGATGTAGATGTAGAAAATAGCACACTAACGCACTTGGAGATATTCCCCACCATGTGGGTACTTACGTCCAGATATTTCTTAAGACTGGTACTACTTCTCAGGATTTGTAGTCAGTGCCATAATACAACAGTAGCAAGACTCCTCGGCTATTTTAGATTCAGTACTTACATATATCTACATTCGCCTCTAGTGCCCACCAACCATCAATCTTCTGCAAACCGCTATAGTTTACCGGTGTCGCAAACCTAATATAGACAGGAATCTAAATCTAAATACGTATTCCGCAAACCACTACACGATGTCGGGTATGTAGTAACAGCATTATCAACTTCCTCTTTCGTATTCAAATGACATGCATTATGATCGAGTAAAAAGGAATGTCTGTATGCCTTTGTTCATACCGTGATTTCCTCTATGATGGCTACGCCAGATATAGGACTTTTAATTACTAAGGAAGCCTTGCTGCTGCGCCTTTGGTATACGGGTACTGCACAAGTAAAATCTGATTCATCTCCAATTCATCGATATCTAATGGTTGTCTATAGATATGCTCCTGTACAGTCGTGCTCAAAAGCATCCAAAAAACCTGAATTTCATTTCGCCTGATTCGCATGCAACCTGAATAACGCAGCTGTCTAGCAGGTCCTCTAATCACTCCTTGGTACAGTCGTTTGACTATTGAAAATGGTTCCAACAAGTCACCACTAGAAAACACTGCTCTGTATCGCAATAACTCAAGATGTAAAGTAATACCACGATACAGCAAACATCAGGGAACACCTTATCACAGATAAGACTGTCCTTAAGACTTGTAAGCTCACATTAATTACAATTAATGACATACCTGAAATGTTACCACTCTCATTTAAACGTCAGATAGGTAATGCACGCAGTAAGTTCGTCGTATTCATGATTTCCTCTTCAAAGTAACATACCGTACTTATTATTTAACACAAAATGACATTAAAAAATTTAAGTTATTGACGAACATCTAGTTGAGAATATGTATGAATTTCAAATGACGCGACAAACCGAATCTTTCTGCATATGGATTCAAACCCAGGTCATACAGACTAAGCAAAGATTTCGTGACTGACGGAAACTAACAGTCATTCCTGACCAGGCATACAGACAGTGATATATCTCGATTTTCGACAGTATCAGTTAGCAAAAATCAACTTTAAATTACATAACGTAAACATTTTTAACGGACGGGAATTCCTACCCAGCATCCATTGTTCCTGTTAACGAACTACGACAGCTGTTAAATATTGCTTCTTCACAAGTAACTTACGTGAAATGTCGTGAGGTTAAGCTTTGTGTTGGACAGTGATTCGAACTCAGAACCTAATCGGATTCATATCGAAGCACAATCAAGTGTGACATATCGGATTTTCTCGGCTGTAGCTAGATGTTTTAACTGAAATGACGAGACGGAGTATTATTTTTTCCTTCCCAGGACTCCAACCCGGCACCTGTCGCTGTAATATTCTGGAGAAAACAAACGTTAAATATGGGTTTGTTACACCAGCAGCGACATGTGAGCATGTTTGAACTAGAAATAATATGACGAAGAGTTCAGTGCTGACTGGGAATCGAACCCCACACATATCGTTGTTGACTACACACAAAGAGACGTCAGCTAGCGAATTTTTCTCCACCAGCAGCTCGGAATAACATCCTTCAACTTACAGTGAGCTTACAAATAGTTCTGTGTCTCACTGGGAGTCAAAAACGTCAGATATCGTTAGTGTTGACAACGAATGAAAATACACTAAAAATCAAAATTATTATCCACCAGCAGATAGGTGTTTTTATGCTAGAGCTTGATAATACATAAAGAAAACGTTAGTGCCGGGCCTGGATTCGAACCCATTCACGCCCAATATGTGGAGATATTGAGGAATCTGCAGTTTTGAACACACAACAAATTGTAGTCGAGCTGTATTGTGATGAAGGGATCAAATTCCCCGTTAAGGGCGGTCTGAGTTGCATTGCCAGTTCAGAACCAATTTTATCGACATACAGAAGCTCAAATAAAAGATGGAATAAGAGTCCTATGACCCTACATAGCGTTTGTTTCGTCACTAGAAATAAATAACTAGTATAAGAAAGGTTACTGATGATAGAGTTTCCACATGTAGCCACTCCTGACTTCATTGTAGTTAAGCCTAATGTCTACTTGGTAGAGAAGGAATATCATGTTTAATGTGAATTTCAGACCACAATGATATTAAACCTTCGTCACTTGGCGTACCCAGAAGAGAATAGAATCTGTCTCTCCCTATCAAAAACCATCGGCAGAACTTCGAATTGAACCCAGTCCAAAAGCATATGGACCTGTCATCAATCCAACAGACCGCCAAATCCTCTTAACTGTCGCTTATTTTTCTAACGTAAAGCCGTTGCGCCACACTGGATGAGAATTCTGAAACACAGGCTCGTTGTGGTGGTTTGCAGCATGGTTCAAATGACTCTGAGCACTATGGGACTCAACATCTGAGGTCATCAGTCCCCTAGAACTTACAACTACTTAAACCTAAGTAACTTAAGGACATCACACACATCCATGCCCAAGGCAGGATTCGAACCTGCGACCGTAGCGGTCACGCGGTTCCAAACTGAAGCGCTTAGAACCGCACGGCCACAACGGCCGGAGGTTTGCAGCATGTTCAGTACATTAATTTACTACAGACTGTTATTGATAACATCAGAGACTTCGCATATATTTTTGATGATTAATTTCTCTCTCGTGTTTACTATTGTTTTAACAACACTAAAAGCAACCTTACGAAAATTGTGCACTCTATAATATGAAATGAAATAAAACAACCCACGATAACCTTGTCATGAAAGTCTGTTTTAATAAAACTGAGTATCCGTACACAAGCGTGCCTCTATCAGCAAGAATTAGTGAAATATTACTCACGTACATTTCAGTTGTGTCTGTGTTTAATTGGTATACTGTGTCATATTCAAGAGATGTGCAAATGTGGCATTTCATAAAAAACGTTATGTATTCCTAGAAACCCAAAATGTGCTTGTCAGCAGCGGAAAGAGGCGTTACCTGTTGTGCAGCATTGTAAATGTTTCACCATTGCACTATGAGCCGAAAGCACTTTCTTGCGATTTCCTTATCGATGTTTGATCTGACTGCTTGTAGCTTTTTTACACAATGGATAAAAACGCTACAATCAGCGAGACTGGAACACGAAATCGTAACAGGCGCTGTTTCATAGCTCAGCACGTTACCACAGACCTAGCAAAGTGGTTTGTCACTTTCCTTCCTTTTATGAGGACAATAGTGGCTAGAACTCGTAAACCGCTATTTAAAGGACGAGATTAGTTGCGATTCCCACGTGCAACGACTTTCTTGGGCTGAATACCGTAAATTTACAATCTTTTGTTACACCTCAAGCGATAATAACTGAGATTATTCAATGGAAATGACAGGAAAAGTCAAGTGAACTTTGAGGCTTAATTCCGTGCACACCAGGAAGTAACTCGTCGATCACAGACTTGCCAAACATACCTTGCCTTGTTACCAAATCTCAGTTACAGTACAAGCAGGAAGAAGATGAAGCCATGCGATCTTACAGCGTGCTGGGAAGTGACCATTGTTGGCGTCTTAAAGAGGCGGCTGCTACGGCCTGGAATACATAATGCGTCTGATTCGTATTTCTGTAACTAGGTTTAGGGACTGGAGCGTAGTTACTAATAATACTCAGAGCTGACTGCAAACTAAGCGTCATAAATCAATAACTCTCATAGTTGTCTTTATATTTCTTTCGTAAGTGTACTCAAAACTAAGAAACTCCTTTATAGACGTTTTCGTGCCTCACCAATAGTCGAGCACAACAAAAATATAAAAATTACCAAACTATGTGTGTGTGTGTGTGTGTGTGAGAGAGAGAGAGACAGAGAGAGAGAGAGAGAGAAAAATGGCTCTGAGCACTATGGGACTCAACTGCTGTGGTCATCAGTCCCCTAGAACTTAGAACTACTTAAACCTAACTAACCTAAGGACATCACACACATCCATGCCCGAGGCAGGATTCGAACCTGCGACCGTAGGAGTCGCACGGTTCCGGACTGCGCGCCTAGAACCGCGAGACCACCGCGGCCGGCAGAGAGAGAGAGAGAGAGAGAGAGAGAGAGACAGAGACAGAGACAGAGAGAGAGAAATAAAGAAGAATAAGCGGGTGAGTAAGAAATTGTTGTAAAGTAATTGATTCGTCGTCTGTAAAGAAATCTTTCATTAAAGTGGCACATTCCACTTCATTACCAAATGTCGTATTCATGACCTATCGAAAATTATTAATCTAATTAAATCTAATCTAATCTAATGATATCACCTCTCTGAAGAGCCATGAACTGTCATGAACTACCGAAATTTTCGCCTGTATCAGTAACCAAATCTAAACTTGAAAATAAAAGACGACAGTTTTTATAATAAACCGGGACTCCTATCCAGACCCTTTTGTCCCTGTTAACTAACCACGAGAGATGTCTGATATACCTCCATTCAGAGGTAATAATGTGTTCATGCATCTAAAAATGAAGCACATGATGTGAAGTTCTGTGACGGAGATAGGTACGCAACACGTAATCGGACTGTTAACTAAGTAAAATAAAATGAGATGTATCGATTTTTCTTACCAGCTGCTAGGTGTTTGAATCTAAAATAAGGATACAAATTTCTTTGCCTGAGCGACAATCGAACCGCACACGCCTGCCGGAGTGGCCCAGCGGTTCTAGGAGGTACAGTCATGAACCGCGCGACGGCTACGATCGCAGGTTCTAATCCTGTTTCGGGCATGGATGTGTGTGATGTGCTTATGTTAGTTAGGTTTAAGTAGTTCTAAGTTCTAGGGGACTGATGACCATAGATGTTAAGTCCCATAGTGCTCAGAGCCATTTGATTTTTTTTTTTAAATGGCTATTGGTACATCAAATAAAATAATATTTTCTAATGTAAGTAAGTTTACTGGCACTGTATTTCTGGGTACCATGACTTCCGCCTATGGCATTTCCCAACGAAAAGCGGCTCTGCGGATTTGGTAATGAAGGGACGTGATGTTTCATGCGGATTCTGGATTATAATGTATTTCTCTTGAGGTTACCAGAGGTAAAGTGAACCTGAAACGGAGATTATGCTATTCTCATGTGAAGATTCATGTAAAGACTTTTCTAGGCATCGTAGCCTGGATGTGAAGCCATTTAGAAAATTTTACTAATTCAGAAAATTCTTAGTGGAGAAAATCGACTGTTAAGTGGAGGCAGCAAACGGGTGCCAGAGAACTCAGACGCATGCTGTATTTAGAGGCAGATGGTCGGCCAAGAAATCTCTCGGTAAAATATTGTTGAACCAAACTGTTATTACCAATGTGACAGAGAGCGAAATATATTGTAGATTCACTTGAATTACACTCACAGCTTCAGCACAGAGAGGAAAGGGGCGATAAAAATTTTGTCGACGAGTGCTTTCAGTTGTCAGACGTTGCATTAGCTAGTCTCGCGTGTTGCCTTTTTTTTATTTATTCTCATTTTGTTCGTTTTCGTTCGTTGTGTCTGCTCGGGGAGGACGTCGCAAGACACCCGTTTCAGTTAGTCGGTGATTCATTGACTCAGTTTTTTTATTACAGAGGGCAGCTAACCCTCTGACCGAACACGCTGACTTAACGTGCCGGCTATCCTCAAGACTACGGTCATACTTAAGAGTGGCGGACTCAGACTGGAGTCAAGACTTCCTCCGGGAAGTGCCGCAGTCTACAATGTTGCCAGATCGAGCATATTGCCGGTCGTAGAACTCAGAGTGGAGAACGACTGTACTGTCCACGTAACGTGAACGGCCCGGTGGTCAATTTTTTTGTCTAAGACTGTATCTACAACACGTATTGCACGCTGAAGACCCAGAAGAATTAAAAAACAAAATTAGCTCATGAGAGCAACGTTAACTATTGCGTTCGAAGTAATCATAGTAATGTATATGTGCGTGTAAATGCCTTCCAATGCCCACTCAAGGAAGACAAGGACGCACAGTCTAGTTTGTGGGTGAACTCAAACTTAGGTTGATAATCAGTTTGGATATTTAACATTACTGTACCCATTGGTGTTATTTAAAGAATTCGTCTTAACGGCACTAAATCGTGGTTTGTGAATCGTTTACCGGCCGTACTCTGCCGCATTTCGCTGGTTGGAAGGCAAAAAGCTTACTGACAAATTTCACAGAAGGAGAAGGGGGACGAAATGTCTCCCACTGGATGGTCATGTTGTTTTATTTAAATGAATAGAAAATCAAGTAAAACGAACAGTGAGATTGTCAGCATAAGCAAATTACTGTTGTCAGTATGATGTTGAACAGCCCAGGACCTCTAATGATAAAGGGCTCGTTTAGGTCAGGCATATTTATACAGAAGTGGAAGAGAGAACGCCACTAAATTCTACAATCCGTATGCATTGCATACACACAGAAATTGCTGTTACAGTGTACCTATGGAGCCCAATAAGTGAATTGCGTATTTTCCCGTGAGAAAGAGCACACTGGAGAACAGTCTTCGCTACGTTAGGTTACTTAAACTGGTGTCACTCTGAGCTAAAACTTATGATCAGCGACTAAGTGTAAGGGCAATGAGTCGGATGCAGGTTTTGCGACTGTGAAATACTTTTCTACATTATAGAAGCGAATATTCAATTTGAATTAATATTGCGAAAAGTTTGAACTTGGATAGCTTAGAATAAAAATCTTTCTGTTTATTGCAAAGGAAAACAACTGATGTTCTAAAACATTCTCTGTCATACACAACTTGAAACAGGTCACGTCGACCAAATCATATGGAAGAACTGACAGTGACGTATATCAGAAGGCAGTAAGATCCCTTGGCTTTTGGTTTGGCAGTATTCGACAGCCATTTCTAGTCTCAAGTAAAAGAAGAAAGGCAACACGTTTTTGTTATCAAGTAACGTCTTCATCAATTACTTTAGTTTTAATATAATCTACGAGGAATTGATGATGTTTGATATTAACATGAGAGGATTCCGTAGACAGGGAAAGAACTTGTCCTTGGGCAACTACTTCTATAATGACCAAAAGGAATTAAATGATCTTCAATCACATGTGTTCCAGCATCGGTATGAAGAAAATGATAGAGATAATGACGGTAATAAACGAATTATCCTCTAACATCACACTTCACAGTGGATTTTCTCGAACTAAGAAATCTGCTGAATTAATGAAATTTTCAAGATGGCTTCACATCGAGGCTATGATGTCTAGAAGAGTCTTTAAATCCTGCTGACATGAGAACAGCTAAATCTCAGCGTCAGAAGCTTGCTTCTACTTAACCGTTTAACAGACTCGCATTTTTTCCACCGTGACTAAATTTGTAAGCTAAGCACATCATCCGTTACAGCACACTCATGGGGCTGGGAAATGTGGCCACAATGGTCTGGTGGAAAGAACTATCACAGGTGCAATGCGTGGGTTCAGGCATTTACTTTTAAGAGGCACAAACAGATTTACTTTACCTCTGGTAACCTCAAGAGAAAGACGTTATAATCCAGAATCCGCATTAAACATCACTTCCCTTCATTACCAACTGGGCAGAGTAGGTTTACGTTAGGAAATGACATATGCAGAAGTCACGGTAAACAGAAATACTGTCGCCAGTTAACTTACATACATTATAAAATTTTATTTTATTTGATGAACCGATAGCCATTTATTGGAACAGGGTACTAAAGACGTTGAAAAATTTGATGCTGGACAGTGATTCGAATTCGTATCTCCTCTTTTGAGGATCTGAATCTCTTAGAACAGTGTATTAAATAATTTAGGTCCATTTCCCAAGACTGCAATCTTCTCTAGCTCTACTCCAAAGGTAAGTATGTGAGTCCGAATCCTGATCCAGTACAAACATAGTCATAATTTCATTTCAAGCCGTATCACGTGCATACCGGCCTCATGTGAAAATTAACGTGCATTTTTTATGTCTATTCATTTGTTGCCAACAATCGCAATAAATGTCCTTATTTCTGGTCAAACACGCATACATCTTACTGTTGGGGAGTAAGCAGTTGATACTTAAGCCATATTCGTGGATGATAAAGGAGGACGGTAGGTGTGTGGTTCGATTGCCGCTCAGGTACAAACATTTGTATCCTTATTTTAGATTCAAATTCCTAGCAGCAGGTACTTAGTTAACAATCCGATTACGTGTTGTGTTCGTATCTCCGTCACAGGGTCACATCATTTGCTTCATTTATAAATGCATGAACACTTTATTACCTCTGAATGGAGGTATATCAGACATCTTTCGTGGTTAGTTAACAGGGACAAAACGGCCTGGATAGGAGTCCCGGTTTATTACAAAAACTGTAGTCTTTTATTTTCAAGTTTAAATTTGGTTACTGATACAGGCGAAAATTTCGGTAGTTCATGACTGTTCATGGCTCTTCAGAGAAATGATATCATTAGATTAGATTAGATTTAATTAGATTAATAATTGTTCGATAGGTCATGAATACAACAATTTCTTACTCACTCTCTCATTCTTCTTTATTTCTCTCTCTCCGTCTCTGTCTCTCTCTCTCCCTCTCTCTCTCTCTCTCTCTCTCTCTCTCTCTCTCACACACACACACACACACACACACCCACACATAGTTTCGTAATTTTTATATTTTTGTTGTGCTCGACTATTGGTGAGGCACGAAAACGTCTATAAAGGAGTTTCTTAGTTTTGAGTACACTTACGAAAGAAATATGACGCTTAGTTTGCAGTCAGCTCTGAGTATTATTAGTAACTACGCTCCAGTCCCTAAACCTAGTTACAGAAATGCGAATCAGAAGCATTATGTATTCCAGGCCGTAGTAGCCGCCTCTTTAAGACGCCAACAATGGTCACTTCCCAGCACGCTGTAAGATCGCATGGCTTCATCTTCTTCCTGCTTGTACTGTAACTGAGATTTGGTAACAAGGCAAGGTATGTTTGGCAAGTCTGTGATCGACGAGTTACTTCCTGGTGTGCACGGAATTAAGCCTCAAAGTTCACTTGACTTTTCCTGTCATTTCCATTGAATAATCTCAGTTATTATCGCTTGAGGTGTAACAAAAGATTGTAAATTTACGGTATTCAGCCCAAGAAAGTCGTTGCACGTGGGAATCGCAACTAATCTCGTCCTTTAAATAGCGGTTTACGAGTTCTAGCCACTATTGTCCTCATAAAAGGAAGGAAAGTGACAAACCACTTTGCTAGGTCTGTGGTAACGTGCTGAGCTATGAAACAGCGCCTGTTACGATTTCGTGTTCCAGTCTCGCTGATTGTAGCGTTTTTATCCATTGTGTAAAAAAGCTACAAGCAGTCAGATCAAACATCGATAAGGAAATCGCAAGAAAGTGCTTTCGGCTCATAGTGCAATGGTGAAACATTTACAATGCTGCACAACAGGTAACGCCTCTTTCCGCTGCTGACAAGCACATTTTGGGTTTCTAGGAATACATAACGTTTTTTATGAAATGCCACATTTGCACATCTCTTGAGTATGACACAGTATACCAATTAAACACAGACACAACTGAAATGTACGTGAGTAATATTTTACTAATTCTTGCTGATAGAGGCACGCTTGTGTACAGATACTCAGTTTTATTAAAACAGACTTTCATGACAAGGTTATCGTGGGTTGTTTTATTTCATTTCATATTATAGAGTGCACAATTTTCGTAAGGTTGCTTTTAGTGTTGTTAAAACAATAGTAAACACGAGAGAGAAATTAATCATCAAAAATATATGCGAAGTCTCTGATGTTATCAATAACAGTCTGTAGTAAATTAATGTACTGAACATGCTGCAAACCTCCGGCCGTTGTGGCCGTGCGGTTCTAAGCGCTTCAGTTTGGAACCGCGTGACCGCTACGGTCGCAGGTTCGAATCCTGCCTTGGGCATGGATGTGTGTGATGTCCTTAAGTTACTTAGGTTTAAGTAGTTGTAAGTTCTAGGGGACTGATGACCTCAGATGTTGAGTCCCATAGTGCTCAGAGTCATTTGAACCATGCTGCAAACCACCACAACGAGCCTGTGTTTCAGAATTCTCATCCAGTGTGGCGCAACGGCTTTACGTTAGAAAAATAAGCGACAGTTAAGAGGATTTGGCGGTCTGTTGGATTGATGACAGGTTCATATGCTTTTGGACTGGGTTCAATTCGAAGTTCTGCCGATGGTTTTTGATAGGGAGAGACAGATTCTATTCTCTTCTGGGTACGCCAAGTGACGAAGGTTTAATATCATTGTGGTCTGAAATTCACATTAAACATGATATTCCTTCTCTACCAAGTAGACATTAGGCTTAACTACAATGAAGTCAGGAGTGGCTACATGTGGAAACTCTATCATCAGTAACCTTTCTTATACTAGTTATTTATTTCTAGTGACGAAACAAACGCTATGTAGGGTCATAGGACTCTTATTCCATCTTTTATTTGAGCTTCTGTATGTCGATAAAATTGGTTCTGAACTGGCAATGCAACTCAGACCGCCCTTAACGGGGAATTTGATCCCTTCATCACAATACAGCTCGACTACAATTTGTTGTGTGTTCAAAACTGCAGATTCCTCAATATCTCCACATATTGGGCGTGAATGGGTTCGAATCCAGGCCCGGCACTAACGTTTTCTTTATGTATTATCAAGCTCTAGCATAAAAACACCTATCTGCTGGTGGATAATAATTTTGATTTTTAGTGTATTTTCATTCGTTGTCAACACTAACGATATCTGACGTTTTTGACTCCCAGTGAGACACAGAACTATTTGTAAGCTCACTGTAAGTTGAAGGATGTTATTCCGAGCTGCTGGTGGAGAAAAATTCGCTAGCTGACGTCTCTTTGTGTGTAGTCAACAACGATATGTGTGGGGTTCGATTCCCAGTCAGCACTGAACTCTTCGTCATATTATTTCTAGTTCAAACATGCTCACATGTCGCTGCTGGTGTAACAAACCCATATTTAACGTTTGTTTTCTCCAGAATATTACAGCGACAGGTGCCGGGTTGGAGTCCTGGGAAGGAAAAAATAATACTCCGTCTCGTCATTTCAGTTAAAACATCTAGCTACAGCCGAGAAAATCCGATATGTCACACTTGATTGTGCTTCGATATGAATCCGATTAGGTTCTGAGTTCGAATCACTGTCCAACACAAAGCTTAACCTCACGACATTTCACGTAAGTTACTTGTGAAGAAGCAATATTTAACAGCTGTCGTAGTTCGTTAACAGGAACAATGGATGCTGGGTAGGAATTCCCGTCCGTTAAAAATGTTTACGTTATGTAATTTAAAGTTGATTTTTGCTAACTGATACTGTCGAAAATCGAGATATATCACTGTCTGTATGCCTGGTCAGGAATGACTGTTAGTTTCCGTCAGTCACGAAATCTTTGCTTAGTCTGTATGACCTGGGTTTGAATCCATATGCAGAAAGATTCGGTTTGTCGCGTCATTTGAAATTCATACATATTCTCAACTAGATGTTCGTCAATAACTTAAATTTTTTAATGTCATTTTGTGTTAAATAATAAGTACGGTATGTTACTTTGAAGAGGAAATCATGAATACGACGAACTTACTGCGTGCATTACCTATCTGACGTTTAAATGAGAGTGGTAACATTTCAGGTATGTCATTAATTGTAATTAATGTAAGCTTACAAGTCTTAAGGACAGTCTTATCTGTGATAAGGTGTTCCCTGATGTTTGCTGTATCGTGGTATTACTTTACATCTTGAGTTATTGCGATACAGAGCAGTGTTTTCTAGTGGTGACTTGTTGGAACCATTTTCAATAGTCAAACGACTGTACCAAGGAGCGATTAGAGGACCTGCTAGACAGCTGCGTTATTCGGGTTGCATGCGAATCAGGCAAAATGCAATTCAGGTTGTTCGGATACTTTTGAGCACGACTGTACATGTCCTGATCTCCATAATCATATTCCGGTGATTTACGCTTGATATGTGTTGGCGTTATGGTATCAGAGTCTTCGTTGATAGCATAGTGCTTCTTGAGAAATACATCACCAGTTTTTTCAGTTCGGATGTAGTTCCATAACGCAATTCCAACAGTCTCACAGAGCGTCCAACAGCACACTATTCACTGAATCATTTACATTTGTGCAAGAACCTCGCACCTCCTCGCACAATTCAGAGCTACTGTAAGAGTAGGAAAACGCTCGACATTTAATTATAGCATTGTCCATTTTTCCCCACTCACTCTTCGGGAGTGGACCGACCATGATAAAGTATTCCTCCTAGAACAGAGTATATCCACATGGTAGTATTGTAGTTATTTATTTAGAAGCAAACTGAGTACCTACACGTTTAACCGACTATCATTCACAGAGAGGCAATTAACCGACAAGTACAAGCCAGACCAAATCAATGTCGATGTTCGCTCCAACAACAATAGCCTTCGTAGTGACTCACACACTTCGATCCGAGTTGTGGTGCCACCATCTCTAGGTGACATGCCGACGGCAGTTGCAGCCATTCCACTCTTAAACTGTCACTTCTTACTGTGTGCATTACACCACCTTAAATTCCATGCAAATGAATTTGAGCCTGACATATTCTTCTGCTTCAGCTCACCGTTCTGTCAGTCCTCACTGTTTGGGTTGCTCCCCTTGAGCCTGACCCCGACGGTTCCATTCTTCTTCAGCTCGCTCCAGATGCTTACTGGTAGGCACTTTAGAGCAGTTAACGCTACCGTTGACAGTGTACGGGTTTCCTAGTCCTATTAATGTGGAATAGGTTTAGTTACGTAAAGATCAGGTACCATCCCCACCATAGGTCTTCCTACCTGTTTGTGACATCTCCACCACCTGCGAATATCTTACATATAAAACTAATACGCCGCCAGCTGATGAACAATGTATGGTGGAGGATACATCGCATCATTATTATTTATTACCCTTCCATCATAATCTCAGTCCCTGATTGAGTAAAAAATTGAGTATCTATATACCTCCTTACATTCCCTAAGCCACCCTTAAGCTTCTGGGAGAAACTGTTGCCTTTCTCAGAGATTTTTTTTCCTTATTCGAATGAAGTATACCAAACTACATGATCCTAGTAGCACCCACATAATGCTTTTGCTTCTTGGATCAGCAACGTAACACGAACTGATGTGGTCTCACATGATTGGTGGACAACGTCTATGTAGTGTTGAGCTGTTGAATAGGAGTTATTCACCAGTATGTAGCATTTAACCACAAACGGTCTATTCGTGCTAATGTAGGGATACCAATTTACAATGACCTCAAACTGGTAATGGAAGTTGAGAAGGTATGGTGATGTACGAAGATGAAGCTCGTACAGACTGAGTGGGAGAAGCTGTGCAGCAAACTGACATGTATATCGATGAGCGATTGACTGCTAAGTACGACATATTCCGTCCCTGCAATCCCATCTCAGATAGTAGCAGTGTTAGTGCATTATTACTCACTTTGCTTAGAGTTGTTAAGTTAAAATTAACAGCTAGAGAGTCATCGCAGAGCGTATTACTAAAGCATCAAAATTTCAGGCACATATGTGGTCTGCAGGAAGAAGTATGTGCTGCAGTGGAGCGAGAGTACATCTGTAATATTGGCTTGCTTAAGACAGTGGGAACATTGAGATGGAGATGTGCTGTCTGTGACTTCTGTCACTCAATCATTCTAAGATCAACATAAGGTCAATGCAAGATCTTATACCTACACTAACAGGTTCTGAATGCAATAAATGTAGAATTAAAAGCATAAGAAACAGTTATTTGCTAAATGTTGTCACATAGGCTCCAAACGTAAGTCAGTGCTATTTAAGTACAGCGATGCTGTGTATGGTAGTCCCACCCACCGTTAACAAATGCTGCATTGAAACTACAGTCTTCCATGCCATATACGAGGGCAGTTCAATAAGTAATGCAACACATTTTGTTTCTCGGCCAATTTTGGTTGAAAAAACCGGAAATTTCTTGTGGAATATTTTCAAACATTCCCGCTTCGTCACGTATAGTTTCATTGACTTACGACAGGTGGCAGCGCTGTACGGAGCTGTTAAAATGGCGTCTGTAACGGATGTGCGTTGCAAACAACGGGCAGTGATCGAGTTTCTTTTGGCGGAAAACCAGGGCATCTCAGATATTCATAGGCGCTTGCAGAATGTCTACGGTGATCTGGCAGTGGACAAAATCACGGTGAGTCGTTGGGCAAAGCGTGTGTCATCATCGCCGCAAGGTCAAGCAAGACTGTCTGATCTCCCGCGTGCGGGCCGGCCGTGCACAGCTGTGACTCCTGCAATGGCGGAGCGTGCGAACACACTCGTTCGAGATGATCGACGGATCACCATCAAACAACTCAGTGCTCAACTTGACATCTCTGTTGGTAGTGCTGTCACAATTGTTCACCAGTTGGGATATTCAAAGGTTTGTTCCCGCTGGGTCCCTCGTTGTCTAACCGAACACCATAAAGAGCAAAGGAGAACCATCTGTGCGGAATTGCTTGCTCGTCATGTGGCTGAGGGTGACAATTTCTTGTCAAAGATTGTTACAGGCGATGAAACATGGGTTCATCACTTCGAACCTGAAACAAAACGGCAATCAATGGAGTGGCGCCACACCCACTCCCCTACCAAGAAAAAGTTTAAAGCCATACTCTCAGCCGGTAAAGTCATGGTTACAGTCTTCTGGGACGCTGAAGGGGTTATTCTGTTCGATGTCCTTCCCCATGGTCAAACGATCAACTCTGAAGTGTATTGTGCTACTCTTCAGAAATTGAAGAAACTACTTCAGCGTGTTCGTAGGCACAAAAATCTGAACGAACTTCTCCTTCTTCATGACAACGCAAGACCTCACACAAGTCTTCGCACCCGAGAGGAGCTCACAAAACTTCAGTGGACTGTTCTTCCTCATGCACCCTACAGCCCCGATCTCGCACCGTCGGATTTCCATATGTTTGGCCCAATGAAGGACGCAATCCGTGGGAGGCACTACGCGGATGATGAAGAAGTTGTTGATGCAGTACGACGTTGGCTCCGACATCGACCAGTGGAATGGTACCGTGCAGGCATACAGGCCCTCATTTCAAGGTGGCGTAAGGCCGTAGCATTGAATGGAGATTACGTTGAAAAATAGTGTTGTGTAGCTAAAAGATTGGGGAATAACCTGGTGTATTTCAATGCTGAATAAAACAACCCCTGTTTCAGAAAAAAAATGTGTTGCATTACTTATTGAACTGCCCTCGTACATCCATACAGAATGCCTCCTAATGTCGAAAAATAATTTGCTTAAGAACAAGAAAATATCAAGTAATTCAACGATGCAAGGCAATGAGAGGCGTCTTACTTAATCTCCAAACGTCTGTCAGAGCTATTTAAGAACAGTGATGCTGTGTGTGGAACTCCCTTCGACCGTGAACAAATGTTCCTTTAAAACTACAGTCTTCCACACGACATACACCCCATACTGATTTTTTAAATGTACTTCTGTATCACTAACATTTAGACAGGATCTTATTAGAATAGGCCATCTCCATACGTATAAACAGTTATAGTTATAAATAGTTATAGCTATAAAGCACAGCTTAAAAACCAGGTTCTTTAAGGAGGAGGAAGAAGGAGAAGTTTGTCCCAAATTTTATGGAGTCAAACATATCCATTCCCATTAGGTAAAATCTAGCCTGTTATCCGAATCCATTAGTTATTACTTATCTATAGAATGCCTTTTTAATAGTTCATCTGTGTTTCAGATACATTTTCAGTATTTTCACTTCCTCTACACAAATTTCTCCCAATATACAAGCTGCTGGTGACTATGGGAAATGTTACAATGTCTCTAAGAGTTCACAGACTTCCCCTTCTTAAAGTACGGATGTATGGCATCATCCTTCCATCCACTACATAGTGCATACATTAAGAAACAAAGCACCTTAAGCCACCAATTCAAATAGCCTGTGTTATGTAATGCTTTATGCTTAAGTAATATGACGCATGGCAACAGGAAGGCAGCGATCACATTTTCTTTTTCTACCTGCAGTACACCCCAGTACAGAATCTAGTCGCTACTAGCTTATTTGGGTGTACATATCGCAAAGCACTTGTCAATGGATTACATGGAACTGTGTAGTACAAATCTTAACAATATTACTCTACTGGGGTACCAAATTATGCTTTTTAACGCCATGGAAAACTGTATACGCTGACAGAATAATAGTATGTTATGTCAGTTCTGTGCTTTGACACTAAATAGTCGCGGTTCTTCAGAAAAAGGGTTCAAATGGCTCTGAGCACTATGGGACTTAACATCTGAGGTCATCAGTCCCCTAGAACTTAGAACTACTGAAACCTAACTAACCTAAGGACATCACACACATCCATGCCCGAGGCAGGATTCGAACCTGCGACCGTAGCTGTCGCGTGGTTCCAGACTGAATCACCTAGAACCGCTCGGCCACACCGGCCGGCCGCGGCTCTTCGACGCAGATCACAGTGTAATCATAGCTGTCAAAGTAAGAGCAAACCTAAGTGTGACTGTTGCAGGAAAAACAAAAAACAAAAAAACAACAAAAGTACGCATTTTAACGATAATGGTTTACTCTTCACATTTTGTATTGCCAAAATATAAAAAATATGACATGAAATAATAGTACGGTTCTAGGCGCTCAGTCTGGAACCGCGCGACTGCTACGGTCGCGGGTTCGAATCCTGCCTCGGGCATGGATGTATGTGATGTCCTTAGGTTAGTTAGGTTTAACTAGTTCTAAGTCCTAGGGGACTAATGACCTCAGAAGTTGAGTCCCATAGTGCTCAGAGCCATTTGAACCAAGCCATTGAAATAATAACATCTCTTCCAACATCGTTGCCTTCGGCAAAAATGCTTTCACTGTAGCTAAGAAAGATCTATGACACACAACACACGAGGAAAGGCTAGGTCCACGTTTACCGCAAGCAGCAGTATGTCTACAGGGAAAGAATAGTAATCCTACTTCTTCTTTGAAGCACAGTTCACAGGCGAGCATTCTCAGAAGCTCTCACACTCACATAGCGTTCTACTTCTTCTTTGAAGCACAGTTCACAGGCGAGCATTCTCAGAAGCTCTCACACTCACATAGCGTTCTGACTCTACTTGCACAATGTTTGATGGAGGTTTAATGTCAGCTATAACCCTTGCAGTATTTTTTGCATGTCTGTTCTGCCAAATATTATCCACAAAATCCTTGCCCCCACCCCCGCAAGAAGCACAAACAAACACTTGAAAAACCACACAGTATGTTGAGCCCATGGGTTATTCGTTTCATCCCAATATTTCAAACCTTCCCCAGAATACAAACACGATTTATCTGAATCACCAGTATAAAAGAAACTATCTTCACTTAGTTTATCAGGACGTTGCTTAATAGGGAAATACCAGCTTCTGAAAGATGTCATCCACGCATCGTATGTTCTAAATTTAGGGTTAAATAAGGGTGAAGTAACCTAATCTCTCGTACATCACAAGTAGTACTGTATAAAGATGCAGATTCAGGAGATGAATTTGGGAGTGTCTCCATTCTACACAGGTAACAAGCATCGTACAAAAGAAACAGTTCAACTCACCGACATACCTCGCCAGAACCCTCAGACCTCCACTGTGTTACAAAGCGAACGGCTTATAAAGCTCCCTTTACATACAGCCTATACTAAATATCTAAATGCCGAAACTTCTGGTGACGTGGACATGACGTTACTTCTGGCCACATATTCTAAATTTGCTTGTAAATGTAACAGAATTGTAATCACATAGTTCAATTGCCCTATTTTTCAATATCGGGATTCTAGAATCCCCATGGTGACGGATTTCTCTCGTGGACTGTGAGGCTGATCCCGGCGGAGGTTCGAGTCCTCCCTCGGGCATGGATGTGTGTTTGTCCTTAGGATAATTTAGGTTAAGTAGAGTGTAAGCTTAGGGACTGATGACCTTATCAGTTAAGTCCCATAAGATTTCACACACATTTGAACATTTTGGAACGGATTTCTCCCTGAACGCTAGTGTGCTACTTTCGCTCGGTGTAATAGGTCTCTATGCAGTCAGTGACGTGTGGAGGGCTAGACAGTCTTGTATCTAAAGGAACAGTGCTGTCGCAACGAGAACAGTTTTCAAGAGAATTAGCAGGGGTTCTTGGCTGGGCGTACATATCGCTATATATCGAAGACTGGAAGATAGTGCGAATATGAGGTATAAGCAATATTCTGACGAAAGTGAGACTGAGAGGTGATCTCTTTACATCTTCTAATTGTTGTGAGCGAACATACTACTACTCCCTCCCACATTTATATCGCAAAGGGACCGTAATGAGAAAATTAGTGGCTGTCGTTCAATTGATCGACGAACTTATCTGGGCAGTATAAAAATATTGATGGAAAGACAGTAATACGGTTATATAACCACCTTAGAAACGAATCGAGTAGAAAGTGCAGGGCACCCAAGGCTACATTCCAACAGAAAAATAAATTGTGAAGAAATCTTGCAAGAAACAACCATCGGAAGGACCGAATCAGCTTATAGAAAAGTCAAAATTTCTTTCGATGAAATTAAAAAGCAAGGATGGTATCATTAAGAGTGCAATGTTAATCCCACTATTAAACGCAGAGGAAAAAGCGAATACGTGGAGGGAGAACAGTGTAGGTCTTTATGAGAGGGGAACTTCTCTGATGCCGCAATAGGAGAAGAAACTGGAGTCAATAATGGGATCCAGTATTTGGAGTGATAATTTAACCGAGCTCTGTAAAACTTACGATACAAATAAAGCAGAAGGTATAAATAATATTCCATTGGAATTCCTGAAATTCTTAGGTGGAAGGCAACCAAACGACTATTCAAGTTGGTGTGTAGAATAAATTAGACTGGCGGCGCATTATCAGACTTTTGTAAAAATTATGAATCATACAATTCTGAAGATAGCAAGGACAGAGAGTTGCAAAAGGCATCGCACAGTCAGTTTAACATCTACTGCAGCCAGACTGCTGAGAAGATCAATACACAGAAGAATGGAAAAAGGAAGTTGAGGATCTGTGGAAACATCTACGACAAATTACGGTTACGTATAGCATGTCAGTTACGTGGCACAGTTGTGCGAATGGCTATATAACAGTGATTGAGAAATTCGATTTCACTGAAGGTTACTGATGATTCATTAACATTTCATATACATTTCGAAATCAAATGATGTAAATTACGAATATGTATATTGTACCTCATATTAATATCCACTAATAGGTGTGCATGTGTCGGTTTAGTCGGCGGAATGGAGTTAACATCTACTCAGAGATGTGTATACTCAAGCTCAGCCCACTAAACTGGCGGGAACTATTAGAAACGCTTCTACAGGACGGTATCCTGGAGGAAACCCAGGTTTGCAGTCTCAGACATGTTTGGGATGGGGTAATCTGCAGACAAGTATTTTCCTATTGTTCAAAAGTGAAAAGGGCGCTGCAGTCTGGAACCGCAAGACCGCTACGGTCGCAGGTTCGAATCCTGCCTCGGGCATGGATGTTTGTGATGTCCTTAGGTTAGTTAGGTTTAACTAGTTCTAAGTTCTAGGTGACTAATGACCTCAGCAGTTGAGTCCCATAGTGCTCAGAGCCATTTTTGAACCAAAAGTGAAAAACATGCTTCAGCCTTTCCGGTCGTTCTGGGAAATATGCTAAATGGTTTGCAGGTGAGAAGAAGTAAATCATGTTTTTGAAGGTCCTGGTATTTGTTCCAGTGACATATAAGCACCCAGGTACTCCTAGAAGAATAGGACACTGGACAAGCTGAGCAATGACTTCGAACCGCATATTGTTCAACGTCCTCGTACTTCCCCCCAATGACCTTTTAAGTACCCAGGTGTTCCTGGAATCACTTAGTTCTTCGTCGGCGTCTTTCAGGCGTGAAGATGTTCACTGTCCTTCCAGCAATCACTTTGTTCTGTGTCCGTGTCTTCCAAGTGTGCAGGTGTTTCGGGAATCATGTTGTTCTTTGGCAGCGTCATTGAAGTATGTGTAGGTGTTCCACGAATCAGTTTCCTCTTTGTTTGTTTGTGTCTTGCAAGTGTGCCCAGATGTACCACGCATCCCATCAATGTTTATCAGTGTCTTTGAAGTGTGCAAGTATTCCAGGATTCAGAGGCCCTGTATGTTACATAAAACGTGGTGTTGGAGTATCCCTGGTACAAAGCATGTAGTCAAAGGTTTGCGTGTCCTCAGGAAGCACGACGGTGTTTCCTACCAGTTCTGAAAGTCGGTGGCACTTCAGTGTGCAGTTGTTGCCAAAATCTCTTCGCTCTTCGTTAGTGTCTTTCGACTGTACTGGTGTCAAAGAATCCTATTCCTCTTTGTTGATGTTTCTTTCGTATTCCGCCTCAATAGGCGGCGCGTGGATCTACTTCCTGTGAACTGCTTCTGCAAAATAGGCCGAGAGTGAAGGACGCGAGTAGGAGCATGGAAAGGTGAAGTACTTCGGTACTGCCTGTAGATTTTACAAGTTTACTAAAACAATATGAGTACATAAATGGTTACTTAAGTTTGGCTAAGATGAGCACGTAAGTGCGAAGCAATACAGGTATATCAAAGCTAACAGCTACCTGAAGCTACAAAGGCAAAATCTGTAGTGGCTCGCCCACTATGAAATAGAAACAACTTGGCTTGGTCATCTACTCGTGATCAAATGGGCTGAATGTCGAGCGGCGCTCGTCGAGCTCCACAGCGTCGGCTAGAGGGCTCTGTGGTCGGTGTTGTTCGTCCATTCTCGTAGTGCCAACCTACGTTGTGGCATCGTAGCTATCGATACCACAGTTTCATTCAGCACTTAAGAGGACATTATGAGCAACCACCCAACAAAGCAAACTGTTGACGAAGCCAGGTCTGGAAAAAACTCAGGTCTGCAGGCTGTGATGCATTTAGGTTGGACAGGTCTGCCAGCTGGTACTTTGCTATTGTTCACATCTTTCAGACCACACACAGAACGCTTAAGGGGGGTAGGACGTCAAACGGGCCGACTTCGAGATGGAGAGGCACCACAGGACATTTTAATTTGCACTGTCTATACTTTTCAAATAAATTCATAAAACTTTGTCAAAAGACCAGGAAGGATTCAGGATTCACACTCATAGCAGTGGAAGTTCAAAAACACGAAAAAATAATATTTTTTAAATGTGAAATTTCATGAATTTTTTTCACTCACTGTTGGCTGCATTTGTTGCTATAGGTACACTTTTCTTCATAAGTAAGAGAGATTCTTCGATGAATTTTGTACAGCTTACAAACCATACTTACAGCTGTATGAAACTCTAGAATTTATTTAATCTATGGAAAAATGAATGGGCTGTTACGTTTTGAACTTCATGTGTAGAGAAAACTCGAATTTTATAGTTAATTATCCCAATTTTTACCACAGTTTTTAACTGATTTGGGAAATTCTAGAGTTTCATACACCAGTGCAAAATTCATCGAAGACTCTCACTTACTTCTGAAGAAAAGTGTACCTACAGCATTAAATGCAGCCAATACCAAGTGAAAAAGGGATGAAATTTCACATGTACAAAAATTTGTTTTGTTATGTTTTTGAACTTCCTCTGCTATGAGTGTGAATCCTGAATCCTTCCTGGTCATGCTAACAAAGTTTTATGAATTTATTTGTAAAAGTATAGACAGTGTAAATTAAAATGTCCTGTGGTGTCTCTCCTGCTCCAAGTCGGCCCGTTTCACGTCCTACCCTCCTTAACTATTTGACAGGAAGCATTTAAGTATTTTTCACCAGTTCTGTTGACCACCGATGGATTAAAAGCAAGTTGCACAAGCGCACATCTCCTGGGGTTTACATAGCCCACAGTGGGCGGCTGGGATGGTTTGTGCAAACAATAGACCGTTCGCCTCAGCGGGTAGAGAGCTCCAGGGTATTTTTAAGGCATTCAGCAGTCTAGTGGGCAGCCTGCAGGAAAATTGGCCTCCCACCACTGTGTCAGTCTCCCAAGCATGGAGACCTCAGTTGACTTGGCACCTTCTAGATGGCTCAGGCATGCAGTTTGAAGTAGCCACTATGATTAGAGATGGCCACAAGGCATGCTAGCAACATGTGCATGACCCATATGGCACTTCAGTCTCATTCCTCCACTGGCAGTGGTGGAAAGTGGACGGTAGGGCAGTTTATTCCATTCCTCCATCTTCCACAGAAAGTGCAGTTATTATTACTATACACAATATTGAGACTCCATTTTCAGTACATAGGATTGTCTAGGCTATGTTATTTGTGATTTGTAGCACTGTTACAACATGTTTTGCAATATTCTTAGCACTATGTATTGGATCTGTAGCTGTGAATAGATGTTAACGATTTTCTTAAATGGATTATTATTGTTGATCTGTACATTACATAATTAGTGCATGTAGTTGTTGATCCTCCAGCAGGGTAATATTTGAACTTTCCAAAAACGATTAAATAAAGTGATAACCTATATCATTCCATACCAATGTATGTGCATATTTAATTTTTATAAACGGAGGATATATTATTATTACTGTATCCTCTATGATGTAACTCACATGTGAAGTTATCACGCAAATATTAATTTTCCTATAAAATTTGAATTTCCCCCCAATAGTATGATGGGAGGGAAGAGGAGGGGAGAGTGGGTGGGGAGGAGAGTAGTTTTTCGCAGGGGAACACTAAATTTCTCAGAGGTTGAGGGAGGGAGGATTAATTTAAGTAATTAGTCGATCAATTTGATATGAAATTGTGCCAGAAACCTCTTTGCCCTACTACTTTCACTTATTGTCACCAATATGAAGTGTGAGCGCTTAGCAAAGAAAGACTTCGCCCCAACACAGATTCCTAGCAGATAACTTTAGTCATGTACTTTGGTTTACTTACACTGTGTAAGGCACGTCGGTTTTTCTGACTGTCGCAAATTTGTTTAATGTAATAAATTTAACAGTACTGGAAAACATGCATTACGTTTTCCAGAACATTGTGCACATCAAGAATAAACCATTGGATACTAAACCCCCACAATGCTTGAGCCATTGAGAAAATGTGTACCATCTGATGATGAATCGCTAGGCGATTTGAAACCAGTCATGGTAAAGAAAAACTGAAGAATCACAAAAGGCAACTGGTTCCAGTTATTTTTTGTCATCTCTATAAAATATAGGTGTACTGCACTACCGAGGTATGAGACTGGAGTAACACCCAAACCAACAATACAGTAGAGGTATTCCTGTTACTGCACTAGAGGTAATGTTAGACATGAAAACAAGAGATCATTACGAAAATATACATCTAATACTAGCTGGGAGTTAAGGCAACGACATTTGACCTGGTAAACAAATCCACAACACAAAAAAAACTTCATAATAGTAACTTCAAGTGAGTGGAGAAAAAGATTTGCGACTTAACAGCCAAAATAACAATAGTGCTAACAACAGAACGTAAATCATTCATACTGCAAGCAGTAATGCTAAAAGAGGTCACATAACGAAAACTGTTGTTTGAAATTTGTTAAAACATTTACATGAAAGCAACATCTAAGTGTATATGTCATTGTGACCCTGGCGTACCATTTACTGGCGCAGACGTATTTATCATAAGAACCATCGACGTACAAGACCAAAGGCAACACAAGATCGGGAGCACTACATGCAGCACAACCACAAACGATATGAAGGTGTTGATAGGACCACAGGTTAGAATAATCCTTTGAGAGGTACTTTGACAACAACTTTGCACTTAGGGTTTTCGATGATGAGACAGCTCCCAGCAACAACAGCACCACCTGTCTGTGTCACTGGAACAGCAATGATTCGTCTGCAGTCATGGCAGCACCCACAGATGAATGCAACTGCCACAATGCTGTAACAAGTCAGTCAAGTGGGTGGCACTTGACATGCAGTTAACGGATGAGTTCCCAATCACGACGCCCTTGGAGTGATAGATTTTACTATTGATAATAGTAATCAAATTATTTAGCTGCCAAGCTGACCACAGGAGTGCAGCAAACAGCCACGATGATGACACTTGTCACGCAGGTTGGTGGGTGTCTTACCATTACAAGCATCTGGAGTGTATGATATGCGTAACAGTCAGTGTTAAAGTCAGACTGTAAGGGCACCATACTGTACGCCATGTTGCCTCATAGCGTAATTTGATTTTGCATCTTTTTTTTCTTTTTCGACAGTTCATGACGTTTGGCATGAGTGTCAGCCCTGACAGCTGCCCTCAAAAATCAGATTCTCCAGCCATCAAACTACATACCCTGTCGACTTGCAATGGACTTCCAGCCATTCTGACATCATTCTTACCTTATGGGGACTCATGAACTTTTCAGCCTAGTCACCCCTTTGTCACCAGAGTTCTACTTCCTTGACAAGGTTACAAGCACCTGTTGAAATCCACAACATTCCATCGTCGTCAATGGGGCACACCAAAGCCACATGGTTTCCCCCTTAGTAAGTCAGCAAGCCATGCAGGCCCTCCCTGTTATGGTCTCCTCTCTCGTTACTACAGTCCACCAGTTGAGGGTAGCGTGGGCTTCAGTTGTCATCGTATAGGTGCCCAGGAGGAGTCCTATTCTGGACTCTGCTCCGTTCGCGTGAGCATGGATGCAGGTAACAGCGATCGACCTTTAGGTGCCCGTATCTGCAGGTCAAGGGTGACATCCACTAAGAGTGGCAGGAGTAGAGACGAAACTCCTGCGTTGACCCCGACTGATCACTAATCCACTCTGGAGCCACAGCATGTGTACAGCAGTCCCTTGGCAATGCAGCTCAGCGCAAGGAATGGCCAGCTCCAAGCCCGGTAGCGAGCTAATGTGATTCGTGAATCCTCGCCCATGTCTCCAACCCCATCCGTTTGCTTCTCTCTCTAATGAAACATTATAGTGGCAAGAGTTTCATGTCTGATATTAAAGACTTAACAGTGATGTCATTCTACCAGTAAAAAAGTCACTTATCTTACTCATCTTCCTTTTACTTAAGGATGTAGTTGTTACATAGCACATAAAATCTTGCCTTGATTGTCACAAATATCAGAATGTGGTATCTCCGTTAACTCGATCATGTCTATTATGTATTCTATCTTCGATAGTAGGGGAGGATTGGGAAAGGTGTCCTCATGACACTAACGTAACTCTCTACACACATGTATTACAACAAACTTGACGTTCATATGACACATGCATTACCCAACCTACCTACCCATGTGAAGTCATCAAATTCAAATGGCTGTAAGCACTATGGGACTTAACATTAGAGGTCATCAGTCCCCTACACTTAGAACTACTTAAACTTAACTAACCTAAGGACATCACACACATTCATGCCCGAGGCAGGATTCGAACCTGCGACCGTAACAGCAGCGTGGTACCGGACTGAAGCGCCTACAACCGCTCGGCCACAGCGGACGGCCTGTGAAGTAATCCCCTTCTACTCATCAAACAGGTATACCTATTTACTAATTGGTTAGTATACAGTCAGCTTAGACTCCCTGCCTCTACTGAACCGTTTCTCCTAGCTCATCCAGAGGTCACATCCGGCATATTGCAGATCTGAGAAAGTGCCTACATCCATGACAAAACACTGGTTGACTGCAAGATACTGACTCAAGAGAAAGTCCCAAATCACAAAAGACGCATGGGGTACTGGAAAACATGATGTATTGATATAGGAGGTAACTGATGATATCACAATATGACATATGAGACACTTCTCAGAAGCCCACTGACGGGATACTGAAGCCTTATCTAAAACGATCACGTTACCGCATTTGTATAGAGACCTATCGTCCCCTGTAATTTCTTTTAAAAATATCAGATGGCATCTGCTCACTTTTCCAGTCCATTATCACACGTCTTCTCTGTTCGCGCCGTTGCCTGAATCCTGTTACATAGTTTCCTTAGACACATCAACACAGTCATAATTAAAAGATCCACCCCGAGCGCCTGCAACGCGGCTACCCGCTGAAAATACTTGTAGAGCGGGCCGTACACCGAGTAGGGGCGAGCTTTGCTGGTCTTCTTGTAAACGCAGGCTGTCATCGGCGGCTACCAGGCGGTCTCACCTGCGCCACGCGAGGTCGCAGTGTGCGCGGGGCTAATTTCTTCCGCATAACACACAGTGGAAATAGTCCGCGATGTATGCTGGAGCGGGCGTCATATATAGCCCCACACCGAGCCTCAGAAGGCGTTCACACCAAGTGAGCCGCTTGGGCCAGAAGCCGAGAACTTACGCTCTTCATCAGTTAAGTGTTAATCCCAGTGCCATCGTAGCAGCCATGGTGCCGTCCACCGCCTTCATGCCACCGAGTCATCGACCCAAGAACTCTTTACATTCTCGGCCATCCACTAAGGTCACGGGGTTTCCAACGTCGCTCATCAAGAAGCACCAGAAAAACTGTTTGTTGTTTAACTTTTCCGGTAACGTCGAACTTCCGCCTTCGTCTAAGGATACTGTTTTTTCATATGACGAGAGCAATTTTTCTTCTCTATGCTCCTCAATGTGGGCCTCAGAGTGGGCCAATAGATAGGTTACTTTTTACGTCAGAAGAGACATAATGATGGCATTTCAGAGTTAATAAAATCCTTACAAGGTATTTGGACCTTCTCTGTCCGCAGTCAGGGAATATAGTAACAATCTTCAACAGCTGTTGAACAATCATAGACCTTTGAACCAAATTTCAACCTTTTTCCTAACACTGAAATATTGTCACATAGATGAAGGTGTAATATGATTCACGTAACGAAGATTTATTCAGCACTTGCACATACAAGAGCGCGGAGCGAACTGCCTCCCTCCAGAACACACACGGCATACAGGGTGGTCCATTGATAGTGACCGGGCCAAATATCTCACGAAATAAGCTCCAAACGAAAAAACGACAAAGAATGAAACGCGTCTAGCTTGAAGGGGGAAACAAGATGGCGCAGCCATAGGTCAAAAGAATATCAACTGCGTTTTTTTAAATAGGAACCCCCATTTTTTTTACGTATTCGTGTAGTACGCAAAGAAATATTAATGTCTTAGTTGGACCACTTTTTCACTTTGTGATAGATGGCGCTGTAATAGTCACAAACGTATAAGTACGTGGTACCACGTAACAATCCACAAGTGCGAACGGTATTTGCTTCGTGATACATTAGCCGTGTTAAAATGGACCGCTTACCAGTTGTGGAAATCGTCGATATCGTGTTGATGTATGGCTATTGTGATCAAAATGCCCAACGGGCGTGTGCTGTGTATGCTGCTCGGTATCCCGGACAACATCATCCGAGTGTCCGGAAGGACCATTCGCCGGATAGTTACGTTATTTAAGGAAACAGGAAGTGTTCAGTCACATGTGTAACGTCAACCACGACCTGCAACAAATGACAATGCCAAAGTAGGTGTTTTAGCTGCTGTTGCGGCTAATCCGCACATCAGTAGCAGAAAAACTGCGTGAGAATCGGGAATCTCAAGAACGTTGGTGTTGAGAATGCTACACCAACATCGATTGCACCCGTAACATATTTCCAGGAATTGCATGGCGATGACTTTGAGCGTCGTGTACAGTTCTGCCACAGGGCACAAAGGAAATTACGGGACGATGACAGATTTTTTGCACGCGTTCTATTTAGCGACGAAGCGTCATTCACCAACAGCGGTAACGTAAACCGGCATAATATGCATTATTGGGCAACGGAAAATCCACGATGGCTGCGACAAGTGGAACATCAGCGACCTTGGCGGGTTAATGTATAGTGCGGCATTATGGGAGGAAGGATAATTGGCCCCCATTTTATCGATGACAATCTAAATGGTGCAATGTATGCTGATTTCCTACGTAATGTTCTACCGATGTTACTACAAGATGTTTCACTACATGACAGAATGGCGATGTACTTCCAAAATGATGGATATCCGGCACATAGCTCGCGTGCGGTTGAAGAGGTATTGAATAGCATATTTCATGACAGGTGGATCGGTCGTCGAAGCACCATACCATGGCCCCCACGTTCACCGGATCTGACATCCCCGGATTTCTTTCTGTGGGGAAAGTTGAAGGATATTTGCTATCGTGGTCCACCAACAACGCCTCACAACATGCGTCAGCGCATTGTCAATCCATGTGCGAACATTACGGAAGGCGAACTACTCGCTGTTGAGAGGAATGTCGTTACACGTATTGCCAAATGCATTGTGGTTGACGGACATCATTTTGAGCATTTATTGCATTAATGTGGTATTTACAGGTAGTCACGCTGTAGCAGCATGCGTTCCCAGAAATGATAAGTTCACAGAGGTACATTTATCACATTGGAACAACCGAAATAAAATGTTCAAACGTACCTACGCTCTGTATTTTAATTTAAAAAACCTACCTGTTATCAACTGTTGGTCTGAAATTGTGATCCATATGTTTGTGACTATTACAGCGCCATCTATCACAAAGCGAAAAAAGTGGTCCAAGTAAAACTTTCATATTTCTTTAAATACTACACGAATATGTAATAAAAAATGAGTGTTTCTATTTTTAAAAAATGCGGTTGATATCCGTTTGACTTACGGCAGCGCCATCTAGCGGGCCAAACATAGCGCCATCTGGTTTCCCCCTTAAAGCTAGACAAGTTTCGTTCTTTGTAGTTTCTTCATTTGACGCTTAGTTCGTGAGATATTTTGCCCGGTCACGATCAATGGATCACCCTGTATATACAGTTACTTAACATTCCAGTATAATGGTTCTTGACATTTGTGGATAGTTGTAGAATGTACTCGAACCGAATACAGAAATTTAAATTTTACTCTTCAGGTGCGTTTTGAACTCACAACCTTCCATGCAAGTCTAGAATCGTAACCACTATACCACGGTAACTGTGCCACTCAGCTTCTTCTGCGACATTGCTCCCTCCCTAAGAGAACAGCGTCTCGTTGTTACGTCATCCTAGTCCGGGAACAAGTCATCGGTCCTGCATACTCTGACTCCCGATGACTGATGTTCGCCCTGGTGGTGATCTTCTTAGAAATTCCTTTGTCGCTACGCTCTTCGTCACCTTTCCGCTTGTTGCCTGTCGCTGCAGCTTCGAATTTACCCTGGGTTGCAGGATCCTTATAGGGCTTCATTCGAAGGACGTGGACCGTATCTCTGATCTTTCGTCGTCTTGTGACGGGGTTGACATCGTCAACTTCATGAGTAACATCAGACAACTGTTTTACAACCTTGTAAGGCCCAAAGTAGCGCTTGAGGAGCTTCTCAGAGAGACCAACTTTCGAATAGGAGTGAAGATCCAGACGAGGTCACCAGGCTGGTAGACAAAAGGGCGGTGGCTCGCGTCATACCTTGGGCGATCGTTTTCTTGAGCCTTCAGTGTGCGGAGTCGAACTAACTGCCGGGCCCCTTCAGCTCTGGTTAACACCTGGCCGATGTAGTCGTCGTCCATGTCATCAGGGTTTAGCGGTAACACAGTGGCCGTCGTGGTAGTCGCCTGACGCCCATGCACCAGGAAAAATGGCGTAAATCCTGTGGTGTCTTGTTTGGCGGTGTTGTAGGAAAACGTCACGAAAGGTAGCACCTCATCAAAGTTGCTCTGCTCAACATTGACGAACGTTGATAGCATGTCGGCCAAGGTCTTATTAAGGCATTCAGTAAGCCCGTTAGTTTGCGGATGGTAGGCAGTCGTCATGTGATGAGTAATGTTGCACCGATGGTTTATCTCTGCCACAAGATTCGATTGAAAAACTTTCCCTCGATCCGTAATTAACGACCATGGGGCACCGTGTTTTAATACAATGTCTTCTACCATGAATTTGGCTACCTCGAATGCTTCGGCTGTTTTCACGGCTTTTGTAATGGCATAGCGTCTCAGATAATCAGTGCAAACAATAATAAATCTATTGCCACGATGGAAATCGTCCAAGGAGTTCAATCCCAGCAAACTATTTACTTCATGAACGATTAATATAGCTTAGCCATTGCTTCAAATTGGGATACATGCAAATTGCACAGCAAATGAAATGTTGTAAGTGTGTTATTCGTCGATATAATGCAATTGTTTCTGTTATTTAAGGATAGCGGAAATTAGCATGACATGAAACAAAATGGCCAAACAATTTGCATACTGGCGTCATTACTGCAGAAGTAAAAATGCACCAGAGTTATTTCATTTAGAAAAGGTAGTAGGATATCTTCCAGGAATTTTCATATTACATAGTGTTATGAAAGCGAAATTTTCATGTCAATGCTGATGGAACTAGTGTGGAAACAGTGCAGTCCCGTAACACTGCATTATTTATTCGACAAGACCTAAGTGCGATTGGCACCAGTACTATTATCCACATTCATACCATACATTTCACAGAAATATGACTTATTTGACTACCCCAGGAACTGATCCTTCCATTCTATTAACAAATTCACAGATACCACCATTTTACTTTCTGGTGGTGTCACAACTTACCGTTACTCGACAAACGGAAAACGTTAACCTGACCAGAATCACAGAGGAATTCCCTTGCATTTCTTAATTTTACAACTGGATTTATTAATGATTATTCAGATGCCCATTACATATTCACATATCCCAGATAATTTACTGAAGCTGTCAAGGTGGCTATCGTGATGTAGACTCCCAGTGTTACCATGGTCCAGTGCTGAGGACGCTCCTGACTGGTTTTGTTGAGTCTAGCCCAACAGGCGGCACCATCTGTAGCTCTGTGAAGCTATTACGAGACTAGCGGGCTCTCGCTTTCTATCGCACAACGGGTGATACCATCCAGCGCTATACCAACAGTGTTAGCTCCTGGTATGCAGCCTTTGCTTTCTGGCGTTAGGAGACGACGACATATCCTCATTCTCAGTAGGTAGAGAACAGCAGCAGCTCATAGGTTGGTTCGTTTGTGGGGTTGAAGGGACCAAACTACAGCAGCTCACAACCCATTGATTTGGTCCCACTATGAAGTCACTATCTCTTCATTCTCAACAGGTAGAGAACAGCAGCAGCTCATAGCCCGATGATCTGGTCTCTCTATAACGCCACCAGCTCTGTGACTACTTACAGTTCGTCCATTTCTGCACATAATGAACATGGTTGAAAACATTGACACCACACATGAAACTTCACACAAAATAGGAAACATGTGATAAACAAAAGTAGATCTGTTTTTCTCTTCCTTTACGCCAATTATTAATTGCATTGTGTTGGCAGTCCAGACTAATGACTTCCAAACTGTACATGAGTACTATCATAATTATATCTGAAAGCAACAAAGAGATACTAATTACAAGGTGCACAGCAATAATAATCGGAAAACAAAGAACCATTGTACAGCAGTGTTGTATACAAATCCCTAGGATCCTCAAAAGGGGATTCCAGAAAAAATTCAATCTCTCTCCTTGATCTGATGTTAATTTTAAATCAATCATTAGTGGAGCTACAGCTATGGCTATTCTGCTAATACCCTTTCATTAAATCTACCCTCCGAAATATCTATCCCAATGAGACGTCAAACTGTGAGAAGTAATTAGAGAAAGTGAGAACAGAAGAGTCCAATGACAGTAAGTTATGGGCATCACATAGCCACACGCACTGTTGTAAATTTGAAATCCTCGTGGCCATTGCAAGGACTGATGCTTTGTCCATCCACCATTGTCTTCTGGATTTAATATCGAAGCAACACAATTAATGATAAATATCTCACTACTTTCATGGCTTCACTCCTTGGTAACCTTGTTTTCTCCACACATCATACAAAGTTGAATCGGGAAACAACCTGAAATTGAAACAGTTTAGTTTTATAATACCCAAAATCATAATCAAGAGAAACTTTTCAGGCCATAGCAACACCAAATAACATGAATCAACGATATGTTTACACTCCTCTATGTCATTGTCCACATTTAGAAAAGATATGTTGATCACCCGCTCCATGAACCATGGACCTTGCCGTTGGTGGCGAGGCTTGCGTGCCTCAGCGATACAGATAGCCGTACCGTAGGTACAACCACAACGGAGGGGTATCTGTTGAGAGGCCAGACAAACGTGTGGTTCCTGAAGAGGGGCAGCAGCCTTTTCAGTAGTTGCAAGGGCAACAGTCTGGATGATTGACTGATCTGGCCTTGTAGCAATAACCAAAACGGCCTTGCTGTGCTGGTACTGCGAACGAATGAAAGCAAGGGGAAACTACGGCTGTAATTTTTCCCGAGGGCATGCAGCTTTACTGTATGATTAAATGATGATGGCGTCCTCTTGGGTAAAATATTCCGGAGGTAAAATAGTCCCCCATTCGGATCTCCGGGCGGGGACTACTCAAGAGGATGTCTTTATCAGGAGAAAGAAAACTGGCGTTCTACGGATCGGAGCGTGGAATGTCAGATCCCTTAATCGGGCAGGTAGGTTAGAAAATTTAAAAAGGGAAATGGATAGGTTAAAGGTAGATATAGTGGGAATTAGTGAAGTTCGGTGGCAGGAGGAACAAGACTTCTTGTCAGGTGACTACAGGGTTATCAACACAAAGTCAAATAGGGGTAATGCAGGAGTAGGTTTAATAATGAATAGGAATGCGGGTAAGCTACTACAAACAGCATAGTGAACGCATTATTGTGGCCAAGATAGACACAAAGCCCATGCCTACTACAGTAGTACAAGTTTATATGCCAACTAGCTCTGCAGATGACGAAGAAATTGAAGAAATGTATGATGAAATAAAAGAAATTATTCAGATAGTGAAGGGAGACGAAAATTTAATAGTCATGGGTGACTGGAATTCGAGTGTAGGAAAAGGGAGAGAAGGAAACGTAGTAGGTGAATATGGATTGGGGCTAAGAAATGAAAGAGGAAGCCGCCTGGTAGAATTTTGCACAGAGCACAACTTAATCATAGCTAACACTTGGTTTAAGAATCGTGATAGAAGGCTGTATACATGGAAGAACCCTGGAGATACTAAAAGGTATCAGATAGATTATATAATGGTAAGACAGAGATTTAGGAACCAGGTTTTAAATTGTAAGACATTTCCAGGGGCAGGTGTGGACTCTGACCACAATCTATTGGTTATGAACTGCAGATTGAAACTGAAGAAACTGAAAAAAGGTGGGAATTTAAGGAGATGGGACCTGGATAAACTGAAAGAACCAGAGGTTGTAGAGAGTTTCAGGGAGAGCATAAGGGAACAATTGACAGGAATGGGGGAAAGAAATACAGTAGAAGAGGAATGGGTAGCTTTGAGGGATGAAGTAGTGAAGGCAGCAGAGGATCAAATAGGTAAAAAGACGAGGGCTAGTAGAAATCCTTGGGTAACAGAAGAAATATTGAATTTAATTGATGAAAGGAGAAAATATAAAAATGCAGTAAATGAAGCAGGCAAAAAGGAATACAAACGTCTCAAAAATGAGATCGACAGGAAGTGCAAAATGGCTAAGCAGGCATGGCTAGAGGACAAATGTAACGATGTAGAGGCTTTTCTCACTAGGGGTAAGATAGATACTGCCTACAGGAAAATTAAAGAGACCTTTGGAGATAAGAGAACCACTTGTATGAACATCAAGAGCTCAGATGGAAACCCAGTTCTAAGCAAAGAAGGGAAAGCAGAAAGGTGGAAGGAGTATATAGAGGATCTATACAAGGGCGATGTGCTTGAGGACAATATAATGGAAATGGAAGAGGATGTAGATGAAATGGGAGATACGATACTGCGTGAAGAGTTTGACAGAGCACTGAAAGACCTGAGTCGATACAAGGCCCCCGGAGTAGACAACATTCCATTGGAACTACTGACGGCCTTGGGAGAGCCAGTCCTGACAAAACTCTACCATCTGGTGAGCAAGATGTATGAGACAGGCGAAATACCCACAGACTTCAAGAAGAATATAATAATTCCAATCCCAAAGAAAGCAGGTGTTGACAGATGTGAAAATTACCGGACAATCAGTTTAATAAGCCACAGCTGCAAAATACTAACACGAATTCTTTACAGACGAATGAAAAAACTAGTAGAAGCTGGCCTCGGGGAAGATCAGTTTGGATTCTGTAGAAATACTGGAACACGTCAGGCAATACTGACCTTACGCCTTATCTTAGAAGAAAGATTAAGGAAAGGCAAACCTACGTTTCTAGCATTTGTAGACTTAGAGAAAGCTTTTGACAATGTTGACTGGAATACTCTCTTTCAAATTCTAAAGGTGGCAGGGGTAAAATACAGGGTGCGAAAGGCTATTTACAATTTGTACAGAAACCAGATGGCAGTTATAAGAGTCGAGGGACATGAAAGGGAAGCAGCGGTTGGGAAGGGAGTAAGACAGGGTTGTAGCCTCTCCCCGATGTTATTCAATCTGTCTATTGAGCAAGCAGTAAAGGAAAGAAAAGAAAAATTCGGAGTAGGTATTAAAATCCATGGAAAAGAAATAAAAACTTTGAGGTTTGCCGATGACATTGTAATTCTGTCAGAGACAGCAAAGGACTTGGAAGAGCAGTTGAATGGAATGGATGGTGTCTTGAAGGGAGGATATAAGATGAACATCAACAAAAGCAAAACAGGGATAATGGAATGTAGTCGAATTAAGTCGGGTGATGTTGAGGGTATTAGATTAGGAAATGAGACACTTAAAGTAGTAAAGGAGTTTTGCTATTTGGGGAGCAAAATAACTGATGATGGACGAAGTAGAGAGGATATAAAATGTAGAGTGGCAATGGCAACGAAAGAGTTTCTGAAGAAGAGAAATTTGTTAAAATCGAGTATAGATTTAAGTGTCAGGAAGTCATTTCTGAAAGTATTTGTATGGAGTGTAGCCATGTATGGAAGTGAAACATGGACGGTAAATAGTTTGGACAAGAAGAGAATAGAAGCTTTCGAAATGTGGTGCTACAGAAGGATGCTGAAGATTAGATGGGTGGATCACATAACTAATGAGGAAGTATTGAATAGGATTGGGGAGAAGAGAAGTTTGTGGCACAACTTGACCAGAAGAAGGGATCGGTTGGTAGGACATGTTCTGAGGCATCAAGGGATCACCAATTTAGTATTGGAGGGCATCGTGGAGGGTAAAAATCGTAGGGGGAGACCAAGAGATGAATACACTAAGCAGATTCAGAAGGATGTAGGTTGCAGTAGGTACTGGGAGATGAGGAAGCTTGCACAAGATGGAGGAGCATGGAGAGCTGCATCAAACCAGTCTCAGGACTGAAGACTACAACAACAACATCATGTTGATCACTTACACAAGACTCAGCGAAGGATGAATTAACCGTATATCGATATTTACAGCCCAGGAAACTTCACATGCTCGACTTCAACATTACTGACAACGTAAACTTGTGGCTGTAACCTGAAAATTTTCTAATAATGTGTCCTCAATGGAAAAAAATTGCAACCTTCACCTATAGTAAGGTGAAGCTATGCTTTCAGGTCCAGAACGACTTCCACCTTTCACCTACACACCAGCCTCACCCCTTATACAAATAACCCTCTCTTTGTGCACTCACATTAATAATATTACCAGAAAACCCACAAATGCAATCCTCGCCTTATGTCCTATCAACTATTAATCTATTAACTATTAACCATTAATAACTCATGGTTACAGAAATTTGTCTTGCATAGCCCTTCCTGACTAATGCCCAACTACACTCACTAACTGTAGTTCAATAATAGTTCCAGTCAAGCCCCACCTAAGGGACACTATCAATTCTAATTATTCATCTACCTCTGCAGGAAAAACAAAAAATCAACAATAAGTCTTACTTGTATCTTAAGCCTCAGAATAAAGCCAGAAGGATCATTACATTCACATCCAGAGTAAATCAATACACACACAAAATTGGACTTTTAAATCAACAGCAAGAAATTCGGCAAGTGACCAATATCAGGTTAATTCCATGATACTAGTTTGTAAAGGCCCAAGTTGCAAGTTAAATGCAAAAATCGTTCTGAATCCACTGACAGTGGAATACATTTACCAGTAATGTTGCTGCTGAGACTACGGTAGGCAACATTCAGAGAATAGTAATATGGACGAAAAGAGGAAGAAATATATGATGACCATGCGCTTTTAAATGTACATCTTAAGTCTTATAAGAACTTCCTCATCTTCACTACTGTGAAACATATCTCGTCTACAGAACAAGTGATCATAGTTCTTAAAACTATACTTTTTGGAGTCCATATTTAGCAGACTATTTTTCTTGTTTTCGTCCATACTACCTCCTCCAAAAATGTGGAACCATAGAGCCTGTAGTAGAATAGACGTTTCCACTATGGAAGCTTAAAAGATATGAATTTCAGAGCATTTTAGATACTATTTTCTTCTTCTTTGGTCTATACTAACACCTCTGAAAGTTGACAACATGTCATTCTAAGCAACAGCGCTACTGGTACATGTATTCCACAGTTGGATGTATCACACCGATTTTCGGTTACTACCTTCGACTCGTGCGTTTCTGAGTCAGGGTCCCTTACCACAGATTGATACATTTACCCTTCTGCATCAAACTGACAGTTTGTAGCATCATCACGTGATTATCATGTATAACAAGAAGCGGTAAATGCATAACCAGAACGTCCATAATTAAACACACAGCGACTTCACAAACCACATACACCATTCCTCTCGCCTCCATCCTTTCCTCTATTGGTCATAGGTAATCATTGACATAGAACTCGACGTGGTTCAGCAGCACGAGTGCACTTTGTTTAATACAACGAGGACAAGAGGTTCTTCTCGTGATTTTTATTTTCCTGTAGAGGATTGAATGAACTCAGAAACTCATGACCCTTTATGCACACAACTTGCAGGACTGGTATGGACGAAAAATCCTGAGAACACATAACTATATACATATCTTAGTACTGAACATGATTTCAGATTGATCCTCAGGTTCTTGGAATTGCATTCTTTTCCCAACCCAACGAACATGTGTTCATGTCTTTGTGCACTAACACTCGTCATTTTTCAGCACCAAGATAATATCTTATAACCTCCGTTAGTTTCTCCTCTCCTGGATAGAATCGCACAGTTTCTTACGCTACAAGCATGCCAGGTGGGCGTGAATGTTTCACACTAGTCACCATTGGTTGACAAGTGCTCTCATTCCTTAACCCTCCAAAAACTAAGTTCGTATGAGGAAGGGTGAGGCACATGTATGTGAAAATACTGTGATGTAGTTATGTACTATATATTTTAAAATTTCGAGAAATTGTTTATTGTTTTCAATGATTTCTGCTACCAGAATACAGTACAATATAATCCAAAAATTTAAGTTGTAGTAGTGGATATGACTTTTCACCATAGCTCAGCAATATCTTACACTTTCCTGTCAGGTCAGAACCACACACCTATGGCACGTCTGTCATGCGACCTATATTGCAGCAGGTATGTTCTTTTACAAACATGATCAGATGTCCATGACTAGCAACCAACATACAATAGAGCCAACAGTCTATGGAAATTCTAAGTATGGGAGAGGAGAGACTGTCAGCTTCTGATGGTTAATACAGAGCAAATAATAGTGTATAGCCCTTAACAAGAGAAAGAGAATTTCTGCAATAAGCTCCAAATAAAAAACATTGTAACCCAATCCACAAGAGCAGCAGAGTGAGGTCAGGTGACCAGTGCTGATGTTGGCAATATCCTGTGTCAAGTCGTCATTCACACACACACACACACACAAAAGCTTAAAATGTATGCCAATTCTAGACCAAATAGCATTTTTTTTAAATTCTCGGATTTAAAACCTAGATTTTAGTTTTGTTTTGCCATATTTAAAAAATTATCTTTAATTAAATTAAAAATATAAATTTATTCAATTAATATTTAATATTCAAAAACATTAATTTTAAAAATACAAAAATTCTAAAATTTATTCAACTTCTGTAACACGAACTGATTTATCTTATTTTCTTTTTTACCTCTATAAATAAAATATATCCAACAATTTTCTGTAATTTATCTTCATATTCTGTAAAGATTTTAGTATAACCATCTGGATTTTTTATTTATATTTTATATTTATGTTTATTATCTAAAAATAACAACACCCTTCACCATAAACTTTCAGCTTTTAAGATATTGTAAGATTTATTTTCTTCAGCTCTGATAATTTATTGAACACCACTGCATAACCATTGCTACAATGACAAAGTCCACCAACTAGATTTTCAATGTGACCATTCATGTTAATTCTATGTTAATTTATTTATATAGAAAAAACTTAAGTTTTGAAAAATTTAAACAGTTATAGAATGTTTTCGTTTTGAAAATCTAAATTTTTATAAGTTTTTATTTTCTCTATCTTACTGAAAATATTCAAAAGGAAATCTAAACATGAAATTAAAACTTCTATAACTTATTCTAATTATTTATTCATTTATGTAATTAAAACTTTTCAGTTAAAATTCTATGTTGTGAAACATTAGTTTAATTGTTTTTAACATATATACTTATATATGTAGTTGTATGATTAGGTATTATTTCACTAAAATGGACATAATTTCATTAGTGTTTCATGAGTTGTTAAATCATTCATTCTTCCACACATACGTATTACGTAGATAGGATAATTTAGAATAAAATTGAATAGACTTTTATTCACATCGCTATTTAATTGTGTTGTTCTTTTAACACCTCTAAAAGCACCATTAACTTTTAAAAAGTTATTTAGTGGATCAAGATTCCATAGTCCTTGTCAAAAATTTCATTTCTTTTTTTTGTACATAGATATTTTGCAATTTAACATGATCAAATATAGAAGAATTATTTAACTGATTATTTTCGATTAGTTTGGAAAAGAAGGAAAATAAATTTAGTCAAAAGAATTATAATAATTAGTAATATCTAGTTCAACATTTATTTTCCCATTTCATCCAGATATTTCAATTGTTGGTGGTTCAAAGAAAGAAATTTGAATTTTTGGATTTTTTAATCTTTCTTGTTGCAGTTCAAGTGAAGATTCTGGTATATATTTAACAACAGGAACACGAATTTCCATACTTTTTCTAAAATTTTACCTTCTTCTGGAAGTGTACTATAATCATTATTAATAGTCCAACACAAAATAGAAACCTCTTGACCTTTTCTTGCACTCCAAATGAAAATTAATGTTAAATCTCCTTTCCAAACTATTTCTTCAATATACTTGAAAAATCCAACAAATAATTATAATGTATGAGGCACTACATTTTATTTGTTTTTAATTCCATCATTGTTCAGAAAATATTTATCCCTAGTTTATTCATTTGATGGAGATGAAGTTCATTGGATAGCATTTGATGAAGAAATAAATGCATGTCCCATTCTAGATAAAATATTGTTTACTTCTTTAATTTTATTAACTTCAAACAATTTTAACGCATAATTATCTATTGATTTCATACTTAATTAAGCATCATATGGTGAAAAATTTTTTCCATCGGTATGAATAACTTTGAATGTCATGCAGAGTAGTGAATGATTAGGCAGGATCCATCGATAGAAAATATTAACATTAAATAATGTTTCATTGTTAGGGGGATTTCAATTATTTTTTGTTTTGTCATTAACAGGAAATGAGTAAAGTTGATAAATCTCGCTTTCTTTAAGGATTTATCAAGGAAAAATTTAATAAATCATTTTTTAAATTATCATTACAGAGGCCCCATTCAAGTCAATCAAATTATCACTTGCATAAGTGCTATTTATGATTTAATTTTGAATTGTATAAAATATTGGAATATTTATAGGTTGATTTGGTTCATAAATTATTGTTCATCCAAAATCAGCATTTGGTTTAAATGAAGAAATAATATTAATTTCTCAATGAAAAGGAATATTTCATTCAAAAAATATCCCATCAGCTAAGTAAAAATATATATCTATCAATTCTAATGAAATAATTTTAGGAACATTACTAGCTATAGTTTTTTCATTAACTTTAATCGTTTCATTATTAAATCCTACAATTTCTCCAATACAAACTTCTACATTCCTAAATAATTTAACATCAATTTCAATATTAGTTTTTCTTTCTTTAATGTATATATTACGTATTTTTTATTATAATTTCTACACAATTTTCAGACTGTACCGCCAAACAGATATTTCTGTCATTTCTACATAGGTGTGTAATTTATTATTGTTCAGTCTTATATATGTTGTTAGAAAAGGAGTAAAAACTAACTGGTGAAACGCTTTTATAAGTACTCTATTAGGATCAGTGAACTTTTCTTAAGAATAGATGACTTATCACTGAAATGAAATGATCTACTGATTTATATTAATAAAATTTCTTAACTAAATGACAGATAGGGGAACCTAAAATAAGAATTTCAGAAAATAAATTAAAATTAAACATGGTAAACTTTACCAAATTCTATTTGCTTTAAATAATAGGTTATAATGGATGTAATAAAAGAAAACTATCAAGCAAAATATCAAGAATTTATAAGAAGATGTGAAAAATATAAGGTAAAATTAATGAAGAAAACTACTGCTATTACCGAACATGAAATTATTCTGTTAGATTAATAAAAGTAAATCACTTCTAGCTTTTGACGATTTCATTCTTGACAATCAAGATACAGTTAGAGAACATGTTACTGGAGGTATACATAAAGTAAAAGATTGCTTTTCGTTAGCTCAATCTCATTCAAAGTACAAAAACAATTAGTTAGTGATAACATCTATTTCTTTAAATATATTCACACAAGATGACACAAATTAAGTCATACTTAATATGAATGTGATGTCAGCGATTCATAATTGGTCACTTTTTAAAGAATTGTCTAGTAAATGTTGGAATAAAGATAATTTGCAACAATACTATAAACTGACAAGAAAAGGTAATAAATAATATTTAATATACAGAAAAGGTTAACAACTTTTTAGGTGTTAAACATCAAAACTATGAATATAGAAATGGTGATCATAAAAATATTGAACATAGGCATTGAAAGTAAAATTAAATTCGTTTCTGTATTTTTTTCCTTAAAAGTGGTTTCAAAATTTGAACTGGAATTTGTTAAGAAAACGAGACAAAATAGAAACGTAAAAGAGCAATTTAAAGAAGGGTTTAAAAAATTGAAAGGACAAAGAAGTACAGAGTGCAAAAGATTTAACAAAGAGATTAAACCAGGTATTATTGCATCTGAACAAGTTAAAGAAGAAATCGAGGATTAGTAGATTATGTGTTAAAAGCGATTAAAGAAAATAGTTTCATATAATAAACATTATTTAGAACAATTTAACGATATTCCGATATTTAAACAAGATGATAACGATAAAAGAGATTATACATTAAGTGACTGAAAAATAATTAACTTAATGAATAAATATGAAGAAGAAGATGATTACAGAAAAAATTCAAAAATGTTAAACGATTTAATAGTACAGTAAAAGAAAAAAGTGGCATAAATTTGACTGACATGGAAATTATAAGTGAGTAGACTTAATTTCAAAATTAATAGATGAATATAATGACACAAAAAGTCACAGTAAAAATAAATATAAGTGGATGAATGTTAGGACTTTTCATTCATAGGCAAGTAAAACTTTTTGGATTAAGATCTATTGAAAAATTGAGATACATTGGCAATTTACCACTTAGACTCAATTATGATAAAATAACTATTGGTAATAAAGAGAAGCTACAGATGGCTTAAATAAACTTTTCACTAAAAAACCAATTACTATAGATGCTTTAGATAATGAACTTCATTTTCTTGATTTACAAAGCTATGTCAGAGTTTTATCTGACTCAAATGATGTAAATTCTGAAAATATTCAAAGTGAAGTTAAATCAAGCAAATGAAAAAAATATAATATTTTGGCTACCATAATCGTTGAAGAATAGTTTCCTAGCTTTACCAAAACAAATCTTATTGATCCATTTCTAGTAGGTGGTAACGGATTATACATAGAAATAAATCTAATATATTTGGAATAATGATGTTTTTCAAATAATTGATAGATTACAGTAACAGTATAGTGTACGAAGAATTAGTTGGATAAAAATTATTAAAATGAACGAATTGGAATCATTCAAACCTTAACAAAAAAAAAATCTAGTGATTTTACATGAATGATTGAATAGGAATCCCATATTTAATAAGAGTATCGAATAGCTTTCGACAGACGTTTTTTGAAGTACAATGTATGGTAAATGACTATGCAGTATAATAAAAAATAAGTTAACGTTTGAATTAATGTCCCAGGTTATAATTACTGGAACAAAATTAGCAGATAGATTACCTAGGAGTGTGAAAGGAATTAATACATTAGTTAAAGCTTAAAAAACATGATATTGTTTATAGAGATGATAAAGAATTAGAAAAAAGACATGAAGGCATAAAAGGCTTCGGTTAGTTGCAAAACAAAGAATGTATGCTTCAGATGATTCAGTTGGTGAAATTAATGTGGAGGAAATATACAAAACAACTAGTAAATTATTTAGGGAAAAAAATGTGTACTACTACATCAAAAAGATATAAATTTTATTGAATTTATTTGTGGTCATTTCTGTCTATTTTTTAAATATAATAAATATGAATTATATGTTAAATGATTTTTTGAGTTTAATAAATGAATTTTTTGTTAATATGGTAAATAAACAAAGTAATTAAGTATAAGAAAATTAGTAATTTGAATTATTTTCACTTGAAGCACTTAATGTAGAGACAATCCAAAAATGTGAAATAAATGTTAACAAGTTCATAATGACTTACATCAAATATCCAACACAATTAAAGGTTATGATGCTTTGAAAGGAAGAAGAATAGTAGATATAAAAATCCAGTAAATACTTATATTAAAAAAACATTTAGAAAAAATAGATGTTACAATACATGATAAATATAAGTATTTTAATATAACTGAAAAATTATAACAATCAAACATACTGTATTCTAAGGATTAATAACTTAATGAAACTAACAAATTACTCAACAAAATCAGAAAGTTTAAAACATATCTCTGATTATTTCTCAAAAACCGATTTAATAGCATATTTAAACAATTATGTTATTTCAAATATTAACTATATGTTAACAACTAACTGAATTTACGTTTATAACTAGAGGCGAACAAAAAATGTCGATTTCAAGTATAGTTTTATTTTTAAAATTGTTGGTAGTGCTAAAAATAAATACAAATTTTGCATTAAACGATTTTGATGAGAGTTTATGATAATCCTAATCAAATTACCCTAATAATCATGAATAATAGTAATGAAATCAAGCTGTTCCTTTTGATGTGAAGTTTTTAATATTTGCTGATAGAATTTAACTAACTTTTATTCTATATAATTGGAGAATCATAATCACATCCACAATTTTAAGTGTAAAAAGTTAAATGAGGCACATCATACCCAAGAATGACAGCCAAAAATAGAAAACAAAAAATGGATGTGTTTACTAAATTTGTAAAACCAAAAAACAAATTTGTAAGAAACAGTAACAGGTAATGGCTTACATTTTCGTGAAGAAATTATTAATGAGTTACATTTGCTAATGAGAAACAAAATTAAAACAGAAATATATTTTCTTTTGCATCATATGGTTTATGGCAAGCTGATTTATTGGAAATGGATTCTGGAAAATTAAAGGGAATTTCAAAAATAAATTAGGGATATAATTATTTATTAACTGTTAAAACATAAAATGTAGTTGATTCTTCAAAAATATTTTCATGTTGAGAAAAAGAAAATGATAAAGAATTTCATATTAAGGTATTTCAAGATGTTTAATCATGAACATTATTCAACTTTACTGAAGTGAAAACATCTGTTGTTAAAAGATTTTATAGAACAACAAATTAAAAAAGTGGAAAAAATTTGACTCACAACGAAATTATAGTTGGGCTGAATTAGTTTCTAAATTAAATGATCAATATAATAACTGAAAAAATTAAACAATGAAAATGAAATCAAATGATGTAAACAAACAAAAGAATAATGTCTTTTAATAGCTGATTATATAACAAAATTTGTTAGATGCTAATGCTGAATATGGAACTGGGATAAGGTAAGAATAAGTAACTTAAAGGAAATATTCAAGAAAGGACATACAGTAAATTGATCAACAGTAGTTTTTAAAATTGAAGATGTTATTATTCTAATCCAATAACATATAAATGGAAAGACTGAAAAGTTAAAGTAATAAAAATAAATATGTACAAAACTATCGATAATTGTTTTTTTTATTTTTATCTTCTTTTAAAAGTGTTTCGAAAGAGGATTAGTTAAGTTTTTATATTCCACACTGTTGTTGTATATATAAATTATTTATAATTTTTTTTAAATTTTAATAAAAAGATTTGTATATTGGTGGAGATAGTTATAATAAATTTAAACAACCTTCCTATTGACTCTTATTCTTTTATTAAACAAGATACATTGTATTTCCATAGTCAAATGAAGGTTGAGAGAGGCAATTTAATGTCAGAATTATTAGAAAATTCTGTATTTTACTTAAAGGAATCTGATGGTTTTGATAGTTTTAATGTATTAGATACATATAAAACCCGTTATGAATATTACTTATAACTTTAATTATGGTATACCTGTTTGGAAATTTAGCTTTACATTCTAAGAAACATTTGATAGATTAGTTATATCAACATATAAGTGTTCCCACAAATAATTATTCAAAATATGGAAATAATTTCAGGAACTGATAATTCTTGAAGTTACCTTCATTTGTTAATATAAGTCTACAGAATTTATAATTATTCAATAAAATTTCTCTGGGTGCATAATTCATTCTTAAAAATTTTTCACATTTTGGTTATATCTTTCAAATCGTATTTCTTTGTGTTTGAACATATTCTAATTGACATCGAACTACGCAGTAATCATAATTATAATCATATAATCCTAAAATAACCAAACCAAGTCTTAAATTTGCATGAGTTGTTTGAGGAACAATATATGGCAGGAAATTATATATTTGTTCATTTATGCGCATGAAATAACTGCACTTGTATCATATATTTCATCTGACTATTTCATAAAATTATCATTGTTTTTTTAGATTGTTTATGATTTGTTGGACCTTCACAGATTTGTTTTACATCAGTCTTTGTCTTATATTCTCCGTGTTTTCGAATTGTTAGTAAAACCACATGAGTAATCTATTTTATAAAGTGTTTTATCTCATTTTTTTGCCTTTTAATATGAAGAAACATAATCTGAATTCGACAACAAATAGGTTGGTTTATCCTTTCTCTTTAAGGATGTCTTAAAATTGCATTTAAAGTTTTCTAATGTCAATATTTTTAATACCTTCTTTTGTGTCTTTATGTTCCAAAACTTCTGCAAAATATTTGCCTTTAAACCATGGATTATTATTTTCATAATATATATAATAATAGTTAGTAAATTTTTATTTTGTATTCTAATAAATTTCTTCTTTATAATTGGAAGTAAAGTGATGTCCAAACTGTGGAATCAAGATAAATAAATGAGTTAAGAAATAAAAGAAACAACTAAGAATGTACCTTAAAATAGGTAGCATTGTTTATATAAAAAAGGAACGAAAAAATAGACAGAAAATTTTCAGAACATATAAAAGAGCTTATCAATCATTGAAAAAAAGGAACATAAATATTTGACAATTGTAATAAAGGAAATAAACATTCTTCTAAATATACTCATAATTGTAATGAAGCATAAGAAAGAAATAACAGCCTTCGACTACCAAAACTGTAAAGGAAGGTATTATTAAAGAATGAATGTTTTTGTAGAAAATTTGTTTGTAAAATATATCTCTAAAAATGTCAAAAATTACCATATAAGGAAAAAGTATTAAAAATAAAAATTCATGTTAAAATAATTTCATCTTCTATTATTTTATTTGAGTTTATTTCATAATGACCATATGGTAAAGTATTAAATCCACCTTGTAATTTGTTTCTTATCATCAGAAATATAATCAATTTTATTACATGCTACTGTATACAAGTTTTATTTAAATGATCTAATAAAATTTATTTTTCTGTATTGTTTTATTTTGTCATATAAACAAACTTTGTAATTATCAATGATAATTTCAGTTATTACAACATATTGTATAACTCTCTTAAATTTCTTAAATTCTTTAAGGTCTACTTTATAAACACACATTTTACTCTTACACTAACATGCTCTAACATCCAGAATGAGATTTTCACTCTGTAGCCGAGCGTGCGCTGATATGAAACCTTCCTGGCCGATTAAAACTGTGTGCCGGACCCATACTCGAACTCGGGACCTTCGCCATTCACGGGCAAGTGCTCTACCAACTGAGCTACCCAAGCACACATCACGCCTCATCCTCTCAGCTTTACTTCTGCCAGTACCTCGCCTCCTACCTTCCACACTTTACAGAAGCTTTCATGCGAACCTTGCAGAACTAGCACTCCTGAAAGAAAGGATATTGCGGCGACATGGCTTAGCCACAGCCTGGGGGATGTTCCCACAATGTGATTTACTGTCTGCAGCGGAGTGTGCACTGATATGAAACTTTCCTGGCAGATTAAAACTGTGTGTCGGAACAAGACTCGAAATCGGGACCTTTGCCTTTCACGGGCAAGTGCTCTACCAACTGGTTAAGCCATGTCTCCGCAATATTCTTTCTTGCAGGTGTGCTAGTTCTGCAACGTTCGCAGGAGAGCTTCTGTAAAGTTTGGAAGGTAGGAGGCGAGGTACTGGCAGAAATAAAGCTGTGAGGACGGGGTGTGAGATGTGCTTGGGTAGCTCAGTTGGTAGAGCACTTGCCTGTGAAAGGCAAAGGTCCTGAGTTCGAGTATCGGTCTGGCACACAGTTTTAATCTGCCAGGAAAGTTTCATCCTCTAACATAACTGTTCCACCATATTCACCTATCACTTTTCCAAAGACTTCCTTGTTTACTTGCCGAATTTTATGAATATTATCTTTTGAATAACCACTTAAATCAAGTTTGTTTATCATCGAATTCATATCTATATAAAATTATTAATTCTTATACTGTAAGTAAAAGAATCTGTATCCATAATACATAAATCAATATTATCACTTGTTCTGGTTTTATAATATAATAATGAAAAACATACTTTTTATCTTTGAAATATGTAGAGTACTAATTCCATAATTATTTGGTGTATGGTTTTTATTATTTTTTCTATATGAAGTGAACTAGATTTTCTGAAAATCAAGCAGTATGTTCATAAATTGTTTTGAAACTAATTTATATATTTACAGGACCTGTTGTTATTTTAACACTTGTTCTGTTTCAAATTTTTTTATTGCCTTACCAAATACTCAGTTATTACACAATTTATGGAATCTTTTTGAAGATCACATTTGGCTTCAGTTCTCATTTTTTATTAAAATCAATGTATTTTTTTCTATGAATCTGATTGCTGAAGTGAAAAAATTATATCAAGTTTCATTAATTTTAAACCAAAGTTTGAACATGTTAAGATTTCTATGATGTAAGTTGTATACTTCTTAAACCTTTAATGTTGTTAATAATTTATTTCCTCCTTCTACTACTAATGGTAAATCTTACAGAAAATACATGTAACTTTTTTGGATATTCCAAATCATCTCCTAAAATAAAAGCACATTTATTAGCACCATTCATTTTAAGTATATTTATCAGAATTAAAATATTTTGGATCCAGCCAACTGGTATCTTCAAATGGTAAAAAATGAGACATTGCATAACCGTATAAATTATTTGTTAGTAAATATCCAATATAAATCGATTGTTTTTTTTGCCTCAATATTTTTCATATGCTTATTCTTTGCTTTAGCTTATGTTTTAACACACTGAGGAATTCCACCTCTAATATCCTTTTTCAATAAAATCATATAATCTTTTAATAAACCTAATTCAGTTTTTGTCATTTTTAACATAGATTCCCAAGACAATCCAGGTATTGTCAAATACCAAGAGGAATCTAATTTACACGATTTTATTAATGAAGCTCTAACATTTCAAAAATTCCTGCTAGAATTGAACCATCAGATTTGAAATATACACTCCTGGAAATGGAAAAAAGAACACATTGACACCGGTGTGTCAGACCCAGCATACTTGCTCCGGACACTGCGAGAGGGCTGTACAAGCAATGATCACACGCACGGCACAGCGGACACACCAGGAACCGCGGTGTTGGCCGTCGAATGGCGCTAGCTGCGCAGCATCTGTGCACCGCCGCCGTCAGTGTCAGCCAGTTTGCCGTTGCATACGGAGCTCCACCGCAGTCTTTAACACTGGTAGCATGCCGCGACAGCGTGGACGCGAACCGTATGTGCAGTTGACGGACTTTGAGCGAGGGCGTATAGTGGGCATGCGGGAGGCCGGGTGGACGTACCGCCGAATTGCTCAACACGTGGGGCGTGAGGTCTCCACAGTACATCGATGTTGTCGCCAGTGGTCGGCGGAAGGTGCACGTGCCCGTCGACCTGGGACCGGACCGCAGCGACGCACGGATGCACGCCAAGACCGTAGGATCCTACGCAGTGCCGTAGGGGACCGCACCGCCACTTCCCAGCAAATTAGGGACACTGTTGCTCCTGGGGTATCGGCGAGGACCATTCGCAACCGTCTCCATGAAGCTGGGCTACCGTCCCGCACACCGTTAGGCCGTCTTCCACTCACGCCCCAACATCGTGCAGCCCGCCTCCAGTGGTGCCGCGACAGGCGTGAATGGAGGGACGAATGGAGACGTGTCGTCTTCAGCGATGAGAGTCGCTTCTGCCTTGGTGCCAATGATGGTCGTATGCGTGTTTGGCGCCGTGCAGGTGAGCGCCACAATCAGGACTGCATACGACCGAGGCACACAGGGCCAACACCCGGCATCATGGTGTGGGGAGCGATCTCCTACACTGGCCGTACACCACTGGTGATCGTCGAGGGGACACTGAATAGTGCACGGTACATCCAAACCATCATCGAACCCATCGTTCTAACATTCCTAGACCGGCAAGGGAACTTGCTGTTTCAACAGGACAATGCACGTCTGCATGTATCCCGTGCCACCCAACGTGCTCTAGAAGGTGTAAGTCAACTACCCTGGCCAGCAAGATCTCCGGATCTGTCCCCCATTGAGCATGTTTGGGACTGGATGAAGCGTCGTCTCACGCGGTCTGCATGTCCAGCACGAACGCTGGTCCAACTGAGGCGCCAGGTGGAAATGGCATGGCAAGCCGTTCCACAGGACTACATCCAGCATCTCTACGATCGTCTCCATGGGAGAATAGCAGCCTGCATTGCTGCGAAAGGTGGATATACACTGTACTAGTGCCGACATTGTGCATGCTCTGTTGCCTGTGTCTATGTGCCTGTGGTTCTGTCAGTGTGATCATGTGATGTATCTGACCCCAGGAATGTGTCAATAAAGTTTCCCCTTCCTGGGACAATGAATTCACGGTGTTCTTATTTCAATTTCCAGGAGTGTAATTATGTATATTCATGTAAGTTTTTATATCAAATTTTTCCAAACGTATTTTACATTATTATAATCTTGATCAGAAATGTTTGATTTATGAAGTCTAGAATAACAAATACTCTTTATTAGGTTATTTTGTTACATTTAATTTTTCTTCACAATTCATTTATTCATAGGGATACTCTACTTTTTTAAACATTAAATCTAATTATCACCTGTTAAAATATTTTCTGCTTCTCTAAATTTCCTTCTGTATCATAGAAGAATAGTTATCAATACTTACAGCTTAAAATTGAAGGTATCTAAAAATCATAATCTAAATCCGTCTTCAACCGTTTTACTAAAAGAAATGTGTTTTTTCATTATATGGAATAGAAATTATTACTTTAATAATCTATTACAAATTCTTTGATAAGAAATGAACATCGTAATTTGCCAAATAATGAATATAAACTATAATAAAATTAGAAATTGAAACATAGATTTCAATGTTTGAGAGCATTTCCTTGGTATTTTTCTGTTAAGTAACAATGATCTCTTGCTTATTTTTTCGTTCAGTAAATTCATCTTCACAAATAAACCAGGTTTTGAACTTTTCAAAATTATTCATTTCCATTTGTCGTTTTCGATTGGAATATTTTGGTCATATATTTCAGGTATTTGTCTAAATTTTTATTTTAACTTTTCAATGATCTATTTTGCTGTGTCTTTTGCAATACATGTTACAGGTTTTTTTATAATCCCAGTTAGAATATTTAATAAACAACTATGGGATTATGGAATACATTTTTATTACTATTAATATAAGCTTCTTTAGGATTTCGTTGCTATTGTTAAAATCTATTAAAAAACCAATACACTTAATAAATATTTATAGTTTTGAAATTCGACCTTTTTCAACTTGTAAAGACAGATATGGCTTTACTTCTTTATGTTCTTTACAGTTGTTTTTGTTATTGTTTAATTTCTCTTGAAATTAAAAATACCTTAAACATCTCTCACATGAAAATTAGATATTTGTTTTAAATTGATTGGGGGCTAATTCATCTAGGTAGATTTTTTACCCAACAATAATGAGAATCATTTTCTTCTCAGATTATAAGAAGATTAATACATTTTCCTTTTTTTGAATGGTATAGAGTATGTATAATAATTATTTCATCAAAACTGTAATAAACATTAGTTGGAGTACTTGACTTCATTTCAAATTTTGGAATATTTGCTAACTGAACAATAAATTTCTTCGCACTTTTTCAAAAATTTCATCTAATGCTTATCCAGTATTTTTATAATTGTTAACTCTTTCAACATGATCATTTGTTGTATATAAGGATGATTTTATTAATTATGAAAGAGATTTTTGTTCTGTGCTTTTTACATTAATTACAGCTTTTTCATCTTTAATTTCTATTGGTAAATTGGTATAAGAAGGTCTAGAAATTCGTTAGTGTCTATTAACACTTAATTCCAAAATATTTATATAAAATAATATTTTTCTTTGCATTTCTTCCTTTTGAGATAGTAGTTTATTTTATGCTTTTTATAAAAGTCTTCTAAATTACTTGTTCTTGGTAGAGATTCATTTCTTATTTCAAAATAAAATTCCTGTATTCTGTCTTCTATTTTAAAATTACAATAAAGTTTCATATCAGCTTTAATTGCACTATGTTACATTAAATATTCTTATATTTTGTATGCTTCTGTTTTAATTTGATTAAAAAATTCCTGTGGTTCAACAATATTATCCTTATTAGTAATTACATAAGTTATTATTCTCGATTTAAGAGCAGAAATATTCTGTTAATCCATATAGGTGACTATAAAATCTTTATCTTCTAGAAAATTACAGCCTGAAAATTTTTTGAAGTAGTTTTTTATTTAATATCTTGATATTTATCTACTAGATGCTTTGTCAATTAATTATCACTATCGATACTATTAATATTGCCCATTGATTTATAAATGAAATCGATTAATTATTCTTTATTATTTATAGATTTCATGAAGTTCCTTTAAAGATATTTTATTCAATTTGATATTGTTATTCTTGATGTCAAAGCTAGGATTTTGAATAAGATCGATTAAGTATTCTTTATTAACTTTACATTATTTTGATTTTTTGTTTTATTTATTGCTCAAAGTTTTTTTATATTTTTATATCCCATTTTTCTCTTCTTCATTTGTTTCGTAATAATATTATCAATAATTTCCTGTATACCATGTGTAGTTACATTTGAATAACCTTTTTCTTTGTAGCAATTGCCTAAATCAGTATGACTTATTTCACACTATTCTTTACTTAAATGTTCTAAGTTCTGAAATAGTTCACCTTTGGAGTACATTTACGTTTGCTTTTATTCATATAGAAAATAAATTTAAATTTAACAGTCATTAAAACGTTTATGATGGAAATGTACCTTTTAGTTTTTTAATTAAAATGTCAATCTGTGGTATGAAGTTTGACAGAACTTATTTATTAAGAGAAAATTTTATCGGTTTTTCTACTTCTAAATAAAATAAGAATTTCGGTTTTGGGTATGGATAATTACGATCGTGAAGAGGTTATTTATGAAGAAACAAACTATTAGATTTTTATATTTTTCAAATAAAATGGAAATATCGTTTGTTGATTGTGATAAACTTGATATTTGAGACCATATTTGCAAAGAAAGACTTTGCTACTTTTTTGTATTCTTTAAAATACATGAAAATTTGGTTCATGGATATAGATAAACACAATCTCAAAAAACTTATTTATAAAGGAAAATTTATTAGATTCTTGTCCTTAAATAAATGAAATTTTCATTCAAAGATATAGATAAATTTTTAAATGTGGGAAAAAACAAACTAAATCTTGGTTTTAAATGTAAGAATTTTAAAAAAGTATGCTCTTTGGTTGAGAATCAGCATACTTATACTACTCACAGAAATTAGAGGATAAGACTAATAAAAATCGTCTACTGTAGAGATTTTAAACCAGTGGAAAATCAGCATTCATAAACATCAAAATCGAAAGCTTGCAAGAATGCTGACAGTCTAATGAGTAGATATTGAGATTGTAAATGTGGTATTTCTTCTGCACACAATACAACACAAAATCTGCTTATCTGACAGATTTGATAAAGTCTGTTATCAAGATGGGCAATTATAAACTAGCGATAATGACTGGGGACAAGTACCAAGAATTTTTATGTAAATTATAAAGGAAGGTAAATAAATGGCTGGTGTGCCCCTCATGACATGTAACTTAAGCCCTAACGGTTTAGGAGGAAAAAGAGCCTATGTACTTCAAGTAAAATAGTTCTAATGCTCGTATTGTCGTTACTAGTCGACAGTGTGGTAATACACAGGGTAAGCATTTCAGTCAGTTTGTGCTTACAGGGCAGATAATTGTTGAATGGTAGTAAAGCTATGCTGGAATTACCTCTTTGTTTCATGAAAAGTAACACTTTGTAAGTAGATACAAGACCAGAATGAAGTTTACAACAAAAGGAAGACAACAGTATTTAATATAGACCTATAGTTATCTGAAAGTCTCAAAAACATGTCACCTGTGTGTCTCATAAACTTTATATAAGTACGCATATATTATCCAGTGATAAAGTTTTGTGGGTTGTTTAGGAGCCCATGGACTTATGGGTCCCATAAGATAGAAATAATGTAAATAATATTTAAAGTGTGTAATGCAACAGTCCTCAGACATAACACATACACATGTGTCACAGTGTGTTCAGTTTGCTCTACATCTGTATTCCGCAAGCCAACGTACGCTGTGTGGTGGAGGGTACTTTACAAACCACTGTCACTCCTCATCTTTCTGTTCCAGTCACGAATGGTTCACCAGAAGCATACAGAGAGAAGATAGTGACGTAAAAATGTATTGATATTTCTCTTATGAATTGCGAAGACGTTGAGTTTATAAGACATGAAGAACAGCAAACACAAAGTACAATACATTATGGTGGCACTACTCATAGTTCTAGTATTCAGTCAACTTTTATTGTTCAATCGATCTACAGAGGTTGGACAAAAAATATAAAGAGGCACTATGAGGAACGAATGTGTGACTATAAATGCAGAAGCTAGACATTCTGCAGTTGAATTTGACCACAAACGGTCCCGGTGAAATATCCATATGTTATTGGGGGTCAGAGCAGTGTTCTATGTTGTCGTCAGTGCATTTCATCAGAGCTCTGTGCATTCGAACGTGGTCACATAGTTGACGCTCGTATGGTAGGTGCTTTCGTAACCAAAGTAGCCGAAGTCTTTGGTGATTCAACAGCCACTACGGCGAAGACTTATACCATGCAGAAGGAAAAACAGGGGAAAAAAGTCATCCACTAATTCACAATGCGGACGAAATTATTTGTTCAGTGATCGTGATAAAAGATCTCAGAATAAGAATAAAAAAGTCACTGCAGGATTAAATGTTACACTCACAGCACCAAAAACAACCCAAAGAGAACTCCAGGAGAGGGGAGTTGGGCGCCGAGCTGAAATTCTAATACTGTTCATCGGTGATGTAAATGTTCATAGCAGTGAAAACGTGCTGATGAAGCCATAAAACCTGGATTATGGAGCAATCGAGAAAACTCATTTATTTATATTAGTCTTGTTTCACGCTGTCTCCAACTTCTGCCTAAGGTTATGGTCCGAGAGTGAATCATGGTGGTGGTTACACGGAACCCCATGATTACTCTGCAAGGTCGCCGTATTGCTAAGAATTATTTGGCCATATTGAACGATCAGGGCCATTCCATGGTACAATAATTGTTTTCCATTGGTGATTCCAAGCCGACACAGCTCCTGTTCAAATAGCTCATATCCTAGTCCAGTATTGCAAGGACAAGGATCAGTTGTCACAATTCCCTCGGCCAGCACAGTCACTAAACCTCGATATTATTGATCCCGTGTGCCACCCCCATCGCGAACTTGCACAGAAGGAAGAGTAATATTTGAAATCACTACTTCGAAAATGAATCATCCATTTTTATTAGTGTATACCAACTACATGAGTCACCTTTCTGTATGAGAAGCAGACCTTAATCCAACCCCCACCGCCCCCCCCCCCCAAGAAAAAAGGGTCGTAAATGGATCAGTGTGTGTGACGTCATGACAGTGCCGGTTTGCGGAAAGAAGATGATTTCGACGACATAATACATACAAACAGAGATGAAGTAATGCGATACTATACTAGTGGATAATTGCTAATAATTGTAGAAATATTCGATAACACAGGAGCGTATCGACCCACTAATTGACATAAGATAAGCAGGATCCAGAGTCACCGGACATTCTTGTCATAGCTGTAACTGTCTGCTCCTAGCACTCAGTAGAGTTTAATCAACTTTAAGTAATGTCATGTCCATTCAGAAGTGACGTGAGCTCCAAGTCAAGTAGTACCCCCACACACATGCACATACACACACACACACACACACACACACACACACACACACACACACACACACGGATATATGACACACCCACTCAGCCGGCCGAAGTGGCCGAGCGGTTCTAGGCGCTTCAGTCTGGAACCGCGCGACCGCTACGGTCGCAGGTACGAATCCTCCCACGGGCATGGATGTGTGTGATGTCCTTAGGTTAGTTAGGTTTAAGTACTTCTAAGTTATAGGGGACTGATGACCTCAGAAGTTAAGTCCCATAGTGCTCAGAGCCATTTGAACCATTTGAACACCCACTCACGCACCCATACACACACACACACACACACACACACACACACACACAGTCGGCCGCTAAAAAGGCAGTTGAGGAGCTGTGTGACGTATGGAAGCTAAGAGCACTGTTTGTTCAGTGTGATAAACCAAAGAATGAAGTGACAATCTTTTAATGTCAGACATAAGATTTTTATTTGTATAAGGGGCCCGAGGCCTTAAACGTTTCGTTACCCAGTAATAATTATTTATGCAGTTTTAAGTCTCCATTGTTTCTATGAAAATAGCCTGACAGCAGTAACACAGGTGGTACTATTCTGACATCACAACGTACAACACAATGCACAGAGTAATGCAACCCTCAGACCTAACAAGCGCACTGCAGTTCTACAGCTATACTCAGCAAGCCAGCCTGTGGTGTGTGGTGGAGTGTACTTTGTGAACTATTGTCATCCAGCATTGCTGTTCCATTCACAATCTGTTTACAGGAACAACGACTGACAGTAACCATCTGTGTGAGATGGAATATCTCTCCAAAGTTTCCATCATACACTGTCTTTCCATAATAATAATGTCGTGTGACTAGGGCCTCCCGTCGGGTAGACCTTTCGCCGTGTGCAAGTGTTTCGATTTGACGCCACTTCGGCGACTTGCGCGTCGATGGGGATGAAATGATGATGATTAGGACAACACAACACCCAGTCCCTGAGCGGAGAAAAATCTCTGGCCCAGCCGGGAATCGAACCCGGGCCCTTAGGAGTGACATTCTGTCGCGCTGATCACTCAGCTACAGGGGGCGGACTATCTTTCCATGAGATATGCCTATGTGGAAGCAATACGTATTGGCTGACTATTCTAGGAATGTTATTTTTATAATAACTTGTTTGTAAAAAACATGAACCTGTTCTTCAAGATGCACAGGAGTCAAATGAAGAGACCTACACGTTTAAGCTTGTTAGAAACGATGGTAGTGGGGAGTAGGGGGAGATCGAATTTAGCTGGATCATTGACTTTGACATTATATCAATGTTCCCCTATTGGTCCATGGGTACGCCAACAATTTTATATCACTTGACCGGTATTAAGTTACAGTCCATATGTTTAAGGTTCGTGGGTAGGGCAGGGGTTCCCCTGGATATCTTGAAAACAACTCACCAGTTATCTCATGGAATAACTGAAGTTAACTATTAATGAAGAGTTACAGTACCATATACCATACAATAAGGCGAATAGACAGACTGTGCTGTGTGGGTAGAGGAAATGGGTGTAAATGTATTGCTTGAGCCGTGTGTGGCTCGTGTTCCCGCCATCATGTATTTTACACTCTGTTTTTAAAGTACTTCTGTGGTGTCACCGCTAGACACCACACTTGCTAGGTGGTAACTTAAATCGGCCGCGGTCCTGTAGTACATGTCGGACCCGCGTGTCGCCACTGTGTATTCGCAAACGTAGCGCCACCACAGGGCAGGTCACAAGACACGGACATGACCTCGCCCCAGTTGTACGGACGACATAGCTTGCGACTAGACCTATCAAGTATTCCTCTCATTTGCCGAGAGACAGATTAAATAGCCTTCAGCTAGTCCATCGCTACTACCTAGCAAGGCGCCATGTGTATCATTGCTAATTGCTTACTACTATGCAAGAGATGTATTTCAACAAGAACAAGACTACATTAAAGTTAAGTATATTAAAATCTCTCTTCTTTTCTTTATAGTTTTCATCCAGTCTCCTGTTTCAGAATTTACGCCCGTCTGCGTTAGTTTCGCGTGCACCTAGCCACTCATTGTGTCGAGACCTTAGGGAATCGACACAACAATATTTTGGCGACGAGGATGGGATGCCGCGCCCACGTTGCAGTCTTTGTGTTATACTTGCTCTAATTTGCTCGTGTCATGGCTTCGCCGCATTCTCCAGATGTACTGTCCGAATTTTTTCGCTTGCAGAATCAGCAGACGCAGGCGTTATTGGAAGCCCTTGGACAGCTCGTCCAGGGTCAACGTGCGCTGCAAACCGATGCGGCACCCGCCGCTTCATCGCTACCGCAGCCACACAACGCTGTCGCACCGCCATTTAGGCCCTTTGAGGCCCATAACGAGAGCTGGACTGAGTGGGCCGATCAGTTCAACTTCCACCTCACTGCTTATGGAATTCAAGGTAAAGAGCGGCAGCCGTTTTTGCTTTCTTGTGTCGGTGTGTCTACCTACCGGGTGATAGTGAAATTGTTTCCCCGACGCGACGTAGCAACTCTGTCCTACGAGGAAATTTTGTCTGCTTTAGATGCCTATTTCAAGGAAACAGTAAATGTAGTTGCCAAACGGTATACGTTTTTTCGTACAAAACGTACGGCCGGTCAGACTAACAGGGAGTGGGTAGCAACTTTGCAAGGCCTTACTAGAGACTGCGCGTTTGCCTGTGAATGTGGCCTCCCATATTCAGATACTATGGTGCGTGATGCAATTGCACAGAACGTTTCTGATGTTCGCATAAGGGAACAGATTTTGAAGCTAGTTAATCCCTCCCTGCAACAAGTGATAGACATATTGGACAGGCAAGACACACTTGACTTTGCTCAGGAATCATTTGAAACTTCGCCAGCAGTGTGTCACATTAATCGGCCCGCCGGGCCCGCTGCACGGGACGCTAAGCGGCCCTCGCGCCCGACTTCGCAGCGGCAGCCTAGCTTGCAACCACGTGCGCCGCGTAAGCAAGCAAATGCAGTGAAATCTTGCCCGCGGTGTGCCACTAGACATTCGCGTGAAAATTGCCCGTCACGCCAAGCTATTTGCTTTTACTGCCAAAAGAAAGGACATGTACAAAGTGTTTGCCAGAAAAAGCTTAGAACAGACAATCGCAATAATTCCAGGCCCTTTGCTTCGCGCCGGAATCGAACCCAGGACAATCAGGCTCGTGGACCTTCACCCATGGACATCCATGTAGTACATTCCCACCCGTCCAGTGACACTTTAGCTAACAGTGACTGTGTTCGTCCCACCCAAAGTGTGCGTCGACGTCGCCGGAAATCCCGTAAAGTTGCAAGTGCTTCTGGACCTGTATCAGTTCAAATTGCACGAGACAGTCGCTCTTGTCGTCAACAAGACAATAAACTTTTTGTGGACTTAGACTTTGCAGGAAAAGTGATACCATTCCAGCTCGATACCGGAGCTGCAGTTTCATTGCTCAATCACGACACGTACAAACAACTGGGCGCCCCGCCATTGCGTGCCGCACATGTTACGTTAACTAGTTACTCAGGACAGCCGATCCCTGTGTTAGGACAGTGCAGCCTTCTTGCAACATACCAGGGACAGACAAAACTTGTGTCATTTTATGTTCTTCGTTCCTCTAGTGCAGTGAACTTGTTTGGTTTAGATTTGTTTCAATTGTTTAATATGTCTATTGTAAATCAGGTCCTATCAGTGACTCAGACTGTGCCTTCCGCCAGTGTTTCTAGTCTTTGTGAAGAATTTGCAGACATTTTTGCACCGGGCCTTGGTTGCGCTAAGAACTATGAAGCGCATTTGGAACTGAAAGACAACGCGCAACCAAAATTTTTCAGAGCGCGCAATGTTCCCCACGCATTGCGTGATGAGGTCGCAAAAACATTAGCCGAATTAGAATCTCAAGGTGTAATTGAACGTGTGCAGGCTTCTCTCTGGGCCTCACCCTTAGTCATTTTGCCAAAACCTTCCGGGAAATTGAGACTTTGCGTGGACTTCAAGGCAACTGTGAATCCACGACTTGTGACTGCTACTTTTCCTTTGCCCCGCCCGGAAGATCTTTTTGACAAACTGTGCCCGGGAAAATATTTTTCAAAATTGGACCTAGCAGATGCGTACTTGCAAATACCTGTGGACGAAGAATCCCAGCGCGTCTTAGTGGTTAACACGCATCTTGGCTTGTATCGCTTCAAAAGACTGCCATTCGGGTGTGCATCCGCCCCTGCTTTATTTCAGCAATATTTACAAACTATTTGTGCGTCGGTCCCTACTGCTGCGAACTATCTGGACGATATTGTGATCTCAGGAAAGACAGAAGCCGAACATTTGCAGAATCTCCGGACCTTCTTTCAGGTCTTGCGTCAGAATGGTCTTCGCTTGAGGAAGGACAAATGTGTGTTTTTTGCTCGTGACTTACCGTACCTGGGGCATGTCATAAATGCCCAAGGAATACATCCGAGTCCAGAGCACCTTCGTGCCATTCAGGACTTGCCGTCACCGCAGAACTTAAAACAGCTACAGAGTGTGCTGGGTAAGGTAAATTATTATCACCGTTTTGTGCGCAATGCTTCTTCCATTTCAGCTCCGCTTCATCGCTTACGCCGTAAAGGTGTTCCGTTCGTCTGGACGACGGAATGCGAACGCGCCTTTCGCCAGTTGAAATCGGCGTTACTTTCAAATACTTGCCTTACGCCATTCGATCCCCGAAAACCCCTTTTGTTGATGGTTGATGCATCGGATTTCGGGATCGGTGCTGTGCTTGCGCACACGGATGGCTCGCATGATCGCCCTATTGCCTTTGCGTCAAAATTGCTCTCATCTGCGCAAAGAAATTATTCACAAATAGAGAAGGAAGCTTTAGCTCTCGTGTTTGGTGTTACCAAGTTCCATGACTTCTTGTATGGTCGTCACTTTACAATCATCACGGCCCACAAGCCTTTGACATCGCTTTTTCATCCGAACAAGCCTGTACCTCCTCGTACAGCGCAGAAATTCATTCGCTGGTCTCTTTTTCTCTCGCAGTACCGCTACGATATCTTGTATCGGTCCACTGCTAAGCACGGAAACGCTGATGCGTTGTCCCGTTTGCCTGTTGCTGAGGATAAAGCATTCGATTCTTCCGAACTTGCTTGCATGTTCATTGATTCGGAAGCCGATGACGTGGTCGCATCGTTTCCGATTGATTTTCGTCGTGTAGCTACTGCCACAGCTGCTGACCCTGTCCTTGCTCCCGTTTTGCGTTTTGTTGCTACGCAATGGCCCTTGTCAAAGTCACGGATCGAGGATCCTTTGGTTCGCCGTTTTTTTGCTCACAAGGAGAGACTTTTTGTACGACGTGGTGTTTTGTTGTTGCGTTCCGCTAATGATCAATCCCGAGTCGTGGTCCCACGTTCGTTACAGTCCTCTGTCTTAACGTTTCTTCACCAAGGCCATTGGGGTATAGTGCGAACGAAACAACTTGCTCGGCAGCACTGTACTTGGTTCGGAATCGATGCTGCGATTACGAATATGTGCTCCTCTTGCGTGGCGTGTGCCGAACAACCATCCGCACCGCCGCGGAAATTCTTTGCATGGCCGAAAGCCACTTCCCCTTGGCAACGCTTGCACATCGATTTTGCTGGTCCATTCTGGAATGCTCGATGGTTGGTTGTGGTCGATGCTTTCAGTAATTTTCCTTTTGTTGTCCGGATGTCTTCCACGACGTCTTCTGCCACCATCCAAGCCTTGTCTGCTATCTTTTGCATTGAAGGTCTTCCGCAGACTATTGTTTCCGACAATGGCCCACAATTCATGTCCGCAGAATTTCAGTCGTTCTGCAAGGCCAATGGTATTCAACATCTGACATCCGCGCCGTTTTCGCCTCAGTCAAACGGTGCCGCTGAACGATTGGTCCGGACTTTCAAGTCCCAGATGTTGAAATTGAAAGAGTCGCATTCTCGGGAGGACGCTTTGTTGCTCTTTTTGTCTTCGTATCGCTCTCAGCCCCGCGATGGTCGCTCGCCGGCTGAATTGCTCCATGGTCGTCCTCATCGAACTCTGATGTCTTTGCTGCATCCGCCACATCCGGTTCCTGTGCAGCGGCAGACTCCTGCTTTTGCTCCTGGCGACGTTGTCTATTATCGCAACTATCGCGGTTCACAGCGTTGGCTCGCAGGGCGCATTCTTCGCTGCCTCGGCCGCGCGATGTATTTGGTTTTGGGGGCCTCTGGTGAGGTGCGTCGGCATCTCAATCAGCTGCGCCTCTGTCGTCGCCTGGGTTCTGCCGCTCCCCGTCTGCTTTCAGCGACGGAGCCGTCCGGTCAGCGCCCTGGGGACCCATCTACTGGCTCGCCTCATCCCCAGGTGTTACCGACGATGCCTTCCATTTTGCCTCATGGCGTCGCGCCGCCGCAGCCGCCGCCGGCGCCGCCAGCAGCGGACGCTTCGCTGCAGCTGCCTCGCGCCTCCCTGGGTCACGCGCCGCCGCTTGCTTCCCGTGACCAGCCGTCCTCCGCCATGGACCTCTTGCCCGCTCCGGACCAGATGTCGTCTTCGCCCGTCGGGTGCTCCGACCACATGGAGGTCGACCCCGCGGCTCCTCTTATATCATTACGTGCGCAAACACCTCATGTTGACGTGCACCCTGGACTAGGTTTGCAGGCGTTTCCTAGCTCCCCTCGGACCGAATGGCCGGGTGCGGGTGGCACAGCCTCGCCTGTTGTTAGGCTCCCCACCTCATCGCATACGTCAACATGGGGTCCTCCCCACGGCGGGCGGAAGCCTTATCTCACGACCGTTCGCCGATTTGCGGGGGAGGAATGTGGTGTCACCGCTAGACACCACACTTGCTAGGTGGTAACTTAAATCGGCCGCGGTCCTGTAGTACATGTCGGACCCGCGTGTCGCCACTGTGTATTCGCAAACGTAGCGCCACCACAGGGCAGGTCACAAGACACGGACATGACCTCGCCCCAGTTGTACGGACGACATAGCTTGCGACTAGACCTATCAAGTATTCCTCTCATTTGCCGAGAGACAGATTAAATAGCCTTCAGCTAGTCCATCGCTACTACCTAGCAAGGCGCCATGTGTATCATTGCTAATTGCTTACTACTATGCAAGAGATGTATTTCAACAAGAACAAGACTACATTAAAGTTAAGTATATTAAAATCTCTCTTCTTTTCTTTATAGTTTTCATCCAGTCTCCTGTTTCAGAATTTACGCCCGTCTGCGTTAGTTTCGCGTGCACCTAGCCACTCATTGTGTCGAGACCTTAGGGAATCGACACAACAACTTCCACCTCACTATGTTAATTTAAATTACTACTGTCACTGAGTTGCCGCTTTGCCTAACTGTGAGCGGCGTTAGTAGCGCGTATCGATATATCCCCTCTCGTAGTATCTTTGCTCGACTGATACTACTTCCCAGTCGTTGATTGTCGTAAGCTGGTTCGGGTAAGCGAGTTCCGGTCGCGAGGTGGCGCTGCCAGTCGGTTGGAACGCGTCTGGAGCGCAGTCCGGACCTGCCTGTCGGGGAGTTGCAATGCGGCACTAGTGCAGTCAGGTTGGAGCTGTGAGGTCTGCGTCGACATGGCTCACCAGACCGCTGCCGCCATGGATCACTTGAGCCGGGCCACGGTCTTGGTGGAGCGTCGGTCGGTCGTCCTACCGGACGACGCGTTTTGGCTCGTCGATCGTTCATGAGTCGGCTGTGTGTGTGTGTGTGTGTGTGTGCATCGCCTCCCGATATGTCATCGTATTGTCGACATTCTGAGGGTAGGTCGGTCGGCTGCTGCGAACCAGGGAAGTTATCTCCGCCCTGTGCAGTCGGCTGGGTCCGCTGCCGGTCCCTGCGCAGTGTCGGAGCGTGTGTGAAGCTGTCCGATCGCGTACGAGCTTCGTGGTTCACCGACCCAGGACGTCAAAGTTGAGTAGTGGTTTCAACTACCGAAGCCACGTCCATTCATGTTGTGGTGGTTCGTTTCGGTGGTTTGCTGTTAGGGAGGTTTTCCTGTGAGAAAAAAAAAATGGTTCCAATGGCTCTGAGCACTATGGGACTTAACATCTATGGTCATCAGTCCCCTAGAACTTAGAACTACTTAAACCCAACTAACCTAAGGACATCACACAACACCCAGTCATCAGCAGGCAGAGAAAATCCCTGACCCCGCCGGGAATCGAACCCGGGAACCCGGGCGCGGGAAGCGAGAACGCTACCGCACGACCACGAGCTGCGGACTGTGAGAAAAACCAAGTGTTTCTGTCGCTGAAATTTAGTCGCCGTGCGGTGCAATTACCTTTTTTGGTTGACTACAATTCGAGTGCACCAGTAGAATTTTCTGCCTTGTGGCCGTCAGTGTTCCGGTTACCTGCCCTGACCATTAACGTAATTTCAGGCAGCGTCCTTTGCTCACCTGTTATCGCTGTCCAACATGGTGTGTAATTTTGACAGCTAATACATACTCCATTGTGGATTATCACGTTTGTAACCTTTTGTGTTTGAGTTCTCATGTACTGATTGATGGGAACCAAGTCGTTGTGTCGGTCGGTCCGCCGCCCGCGGTGGCCGAGCGGTTCTAGGCGCTTCAGTCCGGTACCGCGCGACTGCTACAGTCGCAGGTTCGAATCCTGCCACAGGCATGGATGTGTGTGATGTCTTTCGTTAGTTAGGTTTAAGTAGTTCTACGTTCTAGAGGACTGATGACCTCAGATGTTAAGTCCGATAGTGCTCAGAGCCATTTAAAGCATTTTCGGTCGGTCCGTGGCTATCCCCTTTTTGGGTTCGCACGAATTAAGTATAGTTGGACTCACCACCTGTCTCGCCTAACTGAACGAGGGCAGACCGATCCACTGGAGACTCCGGAGTGCCGTTCTTAATTATCCTTTTGGCAGAGTTAATGTTGTTGTAATCTAACTGTATTTTATATTTTTAATTTGGCAAGTTTGGTTATGGGCCTTTACCCCTGGAAACATGTTCTCAGAGTTTCCTTCAAGTTCCCACATTATCGCCTCCTGCTCTTGAAAGGTTATTGTAATTTCCTCTGAAAGATTTTACAAGCTATTGTGGGCTTTCCACCGTTGGTGTTGCAAAAGGGAATTTTTAAACTTGATGTATTGTTTTACCGATTGTTGCAATGTATATTTCCTTAATTTGCAGAATTTAACCTTTCGGCCTTTAACCATCTTATTGCGTTTGTTTGTCTCTTTCTGTGCACCTTGTGGGCCATCAGCCCTGTTAGCCTCTTAAAACATTGTGGCCTTCTACCGTCAGTAATCATCATAGTATATTTGGAATTTTGAAGATTTAATCCAGTGGCCTTCATCCGCTTTGCATGCTGATCTCATATATGTATACGATTTATCTTATTTGTAAATTTAACTGTTTGTCACGTCACTTCAAAGTTGAACTTATTCTAAAGCATCTATTTAGAGGCCTTCAGCTGCGAAGCAAATTCAGTTCTTTCAAAAGTGTATTTGTGTACTAAATGATAATAAATAACAATTGTGAAATGAATCCGACCGCAATTCCCTTGGCCATTTCCACAACCCTAATTACCTGTTAGCCCTGCCTGATTTAGCGGGCGTTTCACTGCTGTGGAATGAAGTATCTCCAGGCTCTATCCATAAAATCGAGAAGTGATGAATACTTGCAATGCGGTCACGGAGAATTTGCCAATTCCGTTTTGATGGAAGGGAAGCCCAATACAGGAAGTCTGCGGCACCATTAGATTACAGTCGAAGGACAGCCAGATTGTTCAATTGGCCTTGCAGAATCCTACAGATAGGTTACGTTCCTTGAATTAGGAAATAAGCTTCTTTAAAGGAAGACAAGTATCGACACATAGAGGGTGGCGAACTACTGTATGTAACAACATGGAACGGTAGTACGCCGATGATCACTGTTGCGAAGTCCCTCGACACGGTAGCAGAGAGCTGTCATTCACAGTATTAGAACAGTGCTCCCAAAGACAACACTGGGCACTGTAGTACCACCACTTCGACTTCTCGGATGGAACCTATTTCTACAAACACCATTCGTCACCGTTGTAGGAGCTTGACAATACTACACTACTGGCCATTAAATTTGCTACACCACGAAGATGACGTGCTACAGACGCGAAATTTAACCGACAGGAAGACGATGCTGTGATATGCAAATGATTAGCTTTTCAGAGCATTCACACAAGGTTGACGCTGGTGGCGACACCTACAACGTGCTGACATGAGGAAAGTTTCCAACCGATTTCTCATACACAAACAGCAGGTGACCGGCGTTGCCTGGTGAAACGTTGTTGTGATGCCTCGTGTAAGGAGGAGAAATGCGTACCATCACGTTTCCGACTTTGATAAAGGTCGGATTGTAGCCCATCGCGGTTGCGGTTTATCGTATCGCGACATTGCTGCTCGCGTTGGTCGAGATCCAATGACAATTAGCAGAATATGGAATCGATGGGTTCAGGAGGGTAATACGGAACGCCGTACTGGATCCCAGTGGCCTCGTATCACTAGCAGTCGAGATGACAGGCATCTTATCTGCATGGCTGTAAAGGATCGTGCAGCCACGTGTCGATCCCTGAGTCAACAGATGGGGACGTTTGCAAGACAACAACCATCTGCTCGAACAGTTCGACGACGTTTGCAGCAGCATGGACTATCAGCTCGGAGACGATGGCTGCGGTTACCCTTGACGCTGCATCACAGACAGGAGCGCCTGCGATGGTGTACTCAGCGACGAACCTGGGTGCACGAATAGCAAAACGTCATTTTTTTCGGATGAATCCAGGTTCTGTTTACAGCATCATGATGGTCGCATCCGTGTTTGTCGACATCGCGGTGAACGCACATTGGAAGCGTGTATTCGTCATCGCCATACTGGCCTATCACGTGGCGTGATGGTATGGGGTGTCATTGGTTACACGTCTCGGTCACCTCTTGTTCGCTTTGACACCACTTTGAACAGTGGACGTTACATTTCAGATGTGTTACGGCCCGTGGCTCTACCCTTCATTCGATCCCTGTGAAACCCTACATTTCCGCATGATAATGCACGACCTGATTTCTCAGGATCTATGCACCCAAATTTCGTGAAAATTTAATCACATGTCAGTTATAGTATAATATAGTTGTCCAATGAATACCCGTTTATCATCTGCATTTCTTCTTGGTGTAGCAATTTTAATGGCCAGTAGTGTAGTTACTATTTTGTGCATAAAGAGATCACGACTCTGGTAATTTTGACAGCTTCTGTTCCATTAAAAACTATTTATGGCTGATGGGTGCCTAACATTAGTTATCAAAAAGGTACAACTCTGAAGGACAGATTACTTCTATGCGCTAATGGACATAATATTATGTGTATTTCTGGTAATACGGTATTATGGCGATGATGCTGGCAGCCTGGAGCTGTTGCTGCTGGTAATCTAGACATGGTTAACAGTTTTCTGTCGTTTTATGATACAAGTGATCATTGTCAGTGTTTCAGGGATGGTGATCCCCTTCAAAAAAATAATGCAGCTTTCCAGCTAGCTGACAGTGATTTTTGTGGTGTTGTTGCTGTTGAGGTTAGACCTGGCAGACAAAAAAATGGTTCAAATGGCTCTGAGCACTATGGGACTCAACTGCTGTGGTCATTAGTCCCCTAGAACTTAGAACTACTTAAACCTAACTAACCTAAGGACATCACACACATCCATGCCCGAGGCAGGATTCGAACCTGCGACCGTAGCAGTCGCACGGTTCCGGACTGCGCGCCTAGAACCGCGAGACCACCGCGGCCGGCCTGGCAGACAGACAGTCGCAATAGCCTGAATAAGGGAGCTTGGTGGATGCCTGGAGGAAGATAAAACAGCTATTCTCTGGAAAAAAATTGTGCAATATCCTGATGATAACGAAGAAGTTCGGCGTTTCTGGGAAGATAATGCAGCTACTCAGTACGAATAGAGCGATGATACTGTGCTGCTGTTGATGGTGCAGAACTTGGAAGCGGGTCTGCAGCTGCTTAGTATACCATTGATAATGATGGGTATGCTGGTGCTGTTGCTGGACACAGCAGAATTGGGAAAAAAAACTTGCTTCAGTAACTTGATGGGAGTTAACTCAATGGGCGTTTCCGGAAAGATAATACAGCTGTTTAGCATGACTACTTTGATGTTGTTGGCGCTATTGCATCATCACAGATGACAGTATGTTGCTGTAGATGAAGGGAGGGATAACGGTTTGTGTTTCAGGTGAGATGAACCCGTTCATGAAGATAATGCAGTTGTTTGGCATGATGACAGTGACGGTGCTGGGCATGCTCGTGCTGCTTCTGGTAACGCCAGACCTGGAGGACAGCTTGCTGCGCGTAGTGGGTCGCTACCGGCACCGGCGTGCGCTGTCGCACTCGTGAGTACAATCCTTGCATCTGTCGTGCATATCAGACCTGTATCTTATAATTATCTGAACACACTGATTAAGTTTAGCAACATGTAGCACCTTTAGAGATTATAATCTATTCACTAACAGTAAGAAGGAACGATACGAAACCCATTATCTTTTTGCTCCACTGGAGGTAATTCGTTTTCTTTCTAGCAATAATCATCAGGCCAAGATTGTGAAATAGAATAATACAAAAATATGCCATAGCAGCAGGTGACATACAAATAGCAACATTAAGTCTCAGTATAAACAAACACTAGGAAAAAATGCGCATGAAATTTTAGCCAGGCTGGATGACGAGCTCATGCTAGGATGGGTAATTCTAGCTTATGTAATTGTGCAGTGGCTCCGACTGCCAGATTCTCACGGCGTTTGGGTAAAGTTATTTTATGTTTTGTACTGCTTAATATCAAATGTTGCTAAGAGTACGTTATCTGTTACGATGACTCATTTTTTTATTTAAATCATGTTGTAATTATAGTTATTATAACCGAAGCCAGCTACTATCTACAAAGCGAAATTAAATTTCGATTTGTCATCTTACTTTTTAATTTTACAATTCATTGATTATTCCACAGAGACTGTATCAGTAAAGAGTGAGACATTTTTTCTGTTTCTTCACGCACATATGACAAGTAAAATTTTCGTAATGGAGTGTGGCTGTTGTCTACGTTGTTCTTATTATTTGGACTGGGAATAGTAATTCACGTTTGTAAATATCTGATCAGAAGCGTGCAGCAACTAAATTCTAATGAAAGAATCTTTCGTCAAACGATAGAAACTACGAATTATTGAAAACTGTAAAAAGTAATTAATCAATAGATGACAAATACTGTATATCGGTCTGTGATATGGCAAATAGGTATGTTTTTGTTTGCCAAAACTATCTTGCTCGACGGAAAAACTATAGATTCTACCCTAACAGAATAGTGGCGAGTTGATCAAACAGAAGAAGATAAAGGGTGTTTGATACCTTTCATGCTTCGTCGTGACATAAAACGCAGCTTTTTATCGAAAAAGTGCTGCTCCACCAATCAACAAATAGTTAAGACTTGTGTATAACGTACTGCCTGAGGGTACGCAGGAACTTTCTGTATAATGTCTCAGAGCTTCTCTCACTGGCGAAAGAATCAGTGTACTGAAGTCTGTGTTCTGTTCAGAGCAGTAGTACGGTAACAGGGCGGGTTCTGACTAAACTTGCTGATATCAGCTTTTTTTGCATCTGGTGCCACATTACAACTGAGACAACTGTCCTTGTAATATACAGAAACACTCCTCCCCTCCTCATACCTCCCCTACCCTACCCTCCAAACCCCTCTCCTCAATCCGCCACTTTCCTCTCGACCAGTGGCATTACTATGCTCTCACCAGCCAATCACCAGAGGCGATTTGCTCCTGGCCAGTTTGCTCTCTGTTCAAGGTCTGTGCTCTATAGTAAGAGGACCAATATTAATTAGACCAATTGGCAAACTGGTGAACAGGTAGGGTAGGCAAAAATGCAGATGGAAAAGCCTACATTATTTGTATAACTGCTTCCGTTCTTGTAGATAAAGAGGCATCCAGTCCATATGTAACTGCACATTTTAAATAATTAGCTCCTAGCTTCAAGTACAGGTCTCCATGTTTCAAAACTTAGAATTGCTATAACAAATTAAGTAGAACTCTTCCTTTTGAGCAGTTGCAAGAGACTGCTCAGTTTTGCTGTGTTGTGAAGGGACCATGTCTTTTTATAAGTAATAACAAAAATATAACAAAATAACTAATGGTTTTATTAACAATAAATAATGTGAACGATTACTTTCAACAATTATGTTCTTTTGTGTTTCAAAGATGATTTATAGAAACGTATACAACAGCGCGTATTTTGAAGGGGTTTTCACAATAATGGTTTTATTACTTTTAAGGGCAATTTATACATTTTTAACTTAGTACTCTCAGGTGTGGAAATATAATTCATTTATACTAAAACTGGTAATTAACCTATATATCTCATTCATCAGTCAATCATTATACAATTCAATTTTTACTCTTTATCTACAGCTTTTATATAGTACTTACTTTGAATTGGAAATAGTGATCTATCAGCAGCCGTCGAAAAGGAAGACACACACACACACACACACACACACACACACACACGCATATCTCCGCTAATAATAATTTGTAAAACCATCATGCAATTCTGTTTGTCTTTGAACACGAAAATCTCCAAAGCTACTAGCAGAATTTTCATGGAAGTTTCCCTGGTATCTTGAGCATAGCTTGAGTCACTGTTTGGACTTGAGAGTATCGGAACTGGATGCGAAAGTTAAGGCTATTTATACATATTATAAAAATATATGTATGTTTGTATGTTCTATATCTGTAAAACAATTGGACTGATTTCAAACAAACCTGCTACATGTATCACGTACTGTCTGGAAAGAGTCGCTGTGTTGGTAAGAACCAACAGCCTATCAAAGGGGTAATGGTGGTGGTGAAAAAGGAGTGTAGGCCATGACGTGTGAATACACGGATTTTATTCATCCAGTATTCGAACATGAGAGAACATAGTGACTTGCAGTAAACTTTACATATACACTCCTGGAAATGGAAAAAAGAACACATTGACACCGGTGTGTCAGACCCACCATACTTGCTCCGGACACTGCGAGAGGGCTGTACAAGCAATGATCACACGCACGGCACAGCGGACACACCAGGAACCGCGGTGATGGCCGTCGAATGGTGCTAGCTGCGCAGCATTTGTGCACCGCCGCCGTCAGTGTCAGCCAGTTTGCCGTGGCATACGGAGCTCCATCGCAGTCTTTAACACTGGTAGCATGCCGCGACAGCGTGGACGTGAACCGTATGTGCAGTTGACGGACTTTGAGCGAGGGCGTATAGTGGGCATGCGGGAGGCCGGGTGGACGTACCGCCGAATTGCTCAACACGTGGGGCGTGAGGTCTCCACAGTACATCGATGTTGTCGCCAGTGGTCGGCGGAAGGTGCACGTGCCCGTCGACCTGGGACCGGACCGCAGCGACGCACGGATGCACGCCAAGACCGTAGGATCCTACGCAGTGCCGTAGGGGACCGCACCGCCACTTCCCAGCAAATTATGGACACTGTTGCTCCTGGGGTATCGGCGAGGACCATTCGCAACCGTCTCCATGAAGCTGGGCTACGGTCCCGCACACCGTTAGGCCGTCTTCCGCTCACGCCCCAACATCGTGCAGCCCGCCTCCAGTGGTGTCGCGACAGGCGTGAATGGAGGGACGAATGGAGACGTGTCGTCTTCAGCGATGAGAGTCGCTTCTGCCTTGGTGCCAATGATGGTCGTATGCGTGTTTGGCGCCGTGCAGGTGAGCGCCACAATCAGGACTGCATACGACCGAGGCACACTGGGCCAACACCCGGCATCATGGTGTGGGGAGCGATCTCCTACACTGGCCGTACACCACTGGTAATCGTCGAGGAGACACTGAATAGTGCACGGTACATCCAAACCGTCATCGAACCCTTCGTTCTACCATTCCTAGACCGGCAAGGGAACTTGCTGTTCCAACAGGACAATGCACGTCCGCATGTATCCCGTGCCACCCAACGTGCTCTAGAAGGTGTAAGTCAACTACCCTGGCCAGCAAGATCTCCGGATCTGTCCCCCATTGAGCATGTTTGGGACTGGATGAAGCGTCGTCTCACGCGGTCTGCACGTCCAGCACGAACGCTGGTCCAACTGAGGCGCCAGGTGGAAATGGCATGGCAAGCCGTTCCACAGGACTACATCCAGCATCTCTACGATCGTCTCCATGGGAGAATAGCAGCCTGCATTGCTGCGAAAGGTGGATATACACTGTACTAGTGCCGACATTGTGCATGCTCTGTTGCCTGTGTCTATGTGCCTGTGGTTCTGTCAGTGTGATCATGTGATGTATCTGACCCCAGGAATGTGTCAATAAAGTTTCCCCTTCCTGGGACAATGAATTCACGGTGTTCTTATGTCAATTTCCAGGAGTGTAGTTTCACATTTATGAAAATTTTTCTGGCTTACGAGACCCACAAAATGAAGAAAGGATTAAAGTTTAGCGCTTACTATGTTTTCGATTGTGATTCAGTAAAACTGTCGCATCAGTAACGACGTTTTAATTTATTACTACTTCACTACCAACTGTATTCTCGAAACGTTTTGTGGAGAGTGTTCACATAAAGCACTCAATATACAAACAAAATTGTATCATTGTATGGCATATAGCTCAGCAAATATAATATCATAAACACAGAGAAACATGAAAACTGCTGTGTTGTGTATGCCGTTTGAATTTAGTACTTCTTTCACACTGACTCTATTCACAACTCATTTAGCAGACAGTCTCCACATGCGCCAATGAATGCACCTACAAAATTATATCATTGTACAGCACAGAGGTAGAGGGAGGTGGAGATGGACACAGAAAGGAAGAGGAGCAGATGAACAGCCAGAGAGGGAAGAGCAGGTGGACATAGGAAGGAAAGAGAAGGAGATGGACAGAGGGTGCGGGAGGGAGACATGGACTCAGAGATGGGGGAGTAACAGATGGATGGAGAGAGGCAGGAGGAGATGGACAGAGGATGATATGTGGAGGAGGTGTACAGAGATAACGGGGAGAAGGAGATGGGCAGAGAGGGATCAGTGGAAATGGACAGAGGGAGGGGAAAGGAGGAGACTGACTTATAGAGTGCAGAAAAATACATATCCAGGCAATTCTAAGCACTCAGCAAGTATACAATACATTCAGCCTACATAATATGCAGTCTTTTATATTGTACACACAATATAAAAGGCATATATAGTGCACTAGCAATCACACATATACATTCACACTGCTACAACAAACATTTTATCCACCCATTCCATGCACACATTCATTTTTTTCAAATAAATAACCATCCACACCATCAGTCATTCAAGTGAATGGTGTGAGAAAGGGTGGATCCCAATCCCACTCTGCAGATGGGCCATCATGATGAAACATAGTGACTTTCAGCTGCAGTGGAGTGTAAACCTCATGACCATGACAGTTGAAAGAGTACTTGGCACACCATATATGGAGGGCTGCCACCACACTAAAGCAGGAACATCCTGTGATCTTCCTGTATGAGAGTTTGAGGTCATGCGATGCACAACATTAGTCCACCTATTGGGGGGGGGGGGGGGGCATCAGCATCCATATGGTACACGTTTATTTTAGGTCTGAGTCCCACAAACTCAACTGCCTCCTAGCCGAATCCATTACCTGATGCCACCACATACTGAATCTTTTTGTTCAGCCAGACGTTTTCCTCTATGGATGGGAAACAGAATCCTCCAAACAGCATGCCCATATGTGTTGTTAATATCCAAGAAAAGGATAGAACTCAAGACATTAGATGAACTGTGTTCTTCTCAGTCATTCATGAGTTATTGTCCTTCGTGTACCTATACATAGTCTCTGTGAATCCCACATTCAAACAGGACCAACATGTCATCATCAGTCAACAGTTCGAAGCTGACATATGTTCCTCTTAACATTGTACCCCTTGAAAGCCCTGGTGTGGTGTAATAGAAGGCATGATTCGGATATTATACTCCAGAATTTCTCTAAAATTTTCTCGAGGGGATGTGCATCACTGTCATATAAAATCTTGCATACTCTCTGAAGTCAGCGATGTCGAATGCATGACAAACATTCAAAGCACGCTCATATACCACATCCATTATGACAGTGCCTATTGGTTTACTGTAGAATGCAGTTATGTCACAGTACGTGGTTTAGTGGAGTGCGTCCATCAAATCCAGGTGTTCTTACAGAAAGGCCTCCACATTCATCACAAGCTAAAACTGTGCGTTGTCAGGATACACATCTCTATTGATAACGGTATCCATCAGACGCAGTGTCTCATCAAGTTTCAGAAGAGATGCATGCATGAAACGTGAAGCGTTATTCCTGGTGTGATTTGCTTGGAGCATGAAATGTATTTTTATGCATCGTGAGGTATGACTCTGACCTTATCACCGTTCAAGCCGAAATCATCCAAGTGTTCAATGTGGAACTGAGCACCACTACCACTCAAATGACTGAATAAGATGGTTATTTCCCATGGCACTTGGTATTTAAAGTCGAATGTGTTGCAACCTGTGCCATGGAACGTCCCCTTTAGATAAATGAAGTGTCTACGTGGAGTTTCAGTTTCTCTACCTACGGCAGCCCATAAATAGGCAATCAACTGCCAACTCACAAAAGGCCTCATTCAAATAGAAGTACATTATGGAAATGTTCCAACAAATCTCATCATCACTCATTGGAAGTCTTTAGAGCTCAGATAACCACCTTTTCGCAGGATTATCCCAATGTGTGGTTCGAAATGATTGAGAGTAGATTTATATGAGCATCCAACGTGATATGCAGCCACATATGCCACGTCTAGTAGAGTGAATTTGATGTGAGAGACAGTAGTATCACCTGCACAACGCTAGTAAACACTCGAAGTCAGCGTATATGACTACAGGGCATCGCTCCTTCTGGTGGGCATTCGTAAACTTTAACATCATTTTATCATTGGTATGCACACACCAAATCCTGAGCCAAACAATCAGTCTGTTGCTTTTCTAAATACTAGCTCTTAGTAGAAGAGTTAAGGCATATATAGCAAAAATGCCTTCTCCATTTTTATTTTACTCAACTACGAGGAAAACAGGTGGGATACATTTTTGATTTAGACTTAACATGGCACCTCGCCCTTGGAAATTAGCAACAAATCTGTGTGTTTCTGACTCCGACCATATACTTATGAAAAGTAGAAGAGTCCTACAGTGAGAAATTCTGCACATTCTACTCATCATGTTTTGGGGTACTTTTATCTACATCCTGAATGTAAACGTAAACTGAATAATGAGAGCTCTCTCTCGAATTATTGACTTTTTTTTATTTTGATGTCGAACGATGTGAGCCCCGCATACATTATGTAAGGTGGGATGGTTGTGGTTGTAGTAGTGCACATCCCTGATACGCAAAACTAATGTCCTCGTGATCGTACAACGCGGTGAAGCTCCCTATACAATAATGCTAATTTACATTAAAATATCATGAAACAAGTCATTCAGTGGATAATGTCTTATTAAATCTGAATTTAAAAAGGGTAGGTCCACCTATAAAAGTTAATAATCATGCATGAAATAGACAGGTCAACCACCACATGAAACCACGTTTTAGTTAAGAGAGGCTATTGAATGAAAATACATCCTTATAAAAGATGCCATTTGTTTCACTTGATGGGCGTTAATGCGTATGTTTAACTTCGATCTTGGTACAGCGTTCGGGATCCATTCTACATGCGCAGCACGCGAGGCTGCAGCGAGACCGTTGTTCTTGGGGGCAGAAGGCAGAATGTGTCCTTCCTGAAGTTCTGACTTCTGTCAAGTATGGAAAAATTCCAAGTCATCCACAAATGACCGTAGCCTTCCAATCTCTAATACAGTTATGTTAAGACTACAGCCACCATGTCAATAAAATTCCAAGATTTCAACAGAGCTTCTACCAGGGGGGACCTTTGGTTTTATTTTGTTAGATGGCAAGAAGGACAGAAGCTAACCGTCTTTGTAGCCACGTTCCAAAGCAGCGGCTAAGACGTTGTGTCTTTCAAACCCCACTACATGCTTCCAACGGCCGCTTTTGTATATAAAAAAGACATTCCTTCACGTAGTCCCCGTTTCTTTGCACGAGCGCTTGGTACCCGGCGGACGTGCTACCCCCCCCCCCCCCCCCAATCGCATTAACATGGCCAACTGTGAACAAGGGGAAACAACGAAGGTGGAGGCGGCTTCAGCTTTGAAGCTGAAAATTTATGGCCTTGCTGAAGGTAGAGTACTTGCTTCTCTACCATGTCTCTTTGCTAGGCTGTTGTGTTGAACAGACGGAAAAATACAGCTTCTCACAAACAGAAGTGGACAGCTAATTACGTTACTAACTTGACCATAAGTAATACGTGGAGTTACACATCCATTTTGGAACTGGTAAAACGAATTATGAGAAGACCATCTCAGTTACCCATTCTTATTTTAATAGACTTGGAGAGTACTATGAGAGCATAAAAATTTGAATAGAAATATGTAGGGTGGCGCTGGATGAATAATACAGGCACCTTACAACTAAATGTTTGATATGTACCCTCCAGCATTCCATGTTTCTGCTAATTTCTATCACAAGCCAGAAGTAAATCTGCAAAGCAGTACTGGTCCATCTCAGCAGCTTTTCTCGACATTAATACGTCCTTTTTAGCAACATAATCTTTGACAAGAGAGATGAAACTCAACCATCCAATAAGTGGTTTAAGACTATGTGAACATACGACGTAGAGTATGTGGCTCATTGCCTTACCAGACCCCTCCCTAAAGGAATCTGGAAAAACTTTCCCTGTAACACTTGGTAAAATTTCTGAACAGGTCTGCCAGTGACTTTCCCTGCGGTATTAAATCTTTTGCCTCCCAGATTTTGAAAATCCTCTCTTTCTCCTCATCAGTGCATCGTTTAGCGTGGGAGAGATTGGGGGGGGGGGGGGGGGCTAGGCGTGTCGCTGACAATTTGGGGGAACTTCCTATCCAAATGTCTTGATAGACCTTGAGGAAAGTGGCAGGATATTGGTAGCTTGACTTGGTGTTATTAATGTGAGGTTGTAGAGTCCTCTCCCCAAAAGTACCAGAGACAACAAAGTAGTCCATTGTTGCTCTAGGATTTATCTGGTGATCCTTAACAGAGGGGACAGTAAGGCTGCTGCTGCTAGGTACAGACCGAATTCTCTGCAGAACAGCACACGATGGACTAGTGAGGAACGAATGTGCCATCGTCATTATGCCCATTCAAGGTGAATGCATCATTTTCTATGTAACTGATTGAAGCAACTAATGTATCATCGTTAGATCCGGCCACAGTGGTTTTGTTGATGGTGCAAAGCTTCCTGAAGATGTTTCCAGTAGTCATTGAAAGGAAGAAGCTATACTGGTAAGTATCCTGCGCGTGTAACAAACACAATACATATATGCATCCGTCAGTAATAATTTCTGATACTTATGTTCACGTTCAGCAACTTTTCTGTAGCCAGTACGAAATTTTAGGCGTTCTACATTAACATAATTCGATATATAATTCATATATTCTAATAAGTTCCTATTCAATTCAGCATCGATATCTTTTGCCATTTTCTCGTCAAGTGTATCTAGAGAAAACAAGATCAGACATCGTAAGTATCGCACACAGGTGAAAAGTACCTGTAGAGGAAGAAACAGAAGTAATACCCTTACGTACATGGTTCTCCTCAATCGGATCAAAATCCCATAAAATATGTGTTGAGAACTGCAATGTAATAAATTTATCCAGGCCACATATAGTATTAAGATAACCTAGATAAAACGACTCTCTCTCATAAGCATTGTTAGCAAACGCAGATACTATTGATAATATACACACATGTAAATAAATACATAGCTACATATAAATAGTTATAAATATGTATACTTATGTTACATTCCCACATATTATGAACTACGAGAGCCATGTTTCATCATCAAAGAGCAGTGGTGATAAACTATTAACCTGCTCACACATTATAATCTCATCATACAAACAAAAAAGAAAACATCTTACAAACATTGTTTGCAGATATAAGACATTATGTTTTAAAAACAACACATGGACACATAAAACTAAACTCCATCCAAGCAGGCGTTGGGAGGCCCAACAGTACCGACCGACCGCCGCGTCATCCTCAACCACAGGCCTCACTGGATACGAATATAGAGGGGCATGTGGTCAGCATTCCTGGCCATATGTCAGTTTACGAGACCGAAGCCGCTACTTCTCAATCAAGTAGCTCCTCAGTTTGCCTCACAAGAGCTGAGTGCACCCCGCTTGCCAACAGCAGTCGGCATACCAGATGGTCATCCATCCAAGTGCTATATGGACATATAGACACTGGCAATGATGTACAAGTGCCCACATTACACTGACATTGTAGGTCATGTTTTCCCTTGGCACATACCTCACACCTCTTTGAAATTTGACACAAAAAGGCTGTCAGATGTCAGCGGTCTCCAAGATATCTGGCAGACATCAGATCACAGCTTGCAAGACAATGTATGATAAGAATCTACCCTGTAAGAAGTATATGAGGATTTGGATAAGCAAATACATTATTTATCTAAAAGATAACATCACTTATTGGTTACCCATAGAATGTGCTGCAGTAGCAATTCAATAAAAATAACACAAGGAGTAAAGACGATGGAAGTTAGTTTTCTTCGAATGAGGAGTGTCCTTCAGTTTATATACACACTCTAAGACGTAACAAAATACGACGCACTACGAAGGAATTATCCAAATTTTATGGAAATCAGTAAATCTGAGAGTCATGTACAGGTAACCAGTTACAACAATATCAGAAAAATGGGATTAATTTAGTTAAGAGAAAGAGACTCGCAAACTGAGCAACACAAAAATACTTTGGTTCACCTCTGGCCATTACCCTAATACTTCTTCTTGTTGGTATTGATTGATAGAGTTGCTGGATGTCCTCCTGGGGGATATCGTAAAAAATTCTGTCCAATTGGGATGTTGTATCATCAAAGTCCCAAGAGGATTATGGGGTCCTGCCCATAATGCTCCGAACGTTTTGGAATGAGGAGCGATCTGACGACTCTGCTGGCCTAAGCTGAGTTAGGCGAGCACTTAGACAAGCAGTAAAAATTCTCGCCGTATGTAGACGGGAATTATATTGCTGAACTGCAAGTCCAGGATTGCTAGCCATGAAGGGCAACAAAACGGAGATTAGAATATCGTCGATGTACCACTGTAAGGGTGCCGAAGATGACAACCAAAGGGGTCCTCCTACAAAGTGAAGTGGGACGCCATACTAACACGTTAGGTTGTCAGGCTGTATTGTGGGCGATAGTCAGGGTGGCATCCCACCAATGTCTGTGCTGTCTACCAACACGACTTCGGCCTGGAATCTCAATGACTGAAGTGGAATTGTCTTGAGTGCAACGTCACAATCCGAACTGAGGCCCAAGGGCCAATGCAGATGTGTCTGAAGACCCCTTGAGCAGCAGTGGGACACCAATCTGACTGTTACCTGCCATCTCCATATGGCCCAACAATCTGGAGTGATGGTCTGGGGTGCCATTTCTTTTGACAGCAAGACACCTTTGGTTGTCATCGACTGCACCCTTATAGCATAGCGGTACAATATTCTGTGTCACAATTTTTGGCCTTTGGCAAGTCATCCTGGTATGATATTTCACCGAGATAGTCCCCACTTGCACATGGTGAGAGTTTGTACTGCTTGTCATGCTGTATATCAAACTCTATCTTGACCAATACTGTCACTCAATATGCCTCCAAATTTGAACACATAGAGCGTTATGGGCAGGGTCCTCTAACCAGCTCTGGATTCTGACGATCTAAGACGCCATTTGGATAGAATTTAGCATGATATCCCTCAGGAGGACATCCAACAACTCTATCAATTAACGCCAAGCCGAATAACTGTTTGCATAAGGGCCAGAGGTGGACCAGCACATTGTTGACTCGCTCAGTTTGTGAAGCTCTTTTTCTTGAATCAATCACCAAGTTTTGTGGAATTGTAATCATTTGTTTGTCTGTACATGTATATCAATATTTACCGATTTGCATCCCATTCATATAATTCCTTCATGTTGCGTCTTTGTTTCTTTCATTTTCGCTCTAAAACGTGTAATGATAGAATTTTCCTATATACAAAGTAGCGCACATGGATCCCTGGCTGTAGTTAGCCATCGACCACTGCCGCTTTCAGCACTGTGTACACAAAGTGACTAAAATTATATCATACATCCTTGATGAATTGCATAAACTACATTTATAATGAAAAGTGTTATATGAGGAGCTGAATAAATAACGTATTTTCATAACTAATATATCATTTATCAGCCATACAACTAAAAAATAACTGCACATTATCTGTTGCTCATATATAATTGCTGTTGTCATCACCATTCTTCAGCCTCAGACCTCAAACTTATTGTCAGATGACCTCTTCGAGATTTCGAGTTGATGTGCACTTGAGGACATAATGCAACCACGATACTTTTTAATGCCCTGTAATGTAAACTGTGCTCTCTGTATGATCGTAGCTCCCGAGCGATGTCACCATATTTTCATAACAATCTCTCCCATTATACCAACGATTTCCATGATGAAAACAAGTTACCCATGCAGCAGTTTGTCTAGTAATAGCCCACTATACTTTCCTAAACTACCTGAAAGGTTGTGGAATACCATGTTAATACTCGTCCAGCATTGAACAATGTCATGATTACAACATCCATAAACACTAACTGTCCATACATGTCATAAATCCCCCGTGTATGTGTATTGAGGATTCCATTCAGAGTGGCGTTCTTAAGACACTTGTCATGTCACACCATACCTCTAAATTTATAGTAGATGCTGTATGATTTCTGTGAAAGGAGAGTACCATATGAGTTCAGTGTGGGGTGGTGGAGGGGTGAAGTGGACTGTGGTAGTCATTGTTGGGTTGTGGACCACTGCGTCTGCAGCAGGGACAGTGCCTATCCGTCGTTTCTAGGCCCCTGGTTACCATAAAATACAATACCCCTGCTCTGGAGTTAAATACGTTAGGTATCTGTATTGCTGAAAAATTTTTCAACTATGTTTGCGTTACTGACTTCTAAAAATCGGTTTAGAGACCTGCTCACCAGTCGCATGCATAAATTTTTTTTTCTTTATTGTAATTTCACTCCCCCCCCCCTCCCCCCCCAGCCCCGTATGGGCAGAGGAGGGCTGCCAGCAGCACAGTCTGCCACTCTTCAGCTGAGAGACAAATAGTGGTAAAAAAGATGAAACAAAACATATAAAAAGGCTATAAAAAGGGGAACGTGAGAACATAGTAAGGGGCGAGACAATGAGGATTAAAATACACTCTTACACAGAGACAATGTGGGACATAGTTAGAAAAAATCCACATAAAGATAAAAAACACAGTTGGTGATGTGCATAGTACGTAAAATACACTAAAGTCATACATACAACGTAAAAGTCGGCCACAGTACTAAGGACACACCAGAATAACGACACTTTAAAACCACTACACGAGACAGAGCACACATGACAATGAGTAAAAACTGCCGAGAGAGACCTGCCAAGGGATGGGAGATCTGAGAGGAGGGAAGATTGGGGAGAAGAGGGGACAGTGAAGGAAGGGATGTCAGAGAGGGACGGATGAAAAAATGGGGTGGGTGGAACACTGAGGGACAGGAGATGGGCGAAGTGGGAGAGGGAATGCAAGCCAGGAGTGAGCGCAGAGGCGTGAAAGGGGGTCCGCTGGGAGGAAAGGGGATGTAGGAGGGAGGAAAGAACCACTCAGAGGAAGGCAAAAGGAGGGGAGAGGCAGTCCTGATGAGGGGGCAGAAGGGGTTGGAATTGGTAGAAGGGTAAGATATCAGGACGGAGCTCCATCCAGGAAGGGTAGGAGCTGGAAGGTGCACTGGTGAAGGAGGTGGATGGTGTGGAGATGGAGTGTGGGGGGTACACAATAGTAAAAACGTGACTACAGGTGGAGGGAAGAAGGGATAGCAGACACCAAGGGGTGAGAGGGATCGAGTCTACAGATGATCTACAGGCTTTGGATTTGTTCAATGAAAAGAAGATGTGGGAAGGGAATGAGGTTATATAGGATCTGGGTGGGGGACGGCAGGCATATACAGAAAGAAAGGTGGAGGCCATGGCGTTTTAGGGTTTGGAGGGCCTTATAGAATCTAGGTGGGGTGGAAATCCAGGCGACGCTGGCATAGCAAAGGATGGGAGAGATCAAGTATTTGTAGGTGCAAAGGATGGTGGAAGGATGCAGGCCCCATGTCTGGGTGGACAGGAGTTTCAGGAGGCGGAGTCTATTGTGGGTATCTTTTTGGATCGTAAGGAGATGGGGAGTCCAGGTAAGGTGACAGTCAAGGGTGAGGCCAAGGTGTTTCAGGTAGGAGTGTGGTGGACAGGACGACTATAAATGTTAAGGTAACGAGGGGGTGGTATAAGCTATGATGATTGCCTGGGTCTCAGAAGTGTTGATGCAAAGAAGCCACTAGTTGCACCAAGTGGTGAACTGGTCAAGGTGGGTTTTAAGATTACATTGAGACAATTGATGCGTAGGATAGAGGACCAGGAAGGTGGAGTCATCAGCAAATTGGAGGAGGTGAACAGGCGGGGGAGATTTGGGCATATCTTCAGCATTCAGGAGGTAGAGGAGAGGGGAAATAACGGAGCCTTTGGGCACACTTGCAGTGGCATAAAATGTATGGGAGTTGGTATTGTGGATAGTGATATAGGAGGGACGATGGAAGTGGAAGGAAGCAAAGAGATGGTAGGAATTGAGGGGAAGTGTGTAGGTCTGGAGTTTAAAGAGGAGCCTGGGTTGCCAGACAAAGTCATAGGCGTTCTGGAGGTCGAGGGAAACAAAGATAGTGTAATATGGAACGATGGGAGTTAAGCTGGAGGGAAAGAAGATTGGTAAGATTAAGAAGCTAGTCGCCAGCAGAGCAGAAGGGCCAAAAGCCACACTTGATAAGGGGAAGGTCGTGGTGCTGGTGAGGTGGTGATGAATATGGCGGGAGAGAATGGACTTGAATACCTTACTGAACACGGAGGTGAGGCAGATGGAACAGTAAAAAGAGCTGCCAGATGGGGGTTTGTAGGGTTTAGGGAACAACAGGACGCAGGAAGTCTTCCAAAGGTCAAAGTAAAAGCCAGTGGAGGGGAAGACTTTATACAATGTTCCAAGGAGAGCCACGAAGGAGGGGGTGATTGCTTCAGGTGGCAGTAGGTGACACCATTGTGACCAGGGTCAGTGTTGCGCTTGGAGTGGAGTATGAGTTTATGTCCTGTACTGTAATGGGAGTGTTTGATCTGAGGGGAGTAACTGATCCAAGTACTCGAAACAGGGAGAGAGTAGCAGGATGGAGATATCAGCGAATTCAAGGACCATGGGGGCGAGGGAGTAATCAAAGTGGGGATTGTTGGGAATGGAGAAGACCTCAGAGAGATTGGAAGCAAAGTGGTTAGCCTTACTGAGGTTGTCAGGGGCGGTTGTCATGGAAAAGGGGGTACTGCAGGACAAGATGGCTACGAGTAAGGCAGTGGAAGGCTGACCAGTACTTGGAGGAGTTGACAGGGAGGGTGGCGCCGGTCCAAGAGTTTGTTTGCTGTTAATAGGTTATGTATCACATTACTATATTTTTTCCTTGATTGAATTTCGAGTGGGTTGACAGCAGCTTAATACGCCATTCTACAGCCTATAGAAGATGACAAACAATATGTAAAGGCGAAAAAACGGTGACGTTGTTAATAGCAGTAAAATGGCACAAAGGTGCTCAAGTTAAAACAGAAAAAAACACGTGGTTCACGATGCTAATGAAGACACACAGTAAGTATACAGGCACAATTAAAAAACATGGCGACAGTATCGTTTCTGTTCGCAACACTTTAAAAATTGGACACACAACACTGAACACTCAAACACTGCACCAGAGATTAGAGATGAAGATAAAACACCACAGCCTAAAGCAGACAGGAGGGGGGGGCTGTGTAGAACCTGGGTGGATGAGAGGAAGGAAGGGTGGGGAAAGCAAAAAGGGGGGAGCAAAAAATGGCTCTGAACACTATGGGACTTAACATCTGAGGTCATCAGTCCCCTAGAACTTAGAACTACTTAAACCTAACTTACCTAAAGACATTACACACATCCATGCCTGGGGAGGGGGGGGAGCAAGGCGGACACAAGAAAAGGAGTGGGGAAGACAGTGGAGGGAAAAGAAAAAGGACTTGGAGGGAGAGACTGGAGTCAAGGAGTAGGTAGGTGGAGAACAAATGGGATGGAAGGGAAGCCTGGCAAACGACAGAGGGAGGGCAGGGAAGATGAGGATCAAAGTTGATAAGAGGGATAAATTGAGGGAGAGAGGGAATCATCCAGGAGGGAGAAGTTGATGGAAGCCACCTTGGGAAAGGAGATGAAGGGTGTAAAGGTGGAGGGTAGGTGGGAGACAAGAGTGAAGGCGCAGCAGTGGGTGGGGGCTGGAGAGAAAAGGAGCAACCAGGGGATGAGGGAGATCAAGTCGGCCAGAGGTGTAGAGGACGCCGATATGTTGTAGGAGAAGGAGAAGATGGGGAAAAGGAATCAGGTCATAGAGGACCCGTGTGGGAGATGGGAGGCATATATGGAAGGCGAGGTGGAGTGCATGGCGCTCGAGGATCTGGAGGGACTTGTAGAATGTCGGGGGAGATGGACGTCTAGGCTGGACTAGAGTAACAGAAGATGGGACGGATTAAGGATTTGTAGCTGTGGAGGATGGTAGAGGGCTTCAACCCCCATGTCCAGCCAGAGAGGAGTTTGAGTCGGAGGTGATTGTTGGCTTTGGACTGGATGGAGTGGAGATGAGGGATCCAGGTTTGGTGACAGTCAACAGTGAGTGCAAGGTAGGTGAAGGTGTGGGAGAGGCGGACAGGACGAGAGCAGATGGTAAGGGAAAAATCAAGGAGCCGGAAGGAGCGAGTGCTATGACCTACGATGATTGCCTGGGTCTTGGATGGATTGATTTTAAGGAGGCTAGATCAAGGTGATTCTGGGGAAGGCGTTGGGACCGTTGAAGGGTAGGAGCATGTGCAAGGAGGATAGTGTCATCGGCATACTGCAGGAGGTGGACTGGAGGGGGGGGGGGGGGGTTGGAGCGTATGTGCCATGTACAGGAGGTAGAGGATAGGGGAGAGGACAGAGCTCTGGAGCACACGCGCGGAGCAGTAGAAGGTGTGGGAATCGGCGTTATGGATGGTAACATAGGAGGGGCGGTGTGAGAGGAGGGAGGCAATCAGACGGACATAGTTGATAGGAAGTGTGTAGATCTGGAGTTTAAACAATTAAACAAGAGACTGGGATACCATATAGGCGTTTTCGAGGTTGAGGGAGACAAAAATGGTGGAGCGATGTGAGTAAAGCTGGAGGTAGAGGAGATGAGTGAGGCGTAGGAGTTGGTCATCGGCAGAGAAGGAAGTTCGAAAGCCACATTGAGTGGTGGCGAGGAGATGATGTCAGTGGAGTTAATGATGGATGTGCTAGGTAAGGATGGATTCCAAGAGATCGCTGAACATCAAGGTGAGACATATAGGGCGATGGGAAGAGGCATCAGACGGAAGCTTATTGGGTTTGGAGAACATCAGAATACGGGAGGTTTTCCACAGGTCAGGGTAGAAGGCTGGCAGGGATTACATTGTAGAGGGTTGGCAAGGACTGAAAGGAAGGAGGGAGGGCAGTGTTGGAGATGGTGGTAGGTAATACAGTCGTGGCAGGAAGCAGTGTTGAATTTGGTGTGGAGTGTAAGGCTGAAGTCCTGTGAAGTCATGGGACCGTTTAAGTTCAGATGGTGGTGTGTGGCCCAAGTACTGGAAGCTAGGAGCAAGAGGAGGAACAGTGGTATCCGTACGTTCGATTAAATTGGTGAAGAGGGAATAATCAACATCTTCTCCCTTCATCACCCTTCTCTCTCCTCCTTGACCCTGTCTCGTGATTCCTGGATTATCCTTGGAGATAAGGAAGTCGTGTCGCTGATAACAGCAGAATATGACGTTTCCGATATCATGAGATTTACTGGAATGATCCTCTGGTTTTGTGTCAAGGTTACCTCGTCCCCTCCTGGCCCTGTAACTTCTGGAAACCACATCTATTTACGCTACAAAGCGTTGAAGATAAAGGCGCCAGCGTCTGCCGCTTGATGTCTCCTCCCACAGTAGGTGTGACATTGTTCATGAACAGACTTTTGATAGAACTTCCTGCACTGTACCTGACAGCAGTTTGGACCGTAGATGGCACTGAATGCGGCCACACCAGTCATATCAACATGGCAGATATTGCTAACAAAAGCAGCGGCAGAAGCATATGCAACAGAAACACAGCACTCAGTCATAGTCTACCATATGCTGGCGTGTTGCATCATAGTGACGTCTAACTGGGCTTATCAGCACGAGATGCATTTCACATATTGTGATGGGTGTGGCAATGGACACATAGGGCTATGCATCTATGGGCAGTGATACACCAATAGGCATCATCCACACCACTCCACATTTGCATCCATCCATCCTCCTTTGGCTGACATAGGTCATTCCACAGTGCATCAACATGACCAAGGTCAAGCTTGAGGAGTATGCACCCCATGACTAGCACAAGTCGTATTACAGAGGTTCGATGTAGACCAATTCACAAGCACCCACTCGGAGGTTTGGCAGGTACTACATGAGGAGGGAGTACATACATTACATCTTCAGAAGACACAGGTGCTGGTGGTCCACTATTTTGCTCCACATGCGAAGTTCGAGCAGTGGTTCCCACTATGTTGTGTCAGTTAGCTGTGTCATGCTGCATATGTGTTTATCATGGACAAGGCGTCTTTCACCCATGAGGGTGTGTTCAACATCAGTTGACACGTGTGAGGAGAGGCAAACCTCTATGCCACCACAACACAGGGTCATAAGAAAAAGTTCATCATCAATGCGTGGGCAGGCATGGTCCATGATTACCTGACTGGCCCCCACATGCTTCCTTCATATCTCACAGGCGACAGCTATACGACGTTCATCTAGCATGTTACTAGAGATACTGGAGGAGGTGTCTCTTGTAGTCTGTCCACGTATTTGGTTCCAGCACGATGGGGAACCAAAACACTTCAGTCGAACTGCCAGAACCCAAGTAATACCAATGTTTGGGGGTCACTGGATTGTTCGAAGTGGCCATGTAATGTGGCCACCTCGGTCACCTGACCTCATTCCGCTAGACTTCTTCCTGTGTAGACATCTGTAGACTGTATTGAATGAAAACCCAAGGAACCCGCGGATGACCTAGTGGTCATCAGAGATCCGAAATGTGAAATAATTTGGGTGAAGATCACGGTTAAAGCAGGCTCAGAAATGGTAATTGGATGTCTCTATAGGCCCCCTGGCTCAGCAGCTGTTGTGGCTGAGCATCAGAAGGATAATTTGGAAAATATTTCGAGTAGATTTCCTCACCATGTTTTAGTTCTGGGTGGAGATTTTAATTTGCCAGATATAGACTGGGAGACTCAAACGTTCATAACAGGTGGCAGGGACAAAGAATCCAGTGAAATTTTTTTAAGTGCTTTATCTGAAAACTGCCTTGAGCAGTTAAGCAGAGAACCGACTCGCGGCGATAACATATTAGACCTTCTGGTGACAAACAGACCCGAACTATTTGAAACAGTTAATGCAGAACAGGGAATCAGCGATCATAAAGCAGTTACTGCATCGATGATTTCAGCCGTAAATAGAAATATTAAAAAAGATAGGAAGATTTTTCTGTTTAGCAAAAGTGACAAAAAGCAGATTTCAGAGTACCTGATGGCTCAACACAAAAGTTTTGTCTCAAGTACAGATAGTGTTGAGGATCAGTGGACAAAGTTCAAAACCATCTTACAATATGCGTTAGATGAGTATGTGCCAAGAAAGATTGTAAGAGAGGAAAAGAGCCACCGTGGTACAACAACCGAGTTAGAAAATTGCTGCGGAAGCAAAGGGACCTTCACAGCAAACATAAACATAGCCAAAGCCTTGCAGACAAACAAAAATTACACGAAACGAAATGTAGTGTGAGGAGGGCTATGCGAGAGGCGTTCAATGAATTCGAAAGTAAAGTTCTATGTACTGACTTGGCAGAAAATCCTAAGAAATTTTGGTTTTATGTCAAAGCGGTAGGTGGATCAAAACAAAATGTCCAGACACTCTGTGACCAAAATGGTACTGAAACAGAGGATGACAGACTAAAGGCAGAAATACTAAATGTCTTTTTCCAAAGCTGTTTCACAGAGGAAGACTGCACTGTAGTTCCTTCTCTAGAATGTCGCACAAATGACACAATGGTAGATATCGAAATAGACGACAGATGGATAGAGAAACAATTAAAATCGCTCAAAAGAGGAAAGGCCGCTGGACCTGATGGGATACCAGTTCGATTTTACACAAAGTACGCGAAGGAACTTGCCCCCCCTTCTTGCAGCGGTGTACCGTAGGTCTCTAGAAGAGCGTAGCGTTCCAAAGGATTGGAAAAGGGCACAGGCCATCCCTGTTTTCAAGAAGGGACGTCGAACAGATGTGCAGAACTATAGACTTATATCTCTAACGTCTATCAGTTGTACAATTTTGGAACACGTATTATGTTCGAGTATAATGACTTGTCTGGAGACTAGAAATCTACTCTGTAGGAATCAGCATGCGTTTCGAAAAAGACGATCGTGTGAAACCCAGCTCGCGCTATTCGTCCACGAGACTCAGAGGGCCATAGACACGGGTTCACAGGTAGATGCCGTGTTTCTTGACTTCCGCAAGGCGTTCGATACAGTTCCCCACAGTCGTTTAATGAACAAAGTAAGAGCATATGGACTATCAGACCAATTGTGTGATTGGATTGAAGAGTTCCTAGATAACAGAACGCAGCATGTCATTCTTAATGGAGAGAAGTCTTCCGAAGTAAGAGTGATTTCACGTGTGCCGCAGGGGAGTGTCGTAGTACCGTTGCTATTCACAATATACATAAATGACCTAGTGGATGACATCGGAAGTTCACTGAGGCTTTTTGATGATGATGCTGTGGTATATCGAGAGGTTGTAACAATGGAAAATTGTACTGAAATGCAAGGGGATCTGCTGCGAGTTGACGCATGGTGCAGGGAATGGTAATTGAATCTCAATGTAGACAAGTGTAATGTGCTGAGAATACATAGAAAGAAAGATCCCTTATCATTTAGCTACAAAATAGCAGGCCAGCAACTGGAAGCAGTTAATTCCATAAATTATCTGGGAGTACGCATTAGGAGTGATTTAAAATGGAATGATCATATGAAGTTGATCGTCGGTAAAGCAGATGCCAGACTGAGATTCATTGGGAGAATCCTAAAGAAATGCAATCCGAAAAGAAAGGAAGTAGGTTACAGTAAGCTTGTTTGCCCACTGCTTGAATACTGCTCACCAGTGTGGGATCCGTACCAGATAGGGTTGATAGAAGAGAACATACTGTCACCGAGGAGTCAAGCAGTATATTGCTCCCTCCCACGTATATGTCGCGAAGAGACCATGAGGATAAAATCAGAGAGATTAGAGCCCACACAGAGGCATACCGACAATCCTTCTTTCCACGAACAATACGAGACTGAAATAGAAGGGAGAACCGGTAGAGGTACTCAAGGTATCCTCCGCCACACACCGTCAGGTGGCTTGCGGAGTATGGATGTAGATGTAGATGTAGAGGTGAGGCTACATATGGCACATGATGTTCCTCGCACCATGCCCGGTATCTTTGAGCAAGTGTTGCAGTCATTGATATGCAGATGGCAGGCAGACTGCGACACTATAAGTAGGCTTTTTGAACACAGCCGGCCGAAGTGGCCGTGCGGTTAAAGGCGCTGCAGTCTGGAGTCGCAAGACCGCTACGGTCGCAGGTTCGAATCCTGCCTCGGGCATGGATGTTTGTGATGTCCTTAGGTTAGTTAGGTTTAACTAGTTCTAAGTTCTAGGGGACTAATAACCTCAGCAGTTGAGTCCCATAGTGCTCAGAGCCATTTGAGCCGTTTTGAACACATACTACAACTATCTAATATGCAAGTGGTGAAAGTGTTGTTGTGGGGCCCACCATGGATCTGGTAAACTAATTTAAACAAGTGAATAAAATAGTTTTTATAGCAATGGAAATTTGGTTTTTAAAGTTTGTTTCACATGTTGTTTACTTTGTACTCCTACAATATATTCATTTTCTAATACGAATGGAATAAATGACAATGTGGATTCCTTCGGTCCTGTTGTCAGACGCTTGCCACAGTGTCTACAAATATGGTTACAACCCGTTTCCTAGCATTCATGATTCCAATCCTTTAAAATCAATAAAAGTGCTGACGTCTCGGAATGTCTGCCATGATACATATAATGCCACCGATTGGCACACACTCCATCGAAGTAGACGGCGTTAGCTGCTCCGTAGGCTGACGTTTGCCCCGTAATTTCGATGCTGTCATTTTCTGTCTGTTTCATCCTGTTTACCATAACCCATAACATCGGAGATTCTAAACAGGATTCCGGGAGACGATACGAGTGAGTACCCAAAATAAACCGAACTAATTCTTTGGTGGGCATAACTTCTGTAGTACCACGTCTCGCCCCGAGGAGCGCGTAGGGCGAAGGTTCCAGAGTTAGTAAGCCGAGTGCCCGTCGTTGCAGGTCAGGACTAATTTCGGCTGAGTTTATAGTGACAACCGTTTCGTGCGATTGTCGGTGTTGCAATTGCACATATTCGTGAACAGAGTGCAGCGGTGAAGGTCTACATTTTACTCGAAAAATGCGGAAGAGAAACTCTTCAAATGTTAAAAACGGCGTACAACAACGATGCTATGGGGAAAACTCAAATGTTTCAGTGGTTTTCCCGTTTCAAAATTGGTGCCATGTCAAATAACGACAAATCTCGTTCTGGTCGTCCTTCCACTGCCCAAACACACGAAAACATTGAAATATGCATGATGTCATCAAAGACCATCGACGATAGATCATTGAATAAATTATGGAGCTGTCGGAAGTGACTTGGACTTCTGTACTGAGAATTGTGACAGCAGATATATCAATGAAAAGAATGGCTGACAAATTCGTGCCACGACTGCTGACTGCTGAACAAGAACAAGATCATGGGCAAGTATGTTGTGCTTTGATAGTAGAGTCCCGAATTGATTCAAACCGTTTTCAAAAAGTATCACATCCCACGAAACTTGGTACTATGTCCATGATCCTTGATCAAACCAATAATCAAACCAGGGCAAGACTTAAGTTCGCCTCGCCTGAAGGAAGCTCGTCGGATGAAATCAAGCATTAAGACAATGCTGATTTGTTTTTTGGAAGTGAATCGATTCATCCATTCAGAGTTTGTTTCGCAGAGTTAGACAGTTAACTAGGCTGCTTCTTGAAGGTTTTCAAAAAATTACGCAACAGTGCGCGGCGGAAGCAGCCTGTTTTGTTGCAGTCAGATGGCTGGTTTATCCATCATCACAATGCCCCTGCTCACACAGCTCTGTCAGTACGACAGCTCTTGACCAAAAATGGTACGATCCGTGTTTCTCACTCCTCATAGTCACCCGATCTTACACAATGCGGCTGTTTTTGGTTTCCTAGACTCAAAATAGGCATGAAAAGAAAGTTTTCCTTATATTGCTGAGGTGAAGGGAAAAAAAAGGCTGAGGTGATTTCAAGTAGCACGAAACATGAATTTAAACAACGTTTTTTTTTCCTTTATTGTATTTCAATTCCCCATCGGGGCGGGCTGGCAGCAGCATAGGCGCTGCTCTTCAGCCGAAAGACATAGAACAAAACAATAGAAGACATTTAAAAACAGCAAAGGAGAGAATAAGGTGAACATAAATATAAAAAAAGGGGAACATCATGGAAGGCAATAGACAAAAAACGGGGTGACTGTAAAATGAAGAGAAAAAACTGTTTAAAAGTAGCACACATAAAAAGCCACACACTGCGACGGTTAAAAGAACACAAGGCACAGTAAGACTGGAGCATAAAGGTAGCGACGGACGGCATAGCACATAACGTAACACTGGCGGCGAACCTCAAGGCAGGACACAATTAAAACACACCTCTTGACGCACACGAGAAACAGCACGAAACAACACTGATGTGGCACACTGATGAAGAGCAACACAGAGGATCTGCCAGGCGCTAGGAGATGAGGGAGACCTGGAGAAGGGAGGGAGGGGAAGAGATGGGGGAGGTGAGCGGGGGGCGCGCGGAAGAGGGCCAGGTAGGGAGGGAGAGGCAAATATGGGGGCAGGGTCTCAGGGGAGGGGGGGACAGAGGAAAATCCGCTCTGGGAGAAGGAGGAAAGAGGAAAAGGGGGCCCTGGGGTGGGGGGGGGGGGGGAACAAGGCCAGGCTATAGTTGGAAGGAAGGGTAGATGTCACGGCGAAGTTCGTCATCCGGGAGGGGGAGGCGTTGGAAGTTGCCCTGATGAAGGAGATGGAGGGTGTGGAGGTGGAGAGAGGGAGGGATACAGCGATAGAGGCGCGTTAAACAACGTGTTGAAAAATAGAATAAAATATTAGACGAATGTGTCAGTGCAAGTGGGAGTACTTTGAAAGGAACTGAAGGGCCTCGGTTAAAATGTGAATAAATAAGTTCAAAAAAAAAAAAGAAGTTCGGTTTCTATTGATTACCTCTTCATACACTGCGGACAGAAGCCAGTGTCTGACTCTGTCAGCCAATAAAATAAAAGAGCATCGCATTCATAGGAGACAGTCCTGTCTATGCAGCAGGTAGCTCCATCTGCTGCACTAGCGATCTAGGTCATCCGCCACGATCACTGAATGTCTGAAACATAGTTCCTGATCTGCCTCTGGTCCTTTCGCTCACAGCGTCATGCTTACTGGTGGAGATGAGGCCTAGTAGCAGGCGCCAATGCCTGTAATTTCGACACTTAGTAGCGTTGTTGGATAGCATTTCCAGACACGGGTCCCTGCCCTCATTTTGTTCCTCAAGGCACCTTCCAGATCCCCAAGAAGTTTATCAGCGCAGTTTGGAAACACCTGACAGAACCAGATAGTGACTGGAAAGTAATAATAGAAATGGAGATGGTAAACATAATGCTTAAGTGTAATTTATGGAGATGGAGTGGAATGATATATGTGGTAGGATGGAGTACATTAATGCTCTGAAGATAGCACAATGTGACTGATCTTGTCCTCCAGATAACCGATTTTTAGCAATAAGATGTCCATTATTCAGATATAGGGAGATGTAATACTGTAGCTAATATCGGGAGGCTCTTGCATTTATTTACATCATTCACATGTTATGAATTTGGGTAGTCTAAAAATGCATTGAAGAGAGAGTAAGAAAGGCAGAATCTGTATGTCAAACGAATATTCAAAGACTTCGCGATTGGTTTTCACGGCCACATCGTTTTTCTGAATGGATTAGAACCGTTTAAAATTATATATTCGTGCAGTACTTAAAACTGTCACTGTTACTCCCATAAGTATTAAAAACCGGTAAGTAATATTTAAAGATGGCATATGATAGCATATTACTGCTCCTACTGGTGTGTATGCATTACAGAATTCATCCAAGTTATATTCTCGCAGCAGAGGCTGACTAGCACCGTGGAGTAATGCATGTGGTACTAAACTGTTGCATGGAGAGTCGTGAGTTCAAGCCCACCAGGAATCTACAGTTTAAATATCTATATTTGGTTCGAGTGTATTCTAGAAGTATCCACAAATGTCAAGAATCATTGTAGTGGAATGTTCTGGAGCTGTATATATACTGTATGTGTTGTGGCCGAAGGCAGTTCGCTCCGCGCTCTTGTATGTGGAAGTGCTGAATAAACCTTCGTTAAGTGAAGTTAGTGTTCGTCATTCATCCAATTACACCTTCTTCTACGTGACATTATTCTGGTGGAGACGCTGGGTATTGCAACTTGTGATAGCACCACACAGTGGCTACCAGTAATTCCTATACACAGATGTTCTACAGAAATTCCATGACACACCTGAGACATTTGGGATTTATTAAGACATGCGATAGAATCCGCAAGAGATTTTTCAGGCCAGGTTTATTTAGGAGTGTCCGTCACTATGTGTAGCACTGTCGAGAGTGCCAGAGGTGAAAGACAGTTCCTCAGAAACCACCTGGTCGACTCATACCAGTCCCACCAGCCGAAACGCCTTTCCAGCGTGTTGGGATTGACGTTCTTGCACGATTTCCAACGTCTGCTAGTGCAATAGATGGATTATTGTTTGCATTGATTATCTGACACGCTATGCCATTACAAAAGCTGTGAAAACAGCTGAAGCATCCGAGGTAGCCAAATTCATCGTGCAAGACATTGTATTAAAACGTGATGCCCCAAGGTCGTTAATTACGGATCGAGGCAAAGTTTTTCAATCGAATCTTGTGACAGAGATCAACCGTCGGTGCAACATTACTCAGCACATGACGACTGCCTACCATCCGCAAACTAACGGGCTTACTGAACGCCTTAATAAGACCTTGGCCGACATGCTATCAATGTTCGTCAATGTTGAGCAAAGGAACTGGGATGAGGTGCTACCTTTCGTGACGTTTGCCTACAACACCGCCAAACAAGACACCACAGGATTTACGCCATTTCTCCTGGTGTATGGGCGTGGGGCGACCACGACGATGGACACTATGTTTCCGTTACATCCTGATGACGTGGACGACGACTACATCGGCCAGGTGTTAACCAGAGCTGAGGAAGCTCGGCAGTTAGCTCGACTCCGCACGCTGCAGGCTCAAGAAAACGTTCGTCGAAGGTATGACACGAGCCACCGCCCTGTTGTCTACCAGCCTGGTGACCTTGTCTGAATCTTTACTCCTGTTCGGAAGGTTGGTCTCTCTGAGAAGCTCGTCAGGCGCTACTTTGGACCTCATAAGCTTGTAAGACAGTTATCTGATGTTATTTATGAAGTTGAAGATTTCAATCCCGACACAAGACGACGAAAGATCAGAGATACGGTCCACGTCCTTTGAATGAAGCCCTATAAGGATCCTGCAACACAGGGTAAATTCGAAGCTCCAGCGGCATGCTACAAGTGGAAACGTAACGAAGAGCGTAGCGGCAAAAGAAATTCTAAGAAGATCGCCGCCAGGGCGAGAATCAGTCATCAAGAGCCGGAGTACGCAGGACCGATGAGGACGACGTAACACCGAGACGCTTTTCACTTAAGGGGGGAGCAATGTCCCAAAAGAAGCTGAATAGCATCGTGGTTTAGTGTCTATAATACTAAACTATTGCATGGAGCGTCTTCAATTCTAAACCCACATGGGCTGTACAGTTTCAATTTCTATATTCGGTTCGAGTAAATTCTCGAAATATCCACCGATGTCAAGAATCATTGTATTGGAATGTTCTGTAGCTGTTTATATACTGGCCAGCATCTCGTGGTCGTGCGGTAGCGTTCTCGCTTCCCACGCCCGGGTTCCCGGGTTCGATTCCCGGCGGGGTCAGGGATTTTCTCTGCCTCGTGATGGCTGGGTGTTGTGTGCTGTCCTTAGGTTAGTTAGGTTTACTTAGTTCTAAGTTCTAAGGGACTGATGACCATAGATGTTAAGTCCCATAGTGCTCAGAGCCATTTTTTTGTTTATATACTGTATATGTTCTGGCCGGAAATAGTTTGCTCCGCGCTCTTCTATGTACAAGTGCTGAATAAACCTTCGTTAAGTGAAGTTAGTGTTCGTCATGCATCTAATAACACCTTCTTCTACGTGAAAATATGAGGAACAAATATACCGGTATGTAAAATGCTGCAGTGGGTTTGATGTAGAAAAAGAATGAAGAAAACCATTTTGTATATATATACAGGGTGAATCATCTAAAACTTTCACCGCAGATATTGTGGTCATCACAATTTATTGCGAGTGTTACTTTGCAATGAACCTATCCCACAATGACAAAGTGAGTCACACAATCTATGATTTCTTCCTTACTATTCATTCATGATATAAGATCAGTGAGGATCCCATCAATGCCATAAAAACTTCCAATTGTGTCCAGACATTAGACAATCCCGTGTTGGAGATTGCAGACGAAGAGGGACACCTAATCGACTTATATGCTGCAGAAATCATAATACAACTGCATCTGAGGCAGGTTTGGTATAAGTTGTAAAACCAACACTTGGAGCCAGCACATGCTCTTCAGAGTGGAGACACAACATGACCACATGGAACAAGTACCAATTCCTTAACTCACTAGGCTGTACACCGTGCAATGGCATAACTCAGTATAAATGCTCCTATTGAATAAGATGACTGAATTCCACATCAGAAATATTTTTCAGAAAAGCAACGTTTAATGTAAGTGATGCCATAAGGATTCTTACACAGCATCAGGACGCTTATGCCATTTCATGTTAGATGACCCATTGATTGTCATTGGTGGAGCATGAAATGAGACGTCAGAGCTACAGTAGATTTTTAACTAACTTCTTTATGTCAGCCATTGGACATGGTACATTAGGAAGAGCTTAGTGGAGGCACCCAGTTACCTCTCATGTGAAACAATAGGCTTCCAGCATAGCTGACAGTGTAAAGAGCAGGACAGAGTGCGGCACACTCGAATGCCAGTGTCAGCGACGTCTCGATCTGCGACTGTGATGACAATGCCCCAATGCAATTGGCAGTACCGCGGAGGCGACTGTGACTTCCTTCCAGCGATCGGGCGACTCTCTGCTCCTATGGCGGCTGCTCTCGTGACTCAGGGTAGGCTGCCCGATCCTGTGGTCAAATAGCGGACCCCATACTGTATTCTAGGATGTTGCTCCAGGTGTCACAGGCTCGTGGTGTAGGCTGTCATACTGAGACGACAATATTTTAGTATACAAATGGCTGAGTACTTATACACTCCATACTACATTCCTGGAAATTGAAATAAGAACACCGTGAATTCATTGTCCCAGGAAGGGGAAACTTTATTGACACATTCCTGGGGTCAGATACATCACATGATCACACTGACAGAACCGCAGGTACATAGACACAGGCAACAGAGCATGCACAATGTCGGCACTAGTACAGTGTATATCCACCTTTCGCAGCAATGCAGGCTGCTATTCTCCCATGGAGACGATCGTAGAGATGCTGGATGTAGTCCTGTGGAACGGCTTGCCATGCCATTTCCACCTGGCGCCTCAGTTGGACCAGCGTTCGTGCTGGACGTGCAGACCGCGTGAGACGACGCTTCATCCAGTCCCAAACATGCTCAATGGGGGACAGATCCGGAGATCTTGCTGGCCAGGGTAGTTGGTTTACACCTTCTAGAGCACGTTGGGTGGCACGGGATACATGCGGACGTGCATTGTCCTGTTGGGACAGCAAGTTCCCTTGCCGGTCTAGGAATGATAGAACGATGGGTTCGATGACGGTTTGGATGTACCGTGCACTATTCAGTGTCCCCTCGACGATCACCAGTGGTGTACGGCCAGTGTAGGAGATCGCTCCCCACACCGTGATGCCGGGTGTTGGCCCTGTGTGCCTCGGTCGTATGCAGTCCTGATTGTGGCGCTCACCTGCACGGCGCCAAACACGCATACGACCATCATTGGCACCAAGGCAGAAGCGACTCACATCGCTGAAGACGACACGTCTCCATTCGTCCCTCCATTCACGCCTGTCGCGACACCACTGGAGGCGGGCTGCACGATGTTGGGGCGTGAGCGGAAGACGGCCTAACGGTGTGCGGGACCGTAGCCCAGCTTCATGGAGACGGTTGCGAATGGTCCTCGCCGATACCCCAGGAGCAACAGTGTCCCTAATTTGCTGGGAAGTGGCGGTGCGGTCCCCTACGGCACTGCGTAGGATCCTACGGTCTTGGCGTGCATCCGTGCGTCGCTGCGGTCCGGTCCCAGGTCGACGGGCACGTGCACCTTCCGCCGACCACTGGCGACAACATCGATGTACTGTGGAGACCTCACGCCCCACGTGTTGAGCAATTCGGCGGTACGTCCACCCGGCCTCCCGCATGCCCACTATACGCCCTCGCTCAAAGTCCGTCAACTGCACATACGGTTCGCGTCCACGCTGTCGCGGCATGCTACCAGTGTTAAAGACTGCGGTGGAGCTCCGTATGCAACGGCAAACTGGCTGACACTGACGGCGGCGGTGCACAGATGCTGCGCAGCTAGCGCCATTCGACGGCCAACACCGCGGTTGCTGGTGTGTCCGCTGTGCCGTGCGTGTGATCATTGCTTGTACAGCCCTCTCGCAGTGTCCGGAGCAAGTATGGTGGGTCTGACACACCGTTGTCAATGTGTTCTTTTTTCCATTTCCAGGAGTGTATGTTCGTTTCAGGCTTAAGGCATATACGCTAAACAATTCCTTTTGGCAAGCGAGGAAAGGTTTCCATCTTTCTGCCAGCATATACCCAGTGTCGGCTGTTGTTATATAGAGTCCAGGTGGCTGTGCCTCGCATTATCTGTGGGCTGTGTTTTGCTACACAACGCATAACACTCTTGCCTGCCTGTGACTGGCTCTGTTTCAACTGACTCCCACTCTGGTGTAAGTTTCGATCGAATACAGTCGATATACTAAAGTTCCTTCCTCTTTATCAAGGCCCGGTCCCTCGGATCGACCAAACTAGATTACGCTTTACACTAGAGTTCCTCATGACTGGCCCTTCTGGCCCTGTTTCGTCTCATAAGACTTATTTTATCACTTGGTTTCCTTAACCATCTTACTTAGTCTTACACATTTCTACAGGCCCTCTTTCCCTACTCATTAACTCAAACATCATGGAACATATTTCATTACTAGGCTTCTTCCACAATGACCTCTAACTCTGTATTCCAAACACATAAGCTAAAATGAATCAATTATCAATACTACTACCCCCTTGTCACTCCATTTTCCTTCTGCCGCTTTTATGCTCGAGGTACCCAATCCACTGGAATCTGAACGATGACTGGGTCTGAACTCAGTTTTGTGCTTGGCCTTCTACCTACCAAAACAAGTATTACGCTCAGCAGAACAAGTGTCGCAGTGGTGGCTGGTATGGCAGTTGTCAGTGTTGTTTCTTTCCATTACTGATTTCTCCTTATATAAATTTACATGCTGCACTAAGGTTCCCAGGGAGACTCGTCCCTCCTGCTGGTTCAGAAGGATGTTTATGGACTGCATTAATTCCAGCCCTAGAGTCTGATTTAAGCTGGTTAGATCTGTGGCCAATACGAACGAGGCTGCCAAATATTCAGTTGAGTTATCTTTGAAATCACGGTGAGCAGATGGAAATCAGGCCACATTATCTCGCGTGGTATTTCATTGAATAAGAAACCACTTGTGTTTAATTCCGGCCCCTTTGCTGATGTAATCTTTTCCTGCTCGAAACTACTACGCTACTAAAATCATGTTAAAAGTAGATTACAACCAATGTGCCTCGACTTGCTGAAAGTACAATTCCGGCTCCACCACCTCGTTATTGCATTCTATTACCTCCTTTTGTCACATCAGCAATTTCACCGCGCAAGAATCCTGCCCATCTCTTAGTAACATTTTCGGACAGACTATAACTTCCACTCAGAGTTTTTGTAACTTTGTTTCCTCCATTTCTGCATATCTTCCCTTGATTTTTGCAATTAATAATAGTCGCTGCGTTTTTAGTCTTATAAATTTCTTCAATATAGCCAGCTTGACAAGATATTCATTAACTGTATAGCACTCATAACGAGGTTGTTTCCCTGCTACTACCGCGATAGAAATGGAGACGTAAACTTTGGATCCATCAGCTGTCGCCGATGTTTTGGCTACCTTGAAATAGAAAGGTAAGATTTTGTGCTCTCGATCCAAAACCAACCCCAACACCGGCGGTAATTCCTTCTGTACTTCCCTTAGACCCTCTAAATATTGTTCTGGGGACGAAATATTGACCCCTAGCTCACCTCGTACAGCCTGCTGCATAGCCTTCTGTAGTTGTGTTACTCTCCCTCGTGCCTCCGAAACACTATCTTCTACGGACTCCAACCATTTTGTCATTACTGCTTCCCTATCTAGCTGTGGCATACCGCATTACTTCTCCAGTTGTCGTAGTAGTAGTTGTATGTTATTCAATATGTCCTTCTTTAAACTTACAATCTGCATAGTGTGACAATCACTCATGGCTTTGTTCCGCTTCGCCCACTGCTTAACCGCTTCTACGGTGTCGAATATCTTCCTCAACAGCAGTTCCAAAATTTGTTTTCATAAGTCGAATATGTCGAATAACACGCAGTGCCTGGGCCATCTCACTCCTTAATTCCTCGTACGTTCCCTCTACTCTGTCACATACTCCGGCAGTTCCTTTGAGTATCCCATGCCTTTCCATTCCCTTGCAGAATTTGGCGAATGCTTCTTCAGATCTCATCTCGTTACGCATCTCCCATGCGTTGAATACCACCTGTATCACCCAGCGATGACTGATGATCGCTACTTCTTCCTGCCTGGCGAACAGCATTCCCTCTTCTGGGTGATGGTTCCGTAACTCTTCCAGCCTGGTGAAGATCAGTAGTCCCGCTATGAACCGCATCATCTCGCCCTCTCTACACCTCACCTAGGGGCAGGAATACTTATCACTTAGTTCTCCCTTAAATCCAATGCTGCTTCGCAGCTGCTTATACCATTTACACTGAACCTATACATAAGCTAAAAAAATAGTAAATGACTGTCTCCTAGCCCTTAATTCACACAGGTTCCCCATTACCGTTTCATTAACAATCACGTATATTTTATGGTACCTTTCAACTCTTTCTCCCTTTATGGTCCGCACCTTCTGTCCCTGGAATAACATCCGGACTCCCCTGAAAAGGTTTCAATAGCCCTACATGCGCATATGACGTTCTCGTCGGAATTTGAAACTTGACATTTACTGTCGACGATGCCCCTACCGCTTGGTATTATGATCTCTGTTACTTTGCAAAAAACGTCTGTGTCTTTCACGTCGGCATATATGAAGTTGATAGCATCACTCACTGACCAGCTTTATACTGTGGTATTCTTGCCGTAGAGCCCACTACTTCTTCCTGTTTCTCCAGTGCTCGTCCATTTGCTCTCCGTGCTCTGTTCTAAATGTCGCTAATCATTCTTGCAAATTCCTTAACAGACTCCTCAGGCCTTCCTTTCTTCGTTTTCAGTACATCGAATGGTGATGACATTTTACAGCCATATACTACTTCGAAAGGCCATAATTCTTTTTTCGAATACTATTTTGAATTGTAGGCGGAGACGATATACTTCAAAGACACATCCCAGTAATCGTAAGTCAGCGTAGTATCCGAGCATCGTCCCGAGAGTTCGATACACCCTTTCAGTTCTTCTGCTGGCTTGTGCATGGAAAGGCTTCGTCCTTAACTTCTACACATTCAATAATTTACACAATTCCTTGAATAGATCTGACATGAGGTTCGTTCCCTTGTTTATTCCTATTCTTTCAGGCACTCAACACTTCAGTTTACAGTTATTAACAAATGATTGTGCCTCTTATGCTGAGTGCTGGTCTGGCATCGCGACCATTTCTACACATCTTGAAAAGTCATCTATGATTGTTAGTATGTACTTACTCCATGCAGGTGTTTTATTGAATGGACATAAAAATCAATCACAAATTCTGATACAGGAAATGGACGTAATGTTGTGATTAAACTTGGCTGTATCTTAAACCCATCTTTTTTTATGAATGACCTAGGTATGCTGCCTCTTCCATCACAAAATAACAGTTTTCTGTACTCAGTTTTAAATTCGCTGTTAAAAACTATTCGACAGCCGAAATCGCATATTTTTTTTATTTAAGAGAATTTACCAAATTAATTATGGTTGTCACACCACAGAGCATAGTCCTCAATGATAAATATTCGCTGAGATCATTGTAACGTAATTGGACGACCTTCCCTCTCTTCCTCTCTACTTCCCACACCTCCCCTCCCCAGAAGTCATCCTGAATATAGTAAGCACAATTGCATCAGTTGTAATCTCACATCTACTGACACTTCTAAAGAAAGAATTAATTTCAGCAATTTTATTTCTCATGCTGGCCCTGCTACACTGCTGATAACCGTGAAATGTGGTGATATTTACTGACATAAGAAACTTAGAGAAAGGAGAGACTGCTACGTCCTGACTGCTGGGAACACTTACCCCAGAAGTGCCAATGCCAATCGGCTGTTAACGTGTTCCAATCGTGAGAGTCTGTGGTAAGTGGCTGCAGAATAGTGAAACTAAAAGTAGGCGACAAGTGGTGGACGTATAAGCCTCATCACAGATTAGATTAGATTAGTACTTGTTCCATGAATACGACACTTCGTAATGATGTGGAACGTGTCAGGTTATAAAAGGTGTGTGTACAAGATATTATATTACATGACACTTAACATTTTTAATTTATTTTTTTGTGGGGGTTGGGGAAATTGCCCACTTACTGTATCCAAAAATTCATCTAATGAGTAGGAGTTGCCATCAAGAAATTCTTTTAATTTCCTTTCAAATGCTCTATGGCTATCTGTCAGACTTTTGATGCTATTAGGTAAGTGACCAAAGACATTTATGGCAGCTTCTGAGCCAAAGTTAGATTTAACCATGTGTAGTGAAGATCATCCTTTCTCCTAGTGTTGTTGACATGTACACAGCTATTACTTTTGAATTCGTTCGGATTGTTAATAAAAAATTTCATAAGTGAATATATATATTATGAGGCTACGGTGAAGATCCCTAGCTCTTTAAATAAGTGCCTGCAGGATGATCTTGGATGAGCTCCAGCAATTATTCTGATTACGCGCTTTTGTGCAATGAACACTCTTTTACTCAACGATGAGCTACCCCAGAATATGATGCCATACGAAAGCAGAGAATGAAAATAGGCATGGTAAGCTAATCTAATGAAATGTATATCACCAAAATTTGCAATGACCCTAATAGCATAAGTAGCTGAACTCAAACGTTTCGGCAGATCCTCAGTGTGTTTTTTCCAGTTCAACCCCTCATCAATGCATACACCTAGAAATTTTGAATATTCTACCTTAGCTACCGATTTCTGATCGAAGTCTATATTTATTAATGGTGTCATGCCATTTACTGTGTGGAACTGTATATACTGTGTTTTGTCAAAGTTTAATGAGAGCCCATTTGCAGAGAACCATTTAATGATTTTCTGAAAAACATCGTTTACAATTTTACCAGTTAATTCTTGTCTGTTGGGTGTCATAGCTATACTTGTATCATCGGCAAAAAGTGCCAGCTTTGCATCTTCGTGAATATGGAATGGCACGTCATTAATATATATCAAGAACAGCAGAGGACCCAAGACTGAACCTTGCGACACCCCATTCTTGATTGCTCCTCAGTTTGAGAAATCACCAGTTTTTTTGCATATTATGTGAACTGCTTATTTCAAGATTCTGCACTCTTCCAGTTAGGTATGATTTAAACCATTTGAGCACTGTCCCATTCATACCACAGTACTTGAGCTTATCTAGAAGTATTTCATGATTTACACATCAAAAGCCTTCGATAGATCACAACAAAATCCCAATGGGTGACCTCCGGTTACTCAGAGCATTTAATATTTGATTAGTGACAGTATATATAGAATTTTCCGCTGAAAAACCCTTCTGGAAACCAAACTGACATTTTGTTAAAACTGTATTTTTACAAAGGTGTGATGTTACTCTACAATACACTACTTTTTCAATAATTTTCTATAAGGCAGTCAGAAGAGAGATTGGGTGGTAGTTGTTGACATCAGAAGGCTGAAGTGGCCGAGCGGTTCTAGCCGCTACAGTCTGGAACCGCGCGACCGCTACGATCGCAGGTTCGAATCCTGCCTCGGGCATGGATGTGTGTGATGTCCTTAGGTTAGTTAGGTTTAACTAGTTCTAAGTTCTAGGGGACTGATGACCTCATAAGTTAAGTCCCATAGTGCTCAGAGCCATTTTGTTGACATCAGATGTATCCCCTTTTTTATGCAGTGGTTTAACAATGGCAAACTTCAGTCTATCTGGGAAAATACCCTGCTTCAGAGAGCTATTACATATGTGTCTAAGAATCCCACTTATTTCTAGGGAACAAGCTTTTATTATCCTGCTGGAAATGCCATCAATTCCATGTGAGCTTTTACTCTTGAGAGAGTTTTTATCTTCCTAATTTCAGAAGGAGAGGTAGGTGGAATTTCAGTTGTATCAAATGGTGTGTGTAAGGCCTCTTCCATTAACTACCTTGCTTCTTCTAATGAACATTTAGATCCTATTTTCTCTACAACATTTAAAAAATGATTATTCGAAATGTTTTCGACTTCTGGATTGTTGTTTATCAAGTTTACATTCGCTTTGATGGTGATGCCATCATCCTGTACTCTCGGTTTCCCTGTCTCCCTTGTAATAATATTCCAAATTGTTTTGATTTTGTTATCAGGGGTATTAATCTCAGACATGATGCACATGCTTCTGGACTTTTTAATAACCTTTCTTGATGTAGCACAGTAGATTTTATAATATTTGGCTGCTTCTGGGTCATTACTCTTTCTTGTTGCTAGATACAGTTCCCTTTTGTGATTACAAGATATTTTTATTCCTTTAGTAAGCAAAGGTTTTTTTCATGGTTTCTTATAATTAGATTTAACTACTTTCTGGGGGAAACAGTTTTCAAATTCTCTTACAATTGTATCATGAAATAACTTATATTTTAAATTAGCATCAGGTTCCTTGTACATCTCATCCCAGTCCTACTGCTGAAAATTTTCTCTGAAATTTCTAATTGTTGAGTCATTAATTGAACGCACTACTTTGGAGGGTAGTTTTTAATTACTGAATGGAGCTATGTCATATACTGTAATTAGTTGAGCATCATGATCAGAAAGCCCATTCTCAACAGGACAAGAATTTATGTTTTTAAACCTATCTTGGTCTATAGAAATGTTATCTATCAATGTGCTTCTCTCCTTTACTACCAAAGTAGGAAAATTAATGACAGATGTCAAATTGAAAGAACTGAGCAAGTTTTCCAGGTCATTCTTCCTATTACACTCTTTCAGTGAATCAACATTGAAGTGCCCACAAATAATAATTTGCTTTCCCCTATCTGATGGTATATACAGGATATGGTGGTCAGAGGCTTCCCTGCTTAGTACAATAGTGGTGCATGCACAAGTATTTCTCAGCATATTGTTCAGCATACATCGATTAACATGGGGAATCTCAGAAGTTAACCCATTCTTGTCCTAGTGCTGACGTAATAACATCACAATCCACAACTGCAACTGGCACAGTATCGTCATTAGCGGACCTCGGATCGCTGGAAACCTGATGGATGATTCTCGTTTCTAGTTACATAAAGTCTATAGTCGTCAACAGATGAGCTGTTATCCAGGAAAATGGCTTCTCGGAACGTGCACATTACCATGGTCACAGGTGAGTTGGGACAGTAGCATGCTAAAGGGGACAATTACCTGCTCTAACACAGGTTCTGTGGTAGTGCTCAACGTCACCCCATCGGCAACTGCGTCTACCAGCAAAATAACTGTATGTGTCTCATGGCTATAATCGTGTTACAGTCGTTTGTGGAGCGTGATAGCTAACTCACGGTGATGTCTTGGCCACTAAATTTGCCAGATCTGAACTCGGTGGAAAATATCTCGGCCACTCCCTGGCGCAAAATCTAACCACCGACCCGTAATTTACTGGATCTTCGACACAAGAGCATAGAAATCTGTTTCAGTAAGTCTCTGAAAACCTACAGACGAATTTTCGAGTGCATAACATGCAAAAGCGCTGCTCTATTGGAATGCAAAAATGGTGCAGCGCGTTATTAAATATGCGGTTTAAATGCTTCGCCTCATAACATCTTTTGGTGATATTAATAGGCTATCAACAGCTTGACACATTGGGTGGGTAGTTTTGGAACGCTATAGAACTTTGTGTGTGGTGCAGCTAAATGTAACATAAAGTAAATTATGACGCAGCTGTGCTGATATAGAGGCTACTTTAAGTTTTTTGAAGGCTGTACCCAGATAGCGAAGGTGTATCAGAAGGTTTCCATCTGTCTCTTGGTGACATATATGAAGAGTTCTCCCTGCACTAGATGTCTTACTTCTTGTACAAGTACCATTAACAACTTTCCATCTCAGTGTAGTATGAAGGCCATATCAGCAGTGATATTTTTGTCTCTTTCTTTTCCCCTGACCTTTCTGTTGAGATGGATAGATCAATCGTAATGGATTAACTGGGAATTGGGGGTGGGTGGAGATACCCCAGGAGCATTTCCTGCGTCCTCAAAGGAACACTATCGCCCATATTATCAGATGCTTGGTCGCCATCGTCTTCATCAGCATAAAATAGGCCCCATTATCTCATGGTTTAATGCTGGGCTATCCAATTTGTATCATCCTTCAAAACTACCTTGTCCTTTGTAGTGTAAAATCAAGAACATATAATAGTTGTGGGCTATACAAATCTAGACCTGCTGCTAAACATCTGTCTGCAAAGAATTAAAGGAGGTTGTTTAAATCCAATGACACAGGTCACTTAGAACAATATTGAGCCTAGGCATCCGACCATGAGTAGTAAGTGAATACATTGAGTGCACTTAGGTGAAAAATAACGACCGTTATTTTTGTGAACCCAGCGACAGTTGGCAGAATTCGATAATATTAAAAAAGGGTGGCACGGCAAAGCAGCGCCAACTAAAATATGTAGATAAAATGGTAAAATTTGGCTTAAAATAGAAATTCCAGATGGCAAAGTTCATTATCGTTATTTTTACTTTTCTTCACTCCCTTGTATCTAAGTTTAATATTTCCAACTACAAAAAATGAAGATCCCTACCAGTAACTGTTTCGAAAAATAACTTGAAAATCCTTACCAAGCTCTGTACAGACTATTTCACCATATCTAGTTTTCAAATGTTCACACACAATACTTTACAATAAAACACTAGCTTGTAGCTCTCTCTTTAGCTCATTTCTTTGCACAAATTAGAATAGCTTGCATTAATGAGCTTCTTGACTAGAGTACCCATTTCCACAGAGAAATTTTTTATTCAGATCAAATAAAATTGTACTTCACAAATGGTCAACTATGACAGCAATTTTGAAGCTGTTGAGTTGTTGGAGTTGTATATATTATTTAAAAAACAACAAAATTATTGAAATTAAAATGGTAAAATCTTTGCAACTATTAGTTGTTTCTCTAAAAGTCTGAAGAAGAAAAGCAGAAATTGAAAAAATTACTTACTCTAATAAAGAACAGGTGAAATCACTTTAAAGAATTAATGAAAAAATTAGGAATAACCAAAAGACAGTCTATACGCCAAATATTAAATATTATAGAATAATTATAACTTTGTTCAAAAAATATTAGGTAAAGAAGAAAGAGAGGATTATTTGTATTTAAATAAAACCTGATATATAAAAAAAAGGTTTAACAGATTTCTTACTTTCTGATTCTGGTTTCGATACTACACACAGTTCTCAAAATCATAAATTAGATAAGAGAACTAGAGAAGAAGTAGATTTACTAAACAGAGAACGCAATTAAAACAGTTAGTACGTTTATATAATTGTCTTAACGATATTTCTGACACAAATTTAATTTTTACGTTTCAAGGTATAGCAAACTTGTTTTAATTTTAATGTCCATTTGGCACAATGTCACAATTTTCTAGTACTGCTCTTTTATCAAACTGAAATGAGAATTATTTCTTAATATACTTGTTGATTAATATTTTCATGTTAACATCGCTGGTTATCTGGTTGTACTCTAATTCTATCTTTTTCTTTATTTAATTCTCAGTTAATCTTATACATTCATCATTCAACATTTGAATGTTCTTTTGGTATAAAGCAAATGTCTTTTTTGTCATGGTAATTTTATCATTTTTCTAAAAATAGTAACTCTTATGTCCAATCGATGCTAATTTGTAATGCAATTATTTCCTAACTTATCACTGCATTCATCCAGTATACAACCTGTTTCTCAAGTATTTTTACCATAACCAGTATGTACTATGGTGATTACATCAAAATATGTAAATGATTTTCCTAACCTATCTCAGATATCATGTAACCTAAGCCTTGCATTTGATATAGTGAATGCTGGTACAAAAATACTGGTAGCAGTGTTATTTTGTACATCATAATCTTTGAAATGGTACTTCATCTGAACCTGATTCTCATTATTAAAATTCATATCTATATAGTCTAACTGATCATACAATAATATATCATAAAATTGTCATTGTCGAAGTTTCCCCATAGTCAATTTAGACATATCTTAACAACAGCACATGTTTGTGGATGTTTTTTTATTTTATCAGGCTATAATACAGTATCCAATCTCACTTTCACACTTTTCAGATATGTTTCATTAGTTTCAGGATCATGAGGACTGGTTTGCAATGTTACTTTGATAAAGTGTTTTACATAATTTTTAAACAATATGTCACATTTTATTTCTAAAATCCCACACTTCATAGATATCTAAAATTTCATATTCTTTGTCCACAGCCTTTCTTACTTCATCAGTTGCCCAAGTTCCATTAAAATATCTTTTGCCAATGATGTGATTACATTTGAATACTTTTTCTTCTACACATTTATTTAAAGGATACAACATTTCTTCTTTCTTTTTTCGATTTTTTCTGTAGTGAGAAAACCAGATTATACAAACCTCTATGTGCCAATACTTTACATTTCATGAATCCATAACACTTTGTACAATAATATCTTGTTCTGTACTTTTTAATGTTATGTAGCTCAGGATAATAATCATATCATCATACAGTTGGGTAAAAACAACACACATTAATATTATTTTTATTTTTATCATCTGCTTTAAATTGTAGTTTATTGTATTTGTAGTACTACCATTAGAGGCATCTCTGGGATGATACACTCCATGTATACATAATATTTAAGCTTCAATAATTATTTGTTGGCCATAGACACTTGGTAAATTTTCTCATTTTTCTTGTGCCTCATCCAGTTTTGCTCCAGTTACAGGATATCCAACTAAGTAATAAACAGTTTTACCACAACAGATACAATTTCCCCAACATTTATTTTTGTGCAGTTTAATGTTCTCTTGGTGATTAATTAATAGAAAAAGTTTTTTAGTTTTTCCAGATCCTTTCTCAAAACATTTTCTGATTTTTCTCTCTTCAATAATTTAATGATGTGGCCTTAATCTATATCTTCTCACATTTTGCATTAACAGTTTAATGATGTTAAAGAATCCATTTCATTTATTAAATAATAATCTTAATTAAATGTAAATCAATTTCTTTCTTAAAAATGGATGCTACAGACTGTATCAAATCCAAAAAGTGTAAAAACTGTGTAGTAAAAACTCAATTCATAAGCTTTATCCACACAAATATGCAAAGCACAGTTATTCACATATTTGTAAATAATATGATAAAAGTCATTGCTAAATATGTATAATAATTAATAAGATGGTTGTATACATGGTAAATATGTTTCAGATCACTAGTACTAGAAGCATTTGGAAATAGCAAAGATGATCTTCCATAAATATTGTTATCAACAAAAATAGTGATGATGATGATGATGATGATGAACAAACTGATTGTAAAAATGTATTACAGCTCAAGAAATTAAAGATTTTACTTAAATCCTACATCTAGGGACAAGCTCTCAAGTAGATGAAAGATGTGTGAATGCATAAGAAAATAGAAAACACGTTTATGTAAACATGATGTGTTAATGTGGAAAGGAAACAAGTTAATAGTATCTCAAAAAACATTTACTATCAACTAAACAATACAACTAACAAGTGAAAATTTTTCTTAAATTTAAATTTCATTTTGACACAATTCTAATTAAATTTTTTCTGCTTAAATGGAGCAGACTTTGAGACAGTTGACACTTGTTCATCTTTCTGATACTTCTAGGAGAAATAATGTAAAGGGATATAGAAAACTAAGAAAAGATGGTTTAGTTACTTTAATTACATCACACATTATAACAATTCACTCCACCACTTCATACATAAGTAATCTCAGTACCATGAAATTAGTTCATCTCAGAACTTTAGCTAAAAATCATTCTATTATTAGCTACAGAAAACTGAAGGAATCTGAATTAGTTAATTCAACTATGTTACAGGAATTTCCATATCAGAATGAGTTATTCCAAAATACTAATTCAAGACCAAATCAGACAGATTTCATAACAATGTTTTTGAAATGCCTCACCAACAAAGAAAAGAGAAAATAGTCAGACTTGATCAAATATTTCCATTCAGTAGTAAATTCACTGATCAAGAAAAAGATACCAAACCAAACTGCAGAAAAAGAGGTATTTGAGATTAAAGAAATAAGATCTAAATTTAATGAAAAATTTAAAGCTTGGTCCATTGATATAAAATTGTCTTTAATGATTAACTCCATACCACTAATGAAAAAATATATTATGTGAGAAAAACACTTAATTCTGTGGTACAAGTAGTTAAAAAGAGAACTAACTGAAGAAAAAAGGTAAGTTACATATAACAACTGCAAATCCAAAAATATATATTCCACTTTCTGAAGGATTTAAAGTTTCACATGATATTAGAAACTCTGTTGAAATTATGTACAATAAAACCACAGATATATTATCATCTGATGAGTCTACTAATACAGCAGACACCACATTTCATAGTCAGATGTTAGCAATGATGAAAAGCCTAAAATGTGTATTGCAAGAATTAATAATGCTGATAATCTGTGTTGTTCTTGAACTATAAGAGTGGCAATAAGATATGATACTAATATTACCTTGGGCAGAGAACTAACTGCAGGTGAGAGTAAGAAAATTGGAGAAGGAGAAAAATACAAATTACAAAAAAAGTTAACTGACATATTATGTAACCAATTAGAAGAATACAGTGAATAAGGGTATAATCTCGATAACTTTTTGTTAAAGTTGAGTTCCAACTAGATATCCAGATACATGTTGTATGTGCTGAAGTTTTCAATTCAGTAATCAAATGCAGTCCTGAGAAAGCAAAGCAGATATAGCTATATAAAAACCAAAACCATTTTCATGTAATTAACAGTATGTCAGCTTCCACAGCATCATCACCATGTTGTGATATATACAAAAAGCGTATAACAACAAAAACAAACATAGTGGCAGAGAGTATAACAACAAAAACAAACATAGTGGCAGAGAGTAAAGTCTGTATATTATGCAAAAGACAAGAACACAACACTGAGAAAAAAGATGTATCATGGAACTGTAATTGATATTGTTACAGTGAAGAATGCTTAAGAAATCACCAAGAAGTCTTGCGATACAATTTATAAGTTCAAAGAATGTATGCACATTGTCTGGAATCTGAAGAACATAAATGTGGCTTTGAAAAATGTTGAAACTGTAATCTACTAGTAAAAATTAAAGATCATCAGTGTCACATCCAATAAAGAATTGGAAAAGGTGGTGCATGTGAAAGTAAGTTTGTTGAAGAATGTATAGTCAAAGGATGCCGAAAACTGTAGTGAAGATGGTTGTTATATTGTCACGTAGAGGTAGGGGTAAGTAGATGAATGACAAACACTAACGTCACTTAACGAAGGTTTTTTTCAGCACTTGCACATACAAGAGCACAGAGCGAACTGCCTCCAGCCAGAACACATATGGTATATATACAGCTACAGAACATTCCAGTGCAATGATTCTTTTCATTTGTGGATACTTCTAGGATGTACTCGAGCCGAATATAAAATTTATAATTGTACAGTCCAGGTGAGTTTTGGACTCAAAACCCTCAATGCAACAGTTTAGCATCGTATCCACTACACCACGGTGCTACTCTGCTTCGTCTGCAACAATATTAATGGAGAATATTAAGGTTATTGCTTTTTCCAGCATTGGGATTGTGAAAAACGTGTTGCAGGTAAAACGTTTGTTGTGAGAAGGGCATGTCAATGTGAATTCCTGATACCTATACTAAGAGATACAGAAAATTTCATTATGATGCTCCACAAGAAACTAGTATGCATATTCCAAATCTAATAATAGTTCACAATCTTAATGGTAATATTTTTTTTACAGATTGAAGACACATGATGAATTCTGTTGGTGGATGATATCTGATAAACGTCAGAATTATAATATTATAGCTCACTATGCTAAAGGCTATGACTCAGATTTCATTGTGAAATTTTGTGTCCAAAATACAATGAAACCATATCACCTGTACACAGGAACTGAAGTGATGTTATTGGAGATAAAGCATTTAGAACTAAAAATTATAGACAGCTGCAATTTTGTAAGTCACTTAGTGGCTTCCCATAAATATTTGATTCGAAAGAATTGAAGGAAGGTTACTTCCCACATTTGTTCAATACCCAAGACTATGAAAATTAGATAGGACGTATTACTGATGTCAAATATTATTCTGCTGAAACTATGAAACCAAAGGAAAGAGTAATATTTCTCCAATTACAGAGTAAAAAATTTAAAGAAAATAATGTATTCAAAGTGAGGAAAGAAATTAATGAATACTTTAATTCTGATATTAGCGCATTGAGAAGAGGTTGTTAAGAACTATAGAAATCGTTCTTAGCAATAGCTAATATCGATCCATGGGGGCTACTTACTAGCTGCTACAATTTGTATGGCAACATACAAATCTAAATATTTACCTAATGGAAAAAGTGAAGTATTGGATAAATAACAAAGAGAAATTAATGGTAACGGGACTGTTCCCTGGTAAAACAGTTATGCAACATTAATATTCAACACGCTCTTCATGGTGGTGAAGTAAGTATAGTTGGAGCAAATGTGGGTAAAAGAAACACTTCTGTTTACAAATACTGTGTTTGTTTCTGGGAAGGTTGTAAAAATGTTTTAGAAATGAAATGATTAATAATAAAAACAATGAATGGTTGGATGACCAATATCAAAAGACAGTACCAAATCGATATTATTTAGCAGAGATGTGGGAATGTGATTAGGTAAGTTCAGTGGAATATAAAAATTTGAAGGAAATGAAATGAATTTCCTGATATTATTGAATCTTTGACTCAAGGAGTCATACAAATACAATAAAATTAGAGTTTTAAGCAGATGAGGTCACAACTAAAATAAGAAATATTGATGTGTGTGGTCTCTATCTAGTTGTACATATTTATAATAATTATAAACATCTACATTTATACTCCGCAAGCCACCTAATGGTGTGTGGCGGAGGGCACTTCACATGCCACTGTCATTACCTCCCTTTCCTGTTCCAGTTGCTTATGGTTCGCGGGAAGAAAGACTGCCGGAAAGCCTCCGTGCGCGCTCGAATCTCTCTAATTTCACATTCCTGATCTCCTCGGGAGGTATAAGTAGGGGGAAGCAATATATTCGATACCTCATCCAGAAACGCACCCTCTCGAAACCTGGACAGCAAGCTACACCGCGATGCAGACCTCCTCTCTTGCAGAGTCTGCCAGTTGAGTTTGCTAAACATCTCTGTAACGCTATCACGCTTGCCAAATAACCCTGTGACGAAATATTATAAATAAAAGCAACATATTGTTTTAGTATTATGTGAAAGCCTTTATGAGAGTAAAATCAGAAATCTGTATTCATGATTTCGAAACCAATGAAATATATATCAAAACAGTGAAAGAAAATTAAAATGTGAATTAGATCCTAATAGTATTTTCAAAAATCCACGATCATGCATCATTGCTTATATATGTGTAAACTCATTATGGGGAAACTTTGGACAGTTAAAAAAAATGTAAATGTCGGGTGACCAGGGCCTCCCATCAGGTAGACCGTTCGCCGGGCGCAAGTCTTTCGATTTGACGCCACTTTGGTGACTTGCGCGTCGATGGGGATGAAATGATGATGATTAGGACAACACAACACCCAGTGCGAGAGCGGAGAAAATCTTCGACCTAGCAGGAAATCGAACCCGGGCCCTTACTATTGACATTCTGTCACACTGACCACTCAGCCATCAGGGGGCGGCCACTTTGGACAATGACCAAATATAAGTAGGACTCATAATTTTATGAGACATTTCTGGATGATCAATTACACAATACAGATATGAACTTTGTTAATAAGAATATGGTTCAGATGAAGTACAATTTCAAAGATTATGACATAAAATAACACTGCTAGTAATATTTTTGTATCAATATTCACTACATAAAATACAAGGCATAGGTTGTGTGATATGTAAGATAAGCTACGAGAATCACTAATATAATTTGATACAGACAGTATAGTATATTAACAGTGGGAAAATATACTGTGGAAATGAATTGTGTGCTGGGTGATTGGACTGATGAGTTAGGAAACAACTGAATTGATAATTGGATACTGACTGGACCTAAAAGTTACTATTTTGAGAAAAATGATGAAAGCACTGTGATAACAATAAAGAAGTTTACTTTAAACTATAAGAGCATTCCAAAGTTGATTGGTGAACTTACGACAAAATTAATTTGGAATGAAGTGAAAGAAAAGATACAATTAGAGAACAACCATAAATCACTGATGTTGACACAAAAAAATTAATCTGAAAGGAATTTAAGAAAGAATTCTCATTACAGAGTGATGAAACAGTAGTTATAAAAAATTATGATACAATGGATATTAAAACTAGAATAAGATTTCTATATCTTCTAATGAATAAATAAAATTTCTATCTGGACTCTCAGTAAAACCTTCACAAAAATGCAATAACTGTTGTTATTGTATTCTCTGTTTCCTAAAGGAGTTTCTTCTCTAGTTTTTCCTTGAACGTTTGAGAATCATGTTGACTATACAAACATGAATCAGAAAGTAAGAAAACTGAAAAACAATGTTTTGATATATCAGGCTTAATCAAGTATATGTAATGCTCCCTTTCTTCTTTATCTGATCTTCTTTTAACAAAGTTAAAAGTACTGTATAAAATTTCATATTTGGCATACAGACTTTCTTTTGGTTGCTCCTAATTTTTCCTTTAATTCTGTTAATCGTTTTCTTATATTCTTTATGAGAATAACTTCCATTCCTTATGAGAATAAGTAATTTTTTCTATTTGTGTTTTTTACATCAGTTTTTCAGATAATATTTCTTTTTAAACTACTAATAGTTGCAAACATTTTACCTTTTTCTTTTCAATAAACTTGTTATTTTTTAAATAATATATACAGCTTAAACTACTTAACAGCTTGTAAATAGCTGTCACTACTGTCCATTTATAGCATTTTTTTATCTGAATAAAATTTTCTATATGTAAATACATACTCTACTCAAGAAGCCCACAAATGCAAGCATTTCTAATTTGACTAAGAAATTAGTGAGCTACAAGTAAGCGTTTTATGTAACAGTACTGGATGTGAATATTTGAATTTTAGATATGATGAAAAAGTTTGTATGGAGCTTAATAACGATTTTAAAATTGTTTTGTAAAACAGAAATCATAAACCAATTACTGGTTGAGATAGTGTATTTTTTAAGTTAGAAATATTAATCTGAAATACAAGGAGTGAAGAAACTTAAAAATAGAAATAGTAAATTTCATGCTTTAGAATTTCTAGTTTCATTCCAATTTTACAGTTTTACCTACGTATTACGTTGCCACTGCTCTGCTGCTGTCACTATGTTTTAATTTTATCGGTCTCTGCTTGCTGCCGCTGCGTTAACAAAAAGAATGGTCTTGGTTTTCCCTCGAGCATCCACTTACTACTGCCATTTATACGTTTATTTAAAGTTTTACTGGCACAAATGTACGTGATGTATCTTCAACAGTACTACATACTTAAAAAGAGGCAGGTTTCAAGATTCTTTTTTATATTTGCTTTTGTTTCTTGATAGAGTACAAATTTTAAACTAATGATGACAGGAAGTATGACTATTCTCCCAAGAAAATAGTGTGATGTTAGTTATTGAGCTTCTTAGCAAGTTTCCATAATTTCTTATTTATTCAACAAACGTGACGTATGTGTGGCAGAATTACAGCAAACTGAGAAACTTAACGAGTACACACACGATATTACGCCAGTGCAATCATAGGGCCTCGCCCATTCGCGACAGTGTTACTTTCGCTAATGTGTCGTTCGAAATAACTCGATAAATTAACAAGAGAAGGCAGAAACAGTCAATGGTTAGGTAGTCAGACGTCCGTACGTTTTTGTCATACGAAATTAGTCCACTTCTCGAGCGTCAAGTAGCTCGGGTGTCGAGAACATCACGGCACGAGCTGTACTCGGGGGCGGACTTTTTAACACAGAGTTGCGGCCCGAACTGCACTTGGTCTTCATCTCCAAAATGCTAAATTCTAACCATCACCCATCAAAAAGCCACACCCTAACTAATACCACAAGATGTGCCGCTTTTGGCCCGTGACAATGAAATCAAAGTTTTGCTGCTGATTGAGTGTCCTAATGGCAAGCAGTTGTCGCTGTAGCTTAGATAATTTGTAGCATTATAGGATGCTGTCCCCTGGATGCTATCCTCTGCTTGCTCGTCAAGGCACCCTCTACAACCCGTCGGAGTTTATTGGTATGTTATTGCTACAAACAGTATACTAATATCATCCCACCATCCTACAGTGTGGTCCATAGCTGCTGAACTGTCATTCTAAAATGATAGCAGGTGGGTAAGCAGAAATTTAAAGTGAAGTAATATGACGCAGGAGAGTGGGGAATCCTGTGAGGCTATGTTACCAACAGGGCGACCATGTCAGAAGCTGCCATCTTGGCTGTAACTCGTAATTTTCTGATTCAATGGGATTCATGCAACGTATCTGTGGCGCCGCGAAATAATGTTCTTAGTCTGGCTGAGTAATATTAAGGCATAATCCAGGGATCTGCAAGACTCAGAGAAGCAGGTCAAGCCAGGCGAGCAATTTGCATGGTACAGCATGTTGATTTGGCAGTAACTGCTACTCTGTTGAGTTAACCAAGCCAGATTACATCATGCTTAGGCCGAGGCTCTGACATGACTTTAGTGGAAGAAAGCATTGCTGCAGCAAAACAAGCATGTACCCAGACAATGTAAACATCTGTCATTTTCAGAAAGGGATCCACCAGTCCGCTGGCATCCTGCTACTAAGTGGTATGACGGTCTGCAGTCTTCACACCTACTGATCTACGAGTTCTCAGTCTAAATGCAACTGCTGGCCTGCGTAATTTGTCTTTTAGCTTCGTGAACGGCTACTTCTGCACACAGTCTACATCACGGTTATGCTCAACCACACTAGAGGGTGCTAGCAGCCACTGAGTCGTGACAGTTACACAGCGTGTCGGCTCTGCAGCTTTGCAGCATTGCCGATGCCTTGGTGCTGCTTCCTTCGCCACTAATAGCTACTGACTTACGAGTCATGTGCTGATCAGCCCTTACCTCAGCAGGTGTGCACTACCGACGCCCCATGCGAGCTGCCTGTCTAGATCGATATCATTAATACTGATGTGCTAATAAGTAAATGCTTTGTCAATACTGTTTCACTGATTCCTCATTGGGCGTCTAGCAGGCATCCACTCACCACAACGCCACGAATCCACACCCGGGGTGATGGTTCGTCCACATCCTAAACGCGACTTCCCCTACACCGCCACCACCGCATCAGCTGGCGAAACTGTTCGCTAAACATAGAGATTTACACGGGAACATCATTGGTACTGTTCATTTAAGTATAGCATTCTGGACTGATCCCTTACAGGTAACGTAAAGTAGACGATGTTAGGACAAATCGAACTCTACAAGATCGTTTTCACATCAAACGAAGGAGAAACTGTGTTATCGCACAGGAATCAAAACAACGCCATCCAGGCAAATCACTCATTAGTCACATTAGTGGAATGGTGGAGCTTTCTATTCCATGATGTGGGGTCTGTTACGAGCAAAACGAAAGCTGAATAATCGAAAACGGCTATGAGTGAGAGAACATCAACCGCTTTCGGGCATTGCGTAGTAAGAGTCCAGAGTGTAGTACACGCAGCATCTCGATTACAGCCGTTCTCAGCTAAGCGTCAATTATGAGAAATTTTGCCATGCATAAGTGGCAAATGTTACATCTCACTGAGGACAGTCCAGACACCAGGTTTAGTTTGCAGTTTACGGATTAATGGAAGTAGAGTACATCGTAGTTAGTTCAAAGAATATAATGCTTACACAGTTTTAAGTTTCAGCTGGAAGATGGTTTTAAGTTATCAGTTCTACTTCTTCTGAACCTTACTTGGAGAAGTGCTCGTCACAGCCGAAAACACGGTATAGTAGCAGATGGTAGCTCCTATTGTAAACGTGGTGGACACAATATGTGCCATGTGTACTACGTGTTATAATTAGTGATACGGAAGTAAATCCAGGAAAATAGAAAGGAATGTTTATGAATAGAACTATCTGAAAGAAAAAAGTATTAAGATGAGTGATTAGAATAAGAATTTCACATTAACGTGGCTGTGACAACATAGCTGATTGTGTATAGCTCCATTAAATATATAACTTTTTGCAATAAGTTGCAAACTTTGGTAAAAATGAAAAGATGTAAAAGGAAGTACAACTAGTGTAGACATTTAGAGAGTGGCAGAGCTCAGTAATGAGGGATGATGTAAAGAATTGGTGCAGAACCATCGGGAAGCAGCTGGATCGATTTTAAAGATGTTGTGCCCAGAAATGAAATTTGGCAAAGGTAAATGTGTTGGTAGATTAACGGAAAGTGAGCGATGGCAAATGTCTAAATCTGATTTAACTGGCGCGAGTGTGATTAGATAAAATTTCCTGTGTTGCACGTTGGTATCTGCCAAACATAATAACTCTCGTGGTCAGTCACACAGAAAGTAGATACACGAAAAAATTGTGTCTTTCATGAAATTTTGTACTTTCTGTGGGTCGGATTGTGTGCAGGAACTTCAAAGTAGTAACACATCGCACATCAATGTCTTACGTTGAAGTTCTTTATTGTGACTGGACCTACTGATGACATAGACTGATGCCAAAAGGGTATAGATGATACATGATTTTCCCTATTCATAATTTCACTCCTTCTTTAGATATTTGTGTGTATTAAAGTTTAAAAACTCAGTCACAAGGCAGAAGTTTCAATGGAGAAACAATCGATTGACAAGAAGTTTGTCAAATTATGTGCGAGAACAATTTCTTAAGTAACTGCCGCAGCCGATTATATATTTACAAGTTTAAATTTTGCTCAGCATTGAATTTTGTTCTAAGAAGAAATTCTATGAAATCAACATGTCTACCAAAATGAGATCCCCTGATTCGTTACTCATTTCTGAACCTGGTATCCCTCTCAATAGGCAGAGTTTAGACATGTACTATGAAGCTCGAAAGTATTCGATCGAACTAAATTGCGTTCCGTCTCATTTGCATGCAGCTCAGGTAACGTAGCTGTCTTGCAGATCCTATAATCTCTTTGCGGTACAGTCCTTTAAGTATACAAAATAGATACCATTAGAGACAATGTTCTTTATGGTAATAAGTCCTGACGTAAATCAACTCCACGCTATTCCAAATACTATGAAACTCCTTTTCTGGGACAGTTCTTAATGCTTGTAAACCCAGCTTTATGATAATTGGTGACATTTAAAAACATTACCATACTTATTAGACTCAGAGACAATTAACCCCTCGACATAAACCATAATGTAACATTAGCCAAAATTAAATATCTTTATGAACAACCGATACTGAGACCATATCTGGACTCCTAAAGTCTTATGTCAATTCGAAGCATTTCTGCTTTCAGAAAGCTTTTAGCACGCCTGCGAAACGTCGTTCCTGTGGCGAAAGGTTTCGCGTGAACTGGTTGTAGAAGTAACCAGCCAAAAAGAACCGGTTAATATATAGCAGGAAGCATCCTACGGTAACCTCAACATCAACAGGATATCACCATTAATTACACTGTACTGATGCTTCATGATGAGCTATTTGTACACATATCTGAACTTTAAATGACGTGAACTCTTTGTTCTTGATCTGAGTTCGGATCCAGCACCTATGACTATTGCTAAATAAGCAAATCTCTCGTGCGTGAACCGACATTGTATAAAAGTAACGATCGTCGTCGTTGACTAGATATGTAGGGACTTGAAATATCGAAGATTTCATCAGTACCAGTTAGGATATCTGAAGTTGAAAATAAATTACGAAAATTTGATTAGTGAACCGGGAATCATATCAGGACCCTTACTTCCCTGTTAGCACTATGAGAACCACGTGGGCCGTTTTCGACGCACGAGGATTCATCGACGGCCCTATCCCCCCTCCATAAACACCGTGGAACCAAACGCTTCATGACTTTTAATCATTTATGGGGTTGTATAACTCATAAAAATTTCATCCCCTAGCCCACCTAGAAATATGAACATTTCACCTGTTGTATCTGAAATATCGTGTCACTTTTTACCTATACGCAGTTTAACGCACTTTGATATCAATGACACTGGTTTTCAGTCTCTCAATGGTTTCTGGAAGTGCCCAACGTTATTCACGAGATGATGGAGCGTATTACGCCAGATTAGGGCAAAAATATCCTGAAACACGAAGACTTCTGAGGTCGGACTATGCTTTACGTCAGCGCGGCTTTCTGTTCTCCACACGGACTGGTGACATGCAGACCGACGAAGTGATACTGGGAGGCCACAGAGTAACGTATACGGAGGGGAAGACCTCTCTACACCAGTGTCCGCGACTCTGCTCATAGTTCCGTTAGACGACAGCACATGTCGACGGGTCGCCCTTACGGAGGTTCCCTGTCTGTAAATTTTTGTCTGCGATCAATCTGAGTGGGCTGAAGCGGTCCGGACGGTGGCGACGTGGTGTAGGAAGCGGCTTTCCTTCTGTGTGTCCTACTCTTTCGCTTGCCCGTGTCACTTCATCGGTCTACATGTAACCAGTCCGTATGCGACAGAAAGCGAGGCTGATATAAGGCGTCGTCAGAGGTTTTTTTTTAATTCTTTATTTCCAATCATAATAATTATTCAAGAATAACCCACCACCTTAATGATAAGTGGGTCCTAATATTCTACAATGTTATTTACAATTGCAGCTACTTCATATTAATTTGCAAGACTACAGACAGTATTACTTGTGTTAATGGGCAGACTATTTCTAATGTTAGCATTACTTTCTAATGACTACTGATGATTAGTGTTAACTGCCTGCAGCGTTACATGTGTGCCAGTGTTAGTATAAACCTATTTGAGTGCCTTGCTCATCGAGCTAAATCCGATGAGCGTGCCCCTGACGCAAGGTAGGCAAGGAGTTTATTGTCACTGCAGGTTCCTAGTCTACTATCCTATTCTATTCTACTAAACTACTAACTAATCTACGTCATATCCGGTGCATGTGTCAAATCCGTGAAATAGATCACCCCAGCCCCCTAGTCCTGCACATGGCGGATTCCAACTGTTTAGTCGACTTATCCACGAACAGGCGGTACGGGATCGGGGTGCTGGACACAATTGGTGATTAACAACTAGTCACGAAAGTCTTTCAAGAATATTGTCAATACTTTTCGTGATACCTCGTTGGCTAATGTATTCAGTGTTTGAAAAGTCTCTTCTTGTCTCAGTAGGTCGTGAGTACTGTTACTCAGCATTTGTTGTCGTAGTGCGGCTGCTACATCATCGAAAAGGGGGCACTCGTAAACCACATGGTCAGGAGTACCCTCCGATGCGCCACAGTCACACGCGGGCGTCGCCCTCTTCGTCAGAGTTTTGTCAAGCGAGATGCTGCGTCAAGCTCTCGGGCTTGCAGTTTATTTTCGCGAGTTCGCGCCATAGACACTACGATGGCAAGAGGTCGCAGCCTTACAGAGGTCGAGATTCTGTACCACATGGAGAGCGTTTCACCGACGCAGTATAGTGACGTATATGGTAGTGAGACGAGCGTGGAGGGCGACGAATACGTTCCGGTGGAAACTGCTGACTCAAATGATTCAAATGCATCAAATGAACATCAAGCAGGATCTGATCCATCTGGCGATGACCTACATCTTGAAGCATGAAGAATTCTACCGAAGTTTCTGAACCGACGAGCGCTCAGTACACTGCACAGTCTTCTTTCTTCTTCTCGTTAAGTGTCGGATCCACGTATTCCACCCTAGGGCGTGGGCGTCCCTCCCGACGACGAGCCAACCGTATTCACACGTAGGATGAGGTATTCGACGAGGAAGAGGACAGCAGGGAGGAGGAGTTATAGGTCAGATACCAATTGAAGTCGGTAAGTTACTGATAAATGAATTTTTATTCAAAACTCAAACGCAGTAGTATTGATTATCTGACGTAAGTCCATGAGTCAAATTTTGCCGTCATTCACTATCTCTCAGCGCTTACGGAGAATTTTGATATTTACATAGGATTCAAATTGCAACTGATAGTGGCAACGGTTCAGGTGTTGACGACGATTCGCAAGACGATGGCGGCGCGACGGTCGGTGCAGTGGATGGAGCGGCTAGAAGTGGACGCGTTCATGGTGCATTGGGTGCCCGTCGTGGTGCAGCATATCATTCTGGAAGGGGAAGAGGAGGCTGCATGCAGCATCCACTCCCTGGCAAGGCAGTGGAGAGTGCCGATGCCACCAAGTGGGCACGGATTGAACCGGGCCGACGACACACGTCAAACCTCATGTTGCAGAAGACTCGCCACTCTCTGCATTGCAGCTATATGTCAACGACCCGATCCTGGAACTGATAAAAAAGGACACTGAAGAAAAGGCTCACTATACATTTGGTAATAAAGAGTGGTCCCTAAGCCTGGAAGAAGTAGATGTTTTCATCGGATTTTTCAACCCTCATAGAGCAAATGGTTCTCGGAATATTTCATACGAAGGCTTACGGAGTTATACGTGGGGACCTCCTTTCTTTCAAAGCACCATGCCAAAGAACAAATTTGCAGAAACATACAGTCATCATAGGTTTGATTCTATGTCATCAAGGAGGCAACGCCAGGAAACTGATAAATTTTGCCTTACTTCAGAAATATGGCGTCTATTTACAGACAACTGCATTGCCTGCTATAAGCGAGGCTAGAACGTGACTGTCGAAGATCAGTTGTATTCTTGCGGCTGCAGGTGTCCATTTATACAGTACATTCCGAATAGATCTGATAAATATGGCATAAAATACTAGCTAAAAAGCTCCACGTGTTTAACGGACTCCCTTACCATTGCAAACACGAAACTCGTGATTCGAACAATGGTCTTCGTCACGATGTCGTTATGAAGTTGGCACAGCCATTCCTCTACTGTGGTCGTAACTTTACAACTAACATCTTCTTCACCTCCGTGAAACTGGCAGACGGGCTGAAGCAAAAAGGGACAAATGTAGCTCGCGCTCTTCAGAGATCACCCAGAGAGATCCCTCCAGCGGCGCGATGTGCAGGTGACGCGTTGTATGAAAACCACTTGTACAAGTGGGACGACCAACTTCTCATAGCATACCAAAGCAGAAAAAAAATCTTATTCTGAGTAACATGCATCCTGGATGTTAAGACAAGGAGAATACTGAGAGGAAACTGCCATAAACTGGGAAGTTTCGTAATGAGACCAAGGCTGAAGTCGGTATAGATAACCAAATGATTTGATTCAGAAATCTACAGTGCCCCAGCTGGCACCCGCTGATGACCTGTGCATGTCTTTTACAACATTCTTGACCTTGCCATGATCACTGCTCACACAGTTTTTAATTTATTTACCTCTAAGGACTTATCATGGCGAAACTTTATCCTCAGAGTAGCATATGAGCTTGCTAGATCCTATAAACTGCAGAGAGGTGCCAATCTCCCTTGCAGGCGCTAGATACTGGGGCTGGCTAATCTGGAAATAGAAGACGTTGTCAAAGTTAGGTTTCCTACGAACAACAAAAATGGAATAATACATCACGCGTATGTTTCAAGTGCAACAAGCGAATGTGCAAAGGATGCCAAATCAAAACTCTTGTCGAATATATGAACTGTGGTCTCATCCCAGCTTAGTCAGTTCTGTCCCCTCATCTGTTCCTAAATTTTTCCAAATATTTATAATTGTGGAGTGAAAGCGTTCGTTCTTATGTTTTCGTTCTTTGATTTCAATAAGCAAGAAAACACGCAGAGTATTTTAGTTACATGTCGCATTTTAGAATCTTTTACAAATACTCGGTACTTACCTTATCAGACTGCAAAAGTAAAAATAGTACTGATATAAACAGTATGTTTTAACACGGTTTCAATCTTTTTACAAAGAAAAACCGTAAAAAATTGTTTTCATTACTTGTTTTAATGATGTTTGATGAAAGACTGAAGATTTTTTCTGTTAAGTTTAAAATAAGAAAAGGTTTATTTCTGAAAACTTATTTTTGACAGAGTACTATTCGTTTTAGAGACCAAATTATCATTTGGTTACACTTTAGAGTCTTCTGGAATTTTTGTTAACATGTTGACACCCAAAGCACCACCCAAATACCAATAAAACTTTGGTTTCTAGAATGGGTCAGAAATGACCCACGTGGTATTTCAAGGGGTACTGTGAAGTCTCCTACGTCTAATGTCAACTAACTGAGATTGGCATTTAATATATCCTGTTCAGTCTCTTTAATGTGATTAACCATCTTTTGTAGCGCGGACTGCTGCGAAGCGAGTCCATGAGGTTCTGGAAGTAAGCGACATGGATGCGCAGCCATGCAGGCTCCAGGGCCGTGACCAGCTGCGCTAGGTCTGTAGGTTGGGGCTCCATGACACGAACGGTCCGGTCGAGGTCATCCTACAGATTCTCGACTTTGAATTCGTAGAGTTGGTGGCCAGAGCAGTACGGTAACCTCAACCTAGTGCTTTTCGAACCACTCACGTACACTGCAAACTGTGTGAATTGTGCCATTGTCCTGCTGGTAGATGCCATCGTGCCGAGGAGAAACAAACTGCAAGTAGGGATGGACATGATTCCCAAGGATAGACGCATAATTGTGTAGATCCATTGTGCCTTCCAGAATGACCAGGTCACCCAGGGAACACCAGGAAGACATTCTCCAGACCTTAACGCTCCTTCCTCGGGCATGGAGCCTTCCGGCGATTATTGCAGGGTGTTCTCTTTAAAAAGTTTCACGCCGTTGGTGCATAAAACGTGATTCACTAGTGAAGAACACCTTTCACTATTCAGAGGACGTCCAGTTGCGGTATTCGTATGCAAACTTCAGCCTACGACCCCGATGAACAGCAACCAGCACGGGTGCATGAGCGAGGCGTCCGAAGACTTCACTTTATTAGCCATAAAGTGGTGCAAGCAGAGCTGAAGTTATGGCTGCGTCAACAACATCAAACACACTGCAGTTGTGGTATCCACGATGTGTTTGCTCGCTGGGAGAAATGTATTCGTCACCAAAGTGGTAATGTTGACAAATCAATAATTGAAATATGAAGAATAAAGATGGAGAATGCTAATAACGTTTCTTTCATTTGAGAAGCATCTAGAGTTTTCACACAAAAAATTAGGATGTATACCCTCGTCTATGGCTGAGGACATGAAATGTCAGTTTACTACTGGCTGTGAACTGCTTCGAAAACGTTCTGACAAACCATAATTATTGCCCCTTAACACGAAATATGGTCAGCGCCAATGACCAATACAAATTAACTGCTATATTTGACCAATGTAACGTGATTTCCGATGAATTACTGAGGATATTGCGGATTGTTATCGAGATGAATAATTAGTAGCTGCGGATCAGTCGTGGACAGTGTCAGCTCATGCACATAGCTTTTTTTTTTTAAAAAGATAATGAATTCGATTCTCGATTCAAGCCACAGCCATTATATTTTTGATGCCATTCTCAACCTGAGGCCTGTGGAATCGGGCACTGTCATCTACTGTTCGTTATTTAGGTAGTTCTATGTTCCACAGACCAAATTCGTGATTAACTCTACGCTGTTGAAAGTGTCAGTTAAACAAAATATTTCGGAGGCAAACAAAAATTATTACGTTGGAACATGGTGGCCATTTACGGGTTTGTGTCAGACTATTTGTTTCTAGTCATCAATTCCGTTGCGGCTAGGAATGAACTCGAAAACACTTATTCTGTCCTTCACACGTTTTATTTCCACAGGAAGATTTATTAAGAGGTTTATAGTTCATATTTCACAATTGCATTCAGTAAAGGGAACAGCTCATAATTTTTCTTTCTGGTCTTGAAATTGGGAGCATCTCTAACTGCAATGCATGGAGAACAATCAGTTCCATCAGTGAATAAATGTAAGTTCAATCTATGGTAAATACTCAGATTTGCTTAAACATATGGCTGCAAGATTTTCGTGTGTTAACTCCATACGTAACTGTAATTACCTTCTTTTGTACAATGAATACGTTTTACCTGAATGATTTCCATAGCTGAGTGGCCAGCACAGCAGAATGCTATGCGAGGGGTCCGGTTTGATTCCCAGGCGGGTCGGAGATTTTCATCGCTTGGGACCTGGGTGTTGTGTTGCTTCATCAGAATTTCATCCTCATCGTCACAAGTCGTCGAAGTGCGTCAACTAAAAAGACTTGCTCCAGCGACCGGTCCACCCGAGGGAAGACCCCAGCCACACCAACATTTCATTAACTAAGCGAGGCTTTACCCTAGAATAATATACTATCGGACATAAGCGAATAAAACTATAAGAAATATATTAACATATTGATTGAAATATCTGAAGAGTGGATAGTTTCTGTTATGCTGGAAGTAGCGAAATCTAATATTTTAGCTAGTGTAGCACATGTTTTTTGTTCTGTTGAAGTTTCCTCCAATATGCACACACTGAATATTAAAATCGTCGACCCTTTTCATTATTTTTCGTTGATAAACAATTTTAATAGGAATTGGAGGTATTTTTACAGTATAAAATTAAATGGTCTGTGGCTGCTCGAACTTTAAAACAAGGCTATTCGTACCAAACGACTTGAAAACCTTAATAATTTATTAGTTTAGTTGTGGACAGTTATTTGTTGGCCTAACCAATGACGCTTGCACCGTAGTTGAAAAGGGCTAACTCCGCCCACCAATTCAAAAAAAAAAAAAATGATAGATCATTAACATAGAGAAAGAGAAGTAAATGGTTGGTGATCGAATGGTGCAGAACGCCCGTTGAGATTTCTCCAGATGGTAGATGACGCGACTCTCCTCTCTTTATCACTCAAACAACGTAGAGGGACTTCCTGCATGGTCTTTCTTAAGTAGTAATTTACAAATATACTTACTCAACCATATATCCCACAAAATATTATTTCAGTAATTGAAATGGAGGTACCTGTATTAGTTGTAGACACATCGTTCGATCCAGTCATTACTAATTCAACATCCTAACTGTCACGCTATGGTCAACCTATCATCCACTCAAATGCTAACTATGCAGCTTTGCAGCTGATGAGTCAAATCGTCATTTACTTTCATGGTTGTTCATCGTTTGATGGTTTCCCATTAAATAAGTTTGACGTATTACTCATCATTGCGATCTTATTAGTGCACGAAAGAAGCGGGTCAGAGAGAGAACGAACCAACCTTCATATGACCTTTGGTGTTATCTTACAGCTGAGACAACTGTGCATGTCATATCAGCATCAGCGTTTCCCTATCTCCAAGGCCATACCTGCAACTAGATCTAGTCAGATGCCGAGGGCATGGATAGTGAGAGGGCAGCAGCCCACCCACTTCACCTGCCCTCCACACCCACGCTCAGCAACGCATAGCATGCAGTTTTCTTTTTTCTCTTAATTATAATGCCTGTTGGCATATGCTGTCCAGCATGAAGCGTCCACCCACTCCCCACCCACCCCTCCATAAGTGCCTTCACCACTCGGCAGCTAACTACACGGAAGTTCAGCTCCTTATCCTTCAAGCATCTGTCCTCTAATAAGTTGATTACGTGTGCATCACAATTTGGAGTCCATCGTGCAGCACCACCAGTAATAGCGATCAACAGGGCAGAAGAAGGAGAAAACTACTGGTAGGTACCTTGAACACTCATACCTACTTACTGCTATTAATTTGTACACGCTTCACCATATTTAGTAATTTTTTGCTATTATTGTTACAGCCGAGAACACATCACAGTCGGAACAGCAACACAGAGGATGTTTTCCTGACCAGGCATTGTTACACAATGCTGTCACATTAGCAGAGCCGCTGCGACGAGCGCCTGATCAAGTGCTAAATGAGGAGACTCAGATGGTCCCACCATCTCTCTCAACACGGTATCTTCCCGAGATTTCGGGCCTTGTGCCGTTCAACTATGCCGGAGTACAGCCACAGCAGGTTTCTCCCACAAGATATTAATCAGTGAAGCATCATTTACCGATATGTATGGGGGTTCAAGTTCATGACTTAAAACCTGAGCGTGGGCTCATAAATGTTAAACATTCTAATGTGGTAAATTTAAGTCATCTGAGCATTACTTTAATGACAGCTGTGAACACAATAAGCCACTGACATCCTTATAGTAGAGGTGTGCACTGTAACCTTACTGAGTATTTGCGTTAACACAGTGTGAATGTAAATCAACCACAACAGTGTATTAAGGACTATATTAATCTGCACCAAATTGTGCAACTGAAAACCATTTAAGCATTAATCTCTGGAGGTTGAATGTACTGAAGGAATGCCCTTGTGTATAATGGGACCTATATGCTTGGATACCACCCAGGCTGAATTCAAAGCATATAAGAAACAGTTACTTGGAAATTTCTGTAAAACTGAATGACTGTGTAATGTATGTGTGTCAAATAAAAAAATATTCTATAAAATAAATTTTTCTTACTTAGCTTTTACCCAACAATAAATTTAACGACGAAAGATCAAATAATAACTCTGATATAGCAAATTAACTTATGGCTTTTGATCAGAAACAATAAATTATTTTTAAAAATGAGATCGTGACAATGCAGACTGATTTTGGTTACATAATTGTGATTGATAAACTATACAAAATGTCAGCATCAAATGACTAACAGAGACACATTAGAGAGGAGGAGAACGATTTCCTTATTTACAATATTTATACTGTATAGAGATTAGCACCAGCATGTGGAGATACACACGTATGTACACGTACACATCAGTACAAGAAAAAAAAGTGGCCGGCCGCTGTGGCCGAGTGGTTCTAGGCGCTTCAGTCTGGAACCGCGCGACCGCTACGGTCGCAGATTCGAATCCTGCCTCGGGCATGGATGTGTGTGATGTCCTTAGGTTAGTTAGGTTTAAGTACTTCTGAGTTCTAGGGGACTGCTGACCTCAGATGTTAAGTCCCATAGTGCTCAGAGCCATTTTTGAAAAAAAAAGTTTACATGGTAAACATAGTAATATGTAGGCCTAATTCGCATGTGGACACACACACACACACACACACACACACACATACACACCACACAAACGCACACACACACAAACGCACAGACAGAAAATCACTCAAGCGAATACCGTGAGAATGGGAGGGTCCGAATCCCATCCACACATGTGGGGCGTTTGTCGTCATGGCGTGACAGAGGGTTTTTAAGTTGCAGTGCAGCATGTTCCCAATGGCCCCGAGACGTAAAGACTACTTCCTGCACCATATGAGGAGATTCATCACCAGCAAACTGTATTTACAGTCTTTCAATTTGAGAGCCTGTGAACCCGCAAGGTCCACACCCTCAGGCTATCTGTGGGAGGCACCTGTATCTACGCAGGATACATACATCTTTGATTTGAGCTCGACAAACGCCACAAACTGTGAGCCATTCACCTCATCTTTCATTGGGCTGATGCCCCTCTTCTCCTTCTGAGGTGTTATGCCATAAGGTTTATCGCCGCTTATCGAAACGTGTCGAATGTCTCGGGATTGTTCTTAATTACTTCATTTGGGTTGCAGCTTTTCATCCAGTAGATGGAACCGCCCGTATCCATATAAAGTGACTCGACATTAGCGAAGTTTGTTTTTGCAAACTTGTAATTGAATCCGTGAATGTGGAGTTCAAAGAGGTCCAGAACACACATACCGGTATAGACAGGCTTCGTGAACTCCAATGGAACCTTAGCAATCTCCACAGTGAATAGTCTTTCATTGAATATTGCGGCCCACTTCAGTTTGGACTGGCGATGTAATCTCTTGTGCCACAACGACCAACTCAGCGTCAAACTAAATACATTTTGCTATGGTTTCTAACATTCTACATGGTTTCGCTGAAAACTTAATTGTTCATTCACTAACAAAAATCTTTATCAAAATCACACATCGCGAGAGCCCTGGCACACACTCCAGAATTTCTCAGAAACATCTACGTCAGGGGCTCATCTCTGTCCAGGTACGATTCAGTACATCGCCTGCCAAACATTCACCGCATGTCTATACTCTGCATCCATAACGGCAGCGCCTCTGCGTTTGCTGGTGCATGTGGTTAGTTCAGGCAATGTGGTTTCACGGAATCTCTCCATCGAAATTATGTATTCGTAGGGGAAGGCTCCTTCATCGTTACAAGCTGAAACTTTCTATCATTGGGAAATGTAGCTCGAGTGATACTCATGTTCTCCCAATGCTTCATCTCGGCAGTTTTCTGAAGAGGTGCATGCATACATCGTAGCGAATCCAACAAGTCAGCGCTATTGTTGGCGAGATTCGCTTGGAGAATGCAATGCATTTTTTTGCATTGTTAAATATTACACTGACCTTATCATTCCTCAGCCCGAAACTCCCAACTACTAAACAAAAAAGTGAGTATCATACTCACTTAAATTATGGAAGAAGATGGTGTGTGTTGTCTCAGTTTGTACTTCAGGTTGCATGCATTGTAGGTTGCATGCATTGTGTGCTAAAGTGCAGACCGTCTCTGCTTGACGACAATGGTGTCTACCTGGAGTTTCTTCTATTCTATTCAAGGGCAGCCCACAAAATACCATTTAACTGCCTGCTTTTATAAGTCATCATTCTCCTGATAGTTGGTCACTGGAATGGTTTTCCTTTAAAAGCCATCAACATCCCACACAAATGTTTCCATCCGAGAGAGTGATAATCTCACAGGTTTCTCCCAGATATATGAGCCAAATTTGTTTCAGTTGGAATCATATGATCACACAGAGTCATAGTTCACAGCATACAGTATGTGTTCTTCTGTAAAAGTGATTGTAAGATGCCTTCACAACATCCCACAGCAACGGCTAAGTTCTCAGATACAACAGAGAGACCATGTTTCTGGTGATGGATATTCTTAAACATTAAGAGCTTTTTATCACCAGCGGGCATTCACACATGTACCACTTCCTGACTCGAACAATCAATCCATTGTGTTTCTAAATACTCATGCTTCGTAAAACAGCTGAGACAATGGGGCGGTAAATTTGTAGAACATATTTTTGATCTAGATATATTGATGGTGCTCGCATTTGGAGTATATCAATTAATCTACGTGTTTAGGACGTGACCAGCTACTTTAGAAAAGTAGAGGAGCCCACCTACGTTATACCTGACATCTCCTGGATTCCTATTTTTCTCACTCACTTACATGCAGACCATAAATATGAACTGAACAATTAGGGTTCTTCCTCTCGGATTTTGGGCAGGCCTGGGCTTGTGACAGCGAATTACTTGCTTTATTACCTGTTAATGTTGGATGTATTTTATATACTCGTAGCCGTTACATGTTTCAAGTAATGTCTATCGCAAGCCAGAAGTGACCATGTGAAGCACTATTTATCCATGTTCTAGCTATTCTGGACATCAATATATGCCTGTGTATTGGCAATATATAGAGGAAGAGGGATGGAACTGGATAACTCATCAACTGGAATAAAACGTGTGAGTTCACATTAAGATATTCAGCTGAGCGCATTACCAAACTGTCTTCCCTTCACATGAGAAAAATTCTGCAGTGGAAAGCTCTCTGTAAAAGTGCCGCACCACTTCGCAGTTGACATTTCGTGCGATATCAGGTCATCTTTTTTCCGAAGTTTTACGGTGCTTTTCTCCTCGATATCATTACCGCCGTCTTTAGAGGGGTGGGTTAGCTCACAGTAGAGACATGGCTTGTTGCTGAAGGTGAGATACCACTGAATGATGATGATTTAAGAGAGCTCCATTTCCAACAATGCATGGCATGCTCGTAGGAAGGTAGGTACTGCCAGGTTCTGGCTCTGAAAGCACCAGCAACCACAGAGTAGCCTAATGTGGCAGTGCAGTTTAGCTGGTGTTGGTGAAGAATGCAGCCTGTGGTGATGCCACTCCTAGACTGGGGACGAGGTGATACAGACATCGATGGAGCCGCCCTGGTACCCCCTTGGTACCGCTAGACTGGGTACGGTAGCCAGAGAGCCCAATACGATGTGATACAGACGACGACGGTATTGCCCTCTTGTGTCTAGGTTGGGGATGGTGGACAGCCGGTCCTATTCGCAGATGTCAAAGGTACCGCCCTGCTACCGCTAGGCCGGAAATGGTAGCGGAAAAGCCCTGGATGAGGTGAAGGAGGTGTAGACGGCCACATCAATAATAGGTTCGGCTGCGCTGTTGCAGAGCCACCTCTGGAAGCTTCCAATACTCCGTCTGCAAAGGAATAAACAGTGAAATTGATTAGAATAACATACACTGGCAAGCGATAGACATGTGTATTCATCACAAATAATTAATTTCTGATGCTTATATCGAGGTTGGCCACCGATTAGTACTTTCTGTCACTAATCGTTCTCGTTATTTCCTCTATTAGTAGAGGTATTTCTAATATTTTTCTGCTTAGCTTGGTTTCCGATTCACCTGCGATACCCGCAGAAAGTGCATTTAGAACAAAAGAAGAAAAGCACTGTATGTAGGCATAATTAATATTATTATTATAATTTGTAGAAGAAGTAGTGATACCATTACCCACGTATTTGCCTCTAAACGACTAGCATCATCCCCAATGTGCTCTGCTTCGAAAACAAGCATTATCGTTACTTGCGGTAGCTCATCCACAATCTGGTCGAAACCTCACGAGCTCTGAGTGGATGATGGTGTTAGTTCACTGTCGATGATATGCATCTGATCAGCAAAAATCTGACCTAAGCCCCACAGGCTCTGGGTGGAAAATGCTGTCATAGGTGCTTGTTGTGACAGATCCATAGCGAACTGTTCATCTATAGAGGAAAAAAGAAGGGCCACAAAACTGTTGCCCGCGAACATGAAAAACAAATTACACACATATAAAAAAATTCTTGCTTTCGCCTTCACGTAGATCATTCCTGAGAAATTCCATTGTCTCATCATCAAAAAGTGTTGACGGTATGTTGCCAGTACTTTATAAACGAGCGCGCCCACCATTGACATCATCATCGGCTTGCGCCATCGGTTCATGGACGATCAGAATGAAAAGAAGAGCCAATCAGCGTGGAGAGGGTGGGTGCAGTCGGCAGGACGTCGTCAGTTGTAAACTGAGAGACAGGCTCTTCACCCTATCAACCAAGGTTGAGAACTCGAGAACTGGTGACTCGGAACTTTGGCTGTCTGCAGCTGAGTTGACAGCAGTACCACGCCTGATGCCGCAAGGTTCATCTTGTTACCAGCGACAGCTTCGTTGCGTCTGCTGGAGACGGCTCACAATCGACCCCGTCACTTCGATATTTCAAAACTAGCACAGACGATGTATGTTACATATGTACCTGAAGTCCTTAAGTGAGGCCTTTGAAAGTAGGAAATGAATAAATAAATACAAGGTCCTTTAAGATTCGAATCAGCCAATTGAGATGCTGCCAGTCAGTACGATTCGTGTTGAGTATAACATCGCGACGAATTCGTACCTTAACCACAGATTAGTTCACATTATATCCACATTTTTCCTTACAATGACTCCAGGTTATAAAATTGCACAGGCTCCCAGTCATCCAACATATTTTCCATTGACTGTTCAGACATTATACCATTTTGAGCTGAACATCTTAGATTAGAACGCGCAGTACACGATTTTAGCAGTATTTGTACATATTCTGAAGCGTTCCTATGTTGTTCATATCTCTTCTTCAGCTGCTCAAGGGCAGGAGATTCTTCTGCTTCTATATCGTCGGTATATGCGCATTTATAAATATCTTGAGATTGGCACATCTTCCCATGGCGTTTGCCGTAAACTATGCTGTCTCTATCATCATACATATGGAGCGAAGACATTATGTCTCCATATGCCACCCTGTCCTCGTTCCAGTGATTTGCGTGGTAAAATCGTGTCATCCGCGACACCGTTTCTCGAATTTTAGCACAGCGCACTGAGCTAAACAGTTTGGGTGAAGCAATGATTGTGGAATACCTAGTTAGTACTTGTCCACCGTCGGAGAATGCAACGAACCCAACATTTTTGAACATAAATTTTCCGGGCTCATCGCAAAACCCTGCCGGCAGTAGTGGCCGAGCGGTTCTAGGCGCTGCAGTCTGGAACCGCGCGACCGCTACGGTCGCAGGTTCGAATCCTGCCTCGGGCATGGATGTGTGTGATGTCCTGTGGTTAGTTAGGTTTAAGTAGTTCTAAGTTCTAGGGGACTGATGACCTCAGAAGTTAAGTCCCATAGTACTCAGAGATGTCTGAGATGACCTTCACACTTTGAGGCATCATAGTAAATGCCTCACATGTTTTGTAATACGTCTAACTTTAAACTACACTTTGTAGAATTCCTATTACCGGTAGGTAGTTTATGAAACTGCCATGTAGTATCATTGCATACGCTGCAGTGCCCACAGGGAAGTTTGCGATGATTCAGATTCATTACTTACGTCCACACTTCCAGTCCTCACCGCCTCACGTTTCTTTGAACGATGTATCATCACTATGGATGATAATTCCTTGAAGTTGCGAATCCATCGTCAGTTTCGTAGGAAGATGTGTAAAACCTTGCATATATGTCCACAGTGGGATGCACACACAAAAGACTTATCTATCGATCTACCTATGATCCATCCAACGTTTTTAGGGCATTCTAATACGATGATAGTAGATATTATCACAACATTCCTGGAGGATTTCAGCGTCATTATGCTGTTATTTTATTTCTTGAAACAGAAATGCGAATGCATAACGTGTCAGGTGTGATGTTACTGTTGCTGCTGAAGTCTTCTTAACACTAACCACCCCTTCCTAATACATGAAGCTCTAGCTTCGACGTATTGGTCCATTTTGATGTTGAAAAATAATTCGTCGCTCATCATTAATAGTGAAAGTTTCTGAGGCAAACAGTTTGTAGGAATAATATTTCTGGCTTATGACACGCTCGTCATATTGAACTGGAGTCATTACATCAAGTGACGTAATTACGTACAAGATTTCAGTCCTATGGTCTGAGAAACCCGTAATTCTAGGGTGTTACCGAGTTCCCCTTAAGTGGCAAAATGGACTTCTAATGGCTGCTTATGTTGTATTTATAGACTAAATATTCACAATTATGCTTCATATGAAGATACACTCCTGGAAATTGAAATAAGAACACCGTGAATTCATTGTCCCAGGAAGGGGAAACTTTATTGACACATTCCTGGAGTCAGATACATCACATGATCACACTGACAGAACCACAGGCACATAGACACAGGCAACAGAGCATGCACAATGTCGGCACTAGTACAGTGTATATCCACCTTTCGCAGCAATGCAGGCTGCTATTCTCACATGGAGACGATCGTAGAGATGCTGGATGTAGCCCTGTGGAACGGCTTGCCATGCCATTTCCACCTGGCGCCTCAGTTGGACCAGCGTTCGTGCTGGACGTGCAGACCGCGTGAGACGACGCTTCATCCAGTCCCAAACATGCTCAATGGGGGACAGATCCGGAGATCTTGCTGGCCAGGGTAGTTGACTTACACCTTCTAGAGCACGTTGGGTGGCACGGGATACATGCGGACGTGCATTGTCCTGTTGGAACAGCAAGTTCCCTTGCCGGTCTAGGAATGGTAGAACGATGGGTTCGATGACGGTTTGGATGTACCGTGCACTATTCAGTGTCCCCTCGACGATCACCAGTGGTGTACGGCCAGTGTAGGAGACCGCTCCCCACACCATGATGCCGGGTGTTGGCCCTGTGTGCCTCGGTCGTATGCAGTCCTGATTGTGGCGCTCACCTGCATGGCGCCAAACACGCATACGACCATCATTGGCACCAAGGCAGAAGCGACTCTCATCGCTGAAGACGACACGTCTCCATTCGTCCCTCCATTCACGCCTGTCGCGACACCACTGGAGGCGGGCTGCACGATGTTGGGGCGTGAGCGGAAGACGGCCTAACGGTGTGCGGGACCGTAGCCCAGCTTCATGGAGACGGTTGCGAATGGTCCTCGCCGATACCCCAGGAGCAACAGTGTCCCTAATTTGCTGGGAAGTGGCGGTGCGGTCCCCTACGGCACTGCGTAGGATCCTACGGTCTTGGCGTGCATCCGTGCGTCGCTGCGGTCCGGTCCCAGGTCGACGGGCACGTGCACCTTCCGCCGACCACTGGCGACAACACCGATGTACTGTGGAGACCTCACGCCCCACGTGTTGAGCAATTCGGCGGTACGTCCACCCGGCCTCCCGCATGCCCACTATACGCCCTCGCTCAAACTCCGTCAACTGCACATACGGTTCACGTCCACGCTGTCGCGGCATGCTACCAGTGTTAAAGACTGCGATGGAGCCCCGTATGCCACGGCAAACTGGCTGACACTGACGGCGGCGGTGCACAAATGCTGCGCAGCTAGCGCCATTCGACGGCCTACACCGCGGTTCCTGGTGTGTCCGCTGTGCCGTGCGTGTGATCATTGCTTGTACAGCCCTCTCGCAGTGTCCGGAGCAAGTATGGTGGGTCTGACACACCGGTGTCAATGTGTTCTTTTTTCCATTTCCAGGAGTGTATAATGTAATTAGCTAACTGCGAAAATGTAGTAGCTTTGCATTATGATCTCTAAGATTCAACTCGAGACGGTCTAATGTCTGAACAGTCACTAGGAGATAAATTGGATTACTGGTCATTTGTGCAATCTTATAACCTGGACGCGCTGTAGGAAAAAACGCAAATAGAGTATGGACAAATCTGTCATTAAGGTATGAATTCGTCGCCATATTACACTCAACACGAATCATACTGACCGGTAGTATGCCTACTGGCTGTTTCGAATCGTAAATTTTACTAGTATTATGCACCAGCACTTGAACCCTCGCGGAACCCAGTAGCAATCCTATTGAACCTTCGTCGCTTAAGTCGACTATCAGTTTGATTTAAACGTATTAGCGTTCGCAGGTAGCTCAAATCCTTTTACATATCGTTTTGCATAATATTTGAATCGCCGACTGCTACGGTCGCAGGTTCGAATGGATGTGTGTGATGTCCTTAGGTTAGTTAGGTTTAAGTAGTTCTAAGTTCTAGGGGACTGATGACCACAGATGTTAAGCCCCATAGTGCTCAGAGCCATTTGAACCATTTGAATCGCCAATCATATACAGGGTGTTTCAAAAATGACCGGTATATTTGAAACGGCAATAAAAACTAAACGAGCAGCGATAGAAATACACCGTTTGTTGCAATATGCTTGGGACAACAGTACATTTTCAGGCAGACAAACTTTCGAAATTACAGTAGTTACAATTTTCAACAACAGATGGCGCTGCGGTCTGGGAAACTCTATAGTACGATATTTTCCACATATCCACCATGCGTAGCAATAATATGGCGTAGTCTCTGAATGAAATTACCCGAAACCTTTGACAACGTGTCTGGCGGAATGGCTTCACATGCAGATGAGATGTACTGCTTCAGCTGTTCAATTGTTTCTGGATTCTGGCGGTACACCTGGTCTTTCAAGTGTCCCCACAGAAAGAAGTCACAGGGGTTCATGTCTGGCGAATAGGGAGGCCAATGCACGCCGCCTCCTGTATGTTTCGGATAGCCCAAAGCAATCACACGATCATCGAAATATTCATTCAGGAAATTAAAGACGTCGGCCGTGCGATGTGGCCGGGCACCATCTTGCATAAACCACAAGGTGTTCGCAGTGTCGTCTAAGGCAGTTTGTACCGCCACAAATTCACGAAGAATGTCCAGATAGCGTGATGCAGTAATCGTTTCGGATCTGAAAAATGGGCCAATGATTCCTTTGGAAGAAATGGCGGCCCAGACCAGTACTTTTTGAGGATGCAGGGACGATGGGACTGCAACATGGGGCTTTTCGGTTCCCCATATGCGCCAGTTCTGTTTATTGACGAAGTCGTCCAGGTAAAAATAAGCTTCGTCAGTAAACCAAATGCTGCCCACATGCATATCGCCGTCATCAATCCTGTGCACTATATCGTTAGCGAATGTCTCTCGTGCAGCAATGGTAGCGGCGCTGAGGGGTTGCCGCGTTTGAATTTTGTATGGGTAGAGGTGTAAACTCTGCCGCATGAGACGATACGTGGACGTTGGCGTCATTTGGACCGCAGCTGCAACACGGCGAACGGAAACCCGAGGCCGCTGTTGGATCACCTGCTGCACTAGCTGCGCGTTGCCCTCTGTGGTTGCCGTACGCGGTCGCCCTACCTTTCCAGCACGTTCATCCGTCACGTTCCCAGTCCGTTGAAATTTTTCAAACAGATCCTTTATTGTATCGCTTTTCGGTCCTTTGGTTACATTAAACCTCCGTTGAAAACTTCGTCTTGTTGCAACAACACTGTGTTCTAGGCGGTGGAATTCCAACACCAGAAAAATCCTCTGTTCTAAGGAATAAACCATGTTGTCTACAGCACACTTGCACGTTGTGAACAGCACACGCTTACAGCAGAAAGACGACGTACAGAATGGCGCACCCACAGACTGCGTTGTCTTCTATATCTTTCACATCACTTGCAGCGCCATCTGTTGTTGAAAATTGTAACTACTGTAATTTCGAAAGTTTGTCCGCCTGAAAATGTACTGTTGTCCCAAGCATATTGCAACAAATGGTGTATTTCTATCGCTGCTCGTTTAGTTTTTATTGCCGTTTCAAATATACCGGTCATTTTTTAAACACCCTGTAGGAGCCAGAGGACACAACCACAACTTCCCCACCTTCCAGATGCTGTTTACTATTTGTCTAGATGACATTAGCGATGTTGCTGTATGTTTCCAGACCGATCAATGCAAAATTCCACTACCCATGCTCAGGTTTACCGGAAGAAAGTAGGACACTTATAAAGTACACAACAATTCTCTTTAGAGTTAGAGTGTACGACATCATATCTAGATCTCAAATGAAGTAGATGTGGTTACTGCTCGAGTGTCACAAGAAACGTTGGACAAATATGTCCACAGGGATGTGAACTGAATTCTTGGTAGAGGCAAAAATTGTAGATCAACTGACTCTTCTCAGTGAAGTAACGATACAACTCTCCTGGTGGTCTCAAATCACCACATGAATGAAAGTAGTACACGGTATTCCAGTTTTTAAAACAATGATACCAGACTGAGATCAATATCGCCCCCCCCCCCCCCCCCGTACACACACAACATCTAAACTGACGATCATACTTTCTTTGGATTTTCACATCGTCTTTGGCAATGTATCCCACATTAACAATTAACATACTTCGAAATACTGGGATTTTGAGTTTTCTGGCAAGTATAAGCAGATCTATTTTTGTAAGCGGTTATACCACAGAGCTTTTTATGTACAGCCAAGATCTTTCCAGTATCGTTTTAAATATAATCCATTACCTACGAGGGCAGTTCAATAAGTAATGCAACACATTTTTTTTCTCGGCCAATTTTGGTTGAAAAAACCGGAAATTTCTTGTGGAATATTTTCAAACATTCCCGCTTCGTCTCGTATAGTTTCATTGACTTCCGACAGGTGGCAGCGCTGTACGGAGCTGTTAAAATGGCGTCTGTAACGGATGTGCGTTGCAAACAACGGGCAGTGATCGAGTTTCTTTTGGCGGAAAACCGGGGCATCTCAGATATTCATAGGCGCTTGCAGAATGTCTACGGTGATCAGGCAGTGGACAAAAGCACGGTGAGTCGTTGGGCAAAGCGTGTGTCATCATCGCCGCAAGGTCAAGCAAGACTGTCTGATCTCCCGCGTGCGGGCCGGCCGTGCACAGCTGTGACTCCTGCAATGGCGGAGCGTGCGAACACACTCGTTCGAGATGATCGACGGATCACCATCAAACAACTCAGTGCTCAACTTGACATCTCTGTTGGTAGTGCTGTCACAATTGTTCACCAGTTGGGATATTCAAAGGTTTGTTCCCGCTGGGTCCCTCGTTGTCTAACCGAACACCATAAAGAGCAAAGGAGAACCATCTGTGCGGAATTGATTGCTCGTCATGTGGCTGAGGGTGACAATTTCTTGTCAAAGATTGTTACAGGCGATGAAACATGGGTTCATCACTTCGAACCTGAAACAAAACGGCAATCAATGGAGTGGCGCCACACCCACTCCCCTACCGAGAAAAAGTTTAAAGCCATACCCTCAGCCGGTAAAGTCATGGTTACAGTCTTCTGGGACGCTGAAGGGGTTATTCTGTTCTATGTCCTTCCCCATGGTCAAACGATCAACTCTGAAATGTATTGTGCTACTCTTCAGAAATTGGAGAAACGACTTCAGCATCTTCGTAGGCACAAAAATCTGAACGAACTTCTCCTTCTTCATGACAACGCAAGACCTCACACAAGTCTTCGCACACGAGAGGAGCTCACAAAACTTCAGTGGACTGTTCTTCCTCATGCACCCTACAGCCCCGATCTCGCACCGTCGGATTTCCATATGTTTGGCCCAATGAAGGACGCAATCCGTGGGAGGCACTACGCGGATGATGAAGAAGTTATTGATGCAGTACGACGTTGGCTCCGACATCGACCAGTGGAATGGTACCGTGCAGGCATACAGGCCCTCATTTCAAGGTGGCGTAAGGACGTAGCATTGAATGGAGATTACGTTGAAAAATAGTGTGTAGCTAAAAGATTGGGGAATAACCTGGTGTATTTCAATGCTGAATAAAACAACCCCTGTTTCAGAAAAAAAATGTTTTGCATTACTTATTGAACTGCCCTCGTATTTCTACGCCCTCCATTCCCATATTATGTCTTGTAGCTTCCAGTAGTTGCTCCTCTGGGTCCAATACATTCTTTAGTGGCCAAGTAGTGGCAGTGACTCCCATGGCTAACGAACCAATGGCTGACAGCCCAGCAGGGATTAGGATAGGAATTATTCCAAAACATATCTTAGGTATTGGCAGAACCCTAGGAGTTTTAATACGGCTTTTCATTCTTCCTTGCTGTCTGAAAGGCCTTTTGGTGCCACCTACCATGGATGGTTTGAGTAATCCGTACGTATGTTTTGGCTTAGAGTTCGAAAATGCGATAAAAATGGGGGTTCCCATTTGAGAGTACACACTTGAACACATCCACGCAGGAAGGGTGGTTATGAGGTGCCCAGTTGTAGCGCAGCCAGATGTTTCCCTTACTAATATTAACTTTTTACCTATAACATTCTTTTTGTACGATGCATTGAGATATTTAGTTAGTTGTCTCAAGTTAAGACAAACAACCTGTACATACTCCAGAGGCAGATTGTTCAGTCTCTTATTCTGAACTACAACCCCTTTGCCTTCACTATGTGTAGTTGCTAAATGCTTGTTTAACAATTAACTCTAATAAACCGGGCATTCTTTCAAGTTCCTAATCCTCAACACGTATTGCATTCTCTGTTAAACTTATTGGATGCTTACCAGATATATATGGCTTTATGCAACGACCTCATAATTTCTGTCTAACTCAGCAACATTGTATCGGCTAATGAAGTTAGTAAAAGCATATACTCCCTCATCATCATCATCATCATCATTTCCGTATACTTCTTTTCTCCCATAATCCATAGTGTGTGTCAGCCCTTAACTATCATAACTTCTGTCGAACAGCATTCCGCACTTCAATAATTTTAAGCTTTGTCAGCGTCATGCTGCCTTACATTAAGCCGTTTCTGAGGCAGCGTAATACTTATACTGTATGTACCCTGAGCCAACTGGTTATGATGCGAGTCAAGTGAGTTAGGTATCACCTTGATATATCCATGCATATCCGTTAATTACATGTTTACTTCCCCAATTTTTTTATTCGTGTATATTTCACAGTGCTGTAGGCTAGCACTCAACATCTCGTCATTTCTAGTTTCCACCTCAATAAGACTTTCCAATTCCATTAATTTAGCGTTGATTGCTTCGACTTCTTTTGTCAATGTATAGACACATATGCTTTGGGATCTCCGAATTGGTGTGGAACACAGGTGAAAATTCGTCCATAATCTACCTAATACTGATACAGATTCATTTTCGTACACTGTCTTTTGTGCAGGATCTCATCAAAGTTTCGTCTGTATCGCCTCTCGTTCAATTGCCTAGCTTCGTCTACAACTAGAGAGCCAGCAGTCCCCAGCAATCCCCATATATCGTATCGAATTCATTGAATGACATAGCTGCTCCAACATGGGCTTAGTAAATATGCTTTAAAGTCAAATTGTTCTGTTTGGAAGCATTAATAAGGTTTGCATTATCCTGGACGTTCTGCTTCAGAATGCTTGAGTGCGTCTAACTCAAATTAAACATACTGACTTGCATATGGCTAACAAAGCAGAAATATTTCAGGATTTCGTCCCAGTATTCGACTCTGACGGCATCAAATATAATTACTCTATTCGGTTTTACTTTTTCATGCAGTGACATATCATTACTTTTCCTGAGCGTCTATAATGTTACTCCGTCAGTGTCATGTAAAATATCCTGCAATCACTGATATTTTGTCTGAAACTGTGATTCTGAAAAAAATATATACATTCTTGAATCGGACGCCCTCACGACGTGTTAACAGTGACAGGACAAGATTAGTCTTCCCACAACTTGAAGTCCCGATACTAAAAGCATGTTTGTTATTAGGAAGCAATGATCCATTCGTCCTCTTCTTGTGATTTCCAGCATCATCATTTCAGGACCAGAAGCTTACAACAACACCGTTTTGGTGAGGATGATTCATCCACTCCGTCATGGAAATAACTGTTCTTTCACATTCTACCTCCATTGATGCACAGTTAGTGTCGCAGAGTCGAACTATGGTTTCTTCAGATGTGAAAACTGTTCGGCGACCTAACTCCAATACATTACTCCAAAATGTCGTATAGAATCGGTGGACTTCTGACTGCCATTTTTTTCAACACTCTAGCTCACGTGGTATTCCAGAGCTAGCGTTCACTAAACTCACAAAAGTCTGCCCCTGTAGATGAACATACTCTTTTTTGTTAAATGTATTCACTGTCCCAGGGAAGTCACCTACACAGGTTGTATGTTCAACCAGTATCACCAGCAGAGAGTGAACGTTTGCATGGAGCAAGACGGTAATCTGAATTGACACATGGAATACTCAACACCATTCATCGATGGATGCTATAACTTAGAAGTCAGATAACCAGGTGTTTCCAAATACTACCACTGGGATGAACTCCGCAGTATATATACTACGGACACTGATATACTTACAACCACTAGTGTTCAAACAATAGGTTTCATTGATCAGTCCTATATTCACATCAGGTGGCTGTTGCAGGAATGACTTCGCCTCGCCTGCAAGGAAACCCAAAGCACTTAACCACTTTTTAAGAGAGAGTCTCCAGTCCTTCCGATCTGATCACGTAAGCGTAGAAAAGATGTGGAATGATTTCAAAGAGATAGTATCGACGGCAGTTGAGAGATACATACCACATAAATTAATAAGTGGTGGCACTGATCCTCCTTGGTACACAAAACGGGTCAGATCATTGTTGAAGAAGAAACAAAAAAAGCATGCCAAATTTAAAAGAACGCAAGATCCCCAAGACTGGCAAAGTTTTACAGAAGTTCGAAATATAGCGCGTACTTCAATGCGATATGCTTTTAATAATTTCCATAACGAAACTCTGTCTCGAAGTCTGGCAGAAAACCCAAAGAGATTCTGATCATACATAAAGCACTCTAGTGCCAAGACACAATCAATGTTCTCACTGCGCGATAACAACTGTAAAGACACTGATATCAGTGCCCTAAAGCAAAGTTATTAAACATGGCTTTCCGAAACTCCTTCGCAAAAGAAGACGAAGTATATATTCCTGAATTTGAAGCAAGAATAACTGTCAAGATGAGAAACATAGAAGTAGATATCCTCGGTGTAGCAAAGCAGCTTAATCACTTATTAAAGGCAAGGCCTCCGGTCCAGATTGTATACCAGTCAGGTTCCTTTCACAGTATGTTGATACAATAGTTCCCTATTTAGCAGTTATATATAACCGCTCTCTCACAGAAAGTTCCGTATCTAAAGACTGGAAAATTGCTGAAGTCACACCAATTACAGACCCATATCACTAACGTTGATTTGCAGTAGGGTTTTGGAACATATACTGTGTTCGAACATTATTAATTACCTCGAAGAAAACGATTTATTGACACATAATCAGCACGAATTCAGAAAACATCGTACTTGTGAAGCACAACTGGTTCTTTACAAGCATGAAGTAATGAGTGCTATCGACGTGGGATGTCAAATTGATTCCATATTTCTAGATTTCCAGAAAGCTTTCGGCACCGTTCCTCACAAGCGTCTTTTTTATGGAATATCGCCTCAGTTCTGCGACTGGATTCGTGATTTCCTCTCAGAAAGGTCACAGTTCGTAGTAACAGACGGAAAGTCATCGAGCAAAACAAAAGTAATATCCGGCGTTCCCCAAGGAAGTGTTACAGGCGCTCTATTGTTCCTCATCTACATTAACGGCATAGGAGACAATCAGAGTAGCCCTATTACTTTGTTTGCAGATGATGCTGTCATCTACCGTCTTGTAAAGTTATCAGATGACCAAAACGAATTGCAAAATGATTTAGATAAGATATCTGTATGGTACGAAAAGTGGCAATTGACCCTGAATAAGGAAAAGTGTGAAGTTATTCACATGAGTACTAAAAGAAACCCTCTAAATTTCGATTACGTGATAAGTCACACAAATCTTAAGGCTATAAGTTGGAACGATCACATAGATAAGACTGCGACTGCGATTCATTGACAGAACACTTAGAAGGTGCAACAGGTCTACTAAAGAGACCACTTACACTTAATTACACTCTTGCCCGCCCTATTCTGGAGTATTGCTGTGCGGTGAGGTATCCGCATCAGGTGGGACTGACGGATGACATCGAAAAAGTTAAAAAAAGGGCTGCTCGTTTTGTCCCCGGAAACAGAGGCGGGATCTTCTCATGAAATTTCAATTACCAGTTTTCTCCTCCGATTGCGAAAACTTTCTGTTGGCACCCGCATACATAGTGACAAATGATCATCACGGTAAACTAAGATAAATAAGGCCTCTCACAGAAAAATTTAAGTGCTCGTTTTTCCCGCGCGCCGTTCGAGAGTGGAACGGTAGAGAGACAGCTTGAAGGTGGTTCATTGAATCATCTGTCAGGCACTTCATTTTGAATGGCATAGTAATCACGTAGATGTAGATTATAAGTTGAGCATATTTCCTTTTCTGTCGCCTACATTTCCGTCGTTAATGCTTACACTACCTCAGGGCACTGAGTGTTGACCTACTTCTCCACATCCTTACTTATTACGGTTCTCTCACAAGTGAGTGAAAATAAAGTGTACTTTTCACACCAATTCATCAAGTCTATTATTATCATCTTTCGTAGTAAATTTACATAATGAAATATCTTGTGAAGATGGTACCACCACAGCTACAGAATTTACTGGAACCAAATCGGAATTCGTGCCAGACTGGGACTCGAAACGGGATTCCCCGCTTTATACGAGTGGTCGCCCTAGCCTCTTCAGCAATTCGAGCACATTTTATTGACAGACCGAAACTTTCATACGTTCCAGTGTCTGCTAGTCATAGTGCTCGCACAATTATATGACTCCTCCACAGGGTGAGACTTATTTAGTTTTCTCTTTAGGTTGTCTCGAGTTTGGCATGAAATTCATTAGCCCAGCTTCCTTATTGAACATTTTATGTAAAATTCAACGCAGTGTTCCTTCAGACATGTATACATGTCTGGACAATGCACTGAATTCTAAAGACACTGTTAAATGCAGACACTGCGCTAAACTACATTTACAGTTACCTTTTCCTACACGCATGCGGATAAAACATAAGGAAGGGATTGTAGGCAGCATGTTGAAGTCACTGCTGCAGTCACGATGTGCTTCACATCACACTGCGTGGCTGATAAGCGCCTCAGAGCAAGAAGAACGGCACCATGCACGACGCGGCACATTTAACGTTTAAAAACCTGCAAGTATGTGTGATCGATTGTAAGATGTATTTTTCTACAATATTCCTCCTGATTATTGTGAGCAAAGGTAATTTTCCAGGAATTATACACATTTATTTTAGTTATAGTTATTTATTAGACTACTGGCCATTAAAATTGCTACACCACGAAGATGAAGTGCTACAGATGCGAAATTTAACCGACAGGAAGAAGATGCTGTGATATGCAAATGATTAGCTTTTCAGAGCATTCACACAAGGTTGGCGCCGGTGGTGACACCTACAACGTGCTGACATGAAGAAAGTTTCCAACCGATTTCTCATACACAAACAGCAGTTGACCGGCGTTGCCTGGTGAAACGTTGTTGTAATACCTCGTGTAAGGAGGAGAAATGCGTACCATCATGTTTCAGACTATGATAAAGGTCGGATTGTAGCCTATCGCGATTGCAGTTTCTCATATCGGTACATTGCTGCTAACGTTGGTCGAGAGCCAGTGACTGTTAGCAGAATATGGAATCGGTCGGTTCAAGGGGAAATACGGAACGCCGTGCTGGATCCCAACGGCCTCGTATCACTAGCAGTTGAGACGACAGGTATCTTATCCGCATGGCTGCACGATCCGTGCAGCCACGTCTCGATCCCTGAGTCAACAGATGGGGACGTTTGCAAGACAACAACCATCTGCACGAACAGTTCGACGAAGTCTGCAGCAGCATGGACTATCAGCTCGGAGACGATGGCTGCAGTTACCCTTGACGCTGCATCACAGACAGGAATGCCTGCGATGGTGTACCCAACGACGAGCCTGGGTGCACGAATGACAAAACGTCATTTTTCGGATGAAACCAGGTTCTGTTTACAGTATCATGATGGTCGCATCCGTGTTTGGCGACATCGCGGAGAACGCACATTGGAAGCGCGTATCCGTCATCGCTATACTGGCGTATCACCCGGCGTGATGGTATGGGGTGCCATTGGTTACACGTCTCGGTCACCTCTTGTTCGCACTGCCGGCACTTTGAACAGTGGACGTTACATTTCAGATGTGTTACGACCCGTGGTTATACCCTTCATTCGATCCCTGCGAAACCCTACATTTCAGCAGGATAATGCACGACCGCATGTTACAGGTCCTGTACGGACCTTTCTGGATACAGAAAATGTTCGACTGCTGCCCTGGCCAGCACATTCTCCAGATCTCTCACCAATTGAAAACGTCTGGTCAATGGTGGCCGAGCAACTGACTCGTCACAATACGCCAGTCACTACTCTTGATGAACTGTGGTATCGTGTTGAAGCTGTACCTGTACACGCCATCCAAGCTCTGTTTGACTCAATGCCCAGGCGTATCAAGACCGTTCTTACGGCCAGAGGTGGTTGTTCTGGGTACTGATTTCTCAGGATCTATGCACCCAAATTGCGTGAAAATGTAATCACATGTCAGTTCTAGTATAACATATTTGTCCAATGAATACCCGTTTATCATCTGCATTTCTTCTTGGTGAAGCAATTTTAATGGCCAGTTGTGTATATAACTGTCGAAAGTATCCTCATTACTATTTTTAGGATACCATAACAGCAAGATGCTTCAATCACATCCTCATCATTGCAATAAGAACTCACCTGCACATATAGATCAACAATTCCATTATGAGATTGTATGGAAAAAATGAGTAAATACAGAGAATTGAATTTATAGCAGCTTTATGTTGGCATCTTCCTTTCTTCAAATACTTACAGCCGACGTTTTCGACTGTAGCGAAAGAGCGGTATGCATTGATATTTAAAACCTACAGCCTGCTGTAGCTGCTTCTGTCAACTTCTTCGCTGGTCATGAGTACTCTGTAGTACGTGCGAACTATAGCACGAAAAGCACGAACATAATAGTAACAGACGTGTGCTTCATTTGGGACTCTGTCTGCTGCAAAATTCGCAAATATAATGATCCAAGTAGACATGTGAACTACATTTCCCTCTTGCTCCCACAAAAGCTGGAATGCAGCAACTGTGCCATCGAAGGCGGCAGCGAGGGGTGACGCTTCATGCTGGACAGCATATGGCAACACATTTGAAATTAAGAAATTGCACGCCACTGGCTGCCGGGTATGGACGCGGGGGACAGGTCCCTCCCGCTCACCCTCCATGCCCTCGGCACGTGGCCCAGGGAGGTTCCCGGTATGCCTTGGAGAAAACGAAGTGCTGATGATGGAACGACACGTGCAATTGTCCCAGCTATAATACCACACCAAAGGTCATTTGATGGTTGGTTCTTACAGTCTCTCTGCCATGACTAGCGAAATGCTGGCTCTACATAAAAGTAGTTCTCTGGAGTCTTAATCACTCATTTCTGCCACACATGACCCAAACTTGAACTGTAGCAAAGAGCTCCATTCAGTGTGTCCACGTTTCTTAAATGTTCCACTCAATTATTTTGTTCAGTATGATGTCATTTTATTAGTGGGGATATGTATTATCCCCATTCTTAAACCGGGTATGCAAATGACCATCTTGTCTTGAGTCTAATAGGATCAGAAAATTAAAGACAGTTGCTACAGTTGGCTAACACGACTAGTCCCATGAGTATACAGGGCACAGCGCTTAAATCCGGACAAATTTCAATCTGAATTTTCCGCGATATCGTAGTTCCTCTAGTGGTCGCGATTAGCGTTCATGAAAGCCATAGGCATCTAGTAAATAGTCACAACCTCTAAATGGTCCAGATATTAAGTATAAGCTATGATTATCGAAAGTCTTCGCCCTGGGCCTTCGCCCACTGAAATAACTCTATTCTCTGGGAACCCGAGATCAACTGTTTACGTTGTTGTGGCCAAGTATAATGCTTCGGAGAAGTCTGCGAAATGTTCTTCTAACCCGGCGAGGAAACTTCATTCGTGGAAACACGTGTCATGAACTGCGGCAGTCGTCGAAAAGGCTCAGGCACTGATTCCGGAGGACCCCGGGCAATCGCTGAGGAAATCGACGTCAATATTGAATGTCAGGGAGTGAACAATGCGTTGGACGACATACGAGCCATTTTGTCAGAAACCGGCACTCGGTTAACATTGACTTGTTCTGGTCAAAGGAGTTCTGGCACCAAATAACCCGGATTTAAACCCCTCGACTACAATGTTTGGAGCGTAGTCGAAAGAGTTACCAATAAGTACCCTAATGTCACATCTCTACGCACCGCTATCGAAGCAGCATTCGCGAATATGGACAGCGCTGATTTAAAGAATGCGTACGATCGCTTCAGGACAAGATTGGAGGCGGTCATTGCGGCTGAAGGCGGTTACATCGAGTAATGTTACTCTTGAAAGATACCGCAACTTATATGCAAAAAGATTTTCATTTTCATTTCTATTTTGTTTTAATACATTTTCTTTTTTTTTAAAAAAAAAAAGTTTCATTTATCCTGACTTAAGTGCCATATCCTGTACCGCTGAAGTGAAAGATACATGTGCAGGGGGTAGTTTGATTCTCGAATACGGCAGCACGCAGAAACGAAAGTGTTTCTTAACAGGAACTTTCAGTAATATTAATGGGCTTTCATACAGCACTCAAGTGATATCAGCCCAGGAGCTGTACGAAGCTAGCAGGCAGCGGAATGTACTGACACAGTGGGACGCTGCGGCAGCAGGAGTTGGCGGCGACAGCACCCTTCCTCACGGAAGGCTTGACCGCTGAACTAGCATACACCGCTCGTTTGCCGTGGTGGCTGGCAGGAACATGTAGGCGATCCAAGAACATGACCGGCCTAGCCTCGAAGCTCAGAACCAACAGGGCTAGCTGACGTCTACGCTGCACTAGTTTAGCGGCACATTCATTAAACGACTGGCGCGAAGATTTTGCCAGTAGAATGGTTGGACCCGAAGGAATTCTGCTACTGCGTCATCTGGGAACACTTACATCTTCCCTAGCAGGGTCTATTATGACAGCAGTTAGACATCCTTGGTGTATCTGGTTGTGGAAACGCGCGTTGTGTTACGCAGTCGACCACTGGTAGTAGATGACCGTGCTGCAGGTGCCGAGCAGAATAACGTCATTGGCTGGCCCTGCTCGTTGACATCGCCTCCCTCAAGCTCATGCTTCAATACAGTCGTTCACAAAGTAATAAATTATTATTAGGGAGAGTGTACAACAAATTATTGCTACAAATATTTTATTCAACCTTCTTCTTACGTGAGTTTTGAATTATCTCTATGACGAGGTTCACATCACACGTACCATGATTTTTAGAGTAACACACAGCAAATCGATCAAGTTATTTCTACAAGCCGTCACTAGTCCTATTGGACCGAGTGTCAATGACACTCTGTTTTATTACAGTAGGAAAGGTGCAGTCTATTTGATAAAGCTTAGGTTAATGATATGAAAGAGGATTTAGAATTTTATGCTACCACCATTATCGTTCACTTTTCTTAATAAAACTCATTGAGTATGACTAACGAAAGTTCTTGGCTAATACGATGTGCCAAATCTTGTAAGCTGTCAATTTTATTTAGACGACGGTGTTGGTGTCTTGACGATGCTCTATTAGCACCCGTCATTACGATTAAAAATCTGGCTAATGGAAGGTGAATTTGGGGGCATGCTCTTTTACTCATTTGTAGCTAAATTCATCTGCCTACATTTGTCGTACCCACTGTGTCTCATAAAATATAATTTGATCCCACATTAACCAACTTCCCGTCTTGCACGACAGACGCACACCTGGCCAGTAATTTGTCTGCTACTGGTGTGCCGAGCGCGCGTATTCTCATGCCCAGAGACGTTGCTACCATCTGAATTTACTCATTGATAAATATGTAAAATAACCATAACATTCCCTAAAATTTTCTTACTGGCCTCTACGGTGTAATAACAATCCACACAAAATTACAAAGGCTGCATTATATAAGTCATATCAAGTACGAAAAACCTATTTTGCTACAGTGAAAGGTAAAATTTGAAAGTTACATGAAAACAAATATGTTTTGCCAGTAGAAGATTATGTCTATATGATACGTAGGGAAATTACAGAAAAATATCACATAATTGTTGTAGTGTTACACATAACACGCATCAGTAGGTGGATCGTAATCCTTTCGACAAAAAACAAGAGGGTGCAGTTTCGTTCGATATTCAGCCTGCTGTTATTGGCATCCATAGCGTCCAATGAGCTGAATTTTGTCATCGAACAGAAGACCTGTGTTTGCGCCTCTATCGTCGTTTTTTCTTGAATGACCCTGATGCAGTTGTCTCATAACTCGCTTTTGTTACGAAGGCAGTCAAAAACCGTTATTTGAGACTTTGCGACAATCCAATGGAATCGGATACATCACACTGAAACTGACTCAACTTCTGCATACTATTTGTAGGCACTGCATGACCGCTAATCATATCGATGTGAGACTAAGACAAAAATTGTTGTCTATGTGAGCCACAATACTTGAGCAATATCTCTTTTTGACGTGCATAGGCAGGGAGAAGGCATTTTTTCTTCCTGTAGTAATATACAGCGTCTTTTCAGCGTTTGTGGCGTTTGACCAGCAGGCCATACAGCCTCAGCTACAATGAGGAACTTTTCTCCAAGATTCCCCAGAGAAAAATGCTGTCAAGAATACGTCTGGATATCTGGATTAATTATGTAGCTATAGGATCAGTGTGTTGAATTATTCATTATTATGAGATATTGAAAACCGAAGATGCTGTTTGAACTGTTCAATATTATTTTAATGTTTCCTGTGATTATCATAGCCAGTAATATAAAGAAATAAAGAAACTGAGGGTGGAAATCCGTACTATTTTACACAATTAATAAATAACCGAACATATTTTCAATATAATTGTAAGCCCATGCTGAGGTAATTAATAATAAACCTATGTATATCGGTTGTAACTGCCGCTATCGGCCATGTAGTAGAACTATTGACGTTGTTCATATACTATGCTCTGGTGTGTTGCAAAGATAAACCTCGCAAGAATAAACTTAAACAGAGGATATTGTCTTTGAAACATTCACTACTCGACTTCATTTACATCAAGAATATCTGACAAGAGACGGTTAGTTTAGACGACTAACATTATAACTGAGGCAATTTAAGAAAAAATGAGAACTCGATAAAGAAGATGCAATATAGGTTGAATACTGTTACCTTTGGAAACTTTTTTTCGCTACAGTTCTTCTTTGACGTTCTTGCTGGAAAAATAAAACAATTATTCCACAGACTAATTAATACTGACTTTGACTATGTCTAGTAAAAAAACTATGTACATGGGGTATAATACTGCCATTTAGAGTCATTTCAGTTGATCTATCTCACAATAATATTTCTTGCGGACTATATAGACAAAGATTTAATAATTAAACGATTTATATTTGAATCAATCTTTTGCGTGTGAAAGTAATTAATTAATATATACCACGTAATTTTACTCTCTAAAATAAGTATGTTTGACTCTTCATCGCAGGCAAACATCCATGTAAAATATATTCACTACTGTACATTCCTTGCAATTTCCTCACCCTTATCCATCTCTCCACTCAATGTAATTGCATTACCATATATATATATATATATATATAGTGGTTTAGCTATAAAAAAAGCCATCAAACACACCCACCGCCGGAAATGTGTTCCAAACAAGGTAAAGGTACATGAAGATGTTGATAAAAGATCGAAGGCACACATGAGAACACACTAAGCAAGTGAGAATATTCTGCTCTACTAGTGTTTTATCCCCATGCTTAAAAAAGTAGCGAGTTGGAGCACCATCTTGTAATAGGCAAATTAGCCTTGGTACGACCAAAAGCACGTATCCTTGCAGAAGAGGCAGGATCACACACAGGAAGTACAAAAGATGTGCCTCGCCAGTGAGGCGCTGGAAGGATGATAGTCCCACGAGGCAGTCGCCAATAATCCATGCTCATTCATTAAGACTAAACCTATGTTGATAAATCGCTACCATCATACTCTCCATTCCCTACAAGTGAGTGTTCTGTAGGTTGACGATTACTCCCTTCGTATAGGTAGCCTCATCTGTGAATAAGATGGAAAGCACGTTGGCGTCCTGTGCGACGAACCATTGACGCAACCATGGCCACTGAGATCATTCCGTAGGTAATAAGGCCTGCACACGAGGTAAGTAAGGATTGTGGCCTTTGTCGTATAGAATGTTCAACACTACCCCAAGCTGGCGGCCCGCTTGCCTGTAGTTGATACCGGGGACGCTATCAAAGATGTTTTATCTCCACCTTCAAGTGGGTGTATTTTCCTTGGAACGCATTTCCGGTCATAAGGCCATAAGACCCGTTTGCTCCTTATCCTCTCACGGATCGTTTCCCCATTTAACATAAACACCCTGTGCAGTGTAGTACGAGTCTCACACTAATTTTGCTATTTAACTATACCACTGCCTCACTATTTAGAGAATGTGTCACTGTTTCAGTACTTTTAATCTCGTAAACAATAATAGTATTTACGAAATTTTTTGTTTGTGTCCGCCGAAAACGGATTTTCTTTTTCAGTTTTCACCTGTATTGTTATTTGAGCACGAAGATGTCAGTAAAAGACTACATGATGATCAGCTGTTTGCTGTATGATTCCACTCTAAAGAGTCTGTGTTACTTTCGATATTTCACATACCTTTACCACAGAACCTCTCTTCGATCACTTTCAACATAAAACTATTCTAGTACCCAGAAAGACGCTCCTTTTAAGTGGAAGTAGACATCATTTGTTAATATGAATTGCTGTTGGTGAAAAGAGATCGAGAAGCTAGTCCTTCGTGGTTAAGATGTATGTCTTGTTCTTCTAGCGCCGTTGGGCAACCAGATTTGTCGAGTCCAGAAGTCAGCAACCTCGATCTATTGGACACGAACATAAGAGGTCAGGCAACACTTTCAGCTAGCCTTCATCTGCACTGTATTTCGTTTATAAACACCAAAGCTGCAGTTTCAAGCGCCACATAATGTTAAATTCTTAACGGCTTTTCTAGTTACATGGAATGTATTTTAGCGTATGTACAAATTATGTTTCAGACCGAGTATTGCTATTATTTGCAGCTTCAGTTGTCTATTGATTAATCTGAACACTAATAAAAATAATGATTTACATGCTTTGCTTTTCATTCAAGTGACGGTGCAGCGATCTATTACTAGGCTTTTCTCTCACTAAAGCAAGGAAAGTGAAACGGGATGCATGGCTAACGACTATCATTTCGCCACACAGAAAAATAAATGTTCCCAGTGAAGGACTAAGACGTCTTGCAAGATAATGTTTTTTTTTTTCTACTTAAGTAAAAGATGCACGTTGATCTAGGTATTCTGTAAATTTTACTCAAAATATTTACTGTGACAGATATTTCATTAAAATACTCTTAATTATAAGCAACTGTTCCAATGAAGCATATTAAGGAAATTGCAACCACCAAATGACGGAGAGTTTTGTAAGAGCCCTAAATGGTTCACATGTCGTCAACGCAAAATGACAAGTAGTCTTTTCAGTCAGTTTTTATGTTGGTGCGCAACAGTCGCAGTTTTATTCGAAAGCACCAGTGGTAGGTAAGTACAGCTTACGTAACATGTTAGGCTTCTGTCTGAATACCATAGAAAATGCAGCGAAACACTCCAAACAAATATTTTTCTGTTTAGTATTTTACACATACATTACTGCTTGGCAGATATCAAAGGTATTTATCAGAATTTTCATTCGGTTCTTTCCTTTTTCTTACAGTTTAAAGCAATTTTAAGCTGCCTTCTTTATTTATTTACTTGTGCTTGTAAGCAAATTCGCGCCAGCAGTAAAACATTAATACGAGAAGCAACACCACACGACGCAATGGGCATGCTGTATTCTTGATACAAAAATTCATGATGCATGCTACACTTCTCAAACTGTAGGATTACAGATTCATGTGCATGCACTTTTAGAATGTAGAATGACATATGGAATTTATTGAGAATGGTATTTCAAATTGTTCACAAAATATCTGATCTCATGTACCTACGACTTTGTTATCGTTCAGAGCCAGTTTCATCTGCTTTATACTTCTGCAGTAGTTATTCCGTAGTGTTCCCTTAACACTATAAAATAGACAATACATACAACAAGCACATTTTACATAGAAATCAATCGTTAATCGTAATTTTGCACGAGAGGTACTGGCAGTGTATTCCTGTAATGAGAATCATAAGTTCATCATACAGTTTTCGTTTTCATCCGTAAGACCATTAGGCAGAAATAGAAATAGTATCTACAGACTCCTGAAACGTTGTTAAGTATTTGACTTACGATATTAACATTACAGAATAGTTTCGCCAATGTTCCAAATAGTACAAAAAAAGTGGCGTTTACATATACTATTTAGTATAGCTATGGTTCGCTGCTTGTGGGGGAAGGTACATACATAGTACAGCAATATCTCATAGAGATTTTAAATACATCTCACGAATTCTGGAAACCAACAGAGCAATTATCTACTATTACTTTACATTGAATACACGTTGTCTTTGTGTAGTTGAGAGCTTTGTGCTAGTGTTCGTGCTAGTAGGATGAGCTTATATTCGTGTTGGTAGGAGGTGCTTATACACATGTGACTTGTTGTTAGAATGTAATGAGGCAATGGAAAGTACTTGTCGTCACATATTTATAAGGCCGTCCTTTTGAGTCGCGACAATGCACGTTTCAGCCAAAGCAATTAATTTAGCTGTCAAAACACTGTCGTCTCCCTAGTGGTTTTCAAATCCTGAATATAATATCGTACCTTGTGAAACCTCAAGTGTGTCACCGACTGGTTAGCACCATAAGTGAAATATTTATAGAGCGACGTAAAATGAAAGTTGCCTCGAACCTATATTGTTATCGCGTGAGCTAAGCGGACCAAATATTAGTAACCTCAAAAAAACAACATACAAGAGGTTTGGAGGTGTTTTAGGCGGCGAACAAGTGGTGCCAGGCGGTCATTTGGCCCTCCTTCACTGACCAAAGACATGGCAGTGAAGTGGCGTGAATGTGCTATAAGGGTTGTATCCAATCAGCGAATTACCATAAGGTGTCTACATTGAGATGTGGCAGAAGGAGCAACTGCGTTTGGCCGTGCCCACGGCCATTCCGTGAATGAGATTATGACTTCCATCAAAAGTAACAATGTGTACGCTGGTTTAAACTTCAAACGACACGGCACAAAGGTTTGTGTCGGACGGGAATTCAAACCCATCACCTAATCCGATCGTTAACTAAGCAAAATCAATTGTTAGAAATCTTAATTCTTCACCAATAGCGAGATGACGAGAAGAAAAAGATTTTCCTTACCAAGATTCGAACCCAGCGCATATCGTCGTTGATTTCTAGTCACGAATAGAAGTGAAACAACGGTTTATTTCAAGAGTAGCAACAAGTGCACATGCCTGAACATGTAATAAACTGACTTACGGTTCTGCGCTTCCTGGGAGTCAAGCCCTGCATCGTTGTTGACTATCCACGAAGAGACTTTGGCTATCAAATTCTTTTTCACCAGTAACTTAGAGTGGCATGTTTGAATATGAAATGATATGACGAAACGTTCTGTGTCCGACTGGCAGACGAAACCGGTAAAATCATTATTGCTGAAAATACGCGGATAAGTGCTAGGAATGATAGCGATATGTCACCTGTAGTTTTGTGTACGCTAGTTATAACTTGAAGTGACACGGTGGAAACCTTTGTGCCAGACTGACACGAGCTCTTCGTGGAGACTTTGAGGAGTTAAGATTCTTGGGGAAACTATGAAACGATGGAATTGCATCGTCTTAAAGGGGTCAAATCCAGCGAAAAGTGGGATCTGAGTGTGAGTCCCAGACCAGCTCCAATATTTTCAACATCTCAATGTTTCGATACAATAATAAATAAGTGTCCTGTGGTCTGACATGGCGCTTGGGTTATTAACAAAAATCTCTCGCCCAAGAAAGCAAATTGGTGACAGTCTATCTATGTGGTGTGACTTTTGCTTCTGTCATGACCCAACCTACACCGACTCTCCTAAATTAGTTAGCCAAGAGGCCTAATGTCTGAGGTCGACGTGAAACAACGACGCAACCCCACATTGTTCAATTTGCTTTACCAGAGGCAAAGAGGGCCTGTTTCTGCTTGTTAAAAATGGTTGCCTGAGGTGTGAATCGATCCCTGACTTTATGCATACGAAAATAGACTCACTTCGAGAGACCAGCAACATACAAAGAGTAGTTGTTCATAATTGCGTCGTAAAGAAGGATAATCCACACTGAAAGGCAGTTCTGAAGATTATTGACAACCTGTTCAAAACATTCATTTCCTTGTAGGTACGCATCGATATTCATTTCTACCCAGTGCGCTTGTGACTCGATTTTGAAATCTCTGCAATAAAATTACATAACAGCTAGCTGCACGAAGTGTCAACGTATTAGAATGCAAAAATATCTGCAGTATGTATGGCTTTCCATTTGAAATTCGGTGCTGTTATAAGTACTTGTGGTCTGGGCATAAAAATGGCACAGTGTAAACGCAAAGACCAGATATCTTTACGTTTTAAACCGCATTTTGCCTCATATAATTACATAGGTAAGGACGTAATGACTTTTTCTCAACAGCATATCATATGAAGAGCATTGATGTATGTATTCACGAGGGAATTAGTTACCCGAAAAAGCCGGACAAGTGTGAAAAAGACTCGCGGTCTGAGAATGCGGTACGAAATTAATTATGTTTGTGTACAGTAGTAATAATAAAAATAATTTCGTGTGGCTCAGTGCCCTGGTCCTGTCTTTCTACTGCATGCCACTTCAGTGACTTGCGTTTCTCTAACCTATCCCATTTATCCAACTGGGGAAAGGGAACCTTCAGTTTAACGTGCAATCCGAACCGTTTGTTGTTTCTGGGAACTCTTCACATCGGTGTGATGTGAAGCCTAGGTTAAAAGGAAGACTGAAAACTTGGTGATCAGATCGCGTATTGATCCCACCATGGCTCGCGTAGCAGGTACGCGTCTCACAACATTTTTTTTCAGTATCATACCACTTTTTTACCTTTCCCTTTCTTTTTTTCTTGGCTGAGCCCCTCTATCGGATATTTGTACACTGCTCGGACTGTGGATAGCTACATCTCAGACATCCTGTATTCAGTCAAAAATGATTTGAAATGTTGGAGGTCATTTAGTATATGGTTAACGTCCATTGGTGGTTCAAGTCTGGCCAGCATTATTTCGTTCAATAAAAAGGTGGCAATACTATTTAGCGAATGCGTCTACGTTTTGTATAAGAAATATATATACAGAGCCTGTGTATTTGTATATATGTCTATGAAGTTTAGTCCACCTACTGCTGTTGGAAGTGTCAATGTAGAAGGTTTCACCTTGACAATGTGTTTGAGGCTGACAAAGTGGCCGAAGGCTGCAAGTAACCTGTTCGCATCTTTGGACGGGGGGGGGGGGGGGGGGGGGTTAGTGGCAGCACTTGTGCCATATAGTTTACTTAGATATGAGATAAACATTCACCAAGGTGACCCGCTGCAGTTCGTCCGGGGATCGTAGGTTATGTTGACATAACGTGCTTTATTAAGTAAATCTTTTTACTTTTTATTGCAACGGTTTGTCGGATATCTCGAGTGAATTTCACTCCAAGGCACTTCCTAACCGTGACCTCCTTTATCTGTCGTTGTGTGTGATCCCCTAGTTCATGCCGTTATTCAGAACACTGGACTTCATCACATTCAGCTTAGCTCCGGCCGCCTTCCTATACTGCTCTACTAGGACCGTCAACGTTGGTATCTCATGATGGTTTTCAGTAGAAACACCACGTCATCCGCGTAGATGCTGCAGATGAACTTATGACCTCGAGTCATGACTCCCTAGCGTTGTCTGATCAACGCTGTTAACAATGGCTCGATGGATACAACAAACAGTGTCACTGAAATCGGGCGTCCTTGTCTAACTGAGCTACTGACGAATATCGGCACCACTGGTCAACCGTTTATCAGTATTGGGGAATGCGAGTTTGGCAGAAGATGTTCGGTGATTGTCACGAAACGTTGAGGGAAGTTCATTGGCTGCATGGTCTTCAGTATATACTCGCGGTTAACGCTGTTATCATCTTTGTCAAAATCGAGAGTAACTATGGGGCAGGGGATGCGACAGCCAACCTCTATGGCGACTATGTCACGATAACCACACGGAGTGTAGTGAATGTGGTGGTCTTTACCGACACTGCTTTGTTCCGGGGCTGTGACTCTGTTCAGCATTGGTTTTAGCCTTCCAGCTAGAATCCTATCGCATACCTTGTAATCACTGTTTAAGAGGGTTAACGGACAGTACTGTTGTGCCAATTTCCCCATTGATGTTTTAGGAACCGGTGTAATCATGCCTTCGCTAAAACTTTGTGGGATGTTTCTGTCTGGATCGATCAATTCCTGACATGTGCAAGTTAGTTTCGGTAACATCTAAAGTTTCAATTTGCGATAGAATTCCACCGGTACTCCATCTGATCTAGGTGACGTATTCTCAGAGCCATTCATCAGCTCTTCGTCTACATCCTCCTCCGTCAATTCAATCAGCAAACTAACTTCATCCTGCTCGATGTTGCGGGCTATTACCGACAGTAGGCCTTCCATCGCCATCCGGTCCAGACGCGTAGAGGCGTAAGGTGTCTCAGAATACAGTATGTGATCAAAAGTATCCGGACACCTGGCTGAAAATGACTTACAAGTTCGTGGCGCCCTCCATCGATAATGCTGGAATTCAATATGATGTTGGCCCACTCTTAGCCTAGATGACAGCTTTCACTTTCGCAGGCATACGTTCAATCAGGTGCTGGAAGGTTTCTTGGGGAATGACAGGCCATTCTTCACGGAGTGCTGCACTGAGGAGAGGTATCGATGTCGGTCGGTGAGGCCTGGCCCGAAGTCGGCGTTCCAAAACATCCCAGATATGTTCTATAGGATTCAGGTCAGGACTCTGTGCAGGCTAGTCCTTTACACCCAGATGTGTTCTATGGGATTCAGGTCAGGACTCTGTGCAGGCTAGTCCATTACAGGGATGTTATTGCCGTGTAACCACTCAGCCACAGGTGTTCGATCGCGTTGAAAGATGCTATCGCCATCCCCGAGTTGCTCTTCAATAGTGGGAAGCAAGAAGTAGCTTAAAACATCAATGTAGCCTGTGCTGTGATAGTGCCACACAACAAAGGGTGCATGGCTGCTCTATGAGTAACATGACCACACCATAACACCACTGACTCCGAATTTTCCTGTTGGCACTACACACGCTGGCAGATGACGTTCACAGCGCATTCGCCATACCCGCACCCTGTCATCGGACCGCCACATTGTTTACCGTGATTCGTCACTCCACAAACGTTGTTCCACTGTTCAATCGTCCAATGTTTATGCTCCTTACACCAAGTGAAGCGTCGTTTGGCATTTACCGGCGTGATGTGTGGCTTATGAGCAGCCTCTCGACCATGAAATCCAAGTTTTCTCACCTCCCGCCTAACTGTCATAGTACTTGCAGTGGATCCTGATGCAGTTTGGAATTCCTGTGTGATGGTCTGGATAGATGTGTGCCTATTACAAATTACGACCCTCTTCAGCTGTCTGCGGTCTCTGTCAGTCAACAGACGACGTCGACCTGTATGTGCCACTTCACGTTTCCACTTCACTATCACATTGAAAACAGTGGATCTAGGGATGTTTAGGAGTGTGGAAATCTCGCGTACAGACGTATGACACAAGAGACACCCAGTTACCTGACTACATTCGAAGACCGTGAGTTCCGCGGAGCGCCCCATTCTGCTCTCTCACGATGTCTTATGACTACTGAGGTCGCTGATATGGAGTACCTGGCAGTAGGTGACAGCACACTGCACCTAATATGAAAAACGTATGTTTTGGGGGTGTCCGGATACTTTTGGTCACATAGTGTATGTCGTCAGCTTAGCTCTGATCTCTTGCTGTTAGAGCAGCAGCCGTCCGTCCGTCGTTCGTAGTTCAGTGATGAACTTCCTGCAGCTCTCCATGTTTACGCTCCTTATACCAAGCGAGGCGTCGTTTGGCATTTACCGGCGTGATGTGTGGCTCATCACGCGATATATGGATGTTAGTTCGTTTTGATACCGTCTCGAAGTCACACCCTAATCCGCCATTCTTTTACTATTTGGTTTTTTTTTTTTTTTTTTTTCAATGTTAGCGCCGTATTCGTGGCCTTTACCTGCTGTATTTCCTATTGATTATCAACAACCGATGCGACTGGACAGAATAAGTCAAGGAGGACCTGGATATAGAATTCACAGTATGGTTGTACCATTTCATCATCTGAGGGTATGTCATGAGGGCCTTCCTACTGGCCGGTTTAGCACAATTTAACCACCATTCTAGCGCGGAGGCATAATGAGGTAACTTTCTTTCACAAGCTGCTCATTGGCAGCCTGGTTCGGCTAGATGAGAGACGTCCAACTTCCAGTATACGCTCCCACGATCCGTCCCTTGTCTTTGGAAATTGATTCTAGAATTTTACGCTGCGTTGTCAAAAAAAATCTGTCGGCCATGTCTCTGTCTGCTAAATTTTGTGACTTACGGCAGGTGTCACGTAACTGCGGTCGTGTCTTCTTCCAGAGTGGTTCGTGACAAGTGTAAACCAAGGTTGATGGCCATTTAGGTATCAATCAAATGCATTGCTGTGGCAAGTTCCGGGCAGGACGCCATTGTTGTCACCCGCGAAGATAATGTGGTCGTAACTGCTATCGAATAGTGGGGACAGTTCTTATTTGAAGAATGCCGCCCTTTTGCGTCTATTTCCAGAGCCTGAAGGGGTGTAGACGTTAATGAAGCATGTGTCCTGTATCGTGAGCGTAATATGTAGGGCTGTTGGCAGGTACTCCATGTCTTTCGCCACTATTCGTTCCCCTGTAAGTACTGCTGTTTCAAGGTCTCGTGCAGTTCCCGCATGAGTGAAAACTGTATATTCACTAACTTTGTGAATGTTGTGTACGACACCTCTTGCAGCAGGACAACATCTAACTCGGCGGTGTACAACACGTGATGTAAAGTGCGGAGCTTCAGGCTGCTGCTTAACTGACAGTCCCTATTTTGTATGCTTGTCCTGGAATCGTTCTTTGAGGGAAGTATGAGCGTTGCTGCCCTTAACTGAAGCAGCTGTTTAGTTTTTCTCACACAGGCAGCTCAATGCCAGGTGCGTGTGCCCTTTGACTCCGTGCGCTTCCCCTGTCCAGCCGTTTCTTCATTCGTGGCTTCAACCGACGATCACACTCCACTTCATCTGCCCAACTGCCTGTCGTCCTGAGACAGCTCGACGCCGTCCCGCAGTTGCGCCGCTGCGCGGGTAGCCCGTTCAGTGTCATTCCTTGTGACCCGTCCACTTCTGTTTCAAGCATGGCTGGATTCACTCTCTCAGCCGACTCAGGGATGGCCGCCGTATTAGGTATCTTGTGGATTCCGTCTTGGTGGTCGTCCGATGTTCCTCCCAGAGTGCGGGTGAACCTCTGCGCTCTTTGACTCATTTCTCTCTGCGTTTGTGGGCGCTATCTACTGTTTTTTGTTTTTGTATTTTCGTGATGAGGGCGGTGGTCTGTCCGCGTAATCATCTGAGAGTGTACTCGGCTCCCGTCGCCCGACGTGTTCAACAGGGACCTCTCTGAGATATTTTACTCAATCACTGGTTGCCGGTTGATCATTTTATTCAGGGGGTGATTCTGTCGCCTCTGTGTGATCCGTGTCCATTGGGTGAAGCTTTCCCCAGTAGCCACCACTCCTGGATCCTTCTCCCCGGCTTGTAAAGGTTCTGTTCCCGCCCCCTGACCACCGGAGGTAAGTCACTGCTGGTGTTTACATTTGCGCGGGGCCAAATACTTCTCCCACAGGTAAATGGGCTACCCTCCTCCGCACACATTCGGTCCGTGCATGTTCTTCGTTGGCTATTCCTGAACATGTTCAGGGCTGTATACATATATTACCATCGCCCTGCATCCGTAGTCGTTAACTTATGACGAGAAATGATTCTGGAGGTCAATCTTAACCTATCTAACACCTGTGTCCTACCTACATATACCGTTAATCTCTTAATGAGAACAGACCCAAAAAGAAACCCAGTTACCAAATTATTCAACGCCACATATAATCAAATGAGCGGTGTATTCACAAAAAAGTAAGATATGTATTGGTTTAAGCAAAAAGAAATGGAAGTTTGAACAAGGATGCAAGGTCACAATTTCTTAATTTTTCATCTTTAGATCTAGGGGCTACTACATCAAAATAACAATAAGTCTTAAGATGGTGAAGTTACGATTACCTTAATGATTTTAGATCCAGAAGTTTGTAGCTCCGTAAGAGAGGAAGTAAAAAGGGTTTCGTGCAGGAAGTGGCTGCATTACCATTTACCTAGCAAGTCATTATTACTAAGAGTACGCCCACTCTGAGATATTGTTGATTAACAGAGATAATTAGTAATGTTCAATATGAGATTAGTTGCCGATTCTGTGAGGAATAATCTTCCTGAAATCAAAAAAATAAATTTGACACCGTAATGTTCAAAAATGGTTCAAATGGCTCTGAGCACTATGGGACTCAACTGCTGTGGTCATCAGTCCCCTAGAACTTAGAACTACTTAACCCTAACTAACCTAAGGACATCACACACATCCATGCCCGAGGCAGGATTCGAACCTGCGACCGTAGCAGTCGCACGGTTCCGGACTGCGCGCCTAGAACCGCGAGACCACCGCGGCCGGCACACCGTAATGTTACACTTAAAGTGATAATCATTCAGATTATTTATCGTAAATGACAACGAAATGTCAAGTGAATTTAGCAGGGCAATTCTGAACCATACTACGAAGTAAATCGGCAGTCACATATCTTTGAAACGCATTCTACAATGTTGATAGCTCTCAGTTAGACCAGTGGCAGGAAGAATACATTCGCTGAGCTTATGTGCTGTGTTGGTTTGCAGTTGGGAATCTCGCCTCATGATGGTCTGACGAAGCCTGCTACTACTGCATTTACTGATAGCTGCAATATCTGGAGCATATACCAGTGAGTTTTGTTCGCATTTCTGCCATTATGATTTGATCTAAAGTATAGTTGGCAACAAAAACTACCCACTGACTGGAAATAAATTTTCATAAATAAAGATCAGGGGTAATTGTCGAGTACTCTTTAGTAGCTGTTATAGTTATTTTCGTTTTTTAGGTCTTATTTCTACCACAAAAGTGAAGCTCATTCGCCAGGCGTAATTCATTTTTTTAGCATGAGCTGACGCTATTAACATCATAAGTAAGAATCATTTTTTTAAACGTTATTCAGTTACAGCAGTTTACGTTAACAATACTCTGACTGGCACCACCTCTAACATACAATAACACAAATGAAAACATAAAATAGCACTGATTACAAAATAGGAAAATCAGCAAACGCATTTCATAAGCTACGAATAACACACAGTTTCAAATCAGAAAAGCAAGTAGTGCAAGGGAATCTTTTATAATGACCGAAACACATGACTCAAAAAGCAGTGAAAAAGCTACTGAAATAAATGGCTAATGTGCAAGTTGGATAATTGTAGATAATATGAGAGACTATATAGTCGATGATTAACTTATGTCATAGGTTTATCTGATACATTCAATAAACTAAGGAGGAAAAGTTGTAAAGAATACACTGCACTAACACAAATGAATCGCCATACCATAGTATTCTTAAAATAAAAGTCTTCTATAATAAAACAAAGTACCCATAATTCAGACGACCCCAGATCGTCACGAATTAGTAAGATATTATGCACTTTTGTCATAAAAACCGTCTATTGCTATGTGCAGTCCATGCCCATACTGAAGTAACGCTATAGGACTACCACGAAAGTAAGGAAATGTAGCAGTGCGGGCAGACACGTAGCGAAATCCAGATAACAAACTATTCAGTGTTTCTTCATTATAAAAAAAAAAATTACCTCTTCGGAATCAGAAAAAGAATCAATAAGAAATGTGTAAATCTGTAAGATTTTTTCACCTTTAGATCTGCAGAGAACTGAATTAAGGAAGCAAAAAGTCTTATGAGGGAGAAGTTTTCTAAAAAATTCTTTACTGATTCTCGATCTGCCTGAGAGCAAATTTGTCACAAAAGATGTAAAAATCTTGTCTCCAGCGAGATTTCAACCAACAGATGCCACAAACTTCCCCTTGAGAGATGAATACCTCACCACTGATTTAGATGACAACTTTTACTTTGAACTCTGTTTGCCCCAGTGACGCCCAAGATGGATAATTTGAAATGTAAAGGAAGAGAGTGGTCGTAGTTTCAGCTTAGAATGAGTTTCCTGAACTAGAAACCCAAATTTTCAGTTTCACTGCTGCAGCCTAAACATCATAAATTAATATTAGGGGGAAATATTTGGGTGGCCCAACTTTTCAGTTGCAGTAATTGTAATTATCTGATTCTGCCTTTGTGTAATACAAACTAGAAAGCTAATTTGCTGGACACAATTCAACAGCATCTGTTTGTTGTGTCAGTGCAGCTCACACTTAATCTTTGACAAGGAAAAGTTGCTAAACTATATGTTAATTGCATCAACACCTCATGATCCAATACAATACACGGACACCCCATCATGGTTGCTAAATATATTATTTACACTGTCTCCTGTTCTTTTATCTAAATGTAAATTCCTGTTGGAACTAAATGCCTGTGGTGAAGAAGTATTGATACAAGGCTTAATATTGACAACAGATTTAGTGACAGACAAACAAAGTCGTTCGAAATCACATGAGATACTGAATTGAATTGACAGAACACAGAATCACGAAAGTCGAAATATGGTATTTTGAGTAGCCGACATTCCCTCAAAATGATTGAGTTTCTCGGAAGAAAATAACGTTACAAACTACTGCATTGGGTACACAAGATATGTAATATAGTAAGAATACTCTCAAAAGTCAACAAGAACGAATAATTCCAATGTCAAAGATGGCAGTTGCTGACTGACGAGACTATTACCAAACTGTCAGTCTAATAAGTAATGGTTGCAGAATACTGACACAAATTATTTACAGAAGTATCGAAGGAAACAAAACTAGTGGAAGCTGGGATCAAGGAAGATTAGTTTGGATTCCAAAGAAGTGTAGTATCATGTGAGGCAATACTGTCAGTATCTTAGAAAGCAGGTTGAAGAATGGCAAATTTGCCTTTCTAGCATTCGTCAATTTGGAAAAGACATTTGACAATGTTTACTAGAAGACACACTGAAATTCTGAAGGTAGCTAGGATAAATACAGGGAGCGAAAGGGTATTTACATCTTGCATAACAACCAGACTATGCTTAAATGACGTGAAGGGTAAAAGTTGTTGAGAAGGCAGTGAGACAGTGTTGCAGTCAACTGGTAATGTTATCCCACCAGTGCACCGAGAAACCAGTCGAAGATACCATTAATAAATTTGTACAGCATATTGAAGTTCATAGAAAAACAATAAAGACTTTGGGTTTTGCCAATGACATTGTAATTTTGCCAGTAACTGCCACAGAGCTACAGGAGCAGTTGGACGGAAGGAAGGGGAAGGGGGGTGCGGAGAGGCGAGGTGGGGGGAGAATACTTGAGTAAACAAAGGTTTGAAATGTTGAAAAGGTCCAAATGGCAGCAGGTTGCAGTAGTAGTCTAGAGATAATGCACTTACTGAATTAGCCTGAGGAACTGCATGGAACAAGTCTCCGGACTGCAAAGCACAACTGCAACAACAGCAACAGCATATACACAATTCTGTAATGAAGTCTTTTTTTTTCTTCCGGTCTTCTGAATTATTGGCTGCAGCTTTTCACGATTTCTTCTCCTGTAGCATCCTCGCCATTTGCACTAAACGTTTCCAGTTATATGATGCACGTATTTCAGTATCTGTCTTCCCCTACCGCTTTTCCCTATACGGCCCTCTCTAGTACCATGGATGTTTTCTCCTGCTGTCTGAACACGTGTTCTGTAATCCTGTTTTAATTAATATTTCCCACGCTTTCCTTTCGCTATCATTTCTGCAGCGAAGCTCCTCATTTGTTATCATTTCAGACACTTAATTTTTATTATCCTCAAGTGAACTGAATCCCTTCTTCACCGGTTTTCAAATGAAAATACAGGCGAAGAAAATATGATGCACTTGGTGGTCGGCATGCGACACCTTATGTGCTATAAGAGGTAGCATGAACTTTGCGCTGTGCCGGACCTGTTCCCAGTCTGGCTGCGTCAGCAATGCTGGGCGGACGTGCCTGATTACCGAGCACTACGGTCTGCTGTGCGACGGCGTGGTAAGTCGTAATGCTCATTGCAGTGTTAAGAAACTTCTACGTTCCTTAAAATGTGAAGTGTGATACCGTGATGGACCATTTGAGCAGAAAAGATACGTTGAGATTATCATCCGATCGCAACTACGCCTAGCCCAAGCTTCATAAAATTCAAGATTGGATACAATACGAAGAAAAACATACTTAGAGGATGTTTTTGGAACACATCTTTCGCTTGTGAGCGACGTTGTTTTTGTCAAATAGTATGCTAACTTATGCGACAAAGTAGTTGAGTCTTGCAAGATTATTACGAAGTTTAAACGTTGTGACAGAAACGTACGCGAAGTTACCGTGACTCGTGCAGGGACTGGAATAAGGAATGTCAGCATATTCGGACTGCCATTCGAAGTACCAGAGGAACAGGTAAATGCAGTGATAGCGCCGTACGGGTAATGTTGCCCTAAGGTGGTCCAATGCACGCGAATTCCAATTGCCCAACGGAGTGAGACAACCAAAGATCGACTTGCACAAGCATGTACCATCGTATATCAGCGTATGTGGTTATCGAGGCATCGTTAGCTGTGTCTGCAGCGAAGTTGCCCGCTGGCGATACGCCGGGACCACCGGATATGACTGCGCTACCAGAGATTTACGCTGCTTCTGATCGTGGACAGGTCCCGATCCAAAGCCCTAACGTGAATGCGGACAACCATGTGACCCAAGAAGAAGCCCAGAACACCGTCAGTGACACAACAGAATCGAGGCCACACGAAACAAAAGGAATCGGGACAGCTGCAACGGTTTCAGGACAACGGACCCCCACGATAATATGAAACTGAGCCATTCCTCCGCTGTTGATACTGATGTTATGCAAGAACGATCTCTGTAGGAGCACTCTCAAAGCGAACCAATTTTTCTCGTGAAACCAACATCCAGTAAAAGCAGCAGCGAAAACTTGACTGGAAACACCACCCTATTAGGATGATTGAAGAATACCGAGGAGGACAACTTCAGACAGCAGCCAGTAAAATCCAAACGTCACACACGTAAACAGAGTCCTGAAGAGATACAAGAACTGGAACAAAAACGCTCACTTACCAAAAAAATCTCAAAGCAGATCAAAGTGAAAAGTATGACGTGGTAGACATTGAAGAAGTAGACATTTTAAACCGGAGTGAGGATGTACAGTCATACTCAAAAGTATCCGAACGACCTGAATTGCATTTCACCTGATTCGCATGCAACCGGCATAACGCAGCTGACTAGCTGGTCCTCTAATCGCCCCATGGTACAGTCGTTTGACTATTGAAAATAGTTCCAACAAGTCACCACTAGAAAACACTGCTCTGTATCGCAGTAACTCAAGATATAAAGTAATACCACGATGCTAGAAATATCAGGGAACACCTTATCACAGATAAGACTGTCCTTAAGGCTTGTAAGCTTACATTTATTACAATAAATGACATACCTGAAATGTTACCACTCTCATTATTACGTCAGGTAGGTAATGCACGTAGTAAGTTCGTCGTATTCATGATTTCCTCTTCAAAGTAACATACAGTACTTATTATTAAACACAAAATGACATTAATAATTTAAGTTATCAACGAGCAGCTAGTTGAGAATATGTATGAACTTCAAGTGACACGACGAACCGTCTCGTTCTGCAATGGATTCAAACCCAGGTCAGGCAAACTAAGCAAAGATTTCGAGACTGACGCAAACTAACAGTCATTCCTGATTAGGCATACGGAGAGTGATATACCTCGATTTTAGACAGTATCAGTTAGCAAATATCAACTTTAAATTACATAACGCAAACGTTTTTAACGGAAGCGAATTCCTCCCCAGCATTTCTTGTCCCTGTTAACGATCTACGGGAGACGTTAAATATTGCTTCTTCACAAGTAACTTACTTGAAATACCGTGAGGTAACGCTTTGTGTTGGACAGGGATTCAAACCCAGAACCTAATCGGATTGATATCGAAACACAACCAATTGTGACATATCGGATTTCCTTGGCAGTAGGTAGACGTTTTAACTGAAATGACGAGACGAAACATTAATTTTTTCCTTCCCAGAACTCCAACTCAGCATCTACCGCTGTTAGATTCTAGAGAAAACGAACGTTAAATATGGGTTTGTTGCACCAGCAGCGACATGTGAGCATGTTTGAACTACAAATAATGTGTCGAAGAGTTCGGTGCTCACTGGGAATAGAGCCACGCACACATCGTGGTTGACTCACACAAAGAGACGTCAGCTACCGAATTTTTCTCCACCAGCAGATCGGAATAACATCTTGAACTTACAGTGATCTCGCAAATAGTTCTGTGTCCCACTGGGAGTCAAAAACGTCAGATATCGTTAGTGTTGACAACGAATGAAAAAACATTAAAAATCAAAATTATTATCCACCAGCAGATAGTGTTCTCATGCTAGAGCTTGATAATACATAATGAAATCTTTAGTGCCGGGCCAGGATTCGAACCCATTCACGCGTAATATCTGGAGATGTTGACGAATCTGCAGGTATGAGCAAACAACAAATTCTGGCCGAGCTGTATTGTCACGAAGGGATCAAATTCCGCGTTAAGGGCGGTCTGAGTTGCATTCTCAGTTCAGAACCAATTTGATTGACATACAGAAGCTCAGATAAAAGATGGAATAAGTGTCCTGTGACCCTACATAGCGTTTGTTTAGTCACTAGAAATAAATAACTAGTATAAGAAAGGTTACTGGTGATAGAGTTTCTACATGTCGCCACTCCAGACTTTACTGTGGTTCAACCTAACGTCTACTTGGCAGAGAAGGAATATCATCTTTAATGTGAATTTCAGACCACACTGCCATTATATCGTCTTCACTTGGTGTCGTCAGAAGAGAATGGAATCATTCTCTCCCTACCTAAAATCATTAACAGAAATGGGAATCGAACCTACACCATAGGTATAAGAAATTACCATCAGTCCAACAGACCAACAAATCCTCTTTGCCGTGAATCATTTTTCGATCGCAACGCCGTTGCGCCACACAAGATAAGAATTCTGACACACAGGCTCCCTGTAGTAAATTGCAGCATGTTCAGTAAATTCATTTACTTGGTTGACTGAATCACCATGAACTAGCTGCCTCGGCTACCCAGTGCATACATTCGACTCTATTTTGTAATCACCTAAATAAAATCACATAACTTCCACCTACACAGAACTGCCAACAGTGTAGGATGCAGAAATTTAAATAGGAAGTGTTCCTTTCCACTTGAGCTATTCTATTGCGCTATCTGTTTGTAAAAAACGTCATGCAGCGCAACAGAAAAGCTGTAACTGTTTCTCTCAGAAGGTTAGACCCAGCCATTTGCATTATCTGGCAACGCTGTGGTATGCAGAAGTTCTGGAGGAATTGTTCTTCAGCTCTGGAGGTGTTGTTGCCATGTGTCAGCTAGTAGCGTAGTGGTAAGTGTCGTGCCCAACACATAAGACGTCGCGAGCACGAATATATTTACTACTAAGTTTTTTTAAAACGGAATTCTGCTGCCTTGCTGAAGTTACCAATCTAATGGAATTTTGAATATAATTCCCTTCACTTCTCAACCCAAAATAGTCGCATGTGGAAAAAGGGCTAACTTCTGTGACATTTTGTTCTTTTCAGGTTTAATAGACAGCCAGGCAGCAGATGCACCTCGAAGCTTTTGTATTATGTATGGGGAGAGCGCATCGTGCCCAAATACGTCAGAAAAGTATTTTCTACATTTGCTGTTGTATGGTAGTGGCATATTATTCTCCTTCAAACATTGTTTGACAGCTTTAAATCAGAACAAGTTTTCTACATGCATGTAATCAATAAACTGTATGTGTATCGTCAGACTGTTATAGATAACATCAGAGAATTCGCATATATCGTTAATGATTAATTTCCCTCTCCTGTTTACTATTGCTTCAACAACACTAAAGGAAACCGTACGAAAATTGTGCACTGTATTATAAGAAATGAAATAAAAGTACCCACGATAACCTTACGACGAAAGTCTGTTTTAATAAAACTGAGTCTCTGTACACAAGCATGCCTCTACCGACACGAATTAGTAAAATACTACTCACTTACATTTTGATTGGGTCTGTGTTTAATTGGTATGCTGTGTCATACTCAAGAGGTATGCAAATGTGGCATTTCATAAATATAGTTATGTATTTCTAGAAACCCAAAATTTGCTTGTCAGCAGCGGAAAGAGGCGTTACCTGTTGTGCAGCATTGTAAGTTTTTCAACATTGCACTATGAGCCGAAAGTATTTTCTTGCAATTTCCTTATTGATGTTCGATATGACTGCTTGTAGCTCTTTCACAGAAGGGGTAAAAACATTGAAGTCAGTGGGACTGGAACTGCGAACCACAACAGACGCTTTTTCACATGTCAGCACGTTACCACAGAGCTGGCGAAGAGGTATGTGTCTTAGCTTCCTCCTAGGAGGCCAATAGTGCCTGGAACTCGTAAACCGCTTTTCAAAGGACGAGATTAGTTGCGATTTCCACCTGCAACGACTTTCCTGGGCTGAAAACCGTAAGTTTACAATCTTTTGTTACACCTCAAGCGATAGTAACTGAGATTATTCAATGGAAATGACAGGTAAAGTCAAGTGAACTTTGAGGCTTAATTCCGTGCACACAAGGAAGTAACTCGTCGATCACAGAGTTGCCAAACATACGTTGACTTGTTGCCAAGTCTCAGTTACAGTACTAGCAGGAAGAAGCCGAACCGATGTGATCCTACAGCGGGCTGGGAAGTGACCATAGCTGGTGTCTCTAAGTCGCAGCTCCTACGGCCTGGAATACGTAATGCGTCTGATTCGCATTTCTGTAACTAGGTTTAGGGACTGGAGCGTAGTTAATAAAAATACTCAGAATTGACTGTACACTAAGCATCATAAATCAGTAACTCTCATAGTTATTTTTATATTTCTTTCGTAAGTGTGCTCAAAACTAAGAAACTCATTCACAGGCGTTCTCGTGCCTCACCGATAGTCGAGCACAACAAACAAATAAAAATAAAAAAAGAATGTGTGTGTGTGTGTGTGTGTGTGTGTGTGTGTGTGTGTGGCAGAGAGAGAGAGGTGACTCATGGTATGTAAAGAATTCTTTCATTTAAAATGACACGTTCCACATCATTACGAAGTGTCGTATTCATGGTCTATGGAACAAGAATTAATCTAATCTAATCTAATCACATCATATTGATGACTAGCCATGAAGAGTCATAAATTACCGAAATTTTTTGCCAGTACCAGTAACCAAATCTAAACATGAAAATAAAAGACGACAAATTATATAATAAGCCGGGGCTCCTATCAAGACCCTTTCGTCTCTGTTAGCTAACCACGAAAGATGTGTGATATACCTCCATTCGGAAGTAATAAAGCGTGCATGCAATTAAAGATGAAGTCCATGATGTGAAGTTCTGTGACAGAGATACGAACCCAACACGTAATCGAATTGTTAACTAAGAAAAATCAAATATTACGTATCGGTTTTTCTTACGAGCTGCTAGGTGTTTGAATCCAAAATAAGGATACAAACTTTTGTGCCTAAGCGACAACCGAACTGCACACCTACCGTGCATCCACGAATATAGCTTAAGTATCAGTTGCTTACTCACCAATAGTAAGATGTGTGCGTGGTTGACCAGAAATAACGACGGCTATTGCGATTGTTGGCAACACATCAACAGACATTAAAGATGCATGTTAATTTTCACTAGCAGGTGGGTGTGCACTTGACAGGACTTGAAATGAAATTATGAACATTTTTGTACTGGATCCTTTGGAGGAGACCTAGAGAAGAATGCAGTCTTGGGAAAAGGAACGAAATGATTGAACTATACTGTTCTGAGAGATTCAGATCCTCGAAAGAGGAGATACGAATTCGAATCACAGTCCAGCACCAAATTTTCCAACGTCTTCGCTATATTAGGTTACTTAAACTAGTGTCACTCTGAGCTAGAACTTATGGTCAGCGACTAAGTGTAAGGTCAATGAGTCGAATACGAGTTTTGCAACTGTGAGATACTTTCCTACATTATAGAAGCGAATATTAAATTTGAACTAATACTGCGAAAATTTTGTGCTTGGATAGCTTAGAATGGTAATCTTTTGTGTTTATTTCAAAGGAAAATAATTGATTTTCTAAAACATTGTCTGTCATACACAACTTGAAACAGGTCATGTCGACCAAATCATATGGAGGAACTGACAGCGACGTATATCGGAAGGCAGTAAGATCCCTTGCCTTTTGGTTTGACAGTACTCGATAGCCATTTCTAGGCGCACGTAAATGAAGAAAGGCAGCGCGTTTTTGTCATCAAGTAACGTCTTCATCAATTACTACAGTTTTAATGTAATCTACGAGAAACTGCTGATGTTTGATATTAACATGAAAAGGATTCCGTAGACAGGGAAAGAACCTGTTCTTGGGAAACTGCTTCAAGCACGTGTGTTCCAGCAGCTGTATGAATAAAATGATGGTAATAATGACGGTAATAATCGAATTATCCGGTAACTTCACACTTCACAGTGGATTTTCTCGAACTAAGAAATTTGCTCAATTTGTGAAAATTCAAAATGGCTTTACTTCGAGCCTATGATGCCTAGAAGAGTCTTTACATCCTGCTGACATGAGAATAGCATAATCTCCGCGTCAGAAGCTTGCTCCCACTTAATCATTTAATAGACAGGCTTTTTTTCCACCGTGACTAATTTTGTAAGCTAAGCACGTCTTCCGTTTCAGCACACTCTTGAGGCTGGGAAATGTGGCCACAATGGTCTGGTGGAACGAATTATCACAGGTGCACTGCGTGGGTTCAGTAATTTACTTTTAAGAGACAGAAACAGATTTATTTTACCTCTGGTAACATCAAGAAAAAGACGTTATAATCCATAATCCACATTAAACATCACGTTCCTTCATTACCAACTGAGCAGAGCCGGTTGACGTTGGGAAATGACATAGCGGAAGTCATGGCAAACAGAAATACAGTCGCCAGTAAACTTATTTACATTAGAAACCGATAGCCATTTAAAGGAACAGGTCTCTAATTTTACTTGTACTTCATTGAACAAGAGACGTTGAAAATTTTGGTGCTGGACTGTGATTCGGATTCGTATCTTCTCTCAGAACAGTATAGTTCAATCATTTCGTTCCTTTTCCCAAGACTGCATTCTTTTCTAGGTCTCCTCCAAAGGATCCAGTACAAAAATGTTCATAATTTCATTTCAAGTCCTATCAAGTGCACACCCACCTGCTAGTGAAAATTAACGTGCATTTTTAATGTCTGTTGATGTGTTGCCAACAATCGCAATAGCTGTCCTTATTTCTGGTCAACCACGCACACATCTTACTATTGGTGAGTAAGCAACTGATACTTCAGCTATATACGTGGATGCACGGTAGGTGTGCAGTTCGATTGTCGCTTAGGCACAAAAGTTTGTATCCTTATTTTGGATTCAAACACCTAGCAGCTCGTAAGAAAAACCGATACGTAATATTTGATTTTTCTTAGTTAACAATTCGATTACGTGTTGGGTTCGTATCTCTGTCACAGAACTTCACATCATGGACTTCATCTTTAATTGCATGCACACTTTGTTACTTCCGAATGGAGGTATATCACACATCTTTCGTGGTTAGCTAACAGGGACGAAAGGGTCTTGATAGGAGGCCCGGCTTACTACATAATTTGTCGTCTTTTATTTTCATGTTTAGATTTGGTTACTGGTACTGGCAAAAAATTTCGGTAATTTATGACTCTTCATGGCTAGTCATCAATATGATGTGATTAGATTAGATTAGATTAATTCTTGTTCCATAGACCATGAATACGACACTATGTAATGATGTGGAACGCGTCATTTTAAATGAAAGAATTCTTTACATACCATGAGTCACCTCTCTCTCTCTGCCACACACACACACACACACACACACACACACACATTCTTTTTTTATTTTTATTTGTTTGTTGTGCTCGACTATCGGTGAGGCACGAGAACGCCTGTGAATGAGTTTCTTAGTTTTGAGCACACTTACGAAAGAAATATAAAAATAACTATGAGAGTTACTGATTTATGATGCTTAGTGTGCAGTCAATTCTGAGTATTTTTATTAACTACGCTCCAGTCCCTAAACCTAGTTACAGAAATGCGAATCAGACGCATTACGTATTCCAGGCCGTAGGAGCTGCGACTTAGAGACACCAGCTATGGTCACTTCCCAGCCCGCTGTAGGATCACATCGGTTCGGCTTCTTCCTGCTAGTACTGTAACTGAGACTTGGCAACAAGTCAACGTATGTTTGGCAACTCTGTGATCGACGAGTTACTTCCTTGTGTGCACGGAATTAAGCCTCAAAGTTCACTTGACTTTACCTGTCATTTCCATTGAATAATCTCAGTTACTATCGCTTGAGGTGTAACAAAAGATTGTAAACTTACGGTTTTCAGCCCAGGAAAGTCGTTGCAGGTGGAAATCGCAACTAATCTCGTCCTTTGAAAAGCGGTTTACGAGTTCCAGGCACTATTGGCCTCCTAGGAGGAAGCTAAGACACATACCTCTTCGCCAGCTCTGTGGTAACGTGCTGACATGTGAAAAAGCGTCTGTTGTGGTTCGCAGTTCCAGTCCCACTGACTTCAATGTTTTTACCCCTTCTGTGAAAGAGCTACAAGCAGTCATATCGAACATCAATAAGGAAATTGCAAGAAAATACTTTCGGCTCATAGTGCAATGTTGAAAAACTTACAATGCTGCACAACAGGTAACGCCTCTTTCCGCTGCTGACAAGCAAATTTTGGGTTTCTAGAAATACATAACTATATTTATGAAATGCCACATTTGCATACCTCTTGAGTATGACACAGCATACCAATTAAACACAGACCCAATCAAAATGTAAGTGAGTAGTATTTTACTAATTCGTGTCGGTAGAGGCATGCTTGTGTACAGAGACTCAGTTTTATTAAAACAGACTTTCGTCGTAAGGTTATCGTGGGTACTTTTATTTCATTTCTTATAATACAGTGCACAATTTTCGTACGGTTTCCTTTAGTGTTGTTGAAGCAATAGTAAACAGGAGAGGGAAATTAATCATTAACGATATATGCGAATTCTCTGACGTTATCTATAACAGTCTGACGATACACATGCAGTTTATTGATTACATGCATGTAGAAAACTTGTTCTGATTTAAAGCTGTCAAACAATGTTTGAAGGAGAATATGCCACTATCATACGACAGCAAATGTAGAAAATACTTTTCTGACGTATTTGGGCACGATGCGCTCTCTCCATACATAATACAAAAGCTTCGAGGTGCATCTGCTGCCTGGCTGTCTATTAAACCTGAAAAGAACAAAATGTCACAGAAGTTAGCCCTTTTTCCACATGCGACTATTTTGGGTTGAGAAGTGAAGGGAATTATATTCAAAATTCCATTAGATTGGTAACTTCAGCAAGGCAGCAGAATTCCGTTTTAAAAAAACTTAATAGTAAATATATTCGTGCTCGTGACTTCTCATGTGTGGGGCACGACACTTACCACTACGCTACTAGCTGACACATGGCAACAACACCTCCAGAGCTGAAGAACAATTCCTCCAGAACTTCTGCATACCACAACGTTGCCAGATAATGCAAATGGCTGGGTCTAACCTTCTGAGAGAAACAGTTACAGCTTTTCTGTTGCGCTGCATGACGTTTTTTACAAACAGATAGCGCAATAGAATAGCTCAAGTGGAAAGGAACACTTCCTATTTAAATTTCTGCATCCTACACTGTTGGCAGATCTTTGTAGGTGGCAGTTACGTGATTTTATTTAGGTGATTACAAAATACAGTCGAATGTATGCACTGGGTAGCCGAGACAGCTAGTTCATGGTGATTCAGTCAACCAAGTAAATGAATTTACTGAATATGCTGCAATTTACTACAGGGAGCCTGTGTGTCAGAATTCTTATCTTGTGTGGCGCAACGGCGTTGCGATCGAAAAATGATTCACGGCAAAGAGGATTTGTTGGTCTGTTGGACTGATGGTAATTTCTTATACCTATGGTGTAGGTTCGATTCCCATTTCTGTTAATGATTTTAGGTAGGGAGAGAATGATTCCATTCTTTTCTGACTACACCAAGTGAAGACGATATAATGGCAGTGTGGTCTGAAATTCACATTAAAGATGATATTCCTTCTCTGCCAAGTAGACGTTAGGTTGAACCACAGTAAAGTCTGGAGTGGCGACATGTAGAAACTCTATCACCAGTAACCTTTCTTATACTAGTTATTTATTTCTAGTGACTAAACAAACGCTATGTAGGGTCACAGGACACTTATTCCATCTTTTATCTGAGCTTCTGTATGTCAATCAAATTGGTTCTGAACTGAGAATGCAACTCAGACAGCCCTTAACGCGGAATTTGATCCCTTCGTGACAATACAGCTCGGCCAGAATTTGTTGTTTGCTCAAACCTGCAGATTCGTCAACATCTCCAAATATTACGCGTGAATGGGTTCGAATCCTGGCCCGGCACTAAAGATTTCATTATGTATTATCAAGCTCTAGCATGAGAACACTATCTGCTGGTGGATAATAATTTTGATTTTTAATGTTTTTTCATTCATTGTCAACACTAACGATATCTGACGTTTTTGACTCCCAGTGGGACGCAGAACTATTTGCGAGATCACTGTAAGTTCAAGATGTTATTCCGATCTGCTGGTGGAGAAAAACTCGGTAGCTGACGTCTCTTTCTGTGAGTCGACAACGATGTGTGCGTGGCTCTATTCCCAGAGAGCACTGATCTCTTCGACATATTATTTCTAGTTCAAACATGCTCACATGTCGCTGCTGGTGCAACAAACCCATATTTAACGTTCGTTTTCTCTAGAATCTAACAGCGATAGGTGCTGGGTTGGAGTCCTAGGAAGGAAAAAATTAATGTTTCGTCTCGTCATTTCAGTTAAAACATCTACCTCCTGCCGAAAAATCCGATATGTCATGGTTGGTTGTGCTTCGATATCAATCTCATTAGGTTCTGGGTTCGAATCCCTGTCCAACACAAAGCTTTGCGTCACGGCCTTTCATGTAAGTTACTTGTGAATAAGCAATAATTAACACCTCTCGTAGTTCGTTAACAGGGACAATAGATGCTGGGTAGGAATTCGCTTGCGTTAAAAATGTTTGCGTTATGTAATTTAAAGTTGATGTTTGCTAACTGATACTGTCTAAAATCGAGGTATGTTTCTCTGTATGCCTAATGAGGAACGACTGTTAGTTTGCGTCAGTCACGAAATCATTCCTTAGTATGCCTAACCCGGGTTTGAATACATATGCAGAACGAGACGGTTTGTCGTGTCATTTGAAGTTCATACATATTCTCAACTTACTGCTCGTGAATAACTTAAATTTTTAATGTCAATTTGTGTTAAATAATAAGTTCTGTACTTTACTTTGAAGAGGAAATCATGAATACGACGAACTTACTAAGTGCATTATCTACCTGACGTAATAATGAGAGTGGCAGCATTTCAGGTATGTCATTTATTGTAATAAATGTGTGCTTACAAGCCTTAAGGACAGTCTTATCTGTGATAAGGTGTTCCCTGATATTTCAAGCATCGTGGTATTACTTTATATCTTGAGTTACTGCGATACAGAGCAGTGTTTTCTAGTGGTGACATGTTGGAACCATTTTCAATAGTCAAACGACTGTACCAAGGAGCGATTAGAGGACCTGCTAGAAAGCCGCATTATGCCGGTTGCATGCGAATCAGGTGAAATGCAGTTCAGGTCGTTCGGATTGTTTTGAGCACGACTGTACATTTGAACCCAGACTCTCCAATTGAAGAACCGATAGAAACAGGGGAACACCATCGCACCTGATAAGGGGATTGTATGGTCTGACGACACCGATTGTGTTTAGTACTACCACTGAGTGACGTAGGCGTATAAAATTGCTACACTCAATGTAAACAGGATCGTTTCCGACGCGCAGCTACAATTTCTAAAAGACTACTTACATGGCGCCGACATTGGCACAACGATGATACAAGAGGTAGTTACGACGAAAATAGCGGACGTCTACGGATATAAGGCGATCTTGAACACAGGCAATGAGTGCATAACGACAATATTGCTGCCGCGCGGGGTAGCCGTGCGGGCTGAGGCGTCTTGTCGCGGTTCTAGCGGCTCCCCCCGTCTAAGGTTCGAGTCCTCGCTCGGGCATGAGTGTGTGTGCTGTCCTTAACGTAAGTTGGTTGAAGTTAGATTAAGTAGTGCGTAAGCCTAGGGACCGATGACCTCAGCAGTTTGGTCCCGTAGTCCTTACCACAAATCTTCAATTTAGGGGGCAATATTGCTCAAAAAAGGGAGTCCATGTTCAGCTCAAGCTATACTTGGACTTGGACGAGGAATAACTGCAAAAATATATGATATACTTCTTGTAAATATACAGGGTGTACATAAAGTCCGGGAACACTTTCAATTATTAATTGCACAAGAATCAAACATTCTACAGATGTCATACGAGGGCAGTTCAATAAGTAATGCAACACATTTTTTTCTGAAACAGGGGTTGTTTTATTCAGCATTGAAATACACCAGGTTATTCCCCAATCTTTTAGCTACACGACACTATTTTTCAACGTAATCTCCATTCAATGCTACGGCCTTACGCCACCTTGAAATGAGGGCCTGTATGCCTGCACAGTACCATTCCACTGGTCGATGTCGGAGCCAACGTCGTACTGCATCAATAACTTCTTCATCATCCGCGTAGTGCGTCCCACGGATTGCGTCCTTCATTGGGCCAAACATATGGAAATCCGACGGTACGAGATCGGGGCTGTAGGGTGCATGAGGAAGAACAGTCCACTGAAGTTTTGTGAGCTCCTCTCGGGTGTGACGACTTGTGTGAGGTCTTGCGTTGTCATGAAAAAGGAGAAGTTCGTTCTGATTTTTGTGCCTACGAACACGCTGAAGTCGTTTCTTCAATTTCTGAAGAGTAGCACAATACACTTCAGAGTTGATCGTTTGACCATGGGGAAGGACATCGAACAGAATAACCCCTTCAGCGTCCCAGAAGACTGTAACCATGACTTTACCGGCTGAGGGTATGGCTTTAAACTTTTTCTTGGTAGGGGAGTGAGTGTGGCGCCACTCCATTGATTGCCGTTTTGTTTCAGGTTCGAAGTGATGAACCCATGTTTCATCGCTTGTAACAATCTTTGACAAGAAATTGTCACCCTCAGCCACATGACGAGCAAGCAGTTCCGCACAGATGGTTCTCCTTTGCTCTTTATGGTGTTCGGTTAGACAACGAGGGACCCAGCGAGAACAAACCTTTGAATATCCCAACTGGTGAACAATTGTGACAGCACTACCAACAGAGATGTCAAGTTGAGCACTGAGTTGTTTGATGGTGATCCGTCGATCATCTCGAACGAGTGTGTTTGCACGCTCCACCATTGCAGGAGTCACAGCTGTGCACGGCTGGCCCGCACGCGGGAGATCAGACAGTCTTGCTTGACCTTGCGGCGATGATGACACACGCTTTGCCCAACGACTCACCGTGCTTTTGTCCACTGCCAGATCACCGTAGACATTCTGCAAGCGCCTATGAATATCTGAGATGCCCTGGTTTTCCGCCAAAAGAAACTCGATCACTGCCCGTTGTTTGCAACGCACATCCGTTACAGACGCAATTTTAACAGCTCCGTACAGCGCTGCCACCTGTCGGAAGTCAATGAAACTATACGAGACGAAGCGGGAATGTTTGAAAATATTCCACAAGAAATTTCCGGTTTTTTCAACCAAAATTGGCCGAGAAAAAAAAAATGTGTTGCATTACTTATTGAACTGCCCTCGTACATATTGCATTTTGATGAGAAACTCTGAAAATTATTTTTGCAAACATTCGATATGCGAACCACGAGTGACCCGGCAGACGCCAATACGGTATCGAATTCTTGCCATACCCGACCCAGCATGGCATCGTCGACTGTGGCAGTCGCTTCCCGTATTCTCTCCCGCAGCTCTGCTACATCATGTGGTAGAGGCGGTACATACCCCAGATCTTTAATGTGTCCCCACAGAAAAAAGTCACACGGAGTGAGATCTGGTGATCGGGGAGACAATGTCATGAAACAGCTGTCCCCTTCTGAAGCACTCGTCATGTTTGCGACTAGCGCTGCCTATCGGCAAATTACCAAATTACACAGTGGCAGTACACATGAGAAAAAAATTTCAGGGTTTCTATTCAAAATGACATATTTATTGTAGTGGACTGACAAGGCAGCCAGTCCACAGAGACGGATAGCCAAAAGGGCACACGTACACACACGCCGACTGGCGCGAAGTCTGGAACAGGATTCGTAATGAATGTGATAAAGAAAAGAACGTAGCTACTAGAACACTTAACTTTTATATCGTCCTTTGGTATACAGCATTCTTGATGATACAAGTGAGACTCTTTAGATTCATGAAGTAACTAATGGCGCCTTGCTAGGTCGTAGCCATGGACGTAGCTGAAGGCTATTCTAACTGTCTCTCGGCAAATGAGAGAAAGGCTTCGTCAGTGTAGTCGCTAGCAAAGTCGTCGTACAACTGGGGCGAGTGCTAGTCAGTCTCTCGAGACCTGCCTTGTGGTGGCGCTCAGTCTGCGATCCTGACAGTGGCGACACGCGGGTCCGACATGTACTAATGGACCGCGGCCGATTTAAGCTACCACCTAGCAAGTGTGGTGTCTGGCGGTGACACCACATTCCTCCCCCGCAAATCGGCGAACGGTCGTGTGATAAGGCTTCCGCCCGCCGTGGGGAGGACCCCATGTTGACGTATGCGATGGGGTGGGGAGCCTAACAACAGGCGAGGCTGTGCCACCCGCACCCTGCCATTCGGTCCGAGGGGAGCTAGGAAACGCCAGACAACCTAGTCCAGGGTGCACGTCAACATGCAGTGTATGCGCCCGTAATGAGACAGGAGGGGCCGAAGGGTCGACCTCCATTGCGTCGGGGGATCCGACGCGCGAGGACGACATCTGGGCCGGAGCGGGCAAGAGTTCCATGGCGGAGGACAGCTGGTCACGGGAAGCGATCGGCGGCGCGTGACCCAGGGAGGCGCTGGGCGGCTGCAGCGAAGCGTCCACTGCGGGTGGCGACGGCGGGAGAACAGGCGGCGGCGGCGGCGGCATGTCGCCATGAGGCAATAGGGAAGGCAGCGTCGGTAACACCTGGGGATGAGGCGAGCCAGTAGAAGGGTCCCCAGGGCGCTGACCGGACGGCACCGTCGCTGAAAGCAGACGGGGAGCGGCAGAACCCAGGCGACGACAGAGGCGCATCTGATTGAGATGCCGACGCACCTCACCAGAGGCCCCCAAAACCAAATATATTGGCCGGCCGCTGGTGGCCGAGCGGTTCTGGCGCTACAGTCCGGAACCGCGCGACCGCTACGGTCGCAGGTTCGAATCCTGCCTCGGGCATGGATGTGCGTGATGTCCTTAGGTTAGTTAGGTTTAAGTAGTTCTAAGTTCTAGGGGACTTATGACCTCAGCAGTTGAGTCCCATAGTGCTCAGAGCCATTTGAACCATTTTTTTGAACCAAATATATCGCGCGGCCGAGGCAGCGAAGAATGCGCCCTGCGAGCCAACGCCGTGAACCTCGATAGTTGCGATAGAAGACAACGTCGCCAGGAGCAAAAGCAGGAGTCTGCCGCTGCACAGGAACCTGATGCGGCGGATGCAGCAAAGACATCAAGGTTCGATGAGGACGACCATGGAGCAACTCAGCCGGCGAGCGACCATCGCGGGGCTGAGAGCGATACGAGGACAAAAAGAGCAATAACGCGTCCTCCCGAGAATGAGACTCTTTCAACTTCAACATCTGTGACTTGAAAGTCTGGACCAATCGTTCAGGGGCACCGTTTGACTGAGGCGAAAACGGCGCGGATGTCAGATGTTGAATACCATTGGCCTTGCAGAATGACTGAAATTCTGCGGACATGAATTGTGGGCCATTGTCGGAAACAATAGTCTGTGGAAGACCTTCAACCCAAAAAATAGCAGACAATGCTTGGATTGTGGCAGAAGACGTCGTGGAAGACAACCGGACAACAAATGGAAAATTACTGAAGGAATCGACAACAACCAACCATCGAGCATTCCAGAAGGGACCAGCAAAATCTATGTGCAAGCGTTGCCAAGGGGAAGTGGCTTTCGGCCATGCAAAGAATTTTCGCGGCGGCGCGGATTGTTGTTCGGCAGACGCCATGCAAGAAGAGCACATATTCGTAATCACAGCAGCGATTCCGAACCAAGTACAGTGCTGACGAGCAAGTTGTTTCGTGCGCACCATACCCCAATGTCCTTGGTGAAGGAGCCGTAAGACAGAGGACTGTAACGAACGTGGGACCACTACTCTGGACTGATCATTATCAGAACGCAGCAACAAAACACCACGTCGTACAAAAAGTCTCTCCTTGTGAGCAAAAAATCGGCGAACCAACGGATCCTCGATCCGCGACTTTGACAAGGGCCATTGCGTAGCAACAAAACGCAAAACAGTAGCAAGGACAGGGTCAGCAGCTGTGGCTGTAGCGACACGAAGAAAATCAATCGGAAACGATTCGACCACGTCATCGGTTTCCGAATCAATGAACATGCAAGCAAGTTCGGAAGAATCGAATGCTCTAGCGACCTCATCACGCAATGCATGGGGAACATTGCACGCCCTGAAAAATTTCGGTGGCGCGTGTACTTTCAGTTCCAATTGTGCTTCATAGTTCTTAGCGCAACCAAGGCCCTGTGAAAAATTGGCTGCAAATTCTTCACATAGACTAGAAACACTGTCTGAAGGCACAGTCTCGTTCACTGATAGGACCTGATTGACTATAGACATGTTAAACAACTGAAATAAATCGAACCCAAACAAGTTCACTGCAGTAGAAGAACGAAGAACGTAAAATGACACAAGTTTTGTTTGTTCCTTGTATGTAGCAAGAAGAGAGCACTGTCCTAACACAGGGATAGCTTGTCCGGAATAACTATTTAACTGAACATTTGCGGCACGCAACGGAGGTGCGCCCAGTTGTTTGTACGTGGCGTGATTGAGCAATGAAACTGCAGCTCCGGTATCGAGCTGGAACGGTATCACATGTCCGGCAAAGTCCAAATCTACAAAAAGTTTATTGTCCTGCTGACGACAAGAGCGACTGTTTTGTGCAACGTGAACGGATACAGGTACAGAAGCACTTGCGACTTTACGGGATTTCCGGCGACGTCGACGCACACTTTTTGTGGGACGAACACAGTCACTGTTAGCGAGAGGAACACTGGGCGGAGTGGCATGAACGACATAAATGTCCATGGGCAAAGGTTCACAAGCCTGAGTGTCCTTGGTGCGATTCCGGCGCGAAGCAAAGGGCCGGGAATGGTTGCGATTGTCTGATCTGAGCTTTTTCTGGCAAACACTTTGAACATGTCCTTTCTTGTTACAGAAAAAGCAAATAGCCTGGCGTGACGGGCAATTCACACGCGAATGTCTAGTTGCACACCGCGGGCATGATTTTAGAACTGCATTGGCATGCTTTCGCGGGACACGAGGCGGTGCGGACGTGCGCGAAGGCTGTTTACAGGTCCGCGCAGCGCGCCCGGCAGGCCGGTTAATGTGACACACTGCTGGCGAAGTTTCAAATGATTCCTGAGCAAAGTCAAGTGTGTCTTGCCTATCCAATATGTCTATCACTTGTTGAAGGGAGGGATTAACTAGTTTCAAAATCTGTTCCCTTATGCGAACATCAGAAATGTTCTGTGCTATTGCATCACGCACCATAGTATCTGAATAAGGGAGTCCACAGTCACATTCAAATGCACAATCCCTAGTAAGTCCTTGCAAAGTTGCAACCCACTCCCTATTAGTCTGACCGGCCGTACGTTTTGTACGAAAGAACATATACCTTTTTGCAACGACATTTACTGTTTCCTTGAAATAGGCATCTAAAGCAGACAAAATTTCTTCGTATGACAGAGTTGCTACGTCGCGCCGGGGAAACAATTTCACTATCACACGGTAGGTGGATACACCTACACACGAAAGCAAAAACGGCTGCCGCTCATTACCTTGAATTCTGTAGGCGGCGAGATGAAATCCAAATTGTCGGGACCATTCCGGCCATGTTTCTTGGGTTGAATCAAAACTACGGAAGGACGGTGCAACTGCGTTTTGTGGCTGCGGTAGCGATGAAGCGGCGGCGGCCGCATCGTTTTGCAGCGCACGTTGCCCCTGGACGAGCTGTCCCAGGGCATCCAATAACGCCTGCGTCTGCTGATTCTGCAAGCGATAAAATTCGGACAGTACATCTGGAGAATGTGGCGAAGCCATGACACAAGCAAATTAAGCCAATACGAACGCTAAAGTCCCTTTTTAGACTCGTCGCCAATGTAGTGGACTGACAAGGCAGCCAGTCCACAGAGACGGGTAGCCGAAAGGGCACACGTACACACACGCCGACTGGCGCGAAGTCTGGAACAGGATTCGTAATGAATGTGATAAAGAAAAGAACGTAGCTACTAGAACACTTAACTTTTATATCGTCCTTTGGTATACAGCATTCTTGATGATACAAGTGAGACTCTTTAGTTTCATGAAGTAACTAATGGCGCCTTGCTAGGTCGTAGCCATGGACTCAGCTGAAGGCTATTCTAACTGTCTCTCGGCAAATGAGAGAAAGGCTTCGTCAGTGTAGTCGCTAGCAAAGTCGTCGTACAACTGGGGCGAGTGCTAGTCAGTCTCTCGAGACCTGCCTTGTGGTGGCGCTCGGTCTGCCATCCTGACAGTGGCGACACGCGGGTCCGACATGTACTAATGGACCGCGGCCGATTTAAGCTACCACCTAGCAAGTGTGGTGTCTGGCGGTGACACCACATTTATGATATTTGTACAATGTTTGATTCTTGTGCAATAAATAACTGAAAGTGTTCCTGGACGTTTGTACACCCGTATATGCTCCCTCCGGATTCAGCGGGTAATGTGCGAGGAGCTACCTGTTCCGAGATGGAATTGTCCCATTAATAGCGGGTGCTCGTTTGAACATAATTTTGGGTGGTGATTTTAACTGCGTATTTCGTTGAGAACATGAAGTTCCGAATTTTAACTTTTGTGGGGAACTGTTTGGTTAACTAATGGATTATATATTTGCCTACTCCGTCCGCACAGAAAAGGATACACGTACGTATCCAGTAGTTCGGTAAGAGGACTACACAGGGTGCATGTAGCGAAAGGCTTTATCCATAACATAACTGACTACAAAATCTGGCCGGCCGAAGTGGCCGTGCGGTTAAAGGCGCTGCAGTCTGGAACCGCAAGTCCGCTACGGTCGCAGGTTCGAATCCTGCCTCGGGCATGGATGTTTGTGATGTCCTTAGGTTAGTTAGGTTTAACTAGTTCTAAGTTCTAGGGGACTAATGACCTCAGCAGTTGAGTCCCATAGTGCTCAGAGCCATTTCAACCAATTGAACAAAATCTGGCCCATTAACTTCTCGGATCACTAAGCATTTCATATAACCGTGCAGCACACTACACAAAAAACGTTCGTGGGAGGTGGCGTATGGCAGCTAAACGTGTCACTATTGAAGGACGCAGAACTGGAACAGGAGATCAATTATACACTCCTGGAAATGGAAAAAAGAACACATTGACACCGGTGTGTCAGACCCACCATACTTGCTCCGGACACTGCGAGAGGGCTGTACAAGCAATGATCACACGCACGGCACAGCGGACACACAAGGAACCGCGGTGTTGGCCGTCGAATGGCGCTAGCTGCGCAGCATTTGTGCACCACCGCCGTCAGTGTCAGCCGGTTTGCCGTGGCATACGGAGCTCCATCGCAGTCTTTAACACTGGTAGCATGCCGCGACAGCGTGGACGTGAACCGTATGTGCAGTTGACGGACTTTGAGCGAGGGCGTATAGTGGGCATGCGGGAGGCCGGGTGGACGTACCGCCGAATTGCTCAACACGTGGGGCGTGAGGTCTCCACAGTACATCGATGTTGTCGCCAGTGGTCGGCGGAAGGTGCACGTGCCCGACGACCTGGGACCGGACCGCAGCGACGCACGGATGCACGCCAAGACCGTAGGATCCTACGCAGTGCCGTAGGGGACCGCACCACCACTTCCCAGCAGGTTCGAATTCTGCCTCGGGCATGGATGTGTATGATGTCCTTAGGTTAGTTAGGTTTAAGTAGTTCTAAGTTCTAGGGGACTGATGACCTCAGCTGTTAAGTCCCATAATGCTCAGAGCCATTTGAGCCATTTTAGATCTTCGTTTGTGAAAATAGTTCACCCAGTGTTATTTTTACAGTTTCGCACTGAACTTGGTACACTTCCGCCTTTTTGAGACGTAGGTCGGGTTTCACAGTCGCTAAAAAAGCTTGTAATTTGGCTGCCGGCCGTAAAACTGGCGTTATGTGGTGGTTTCGCAGTAGTCTGTTACTTCTTGACGATGCATTGCCAGCAAATGACATGAAAGCTGTTTTATTAACGTCTGCGAATGATGGTGGCAGCTGGAGGAATGATTATAAACCTGTGTTCGTAGGCTTACGGTGTCTACTGAGGAAAACCGACTGCTCTCTCTTTCAGTCGGTTTTTTCAGTCGAATGAAACAACCAGCGAAACTATTCTCTGCTACCACAGGAGTGCTTTCAGTCACACTCCGGATTTTAGTGATTTCACTTAATGTGAGATAATCGACTGACGCAAGTCTCTGACCGTTACGTTAGTTATATGAATGTTTTCACGCCGTATCTGGGTTTGTTTGATTTCACATACATCCTTTTCCAATCTTTTCGGTTATACATGAAGCGTTGCTGAGGATTCCACTATTGTAAAGCGAATGACGTATCGTATTTCAAAGACAGATCAATAAAAATATGTTTTTAAAAATGAAATATTTTCGAAGTTTGCTTATTTATTTATTCAAATAAGAGTTTTTCCTACTTACGGCGTTGAATACGGATTGGTGCTATATTGTAAATTTATGTTGATGGTTCAAATGGCTCTGAGCACTATGGGACTTAACATCTGTGGTCATCAGTCCCCTAGAACTTAGAACTACTTAAACCTAACTAACCTAAGGACATCACACACATCCATGCCCTAGGCAGGATTCGAACCTGCGACCGTAGCAGTCGCGCGATTCCGCACTGAGCGCCTAGAACCGCTAGACCACCGCGGCCGGCAAATTTATGTTGACATAAATAAACAATCTATATGGCGTAGTAAATCGCCGAAACTGGTGGCCAAATAGAATAAGTTTGGAAACTAGACGGCTGTAAGGTGTTTGATTTGACATCCTGTATCGAAGAACCGAGTCCCGGAACCATCTCTGAAAAGACGAACATATAAAGGTTCAGTGATAAGCTTGTTCTTATCGGAACCGACAGCAAACTATCACCGGCAAGATAGTTCAGGTATACATTCCGACGTTGCAATCTGAAGATGAAGACATAGAGAAAGGGTAATACGGTACGTAAAGGGAGATGAAGCATATAGGAAATTAAAAGCGAGGGTGGTAACATTAGCAGTGCAGCGGGAATTCCACTGTTAAATTCAGAGGGGGCAGCGGACCGGTGGAAGGAGTACATTGAAGGCCTCTATGAAGGGAAGATTTGTCTAATGTGACACAAGAAGAAACAGGAGTCGATTTAGAAGAGATAGGGGCTCCAGTATCAGAATCAGAATTTAAAAGAGCTTTGGAGGACTTAGAACAAATAAGGCACACGGGATAGATAACATTCCATCAGAGTTTCTAAAATCATTGAGTGAAGTAGCAATAAAACGACTATTCACATTGGTGTGTAGAATGTATGGGTCTGTCGATATGCCATCTGACTTTCGGAAAAATATCGTCAATGCAATTCCGAAGGCTGCAAGAGCTGACAAGCGCGATAATTATCGCACAATCGTCTTAACAGCTCATGCATCCGAGTTGGTAACAAGAATAATACACAGAAGAATGGAAAAGAAAATTGAAGATGTGCTAGATGACGACCTATTTGGCTTTAGGAAAGGTAAAGGCAGCAGAGAGGCAGTTCTGACGTTGCGGTTGATAATGGACGTAAGACTAAAAATGTAAAGACACGTTGATAGGGTTTGTCGACCGGGAAAAGGCGTTCGACAATGTAAAATGACGCAAGATGTTTGAAATTCTGAAAAAATAGGGGTAAGCTATAGGGAGAGACGGGTAATATACAATATGTACAATAGCCAAGAGGGAATAATAAGAATGAACGACCAAGTACGAAATGCACGGATTAAAAATGGTGTAAGACAGGAATGTAGTCTTTCGCCACTACTGTTCAATATACTGTATATATCGAAGATGTTCAAATGTTCAACTGTGTGTGAAATCTTATGGGACTTAACTGTTAAGGTCATCAGTCCCTAAGCTTACACACTACTTAACCTAAATTATCCTAAGGACAAACAAACACACCCATGCCCAAGGGAGAACTCGAACCTCCGCCGGGACCAGCCGCACAGTCCATGACTGCAGCGCCTTAGATCGCTCGGCTAATCCCGCGCGGCTATACATCGAAGAAATAATGATGAAAATAAAAGAAAGGTTCAGGAGTGAGACTAAAATTTAAGGTGAAAGGATATCAATGACACGATTCGTTGATGACATTACTATCCCGAGTGAAAGTGAAGAAGAATTACATGACCTGTTGAATGGAATGAACAGCCTACTGAGCGCGGAATATGGATTGAGGCCGGCCGCGGTGGCCGTGCGGTTCTGGCGCTGCAGTCCGGAACCGCGGGACTGCTACGGTCGCAGGTTCGAATCCTGCCTCGGGCATGGATGTGTGTGATGTCCTTAGGTTAGTTAGGTTTAAGTAGTTGTAAGTTCTAGGGGACTGATGACCTAAGATGTTAAGTCCCGTAGTGCTCAGAGCCATTTGAACCCATTTTTTTATGGATTGAGAGTAAATCGAAGAAAGATGAAAATAATGAGAAGTAGCAGAAATGAGAACAGCGATAAACTTAACATCAGGATTGATGGTCACGAAGTACATGAAGTTAAGGAATTCTATTACGTATGCAGCAAAATAACCAACGACGGACGAACCAAGGATGACATCAAAAGTATTAGCACTAGCAAAAAGGGCTTTCCTGGCCAAGAGAAGTCTACTAGTACCAAACATATGCCTTAATTTGGGGAGGAAATTTCTGAGAATATATGTTTGGAGCACAGCACTGTATGGTAGTGAACGATGGACTGTGGGAAAACCGGAACAGAAGAGAATCGAAGGATTTGAGATGTGGTGCTACAGACGAATGTTGAAAATTAGGTGGACTGACAAGGTAAGCAATGAGGAGATCCTGCGCAGAATCGGAGAGGAAAGGAATATGTGGAAATGTGTCAGTGAAGCTATAATTAGCATTGGCGAGTAGGGCGCGAAGCGAGACTGGAGTGTGAGCTCATGCTGTCAGTGGCTGTTCTCTTTTATTGTCTTCAGAAGGAGCAACCTGTCTTTGCTATTCCGTGTTAATTATACACAGTTAACTTACATGAATTTGATATGAAAATAATATTTTCAACCGTATTTCATATGTGAAATTACTGTATTTTGTATATACTTAGACAGAGCCTCCGCAAAGAATTATATCAATAGAGAGCAGGTCCCGCAAACAACGGAGAAAACTGGATACTTTCGTAGGAACCCCCCCTCCCCCAGTTCTCCATCCCTTTTACGTCATAGTCGACAAAAAACCTCACTCGTTCACTAAATACCTGGAACCACCATCCACTCAACATTCAAAAGAAAGCCCACATTAGATTGATAGAACCAAAAGGGCGAACATGTGTGCTATATGCCCTTACCATCCTACACAACTACGAAATCCTCTCCTGGAGCATTCTTAGCCATGCCATTACTCCACGTAGAGAGGTTTGCATCTCCCCCTTGCCTTCCGTTAATCTACTTCTACATGTACATAGATACTCCGCAAAGCACTGTACGATGCTTAGCGGAGGGTAACCTGTAACACTACTTGTCATTTCCTTTCCTATTCCACTCACAAATAGAGCAAGGGAAAAACGATTTTCTATATACCTCCGTATAAGTCCTACTTTCTACAATCTTATCCTCGTGGTCCTTACGCGCAATGTACACTACTAGAGGTAAAGGTGGATAAATGGGCCCCCACTCTGTTTTTTTTATATAACACCTTTTATTTTTAGTATAATCACCTGAAATTAACATAAAACATATCTCTAGTATGTCCTGCAATAGTTACGACATGTTTTGGTCCAACTTTTTAATATTTAAAACAAAATTTTTTTCCTGATACTCTGCATTTTGTTGCGTCAAGAATTTGTGCTGGTAATATGAGCCCCAAGGTAGTTTGAAATAAAAAGAAACAAAAATTTTAAAAATATAATTTTATTTAATTTTTCTGTATAATGAAAGAAAGATTCACTCTGAATATTGTTAATTAGTCTACTGGTGGGATGATTTTCACAGCCTAAGCCTAGCCTATTTACAATAGTCACACACATAAGCATCTTTTTCGCATCCAGCGCATTCGTTTTGAGCCCACATCTCACAGGCTATGCACTGGACCCAAAGTTCACCTCTTGTGTCCTTTGAAAAAATCCCTTCACAAAATAGACATACAGCGTCGTCAACATCAGAGACAGAAACACCAACTTTTTATTTATTGTGCAAAGCTGGTAGGCCATGCGCCTGACGTCATTTCTGGTAAGGCTGTAGAATTTTGATTCGATAATGAGAAGATATTTAACCAGTTCGTCCTCAAGTCCCTGTGGTAAAACCGGTGGAAAGCGTTTGGAGCGTAGAACAAGGGACAGAGTACACTTTAAACGCTTTTTTCAACCCCATTTTTTTCTCTTTAATAGCTACAATAGCATTTGCCATATTTGCTTTGTCCCACGATTGCCGTTTCGATTTTTTTGGGGGTACAAGATGTGTTCGAGGCATCTGAAACATAAAGAGTAACAATATCTGATTGATTTTACGGGGCCCATAATACCAGCAGCAAAAGGGGCCCATATATCCACCCTCGCCATCTTGGGAAAAACGATCTTGCCTACGGTTAGTTTGGTTCGCAACCGACGTTAATTAACGTAAAACGGTATCCCAACAGCAAGCCAAATACGTACATTACCATAGTTCTACTAAGAACATGTTAGAAATTTGAGTTTTATTCAAGTAAACACAAACCTTTCAAACTTTTGATGACAGCGAAAAAATTCACAGCACAACTACTCACAAACCATGACAGCTACTACGTCTGCGCACTGTACAGTGAAGTTTGGCAACTAGTTTTAGTAGTTCATGTGCTCTCCGCCAGAATTCATGGCCTGTACTTCCAAATATGTAGGAGGCCCATAATACCAGCAGGGGCCCATTTTTCCACCTTTGCCTCTAGTCTTTAAAATTGCTACACCAAGAAGAAATGCAGATAATAATCGGGTATTCTTGGACAAATATCTTATACTAGAACTGACATGTGACTACATTTTCACGCAATTTGGGTGCATAGATCCTGAGAAATCAGAACCCAGAACAACCACCTCAGGCCGTAATAACGGCCTTGATACGCCTGGGCATTGCGTCAAACAGAGCTTGGATGGCGTGTACAGGTACAGCTGCCCGTGCAGCTTCAACACGATACCACAGTTCATCAAGAGTAGCGACTGGCGTATTGCGACGAGCCAGTTGCTCGGTCACCATTGACCAGACGTTTCCATTTTGTGAGAGATCTGGAGAATGTACTGGTCAGGGCAGCAGTCGAACATTTTCTGTATCCAGAAAGGCCCGTACAGGACCTGCAACATGCGATGGTGCATTATCCTGCTGCCGGCCGCTGGTGGCCGAGCGGTTCTGGCGCTACAGTCTGGAACCGCGCGACCGCTACGGTCGCAGGTTCGAATCCTGCCTCGGGCATGGATGTGTGTGTTGTCCTTAGGTTAGTTAGGTTTAAGTAGTTCTAAGTTCTAGGGGACTTATGACCTCAGCAGTTGAGTCCCATAGTGCTCAGAGCCATTTGAACCATTATCCTGCTGAAATGTAGGGTTTCGCAGGGATCGAATAATGGGTAGAGCCACGGGTAGTAACACATCTGAAATGTAACGCCCACTGTTCAAAGTGCCGGCAATGCGAACAAGAGGTGACCGAGACGTTTAACCAATGGCACTCCATACCATCACGCCGGGTGATACGCCAGTATCGCGATGACGAATACACGTTTCCAATGTGCGTTCATCGCGATATCGCCAAACACGGATGCGACCATCATGATGCTGTAAACAGAACCTGGTTTCATTCGAAAAAATGACATTTTGCCATTCGTGCACCCAGGTTCGTCGTTGAGTACACCATCGCAAGCGCTCCTGTGTGTGATGCAGCATCAAGGGTAACCGCAGCCATGGTCTCCGAGCTGATACTCCATGCTGCTGCAAACGTCTTCGAACTGTTCGTGCAGATGGTTCTTGTCTTGCAAACGTCCCCATCTGTTGACTCAGGGATCGAGACGTGGCTGCACGATCGTTACACCCATGCGGATAAGATGCCTGTCATCTCGACTGCTAGTGATACGAGGCCGTTGGGATCCAGCACGGCGCTCCGTATTACCCTCCTGAACCCACCGATTCCACATTCTGCTAATAGTCATTGGACCTCGACCAACGCGGGCATCAATGTTGCGATACGATAAACCGTAATCGCGATAGGGTACAATCCGACCTTTATCGTAGTCGGAAATGTGATGGTACGCATTTATCCTCCTTACACGAGGTATCGCAACAACGTTTCACCAGGCAACGCCGGTCAGCTGCTGTTTGTGTACGAGAAATCGGTTGGAAACTTTCCTCATGTCAGCACGTTGTAGGTGTCGCCAGCGGCGCCAACCTTTGGTGATTGCTCTGAAAAACTAATCATTTGCGTATCACAGCATCTTCTTCCTGTCGGTTAAATTTCGCGTCTGTAGCACGTCATTTTCGTGGTGTAGTAATATTCATGGCCAGTACTGTACGAGGTGCATTCAAGTTCTAAGGCCTCCGATTTTTTTTCTAATTAACTACTCACCCGAAATCGATGAAACTGGCGTTACTTCTCGACGTAATCGCCCTGCAGACGTACACATTTTTCACAACGCTGACGCCATAATTCCATGGCAGCGGCGAAGGCTTCTTTAGGAGTCTGTTTTGACCACTGGAAAATCGCTGAGGCAATAGCAGCACGGCTGGTGATTGTGCGGCCACGGAGATTGTCTTTCATTGTTGGAAAAAGCCAAAAGTCACTAGGAGCCAGGTCAGGTGAGTAGGGAGCATGAGAAATCACTTCAAAGTTGTTATCACGAAGAAACTGTTGCGTAACGTTAGCTCGATGTGCGGGTGCGTTACTTGGTGAAACAGCACACGCGCAGCCCTTCCCAAACGTTTTTGTTGCAGTGCAGGAAGGAATTTGTTCTTCAAAACATTTTCGTAGGATGCACCTGTTACCGTAGTGCCCTTTGGAACGCAATGGGTAAGGATTACGCCGTCGCTGTCCCAGAACATGGACACCATCATTTTTTCAGCACTGGCGGTTACCCGAAATTTTTTTGGTGGCGGTGAATCTGTGTGCTTCCATTGAGCTGACTGGCACTTTGTTTGTGGATTGAAAAATGTCATCCACGTCTCATCCATTGTCACAACCGACGAAAAGAAAGTCCCATTCATGCTGTCGTTGCGCGTCAACATTGCTTGGCAACATGCCACACGGGCAGCCATGTGGTCGTCCGTCAGCATTCGTGGCACCCACCTGGATGACACTTTTCGCATTTTCAGGTCGTCATGCAGGATTGTGTGCACAGAACCCACAGAAATGCCAACTCTGGAGGCAATCTGTTCAACAGTCATTCGGCGATCCCCCAAAACAATTCTCTCCACTTTCTCGATCATGACGTCAGACCGGCTTGTGCGAGCCCGAGGTTGTTTCGGTTTGTTGTCACACGATGTTCTGCCTTCATTAAACTGTCGCACCCACGAACGCACTTTCGACACATCCATAACCGCATCACGACATGTCTCCTTCAACTGTCGATGAATTTCAATTGGTTTCACACCACGCAAATTCAGAAAACGAATGATTGCACGCTGTTTAAGTAAGGAAAGCGTCGCCATTTTAAGTATTTAAAACAGTTCTCATTCTCGCTGCTGGCGGTAAAATTCCATCTGCCGTACGGTGCTGCCATCTCTGGGACGTATTGACAATGAACGCGGCCTCATTTTAAAACAATGCGCATGTTTCTATCTCTCTCCAGTCCGGAGAAAAAAAATCGGAGGCCTTAGAACTTGAATGCACCTCGTATGTTGGCGGCTGTAGAGTCATTCGGTTGTCTGCTTCAGATGCCAAGTCCTTTAAATTTTCTCAATAGGGTTTCTACAAAAGAACGTCACCTTCCCTCCAGGAATTCCCATTTCGGTATGCCTCTATAGCCATTCATAATTGCGAAAATATTGCCGGTGAGGTCTCAATAATTTACCATAGGTGTTCAATGGGATTCATGCCTGGAGATGTGGGTGGCCAAATAATTCTCTCCAATTGTCCAGAATGTTTTAAAACCGATCACAAACAGTTGTGGCCCATTGACAATGGCATCATAAAACCTTAGATGCGTGAAGAACTGATGCGTCATGCATGAATATTTAATTAATTACTTTTGCACTAATAACTCTATTCGTAACACATTTCGCAAACACTAGGAGGATATATATCTGGATGTACCTACGAAATGACATCTTTGTACAGCGCACAGTTAGGGAACTGCGTGAAAATAAAACTGCAGGGCGAAATTCGCTAGAGATACACGTTAAATAAGTGTACAGATACGTGTGAAATGTGTAGAATATATATGCAGTACATGTGACATGTGTGTATGTGGGCAACGCCACAGATAAAAAGCTCATCCCAAAGCCCTGAAAAGGTTTCTACCGAATGTGGTACATATTAACTATGATCTTGAAAGAAATCCTATGGGGATTAGAACCACCAGCCTCGTATTAGGGTGAGAGTGATAGTGGGAAGGGGATGAAATGAGATAGACACACAGAGTAGGAGATTGGGAGGGGAAAATGGACAAAGAGAGGGTAGAAGAAGATCTCAGCAAAGAAAAGAAAGAGGAAGAGTTGGACCGAGACAGGAGGAAGAAGAGATAGGATGAGAGATGGGAGAGGAGGATGTAAAGAGGGAGAGGGGTGGAGGAAATGGACAGAGGAATCGAGGAATATGAGACTGATAGAAAGAGAAGAGCAGAGGAGATAGACAGAGAAAGAAAGAGAAAGGGACACCCATCGTGAGGTGAGAGGAGGAGATAGACAGAGAGGGAGGGAGCAGGTCAACAGATAGAGGGAGGAGGAAGGGATGGACTGAGAAAGGTGAAGGAGAAGATGGACAGTGAGTGGAGAAGGTGGAGCAGTTGCACGAGAAAGTTAGTGGAGGGGATGGAGAGAGAGGGCTACTATATGAGGTGGACAGGGAACGGGGGGGGGGGGGGGGGGGAAGGAGTTGGACTAATAGAATACTGGAATAAATATATCGGGGCCACATCGGCTATTTAGATCGCAATCCTTAAGTGAAAGACGTCAGCCATTGTATTGACCGTGCTGAGAGGTAATGAAATATGGTATTCTCGGCACTCTCTGGACAGTATGGATCTCAGAATGTTGAATTCCCTAATGATTTTCGAAACTGAATGTCTCATTCTTATACCTCCAACTACCGTTCCGTGTTCCAAGTCTGTTACATTTTTTTTTTCCTTTATTGAATTTCAATTCCCCCCGAAGGGGGCGGGCTGGCAGCAGCTTAGTATGCCGCTCTTCAGCCTACAGACTTTGTTAGAAAGATGAAGAGAATAAATAATAAAAACAGGCGATGAAATCGGAGACTTAAAAAGTAACATGGCGAAAAGAAATCGTGGAACTTAAAACAAAGAACAGAGGGATGATGACGCTAAGAAAATACATACAAAGCAGACAGGTAAAACAATAGACAGACAATTTAAAAAAACATGGCGACAGTCTGGCTTCTGTTCGCTAAAGACATAAAATTCACACCCAGCGACAGCATGGTTTCTGTTCGCAACACGAGAAAGACGAACAACACTGAACAGTCACTGGAACACTGCACTAAAAAGTTGGCAAATGTGACATACCACAGCCAAGAGCAGGTGGGGGGGAAACCTGACAGATGATGTGAAAATAAAAAAGGGGGGGAGCCGGGAAACGAGCTGATGGAGGATGAGGACCCATAAGAGGGGTGGGGGGCGCTGGGCAGACGCGACAGGGAGTGGGGTAGGCAGAGGAGGGGAATACAAAAGGACTCGGGGGGGAGAAGGGAGGTAGGGAGAGGTTTAGTGGGGAGAAAACAGGACAGAAGGGGGGAAGAGGGAGCCCAGGGAAAGGACAGAGGAAAGGAGGGGGAGTGAGGATCAGAGTTGATAGGAGGGATAAATGGAGGGAGAGAGGGCATCATCCGGGAGGGGGAGTTGATGGAAGCCACCTTGGGAAAGGAGATGTAGGGTTTAGAGATGGAGGGTAGGGGGGACACAACGGTGAAGACGTGTCAGGGGGCGGGGATCGGAGAGGAGAGGAGCAACCACGGGGTGATGGGGTTCAAGACGGCGGGAGGTGTAGAGGATGTGGATATGTTCAAGGAATAGGAGCAGATGGGGGAAAGGAATGAGATCATAGAGGATCCGCATGGGGGACGGGAGGCATATACGGAAGGCGAGGCGGAGTGCATGACGCTCAAGGATCTGGAGGGACTTATAGAATTTGGGGGGGGGCAGATATCCAGGCAGGACTGGCATAACAGAGGATGGGACAGATTAAGGATTTGTAGGTGTGGAGGATGGTAGAGGGGTGCAACCCCCATGTCCGGCCAGAGAGGAGTTTGAGGAGTCGGAGGCGGTTGTGGGCTTTGGATTGGATGGAGTGGAGATGAGGGATCCAGGTGAGGTGACGGTCAATGGTGAGGCCAAGGTAGGTGAGGGTGAGGGTGAGGCGGACAGGACGGGCGCAGACAGTAAGGGAGAAATCCAGGAGCCGGAAGGAGCGAGTGGTTCGACCTACGATGATTGCCTGGGAAGGGTTGAGTTTCAGGAGCCACTGGTTACACCATGCAGCAAAAAGGTCAAGGTGATTCTGGAGAAGGCGCTGGGACCGTTGGAGGGTAGGAGCGAGGGCGAGGAATGTGGTGTCATCAGCATTTTGCAAGAGGTGTACTGGAGGGGGGGGGGGGTTGGGGCATATCTGTCGTGTACAGGAGGTAAAGGAGAGGGGAGAGGACAGAGCCCTGGGGCACACCTGCAGAGGGGTAGAAGATGTCGGAATTGGCATTATGGATGGTAACGTAGGAGGGGCGTTGGGAGAGGAAGGAGGCCACCAGACAGATGTAATTGATAGGAAGGGCGTAGGTTTGGTGTTTAAACAGGAGACCGGGATTCCAGACATGGTCGTAGGCCTTTTCGAGGTCAAGGGAGACAAAAATGGCGGAGCGACGGGAGTTAAGCTGGAGGGAGAGGAGATGAGTGAGGCAGAGGAGTTGGTCATCAGCAGAGAAGGAAGGTCGAAAGCCACATTGGGTGTTTGGGAGGAGGTGGTTTTGGCGGAGGTGGTGATGGATGCGCCGGGAAAGGATGGATTCCAAGAGCTTGCTGAACACCAATGTGAGACAGATAGGATGATAGGAAGAGGCATCAGATGGAGGCTTGTTGGGTTTGGAGAACATCAGGATATGGGAGGTTTTTCCACAGGTCGGGATAGAAGCCAGTGGCAAGGACGACATTGTAGAGGGTGGCAAGGATTGTAAGGAAGGAGGGGGGGCAGCGTTTGAGGTGGCGGTAGGTAACGCAGTCGTGGCCGGGAGCAGTGTTGCGTTTAGTGCGGAGTGAGAGGCTGATGTCCTGTGTAGTGATGGGAGTGTTAAGTTCAGATGGTGGTGTGTGGCCCAAGTACTGGAAGCTAGGAGCAAGGGGAGGAACAGAGGTATTCGTACGGTCCATGACGTCAGGGAAGAGGGAATAATCAAAGTAGGGATCATCTGGGACGGAAAAAACATTGGAGAGGTGAGAGGCAAAGTGGTTGGCCTTACTGAGGATGTCAGGAAAGGGACGGTCATTAAGGAGGAGAGGGTACTGGGGGGAGGGGCGGTTCCCAGTAAGGCGGTGGAAAGCAGACCAATACTTGGAAGAGTTTATGGGGAGCATGGTGTTGAGTTGTGTACATGTCTGGTGCCAGGCACGGCGTTTCTTCGCAGTAAGCAGGTTGCGGATGTGTCGTTGTAATTGCCGGTGGCGGGTAAGTGTATCCCGGTCACGAGTGCGGAGAAAAGAGCGGTAGAGGCGGCGGGGTCTCTTACATCTCGGCCACAGTCAAGTCATAATCCTTTTCACATAAATCACCTGAGTACAAATGACAGTTCCGCCAGTATACTACCCTTTTATATCTTCTGTACGGGATACTACCGTCATCTGAGCAATTGTTATCTTATGACGTTTGCCGCCTCATTATACAGAGTGGTCCATTGATCGTGACCGGGCCAAATATCTCACGAAATAAGCGTCAAACGAAAAAACAACAAAGAACGAAATTCATCTAGCTTCAAGAGGGAAACCAGATGGCGCTATGCTTGGTCCGCTAGATGGCACTGCCATAGGTCAAACGGATATCATCTGCGTTTTTTAAAAAATAGGCACCCTCATTTTTTATTACATATTCGTGTAGTACATAAAGAAATATGAATGTTTTAGTTGGACCATTTTTTTCGCTTTGTGATAGATGGCGCTGTATTAGTCAGAAACATATGGCTCACAATTTTAGATGATTATTTGGTAACAGGTAGGTTTTTAAAATTAAAATACAGAACGTAGGTACGTTTGAACATTTTATTTCGGTTGTTCCAATGTGATACATGTACCTTTGTGAACTTATCATTTCTGAGAACGCATGCTGCTACGGCGTAATTACCTGTAAATACCACATTAATGCAATAAATGCTCAAAATGATGTCCGTCAACCTCAATGCATTTGGCAATACGTATAACGACATTCCTCTCAACAGCGAGTAGTTCGCCTTCGGTATGTTCGCACATGCATTGACATGCGCTGACGTATGTTGTCAGGCGTTGTCGGTGGATCTCGATAGCGAATATCCTTCAACTTTCTCCACAGAAATAAATCCGGGGACGTCAGATCCGGTGAATGTGCGGGCCATGGTATGGTGCTTCGACGACCAATCCACCTGTCATGAAATATGCTATTCAATACCGCTTCAACCGCACTCGAGCTATGTGCCGGACATCCATCATGTTGGAAGTACATCGCCATTCTGTCATGCAGTGAAACATCTTGTATTAACATCGGTAGAACATTATGTAGGAAATCAGCATACATTGCACCATTTAGATTGCCATCGACAAAATGGGGCCAATTATCCTTCCTCCAATAATGCCGCACCATACATTAAACCGCCAAGATCGCTGATGTTCCACTTGTCGCAGCCATCGTGGATTTTCCGTTGCCCAATAGCGCATATTATGCCGGTTTACGTTAGCGCTGTTGGTGAATGACGCTTCGTCACTAAATAGAACGCGTGCAAAAAATCTGTCATCGTCCCGTAATTTCTCTTGTACCCAGTGGCAGAACTGTACACGACGTTCAAAGTCGTCGCCATGCAATTCCTGGTGCATAGAAATATGGTACGGGTGCAATAGATGTTGATGTAGCATTCTCAACACCGACGTTTTTGAGATTCCCGATTCTCGCGCAATTTGTCTGTTACTGATGTGCGGACTAGCGGCGACAGCAGCTAAAACACCTACTTGGGCATCATAATTTGTTGCAGGTCGTGGTTGACGTTTCACATGTGGCTGAACACTTCCTGTTTCCTTAAATAACGTAACTATCCGGCGAACGGTCCGGACACTTGGATGATGTCGTCCAGGATACGGAGCAGCATACATAGCACACGTCCGTTGGGCATTTTGATCACAACAACCATACATCAACTCGATATCGACTTTTTCAGCAATTGGTAAAGGGTCCATTTTACCACGGGTAATGTATCACGAAGCAAATACCGTCCGCACTGGAGGAATGTTACGTGATACCACGTACTTATACGTTTGTGGCTATTACAGCGCCATCTATAACAAAGCAAAAAAAGTGGTCCAACTAAAACATTCATATTTCTTTACGTACTACACGAATATGTAATAAAAAATGGGGGTTCCTATTTTTAAAAAAACGCAGTTGATATCCGTTTGACCTATGGTAGCGCCATCTAGCGGGCCAACCATCCCGCCATCTGGTTTCTTCCTTCAAGCTAAACGAGTTTCGTTCTTTGTACTTTTTCGTTTGACGCTTATTTCATGAGATACTTGGCCCGGTCACTATCAATGAACCACCCTGTATATCGCTGTAACAACATAGCTCAGGAGATATGACGACATAAACAATGAAAAGGGAATTGTCAAGTGATAAATGTAATATTTTACACAGGAAGAATATACGGAAGGACACACTAGCCAAAGTTTTAGGTCCTAAGACTCACTGTAGGTTTTTAAACAAGTGTTGAAAACTGCTGAATTCATACTTTGCAGGTGGCTGGAAGAATATACACACTTGCCGTAACTGCGGCAGAGACCGCGTGCGCAACACCCCTGGTGCACAGCCTTTGTTGGGGCACAACTGTAAACAGTATATGGTACATCGCGATCTGAATTTGTAAAGTGAATTTTAGTTTCCATAAATAGTTTATCTGACACAGCTATTAACTGGATACTATTCACTGGAAAATGCAACTCATTTAATAGCCATAACTGCAGTTGCCTTTGTGGTTTTACTAAAGTTAACAGTGGAGATAAAAATGAATTAATTTTGTTTGTGTTTTCTTCGTATATGCTAGCCAAAGGCATTCTTTTTTGTGCAAGTTCCAGAGTTCCACACTAATGTTGAATCCAAATCAAGTTTTCAGCCTTGCAAAGATGAAATATGAATATCTTGGTATCCAATAGAAGTCGTCTACTTCTCCTGAAGGCCTCCACATACGATTCTGTAGATATTGCAAGCGTAATAAATCTTGATACTCTTCACGGGCAAGTATCCGGACTTCCACGTCCTGACTACGCGATATTTCGAAGGTCCATCTTGCCGCCTTATTAAGGTGAGAGTGAAAATGCACGATCGTGATGGAACTGAGGTAACGTCAGATATGGCGGCTCCTATATGCCCCGGGAACAGACCACTCACTGCGCGTGTGCCAGAAGCGGAAGAGCAGCCCTCTGAGAGAGAAGAAGTGTAGCGCCAGCGACGGTAGAAAGTAGTAAAAGCGATCAATGTCAATTAAGACGCAGACGGTCGACTCCCTGTTGCTAACTGGTCAAGTTTTAGATGATAAAACTATTGAACTATGTCGGCATATAGTGACATCGACATATTTTTTGTTTTCTGAGAAATTTTTGAAGAAACGGACGGTGTGGCTGTGGGAAGTCAACTTCCCCTAATGCCGCCAATTTTTTCACGAAAGGTTTTCAAGATATCGCACTCAGGACTTCTTCTCTTAAACCTACGCGCTTTTTGAGGTACGTGGATGATATTTTTATCGTTTGGCCACATGGAATGGGAGATCTTCATCGGGTCTTAGATCACTGTTAAAATAATCTTCATCCACGCATTAGATTTTAGACGGAAATTGAAAAAGACGTCAAATTACTGTTTTTGAATATTTTAGTGCACGAAAAAGGAAATGAAACTGTGGGAAAGAGTGTACACGTAAACTTACGCATGCGGACCGCTAGCTTCATGCTACTAGTTATCATCAAAAATGGTTCAAATGGCTCTGAGCACTATGGGACTCAACTGCTGTGGTCATAAGTCCCCTAGAACTTAGAACTACTTAAACCTAACTAACCTAAGGACAGCACACAACACCCAGCCATCACGAGGCAGAGAAAATCCCTGACCCCGCCGGGAATCGAACCCGGGAACCCGGGCGTGGGAAGCGAGAACGCTACCGCACGACCACGAGATGCAGGCACTAGTTATCATCAGCCACATCAATGCACGGGAGTTTTACGAAGACCGGTGAAGAGAACTCATGCTATTTCACATTCTAATAATTTGACGCAGAAATTAATAATTTTGAGATTGGTTTCACGCAAAATGGATACACTGATCATCAAATTGTTCCTGCACTCCAATTTAGACCACCATGTTAACCAACAATGAACACTCATAAATCAGTTGCTTTTTTACCCTTTGCGGGGGATATTTCCTCGAAAATTCAACGATTCTCACAAAATACGATATTAGAAAAGTACTTTTGCCTTTGGCCAAAACTAGAACCGTTCTTTGCTCTGTCAAATAAGATTTGTTGTGCTAATTAAACTCCAGAACAAATACACACTGCGTACCTTGCCGCAACATACCATGTATGGTAACAACTTTCAGCGACTAAGAAAAGGCTGTAATTTCTTTAGTTAAACGAAGGAGGGCGAGAAGGCTTTAAGTTAAGCAGTGAGCGAAGCTGATTCCGATCCGTAAAATCTGAACGTGAATTGTATAAATGGAACAAAGATTTATGCCGAGATCGAAATACACGCCAGAATGAGAAAATTTTGGAAAGAAACCGACGTGACTGACCCTCTGCATCGCAAGTGAGATTTTATTATCATTTCGAGTGCAAGAACGACAAAGTCGCTTGCGTAGTCGATGAAGGTTCTGACACATTCGTATACAATAATGCCCGTGATAAGAATCAGTAAATAACTTTTTCCGCAATTTTATACCTGTCTTCACAAGCCCCAAATCAGATTAGTACAATTTTTTTAGAAAAACGAGTTTCATTGCAAAATCTTGTAATCGACGTAACAAAATTTGGAAAAATGTAAGTAAATAATTTTCCGTATTTCATCTGAAACGCCCTCCTATCAGTTGCATAATAATTCAATGCTTTTGATGGACTCTTGGCCTGAACACAACATTATATTTGTCTTTAGGAAGATGACGAACAGATTCAGTGCCTCAATAAAGAAGTTTTTTGACACTTTCAAGCATTTTTCATTAAAATTTCAAAGAATATAATTTCTGATAGCTCTTTGTCATTACAGATTTATCAGCGGAATGCTGGTACCGAGCCATCCTCGCATGCGGTCCCTATCTGTCGGCTGATTCGGAAATGTCTGCCGCCGTCTTCCGAATGTGTTTACTACGATTACGGTGATGCCCCACATTCGCACGACATACCATAATTGCAATGACTTACGTAATGATTCTAATATATTATTCAAAAATTGTCTTACGAGCTATGCTACAGAACCCGATTGATGGAATTTGTCTGTAATGTAACATCATACACTGCCTTGATTATCTTTCGTCTACTAGTCACTTGTTTAACAATTACATCTGCAACAGTTTACATGACGATAAGAACTGCAAGTTATTCAAAAAATTAAGGAATTGACAGGCTTTTCGTATAGCTTAAGAGCTTAAAATTCGTGTGTGCTCACTTTGGACTTCGAGCAACGCGGCCCTACGTTCCCTTGGCGTGGCTGTGTCCCATTATTCACCAAGGGCTGTACAAGAGGCAGAAATGAGGAAATTCAGTATTACCTTAAAAAATACTGGCAGTGCACCTTAGCAGCTACAATCTGATAGTGCATTTCTTTCTGTGTATTATTTCTGTATAAAATATTTCAGGGTAAGTTTCGACATGTCGGACTGGATCATTCCCTTGCGAGATGTGTGAGAACTGCTGAATTATGTATTACGTTTTAACGTATTACCACTCTACTACTAATTCTATTTACTACGTTTTAATGTATTACTACTCTACTACTAACGCCATTTACAACACATTTGGAATAGAGTAGACACATATACCACTGAATGTGGCTGCAGAAATGTATCATCACTGTACGACACATAGTTCTGGAGATACGATGTCATAAACATTGAACTGCTTGATAATGGAACTGCTGGTCGAGATTCGCTACAGATACAGGTGTAATATTAGTACAAACACCGTGTGAGATATTTTAGACAAATGTGAAATACGTTTGACATGTCCATATGTGGGCAAAGCCATGAGTAATATGCTGATCCTAAACCCTGGAACGATATGAATCAAACTTGGCACACATAATAGTTAAGATCAGGAAAGATATGCTCTGTGTATAATAACCACGAGCCTCATATTGTGGTGGAAGTTATAAAACAGCGATAGAAATAGGGAGGAGAAGATAGATAGACAGAAAAGAAGAAATAGGAGATGGACACAGATAGGGGGAGGAGAGGAGAAGATGGTCAGAGTGAGAGGAGAGGGAAATATACAGAGAGATTGGAGAGGAGGAGCTGGACAGGGAAAGAAATTGGACGAGATAAATAGACAGAGGAGAGAGGACGACATGAGATGCGAGTTGGGGATGAGAAGATGGAAAGGGAGAGGGTGGGAGAGGAAATGGACGGAGAGATTGGGAAGGAGGAGATGAAAAAAACAGAGGGAGGAGGAGGACATTGAATTAGAGGTGAAGAGACAAAAATAGGATTCAGGAGGAGATGAACAGAAGGAGGGGAAAAGAGGGTAAAACACACACACACACATAGAGAGAGAGAGAGAAGTTGCCGTATATATGTGGTGTGTGTGTGTGTGTGTGTGTGTGTGTGTGTGTTTGAGAGAGAGAGAGAGAGAGTGATATCTCTTTCCAAAGCCCTGAATCGCTCTGAACCATATTTTCCGTACAAACAGCACATTTCATGTGTATCAGCACTGTTGAAGTTACAGCTTCCTAGCTCCTATAGGTGCGGAGCTACAGGCTAAACTAGTTTTTAGCTTCTGTGTCGTAGGCTATCTTGCACAATAAGCGTATTTTGTAGGAGTAATATTGGCCTGCTTTGCGTGGCAGTACATCCATCAGGGACAAAACTCAGTGTTCAGCCTTGTCAGGTATGAAGCCCTGGATGACAGGCATGATGTGTGAGTAGTATTGATCATCTTTATCTACCTGTTTCACAAGGACTACGGTTCTGGATGGACACAGATGGGGGGAAGGGAGCGACGAAGGAGGATGGGAAGGACAGAGACGTTAATGGGATGGAGTGGATTGATAGAGAACGGGGTAGTTTGGGATGCACAGAGTAAAGGAATAACATTGGGAACGAAAACGTGATGAGGCGGAGAATATGGATATGGGCGGGTGAGCAAGAGTAAATGAGCAGATAGAGGGATGCAGGAAGAATTGTATAGATTAACAGGTTTCGAGGAAATGGACAGAGACAGAGTGGGAGAAGAGAAACATGGAGTCAAAGAAGAAGTGCTGTTGGACAGAGAGATATCAGGGATTAGAATATCAATACAGAAATGGAAGTGGTGTAGTAGGGCAGAGAGAGGGAGGGAAGATAAGTAGATGGACAGATGTGCTGAGGTTGATAGGGTAGGAGGAAATGGGCAGAGAGAGGAGGGCAAAAGTGGTGAACAGAGAGGAAGGTACGACGAGATTTGATCCACAAGCAACACATTTGATGAGCATCACGACTATGGGTTAAGATCCTACTACCTATGGCAAAAGTGAAGATGCAGGCAAAAATACGTTATTTCTGCTGCTACCCTGTAGGATTCCCTGCACTGTACGTTATGTGGGAGTAGTTTCAGCCTGCCTGATGGATGTAAGTGAATGAAAACGGTTTTTAGTCCTCTGATGTGGATGTAGTATCTTCCTGCCTCTTCGGCATGTTTGGAGGAGTTACAAGTTTGGATGACCATAGCTGGGGGAAGGCTGAGATGCAGGGGATAAACATATACTGACGAACAAGAGAGGATGGACAGAGGAAGTGAATGCCAGAGGGATGAGGAGATAGATAGTATACAGGAAGTTACTGACAGAGATGGGGGGGGGAGGAGAAGGGGAAGGACAGAGGGAAGTGGGAAGGAGGAGTTGGGTTGTGAGATGGGGACAGGAGGAAATTAGTAGGTAGAGGATCAGGCAGAGACGGATAGGTGCAGGTGGGCTGTATGTGGTCAGTAGGAAGAGACAGGTAGGAGGAGAGTGATGGAGATAGAATGGCAGGAGGAGATTAGTACATAGTGTGGGGCAGAATAAGAGGGATAGAGACATGTTCACAAGTTGATATGGACAGATACAGTGAGATGAGGAGATGGATAGGGAAACAGGGTGGAGGATGAGTACAGACTGGGAGGGGGAGGGAATGAACGAGAGAGAAAGGGGGAAGGAGGGGACCAACAGAGTGAGAAGGGGAGGGTGAAAAGGACAGAGCTGTGAGGGAGGATGTGAGGGACAGAGACGGTGAGGATGAGGAGCTGGACAAGGAGAGAGAGGAGGAGGCCTGTTGTGACGTGATTGATGGGTGGAGAGGATGGACAGATGGAGGCAGGAGGAAGAGGTGGGTACAGAGGAGTGAGGAAGTTGTGGACTCAGAGAAGGGGGAAGAAGATATGTGTGCAATATATCTGCGAAACAATTACAAACGTGAAGCTGTGGTGAAAAGACTGCGTGTTCTCCTATTCGACTGGACCGATTTCAAACAAATGTTGTCACATTTCACTTAGTTTGTGGAAAGAATAACTGATGGGTGTGTGAGTGAAAGATCAAGTAGCCCACGATGGAGACTACTCATACTTTACACATCCAATACTGGAGAATGAGAGTACTTAGACATTTGCAACATACTTTACATATAATTTTAAAACATTATTAAACTTTTTCTCTCTGACAACTCCCACAAATTAATGAAAATGTTTATTGTTTACTACAGTTTTCATGCAGTAAAAAATACCGCACAAAGCATGAGGTTTTAGTTCATTGCGACTTCACTACTAACTTGATTAGCGACACATTTGGCAGACAATGTTCACATTTATCACTGAATGAACCAAAAACGTTATGGCATTCTCTGATATATAATTAAGCAGATATGAGGTCATAAATTCTGAGATGTGTGAAACGCACCGCATCATACAAGACGTTTTAATGTATTACTTCTTTAGTACCAAGTCTATTCACAACTCATTTCACAGACATTAGCTACATATCCCACTGCATATACCTGTTCAATAATATCGTTGTACAGCGCATAGTTCAGGAGATATGATGTCATAGAACTGAACTGTGTGAAAATGAAACTGCTGGGCAACATTCGCTTGAGATAGAGGTGAGGTGAAATCATTGTAGAAATACGTCTGGAATCTGTAAAATATATATAAAATGTATTTGACATGTGCGTATGTATGTAAATCCCAAACGCCTGGAACGATTTCAAGCATATTTGGTACACATATGAGTTATACTCTGGAAATAAATACTGTGTAGGTAAGAATCACCAGCCTCCTACTATGGTGAGCGTGATAATGTGGAGAACGAAGAGGTCAGGACGAGATAGGCAGACAGCGATGGAGAAGAGGAGATGGAAACAGACAGGGGGGAGGACAAGATGGACAGAGGGAGGAAAGATAGTAACAGACAGAGAAAGGGAAGAGGATGAGATGAACAGGGAGACAGAGGAGGAGGAGATGGACAGAGAGAAGGGGATGAATAAATAGACAAGGAGAAGGGGAGAAGGAGATGGAATTAGGGGGGCGACTGGGAGATGGACAGAGAGTGGCGGGAGGAGGTTGACAGGGAAGGGGGCTGAAGGAGCTGAACAGAGAGAGGGGTTGGACGACGTCGACAGAGATTGGGTGAAGGAGGGGATGAACAGAGAGAGGAGTAAGGAGGAGGTAGACTAATACAAGACCAGAATAAATTCATACCTATGCAGTATTCGGAACTCAGCAACTATGTATATAAAATAAGATATACATATGTTTGTGTAGGTCCAGTATTTCCTGCTAAATCACTGGATCAATATGCTGTTTGCTATATGAGTATCTACGTTGTGGGGCTTAGACCTTCCTTATTCCCATAGATGTAGGCAAAATGTGTTTCTTCATACCTGAAATCTAGGTTGTCCTGCATGACAGGAATGTTGAGTGGATTGTATCATCATGTGTGGCTGATACTACAAGTGGAGATGGGCACAGCAGAGTAGAGAGGGTAGGGAGCAAATGGATAATGAGAGATGGGGAAGCATGAGATGGACTGAGAAAGAGGAGAAGTATAAAGTGTATAGACAAAGAGGTTGGAGTGTGTGATAGGTACAGAGAGAGGGAGAGGAGGAGATGGAACAACAGGGAGAGTGGAGAGAAAGGGAAGGATATAGATGGGAGAATGAGGTGGACAGAGGGAGTTGGAGGAAGTGGAGGAGGAGGAGGAGGATAGAAAAACTAGGCAGGAGGAGATGGATAGAAAAGGATGAGTGTGAGAAGATCATTGATAGGGGGAAAATAAGATGGACAGCGATTGGGAAGTGGACATAGAGTGGTGGGAAGGAAGAAAGAGAGAAACGGTGGTGGGGCAGATGCTCATAGAGACGAGGGTGGAGCAAATCAACAGACACATGGTATAAATATTAAATGGATCATGGATACATATTCAGTCGTGGCACAATAGTCGTCAAAGTTAATAACGTGTTGAATGCATATGGGGGACTAATTTATTCATATTAGGTAGCGCTCAGCAGAGTCGTCAGGCGCATTTCCTCGATTGCTTCAGCAGATATTTGCCATTTCGTGTTAGTAATTTGTAGCTGTAGTCAGCCCAGATTTCTCCTCACGTCTTTCATGTGACGACTAACGTCAAAAGAAATTACCGTTTTATTTCTCCTGACCAATAAATGATTTTTAAAGGGGATTTTTACGTGCCTAATCGATAGAGCGGTCCCAAATTGGTCTAGTGGGGTACAGATTGGTCCCAAAAATGGTCTAGTGCAGTACACCTTTCATATGTATTAATTACGAGGAAAGTTGAGACTCGATTAATAACAAGTACTCCAGCAGTGACTCACGTGTCCTGGCTCAAGCTGACTCCTAACGACATGCAGTGGTGCTGCTCGGTCGCTTCTGGAGCATTGTTTATTCATGTTGTGTTACAAATTCCTGTTGGTTCACATCAATAAAACGAATATCGCATTAGACCAATTCGGGGCAGCTCTGTCAAATGTACAGGGGAAATTTCGCTTTAAAAATCATTTTGTTGGTAACAGGAGACAAACACATTTTTCATTGACACTTGGTGTCAAATGACAGGTGACTGGCTGACCCCAGATACACATTGCAAAATCAAAATTGCATTTAGCTGCTGAAATACCAGGGAAAACGTGCCTGATGGCTCTTAGAAGATACACCTTGTATAAACATTTTCTATGAAACTAATAAGTTATGCTAATACATTGATTCGTACATTTTCTTCTATAGAGCACGGATTGGCTTCTTGTTTGTGTCATTATATCTCAAAAAATTTGGATAAACGTAAACCACACCTTCCAGCACTCCTACTTCAGTATTCTAAAAATGTTGCTGTCCTATCCCTGTACTCAACACACCAGATATTCCAGTGATCTCACGAATTCCCTCTTAACCAGTTTTTCACCTCTTGTAAACAATCACTCCAAAACATAAGCAATAAATCGTGAACCACCCATAACTTCAGTATTCATGACATTTACCAAACCATTAACAAGGAAACTATTCGGTTATCTAACATACTCAAAAATTTAGGACTAGTCCACAGCCAACCACTAACATGGGAAACGCACCTACTAACATTACAACAGATAGTTTGCAATAGACAGAAATTACTAACTCTCCAAACTTGGAGATTGCAGCCATCCACTATGCTTCGTACCCATAAAACCTTTACTGCCGTCTCCTTTCCGAAGCCATTTTTGCCTGGATGTGTTCTCCACCTAAGTTCTCTAACTCCCTCTAAATCCATATCAGTTAACTCTCTGCTACATAGAATCTCTGCTATATCATTAGATTCCCACCACTTCTCACCCACAATGAACAGCACTGTATACCCTACCATGTCCGCAAACTGGATTCCAGTAAACCAATTTTTCTCATTTGATCACCAATTCCGGTATGTTGCTGCGCCTATACCAATATATTCCACCATTCCTACATCTATCCACACTTCATACAGCATCCCAACGCAATTTAAAGTGACTCCCCCTAGCACACAATGACTGGCCAATACTTATCTATACTGTCAATTATACATCTTCCCCACCTACCGTGTGTCACATCAGGGCTCCCAGTCCCTCTTTCCTCTACATCTTTGCCAAAACGTTTTCCTCTTCGTACTACAGCCCATTGCACACATAAAACTCCTCCCCCCATTTTGTCTTCCCACCCTCTACCCCAAAAGCTACCTTAAGCTCTATAGGTCCTACCCAGCAGACCCTTGCAATTGTACCCACTCGCTTCTAGTCTACAAAATACACTACGTCTACTTCCCCAGAAACATGATATGCCCATGGCTGGTCCTTAAGCTTTTTAGTGGCACTCTAGTGTTACTTTCTAAAGAACGCCAAGGTTTCTCGGATTTGTTTTAAATATATGTCTTTTCTTTTATCTTTAGCTTTTAGCATTTTTCATTTTAACTAAAAATAAGGACTATACTTCATTTAATTATACGAAAATATTACAGGAAATTAATTTTTACAGCTTTTATAGGAATTATAGTTTTTTTTTTAAATGCCAGTTATATTTATTTTATCTTTATGTACATTTTAAAGCTTTCTGATTAAATTCAGGATGTTGTAGAGCTGGCAACACTACTCCTCTCCCCATCCATAATAGAAAACAGTACATAAACAAACCATTCTTTTTAGATGTGGATATGGTGTCTGTTCTTTCAAGAATGTCTGAAATAACAGATATACTATGTGATCAAAAGTATATGGACAGCTCCAAAAACATACGTTTTTCATATTACGTGCATTGTTCTGCCACCTACTGCCAGGTACTTCATATCAGCGATCTCAGTTGTCATTAGACGTCGTGAGAGAGCAGAATGTGGCGCTCCGCGGAACTCACGGACTTCGAACGTGGTCAAGGGATTAGGTGTCACTAGTATCATACATCTGCACGTGAGATTTCCACACTCCTAAACATCCCTAGGTCCACTGTCTCCGATGTGATAGTGAACTGGAAACGTGAGGGGGCACGTACAGCACAAAAGCGTACACGCCGACCTCGCCTGTTCATTGACAGAGACCGCCGACTGTTAAAGAGCAATGTGTAATAGGCACACATCTATCCAGACCATCACACAGGAATTACAAACTGCATCAGGATCCGCTTCAAGTACTGCGGGAGGTGAGAAAACTTGGATTTCACGGTCGAGCGGCTACTTATAAGCCACGCACATTACGCCGGTAAATGCCAAACGACTCCTCGCTTGGTGTAAGGAGCGTAAACACTGGACGACTGAACAGTGGAAAAACGTTGTGTGGAGTGACAAATCACGGTACACAATGTGGCGATCCAATGGCAGGGTGTAGGTATGGTTAATTCCCGGTGAACGTCATCTGTCAGTGTGTGTTGTGCCAACAGTAAAATTCGGAGGCGGTGGTGTTATGGTGTGGCCGTGTTTTTCACGGAGGGGCCTGCTCCCCTTGTTGTTTTGCGTAGAACTATCACGGCACAGGCATACATTGATGTTTTAAGCTTCTTCTTGCTTCCCACTGTTGAAGAGCAATTCGGGGATGGCGATTGCATCTTTCAACAGGATCGAGCACCTGTTCAAAATGCATGGCCTGTAGCGGAGTGGTTACACGACAATAGCATCCCTGTAATGGACTGGCCTGCGCGGAGTCCTGACCTGAATCCTCTAAAACACCTTTGGGATATTTTGGGACGACGACTTCGTGCTAGGCCTCACGACCGACATTGACACCTCTCCTCAGTGCAGCACTCCGTGAAGAATAGGCTGCCATTCCCCAAGAAACCTTCCAGCACCTGATTGAACGTATGCCAGCGAGAGTGGAAGCTGTCATCAAGGCTAAGGGTGGGCCAACACCGTACTGAATTCCAGCATTACCGATGAAGAGCGCCACGAACTTGTAGGTCATTTACAGCCAGGTGTCCGGATGCTTTTGGACACATAGTGTATGTGGTGACAATTATTGAACTATATTGAAAAAACGTAAATTAATTACAGAATACGCCGTAGACACACTTTATGCAACATATAAACGTCGCTATACATATTCGGATTTAGGTTCGGACAAGTTCAATATGCTTGCCATAATTGGCGATGATGTGGCGGAGAAGAGTAGCGAAATTCTGCATGATTCGCTCAAGTTCCGGAACATCGATGCTGTCGATAACATCCTGAATTGTTGTTCTCAACTCAGCAGTGGTTTTCGGGTTATTGCTGAACACCTTGCCTGTAACATAACCACACAAAAAGGAGTCGCATGTGTTCAGATCCAGAGAAAATGGTGGCCAATCGAGACCCATGCCAGTGGCCTCAGGGTACCCCAGAGCAAGAATGCCGTCCCCAGAGTGCTCCTCCACGACATCAAACACTCTCCCGCTTCCATGGGGTCGACCTCCATCTTTCATTAACCACATCTTGTCGAAATCAGGGTCACTTTGGATAATAGGGATGAAATCATCTTCCAAGACCTTCACTTACCATTCGGTAATCACTGTACCATCAAGGAGTATCACACTAATTATTCCGTGACTGATCATTGCACACGACACAGTCTCCCGTTGAGGGTGAAGAGACTTCTTGATCGCGAAATGCGGATTCTCAGTCCCCCAACTGCGCCAATTTTGCTTATTGACGAACCCCTCTAAATGAAAGTGGGCTTCGTCGCTAAACCAAACCGTGAATGCGCATAGTATTTCCCATCATGCCCCGCGGCCAACCGTGCAGTTTGAAACTCCTAATGCAAACCGTTCGGAAGTTATGACGAATTGAGAGAGAGAGAGAGCGAGAGAGAGAGAATGAGCTACACGTCCCAAATAACCCATTTTCTGTGCAGATCCACAAATATGTGCTCGAACTCATACGGTAGTCAGTGAACAGCGAATCCTGCGAGTATAGAGACTTAATGAGTGAGGATACTACATCAGTAGTGTGGGGATAAGTTGGAAATTTGCGTCGATCACGGACCGTGTGTAGATGGTCGAGAGTTAGTTCGGCCTCAAGCGCCGAGCGGGAAGGCTCTTAGTTTGTCGCCTCACCACTCCGTCGCGCCCGCCTCGATAGCTTTTCCTCAGTCTTGCTTGTGTCTTGTGTGTGTCACAACGTTGTTTGGTCCATAGCGCTGGTTGCTGTGTGTGTCCGTTAGCAGCAACGTAGCCCGTAGAAAATCTCTGCCCTGGGTTGCAAATGTGTTCCAAGAAAATGTACAATCGCCCTTACTTTCGTTAAATCCGTGCATGCCGGATCTATGGACATTCATGATTGGCTCGCTGATACAATCCATGAAACATCTGATCAGGTTCATGTTGCCTATTTCGATTCTGATAACTATGTATTTTCGTAAATTTTCTAGATCCGCTTCAAGTATGTAGGTTAATTTTGCGTCATGGTTCTCATGTTCCCTTTAAGCATCGTGATGGTTCCACAAGTCTGGTGCTTCTTGCTAACGCGGAACTGGATTATATCAATATCTAAGTGTTCAGTCTCCCGCTGGAAGTTGACGACAGTTAATTTAAGGACGTGTTGCTTCCTTATGGTTATGCGAGGATTATACGACGCCAACGGTGGTCCACTCAACAACGGTTACAGTATTACAGCGGAATCCGTTCAGTGGAGATGGTAGTCAAACGTAACTTTCATTCCCGTCTACAAGTCTGTGGTTACATCTTTCGTATAACGTTTATTTGAAAAGTGGTGATGTGCTTTCTCTGCAATTAAATTGGCTGCCTTAGAGCGAATTGCCCTTGGTGGGTTTTGAAGTCCTCTTCTGAAAATTTATATTACCTGATGTCGTTTCTACTGCTCACTTGGTTGGTGAAACGTCTTCTCCGGGTGCAATGGAGCAACAGATGGATGCGCAGCTTAATGCTCCCGAACTTTCGCCTTTACCCTCGCAGCATGGTGTCGAATTGCCAAGCCAGCAGTGCAATGTCAGCAGTACTTTATAAAAGACGTCGTACGCAGGATGGTGGAAGCCAGATACGCCTATCCTCACCCACCGGTCCCTGAACCAACTTTAACAGTTGATGCATCTTGTAGTTCTGAGTCTCGCATCCCTGATGGCGTCTCTAGTGCGAAAACAGCTACTGAGATCTCTAGTGTTTCTCCTACTGTTCCTCCCACGGTCCAGGTAACTCCTCTGGAACCATCCATGGGTGGAAAAGCCATTGAAACTTCTGATGTTCCAATTATTCAATAACAGCAAATTGAGGTGTCCTTAAAATTACCTATTACTATGATGTCACCCGTTCATGTGACGTCGGAACGACAGACTGTTGTTATACCCAGTGGAGGTGATCGACAGTCATTAAATACTGCCTGTCGACACAGGTGCTGTGATGCCTGATCCCTGTCTTGTGTATCGATCTGAATTGCAAGGAATGGGTGTCTACGGCTCCTCGTTTGTCACCTACTTTCAAGAACCGCCTATATTCCCGACTGTCGATGCTAGACTGCCTCGTAGTCATTTGTAAACAGCGCGTCCAACCTGAGCGGGCGGTGGCTCGTAAAAAAAGAAACATAAAGATTCCAGAGGTGGGATTGAGAGTCCCCCTTCCCCCCTCCCCGGCACTCTGACTCGTCACTGGAGTCGGCAGTGGATCAAAACACTTGTTGATGACGTAATTCAGTTGGTCAGCACCTCGAATGTAGTTTCTTGTCGTAAAGGCATGCAGGCTTATAGGGTTCTTTCTCTGAATGTTAATAGAATTTACTCGCTTTTCTTTCCTTGGTTTCTGCACTGTGTTTAACATGACTCCCATTCCACGGGGACTATCTTGTTTTTTAAGAAGGGTATTCTCATTCAAAGGAATGAAGTTATTGATAATGGTGCAGGAATAGGTTGTACTTTTCTTCACTTGACCTTGATTCGCCTTTATTCTCCTCCCGATAGTCGGTGAAAGTCATCCGATCGCCCTCGATGCTGAATGTGGCGAACTGGTACGATCCAGTGACACGGGAAATGTGAGAACGTAGTCTCTGTTCAAATGTGCGATACGCCTCTATTTTGAAATGGTGGGTTCCGCTGGCAAAGCCGAGGTTCAGAAAGACAGAGTGCGGGAATTTCGGAGGACGCAGAAATTTACTACTCTCTCTAACATGACCTTAAGGAAAATGTTCGTCAGGCTTCGCTACGGACTGCAGATGTGAGGTGTGTAAGTATGTAGTTGTTACGGTTAAAGTGCGTTAAATGAAAGGGTTAAGGATGCCATCCAAACCACTTCCCGTCATTGAAACTTCTGATGTTCCCAATTATTCAATAACAGCAAATTGAGGTGTCCTTAAAATTTACTTTCATATATCAGCTAATTCGACATCATACTCGCCGTCGTCTTGCGTCTATCGCGTCTCTCAAAAAAGACTACGACGATGTTGTGGCCTCACAAAAGGATATATAGCATGCTCTACATCATTCCTATGTTAGGTTGTATGAAGTATTCATTCCTATCGATACGTCATCAGATTTATTTGTTCAAGATTTGGATCTTAGACTTACCCCTGCAGATGATGCTGCGTTTTTAGGAACTTTTCCACATGATGATGTTTATGACTTTATTGTCAGATCACCTTCTCGCAAGTCACTGGGGTTGGATGCTCTAAGGGGTTTTGTGTGTTTTTAGCGCTTCCTTGGCACTAATTTTACATTTCTTTTGAACAGGGTGTTGAGAGCAGGTCTTGTGCCCGACTCGTTTAAGGGGGATAGGACGTCAAACGGGTCGTCTTGGAGCAGGAGAGACACCACAGGACATTTTAATTTCCACTGTCTATACTTTTACGAATAAATTCATAAAACTTTGTGAGCATGACCAGGAAGGATTCAGGATTCACAATCATAGCAGTAGAAGTTCAAAAAATAACAAAATAATTTTTTTTCAATGTGAAAGTTCATCATTTTTTGACTTCTATTGGCTGCGTTTGTTGCTGTAGGTACATGTTTCTTCATAAGTAAGAGAGATTCTTCGATGAATTTTGCACAGCATACAAACCATACTTACAGGTGTGTGAAACTCTAGAAATTATTTAATTTATGAAAAAATGAATGTGCTGTTACATTTTAAACTTCATATTTAGAAAAAACTCAAATTTTATAGTTAATTAACTCAATTTTTACCACAGTTTTGAATAGATTTGGAAAATTCTAGAGTTTCGTACACCTGTAAGTATGGTTTGTATGCTGTGCAAAATTCATCCAAGAATCTCCCTTACTTATGAAGAAAAGTGTACCTATAACAACAAATGCAGCCAAGGGTAAGTGAAACAAAGGTGAAATGAAAATGTAAAAAAATAAATTATTTTATTATATTTTTGAACTTCCACCACTATAAGTGTAAATCCGGAATCCTTTCTGGTCATTCTGACAAAGTTTTATGAATTTATTTTTAAAGGTATAGACTGTGGAAATTAAAAATTCCTGTGGTGTCTCTCCTGCTCCAAGTCGTCCCGTTTCACGTCCTACCCCCCTTAAAGTTTTCAAAATTAAGCTAATTCCAAAAAGTTTTGGTCAGGCAGCAAGTGATACATTTCGTTCTATTACATTATTAACCTCTGATTATAAGACAGTGGTAAGGGTGGTGAATAGCCTGCTGTCTGCGTTGCTGGGGGAAGTTGTTGCTGACTATCAGAGCAGTATTCCTGGTCGTACTACTCTGACTCTGATAGCGAATGTCATGATGTCATATCTGCGGCCGCTGTTACATCTGCTCCTGGTGCTACAGATTCTTCTTTTTTATTTTTTATTTTGGCAAGGTGTTCCACTAGGTCAGCCGGGGATTTCTGCTGCAGGTACTGAAAGGCGTTGAGTTGACAACTGATGCGCACAATATCTTGTATAATTTGTTGAGAGCTATCCAAGCTCCAGTTGCTGTCAATTGACGACGTACATACCCCTATTACCATCTGTAGGGTTTCCCTCGGAGAAGTCTGCTTTCATTGTCATTGTTTGTTCAATCACTTGAGCGCCTTCTTCGAAGAATCGTCACTCAGTTACAAGAATGGACACTCTTGGGCCAGACGATCTCGGTGCTCTCATACGCGGATGATGTGATGGTGTTTAATGGTGTTACTCCGTACTGCCGCTGAGATTCCATTGCTCAAGGCTACTTTGGATGTCTTTTACCTTGTATAGAATCAACGTAGGCAAATGTATATTAATCAGATTACGGGGTTTTCATAATGCTGTGACTTCGTGGGAGACGTTGGTCGATATATATAAATCTTTTGAAGTCATATTTGACCGTTCTTCACCCAAAATGGCTAGGCTTATTTAGAAATTCGTTACGGAGAAGACGCAAGGAGCAATCCTGGAACATGAAGGGCGTACCCTTAACAATCTTCAGGAAGATCGGTTTCTGGATACCTACGTCTTTTGCAAAGCATATTACTGCAAGATCTTTCCCCTTCCTGCGATGATGGCTAGGAAACTAAAACAACTGTCTAATCGTTTTTATGGAAGTATCTCATTTTTTGATTACGGTATGGGGTGGTTGCGGGTACACCTTCTCTTGGGGATTTGGGACTTTCCGATATTTGCTCGGCGCACCGTACTGACTGTCACTAATGCAATCCACCCATTCACGTTTCGATTATTTTACTGCCTGCCACCGGTCAGTCTTGATCCGTCTGTTGATGTTGGTCAAGTGAATTTCCAGTTAAAATATGTCCGTGAATTTTATATTGCAGTCAGTTGTTTGGGGGCTGATATTCAAGAAAGGGAGCGTATCACTACCACATTTTTGTTAATGCGCGAGGGATTGACAGTGCGGCGCCCGTTGTACGGGCATCACCACAAACTTCTTGGCACACTGTCTGGTTTTATCTTAGGCTTCCCGTTTTACCATTGGTGGTTGCGTCATCGTGGTATCACCTGGTACACAATCTGTAACCCATCAATGAGCGCCTATTTCGTGATGGACTTAGTGTTACGGATCGTTGTAGTCGCTGGCCTGAACTGGTCACAAAGCGAAGAGGCACTGGCTTAAACATCAATTAGCGTTTCTAGCTCAGTTCATTGAGACTGCCTTTTCGGCTGACATCCTGTTGCGTCCAGGCTCCTCCTGCTTTCCGAGAGCAAAGTGAAATTCCATTGCAGGGTTGTTAGGACACTGTGTTAATTACATTGTAGATGGATGGGGAGATAGGGACCGACTTGCCTTCCACCAATATATGGCCACTATATATCGGACGTGATTGCGCTTATCACGCTATTGCGGCTTATTTGCCAATATGCTGAACCTTGCATTTCGTCCTCGAGGTCCCTGTAGTATTCTCGTCATGGTGCCTTTTCAGGAATAATGATACGCAGTTTATTTTACTTTTACAGTCATTTTCGTCTCGTTTTTTTTAATTAATTAAAAGAAAGTAATGAAAAGAATTGCTGCAGGCATCGACTGGGAAGGAAAACTTCCATTCGGTTTCTTTTGTGTGTGTGTGTAGAAAGTTGTAAGGTTTACCAAAAAACTAAAAAGAAACTACGAGGGCTATGCAGAAAGTAAGGTCCGATCGATAGCGAAATGGAAACCACAGTGAAAATCCGATGAAGCTTAACATAGATGTGTTGGACACTGTCTCTAGTATGGCCATCGATCGCATCACGTCGCTCTTTTCAATTCTGAGCGCACAGTGAGCGCGTAAAGAAGCCTGGAAAACAGTGTGTCCCTATAGTCTGAATGCCTGTGAGAGATTTCGCCTGATTTCATGCAGGCCACACAACGTACCTTCCGTAAGTTCCGTCTTCATGCCAAACTTCGACCGCACACTGCAGGAGCAATGAGATGGCTTCTGCAGCGTTTTCGATGGGAGGTGTTTCGTCGCCCACCATACAGCCTGGACTTGGCTCCCTCAGAGGTCCCTCTCTGCTCACATGAACTAAAGGATATGAAGACCACATTTTGGCTCAGACAAGCTGCAGATCAAAGTAGCGAATTGGTAGCAACCACATTCGGCTGACTTCTATGACGAGGTTATTGGAAAGTTGGTGTAATGGTACGACAAATGTCTTAATCAGAGCGGCAGCTGTGTAGAAAAGTACAGGCTGCCGCACGAAATGTGTTACCAATTGTTTCTTTCACAATTTACGACGCACATTAGATATCCCGCTGGGATCTCTACAGCAGTACCAGCAGAGCTTGGAAAAACAAATGAGTTACGAAATGACGTGTAATTCACGATACTGCCGCTAGGAGACTAGTAAGCAGCAATGGCTGACAATGGAAGACTGGTGACACAGCAACTATCGGCAATTGTGTTACTTTCTCATGAAACAAAAAGCCTTGTTGTGACTCAGAGGCGTTTCCGACAACAGTTTAACACACGATGGGTCCCTTGCAAGAAGACCATCCACAGGTTGTACGATAAATTTGTACAGGAAGGAACAGTATTGGAAGCGAAGCGACCTCGGCCTAAGCCTGTTTGTTCGCCGGAAAATATTTAAGCGGTACGAGTTGCTGTACAGAGAAGTCCCGGGAAATCGTGTAGAAAGGCAGCAGTGCAAACTGGGAATATCCAGACGCTCCGTTCAATGCATTCTTAAAAGTAACCTCCATATGTACCCATACAATATGACCTGTGCACAGAAGCTCACTGAAGAACACAAGCAGCACAGACCACTGTTAGGTCAGTGGGCGGAGGATAGGGAATAAACTCTCAACAACGTTTGGTTTTCAGACGAGGCGCATTTTCATTGAGACGGTGTGGTTAACAAACAAAATGTACGCTTTTGGGTTAAAAAATGGCTCTGAGCACTATGGGACTTAACATCTATGGTCATCAGTCCCCTAGAACTTAGAACTACTTAAACCTAACAAACCTAAGGACATAACAAAACACCTAGTCATCACGAGGCAGAGAAAATCCCTGACCCCGCCGGGAATCGAACCCGGGAACCCGGGCGTGGGAAGCGAGAACGCCACCGCACGACCACGAGCTGCGGACACGCTTTTGGGTTACTGAAAACCCACAAGTGATTCATGAACGACAACATTATGCTCCGAGGATTACAGCGTGGGCAGCAATTTCCAGTCACGGACTTATTGGACCCTTTTTCTTTGAAGAAACTGTGAACAGCGAGAGTTATTTGTGCATGCTTCGCAATAGCTTCATTCCACAGCTTCTTGCTACTGCCTTGCCCTTCAACACGCAGTGGTTCATGCAAGATGTAGCAAGGCCACATACTGCAAACACTGCGTTGGAGATTTTACACGAGATTTCGACATGCGGATCATTTCACTCAGGTTTCCAGGTCGCTTCAATGACGGACAAAATTGGCCCCCCAATAGTCCAGACCTCAATCCAAGTGACTTTTTTCTTTGGGGGTACCTAAAGGAAAAAATTTTCCCAAAACGTCCACGTGATTTAATGGAGCTCAGAAGACTTATTCTTCAAGCTTGCAGTGAAATTACGGAAGACATGTGCCGTAGGGTAATCACTAACTTCATTGTTCGTTTGAAGGAAGTTAGGAAACGAAATGGTGTACATATTGAGCATGTGCTGAGTTAAAACAAATCTCCATGGACGGCTCTTCATTGTAGTATATGTTCCTTTCAGATCGTATTGACAATAAAGTTTATATTCAAAAACAAAATGGTAACACATTTTGTGCGCCACCCTGCATTTGGAAAGTGTAGCTAACTCTTGCAAATAAAACATTTTTTTACTTTCCCTGAGATTTCCATTTCGCGACTGATTGGACCTTACTTTCCGAACGGCCCTCGTAATATAAAAAAAAAATAAATAAATAAAAGGCCAGTCCCTTGTGAGGGACCAGTGACAGGCGGCAGCAGGCGGTGTGAGTGGGAGGGGGGGGGGGGGCAGGGGGGCATCATGGCCAGTCCTCGGGATTCGACCCCTGCCCACCTTGTCTCCGTACAACCTAACCTAACATAACCTCTAGCAGCCGTTCTCTCTCTTTCCTTTGCTTCAAACAATGTATGATCGTACAGCTGGCAGTTGAGAATGGCTTAATAGACCGAAATCGCAGTTGTGAACAAATACGATTAATAACAGCGCCCCAGGAAACACAACAGGACTGCTGAGAGAAAGAGACGGATGTTTGTGGCAGGGCCGGCGCTGGACCACGGCAGGCGCGCCTTCTCGCCGTGGCCTTTTTCGGCCGAGTGCGCGCGCTTCCAGGTGCACTTCGCGAGGCCTCGCTCGCTGCCCATGACTGCGCTCGTCTCCTTTCCCGGCAGCGGCAACACCTGGCTCCGCTACCTCATCGAGACCGCGTCCGGCGTCTTCACTGGCTCCGTCTACACTGACCGCCAGATCATTAGCAAAGGTAAGCACGTAAGTTAGCTGAAGAGAGTAAATAATACAGTGAAATCTCATAATTTCGTTCTAAATGGGGTGAGTCCTGCTCCTAACAAGGGAACCACCCCATCGCACCCCCCTCAGATTTAGTTATAAGTTGGCACAGTGGATAGGCCTTGAAAAAACTGAACACAGATCAATCGAGAAAACAGGAAGACGTTGTGTGGAACTATGAAAAAATAAGCAAAATATACAAACTAAGTAATCCATGCGCAAGGTAGGCAACATCAAGGATAGTCTGAGCTCAGGAACGCCGTGGTCCCGTGGTTAGCGGGAGCATCTGCGGAAAGAGAGGTTCTTGGTTCAAGACTTCCCTCGAGTGACAAGTTTAATTTTTTATTTTCAGACAATTATCAAAGTTCAGGCACTCACCCATAATCAACTTCTCTCTCCAAAATTCCAGGACATGTTCAGATTTGCTTGGACATATGTAGGATTTTACGGTCTGCATACGGAAAAATTTGAAAACGTTAAAAACGTATGTTTTGACAGAGCACAGGGAAAACTGGGCGACTGTGAAACTGTTGCATTCATTTGTTGCAGATTATGTGACAAACTCTTATGTTTTCATCACTTTTTTGGGAGTGATTATCACATCCACAAGAAAATCTAAATCGGGTCGACAACATTTTCCTGTCATGTGACGCACATGCCGTCACCAGTGTCGTATAGAATATATCACACGTGTTTTCCTGTGGAGGAATCGGTTGACCTATGACCTTGCGATCAAATGTTTTCGTTTCCCATTGGAGAGGCACGTCCTTTCGTCTACTAATCGCATGGTTTTGCGGTGCGGTCGCAAAACACAGAAATTAAACTTATTACAGTGAATAGAGACGTCAACGAACGGACAGATCACAACTTTGCAAAAATAAAGACTTGTACTAAGGACCTCTCGTTCCTCAGCTGCTCACGCTAAGCACGGTATCACGGCGGTCCTTAGCTCAGATTATCCTTGATGTTGCCTATCTTGCGCATGGACTGCTCAGTTTGTATATTTTTGCTTATTTTTTTCATAGTTCCACAAAACGTCTTCCTGTTTTCTCAATTGATCTGTGTTCAGTTTTTCAAGGCCTATCCACTGAGCCAACTGATAACTAAATCTGGTGGCGGGGGGGGCGATGGAGAGGTTCCCTTGTAAGTACTGGTGTTTCGACTATGGGAATGACTTATAAAACAGTCATCTGGAGCTATAACTAAGAATATGTAGTATCAGGTGATTCAAAAAGAAAGAACAAACTCCGGTTGTTTATTATAGACGAACTATAAAAGATAGAAAGACATTGCTCATGTCACTTGATAGAGGAAGGTTCAGAGTTTTGAAACAGCAGCGACATAGCAACATTGTTTGTTTGTAGCAACACGGCTACTACACGACAAGAAAAAAAAATCAATTCACTACCGTCATTCAGTGGTTCCTGCTCCATACAGCTATTGCCCATTAAAATGTCTAGCTCTGAAGATGATCATGTAATGATGGACATCGGCCACTTTGAATAAATCTACCTTGCCGACTGGACTGTTGTAATTATTTTCACAAGACAAATGATTTTGTGTGTTGGACAACAAGACCTTGCTCGTTCCTTTTCGCCTCCATGGTCACCAGACCTCACACCTTCCGATCATTGTTACTGTGGGTGAACATAAAAAACGGAGTTTTCGTCCCACCGATGGCAGCTACTCTTCAAGAGCTGCGAAATCGAATTGTTGAATCTATCGATTCAATAGACACGGAACTGTTGATTCGTGGGTGAAATGAAATGGACTACTGTTTCGATGTTTTTCCAGCAACGCGTGGTGCTCTTGTTGAGCGTATGGTGTAGTATCTGTGCAAACATAAAACACTGAAACTTCCTCAGTTCAGTAACATGAACCATGCGTTTCTATCTTTCATAGTTTCTCTGTAATAAACAACTGAAATCTATTCATTCTTTGTGAACCACCCTGTAGCTAAATACAAATTAGAGGAGCTCTTTAATAAACTTCGTTATATTCACCAAAATGGTGCTGTATTCCCTACTTTATTTGTCTAAAGAGATTTCAAGGACATGACCGTCGTCTGGCGATCTATACTTACCATGAATGTATATAAGAGAACAGAAAGCTTTATTTAACAGGTTGTTCTTGTCATAAATAGTCACAAAGATTTCCTTTTTCAGCGACGCTTAGCAGAGAAAATTCTTGCAGTCAAAATAAAATTTTAATTTTAAACAGGTAAAATGTTTGTCATGTCAATTTTAGAAATTGTCCGTATCGTAACAACACTACAGGGTGGTTATAGTTAACGTACAGTCTATCACGGAGGTCCAGTGTGGGTTGTCGTTATCGTATAGCAGTGAAATTTGGTAGATACGTTAATGGAGCTTTACGACGGAAAACTTTAAAGAATGTTGGCCACCAGACGCAAATCTGGCATTGTATACTGTCTGCATGACAGTATGACATCCACGCTGTCATTTGACAAGCCATAACGTCAGTGAACATAATAGCTGTCGAGAATACTGGTATCCGTACAATATCCAGACGGCGCAGTAACTGAAACCCCTTCATCCGCAGCAACGTTATGAATTTACTCTTCGGTTCCTGGTACTGGTCGACCTTGATGACATGTGGCGGAGCAATATTCTATGGAGTGACGAGTCATATTTTACACTACAGGGTGCAGTGAATACACAGAACTGTCGAATTTGGGGTACTGTTGAGCCGTGTGTTGTGCACAAACAGCCACTGCACTTGCCGTGTGTCACGGTGTGGTGTGGATACACAAACACCTTTATTCTAGATTTGTTCTTGTTTGAAGACAATACACCCAGAGAACTTGTCAAGCATACCATAATGTCTGCACGTTATCGGGACCTCCTCATGCAGTATGTGATTCCTCATTTGGAAGAGCGAAACTGTTTGGAAACCAATGTTTTGATACAAGATGGGGCAACACCACATGTCGCTCGCCCAGTGAAAGATTTTCTTAACGTAACATTCCACAAACGTCTTATCTCCAGAGGCTTTCCAAAAAATGGTTCAAATGGCTCTGAGCACTATGGGACTCAACTGCTGTGGTCATCAGTCCCCTAGGCCGTGCGGTTAAAGGCGCTTCAGTCTGGAACCGCGTGACCGCTACGGTCGCAGGTTCGAATCCTGCCTCGGGCATGGATGTGTATGATGTCCTTAGGTTAGTTAGGTTTAATTAGTTCTACGTTCTAGGCGACTGATGACCTCAGAAGTTGAGTCGCATAGTGCTCAGAGCCATTTTTCATCAGTCCCCTAGAACTTAGAACTACTTAAACCTAACCTAAGGACATCACACACAGCCATGCCCGAGGCAGGATTCGAACCTGCGACCGTAGCAGTCGCACGGTTCCGGACTGCGCGCCTAGAACCGCGAGACCACCGCGGCCGGCAGAGGCTTTCCAGATGCGTGGGCTGCATGATCATATATGAATCCATGTAACTTTTGACTATGGGGATATCTAAAAAAAAATTTTTAAATGGCTCTAAGCACTATGGGACTTAACATCTGAGGTCATTAGTCCCCTAGACTTAGAATTACTTAAATCTAAGTAACCTAAGCACATCACACACATCTATCCACGAGGCCAGATTTGAACCTGCGACCGTAGCTGTAGCGCGGTTCCGGATTGAAGCCCCTAGAACCGCTCGGCCACACTGGCCAGCAAAATTGTTTACCGGCGACACATTCGGTCTCTACCTAATCTGAAAGGCAGTACACAGAAACACGTTATTGAGATTGCATCGGAACTGCTGTGAACTCTGGTACCGCGCGCCGCAGAATTTGAATCCCCGCCAGACGTCATGGACGTCGAAGACCACTAGATGCCTCTGCACCATCGCGCCATAAGCTGTGGCGGAGGGTGCCTTCTGGCCTGCATTTAGAGTGAGGGCGCCACAGTGGAACACGTGGTGGCAGCGGCCAATAGCAGCGTCCCCTGTCGCTCAGCCTACGCCACTTCCATCGACCGTCTCCTGAAGGAGGGTGCCCCCCTATTCCATCAGCGGTACAAAGTCGACCCCTCCCATTCCCCTCCTCAATCCCTCCACTGCCAGAGGTGCCTGCGCTACAATGCACACCCAATATCTGAGTGCCGAGGACATCATCAGGTTTATAACCATCGTCCTCCAGAACGTCCACCCGTTCCAGCGCCCCCACACCCTCCAGCAGATATCCCTCGCCGCCTGGTCCGTCTTCCACCTGAACACCTATGCCACCTACTCCCATAACCAAGCCCACTTCACCTTCTCCCGTCTTGACACCCTTGTCTAAATTCCTGTCATGGCATGACAGCACCGTATCTTGTTCAATAACATCCGCTCCCTTCGAGCAAACAAGAACCTCCTCCTACACACACTCACAACCCACCGCGTGGATGCCTTCCTCCTCAACGAAACCTTTCTTCAGTCCCAACATACCATACACACCTCGCCCTACCTCATTCACCGCTTCGATAATCCCCTCCCGATAGTGCGTAGTGGGGTAGCCATTGGCCACCACCGCCTGATCCCTGTTTGGCTCCAACCCCTCCTTCCCGACCTCAATGAACACCTGATCCTCAGTCTCTTCTTCCCTGGCCTTACCGTCACCTGTGCCACTATCTATGTCCGCCCTAACGCCCCGATCCCTTTTGACTTCCTTTCCCACATCGACCACACCTTCTACTCCTACGTGATCGCCGCCGACCCCAAAATCCATAGTCGTTCCGCCACGCAGCTACGGCAGTGGCATCGGTTCCTCTCCTCCCTCCAAGGCAACCTCGTTCCCATTCCCCAGTACACCCGCCCTGAATCCAATACCATTCCAGATGTCGTCCTCTCCTCCCCCAACCTCCTTGGGCACATAGCGGTGGATGTCCTTGACCCTATTGGTAGTGACCATCTCCATGTCCTCCTCACTGTTTCAGACGGTCGTCGCCCCCATCCCGATCCTCACATCGACCCTCCCCCGAAATACGTCCATGATTATTCCCATGTCGACTCGAATGCCTACCGGGATACCCTCTTTACCCAGGTTGATAGTCACCCCCTCACCTACCACCACCCTGATGATGTTACCTATGCCGCCTCCTTTCTCCAGCAGACCTTGTCTGAGGCCATGGAGGCCCACCCACGTCCCTACTGTCGCCATCCACCTGCAGCGTCCTTCCTAATTTACCCCCACATACTGTCCTCCTCCTCCATGAATCCTGCCATCTCTACTGTGCCTTCCTTCGCACGCATGACCTGGACCCACTGCGACGCCACCGACAACTACAAAGACACATCAGAAACTTGCTCACGGCTAAGAAACGCCGGGACTGGCGACAGACATGCATCTGTCTTAATGCTACACTTCCTATCAACTCGTCCAAGTACTGGTCTGTCTTCCGCTGCCTTATCCGATCTAAATCCCCCCCCCACTACCCTCTCCTCCATGATGACTAACCATTCCCTGACAACCTTAGTAAGGCCAATCACTTTGCCTCCTATCTTTCTGATATCTTTACCCTCCCTGACGATCCCCAGTTCGATTACTCCCTCTTCCTGGATGTCCACGATCGAACTGACACCTCTGTCCCTCCACTCGCTCCTGGCTTCCAGTACTTGGACAACATTACACACAATGAACTCAATGCCTCCATCACCACTCTCGATATCATCCTTACACTCTGCACGAAACACAACACCGCTCCAGTCACGATCATGTTACCTATTGCCACCTCTGTGAAGCTCCCGCCTCCCTCCTCTCCACCCTGGTCAGGCTCTATAATGTAGTCTTGTCCACCGGCTACTACCCTGACCTGTGGAAAACCTCCCATATCCTGATGTTCCTCAAATCCGAAAAACCGCCATCCGCTGTCTCCTCCTACCGTCCCATCAGCCTTATCTCGGTCTTACCTGACGCATCCACCAGCATCTCCGACAGCACTGCCTGCTTCCCGCTACCCGGTGTGGCTTTCGACCATCCTTTTCTACTGATGACCTTCTCCTTCACCTTACTCATCTCATCTCGGAACAGCTCAACTCCCATCGGTCCGCCATCTTCCTCTCCCTCGACCTTGAGCGTGCTTACGACCGTGTATGGCATTCCGGTCTCCTCTTCAAGCCCCAAACCTTCGCCCTTCCTATCAATTATGTGCATCTGATCGGGTCCTTTCTTTCCCAACGTCCTTCCTATGTCATCATCCATAACACAGATCCCTACACCTTCTACCCCTCCATTGGCGTGCCCCAAGGTTCTGTCCTCTCCCCTCTTCTCTACCTTCAGTACATGGCAGATATGCCGCTGCCTACACCCCCCTTCCACCTTCTCCAGTATGCCGATGACACCGCCTTCCTCGCCCTCGCCCCCACCCTGAAGCGCTCCCAACGCCTTCTCCAATCCCATCTTGACCAGTTCATCATTTGGTGCAAACAGTGGTTGTTCAAGGCCAATCGTTCTAAGACCCAGACGATCATTGTAGGCAAAACCACCACTTCCTTCCGTATCCTTCATTTCTATATCATCATTTATAGCCATCCTATCCTACTCACCCCCACCCTCAAGTACCTTGGCGTCACCCTTGATCGTCGCCTCTCCTAGACCCCCCATCTCCGGACAATACAAGCCAAGGCATGCTCCCGACTCCATCTCCTCAAGCTCCTTTCTGGCCGCACATGGGGTCTGGACCCCTCCATCACCCTCCATACCTATAAAACCCTCATCCACCCTATCCTCCGCTATGCCCACCCTCCCTGGATCTCTGCCCCTCCTGCCTTTTACAAATCCCTTCAAATCCTAGAACGCCGTGCTCTCTGCCTCACCTATCACATCTGTCTACCCTCCCCAGGCGGATCCTGTACGACCTTATTCCATTCCCACACCTCCTCCTTTTCCTCGAATGGATATGGATACTCTACACCTCCCATAAACTTGAACCCCTCCACCTGTTGCTCTCTCCCATCCTCTCCCACCCCTGTCTGCTGCTGCGCCTGCATTCCCACATCCCACCTGCTCTCCATATCTCCACTCTCCATATCCTCGCCCAAGGTGCCTTCCACCAACTCCCCCTCCCTGATGATGCGCTCAGCCCCTCCATCTACCCCTCCTACCAACTTGGATCCTCCTCTTCCACAGCCTGTGTTTTTTCCTTAGGGCACCCTCTCTCCCTTCTCTTCCTCCTCCCCTCCCCCCGGCTTTCCCTACCCCCCCATGCCTTCTTTCCTCAGCCCCATCTCCTCTGCCACTGGCATCTACACGCTCCCCTCTCCCTACTCCCCCACCTTTCCCCTTTTGGCAGGTCCCTGGACTCGCACACGTTACATGAACATTCACACGCTGGAGATCATCACCATCAGTTGTGTGTGTCTGCCGTCGTGTTAGTGCTTCAGTGTTTTCACTGAACCATGCTCCATCGTTCACGTGTGTTCTCTCAGTCGTCAGTGTTTGTGTACAGTGCTGACCCTTTTTTTTATCGTTTACTCCACCTGTAAATGGCCCCGTGTTTTTTTTAATTAATGTGTCTACTGTTTTTTTTTCTCCACCATTCTGTTATGTTTGTCTGTGTCTTCATTGTTTCTCTTTGTACTGACTGTGGCTGAAGAGTGGCATAATATTACCGTTGCCAGCCCACCTTTTGTATAAGGTGTTAAAATCACAATAAAGGAAAGAAAAAGCTCAGCCTCCTCCTATTCCTCGAACTTCTCCACATACTCTACACCTCCTGCCGCCTTGATCCCCCTCACCCCCTGGTTGCTCCTCTCCTCTCCCATCCCCACCCCATGCCATGCCGACACTGTTGTGTCCCCCCTACCCTCCATCTCTACACCCTTCATCTCCTTTCCCAAGGTGGCTTCCATCAACTCACCCTCCCAGATGATGCCCTCTCTCTCTCCATTTATCCCTCCTATCAACTCTGATCCTCACCCCCCCTCCTTTCCTCTGTGCTTTCCCTGGGCTCCCTCTTCCGACCTCCCCTTCCATCCTGTTTTCTCCCCACATACCCTCTCCCTACCTCCCTTCTCTCCCCCCCTCCCCGAGTCCTTCTGCATTCCCATCCTCCGCCTTTCCCCACTCCCTGTCTCATCTGCCCCGCATCCCCCCCCTCTCTTATGGGTCCTCGTCCTCCATCGGCTCGTTTTCCCCCTTCTCATCCTTCGTTTTTCCTCTCCTTCCCCCCTTTTTTATTTTCACATCATCTGTCCAGGTTCCCCCCACCTGCCCTCGGCTGTGGTATGTCATATTTGCCAACTTTTTAGTGCAGTGTTCAAGTGTTTATTGTTTATTATCTTCATATTTTTAAAACAAATTCTGTAGGCTGAAGAGCGGCATACTAAGCTGCTGCCAGCTCGCCCCCTTTGGGGGGAATCGAAACTCAATAAAGGAAAAAAAAAAAATTCAGCCTGCGAGTCTAACCTTGCATACGTCTCAGGACATATCGCCTCGCCTTATACAGCGCATTTACTTTCGTGTTTTGTTCACGAGTGGACGTGGTTCTCTAGTTAGGCTTTCTTGACTCTGTTGTTTCGTACTTGTTATCGTAAGGTCCTTCGTTGGTCGTGTCCATCCTCTCCTGTTGTGTTGTTGTTCGCGGGCCGCTCCGCGGGTCCCACCGCGTTTTCCGTCACTTCAACCCCACGACTGGTCTGGTCGCCGTTACAACATGAACAACTGTTGATCACGTCGTTTTACGGATACTCCATCCCGTAGACATCTTCAGTGATAACTTGGTTCACCTTTATTGCTCACAACCCGTTCCTAATCCACTACACATGAAAAAATTTCTAATCGTCTTTCTTGCATTCACAGCACCGGATGTGCACCTGGTGGCCGAAATTATGACTAATTGTTCCTGCATAAATCGGTACTCCATTAACACATTAGCATATCTACCACGTTTCGCTGCCATACAATGATTACACCCCATACTGGTCCTGCGTGAGTAGCCGCATTTCAGCTATAACCACCCTGTATATGGGTTCAGCAATACTACCGTCAAATGGTAATTCACAATAACCACTTGGAACTGTCCTACGGCGATAGTGACTGCGATACCGTAACTGTAGGGTAGCACAGACACTGGACTCGGCACCTTCTAAACCCAAAGTGTGGTACAGATACACCGATGATACCTTCCTTGTGTGGAGTCATGGTAAGGAACAGTTCGGTGACTTCCTAAGGCACTTGAACAGCCTCCATGCTGACACAAAATTTACCATGGAAGTAGAAAAGGACAAACAACTACCATTTCTACATGCCCTGGTCACAAGGGATCGAAAACCGACGCACACAGACCAATACCTACATAAACTGTCAAATTACCACCCAAGCAAAAAATGAGGCATGACTAATACGCTCACAACGCGAGCAAGACTAATATGTGAACCGCAGCACCTCAGACGCGAAATGCAACATCTGGAAAGTGTTCTGAGAAGCAATGGGTTCTCCACAAGTTATATTAGAGGTATAATAGTCAAACACCTGGCGAAGTGAGACATCGGAAAAAGAAGTGTCGGGTACAGCCTTTCTGCCGTACATTTCCAGAGTAACGTACAGACTCCGCCGTATGTTGCACAAACACGGCATAAAAACTACTTACAAACCGAAAAAGAAGATAAAAAAGTGTCTCAGATCGGGAAAGGAGAAAAGAGATCCACTTGCAATGCCAGGAATATACGCATGCCGTGCACATGCGGAAACGTTCATGTTGGAATGATTGAACGCTCAACCAACCAACCAACCAACACCAGGATAACAGAACATAAGCAACATTGGAGGTTGGGGCAGGTGGATAAATGGGCCGTGGCAAAGCACACGCTGTGTGAGGGCGACTACATAGTAAAATTCGCCGACACTGACATTCTGAATCTAGAGAAGAGCTATAACACCCGCTTGTTCAGAGCAGCTATAGAGAATAGCTTAAAGAAAGAAGAAAGCCTCAAGGTCAACCGATCCGGGATTCCCGTGTTGCAGCGAACGACCTTTGCAGGTAGCAAGTGGAGAACAGCACCGGAAATGACGGCGGGGAAGCAGTGGAGGATGAAGCTCTGACAATGCCAGCCACTCGTGATGGCGAAACGTCAGAAAAATCATCAGACAGATGTTGGCCGAAGAAAACGAAACAGAAGCTCGCGTTAGTGCTACAATGGTGAACACGATTTCCAATTCTTCTTTGATGTTGCAGTAGAAAATGAGACGTTTATAGGAAATAATTCGTGTGTACCAAACAATATACTGCCATAGTCTGACATTTTCTGCGAGTGAAATGACAAAGTTTTACAATATTAGAGTGAGATTTTTGTATTTTCACCTTCAAGGATCTCGTCTCATAAGTTTCGCGGCAAAAATAAAACTTAGTAAGAATTTATGACAAAGACAATATGTTTGGTAAAATCGTTCGTTTATATTTAAATTGATGTTTTCATGTATGTGTAGGTCACCTTAAGATGCTCGTGTGACTGAAACTGGTATCGGCAGAAGCATTAGGCAATCAGCAGCCTTCAGATTTAACCGGGCTAAGTGAAGTTTCCCAAACACATTGAAAGTGTGGAACACTGGGTCACGCAAAATAGTTGAACTCTGTGTCCCGCTAACCTCTGAGTTGTCGGGGATGGACTTCTAAAACAAGCCAGTTTGAACTGCATTGTACACTTTTATCAGACAGAAATCTCCTTTTCTAAACATGTTTTAATTTTTGAGGGAAAGGTTCAACACATTCGACGCCTACACTTGAACACTGAACAACTATTGAGTTTGTTTGCAATTTACCTGTAAGTCTTTCCGCTGCAGACTACAGTTCGACTCCTAAAGACCGTTGTTGGTTGTACCAGATCTACACAGCACCAACAGTGCTTCGTTAAAGAGCCCTTACTCAAGTAACTTATCACCATCTCTTTCATGATATCTTCTACTATTTTTGAGAATGAAGTCAAAAGCGAACCTGGCCTGCAATTTTCAATGTTTCTCGCGTTACTTTTCTTTAGTAAGGGGACCACTCATGCATGTTGTACATACTCTGAAAAACAACTCAACTAAAGGAGTAAATTATTGTTGTTGTTAATGGGGCTTGTATGCTATATATGCACGCCTTCAGTTCAGAGACAGGAATCTCATCTATGCCTGCTGACATCTAATTTTTTAATTGTTGTAGTGTCTTCCTAACCTGAAGGTCTGTTGTGGGAAACAATGTCATTGTGCTTGCAGTGTGAGTCACTGTGGATACTACATGCGTCTTATGAAGAATTTGTTGCAGCTTCCACGTAACACCAGAGAAATAACCATTTACACAATCTACTAACTGCCGAGGTCACTCTATTATTCTGCCCGTTCTTTGATGTGTATGTTATTACACTTCTGTCTCTTCCAGTTTCTCGTTTTATAACATCCCACCCAACTTTGCTATTTTTGTGTTATATATTATTTTTACGTCGAATAGTTTTTTGCTACAAGCCGTACCCCCTGCATACTCTTTATGCCTGTGGAGTACGCAAGGAACTGTGGATCAGTGCAGCGCTTTTCCTAAAAACTGAGAAACTTAAGAACCTGTGAGGAATTTCTAATACTCGCAGTCATCCACCTATTTTGCTTATTTGCTGCAGTATAAATGGCTACATTTAGAATTAAATGAAAAATGAAAAATTAATTGAAACGCTGTACGAAATTTAGAGAAATTAGCATCTACACTTCTTTCGGTACACAGTTCTTCCCAGTTTGATTTGCCAATGACCTCGATAAAGCACGTATCTCATGTATGTTTTGCAGCTTTCACTGAGCCTGTCTTTTTATCTGACAGTAATGATCCGAAATTACAAGATCACCTATAATTACTTTACAATATTTACTGTCTGTATCCGTAAGCACATGGTCTATTGACACTCATCTTTTTGAAACCCTCGTACCAGCGTTTACCATTCGTGCCACGCCAGAGGTGCTCCAAATGTTTTCGAAGTTATTACAGTTACCTCAAGTTGCACCGCTTCAAATCACCATCAAAGTGAAATGCTGGAACGTGTTCCTTAAGTTTTGGAACAGCTGAAAATCGGATGAGACCAAGTCGGGGCTAAATGAAGGATGATCGATGTAAATGAACCCAAGGCGTCGGATTGATTGTTGCATATGTCACAGCGCTCGTGCAGGGTCCAGCATATTCATGCTGAAGGAAAAGATGCTCCATGTATGGACGAGTACTTCGAATTCGAAACTCGATTACAGCCCCGCTATTTCTCACGCACCTACATACACTGCTGGCCACCGTAAATGCAACACCAAGAAAGACAAGAGGTAACACAACAAAATTTATTTTGTAGATAACATGTTGACCAAGTATCAAATGATTACGTTTACAGACGTCTGTGACATGTGGTTCCTGCCAGAATCAGTAGCCAGAGTAGCCGCCATTGTTGAAGATCACCGCTGCCACACGTCTCGGCATTGAGTCAAAGAGACGTTGGATGTGTTCCTGGGGTACAGCAGCCCAAGCAGCTTCCACACGTTGCCAAAGATCATCTGGTGTGGCAGCTGGGGATGTAATCTGGGTCACTCGTTGAGCAACCATGCACCACATGTTTTCTATCGGCGAAAGATCCGGAGAGCGAGCCGGCCAGGGAAGCAATTCAATCTGGTTATTGACGAAGAACCTTTGGACAATGCGTGCCACGTGTAGTCGCGCATTATCCTGTTGAAATATGGCTGTGGCCGAGCCCTGAAGGTACGGAAGGACAACTGGCTCCAGCACCTCGGATATGTAGCGCCGGCTATTTAAAGTACCGGCAATGCGTACTAGAGGCGTGCGAGAGTAATATCCAATACCACCCCATACCATAACACCCGGTGCAAGACCAGTGTGGCGGTGCATAATGCAGCTATCCAGCATCCTCTCTCCACGGTGTCTCCACACTCGAATTCGACCATCGTGGTGCTGCAGACAGAAGCCTGCCTCGTCAGTAAAGACAACGTCATTCCATTCTGCCGTCCACATCCGTCTGTCATCACACCATTGGCGACGGAGACGTCTGTGGTTCCGCGTCAATGGTAGACGAAGCAATGGACGTCTTGCGGACAGACCACTCTGCTGTAAATGGCGTCGAATGGTACGCGCAGACACTGGATGATGCGTTACAGACGCAATGTGCTGTGCTATGGTTCGGGATGTCACTAAGCGATCCGTCACTGCCATGCGCACAATTTGCCTATCAGCACGTACAGTGGTGCACCGAGGTGAATGCGATCGACCACGTCGGTCCGTCGTACCCTCCTGCATCCAACGGTCACATATCCGCATTACAGTTGTTTGGTTTCGTCCAACACGACTAGCGATTTCTCTGTATGATAATCCACAATCTCGGTAAGCCACTATCCTTCCTCTGTCGAACTCGGATACTTGATCAAAAGATGTTCGCTGTTGTCTACGAGGCATAACTGATCGTCTTGTGAAACAACCACAAGGTACACACACGTGCCGAACGTACACTCGTCGAAATCGCCAAGCCTTAAATGGCGCTATGAAGTGGCGCCACAGGCGCGCGTGATGTGCGTTTGCGCTGAAATTCTAATCAGTTGCATATCTCATCGCTTGAAACTCATGGTGTAAATTTCACTTGATTTGGATGCTTCCTTCAGGGTGTTGCATTTACGGTGGCCAGCAGTGTAGTTACGTTTCACACTTCCATGTTACACGCTATAATACGGCCCTTCCAGGGGCAGAGGGCAGCAGATAAACAGACATGAAAAATAAGATGTAGAATATTAAAAATATTTGTTTGATTTTGAAAAACTTTAAGAGTTTTCATATAAAAAATTCGGATGAATTACTTTTCAGTAGGCCTTCGTGTTAACCTTATGGGTACCAACTCTAAAGGAACAGTGCGCTGCAGGATGTACGTTGTTTGCAAGGTCAGTGTCATCGCTTGTCGTTAGGAGCCGGTGCTGGCCCGGTGACCTAGGGTTGAAACACAAGTATCACAGTGCTTTTAAAGTTGCAGACAGTACACATGGCATGAACAATGTGAACAGAGCTTTATTCGCAAAGCTGTTTTATCAAAACAGCAGTAAAACTGTTGCTCTTCGAGAGTATCAATGCGTTAAAGATATATGGAGAAATCCTCTTTCAGCACTCGGGTTGAAGAACATGATTCAGAAGTTTGAATTAAGTGACGATTTTGGAACTGCTTCTGGAAGAGGTCGACGGTCAGTTGCGGAACAAACTGTTAATGAAGTTACTGTTACCGTGGCTGAGAATTCTGGACTAAATGTGCGATATTCAAGCAGTTCAAGAGTTGCCCCACAACAGCTAAACATTCGATGGTCCATTTTTCGAAATGTGGTGCGAACATCCATGAAATGGTAACTCTAGCTGGGTTAAATGAGGTCGTAGATGCAGATTGTCCTCACACTTAGCAACGTTTGTAACCTGGAATATAAAAATGATACGCATTTAACAAATGTTATTCATTCATGTGGAAATTAAAATGTGTTTCTTTCAATGGTTTATTCGTTGTTTCTCTTTGTCTTGTGCTTTTGGATGTTTCCACAAAGTTTCATTGTTATAAGAGCACTCGTTTTTAATGGAGTCTTCTCAAGTAACCAAAGCTTAATTGTAATCACACTGTATATGGACGTGCAGTACCATAAATAATACGTATTTTCTGAATTTTCGCTATACTTTGTCTAGAAATAACACCTTCTACTAGATCTTGGTAGGCCATATCTGTGTAAACTAATTTTTCCTCATTTGTTGTACTTCGATTGGCAACCACTGCAGCAACAGTTATTCATAATTGCTGTTACCAATAAACAAACGTCTAGAAACAGGTCAACTACGTACAATAGCGAAGATCTGGTAGTACAGCAAACTGTAAAGAAACAGTGTTGCACTGAAGTCACTTGAGAAATCCGGTCTGATCTTGGAGATATGCGTAGTACGGAATGCTCTCACCAGATTATCGGGCTCTATCTACCGTTTAAACGTCTGGTATGTCCAAAGTGCATCAGGTACACAAACAACATTCAGATTTACAGAATTGTTAACAGATTACCTGCAAGAAAAGCGCCGGCCGCGGTGGCCGAGCCGTTCTAGGCTCCTCAGTCCGGAACCGCACGACTGCAACGGTCGCAGGTTCGACTCCTGCCTCGGGCATGGATGTGTGTGATGTTCTTAGGTTAGTTAGGTTTAAGTAGTTCTAAGTTCTAGGGGACTGATGACCTCAGTTGTTAAGTCCCATAGTGCACAGAGCCATTTGAACCATTTTTGAGCAAGAAAAGCAGAAACACATGCACAGAAATAAACAAATGCATTATTTTTTTATTTTCCGGAAAAACAGGCATTACGACAATTTCCCCATAAGTCTCAGGATCACTAGGCCTTGTTTGTAAATTAACAGTTCTAAAATACACTTCAATGTTCCTGGGTATCACCTTCCACCTCTTTTTATTTCTTTCATTGCTCACTTTTTCAGGAGTATCCATCCTATATCTATAGGCCTTCGGACACAGTGGCATTGCCATTGGTAAATTCCGCCAGTGGAAAACATCGTTCGAAGACGGACGATCTTTTCAAATCAGTATACCATTGCATGCGCAGTCACAATGCAGCAAAGCTCATCGCCAGGACGTACAGATTTCGCACGACAGTCGGTGAAATTCAGATCACTTTGTTTTCTTCGGTCAAATGGGTAAACTTTCTCACGAAGGAACTATGGGCTGTGAGAAACTGAGAAGTTTAGTCCAAGAAAGAAGGAGTTTGTGGTATGGTGAGAAGAAATAATACCATAATATGAATGTATCCTGCTATCTATGGACCGAAATAGAAATTTTATTAGAAACCACATTTAAGCAGAAACTTTAGCAGATATTTAAGACGTATATCATAACCTCAAAAAACAATTAGTACAAGTGAGAAAGGTGGTGTATTTTATCCTTCAAGTTACTGTAGCTGATCTTTGTGTTGCGATAGGTGGTCATTACTTGCCTGTGAAATATTAGCATTGCCTACTGGTGTTTATATGCAAGCAGTTTGGGTGGGTCTGTTATTTGAGGTGATTTGCAAATGTGTATGTGTTTTCACTTTTCAGAGCTATATGTGCTCAGAGTAGCTGATTCTAAAATTTATGTTTTTCTATCACACGTATAGTGAATTAATCGTAGGAAGTTAAATGATATATGTATGTTTCGCTGAATTAAGTTATTGTTGTAAGTGTATCTGGAATAGTTCGATTCATTTCGACGCTGTAATAAAAAGTTTCTCTCTTTCACTTAGATAATCGTAAAACGTTTGGGGTAGTTCCAATAAGCGAGGAAAGAGTATACAATACCCACTACGTACTTTCCGAGACAGATATAGGCCATTCACATTCATTCAGCGCCATTTTAGTAGCAAAAGCCGCAATGCTGCACTCATCTCCTAGCACTGGTGTCCATCCAACAAACGTAGGCTGAAATAGATCCTAATCTTCTTGACAGAATAGATTTTATCCTAACCGAAACTGACCTAACCTAACCTCCTCCATCTCGCCAATACTGAGGAAGGATCTGTGTACAGTCTGTCGGCCCATGTTATCGGGCGACCTTTGGCGACCGCGTCTGGTGACAATTGTCGGTGGCACTGTGAACGCAGCCTTAGGCAGTGAATCTCTGCCTGCTCAGCGTCTTTGTGTCGTGTGTTTCCTTCCGCGAATTACTACCAGTTGGGAAAGATCTATGCAGTCTTCTCCGACGTCTATGGTACAAAAGTTTCGACAGATCAACCGTGAATAAAATCAGACAGAGCACTGTGCCCCTTCGTGTGTGGCACACTCATGTTATTTCGCCAATGGTGGATGCTTATGCTGTTTGTTAAAACTTCTTACTTCCACTACTATGGTATTATACTCTGTCGCGCGAAAACCACAGGCTGTGTCTAGAGGCTGCGTTCTCGCTTCCCACGCCCGGGTTCCCGGGTTCGATTCCCGGCGGGGTCAGGGATTTTCTCTGCCTCGTGATGGCTATGTGTTGTGTGCTGTCCTTAGGTTAGTTAGGTTTCAGTAGTTCTAAGTTCTAGGGGACTGATGACCATAGATGTTAAGTCCCATAGTCCTCAGAGCCATTTGAACCAATCTAGAGGCTGCAATTCCACCCGACAGCGTCTTGTGTCTTTATATGTTGTAAGGGGATAAGGGTTGTGGAAGGTGACATTTGGTTCGAAAAAGTTATGGAGATGGAAAAGTACTAAGGAAGAATCTGTCGAAGAAGATTTTATGGCTGCGTTGTGGAAGACAGCTGACCTGATGTGTACCAACACTGGTAGCAGATTGAAGAAAATCGAATATTCCTGGGTCCAGCAACTCGTGGGATTCGGTAGGTAAAGATAAGGCAACAGTGTCCGACGGTGATTTTAGAATAACCTTGTGAGACTGTGATGAGGACTGATTTATGGATGGATGCTCACATAACATACCAGTCATCTAAGTTTACTTCAGCAAAACGACTGTTTTCGCTTTCAGTCTGATGCTACCTGTAGCTCGACATACGCGAGCAGCCCGTAGTGGCTTGCATGCCACGCATTCTACTTTAAAAACTATGACTAAAGCTTTATCGTTTGATATTTATTTTATACACTGAGATGTAAGTACTGTTTCTTTTTGTACTGTTAATCAGTTTTCAGTCTTCAAACTGTACTTGTAAGCTTTTACATAAACAAAAAGTTACCATGTATGCTGCTGTCAAATGAAGCTTTGCCTGTTAGTTCATGTACTAAAGAATGTTCATCTTAACATTCATCTGTCTATATTTTACATGTTAAGTACCCTATTTATATTTACGGCTACTAGATGGCACTCCTGGTGTAATGTTCACCTGCCCGCAGTTATGAGGCGCCTCAGTCTGTTGCGTCCTGTGGCTTTTTATGCATGAGCATCCCATTGTGGCTCGCCTTCCATGTATTCCTTTTTAAATTTGTGTGACTAATGCCTTATCGCTTGATATTTATCTTATACGTGACATGTAAGTACTATTTCTTTCTTGTACTGTTAGTCAGTACTTACACTTTTATATAAAGAATCTTCCTATTATTTTGTACTTACGGCTCAAATGGCTCTGAGCACTATGGGACTCAACTGCTGAGGTCATAAGTCCCCTAGAACTTAGAACTACTTAAACCTAACTAACCTAAGGACAACACACACATCCATGCCCGAGGCAGGATTCGAACCTGCGACCGTAGCGGTCGTGCGGTTCCAGACTGTAGCGCCAGAACCGCTCGTCCACCAGCGGCCGGCTTGTACTTATATTACAGGCCAGTCTGAATATTCAATTTCTGATGAAGACATTCATAGAAATGTCGAAACCAGGTCAAAAGACTTAAATTTTGTGACCGAGGGCTGGAATTGTTTTAACTTTGTTTCCTGAACGTTAGTCTATTGCAGAATAATAAATCCTATTTTATAATCGTGAATGTTTATTCCGTCTGTAGGATCAACATGGTTTTCACACAAATGCATCATTTGATACATTGCTTGCTCTGTTCGTTCTTCGCATTCCGGAGGCAGCAGAATGGGTAGCTCACATTTCTCCCGTGTTTCGTGACTTATAGAAAGTTTACGATGTAATTCAGCACTTATGCGTCATCGAGTAATAAATTAGATATACGCACACGGAGATAACGAAGATATGGATACCAGAAATGTGGACCTGCCTGCAACCACAACTCAGTTAGTGTGGAGGTGGAAACAGCCTCCGGCGTTCCGTTATGTATACTACTGGCCAGCGCTAGAAAGCGTAGAAAGTTACAAAATACTCGTATTACTTAACATGTATGTACATATAGTCGAAGTAATGGACGACTGAACATGAAGAGCTTATTTTGGAGTATAAAAGGTGCAAAATAAATTTTGTACACAGAACTGCCACCTCTGGCAGTAAAAATGGCAGTAGGCCAGTTGGTCATCTGGGTGAAACATTTTGCTACATTTACTCACGCCGCTTAGCGGCAGAGTTCATCAGTCGTAATGTTTGGCGAGTGATAGCGTACCAGGGTCTCGGCAACACAGCTTCAATTAACATGTTTACCAGGGCAACAGTTGAAAACTCTCTGGGTAAAGGTCAGTAGGTCAGTCAGGACAGCACACGAAACATGCTGTCGACCGTCCCCCCCCCCCCCCCCCTACCGCGTTCCCAACTCGAGATCATGACACACAGAGACCTTCCTTGAAGATAGGGCACAATCATCATTAGCGGTAACACGTCGTAAATGTAACAGTTGCTGCAGAAATTACCAGGTATGTGAATAAGATGTATGCTGATAATGACTGATAACTTGCAATGTTCGCTCTCCTCTCAGACTCCAGACTCTATCGTGGTGCTATATGCAGAACCAGAATTCGTTTGAAAGTACACCATAATGCCATTTCTATATCCCTTGTTGTTACCTAATGTAGTATCGCCAGACTGCCGGCGTTGTTGATGCTTCAAGGGAAGCGGTAACGACGGCCTCCTTGCTGTAAGCCTGATGTGATTCAAACGTCATCTTCTTAGTCGCTAATCACGTGAAGCTTTATAGCGCTCAGTGCAATTCTTCTGAACCCATAGATGCTATATTTGAATTACAGCCGTGCGAGATCCGCTTTCCAGATTCCGTGTTTCGGCAACAGATCCTCCAAGGCAGTGGGGAGCTCAGCAAATAGTATGGCCGGATATGATAATCTCTCACCCTCTCCCCACCCTCCACCCACATCCAATCACAGCTCCGGCATCAGTTCCAGACAACCACTGATTAACTTCGTTAATTTGATTCTCTAGCTCTGCGATTTTAGATCGAATTTCACTAGTAAGTGCCATCCCATCTTAATCACCCAATATATTTTGGTAATGTCCCACATGCGCTCGCATACGCCCAAGCTGTATATAGGAGGGAGCTGTTTTGGTAAACAATTCCCACTGAGCCTGAAACCCCACAACATCACATGGCAATGACCGTCGAACTTGCCTTCCGATGATCCGACAGCATGTTCACAAACGGTTAAGCCATAACAGAGGTTAGCAGTTGAATTATTTCAGTAATAGTCCATTTGCATCCTTCCAAACCTCTAATTTGTAATTCATGGAGTTGCTTCCCTTTCTAAGACAAGCTTGATGAAGCCCACTTGGAGTGGCCATACAAAAACAGAAAAATATATACAGTGCCGAACTGGAAACTTGCCAATCTGCATGAAAACGGGCCATAGTACCCTGATAACTGCTATCAGCTGAAAACAACTAGGTGCTCTTAATTTATTTAGCATTTTAAAAATATCAGTATTTCTACGGAAGTGTGACGTAGCGATCTGGGCTGACTTGCGTGTGAGCGGGCGTGCGTGCGTTAGTGCACGCGTGAGCTCCCGCGCCTCTACCCCCCACCCCTCCCCTCCCTTTCCAACACACAGGTTGGATCTTATACGGTGCATTTATGCACAAGGATTACCATCGCACTGCAGTGTTCCTCTTAACAAAATTTACAAGTGAAAATCCTTCTTAACACATGACATAATCGCAAAACCCCAATAAGAGCATCAGCTAGAGTTTTCTTAAGATATGGAGATGCAGTTTTACCTTACAATTTCTCAGTTCTTTTGAAAGCAATAATATGAAGCTAAAACATGACCCATTAATAAAATACTGCTGCTAACTAAGCAAGAACACAAAAATCATAGCCGGCCGAAGTGGTCGTGCGGTTAAAGGAGCTGCAGTCTGGAACCGCAAGACCGCTACGGTCGCAGGTTCCAATCCTGCCTCGGGCATGGATGTTTGTGATGTCCTTAGGTTAGTTAGGTTTAACTAGTTCTAAGTTCTAGGGGACTAATGACCTCAGAAGTTGAGTCCCATAGTGCTCACAAGGGAACCTCCCCATCGCACCCCCCTCAGATTTAGTTATAAGTTGGCACAGTGGATAGGCCTTGATAAACTGAACACAGATCAATTGAGAAAACAGGAAGAAGTTGCGTGGAACTGTGAAAAAATAAGCAAAATATACAAACTGAGTAGTCCATGGGTCACATAGGCAACATCATGGACAATGTGAGCTCAGGAGCGCCGTGGTCTCGTGGTAGCGTGAGCAGCTGCAGAACGAAAGGTCCTTGGTTTAAGTCTTCCCTCCAGTGAGAATTTTACTTTATTTTTACATCGTTATTATCTGTCCGTTCGTTCATTGACGTCTCTGTTCACTGTAATAAATTTAGTGTCTGTGTCTTGCGACCGCATCGCAAAACCGTGCGATTAGTAGACGAAAGGACGTGCCTCTCCAATGGGAACCGAAAACATTTGATCGCAAGGTCATAGGTCAACCGATTCCTCCACAGGAAAACACATCTGATATATTCTATACGACACTGGTAACGGCATGTGCGTCCCATGACAGGAATATGTTGTCGACCCACCTAACTTGTACACTTGGCGAATGGGTAAAAAGATTCTTCTACCTTGCCCGATTTAGGTTTTCTTGTGGATGTGATAATCACTCCCAAAAAAGTTTGTACATTTTGCTTATTTTTTCACAGTTCCACACAACTTCTTCCTGTTTTCTCAATTGATCTGTGTTCAGTTTTTCAAGGCCTATCCACTGTGCCAACTTATAACTAAATCTGAGAGGGGTGCGATGGGGAGGTTCCCTTGTCAGAGCCATTTGAACCATTTGAACAAAAATCTTATCAGCTCTAGATCCCTCTCTTCTCAGAATGGGGAGTTTATTTTAATCTTAATATCGCTCTCTTATCCAAAACGTAAAACATTAAAATGGATCCTAATATTTCTTTATGAAAGGTACCAATTAATTTAATCTTAATCTCATCTTAAGTCAAAAGTACACTAAAAATTGAGGCTTTATCAAATGATAAGACTGTTTGTAACCGAACTGATTCGTCACACGAGTGCAAGCACCCGGATCAAAGGAAAAGAAGCAACTTGGCGGTCTGTCAATTTGTAAATTACATTTTTTTGGAATCTAGCTAAGGCGCTGCAGTCGTGGACTGTGCGGCTGGTCCCGGCGGAGGTTCGAGTCCTCCCTGGGGTATGGGTGTGTGTGTTTCTCATTAGGATAATTCCTTCGCGGAAGGAAACACACGACACAAAGACGCTGAGCAGGCAGAGATTCACTGCCTAAGGCTGCGTTCACAGTGCCACCGACAATTGTCACCAGACGCGGTCGCCAAAGGTCGCCCGATAACATGGGCCGACAGACTGTACACAGATCCTTCCTCAGTATTGGCGAGATGGAGGAGGTTAGGTTAGGTCAGGTTCGGTTAGGATAGAATCTATTCTGTCAAGAAGATTAGGATCTATTTCAGCCTACGTTTGTTGGATGGACACCAGTGCTAGGAGATGAGTGCAGCATTGCGGCTTTTGCTACTAAAACGGCGCTGAATGAATGTGAATGGCCTATATCTGTCTCGGAAAGTACGTGGTGAGTATTGTATACTCTTTCTTCGCTTATTGGAACTACCCCAAACGTTTTACGATTATCATAAAATAACAGGGACTTTTACAAGAAAATGACTGTGACTCCTGCAATAGACAATTCTCACACATCAGTGCTTTGGTAGATTCCAAAAAAATGTTCAAATGTGTGTGAAATCTTATGGGACTTAACTGCTAAGGTCATCAATCCCTAAGCTTATACACTACTTAACCTACATTATCCTAATGACAAACACACACACCCATACCCCAGGCAGGACTCGAACCTCCGCCGGGACCAGCCGCACAGTCCACGACTGCAGCGCCTTAGCTAGATTCCAAAAGAATGTAATTTACAAATTGACAGACCGCCAAGTTGCTTCTTTTCCTTTGATCCGGGTGCTTGCACTCGTGTGACGAATCAGTTCGGTTACAAACAGTCAGACCCGATCTAACAAATTCATCACACATTATTAATTGGAGGCATGCATTTAATAAGTTCCACCAGGAGGGTGCACAAGCTTAGAAAAATTTAACAGGCAGTTACTGACGTACTCTAACTGCGGGCGGCAACGCCTATATAAGATAACAAATATCTGACGCAGTTGTTAGATCGCCTATTGCTCTGCTACAATGGCAAGATTAAAGTGAGTTTGAGTGTAGTGTAGAGCAGGCACACGAGCGATGGGACACAGCATCTCCGAGGTAGCGATGAAGTGCGAATTTTCCCGTACGATCATTTCACGAGTGTACCGTGATATCAAGAATCCGATAAAATATCAAATCTCTGACATCGCTGCGGCCGGAGAAAGATCCTGCGAGAACGGGACCAACGACGACTGAAGAGAATCATTCAATCTCACACAAGGGAAACCCATCCCCAAATTCCTGCCGATTTCAATGCTGGGCCATCAACAAGTGTCAGTGTGCGAAACATTCAACGAAACATCATCGATATGGACTTTCGGAGCCGAAGTCCCACTCGTGTACCAATGACTGCACGATAAAAAGCTTTATGCATCGATTAGACCCGTCAGTACCGACAATTGACTGTTGATGACTGTAAACATGTTGCCTGGTCGAACGAGTCTCGTTTCAAATTGTATCGAGTGGATAGATCTGTATGAAAACGACCTCATGAATCCATAGACCCTGCATATCAGCAGGGCATTCTTCTAGCTGGTGGAGGCTCTGTAATGGTGTGTGGCGTGTACAGTTGGAGTGAGATGGGACCCCTGATAGGTCTAGATAGGACTCTGACTGGTATCACATACGTAAGCATCCTCTCTGATCAACTGCATCCATTCATGTCCATTGTGCATTCCGACGGACTTGGGCAATTCCAGCACGACAATGCGATACCCCATACGTCCTGAATTGTTACAGAGTGGCTCCAGGAACACTCTTCTGAGTTTAAACACTTCTTCTGGCTACCAAACTTCCCAGACATGACCATTATTGAGCATATCTGGGATGCCTTGCAACGTGCTGTTCAGATGAGATCTCCACCCCCTCGTACTCTAACGGATTTATGGACGGTCCTGGAGGATTCATGGTGTCAATTCCCTCCAGCACTATTTGAGACATTAGTCGAGTCCATGCCAAATCGTGTTGCGGCACTTCTACGTGCTCACGGGGCCCTACACGGTATTAGCTAGGTGTACCAGTTTTTGTGGCTCTTCAGTGTATGCCTATGATGGATATGTTCCTGCCACGGAACGTGATATGTTGGTAGGAGAATATGAAGGCTATTATTCACTTGTCATCTGAACATCGATGTACTCCATCATGCCACATAGATAGTCCCTTCAAGCCATGTATACCACACTTCATTACACTGTTTAACGCTAGCGACCTCTGTGACTACACGACAGTCTCTATCTGATTGTATGCCTATATTTATATGTGTTGTTCCACTGGTAGTCATTTTATATGAAGTGGAGAGTAGCAGTATTCTGGGCAGATTGAAGAAACTGTTGTCATGTTTCAGATAGGTCCACGGTGGGATGCACTGCAGATGCCAGAAACTCACATGACCGCTCTGATAAACCAAGTAACTCATTTTCAAACTAATGTTGTGGCTTGGTGAGCGACGTTGTACTGAAAAGGTGTTTTCCTGCTCCAATTTATCTGCGTAAGAGAGCTGTTGTGCTGTTGGAAAAAAGGAAAACCGTAATTATTTGTAAATATTACACACACTTATCTCAGGGAGGAAAGAATCCATTAATACTTTCAGACCTCTTATTATTCTTATTATGTTGGTGGGCAGTAGCTGATACCTGATGACATTCCATTATGCTGAACTTTCCACTGGTAATGATACTCAACTGCTCTAGAGTGTGATGCAGAAGGGGAGGGGATAAGTAAATGTCGCTCTAATCACCCCTCCCCCCGCCCAACTACGAAGACAATGTCCCAAACACTTATTTTGTTTCCTCACCATTTTGATAAACGTTACAGCTGATATGGCAACCATGTAGGTTGTGCTCCCATGCTCAACCGACAGGGAGCCAGTTGTTAAATTTCCCGCAATATTTTTCCATTTCCTTCCACTGTTTTCTATACACCGTCATTTTTAAATCACAAAACCGGCCGAGAGCGATAGGAGGCAGGTGAAGGGGGGGGGGGGGGGGTTGGAGTGTAGTGGGGCGTTGGACCGATGTAGAAGAGGAAGGGAGGATTAGGAGAAGGAGAAGGAGATGGGAGTGGAAAAATCACCTTGACAACCCACACCGGGTATCAGCTACAACTACTATACCGTATCACCATCTGTTTGACACATGTGAAGTGACGCAAGAAACCTTAACAACAAGCAGACTTCACATTTTCTCAAGTCTGTCTCAGATCACATAATACAGACGCAGACACAATCTACAATGTGAACCACAAATCGTATCCCCCGTTTCGACGGCAAAAAGCTGCTACTACATTCTACAAATAGTTATTTCGAATTGTCAAAAGACAGGTGTCCGTTGTTTTCGTTTACGTCGGCGGCTTGCACTACCTATATTTCTGCTGACTATCGATTCTGTTCAATTTCACTCAGTTCCCAGAAATATTAAGTGGCGTTTATAGGCTTGCAAAACTTCTGTTATAATTCCTATTAGTTAAAAGACATCTACGTCTACATGGATACTCTGCAAATCATTCTTAACTGCCTGGCAAAGGGTTCATCGAACCACCTTCACAATAATTCTCTATTTTTCCAATCTCGAAAAGTACACAGGAAAAACGAACTCCTAAAACATTCCGTATGACCTCTGATTTCCCTTATTTTATAATGATGATTGTTTCTTCCTATGTAGGTCGGCCTCAAAAAAACATTTTCGCATTCCGAGGGGAAAGTTAGTGACTGAAATTCCGTGAGATGATACCGTCGCAACGAAAAACGCCTTTGTCTTAATGATGTCCACCCCAAATCTTGTATCGTGTCAGTCACACTCTCTCACCCATTTCGAGATAATACAAAACGTGCTGCCCTTCTTTGAATTTTCTCCACGTACTCCGTTAATCCTATTTGTTAAAGATATGCCGCAGCGCTGCAGTACTCTAAAAGAGGACGAACGAGCATAGTGTAAGCAGTCTCTTTAGTAGATCTGTTACATTTTCAAAGTGTTCTGCCAATAAAACGCTATCTCTGAATTTGCCTACTCCATAACATTTTCTTTGTATCCTTTCCAATTTAAGTTGCTCGTACTTCTAATTCCTAGGTATTAAGTTGAATTTACGACCTATATACACTCCTGGAAATGGAAATAAGAACACCGTGAATTCATTGTCCCAGGAAGGGGAAACTTTATTGACACATTCCGGGGGTCAGATACATCACATGATCACACTGACAGAACCACAGGCACATAGACACAGGCAACAGAGCATGCACAATGTCGGCACTAGTACAGTGTATATCCACCTGTCGCAGCAATGCAGGCTGCTATTCTCCCATGGAGACGATCGTAGAGATGCTGGATGTAGTCCTGTGGAACGGCTTGCCATGCCATTTCCACCTGGCGCCTCAGTTGGACCAGCGTTCGTGCTGGACGTGCAGACCGCGTGAGACGACGCTTCATCCAGTCCCAAACATGCTCAATGGGGGACAGATCCGGAGATCTTGCTGGCCAGGGTAGTTGACCTACACCTTCTAGAGCACGTTGGGTGGCATGGGATACATGCGGACGTGCATTGTCCTGTTGGAACAGCAAGTTCCCTTGCCGGTCTAGGAATGGTAGAACGATGGGTTCGATGACGGTTTGGATGTACCGTGCACTATTCAGTGTCCCCTCGACGATCACCAGTGGTGTACGGCCAGTGTAGGAGATCGCTCCCCACACCATGATGCCGGGTGTTGGCCCTGTGTGCCTCGGTCGTATGCAGTCCTGATTGTGGCGCTCACCTGCACGGCGCCAAACACGCATACGACCATCATTGGCACCAAGGCAGAAGCGACTCTCATCGCTGAAGACGACACGTCTCCATTCGTCCCTCCATTCACGCCTGTCGCGACACCACTGGAGGCGGGCTGCACGATGTTGGGGCGTGAGCGGAAGACGGCCTAACGGTGTGCGGGACCGTAGCCCAGCTTCATGGAGACGGTTGCGAATGGTCCTCGCCGATACCCCAGGAGCAACAGTGTCCCTAATTTGCTGGGAAGTGGCGGTGCGGTCCCCTACGGCACTGCGTAGGATCCTACGGTCTTGGCGTGCATCCGTGCGTCGCTGCGGTCCGGTCCCAGGTCGACGGGCACGTGCACCTTCCGCCGACCACTGGCGACAACATCGATGTACTGTGGAGACCTCACGCCCCACGTGTTGAGCAATTCGGCGGTACGTCCACCCGGCCTCCCGCATGCCCACTATACGCCCTCGCTCAAAGTCCGTCAACTGCACATACGGTTCACGTCCACGCTGTCGGGGCATGCTACCAGTGTTAAAGACTGCGATGGAGCTCCGTATGCCACGGCAAACTGGCTGACACTGACGGCGGCGGTGCACAAATGCTGCGCAGCTAGCACCATTCGACAGCCAACACCGCGGTTCCTGGTGTGTCCGCTGTGCCGTGCGTGTGATCATTGCTTGTACAGCCCTCTCGCAGTGTCCGGAGCAAGTATGGTGGGTCTGACACACCGGTGTCAATGTGTTCTTTTTTCCATTTCCAGGAGTGTATTTGACTGATTTATCGTGTAACGGACGTTTAACGGATTCCTTTTAGCACTCATGTGGACGACCTCACACGTTTTGTTATTTAGGGTCAACTGCCAATTTTTGCACTATGCAGGTATCTTTTATAAATCGTTTTGGAATTTTTTTATCTACTGACGAGCTTACTAGACGATAAACAACAGCGTAATCTGCAAACATCCTAAGACTGCTTCTCAGATTGTCTCCTAAATCGTTTGTACAGATAAGGAAAGCGGAGGGTCTAAAACACTACCTTCGGTACCGCCATAAATCATTTCTGTTTTATTCGATACCTTTCTGTCAACTACTCAAAAATGGTTCAAATGGCTCTGAGCACTATGGGACTTAACAGCTGAGGTCATCAGTCCCCTAGAACTTAGAATTAGTTAAACCTAACTAACCTAAGGACATCACACACATCCATGCCCGAGGCAGGATCGAACCTACGACCGTAGCGGTCGTGCAGTTCCAGACTGAGGCGCCTAGAACCGCTCGGCCACCCCGGCCGGCTGTCAATTACTACGAACTGTGACATCTCTGACGGTTACATAACTGTGACAATATTCCATAAGCACGCAATTTCACTACAAGCCGCTTGTGTGGTACAATGTCAAAAGCCTTTTGGAAATCTAGAAATACGGAAGCAATTTGAAATCGCTTGTCAATAGCACTCAACACTTCGTGTGAATTAAGAGCTAATTTTGTTTCACAAGAACGATGTTTTCTAAATCCGTGTTGACTGTGTGTCAGTATAACTTTCTCTTCGACGTAATTCACAATGTTCGAACACAATATACGTTCAAAAATCCTGCTGCGTATCGACGTCAATGATAAGAGCTTGGAATTTATTGGATTATTCCTACTGCCTTTGTTGACTATTGGTGTGACCTGTGCAAGTTTCCAGGTTTTGGGTACGGATTTTTCGTCGAGCGAGCGGTTGCCTATAATAGTTAGGTATGGGGCTATTAAGCCCGCCCGGCTACCCGTGCAGTCTAACGCACTGCTTCCGGAGCGGGAAAGCGTGCGGTCCCCCCGGCGTATTGGTGTCGAGGTCCGGTGTGCTGGCCAGCCTGTAGATGGTTTCTAAGGCGGTTTTCCATCTGCCTCGGCGAATGCGAGCTCGTTTCCCTTATTCCACCTCAGTTACACTATGTCGGTGATTGCTGCGCAAGCACTGTCTCCGCGTACGCGTACACCATAATATTACTCTACCACGCAGACGCAGACATTGGGGTTACACTCGGAGGGGGGGGGGGGGGTCCACTGGGGACCGAACAGCACAATAACCCTGGGTTCGGTGTGTAGCGGCGGTGGGGTGAGTGGACTGCTGTAGCCTGTTGTGAGGTTGAGTACCACTGAGGGCTACGGCGGGGACGAAGCCTCTCCGTCGTTTCTAGGTCCCCAGTTCAATACATACATACATATATACATGGAGCTATTACATCATCATACTCTAAAAGCAGTCTGACTTCATCTTTAAGAAAATGGTTCAAATGGCTCTGAGCACTATGGGACTTAACTGATGAGGTCATCAGCCCCTTAGACTTAGAAGTACTTAAACCTAACTATCCTAGGGACATCACACACATCCATTCCCGAGGCAGGATTGGAACCTGCGACCGTAGCGGTCGCGCGGTTCCAGACTGTAGTGCCCAGAACGGCTCGGCCATTCCGGCCGGCACTTCATAGTATTAAGTCATTTATATTGCTGCACTACTCCACGTATATCTACTTCCAAGTTACTCGTGTTGGTAGCTGCTCTTGATTCGAATTCTAAATGTTTACCTCTTCTTCTTTGGTGAAAGAATTTCGGAAGGCTGTGTTTAGTAACTCTGCTTTGGCAGCACTGTCGTCGAAGGTGTTTCCATTGCTATCGCGCAGAGAAGGCATTGATTGTTTTACATACTTTAATACGACCAGAATCTTTATGGATTTTCTGCCAGATTTCGAGACAAGGTTTCGTTGTGGCAAGTGTTATAAGTATCTGGCATAAAAGGCCGCACTAAATTTCGAGCTTCTGTACAGGATCACCAGTCTTGGAGATTTTGCAACGTTTAAATTTGGCATGTCGTTTCTGCAATAGTGTTATGATCCGTTTTGTGTACCAAGGGGGATCAGTTCCGGCGTTTATTAATTTATTTGGTATCAATCTGTCAACTGCCTTCGATGCTATTTCTTTGAATTCAAGCCACATCTGGTGTACACCTACATTCTTAATTTGGAAGGAGTGAAAATTGTCTCTCAGGAAGGCATCAAATAAATCTTTATCTGCATTTTTGGATAGGTTTGGATAGGCTTTGGTTACACAGCTTGAAGCAGCAGTGAATGGGCATCACTACTGTGGGCCGGCCATGGCTATCCAAAGGACATCCAGTACGCCTGACTCCTCCGATTTGTTCACACCGGTGACCAGCCCAGTTACTGGTGGCACAGAGGGTGACCCATCCCCTGTGCATGAGTAGGACATCGCCTCGGGGCGTGGCAAGCGGCGAAAGACTTCCCAGGAGGACGCACATAAGGCTTCCACGGCTAGTTTGAGAAACAGGTTCCATGTGCTGGCTGTGGCTGACACTGGCACTCAGAGACTTCCAGTTGCCCGTCTTGTCTCAGAGGAATCCTCTCAGCCTGTAAGATCTGGGCAGTCACAGAGAGTGGAATTATTGTCATGTGGAAGCTCCAATATTAGGCACATTATAGGGTCCATTAGGGACATGGCTGCCAAGGAGGGGAAGAAAGCCTTAGTGCACTACGTGTGCATACCGGGTGGAATCATTCCAGACGTAGAACGGATCCTTCCAGAAACCATGAGGAGCACAGGTTGCAGCCAAATACAGGTTGTCGCTCACGTCGGTAACAATGATGTGAGTTGCTTTGAATTGGAAGAGATTCTCTGTGGTTTCGAACGGCTAAAAGAAGTGGCAAAGGATGCCAGTCTTGCTTGCGAGATGAAAGCGGAGCTCACCATTTGAAGTATAGTAAATAAGACCGATTGTGGAGCTCTGCTACAGAGCCGAGTGGAGCATCTCAATCAGAGGCTGAGAGGATTCTGCGACCATGTATACTGCAGATTCCTCGACTTGCGCCATAAAGTGGTAGGGTTTCGGGTGCCACTGAACAGGCCAGGGGTCGACTACACGCAGGAGGCGGCTACATGCGTAGCAGGGCCTTTGTGATGTGGACTGGGTGGTTTTTTTTTAGGTTAGAGGATCTCTGGAAAACACAAAAAGGGCTTCATTCTCGAAGGGAGCAGGCCGAACACAGAAAGAAAGTAGACACAGGAACCGTCGGTATAACAGTGAGACTGAATACTGAAACTCCGCAGTCCGGACCTGCCAGTCAGGGAGTTGCAATGCGGCACTAGTGCAGTCGGGTTGGAGCAGCAGTGAGGCCTGGCTCGCCCGACCATTGCCGCCACGCATCACTTGAGCCTGGCAACGGTCTTGGTGGATCGTAGGTCGGTCGTCCTACCGGACAACGCGTTTTGGCTCGCCGATCGTTCATGAGTCGGCTGTGTGTGTGCATCGACTCCCTATTTCTCTTCGTGCGTGCTTAGTTACTGTTGGGTATCGTTCAGGTCTTCGTGCAAGTGTTTGTCAAGTTGTGTGTGTAGTTCGCGTTATTTCCACTGACGAATATTTTAGATGTTGTCGGCATTCTGAGAAGAGTCGTCGTTTGCTGCCGACCAGGGAGGATATCTCCGTGCGGCGCAGTGTTGGAGCGTGTGTTTAGCTATCCGATCGCTACGAGCTTCGTGGTTCACCGACCCAGGACGTCAAAGGTCACTAGTGGTTTCAAGTACCCAAGCCACGTCCATTCATGTTGTGTGGTTCGTTCCAGTGGTTCGCTGATGGGGAGGTTTTCCTGTGGGCAACACCGAGTGTTTGTGTTGCTGAAATTTAGCCGCCATACGGTGGAATGAACTACACTCCTGGAAATTGAAATAAGAACACCGTGAATTCATTGTCCCAGGAAGGGGAAACTTTATTGACACATTCCTGGGGTCAGATACATCACATGATCACACTGACAGAACCATAGGCACATAGACACAGGCAACAGAGCATGCACAATGTCGGCACTAGTACAGTGTATATCCACCTTTCGCAGCAATGCAGGCTGCTATTCTCCCATGGAGACGATCGTAGAGATGCTGGATGTAGTCCTGTGGAACGGCTTGCCATGCCATTTCCACCTGGCGCCTCAGTTGGACCAGCGTTCGTGCTGGACGTGCAGACCGCGTGAGACGACGCTTCATCCAGTCCCAAACATGCTCAATGGGGGACAGATCCGGAGATCTTGCTGGCCAGGGTAGTTGACTTACACCTTCTAGAGCACGTTGGGTGGCACGGGATACATGCGGACGTGCATTGTCCTGTTGGAACAGCAAGTTCCCTTGCCGGTCTAGGAATGGTAGAACGATGGGTTCGATGACGGTTTGGATGTACCGTGCACTATTCAGTGTCCCCTCGACGATCACCAGTGGTGTACGGCCAGTGTAGGAGATCGCTCCCCACACCATGATGCCGGGTGTTGGCCCTGTGTGCCTCGGTCGTATGCAGTCCTGATTGTGGCGCTCACCTGCACGGCGCCAAACACGCATACGACCATCATTGGCACCAAGGCAGAAGCGACTCTCATCGCTGAAGACGACACATCTCCATTCGTCCCTCCATTCACGCCTGTCGCGACACCACTGGAGGCGGGCTGCACGATGTTGGGGCGTGAGCGGAAGACGGCCTAACGGTGTGCGGGACCGTAGCCCAGCTTCATGGAGACGGTTGCGAATGGTCCTCGCCGATACCCCAGGAGCAACAGTGTCCCTAATGTGCTGGGAAGTGGCGGTGCGGTCCCCTACGGCACTGCGTAGGATCCTACGGTCTTGGCGTGCATCCGTGCGTCGCTGCGGTCCGGTCCCAGGTCGACGGGCACGTGCACCTTCCGCCGACCACTGGCGACAACATCGATGTACTGTGGAGACCTCACGCCCCACGTGTTGAGCAATTCGGCGGTACGTCCACCCGGCCTCCCGCATGCCCACTATACGCCCTCGCTCAAAGTCCGTCAACTGCACATACGGTTCACGTCCACGCTGTCGCGGCATGCTACCAGTGTTAAAGACTGCGATGGAGCTCCGTATGCCACGGCAAACTGGCTGACACTGACGGCGGCGGTGCACAAATGCTGCGCAGCTAGTGCCATTCGACGGCCAACACCGCGGTTCCTGGTGTGTCCGCTGTGCCGTGCGTGTGATCATTGCTTGTACAGCCCTCTCGCAGTGTCCGGAGCAAGTATGGTGGGTCTGACACACCGGTGTCAATGTGTTCTTTTTTCCATTTCCAGGAATGTATATTTGTTGACTACAATTCAAGTGCACCAGCGGAATCTTCTGCCTTGTGGCCGTTAGTGTTCCGCTTACATGCCCTGGCCACTAACGTAATTTCAGGCACCGTCCTTTCCTCATCTGTTGTCCCTGTCAAACATGGTGTGTAATTTTGGCAGCTAATACATACTCCATTGTGGATTATCACTTTGTAACCTTTTCTGTTTGAGTTCTCATGTACTGATTGATGGGAAGCAAGTAGTTGTGTCGGTCGGTTCGTGGCTGTCCCGTGGTTGGGTTCCGATGGATCATGTGTAGCTGGGCTCACCACCTGTCTCGCCTAAGTGAATGAGGGCAGACCGACTTCCTTGGAGGCTTCTGAATGCCACTGGTGTTTAATTATCTGTTTTCAGCTGCTTAAAATTTAAGGGTTATGGCTAATTTTTCTTTTTTCTTAAAAATTTTGCAAAATTAATTCTTTAATTTATCTTTCAAGCTTAAACATTGAAGCCTTCTGCCTTTAAAAGATTATGGTAATATATTTCAAAATTTTGAGACTTAATTCTGGCCTTCAGCCACTGGTATTAAACCTTGCATATGTTTGTTCTATTTGCTTTGCCTTGGGGCTTTCCACTTAGGCGTGATATGTTTTTCTTATTTATTTTATTTGCCTTTTAATCGCATTCTTAACTTGTTGATTTCTAAGAGTTATTGTTTTTAAACATAGCGGCTTTCTGCCTTTAAAAGATTATGGTAATATATTTTAAAATTTTGAGCCGGCCGGTGTGGCCTTGCGGTTCTAGGCGCCTCAGTCTGGAACCGCGTGACCGCTACGGTCACAGGTTCGAATCCTGCCTCGGGCATGGATGTGTGTGATGCCCTTAGGTTAGTTAGGTTTAAGTAGTTCTAAGTTCTAGGGGACTGATGACCACAGATGTTAAGTCCCATAGTGCTCAGAGCCATTTGAACCATTTTTTTTTTCAGTACCTCCATACACAACCACTCGTTCGACGAAAGATCCGTAACCAAATACTGGAAAGCTGCACAGGTCACACCAATATTCAAGGAAGTTAGTAGGAGTAATCCAATAAATTACAGGCCCATATTATTAACGTCAATATGCAGCAGGATTTTAGAACATATATTGTGTTCGAACGTTGTGAATTACGTCGAAGAGAAAGATATATCGACACACAGTCAACACGGATTTAAAAAAACATCGTTCTTGTAAAACACAACTAGCTCCTTACACACACGAAGTGCTAAGTGCTATTGACAAGCGAATTGAAATTAATTTCGTATTTATAGATTTCCAGAATTCTTTTAATACTGTACCACACAACCGGCTTGTATCAAACTACGAGCTTATGGAATATCGTCTCAGTTATGTGACTGGATTCGTAATTTCCTGTCAGAGAGGTCAAAATTCGTAGTAACTGTCGGAAAGTCGTCGAGTAAAATAGAAATGATTTCTGTGGTTCCCAAGACAGTGTCATAGGCTTCTGCTGTTCCATATCTATATACACGATGTAGGAGGCAATCTGAGCAGCCGTCTCAGGTTTTTTGCAGATGACGCTGTCTTTGTCGTCTAGTAAACTAATCAGAAGATCAAAACAAATTGCACAACGATTTAGAAAAGATATCCGTATGGTGCGGAAACTGGCAGTTGACCCTAAATAACGAAAAATTTGGGGTCATCCACACTAGAGCTGAAAGGAATCCGTTACACGATAAATCAGTCTAATCTAAAGGCCGTAAATTCAACTAAATACCTAGGAATTACAATTACGAACAACTTAAATTGGAAGGAAATGTTGCGGGAAAGGATAATCGAAGACTGCGTTTTACTGGCAGGACACTTTAAAAATGTAACACATCCACCAAAGAGACTGCCTACACTACGCTTGTGCGTTCTCTTTTGGAGTACTGCTGCGCGGTGTGGGATCCTTAACAGATACGATTAACGAAGAACATTTAGAATGTTCAAAGAAGAGCAATACGTTTTGTTTTTGTCACTGGAATGATACAAGATTTAGGGTGGACATAATTAAAACAGAGGCGTTTTTCGTTGCGACGGAAACTTCTCACGAAATTTCAATCATTTACTTTCCCCTCCGAATGCGAATTTTTTTTTTTTTTTTCTGACGGCGAGCTACATAGGGAGCAACAATCATCATAATAAAATAAGGGAAATTAGATCTCGCACGGAAAGATATAGGAGTTATTTCTGCGCCCTTTTCGAGATTGAAATTACAGAGAATTATTGTGAAGGTGGTTCGATGAACCTTCTGCCAGGCACTTAAGAGTGATTTGCAGGGTGTCTATGTAGATGTAGAAGTAGATTTAGAAGTACACTCCTGGAAATGGAAAAAAGAACACATTGACACCGGTGTGTCAGACCCACCATACTTGCTCCGGACACTGCGAGAGGGCTGTACAAGCAATGATCACACGCACGGCACAGCGGACTCACCAGGAACCGCGGTGTTGGCCGTCGAATGGCGCTAGCTGCGCAGCATTTGTGCACCGCCGCCGTCAGTGTCAGCCAGTTTGCCGTGGCATACGGAGCTCCATCGCAGTCTTTAACACTGGTAGCATGCCGCGACAGCGTGGACGTGAACCGTATGTGCAGTTGACGGACTTTGAGCGAGGGCGTATAGTGGGCATGCGGGAGGCCGGGTGGACGTACCGCCGAATTGCTCAACACGTGGGGCGTGAGGTCTCCACAGTACATCGATGTTGTCGCCAGTGGTCGGCGGAAGGTGCACGTGCCCGTCGACCTGGGACCGGACCGCAGCGACGCACGGATGCACGCCAAGACCGTAGGATCCTACGCAGTGCCGTAGGGGACCGCACCGCCACTTCCCAGCACATTAGGGACACTGTTGCTCCTGGGGTATCGGCGAGGACCATTCGCAACCGTCTCCATGAAGCTGGGCTACGGTCCCGCACACCGTTAGGCCGTCTTCCGCTCACGCCCCAACATCGTGCAGCCCGCCTCCAGTGGTGTCGCGACAGGCGTGAATGGAGGGACGAATGGAGACGTGTCGTCTTCAGCGATGAGAGTCGCTTCTGCCTTGGTGCCAATGATGGTCGTATGCGTGTTTGGCGCCGTGCAGGTGAGCGCCACAATCAGGACTGCATACGACCGAGGCACACAGGGCCAACACCCGGCATCATGGTGTGGGGAGCGATCTCCTACACTGGCCGTACACCACTGGTGATCGTCGAGGGGACACTGAATAGTGCACGGTACATCCAAACCGTCATCGAACCCATCGTTCTACCATTCCTAGACCGGCAAGGGAACTTGCTGTTCCAACAGGACAATGCACGTCCGCATGTATCCCGTGCCACCCAACGTGCTCTAGAAGGTGTAAGTCAACTACCCTGGCCAGCAAGATCTCCGGATCTGTCCCCCATTGAGCATGTTTGGGACTGGATAAAGCGTCGTCTCACGCGGTCTGCACGTCCAGCACGAACGCTGGTCCAACTGAGGCGCCAGGTGGAAATGGCATGGCAAGCCGTTCCACAGGACTACATCCAGCATCTCTACGATCGTCTCCATGGGAGAATAGCAGCCTGCATTGCTGCGAAAGGTGGATATACACTGTACTAGTGCCGACATTGTGCATGCTCTGTTGCCTGTGTCTATGTGCCTGTGGTTCTGTCAGTGTGATCATGTGATGTATCTGACCCCAGGAATGTGTCAATAAAGTTTCCCCTTCCTGGGACAATGAATTCACGGTGTTCTTATTTCAATTTCCACGAGTGTAGATAAAGTGGCAACATACGTTGGGCTATCAACAGGGACTGTATAGCGTGTCTACAAGAAATGGTACACCACTCAAAGCCCTGTTACACACGTAACAGCAGTGGTCATAGCAGATCCTTATACGGGGGAACCTCTAATGAGTGTCACTCCTTGTCATGACAGTCCATTTCAAATCCGACATTGGTATCATTGACTACAGGTCATTCTGAATTAGTTTCTGAACGAAAATTGTAGAGGTAATTACATGCAATAGGTATTTGGAGTCGGATTTCTCACAGTACTGCCTGTTTTCATATGATTCAAACGGTGCAAGGCGTTGAATGCACCGAGGACGTAATGAGGCGCTTAACCCGCAGTCTGTGTGAAGGTTGTAGTTCATGCCTGAAGTTACTCTGTGATTTTTGAGGTTCGTATCACAATTTTGGTGCGTTCATTCAGGCTACTGTCAGTATCAACCAGAAAATTTATTTCATTATTCTCGATGACAAAGAGTTGTCATTTCTTCTACATACTCATGATGTGTGTTCTGTGGACACTTTCGTCTGCCTAGATGACAGCAGCGGTGTTCAGAGGGCTGCATTCATATTCTCTTGGTTTGGCGTACACTCACGCACTGTACGTCACCTCGAAAGATTCGTCAAATTTGAATTCCACAGAAAATGTTTGGGTCTGTAAAACATGAGTGTATCTTGTTTAAAATGGTTCAAACAAATTACTAGAATGTAGCCGGATGTCTTCAACAACTACCAAAAATTACAGTTGTCGTTCTCAAGGCACAAATGCAATTAGAGAGCGCTGTGCAAGGAACTTTAAAACTCTGTATGCGATGTATAAGACGAAATACAACACACACCGTAAACACGAGCGCCACCACACAGCCAAATATGACCAACCTAAGAAGTTACCGATAGCGCATATTAATTACCAACAGGAGAGGTAGCTATAAACGTATCCCTTTGTTGTTTGACCTGAGAGAGAGCAGAATTCCCAAAAACTTTTGGACAATAACCTCCATCTCTATTTATAAGTTCAGTTAATAATTTAATCTCAAATGCTTTCTGCGACGCTTGTTTTGAATAACGAGGGCCAGCATCGCGGAAGTGACGGCGTTAACATTCCTACACATGGCCAAAGCGCGGAAAATCTCGAACATTATCCCTCAAAAGTTCACTTTGACCCTCAATAACCGGAGTTGGCTCAGTTGCAGATTCCTGTAGCAGAAGATCCGCTAAAGTCATTTTCTTACGCTGTTCGTAAGCAGGTTTTAATACTATCATACAGCGCGGACAGTTGGTATGGAGGTGGCCTCTCTGACTACAAATAAAGTAGGTTCCTTCCTGGCCGGTATAAGAAGTACGAACCCGATAACTACATACCTGAAAGTGAGAGGAAATATTTCTTTTATCGCCATTTCTACTGAGAGAACACTGTCATAGATCTGTAAGCGGTGCTAAGCAGACCAGCGTTCTCTTCGAATATGTCGTATACCCCTGTGAGGGAGCACTACGTCTCTCAGAAAACCGCCATCGACCTCAGGTAGAAGATGAAAAAACCGAATATTTGTGTGGACCACTTTTAAATTCGCCAAAGAACTTTGAGATTCGAACCATTACGATGGGTAAAGGGGACGTGTGTACCGTGACGTAATAGTATGCTGTCAACCTGAAGGAGGGTCAGTAAACTTAACAAAAAAACCACATATAAATCAGGATCAAAGTACACAGTATGCACCTGAATTGTAATAACTTTAATATTGTCTAGAAAACAGTTTTGTATCTCTAAAGAGCTGGCCTGCATATGCCACGTGAATTTATCAAAACCGAAGCTGACACTATCTGTACTTGGAATAGTCGTAGGAATCATGTTGGACATCACAGAGCAAGACAGCTCCGCGTCGGGAAGGGCTGCGCGGACACCAGACACTAGATGACAAACAGTAGTTGGACACGCACAAGAACTCGTGCGACATTGAACAGCAAAGAAGGAAGACACACAGTGCTGTGGTACAGGCGGAACTAAGACAACCTACTCGCTTAACACGCGAAGCGGGAATAATTTCGGCTATACGTGTACATCCCCAAGACCAACCCAAATTTCTATATGTCACTGTTGTACACCTCGTGCACTCGCACAGTTCGTGTGATTCCCTCACGCAGAGAGTCTTTATTACTATTGTCGCAGCCTGTCGAGACGTGTAGTGTCTGTATTTTTCATGCATGTCTAAAAGACACCGCATAATACACCGAAAAACACAGACACTGCAAATAGTAATACATGTCTAGACAGGCTGCGACAATAATAACAAAGCCTCTCCCTCCGAGGGAGTCACAGGAATTGTGATAGTGCAGGTTCGTATAGCCGAAGTATACAGTCTTCTTTTGACAGAATATTGGCACAGATGTCTTCCTCACGACCTTGCTGTGGAGTTTCGTGTGCATGCGGTTGTTTGTCTCTTCTGCCGTCCTGATGGTATTTGTGTTACTCGATGCAGAATGGTACATTCATACGATAAGTCTACCATAAAAATCAGCTATCGAACGAATATACTCGTTCTAAAGCCATGAAATTGAAAGATTCATACGAGAAGAGGTTGAAACAGAATTTCCAGGTCTTATAGGAATCCACCTTTCAATTGTGAGTAGCGTGGTATATGTAAAATTGGTAAATTATACGGTGTGTGACAAAATCACACGTGCTATTAAGCATGGACTCAAATTCAGAAAGTCCTATGTCTATATTGGTGATGTAGTTATTGATCATGCGGGACTTGTATAACGAACTATCCTCATTTTCTGTCCCCTCTGAAGCTCCATCTGATCTAGTGATTGATGCGCTACAATTGTATGAAAGAGTACCGGTACTTAGGCAAGCCACTGAAAAATTATCGAACTTCACGATGTACCTCATTCTCAGTGGAGTGAGACAGATCCGGATTGAACCGACAAAACATGTCCAGTCCTATGTTCTCATCGGTGGATACAGAGCGATAGCTATCTATAACTCTCAGTCGCAGACATGCTCGGGTTGTGAAAAGGAAGGTTGCGTTCGTTCAAAATGCATGCAATGAAGAACTGTGCAGCGTCCAACAGGAGAAGCTGTGCCTACGTCCGCGCCGACGTTGACGAGTTCCGGACAGACACTGCTCCGATGAATGGCCAGCCCGTCCTCATGATAGTTTGCAGGAGACGTCTGCATCATTGGACGCTGATAGTGCGATGTCGCCGAACGTACCACCCACGACTGCGCCGTCGACGTTGATGACTGAAGGGGAGGAATCGGAAGGAGGAGGGAAATCGGTACCATGATTGTGCATACTGCTGCTTTCGTCCCTGAATGCCGTGGGTCTCTTCCGCTTCCTGATGCGAAGGTTCACACACGGAGACAAAGATCGCCGAAACGTCACAAGAAATATCACCTGGTGCCGTGGGGCACATTCCTGAAGGGCACGACGGGAAACTGCGACCTACAAAGCAAAGAAAATTTGCGTCTTGACGAGCAGGGGGAGGCTCTTTCCACACCATAGCAGTCAGATGCGAATCACCATTGCAAGAGCAGAATCAGGAATCTTCCGACGGAGTGCTTCCGGCAGGCCGTTATCCCTTCCCCGTTGCAGAAACGTGGCCTCTGATATGTCCAGAGTTAGAGTGACGGTGTAGAGATAGAACATTCTCAAGAGAACTGGGCCAATAATCGCGACGCCGATTCATAGGACGACGCTGCGGACGCGACAGCGAGTGTTACTTCCCCCGGATGTCAGACACTCAGAAGTGTCAAAAGGTCACGACGATACCAAGTATGCAGAGTAGAATCAGTCACATCTAACAGCTTCTTAATACAATGAAGAACCAAAGAAACAGTTACACCTGCCTAATCTCGTGAAGGGGCCCTGCGAGCACGCAGAGGTGCCTCAACATGACGTGGCTTGGACTCGACTAATGTCTGAAGTAGTTCAGATGGTTCAAATGGCTCTAAGCACTATGAGACGTAACATCTAAGGTCATCAGTCCCCTAGACCTGGAACTACTTAAACCTACTAACCTAAGGACATCACACACACCGATGTCCGAGGCAGGATTCGAACCTGCGACCTTAGCAGCAGCGCGGTTCCGGACTGAAGCGCCTAGAACCGCTCGGCCACAGCGGCCGACTCTGAAGTAGAGCTGGAGGGAAGTGACACCAGGAATCCTCCAGAGCTGTCCATAAATCCGTAAGAGTACGAGAGGGAGGTAATCTATTCTGAACAGCACGTTGCAAGGCATCCCAGATATCCTCAATAATGTTCATGACTGTGGAGTTTGGTGGCCAGCGGAAGAGTTTAAACTCAGAAGAGCGTTCTTGGAGCCACTCTGTAGCAATTCTGGTCGTGTGGGGTGTCGCATTATCCTGCTTCAATTGCCCAAGTCCGTCGGAATGCACAATGAACATGACTGGATGCAGGTGAACACACTGGAAGCTTACGTACGTGTTACCTATCAGAGTCTTATCTAGACGTATCAGGGGTTCCATATCACCCCAACTGCACACTTCCCACACCATTACAAAGCCACTACCAGCTTGAACAGTCCACTGCTGACATGCAGGGTCCATGGATTCATGGGATTGTCTCCATTACCCATACACGTCCATCCACTCGATACAATTTGAAACGAGACTCGTTCGACCAGGCAACATGTTTCCAGTCATCAACTGTTCAATGCTGGTGTTGACAGATCCAGGCAGGGGTAAAGCATTTTGTCTTGCTGTGATAAAGGGTACACAAGTGGGCCTTCGGCTCTCAAAGCGTATATCGATGATGTTTCGTTGAAGGGTTCGCACGCTGACACTTGTTGATGGCCCAGGGTTGAAATTCGCAGCAGTTGCGAAAGGGTTGTCCTTCTGTCACGTTGAACGACTTTATTCAGTTGTCGTTGGTCCTGTTCTCGCAAGATCTTTTTCCCGCAGGAGCGATGTCGGAGATTTGATTTTTACCTGATTCCTGACATTCACGGTACACTCGTGAAATGGTCATACGGGAAAATCCGCACTTCGTCACTACCTCGGAGATGCTGTGTCTCATCGCTCGTGCGCTGACTATAACTCCACTTTTAAACCCACTTAGCCGGCCGAAGTGGCCGTGCGGTTAAAGGCGCTGCAGTCTGGAACCGCGAGACCGCTACGGTCGCAGGTTCGAATCCTGCCTCGGGCATGGATGTTTGTGATGTCCTTAGGTTAGTTAGGTTTAACTAGTTCTAAGTTCTAGGGGACTAATGACCTCAGCAGTTGAGTCCCATTGTGCTCAGAGCCATTTGAACCATTTTTTAAACCCACTTAAATTTTGATACTCTGCCATTGTAGCGGCAGTAACCGATCTAACAACTGCGCCAGCCCCCATGTTGTCTGACATAGGCGTTTCCAATTGCAGCGCTGTCTTCTGCCTGTTTACATATCTCTGTATTTTTAATATGCATTGTTATACCAGTTTCTTTGGCGCTTCAGTGCACTATTAGAACTTGTATCAATTTATGATTATTGCGGGCCAGACGTCGATATAGTCCCCCTACACGAGGTCTATGTCGAGAGCTTTCCCGTCCTGTATGGGGACGCGGAACGGCGGTACTCTCACGAGAAGGTATAGAGGCTGAGAATGTGATGTGTAGGCCGTCAGCAAGATGACTGGAACTCACAGCACTTGGGGTTCCGTTTATCAATATACGAGAGTAATCCCGAAAGTAAGGTCCCCTATTTTTTTTATAAGTACATAGACCTGTTTATTTCTGCAATGGTTTACATCAGTTTACAGCTTGAACATTTAGCTATTTTTCGACATAATCACCATTTCTGTCGAAGCATTTTTGTAGGCGCTATGGCAGTTTTTGTATGCCCATGTCATACCAGCTCGCCGCGATGCTGTTCAGAAAGTTATGAACCTCTTCTTTCGCCTCGTCGTCGGGGCTGAATCACTTTCCGTCCAAATGTTCTTTTAACCTAGGGAACAGGTGATAGTCACTGGGCGCCAAGTCAGGGCTATAGGATGGGTGGGTGATTCTGTTCCACTGAAACTCTTGCAGGAGAGCAACGGTTTGCCGAGCGATGTGTGGGCGAGCGTTGTCATGCATAATGTGTACGCCCTTGCTCAACAATGCTTTTCTCCGGTTCTGAATTGCCCGTTTGAGTTTTTTCGGAGTCTCACAGTACCTGTCAGCGTTAATTGTGGTCCCAGTGGGCATAAAGTCGACCAACAATACCCCTTTCCGATCCCTAAAAACGGTTGTCATGACTTTACTGGCAGACTGTGTTTGTTTGAATTTCCGCGGCTTTGGCGAAGATGGATGCCGCCACTAGCGTGATTGTTGCTTGGTCTCAGGTGTAAATTGGTATGCACAGGTTTCGTCCCCGTGACAATTGAGTCCAGAACGTTGTCCTGTTCGGCTGCAAGGCGGTGAAGAAATGCATGGGAAGCATCAACTCGTTGCAACATGTGGTCCTCAGTCAGCATGCGTGACACCCATCTTGCGCACACCTTCCGGTAGTTCAATGTTTCCGTTAAAATTCTGTGAGCGGTGCTTCGGGAAACCTTAGGAACCAACTTGCAGAGATCATCCAGGGTGATCCGCCGATCTTCATGCATGCTTTGCTCAACCTTCAACACTGTCTCATCAGAAACTGACGGTCTCCCACTCATTTGTTCGTCGTGAATTTCGGTCCGACCAGCTGCAAACTCTCTACACCACCTACGAACATTTTTGACATCCATGCACGACTCACCATACACCTTCGTTAATTGGCGATGGATTTCAATGGACGCAGTGCCATTTGCGTTCAAAAACCGAATAACTGCGCGCAATTCGCACTTGGTGGTAACATCCAACGGGAGCTCCATTCTCAAAGGCTGCCAAGCCAAGACTGAGCGCCTCAGCGCCGCGGACTCGTGTTTACACACAGCGCGTGAAGCACTGTTCGTAACAGTGTGACCAACTGCCACACAGAGTTCTGTACATATAAAAAAATAGGAGACCTTACTTTTGGGATTACCCTCGTATATGACCTGCCACGTACTAAAGGCGACGGGACCGTTCCAGATTTTATATGGAGGGGACTGCCCCACTCTTCTTGTGTAGATGTGACATTTTTACTTGCAGGCGACTTCAGCTACGCGCTTGTCGTAAAAGAGAAGTTTCCACGTTATACCTCACACCAGGAGCTGCGGCTGCTGGTGTAGTAAATGAAGGGTATGAATTTGTTCGATTTTTTGTAACGTGTGCATGGCGATCGTAAAGAATATATTTTGCAACTCATGGAAAGTAAAAACACTGTACGTTGCAGGGTAGACAAAGATAGTTGATGAAGAACTAACTGAGTACAATATGGATATTACAGCCCTGCAGGAGATAAGATGGTCTGACAAGGTATGCATAGAGAGAAAAACTGCACGATCATATACAGTGGAGACAAGCATGGTCACCATAATTATGGACAGGTTTGCGGTTCATAATAAAATAATGGCCAATGTGATGACACTACAAAATGTCAGTGAAAAAATATGCTACATCAGAATCAAAGAGCCCGCATCTCGTGGTCGTGCGGTAGCGTTCTCGCTTCCCACGCCCGGGTTCCCGGGTTCGATTCCCGGCGGGGTCAGGGATTTTCTCTGCCTCGTGATGGCTGGGTGTTGTGTGCTGTCCTTAGGTTAGTTAGGTTTAAGTAGTTCTAAGTTCTAGGGGACTGATGACCATAGATATTAAGTCCCATAGTGCTCAGAGCCATTTGAACCATTTGAGAATCAAAGACAAATAGAGAAATATCTTATTAATAAGTGTCCATGCCCCAACTGAGGACAAGGAGGAGGACATAAAAGACGAATTCTATGACAAAGTCGACCAGATGTACTCCAGATTACCACAGTATGACATCAAAATTGTGCTAGGAGACTTAAATGCCAAAATAGGACAAGAACAGCAATGGCAATCATATATACGCATGTTCAGACTTCACACTGAATCAGATGATAATGGTATAAGGCTTATCAACTTCACCACAGCTAGAAACATGAAAATAGCAAGTACATCATTCCCCCATAAAGACATAAATAAATCAACACGGACCTCACAAGACGGATTAACTAGGAAGCAAATAGACCATGTTTTGATAGAGAAAAAACATAAAAAGGCAATAACGGATGTTAGGACAATAAGAGGGGCTGAGATAGGATCAGACCATTCTCTTGTGCTAATAAAGATGAAATAATCATTATCAAAACTATCAAGGAAGAACAACAGTGGTAAAAAAACCAAAGAGTAGATATGAGTAGGCTAAAGGAGGAGGAGGTGAATAAACAGTTAAAATTAAGTTTAAAAATAGATTCGCTGAATTAAAGAATGACAACAACAGAAAATAAAATGAAGATATCAACACAAAATGGAAGAAGATGACAACAGTTTTGAGGGAGACAGCGCATGAACTACTAGGAGATAATAATTATATCAATATAAAGCGCAAATCATGGTTGAACGAAACAAGTAGAAATGCAGTACAGGACAGGAAGAGAGCCAGATAGACAATGATGAACAATAACAACCATGGAAACCAAACAACATACAGGAAGGCACGAGAGAAATGAAGACTATAATAAGACGAGACAAAAGAGCATTCATACATAAACAGATAGAGAAGGCTGAGGAGGACTATAATCGGAACAATAGTACACAGTTGTACAGGACAATGAATAGCTATAGAAAAGAGTACAGAGCTACGTCTGTGATAATGAAGGACAAGAATGGAAAACTGATCACTAAGAATGAAGGAAATTTAGAGAACTGGAAGAAATACTTCAAAGAACTGCTGAACAACGAGGTAGATACCTACAACAATGAAAACAAGGCAGAAAATAATCAGAACGTACAACCATTAATCGAAGAACCAACTGTGATGGAGGTGAAGGAGGCAATAAAAAGCCTGAAAATGGGAAGACCCCTGGCATGGACATGATATAAGCAGAGCTCATCAAAGAAGGGAGAGAGATGATACATCAACGGTTAGCCGATCTGATAGGAGAGGTATGGAGAAAAGAAGTAATGTCGGAGGAATAGAAAACTGCAGCTGTATGTCCCATATACAAGAAAGGAGACAAAATGCTGACACAGAACTATACAGGGATATCTCTCCTATGCACATGCTGCAAAGTAATATCAAGAATTATACTCTCAACAGGCTCAACCCATACACTGAGGAACTATTAGACACAGCACAAGCAGGGTTCAGAAAAGGTAAATCAACAATCGATCAAATATTCACTCTAAGACAAATATTAGATGAGAACTGGGAGTACAATCATTATACATATTGCCTGTTTATAGATTTGAACAAAGAATGTGACAGCATAGTAAGAGGGGAAATGTGGTGGATAGTGGCAGAGTATGGGATACCTGACAAGCTGATCAAGCTAACTAAAATCGTCGTCGCCACCGGAGCCTGTTGCATTTTCTGTGGTAGCCATGGAAACAATCCGTTCCACTATGTCAAACCAAGTATCAGCCACAGAGTGAAGTCTTCTTTAAAACTTTTCGCAAGAAACAGCGTTCTTTGAACGGTGTCATCACAAAAGTTTTGGGGTGTTCATTTTACATTGTGCAAGATTCCGCTACGCGGCATTGACGTCATCAGAACCAGCTGCGGAGCTCTTGTGTTAGTGATTCTGCCGCAGAATTGGGTCCCACGGGCCCAGCACACCGCTGGGGTCCGCAACAGCAGTCATATTCACTTCTCTGCCGATCGCGTCGTGCAAAGTTGAGAATGGTGCCCTTAGACATCGACGTCATGCCACTGTCGCTGCACTCGGCACCCGGCCTTAACCATGGAGGCATTGCCCCCTGACATTCACGCTGCCCCAGGGAATTCCCTTGCTGCCCGTCTCACCACACAGTCAGCGGCCATGGATGCGGGCGTGCACCTTGTGGCCGGTTTTTCAACGTGTTCCCGGTCACTCGCAAGGTGAACACCGGGGTAAAGGCATGCAGCTGCCGTCTGCTGTCGTTCCATTCCCTGTCTCCTCGTCTACGCCTGCATTCAGGCCTCCCACCTGCCATCATCCCGTGACACAACACTGCACAACGGAAGTACGGGATTGGGGGTAGGGGGCGGGGGGCGGGGGGGCGGGGGGTTACTGTGGTACCGCCCTACGAACGAGATCCCAAGACTAGGTTGGTACCTCGAGACAGAACCAAAAGTAATAACAGTTGCTGCTAGACACAACAACAAATGGGAAACCGTGGCGCAGACACCCGCTCAAGAGTTTCCATACGCTACTGCTGGAGATTGCTTACTTAAGTGCGATTAAGTGCCACTAAGCCCAGTCTGCAAGCATCATCGAAGACGAGTCGCCCCCGGTAGCTGAGTGGTCAGCGCGACAGAATGTCAGTCCTAAGGGCCCGAGTTCGATTCCCGGCTGGATCGGAGATTTTCTCCGCTCAGGGACTAGGTGTTGTGTTGTCCTAATCATCATCATTTCATCCCCATCAACGCGCAAGTCGCCGAAGTGGCGTCAAATCGAAAGACTTGCACCGAGCGAACGGTCTACCCGACGGGAGGCCCTACTCACACGACGACGATGACGACGTCATCGAAGACGACAGTATCGCTTCTCTACAGCCAACAATGAGAACTGTATTAGAACAATGCAGCACAGTTTATAGTGAACTGTTCCTTGAGAGAAGAGGTTATTATGTTGTACTGTATCAATGATATATTATGTTAACGTTCGGTGGCAGTAACTAATATACCGGGTGATCAAAAAGTCAGTATAAATTTGAAAACTGAATAAATCACGGAATAATGTAGATAGAGAGGTACAAATTGACACGCATGCATGGAATGACATGGGGTTTTATTAGAACCAAAAGGCCGCGAGGGATTAGCCCAGCGGTCTACGGCGCTGCACTCATGGACTGTGCGGCTGGTCCCGGCGGAGGTTCGAGTCCTCCCTCGGGTATGGGTGTGTGTGTTTGTCCTTAGGATAATTTAGGTTGACTAGTGTGTAAGCTTAGGGACTGATGACCTTAGCAGTTAAGTCCCATGAGATTTCACACACATTTGAACATTTTTTTAGAGCCAAAAAAAATACAAAAGTTCAAAAAATGTCCAACAGAGAGCGCTTCATCTGATCAGAATAGCAATAATTAGCATAACAAAGTAAGACAAAGCAAAGATGATGTTCTATACAGGAAATGCTCAATATGTCCACCATCATTCCTCAACAATAGCTGCAGTCGAGGAATAATGTTGTGAACAGCACTGTAAAGCATGTCCGGAGTTATGGTGAGCCATTGGCGTCGGACGTTGTCTTTCAGCATCCCTAGAGATGTCGGTCGATCACGATACACTTGCCACTTCAGGTAACCCTAAAGCTAAAAATCACACGGGCTGAGGTCCAGGGACCTGGGAGGCCAAGCATGACGAAAGTGGTGGCTGAGCACACGATCATCACCAAACGACGCGCGCAAGAGATCTGTCGGACATTTTGTGAACTTTGTTTTTTTTTTGTTCTAGTAAAACCCCATGTCATTCCAAGCATGTGTGTCAATTTTTACCTCTCTATCTACATTATTCCGTGGTTTATTAAGTTTTCAAATTCATGCTGACTTTTTGATCACCCGGTACATGACATTTCTGTGGCCATGGATTCTTTCAGAGTTAAATATTCCGTCCTTTCCAAGTTATAATGAAGGTATCTAAAATTCTGCATGTGCTATAGTACGAATTTGGCCTCCTTCAGAAGTTGATCTAAGAACCCTTCACTGTATCGACGAGTCTTATTTCGTCCGACACATCTATAAGAGCCCTATATTTTGGCCAGAGTCAACATCTGCTCCTTCATGTGCATTGAAATGTAAAATCTAGTTTCTAAATGTGTGTTTCACCATTATATAATTGGACAGTGTCTCCAGATATCTTCCTCCTTTCATGATACTTGACCCGAGTGATTGCAGTAATTAAACTGGGCTCTGAAGAAAATTCTCCCAGTCGGCTTTCTCTTTCTTTTACTTATTTTCATCCATACGAAGAGATATTCGTATTTCAATTTAATTGTAAGAAAAATTAATTTCTAATCATTGAGTAGAATGGTGTCAACATCAGTTATAATGTCAAATGAAACTATATGGTTCCGAGAACTTTTTCTAGCCCCAAACATCTATGATGTATGAATGCAGACTGAAGCGACGAATGAAAATTTGTACCAAGGCTGAGGTTCGAATATGGGAGTGCTGTGCTCACAAGACAGATGTGCTAACCACTACGCCATTCTGTTTGAGGGCTTTGCGTAGCTACACGGACCACCCCCTGAACAAATTTTCATTCATCGCTTCAGCTTGCGTATATACATTGCTGAAATATTGTTAAAATATGTGATTATCATATACTAATGTTTCATATGTACTTATCAACTTTCATCAGTGTAAGGATGGCCTTATAAGCCGAAAAATGGTTAAGAAAGTAAATTAAAACGGTCTAACTTAAATAATTTTGTGCTTTTTATTTTTAATTATAAACCTGTTCCACCTAGAAGCACCGGAATAAATAGTAAACGTTTCTGTTATACATTCGTGAGGGCTATACCAACCTGTTTTGACCCTAGCAGCGTGTTCTTCTTTTCGTTGGATTTCTGTTCTCACGTCTGCTCGGCTGGGACTACAAACACTGTAACAATATTCTAGTACTTGTTGCACTAGTGTCTTGTACGTGACTCCCTTTAGAAATATTTTGAATGGCACGGAACCTCTCCGATAATTCTAAGTCTTCCATTCACCTTTCCCAATATACACTTTTGTCCATTAAAATTGCTACACCACGAAGATGACGTGCTACAGACGCGAAATTTAACCGACAGGAAGAAGATGCTGTGATATGCAAATGATTAGCTTCTCAGAGCATCACACAAGGTTGCCGCCGATGGCAACACCTACAACGTGCTGAGATGAGGAAAGTTTCCAACCGATTTCTCATACACAAATAGCAGTTGACCGGCGTTGCCTGGTGAAACGTTGTTGTGATGCCTCGTGTAAGGAGGAGAAATTCGTACCATCACGTTGCCGACTTTGATTAAGGTCGGATTGTAGCCTATCGCGATTGCGGTTTATCGTATCGCGACATTGCTGCTCGCGTTGGTCGAGATCCAATGACTGTTTGGCAGAATATGGAATCGGTGGGTTCAGGAGGGTAATACGGAACGCCGTGCTGGATCTCAACGGCCTGGTGTCAATAGCAGTCGAGATGACAGGCATCTTATGCGCATGGCTGTAACGTATTATGCAGCTACGTCTCGACCCCTGAGTCAATAGATGGGGACGTTTGCAAGACAAGAACCATCTGCACGAACAGTTCGACGACGTTTGCAGCAGCATGGACTATCAGCTCGGAGACCGTGGCTGCGGTTACCCTTCACGCTGCATCACAGACAGGAGCGCCTGCGATGGTGTACTCAACGACGAACCTTGGTGCACGAATGGCAAAACGTCATTTTTTCGGATGAATCAAGGTTCTGTTTACAGCATCGTGATTGTCGCATCCGTGTTTGGCGACATCGCGGTGAATGCACATTGGAAGCGTGTATTCGTCATCGCCATACTGGCGTATTACCCGGCGTGACGGATGGGGTGCGATTGATTACACGTCTCGGTCACCTCTTGTTCGCATTTACGGCACTTTGAACAGTGGACGTTACATTTCAGATGTGTTACGACCCGTGGCTCTACCCTTCATTCGATCCCTGCGAAACCCTACAGTTCAGCAGGATAATGCACGACTGCATGTTGCAAGTCCTGTACGGGCCTTTCTGGGTACAGAAAATGTTCGACTGCTGCCCTGGCCAGCACATTCTCCAGATCTCTCACCAACTGAAAACGTCTGGTCAATGGTGGCCGAGCAACTGGCTCGCACAATACGCCAGTCACTACTCTTGATGAACTGTGGTATCGTGTCGAAGCTGCATGGACATATGTACCTGTACACGCCATCCAAGCTCTGTTTGACTCAATGGCCATGCGTATCAATGCCGTTATTACGGCCAGAGGTGGTTGTTCTGGGTACTGATTTCTAAGGATCTATGCACCCAAACTACGTGAAAATGTAATCACACGTCATTTCTAGTATAATATATTTGTTCAATGAATACCCGTTTATCATCTGCATTTCTTCTTGGTGTAGCAGTTTTAATGGCCAGTAGTGTAGCTGCTGAGGTTCTAGAGTACGGTTGGGAAAGAATAAATGAACGATGTGGTTGCAGGGTTTTATGGCGAGGCAGTGTCGCCGGACTGTGGCTGCACGGCCGTGCAGAAGACCCACGGTTTCTCGGTGGCGGGTGTGGTGCCTCTGGCGGCCGCGCAGCGCGCTGCGGAAGTGCGCGTCTTCCGCGGCCGCGGCATCCTGCTGCTGCGCAACCCCTACGAGGCGCTCATCTCCTACCGCAACTTCCTCTACGGCGGACACACCGGTTTCGCGCCGCGCACCCGCTTCCAGGGACCTGGTGAGTCTTTTGCTCGCCTTGTGTACGAACCACTGTCCGCAGCTGTCAGCAATGAGCCGGTGATTCTTGTGTGGTAGCAGCAGCAGCATGCAAGATCCCCTCGCTTCTAAACTGATACTGTTATTACTCAGCTTAGCTGCGAGTCCGTAGAGGGTGGTATATGTGACGTACAGTATAACTGGTCAGCATTTCCACCCGGAATTTGCGAGTGTAAGTCGTGCCTTCCTTGATCCGCCTCGGTGGTTCGTGTCGTCGGATTTCCTCCTACCTGTGCGCGGTGCAGCTCTCGTAAATGTCCTCCCGTGCAGATTCTTCATTGGCGCTAATTGGAAGCTAATTATCTGAAATTGCTGTCGATCATTTTTGGGGTATCTATTTACTCGAAATTAACTTTCAGAATACCGTAATATCACTTTTATTCCTATTAGATCAATAATAAAACACTCGTGTCACAAACTACTCGTAAGCGAGAGCATGGTTACCATCGAACAAGACAGGAAGAGCTCTTAACGCCGACTGCCGACTTCGGCGCGCAGTCCGTATCTCTTACTAGTTTAGTCACAGTTCGTGGATTTCCGATCAAGTTCGTACTTACTAAGATATGCATTTGTTAATGAACGGGTGTGAATTTTAACGAGGCAAAATTATGATAAATAGTTTTAAACATCCAGAGGCTCCTCTTAGTATTCATGTTGTCGCAAATTACTTTAATTATTAAATATAAATAAACAAAATCGGTGACTTAGGCACCAAGATGGCGGTACTTCCCGTCGTGTATATTTCTCAGGCTGACGCGTGTTGCTACGGTCCAGCGCCGAGCCCCACCCTACTACGTGCGACATATGGTCGCTTCGTCACCTAGCCAGCCAGCGTGGGAAATGCTCTCCGGCTCATGGCGTGTTCAGACTAGAGATGGGGGATCCGCTCTTGAACTAATTCATAGAGTTCAATCTTTCAAAGGAGTGAACAATCAGTGATTCAGAAAAAAAGAACGGTAGCTCCAAATGTTTCCCAGGCAGAGAGAGAGAGAGAGAGAGAGAGAGAGAGAGAGAGAGAGAGAGACGGAGCATATCAGCAGCGCCTCTGCTGGTCAGAGCACAGTGCACGCCACACAACACAGCCAGCGCCGGCCTCTGCCCTGCTTCTACCTTGGCTGCCTGCATTGTGCAGTGCCCCATTGGATTTTGTGTTTCACATATGCTGGGCAGTCTCTGTGCGTCGTCTGCCGTGTGCACTGTGCAGTGTCTGGCGCAGCTTAACTTCGCATCGCACTCTGTCGGCGATCGTTTCAGTCGCACGTCCTGCCCTCTGGGCAGTTGATGCCAGCAACAGGACAGAGAGCCACCTAGCGGATAACATAGGAACTACTTGCAAAAACCTGCTCGCAAGGGAGCGGACGATTTGTCTCGGAGCGGGTGAGCTCCCCCCACCCTCGGAACTCGCCCGCTCAACGCTCACCCCACCGTCTCGACTCTAGCCAGAGCGTCGAGCAAAGCGACTCTGGTGTCACTCTGGTCTCTGCGGTCTCAGCTCACGCAGTAATACAGCTCGCGGCTCGACCTGCTCGACTCAGCGCCTCTGCATCGGAGTTTGTCCCCACTGGATATTGTTCTTCATAGTAATACCGCTATGTATATTACATTATTATGTTATGTATACATCAATTGTTTTTATTTTATTTTTATTTGTTTAAACTGATTAGATTAGGTTCCTGATGACTACTCTTACTATAGGATTTTTATTATGGACACTCGAATTTACGCTTTAATTACGAGCGAACCGATAAACGTATCGCAAAATGTGATACACCAATATTTTCCTTGTTTTATTCTGCGTAAGGCTATATGCAGCACTTTCGTTTTACAGTCAAATTTATATTTTTTTTTTTCTTATTCTGGTACGGATTTTGCGATTTTAGGCGTCTTCGAAAGGAAAAATATATGGCTTGCGATGTATTTGTATGAGGTTAATGAAATTTTAATACATTATAGCCAAATATATTGTTAATGTAAATCTCAAGTTACAACATTTTCCGATCACCCAAAAAACCACGCTAGTGCAAAATAAATCAATAATCAAAAACTTTGTCATATCGTGGAAATTTCAATAAACAATACAAAATTCTTACTCATTATCTATGTTACTTCAAAATAGGATCAAATAAGATCAAAATACAGGTATAGTACTGGAATAAACCAAGTTTAAAGGGCAATGTGCCTTTCATTTATTTTCTTTTGTAAATGAGTGGTGAGTCATGAAAAACAGCTAATTCATTTCAGGGAGTGAACAGTTCTGATCCAATCTCTGAAAAGAACAGTTTTGCCCATCTCTAGTTCAGACGGAGTTTAGTTTAATTTATAGGGATCAAATACAACGTCGCGTCTAGCCATACTGAAACGGGGGCCAGAAACCTAAATGAGACATCACAGACGTGCTGATCGGCAATGAAGGAAGATCTTGCACGATGTAGGCTGTAAGAATATCTCGGGAGAAAGAGATTTTCGAATGCAGAGGACGTTCACATAGAGGTTATCGAATTGCTCCGTGATCAAGAAGTGGACTTCTCTCGTAGAAAATCTTAAAGTTAGGCGGAACGTACCGACTACTGTTTACAAATTCTTGGTTAATTTGCTGATATGTGATTGCTGTGTGGGAGGAGACAAAACAAGCCTACTGTGACGAAGAATTTTAATACACTGTCTGAGGTTTATTGTGTTGGGTGGGCAGCTATTATAGGGCCAACGTGAGTTGCATATGTTACTATTTAAATCAATGAAACAAAATTTCTTTAGACCCTCAAATACTACATGAAAATAAAACGAAATGTCTCAAAAACAAGTAAAATTTTCACTGAGCTGGAAGCCGAGAGCAACAGCTTATGCGAATATCGATTACTACGGAATTTTCAAATATATAAGGCATTTCAAAGGCCCTCCAGAAACGTTAAATCTTAAAACCAAACGATTGCTTGTCGTCGGATCTGAACTGTCTACTCGCAGTGCACCTTAATGCAACACTCATCGGACGCGGCTCACCGGCATTGATCTCTCTTCTGAAAAAATACCAGCCCGCTGTGTAAGATGTTCTGACTGGAGCCGACTACAGCACACAGGATCTTGACAGTGGTCTACAGTATACCAGTCCAGGAGGAACCTCTGGTCGTGTAGTTAAACCCTCATCGCTGTCATGAGTACCAACTGTGCCCTTCCCGTCGAATATTCACTATCGTCGAATAGGTCTTCAGTCTCCTCGAATATCCCATCGTCAATCTGCGCCGCTGGACTATAAGGCTTCATGCTGATGACACTGACAATGACTCTGCGCTTCTCTCTTCTTCATAAATGGTCATAATCCCCAGCTTCATATATGACATTCGACAAGCAATGAAAGATACAAGGCGGACTTACGTAACGCTTTAGCAACTTTTTCCATACACCAACTTCGTGCACAGGCGTATAAATCCATACCAAGTCTCCAGGGCTGTATCGCTCTGTCAAGTATTTCGCGTTATAGCGCTCTCGGTCTTGGTCCTGCGCCTCCGGTGGCTGTATACGAGCTGGCTATTATGTTTTATGGTCCTGGTAGTGGGGTGTCTCTCGTAGTTATTCTGAGTTTGGTCCGGTTTAAACAGAAACAGTGTATCCGTTACCGTTTTGGAATCGAGTCCTTGGAGCAAAAGGAACGGTGTGAAGCCTGTAGAGTCTTGGTTTCCTGTTTTGCATGTGAATGTGGAGATGAGCAGCATTTTATCCCAATCTCTCCGTTCGACATCAACACATGTCGTATTGTGAGGCCATTCGTCTGTGGATCATAGTCAGTTGTCATCCTGCTGACTATGTCACACCGTGAGCTACCTCTGATACTAGTCTCGACTGAAAAAATTTTCCGCGATCAGATATCTTCACACAGGTTGCTTCATACTTCAAAATGATGCCTTCTACATCGAGCTTCGGAAGTTGCTGGAGCTTTGGTGAACGCAACGTGAGGGAGGTAATCAATGCACACAATTATCCACCAATTACCACTTGTTGACTTCGGGAACCTCCCCAAAAGGTCGATTCCAGTTCGAATGAATCGGGGGACTGGTACCAGTAGCCTCGTAGGTAATTGTGGAACGTATATCAAAATATGGAATTCCTAATACTGTCCATATAGTGTTTAAAGGGCCTGTAGAGACTTGGCCAATGATTCCTGTATCTAATTTTGCGTCGAGTCTTACGGTTCAAGGCTACTAGATGTTGAAGTGAATTAAAAACGATTCAGGACAGCTACCTGTTGATGAGCTGGGATGACAAGGAACCATTTCTACCCCAGTGGATCTTATTTCCCCTTATACATTTCTCCATTTATTAATCGGAATTTTGCCGGCCGGTGTGGCCGTGCGGTTCTAGACGCTTCAGTCTGGAACCGCGTGACCGCTACGGTCGCAGGTTAGAAGCCTGCCTCGGGCATGGATGTGTGTGATGTCCTTAGGTTAGTTAGGTTTAAGTAGTTCTATGTTCTAGGGGGCTGATGACCACAGATGTTAAGTCCCGTAGTGCTCAGAGCCATTAATCGGAAATTTTCATTTGCTCACTTCCTCCTTCTTAAAGATTTCTGGTTTTTCAGCAGTGCTGTTGAGCAGCACTGTCATCTGGCACAACGATGACTGCGACTTCATGCATACTGCTGTGTTTTGCCAAAGGATTCCTTGACAGGCCGTCGGCGTCCCTGTGTTGGTGTCCACTTATATATGCCTATGTGATATCACATTCCTGAAGCTTCAGTGACCACCTCTTCAGCCGACCCGACAGATCCTTCAGCCTAGGCGGCCAGTATAGATAATTTCGGACTTGCAGAATACTCTGGAAACATAAGTTAACACATTTTCAGCATTTTCGTGAATTTGTACCAGAACGGCTACTATCCCACAACCGCTAGAGTCCGTATGAAGTTCAGTCTCGGCGTTCTCCTCATATATTGCTGGACATGGAAAAGATGATAGCATATCCTTAAGGACAAGGAAATACACGTCTTTCAACTCGTTACAGGGAAATTTGGCGTCTCCCTGCAGCAGTTCTTGCAAGTGACGTGCCTTGGTACTGATTTCCTTTATGAATCGCCGGTAGTACAAGCAAATACTGAGAAATCTTCCCATATCATCACTGTGCCAAGTAGTCGGAAAATCTAAGAATGCTCTTACTATCTCTAGATCTGAACGGTTTCCATCGCCATTCACTAGATTTTTATTTCTTTGGCGGCAAAGAGGCACTTTTTGGGATTCAGGGAGGTACCTGCAATCTGACTACAATTCTAAACAGTTGTCAGATTGCTTAGATGTTCTTCAGATTTCTCCGTAACAACGACAGTGTTGTCCACATAGCAAAGACAAGTCGTCCATCTGAGGTGTCGAAGCAGGTTGTCCGTCATACTTTCGAAGATGACTGGAGCTTTACGTGGTCCAGTTTTCACAAATTTAAACTCACAACGGCCGTCAGGAGACAAGAAGATATTTTCGTCTTGGTCAGCCTCGTTAAATTCGATTTACCAGCACCATCTTTGCATGTCCATAGTTGAAAAATGCTTTGATCATTTCACACAGTCTAGGAAACGGATATATTCCTTTGTGATTTTGTTTGGTCATCGGTTGTCGACGCAGAAACGCCTTGCACCACGGTTCTGTTTCGCAAAAAAAGGAGGAGTGGAAGGAGGACTCTCTGAAGGTTCAATGACGTCTTCTTGTAGCATTTCCTCCACTTCACTAACATAAACCACCGTTCAGCCAGCGACGCTCTGTATGAGTGCTGGCTAATTGGCGGATGATACCTGTGGGTGAACAATGTATTACCGCAGGCTGCTCCACTTCGGATTTCAAAGCATCCGAAAACTGACGCAGGATGGTTCTCATTTGTCGACATTGTTCCCTGGTCAGGCCAGATCCTATTGGCAATTCAATAGTAGTTTCCTACTCTGCTGTGGAGCACGATTCTTTGTCGATGACACAAAGCTGCCCTTCCTGGACATTTTGGTATGAGCTGTGGCTGCTAGTGAGAATTAGTAATCCAAAGCTCCCCTACATCAGCTACAATCTTTATGATTGGCACTGTTATGTAGTTTTCTCTTGGAACACAGATCAGCCTCTGGCAAATGCCCAAAGCTTTCGGTGATGATGGCGGAATAAACATCTTCAACGGCAAACAGCCATCCACAGCAATCTTTGTTACATGTGCTTTTAGGAAGAGCAGCATCAGTCTGGATCTCTGACCTTGTACATTCTATTACCTCTTGCGTTGTCTGCAAGAAGTCGCATTCAAGAATAAGATTATGAACACATTCTGTTAAGACGACAAATCCGAAGGGTTGTGTTCTGTCATTAACAGTTCTCCATCTTACATATATTCCTTTCGGTTCGATGTATTTCTTATTTGCTACTTTCAGCACAACCGTATTCATGTAACGGAACACAGTATTCTTTAACAGGGGACAATAAGCATCTGACACTACAGAAAAGGAAGCCCTTGAGTCGACTACCACGAGGAAACGTTGGCAGTCGATGATGATGTCACTGAGATTCTCTGACATCAGGGAGGATATGCATCTAGTGTTACCTTACCTTCATTGATTGTCACCTCACTTATATCTCTTGAAGGCGGTGTCAAGGCGAGCAGAGGAAGAATGAAAAATTAATGTTTAAGGCCCTGACACCACCATGGTCATTAGAGATCCAGTAAAAACTCGAATTACGAAAGGATGGGGAAGGAAATCGGCTGTGCCCTTTTCAAAGGAACCCTCCTGAAATTTGCCTGCAGCGTTTGAACGAAATCACGGTAAACGTAAATCTGAACCATTGATACTTCCTGGCAGATTAAAACTGTGTGCCCAACCGAGACTCGAACTCGGGACCTTTGCCTTTCGCGGGCAAGTGCTCTTCCAACTGGGCTACCGAAGCACGACTCACGCCCGGTACTCACAACTTTACTTCTGCCAGTATCTCGTCTCCTACCTTCCAAACTTTACAGAAGCTCTTCTGCGAACCAAGCAGCATTCTGGAAACATCCCCCAGGCTGTGGCTAAGCCATGTCTCCACTATATCGTTTCTTTCAGGAGTGTTAGTTCTGCTTGGTTCGCAGAAGAGCTTCTGTAAAGTTTGGAAGGTAGGAGACGACATACTGGCAGAAGTAAAGCTGTGAGTACCGGGCGTGAGTCGTGCTTCGGTAGCTCAGTTGGTAGAGCACTTGCCCGCGAAAGGCAAATGTCCCGAGTTCGAGTCTCGGTCGGGCACACAGTTTTAATCTGCCAGGAAGTTTCATATCAGCGTACACTCCGCTGCAGAGTGAAAATCTAATTCAATCTGAACCATTGTTGGTTCAAATGGCTCTGAGCACTATGGGACTTAACTTCTGAGGTCATCAGTCCCCTAGAACTTAGAACTACTTAAACCTAACTAACCTAAGGATATCACACACATCCATGCCCGAGGCAGGATTCGAACCTGCGACCGTCGCGGTCGCGCGGTTCCAGACTGTAGCGCCTAGAGCCGCTCGGCCACTTCGGCCGGCCTGAACCATTGTCCCCCAGTTCCAGTGTGCTAACCAGTGCGCCACATTTCCCTGCAAAAAGCAGCTGCCATCTCAGTACGACCATGGGGGAAACGGCTACACCATGTTGGGAGCAATCTCGTCTAGGGTTTGGTGATGGATGTCGTCTACAGGTTGATTACGGTCGTCTGCAGATGGCTCGCGTGAATATAATTGTTGTCCGGTGGAGTAGTAGTCAGCGAATACTCGCCTTCCTTCTCTACAGTAGTGGCCAATGTATCCAAAGTGTCCACAGTTTAAACACACTGGCGTGTTGTGCTCTTCCATTCAAATATCTGCTCTTAAATTGGGCGTTGTACTTGGCGTAAGAGTTACTTATCATTGCGTCGGTGGGGTACTAGATTCTCATTTGACGGCTGCGAACTAAGTACAAGTTACATCCATTCTTCCTTGCGCGTTTGACTGCTGTTGGAGATTGGTGCTAAAAATCGATACATCTCTTCTTTAAGATTTTGTATTAACTCCTGATCTATCGGATCGACATTCTTGGCTGCTATCTTTAGCCTGCTCTGTCCCACAGTTCGGGTTGCCACAAAATACTGTATCCTTCACTCAGACAGAGGCGTAGCCGTTGTGGTCTTCGAAAACTGCCATAGTAGCCAGATTTTGGAGTCGCTCATAGCTCTTTCGTTAGAATCTATTTCTGCTGAATTTCCACTTAATGAATTACTCGACTGTTAAGACATCCTTTATCACAAGAGCTTGGTACATATCTTCCACAACTTCTTTCGTCGAGTACGATATTTTCCAACCTTTATCATACCAAAATTTACATGTGGCATAGGGCAAAACATTCCTTATGTCAGACTGTGTCGTTTCCACAGTACACTTGTCCGTGTTGTTCTACTGCTCCTCCGCTAAGCGGACTTGCCGATTATTGTAGCCAAAGGTTTTCTTCAGTTCGTCTTGGAATTTATCCCAGCCACTATGTAACTCTTCGCTGACCTAGACCCATTATTAGGTTGTGCCGTCTAAGTAAAGGCACTCCTTAGCCAAACAAATCAAGTCATACCATCTGTTCTATTCGACCGTTTTGGTCAAATCCTTTCAGCAATTTGGTCGGGTCCTGAGCCGCATTTTCAGAGTAGGCTTACACATATAGACGTTGTTGTGGCCTTGGATCGTCCACTTTGATGAAATTCTCGCTACCGCTGGGTTCTAGGGCAGCACATATACAATAAAACTAGAATAGTAAGTAGTAAAATATGTTACTCACCTTTGGAACGCTGGTTATAGCAAGTGTAGAATTCGAGATTAGCCAGTCTGTTCTGACTATAGTTTCAGGAATACGAACCAAACAACATTCTCGGAACTAAATTCAGAAAAAAACTATTCTTATGTCTTGATGTACTATTCGAAGAATAGTTCCATACTGACAGTACTCAGTGAAGTCTCTAAGCAGGCGGTCTCTGTCCGTAAACGATAATTCTGTTCCCTGTTCTATTTCCACTGAAGACTGTCTATTTATCGGCCACTGTTTCTATCTGTCACTACGACTTGAAGACTTGGAGACACGACGAACGTTCTGCAGGATTGACCTAGAACTTGGAACTCACAACTTCTGCCGGTGCACCGTTAGTTGCGCGCGCGTATCTCTTCCTGGTAGCGCTGCTGCTCCAGGGCGCGCGACTATAGCGGGCAGCGTGATTGGTTTGAGCACAGCGATGTTCCTCCTGCCGACGGGCGTCCACGGTATTTATGGTACAAAGTGTCGCAAACTCTTCCTGTGTGGTATCTCAATACGCCACAAGTGCCTAATCTGTACCTGACTTTTTTCTAACGTGGAATCCGTTGGTCTCCTGCCTATACGAACAGTTGGGCCGACGTATTATTTGTATTCCATTTCCTGTGGGAGATGACTTTTACGTTATCTAATTTGAGCCACGGTCTTACAGATGTTTGAACTACCGTCGTCCCCATCTAACAGTATATAACGTCGTAACCAGATTCAATTCCAAATCCAAAAGCAACGTTTCAATGAAATACAACACTTAGGAATAAAAGCACGTTTATTACGAACAACAAGGTAAAGCCACGACAGAACTGACCACCTGTACGGAGAGTGCAGGCAGGGCCGGCCTTAGCCATCCAGGTGCCCCGGGCGAGTCGTCCAGTTGGCGCCCTTTATTGTATAAATAGCGAACCTGGCAGTGCTTTGCAACACGGTATTTGACTGTTTTCTAGAAATCGTCTAAGTGGTTAATGGCGTCATCTTATGATCATAACATGGTTTTTTCCATCGTAAATTTGAGTATTTTATTTTTTTAAATGGAAATGAAATCCAAATAATCTGAAAGCCCGCTAAGACGCTCCATGTGAGTCTTGTGTAGCCTGTGACGTCAGTCCAGCATGCTGCTGTCGCTGCCGTAACAGTCAGTATAGCAGTGATATATTGTTTGGGCATTCACGTTTTGGGAAATTGTCTAAAAATATTGCGTAGTACTGCACTGTACATCTACAACAACTCCAGAAAATTGTTTTTGCGTGTTCCAAACAAAGAAAAGATGCGTAAAATGTGGTTGAAACAGGCTCGTATATCCCAAATATTTCTTTTCTTTTCTGAAGCACCCCTGTACTAAAGCGAACAAAACAAAACAAAAATTATTCAAATTGGTCAAGCCATTTCTTTGTTTTGGTGAGACTAACACACAACAATTGAGTTTTATATATAGGAGGTAATATGTATAACGAAAAAACACTAATTTTGAATTGGGTACCGTATTTTTATTGAATTTAATATAACTGTAAGCCATAAACCTATATTTTCTGTCAGTCATCTGAACACAAAACATATTACGCCTAATGAAAAACAATTATAAACGACTAAAATTTTACTTTTCTCGCTTTTCTGTCGGCAAAGTCTCTGATCAGATTAGCAAAGTCCAGGTTTTCTGCAACTTCATTTTCAATGGACAGTGAGGCCAAACTGGTTAGTCTTGTTTGAGACATTGTAGACCGCAAGTACGTTTTTATCAACTTCAGTTTGGAAAAACTGCGTTCGCCGCTTGCGACAGTCACTAGTATTGTTAGCAAAATACGTAACGTTATCCAGATGTTGGGATATAACTCTTGAAGATTATGCTTTTTTATGAAGTTTAAGGCTTCAATAGGCGTTGCCTGGCTGTCTTCGAGATAGTGTTGCAGGCCTAAAATTTCGTCGCACAGCAAATTTCCATCAATATCTGACTTCATGTTGACAGTTAACTTTTCTTGTAATTTAGAACAGCATTGTATTAGTTCTTCTTTATTTTAATTTTTTTTTAATGTCAAACAAGAAACTCCACGTCGCAGAAAATTCTTGCATCTGTTCAAATCTTTCTTTCATGG